>NC_084945.1:14505741-15858241 GCF_949316205.1 Platichthys flesus | reverse complement strand
TCTAGTATGAGCACACATACATAAAAATACAATAATGATTTATTATGTTTGCTGGACTCCGGGCTTGAGCGATGGGGGGGGGGGGGAGGAAGGTGAGGTTGTTAAAGGGAGGAATGACATAACCTGGCTGCGTGCCCAGCCCCCCCCCCCCCGAGAGCTCACCGCCTTTCCTGTTGCTATGGTTACTTGCAGCAAGTTGCCGAGCGAGGACGGTTCCGTCATCAGCGACGAATCAGAGAAGCTGAATTCCGGCAGGGGCTTGACGGCGCCGAAAGTCACAGCTCAGCAGAAACTGACAAAGGAGGAGACGCGCAAGAGGGACGGTGAGAGTCACAGGCCGATGCAAATGCAAATGATTTCTTTCTTTACAGCTTCTACTGCAGGCGAGAGGTCAGGTGTGTCTTTTTCCAGTTCCCTCCTGCACGGGGAAACTTCTCCAAACATCTCGGTGTCTCATGCACACAGGTTCCCCAAGAGAGAGGCACTGCCACTGTATCATTTCTTTTCATGTACATCCAGATATGTAGCCTGCCTGCCGCAAGCAAAGACGGACCCAGTGAATATGCATGAGACAGACACTCTGCTGATATGATACAGTGTGTCAGAGAACTGGATGCTGTGACATACAACGCACACACATTCGCACAATCAGCACTGCAAATAATAAAAGACGCATATAAAGTCTCACGTCTCAAGATGCAAACTCTTCCTCGTGCCGCGGGTGCGAGTTAAATTAATCATATTTCAAAAAACTCTGCTTTGTAAATTGGACTGCGCTCTCAAGATTATGATTCTCTTAATGGACGGATTTGAATAATTCATCAGCTGAGTCGAGGGGAACCTAGAATTGAGTCGAGCTTGTCTGATGTCAGATAAGGAATCAAAAGTGCAAAGTCAGTCGCTTCCATCTATCAAAGAGATGCATTGGCACAACCTCGGAGCCCCGAGCCATATCTGTGTGATCTATTGTCTCTGTCCGCCTCTTCATTTGCTGATGCAGGCGACTTGATGTTTGACATAATCCCGCTGTGCCGACCGCAGAGGGACAAGGTGGTGAGAGAGAGAGAGAGAGGTGGAGGGTGAGGAGGCAGCGTGACAGTTTGTTCCTCCCTGACTGACAATGTAAACGATTAGAGGTATTTGTAGTCTCTGTGTGAGTGAACTCCCTCTCTGTTCTTCAGATCCGTACGACTCCTCCTCTGGCTCCCTGCAGCTCATTTCCATAAAGCCTGTGGTGGCTCAGTCCAGCTACTCCCACCCTGCATCGTCTGTCCGCAGCTACGAATCAGCCATTGTCAATGGAGAGGTGAAGCACCACAGCCGTTAGTAGAGATACGCAGACTGATATACAAATCACTAACTAGAATGACTAATGAGTGCATACAGACCACAATTAAATTGACTAGATCCAGATTTTTATGAACACATGATAATTTTCATCGAAATCCGTGAACCACTTTCTGCCAAAGTTAGAAAATGTTGTAGTCTAAGTATATGTCAAAGTTTTTGTCCTTGCGTTTCTCACTGGTCTTAAGGTTCAGATTGAAAAACGATCACATTACTTCACACAAATCATAGTTAAGCATGACCATCAAGTTGTTGTTATGGGTTTGTCTGTTTGTGTTGAAACCCCCTTGTCCATCGAATCCTGATCACACTGATGAAGCAATGCAGAAAATAATGAGCATTTTAGTGCTGAATTAATTTATTCACACTAAGTTTGCGTTTTCCCAAACTTTAAACTTGGATTTTGCTCTTACTTAGCTGTGAATATTTAGTGCAGTATAGAGGAAAAAAATTTCAGGGGCTTTAAAAGATGTAGCAGTAATGTAAAATTAAACATAGAAGAGAATGTTACAGCACAGTTTTAAATTAGTGATAAGATTTGGTTAAGGTAACATTAGAGAAGATAACATTAGGGAAGATATATATATATATATATATAAATATAGTGTGATTATTCTCCAGAAAATGGTTTAGTACAAGATAAGTCTGTTTTAAACTAACTGCAAACAGTTTTGAAGCCATATATTACCCATGAAAAATAAGAAACATGTGCGGTTTCTTTCTGACTGATTATTGTATAACAGCTTCATGTTCTCATGAACCATCTGACCTTGTATCCTCACACATTTCTTAGACAGAGCAGAACAAAACCAGGCACAGCAAGAAGAACCTTCTGTGTCCTGTTTCCATCCTGATCTCCCGTGTTCCATCGCGTCCCGCGCTCTTTTCTTCTCTGCAGGTGAACTTGGCTCTGAAGCAGAAGTCCGACATCGAGCACTACAGGAACAAGCTGAGGCTGAAGGCCAAGAGGAAGGGCTACTATGACTTCCCCTCCACCGACGGCAGCAGCGGCAGTCGAGTCCCGGCGCAGAGACAGCGGCACGGCCATGAGAGGGCAGCCGGTGAGCATGGCAGACCACTGGAGCCTGATGATGAGCGAGGTTCCACTTATGTCAAGTCTCACAGGAGGTGAGAGTGGAAAAGCAAGTGGAACCTGGGTGTAAACAGAAAGTGAAATCCGTGCTTACATAAGTGTGTGAGGGGACGAGGTCACAGTTTTAACAGACACAGTATTGGCTGATTGGGCTCCTCACCATGCCCAGATATCTGTAACCACTGACCCCTGCCTTGTCTAATTAGCTTATAGATAAGTGAATCAGGCCCCCTCTAATTTTGTCATTACCCTGTCTTACTCGGCAGTGAGAGACCCATCAGGTCTGTGTGATTAGTCGTATCCAAGTCCTGAGCTGCGGTAATGGAGATAAGAGGATTGGCAGTGTGTTGGCTGGTCCGGTGTGTTGGTTCGGTTCTTGCTCTGATTCACACAGATGCACATAGAGATGCGCCGTGTTTGGATATTACAAATTTAGGTCAAATATGCAAACAGTCTTTTCCACACCAGCCATGTACTAGCTGCACTCAGAACACAAAGCTGCTCGTGAATTGTGGCTGATGTTTAAGTGATGTTATTTTCTTGCAGTAATTTAAAGACGAAATTTGCTTGTAGCCGATCAGCTTCACCAACAACACACCTTCCCCCAGCTGAAGTGTCATTTGCATTCCGCTTACCCTCAGTCACTGATGGTGTATATATACTTTGGTACACTTATTAATATTGTATCCTACTGTAGAAAACACTTGGCTGGTCTCACTTTTGCCTGTGGTTTAACATTTTGAAAATATCATTTTGAATACACAAAGTCATCTTATTGTATATCTATGCTATTTGTCATGTGTCTCGATTTATATAACTCTCTGAAAAGTAAAATCTTTCCCAACATTGTTCATCATCTTCCCTAAGTCCCTTCCACAGCAGGCATACGAAAACAACGGACAAAATCCCTTTGAAATGCATTAATCTAATAACTACCCCAGGTCTAACTGCCTCCACTCCTCACTCTAATTGGCAGGCACTCCCAGGTAGGGCAGACGGCCTATCGCAGCCGGCAGAGTCTGAGCAGTCCGAGTCCTGGAGGGACGGAGATGGACCTGCTCGTTATGAGGGAGCGACCCAGGAGAGGCATCCGCAACAGCGGCTATGATGTGAGTCGCATTTCATCATCCACTGACCCCGTCTCTCAGAATGATGCAGTGAAAGTTTGTCATTCTGGAAAATGGCCCCCCTCATACTCAAAATACAAATATGTATACAAATATATACAAATAATGGACAGGGCAACATTGTGTCGTTACTTTTTAAATTGTAGTAGGCTATATGCATTACACATTTAGAAGGCTCTTGCCCAAGTGATGCATAAGGAATAGAAGCTTTTACCTCTGAGTTGCATATAAACTTTTCATCTTATTTTATGTATTATTGATGTGCTGAGGAGAGTCTGTTCTAATGCAAACATATGTTTGTTAACATTATGTGTTTAAATGCTTGTGTGCAAATTCAGATGATAATAAAAAATACACGGACGTCACTGTATTTACATCAATAAGATGGAAATTAAAAATAGAAAAGATAATAATCAATCGGAGATCATTGGTCTTTTATTAGCCTGCCACAGCACAGGAGAAGTGGTTCTTTCATAATTTAACAATTATGAGGTCCTGTCATTTAGATATATAATTCAGGATGGCAGGTTTATGTACACCTTGTTATTGTTTCCTTACTGATCTGATGTGGAGTCAGGCAGGAAGAGGGTTTGCATTCTGGTTTGCGCTGGTTAAGAAATAACTGCTGTGCTAATTATTTGACGTATCACAGCATTAAAAACTCGGGTGTAACTAGCTCTGGTATCGTGCGTCCTGGCTCACTGGCATAATGACGTATAACAACACAGAACCTAATTTTGTACTATGGTATATTCTATTCAGCCGAGAGTTCGATGATGTTGTAGACGTTTTGTGTTGATGAAGGAATCTCAGCGGACTTCGTTCTTGTTTGTATAATATGTTTATTACACAGAAGAATCACAGGTCAGACGGGCACCATGGTATACCCGGAGACAATCACAAGCCAGATAGTGAAAGTCTGCCTTGCCTCTGCCAGGCAAAGATTCTTATAGGGGAGGTGTTTATCCCAAAACTAGAGATAAAATGATGTCACCCATAGGGTCTCTGACTAAACATGGACATGTCTTAAGTTGAAGGTGCCTGCTACATCTTCACCCATCGGTTAGCAGGTCAGAGATTATTCCCTAGGTCATAGATCATTCCAAGAAGGGAGAGAGCTAACTTAAACATATGGAATAGTACTTGAAAAGCCTGAGAATTTCAGAATCCTGTGTCCAGAACCATGTTAGAAAGATCTATACGAGAGTATAACCATGTGCTTTTTCTACTTTGGCATGGAAAAATGGCTTCTTCAGAGGTCTGAAGAATGACCTCTTAATTTGACAAACCTGATAAATTCTGTAACAAATGCACTCAACAAGCTCCACAAATTGGAAATGTTTTGACATATAATGCGCTCTGATTCCAACATTCCAATGACTCTCTTCTTGTTGTGTATTTGCTTGGACTAAACTCGGTGCAGCCATGTGTTCGGCATGTGTTCACTCTCTGCACAGTAGTCAGTCCAAGCTTCACGGTCCACTTTCAGAACTCTTGGCCCTGTTGATCACTGTGAGCTGTGTGTAGCTGCAGGCCCCGGCTCTGCAGATGCAAGTCTCCGTCGCTTCATGTAGCAGGGAGGGCTGATTTATGAGGTGCACTATACGCTGGGTCTCATGTGGCCACAGTCTTATTCGCACTGGAAGTAGGGCAGCCCTGAACTCATATTAATTCATCACCACGAGTATAAGGGCTGGATAAATGGAAACAGAGGTTGAAAGAGGGCGGAGGAGGAGAAGAAGATATGATAAAAATTAAGAATAAAATCGCAGGGACTTTTGAAAATGTGAGAAAAAGATGGGAAAGATAGAGCAAAGTTGCAAGTAAATGATTGGAGGCAATGAATATGCAAGGGAGAGAGGATAATGGCTGCACTGAATATATTGAAGATAAGAGAACAGACACAGAAGAGGAAGATATAAAATAATATCAGCGAATGGCTTCCAGAAGCTGTTTAAAAAGGGCAGAGAAGTGCAGATTATCACCCAGTTAAACATCTACCTTGGGTTGTGGCTGAAGTGTGACTAGCCATTCCCATAACACTACCTTCTACCTGAGTGCTCTATTTTTATACATATAACAACTGTATCGGAGTTTCATATCTTTAGATTGCTTCTGCAAAGGAAGATAAGCACTTGTTTGACGTTTAGCTAGCAGGATTATGCAAAAACTACTTGACGGATTAACACAAAGCTAGGTGGAAGGATGTGGCATAGATCAAGGAGGAACCATTGCATTTTGGTGGATCCAGGATTCTTTTTCACTTTCTTTAACATTGTGAAATACAGCGTCTTACAACATATCCCTTGATTTCTCAAGGAATGTTTCATGTATCTTGATTTTTTTTTTTTTTAAATCATTTTTGAGAGACTGGTATTTATGAGAAATTTGGTGCAGATCCAAATAAAAATACAGACCAGTTGGCTGAGTGCCAGTCCAGCTCATGTTATAAAGATTGCATCACCTTCACATCTTCTATAAAACATCTCACACTGTAGATGTGTACTAGCAAGTCCAAGTTTGAAAATATGTGTAGATTCTGAGGTCACAGCGGCGTTTCCCTGTTCGTACATGTTTCAGACTGAGCCTGAGTTGATTGAAGAGACGAATGTTGACCGTCTAATGGGTCCGCGGGGATACATGTACGGCCGGGGCCTGAAAGGCCACTCAGAGACGTCTACTCTGAGCTCACAGCCGTCCATCGATGAAGTGCGGCAGCAGATGCACCTGCTGCTGGAGGAGGCGTTCAGCCTGGCTTCAGGGGGACAGTCCACGTCCGGAAGGCAGTCCCACCACCACAACCATCACCAGCCCCCTCCTGACCACTACAACTCTACCCCACCTCCCCTCCCCTACGTAGATGTTGTGACCAGTGCTCCAGGCACGATGAACTGTGGGCGAGGGGGTCTGCAGTGGGTACCTTCATATGGTGCAGACGTGTATCAGTGCAGCCTGCCTAAACCAGTGAGTGGGACGACATTATTTCCACTTCTCTCAAGAAGTGACGTGTGGTCGAGTCTGATGTGTCTTAAATGCCTTTCACTGTCTGTCTTAGGCCTTTCGCTTCACCCAGCTTCCTGAGATGGCCATGGGTTCTCCTCCCCCTTTACCACCTCGCACTGGACCTCCGCCTGGGGCCGCCTTAAGACGGTAACACACACACACACACACACACACACACACACACACACACAGGCACACGCACACACAGATGCAGCCCATCCGATATTCCACATTTATTCACATTCAAATTCATATTCAGGGACCACATATTCCCCTGGTATTGCGCTGTGGCACAGGTGATTTGAGGCCATCTATAAATTTTAATCTTGAAATAGTGCATTGAGAGATGTCAGGAATGTTAATGAGCAACTGACTCTTTCCATATGGAACACGGCTGCCATCTAGTGACACTGGTGCAGCATTACAGAAACTCCATATTTTGCCCTCTTCCATCTCTGTCCAACTCAGTTCCACTTCTGACTTGGGGCCCAAGGGACGGAGCTCAGAGACATCTGTCACTGAAATGCAGAGTCGACACGACAACAACCCATATGGGCTAACAACCAGAGCAGCACTTCCATCTATCACTGCAGAGCAGCCTCTGTCCAACTACTCAGGTAAGAATATGAGGAGCTGACTTTGTATTTTAAATGTAACTCATGACGGGCTTAGCTAGAGGACAGTAATCATTTGACCAAATAAACTCTTGAAATGGAAAAACATTTTACTCTAATCTACCTTCCCTAGTAAATGTGGAAGTAATACATTTATCGCTCTTTCCTCTCGTTTCTCCAGGAAACCCAATAACAGCCGTCTATGCCATCCCAGCCTCCAGGTCTGCCTACTCAGAATACTTTCTGTCCACACCGCCCACCTCCTACCACAGTCCATCCTGGATGTCCTATCCACCTGAACCTGAGGATGTACCACCACAGTGGGCAGACTCTGTAAGGAAGCCCATTTGTCTTGTTTTGGAAGCAGCCAGTCCTAATACATCAATAAAGTATAAGATAAGCAATTCATATTTTGGTACAATAATCTGAAGAGATGTTTTGAATAAATTGTGGCGGTCCCAGTTTTCAAGCATTAGTCCCACTGACCCCAAAAGCTCTTCATCCAGATCTCGAACAGGTTAGCAAAGTGCTACGAAAACAAAAGAAGCCTCTTGATAAAATAGACTGTAGATAATGATCGACAACATGTGTGCTCACAAAACTGAAGCCAAAGGGTCTCCATCGCCACCTGGTGGCTAGCTGCAATGTAAGTCTTAAGTCCCAACTCTTCCATGTTTGTTGTTGGGACCAAACATGGACCAAACAAAAAAAATCACCAAATATAGTTTTCTCAAAGATGGTTCCTGTCATTTAAGGTAGTTCTTATCACACTGATGTTTGTTCATATGTAAATATTTCCATATGTCAAGACAGGATGAAAGTTTATGATTGACATTTGAGACTGCTCAAGTTTGGTCAAACACAAGTGTAGACAGGCCCTGAATACTGCGGCTCCGACCCCTGTTCTCTGCTGTGCAGTCTCTGGCTCTAAATGCACAAGATGACAGCGTTTGTATCTGGGATACAGCAGGAATAGACTCTTAAAACACAAAGAATATGATCATAATAATAGAAATCTCTCACTTCTGTGTTGTCGTTTGCATAGATTCTCATTATGGCACTGACATTGATTAAAATTGCTACTATCTACCCTTGATCAGGATTGGGCCTCATTATACTATTTCCAGCTCTGAGCCCCCCCCCCCCCCCCTTTTCTTCTCTGTTTTTAATGAAGATAGCACAGCTTTCAATTGTCTTGTCTGATTTTTTGTTATAACCCTCCCCTCCCTTATTACCCTCTCTTTCGCCCGTTTCAACCAGATGATTTCACATAGTGTCTTTTTGCAGAACCAGTGTCATTTAGAGACCATTTGCTGAAGTAAATGTATGGCTGCCTTTGAGTGGACACAACAAAATACCGGGGTAGTTCAGCATAATTCCTATAAACGAACACCTTTCCCCCGTCATTTCTAGTCATATGAATATGACACTAATGAAGGAAGGAAGGAATAAATTAGTCTACAAGTTTTGCACATCTAAATCTCATTACTTTCCTCACTCATTCTATTCCCTGTTGTTTTGGATGATTTATAATTATTTTCTCCTACATACAACTGTGTATATTTCCCCTCATCACCCGTTTATTTATTTCTAGAAAAGCAGTGGATGAGAAAATGTTCACTCAACAAAATGAACCCTCACATACACTGTATCCTGCTTATTTTAATATTGGCAGCCATTCAATTTGTGGGAGGCAATGATATAAAATTGCTGTATTACTGATTACTGACTGCTGAACTTTTTTCCAGGTGCCCCTGCCTGGGTATGTCGAGGCTTTTCCTCATCCTCGCTACCCACAGGGGAGCCCCACCAGGCTGCCGCTGGAGTACAACCAGGCACTGGAGCAGCCGTCTGTTGCCCCAAGCACAGCATCCCAGCAAAGCCTTCCCCAGGTGGCGAAGGACGTGGACAGCATGCCCCTGAGCAGCCTCTCCACCTCTGCACTCGTGCAAGCCATCCGGCAGGAGGTGGCCAAGCTGGCCAAGAAACAAAACGAGATGTTTGAGTTTTAATCCTGCCCCCTCGTGAGCAGGAGTGGATGAACTGTGTCTTCAGCGGCAGAGGCGGTACTCCTTCAGACTGATTTTTGATGTTTGTACTGTAAAACAACTGAACTTCTTTACTCACTTATCGCCCACTGATTGGTTTCTTTTCACTCTCTATTAGTGTTTTTCAACTATGCGGACTTCAAGGAACAGAAGAATGTTGTTGTTTGTTTTTTGTTTTAAAAAATCCTCCAACAATGATGTCCCAGATAACTGCATCATGCATCTCTTAATAGGATATGCTAAATATCAGTAATGCATTTTTCCAGTTTCAGACTTTTTTTGTGAATCAGCATCGGCTGAGAAGAGGAAAGTAGCATTGCTGTCGGAACTGAGAGGACCAAATACTTCCTGTCAGATGTTTAAGTGTAAACCGCAGTGTATATAAAGTATAAGGACATCATGTATCTTATCTCTTTTTATAGACCATTAAGATCAACTAGGACGATATGAAAATCAGTTCATACCAAACCAAACTACTATTCACTTTTTTTTATCTTTAGTTCACTTTTATATCACACCATAAAATTAACAAACACTGACTTTAATGATCTGTTTTTTAATTGATCATATTGATTTAAACTATCCTTCCTTAGTTCCTAGTTAATGATCAATGGGATCAATCTAGTTTGTTTGAATCTGCTTTTTTAGTTTAACCAACATGAAAATCAAATTTTAAACTGCATCAATGATGATGTGACATGTAGCTGGAAATGTGTGCGTTTATGTATCTGAAACAGATTGAAGCTTTTGTCCTTGATATATATGATTGGGTGTGCACGTTGTTCATTGACATGGTTGACACAGGCATGTCCGATTAAAAGTAATGGCTGGTTATTAATGAATTACTATTGTTAAAATACTTAAAGACAAAGAACAATTTCTTAATGACTTGGAAGTGATTATAATGATTAGACATTCAACTCCAACATCTTTGTCCAAAATATGATTCCCTTTGCTGCTGGTAACAGTGCCACAGCTTCTTATAAAGGTGGGTTCATCGTTTGTTTACTCCGCCTCGAGTCATCTTAACGATCTTAATGAGTGCACCTACCTTCCTGTTCCTGTGGGTCTCTGAGCTAATGAGAGGTCCTGGTCCAGCTTTGAGTAAACATTGTGAATGCCTGCCTGAGAACTGACTCAAGCTGAAATGCATATATGCTGAGGCTTAAAATATATTTTTAACATAAATTGAACTTACACCATTTAGTCAATTTTACATTTTTTATTTTGCTGCCGTGAATGAAGTTATTTCTTCAGATAGAGGCAGCCACTTGTATAAGGGAGAGTGAGGCTTCTCATAAAGGAGGGAGGTTAAAATGTACTTTTTTTAACTGAAAGCTGAACGTATTGCACATGAATTACCTGTTAACCTAATTTTTTTTTAAAACAAGACTAAGGCCCCTATAGAAGGGCAGTGCACAACATAAGATGATGAACTATCCAATAAAAGAAAGGTTATTTAGTCATTACAGCAAGTGGTTTGCTTTGGGAAATGGAAAGTTGTGAATCGACTGCAGATGCTGGCACGGTGGCCAACAGACAGGGTGCTGCAATAAACAGTGAGATGCCTACTTTTACTATATAATTGCAAATCACATGGAATGCTATGCTAATTGTTAAAAATTAATTATGTTGTTGGATTTCTGTCAGCTGTGACTTGGGAAAGAGAACTATGAGTGGCAATTACTTTTTTTTTTCATTTTGATTTTTGGACAAACCCTTAAATGATTCTTTTAAGGGTTTAAAAAATTCTTTCGAACAACAAAATCTTCAGTCAAACTTGTTTTCCCAAGATTCCTCTCACTCATTCTGATGAGCACTGATTGTCTTAAGAAGTGTACGAAATACATTAAAACCATTTTTGTGTATACCAGAAGTGAACACCTTTCCACACTCTCATGCTGGATAATGGAGAAAAAATGATAAATCAAATGGGTTTATGGGTTTATTTATTCTATAAAATGAAATTTGAGGTAAGCTAAAGCTTTAAACTTCATTGTTCTTTTTATCTTCCTGACTGTTTTTTTTTTTCATTTCTTATTCATCTGTCTGAAATTGTAATATGTGATGTCCCTCTGAGGTTGATCTGACGGAGATACCTTGGGACAGCTGGAGGATGAAAGAAATATTAGCCTATACATGATTATAATTCAATAAAAGATTTTAATAGAGGAACAGAGTAAATGTGTGTCTTTAATTTCCCTTTTACCTGTCTGCATGCTATTTAGTGCTGCAGAACAATAGAAAAATTTAAGCTGTTGTTGTGATGATGCCATAAACTACTATCGACTCTACTGGTATTTGTGGTATAGGTAAATTAATTATTATTACCACCTATTTATAACAAAGGGAGGGGAAAGTGTCACATCATGAAATGAAGACACCCTTTCTCCAGGAATAAAGGTTAAAGTAGCATTGAATGACTTTCGTCAGCCATGATGCTGGAGCCGTTTGCTAATAGTGACATCAACACAGAGACAGCTGAAGCATTGAATACACAGATGTCTTTTGTTGTACTGTAATCAATAGTGTGTGTGTGTGTGTGGGGGGGGGAATTTAATTTCATGAGTAAACTATTTATTGTATTTCAATGCTACTCAGCCTATACTATGATATAAACATATTATGTATATATACTATGTTTATGTTATAAATACATCTATTGCATTGAATTTATGTTGCTGATTTAGTGTATTCTGATTTTCAGATTAAAAATAACACATTTCTGTCAACTATTAATAACTCGACCAAGGAGTGTATATTTTTGTCTGCACTTGAGAAGTTAACTACTCAATCGAATTTAATGAAATCCGAGAGATCCGAGATAGGGAGTTTTTTCCAAATCTCTGCTGATTTCTCAGAGAATAATATTAAGTGTGTGCAATTCAAAGAAAACATGTTTCTCGTGAATTTAAATGTGGTTTCATAAGGGGACTGTTGAGCCTTGGCGGAGGAGGTAATTTGTCCCATTCTAGTATGGGATTTTTACAATTTACACTTTGGCTGAAACTCAGCTCTGACCAATACATCTTCAGGAGCTCTGGCTGTTCACTCTCCAACCAGAGGTGGCATCATGGTCAAGCCAGCCGACACTCGTGTCTCTATGGTCAAATCGGCTGACACAGCAATTTTATTGCGCGCGTATACTGATATTTATGGTAAATGCATCCAAAGCGTTTTTGGATGTTGACATGGAGCATATTCAAAAATCATAATTGAAAAGGAAATCGATTTGATTATTTTAACAAGGAGTCCAATCTTCTCACGTGTAATTTTTATGAACAGCATTTTTATTGTATCAGTTTAGAGATATTACAAAATAAAAGTCACACATTTTTAGCTTGAAGTAGCTAATTTCTGGATATTTAAAAGTTCTATAAAAACACTTCAATAAGGGTTAGAGAGTGAGACTGATATGACTGTGTTCAGGACCTCTCTGACTACCTACATACTGAATATCAAACATTTTTACAGTATAGATTTGGAGATTTTTCAAAGTAAAGTCTAACATTTTCACTTAAGAATGGATCATTTCAGGATAATTCGAAGTACTGTAAAAATACTTTGCTCAATAAGTTCACAGTGAGACTGATATGCCTGTGTCAAGGACCTCTCTGAATACCTACTTACTGAACATTAAACATTGAGAACATCACACATAGATTTGGAGATTTTTCAAAGTAAAGTCCATCATGTGTACAATCAAATCAGTTAATTTCTGGATATTTCAAAGTTCTATAAAAACATTTGTTCAATAATTTCACAGTGAGACTGATCTGCCTGGGTTCAGAAACCCTCTGACTACCTACTTACTGAATATTAAACAGTTTTACTGTATAGATTTGGATATTTTTTAAAGTAAAGTCCAACATGTGTACAATCAAATCAGTTCCTTTCTGGATATTTCAAAGTACTGAAAAAATACTTTGCTCAATAAGTTCAGAGAGAGACTGTTATGTCTGTGTTCAGGACCTCTCTGACTACCTACATACTGAATTTGTTTTACATGTTAGTTTAAGTCAAGAAAAGAAGAAACAAAGAGCAAACAAATGTACTTACAATTTGAGGTGTTCAAATGTTCAGTATTCAGGTTTTAGTTGGTCTTATTGGACATTTTCCAGTCCTTTTTCTCTGACTGATTCAGTTTCCACAGTGAAACTGAATCGGTGTGTACATTGTATAGAGTTTGCTGATTATACTATAGGGTCACTGATGCATTTCAGACAGTTGAGTTCAGTGGCTGATGTGTTGGTCTTCAGTTATTGTTGTAGCTTGAATGTTATGTCATCTGTAAATACAATTGCTTGACATCTGGTTGAAAATGAGAGCTTCATTGTTCAAACTGTTAACTGCCCTGTTTGGTCTGTGACACCGGTCAACCCAGGCAAGAACGAGCAATGTGTGTGTACTCCGAGAGTCAGAGAGACTGTGTTGACAAGTAACTTAGCTGCATGGCATTAAAGCATATGACAGAAACACTCTCACTTTGCGCTTTGTGTTTCCTGTACAACTCAGGCCCCCACATAAAAGTGTCAGCTATAACACAAGGACAGACGCAGCCATCAGGGCGTTATAAAGCATATCTGGAGAAGACATGCAGGATGATGACTCAAGATACCATCATCAAGTGGCTGGTAGTGCCATACATGCTGACAGGTAACCTACTGAATCATTTCAACTTCAGAAGACACTCCTGTTGGTTTTATATGCTAACATGTTATTTATTCTGCTGTTGAGCCAAGGTTATCCATATGAAGTCATAATCTAGATACATTTTCTTACAGTTAACAGTTGTAATCAATGTGAAAATTTGAATATATTCAGAGTTCGTCTAGGTTTGATTTTATTTAACCTCTCACTTAAAATGTATTTTCTGCCTTTTTCTTGGACTTCTTATAGGAAAAAATAACTTGACTCCTTGTCTGGGTCATCCTTAAAGGTCTCAAAGGTGAGTCAGTTTTATCCATTAATAACTGAGACTGGTGGTGGACTGCCGCGGCGTTGTCCTGTCTGAGTGATTGGATCTTAACTGCGTCCTCAATGTGTCTTGGGTATGTTCACACCCATACTTAGAGCTGTGATCAAATCACCAGGTCTGAACAGAGCCTCTTGTGTGTTATTCTTTCTGTGTACAATTGTGCAGTGGATTTGTAGTTCAGCATTTTCCCACCAGGGTTCAGCCTAAAGCCATGTTAACAAAGGTTCTCATTCAGATAGAGAGGCATGTCCTTATCAAAATGGCAAATTTGGCAAGTCAGAACATGGTTCAGAAAGTGACCTGTGCTGTAAAGTGTTGCAAGAAGCATTAGATGACATGGAAAAAACATCAAACTAAACTTGTGCACACTGATGATGTAGGTCAGCCTTCAATGGAATCTCACCTTTTTGAAACTAAACAACGTTTAAGTTTGATGACGTTCTGTGACAATGTTGTTGCTGTTTTTGATAATGGTGGCAATTAGCTCCTACTGTTACACTCTGTTTACAATATACGTCTGCAATTAATCTTAAAATGTGGCCAATTAATTAGCTTCATGGCAGCAGCAGAGGTTGAAGAAAGGATGCCAAGAGGAATGTCTACTGGCTGATGTCGTTCTCCCTTTTATTTTACTGACATTAAAAATGTATTTCCTGTTAGATATTTTGCGTTTATAGTGACCTTGCTGTAGGAAACTTAACAGTTGCAGTTCCAGAAACAACATTTTGATATATCTCAAAAATGTATCAAATCTATTCATGTTCTGAATTTATTATATTGCAGCCCACTGAATGAATTTGAATCATAAGCTGCCATTCAAGGTTCAAACTTCTCAAAAAATTTACAATCATTTCAAATTCTCCGACCATCGCCACCAAGCCATCAGAAAACCCTGTATGTAATATGGAAGTAAATCTGTGTCATCGGGATTTGAAACAAAAAAGACATTGAATTTCTAGCACTGAATATTTATGCATGGAAATTATGTATTTGAATGTTTTTCAATGTTTAAAATTCAACCGCAAAAAATTCAACCTCAAAAAATTCAACCTCAAAAATTCAACCTCAAAAAATTCAACTGCAACATCCGGGGATGAATGTGTGGGTGGTTGATTGAAAGTCAGACACAAAACTACACAGATTCTCACAGATTGAGGCTCCTCTGAACTATTCACTGAGATATAAACATGGAAATGATACCACTGCCTTTTGTGTTTCTGCAACAGATGCTCAAGTTTCAATTGAATCTAATATACAGTATATCATTCTTTGCAACTTTTTTGTGTCAGTGCAGTTGAACTGTGAATGGACAAATCTGTGGGGTTTTCATAACCACAGCTCTGTGTGGTTTGGCCTGTAGTTTTCAAGTAAGTGCTTATTTTTTTAGCCTAAACTCTTGTCATTGTGTCAGAGCACATTCCAGACCAAAACGTTTTCCACCTCAAAATATTATCAGACTGCTTCCATGACCTGGTTACTATAAGTGTAAACTGCAGATGCAGATTGCCAGTACAGCGTCACAGCAGGAGAACAGCATGTCCCTGTAACATCACCTCAGTGACAAGTTACTGCTGAATAAAGACAAGTCAGTTGGAGTCATTCTCCCCAGTAAATGCAAATCAACACAGACGTGTTTGGTGTACCTCACAAAGTCTGATATTATGCTCTGAAGTAGTTGTTGCAGATGGAATTCCTTGACAACAAATATGAATTCTTCCCCATAAATCTCCTGCCTGTAGAAAACCCAACTGTCTGAAGACAACATTTTGGAATTGGTTCATAAATGTATACTTCACCTGTCCACCTTTTTAATTCATTATGAAATAATATTTTGATATCAGATTTTTTTCAACCCACATGGTTGTCTTACGTGCCTAAGAAAATCTGGTATGTTTACTCTGTGGCTCTGGCATCTTAAAAGAAAACCCTAACCTAACACCTATGTTAACTCATGGAGGCTCACTGAGGAGCTGACAGACTGAGGACCCCCCCATCAAATCTCAATCATGTTTACCTGTGCATTATGCAAGTTGATTTGTGGATATATGGGAAAACACATGTAATCATTCAATACACAAGCATAAAAGACATTATTTGGGGCCATCCCTTTTGGCTAACTCACAATACTTCTGAAGCAGATCATTTTACCATAATTTGACAAAATACAATTTGGATTAGGGCTGGGAAATCTTCAGCCTCTGAGCTGTATGGCACAATGGCCTGTCCATTGTGTGTGTCTTCCAGTAAATAGATCACTGTTAGTCAAACCTTGCACATTTTCATGTGAATGAATCATTTAGTCTAATATCAGGTATATTTGTAAAAAACTTCTCCTGTTAATGTTCTAAAAATCAAGTTCCTCAAGTGTGTAGTCAAATTGTGAGCTTATTGTGCTTTAAGCCTCAAGTGGGAGGAAGCTGATTAACCATTAAGTATGCACTGTTTCAGATGTAAAAGCTTGAGGGCGTGTTACCGCTTCACGTCGGCAGAACTAAACCAGTCTGCTCTTCTAAATAGACGATGAGGCAAAGCCAGAGAATCTCAAATTCTGTCTTTCCACGGATTCTATGGAACCAGTTCAACCCTCTCTCCAATGATGACTGCTGAATGAATATGTCTAGTGTCTGATTTGGCTCAGCAGAGAGTGAGACAGATGAGCTTGGGTGTAAAGCTCCCCCTGGTGAGACTAAAACGAAATGGTCTTGTCTCAGAACTCTCCATCATTCGACTCCTGTCTTTATGATTTCTTCCTCCCTTGGGTTTTTAACCGTCTGGCTGGCCTGCAAACAATGACAGAAGACTATTTTATATATCTTTTGAAAATTAATGACCATAATTAGTGTCTCTGCTTATAGTTATAATTAGGCATAGATCTATACGCCATAGACAGCGAGGTTAGATTATGGTTTTAATCATAGAGCAAGGTCGGAAGCTTTTTTGTGGTGAATAGCAGGCTGGGTTCCTCCCTTGTAACATGGCCATTAAATTACAACTCTGTCTTAGTAATTGAAAGCATCTGGAAGGCTTTGGCTGGAGAAGGAGCAGGGAAGCTGGCAAAGCTTAGCTCTCTCATTTGAATTAATATCCCCAACACCTGTCTTTGGGGAAATTAATGGGTGTTACTGTAAGCAGCTTTCTTTCTTCCTCCAACCTTTTTTTTGTGCTGATTTTTTACTTTCCTGACCCCATCTGCCAGCTCTTTTTCTCCCTCTCGCTGTACTCCTTCCCATACCTTCCCTCTGTAGATTAATTGCTCAGTGATACTGTATGTTAAAGACTGCGGCGACTTTCCCTACCCAGCTGTTTGAAAACGGAGCAGTCAGCAGGATTTGACTCCTCACTTGCCACCTCTTAAGGAGGTGTAAACAGAGCAGCATGATGCTTTTTCAAACTGAAAGATCGCAGTGTGGATGTAGTCACTGAAGCATTTTTTATTTGGTTGGTCACCTTCAGCCTCGTGTGGAAGCCGTCAATCGCACCCTGATGGTATGAAAAACAAAGTGGACCAACAATAGAATTTTCTGATGGGAAACTTGTTTTTGTAGCAGGATTTCTAAAGTCAATACCTGACCTGTGATCCATCATGAAAGTGCAGTCAAATACAGATCATGTATTTACTTTTGCATCGCTCAATATGGCAGCAAATTAAATAAGATATATCATGTGTTTTGTAAGTGTGAAGTTTGGACCAAACAGATATTATTCTTCTGTAATATTGACACCTGTCTTTTGTCCTGTTATTACCTATGCATCGTTTTTCAGGTTTAATGAAGTGCTGCATGACTTACCACTGGTCACCTGAATTTGTTGTGAAAACTTTCAACAATTTACGAGTTGCACGTCAGACCATGTAAATGTATTCTTTGCAGCTTTTGTTCCTGTAAACAGCCTTTGTGAAGAATGCTTGAATGCTAAACCTTTAACAAAGCCTCACGTAGCCCACAGCAGTCTGAAGAGTTCGATATAGTCTTTGTATGTTGCCACAATTATAGACGTTGCACCATCCTTTTCCTGATGTGTTCTGTTTTTAGTTCAGCTCTGTCACATTGAAGCATTGCTGCCTTGTGCCCTTTTTAAATCAACAACGACTTTGTTGGAGCTTTTTGCAAGGATGCAGCCTGTTATAGGGAAACCTTCCATTTCAGTGGTACATGGTGCAGTTGTATACTTACCTATGTAGCACTCCTTGCTTGGCAGATTCTACTTTCTAGGCTGTGGCTTTTCTTACTGCCGCTATCAAGAATAAGTCTGTGAAAGGGGAAGGAGCGAGAGAGAGTCGCAGAGGCTTATTGAATACATAAATCACTTCCTGGATAGAGGGTATGTTGTTTCATTGCTAATGGATCTCTGCCACTGCTCCGTAAATCACCATACACACGACCAGATGTAGTACCACTCGGAGGCAGGACTCCAATGTCGGAAAAGATAAAGCTTTCTATTTAGTTTTTTTTCCCTTTCCTCCCGTTCTTCTCTTGCAGGGATTGGGGTTCTCACAGAATTGCAATACAAGCAGTATTTAGGTTATGCTCTCACCCCTCCTTCCTCTCTCCGGGCAAAGGGGCACTTAGTCAGCTCAGTAGGGATGTGGGAGTGGCATTAATCCCTGCGCTGAGCAAGGTCACCAAAAGTTCATACCTGACCAGGCAGACATAAAGTCCAGACTGTCCTTGTGTAATATTTCTTAAAGATCTGGGAAACCACATCGAACTTACGTTATTTTCCAAATGAGTGTTTAGCTCAGGCAGCAAATTTCATCACTAAAAACACTACAAGGCCTCTCGGTTTTTTATGATTGAAGTGCAGGTGCCACAAGGGTGTTTCTTTTGTATGTTAATGTAATCAAGGTGGCATTGTGATAAAATAACAAGGGCTTCAAAACATCATGTAAAAACAATTGCACATGGTTGTGGGCGGCACTGCAGGGCTGGTGAGAAGAACGGCAGCACATTCAGTCGGCCTCTATTTGAACCAAAGGAGCTGAATACTTAATGATGAGGACCCAAAGAGTAAGTTGGTTTTCTGAGGTATTTTGGCAGCTGTTCTTACAGCGCTCGGGACCAGCTATACATGACCGAACATAATCAGCTCCTAGTGGTGTATATGTTTGTGCAGAAGAGGGCAATGTTATCATGCATTAAATATACGGATGCCGAGCGTTTACTATTACAAGTTCTTCCTGTGCTTATAAAAGCAACTCATTCAAAATCTTTTTTAGTTGATAAAAACACAATATAACATCACTGACAATTCTTTTTTTTGTATTTAATTTACTGTTTGCATTTCGTTTGAATCAATAGTGAGCTGTAATTTGAACATTCTTTTTTGGGGGCCATTTACTCTGTTGGATTAAGGAACACAAGTAGATATCACAGAATATAGGAATGTTTAAATAAAATGAGGTCCGAACCAGGGTCCATGTTCACTGGAATAAGGCGAGTGCATTTTGTATGTCATGTGTACATCCTGTTGTCATAACCTACATGTGTTGTGTTTATTCTGTACTAGACATTGATTAGTTTGAAGACCTCTTTTGGTCAGATACTGTTTTTGTCTGTTTCTCTGCACCATGGTCCGAAGCACCTTTCACACCTCTTTTGGACTAAACTGAAAAGTCATTTTCATATCCTTTTCGAAATGACCAACATTTTTTAGTTTAATTAGCTCATGGTTGTCACTGCAATAACGGTTTTAAAATAATGAGTCCGATTCAATCAGATGTTCGCAGACCCTGCCTGCTCCTTTCTAAAGGTTGACATTTATACTGACCCAATCTGTCTGCTCTCTGTGAGGGGCGACTTTGGCTTTGTGCTCCTGACTCCTCATGCTTCACCAACCTTACTGCAGCTATTCAGAGAATCCCTCAGCCGAAAAAAAGCTTAATTAGAAGGAGGAGAGAGTTAACGAACTCTCACCCGACGTCCACATCTGGCGTGGTGCCTTCACTCCTAATTTACACTACTTACCAACCCTTCAACTCTCTTCACCTTGGGCATCACTCTTCCTACTCCTCCTGTGGGTCATGGTTACATAAGAAGGGACACTTTCGGATGCCATTGAGACTTTTCTCTGTTAGAAGAAAGGAGAATGTGAAAGGAAATTGTGGTCCTTAGCTGCAAGGTATGCAACTATCAAGGATTTATAAAAGGAGATATCCTGAAAGCCTTATGCAGAGTCCTACTGTAATAACGTTTGTTTTTGTGAGATGTTTTAAATGTGGTAGAAATGTCAGGTTATTCTGTGCATGCTATTTCCTTTGTTTTCCCTACTGAGCCTGGCAGTTATTGGAGTGAAATGTTTTATACCTTGTGCTGATAAATGATTAATTTTTAGCTTGCAAGAATACGTAAAATAACTTGCATTAGTAATTTTTTTAAGGACTTAATTACCTCCAACTTGTACTGTTGTTGCTGTGTAGTGGAAACTGAAGTCACATAATGTTGAGGCTTACCCAGTCAGTCAGCAGCTGTGTTGTAGCGCTGAGGCGATTAATGTGCAAGCAGTTCTCACAAGGAGTGAAAAACTATCAAACCTTGTGATTTGCAAAATGAGTTGTTCTAGTGTTAACTGAGGCTGTTATTTACCTTACTCAGACATATCCAAGGATAAACTGCTTGGTCAAGCAAGCCACAAACATGCAATTTAAGTGGGAGCTGACTATATAGAAGGTTGTCATAGAGTAATGAAGTAAATGGAGGCTTAGAAGGTTACTAATGCTACTTTCACTACTAAGATTCTTTGACAACATTGTATTTTGCCAACCCCTCAAGTAGAAAACATTTAATAACTTTGCAACCAAAGTCATGTATGGGAACAGGAAGAATGTGTATCTAACATTAGCAAAACATCGGGGTCACAAACTCTTTGAGGTTCTTCCCTCGGGCGGGAGGCTGTTGTCCATCAGGACCAAAATCACCCACCACAAGACCAGCTTCTTACCGGCTGCAGTTGGTCTTATCAACAAGGCCCGGGACCCCCACCTGTCTCTGACTCTGACTTTTATTCCGCCCCCACACCTCAAGGATGTGATAGATTAACACATTATATTATATTATATTATACTGCATTACATTGCATATTGTAATCTGACTGTTCACTGTCTTGCATCTTGCATTTCACTTTTTGCTTTTTTATATCTTTTATCTATTATATATATTTTATTTAGATATGTTTATGTCTATATAAATGTTACTTTGTATTAATATTAGAAAAAGGGTGTAAATAAGGAGTAAATAGTGAGTAAATATATATTAAGTCTTCTACTGTATATATTGTTGTTTTTTTATATTGTTATATTGTTCGATATTGTTGTTTTTAATTTGTTGTTTGTAAAGTGCACCAACCACACCCAGGCAATTTCCTTTATGTGCAAATATACATGGCAATAAAATAATTCTGATTCTGATTCTGATTGTTTCTTTTTATTGCTTTTCTTATGTGTGTTGTATTTATTGTGTTTTTATGTTTTATGTTTCTATGTACATTGTATGCACCAATAACCAAAGCAAATTCCTTGTAGGTTTAAATCTATTTGGCAATAAATACTTTCTGATTCTGATTCTGATTTGAGCTGTTTGATTATATAGTCAAGTGAAGGGCTCAGGTTATCCATCACTGTGATGTTTAACAAAAAAGAGAGCAATAAATCAATATATTTTGATACATGGACCTTTTAAAAAGTTACAGCATCTTGTTAAGTCGGTGGACTTGATGGTAAAATTTGTTGTTCTTATACATTTAAATCGTATATGTTGTATCAATCTTTATTGTGTCGTTGTGGTCTTTTAGTAAAACAATAAATTACTGGGGTCAACATTTCTAGCTGACGCGCTGTATCCTCCTCGTAGTGTCGTTATGGCATTCTATTGATTGCCATATGTGTAAATGTTTTTATCATTATGGTAATGTAAGTTTGCCATGTAAGGGATGCGATATAAGAAGCAATTCTATGCATGGCTGCTGCCTCTCTTTCATGCTTGCCCTCCATCTAAACTGAACCAAGGTAGAGATAGCTTTTTTAGCAGCAGGGATTCTGTGTTCCTGTCTCAATGCTTTTAAAATATCCATCCTGTCTTTGTACAAAAGCTTTTCAGCCAGCCCAGGTTTGTTGAATGATTTGTACAATCGGTGGCCTCTTTCCATATGGGGAGAAATTATTTCTAACTTCCCATAGAGCCTACAGCTTGGAAATTGCAGTTTGTAGAATTGCAGAATTGTGTGGAGAAAGGGGGATGTAGATGTGAAAGATTTGTTGTACACTGTTGTATAAAAGGAATGGGAGGACACGGCTGTGTACTTGTGGAGCGCCGAAGGACTACATATTAGTTATCATTGCCCCTTACTCATCCACCCCCCCCCCCCCCCCCCCCCAGATGCTGGCTCCTTATATGCTGCCACTTTTTATCAAAGTTTTAAAGTCCCCTTCAGCTACTAAATGAGCATATTGTCCTAAATAGCTAGATGTCAGATTAGGCCTAAACTCCTGCACTTGGAGTACCTAAAGTCAGGAGCATGATACCATTTTTATTGATGCTCAAATGCATTGGCACATTGAAATCTAGTGTAAATGTTCTGTTTTAGTTAGAAATTCAAGTCTCAGTTTGGTACATTTTAATATAGTTAACTACAAAAAACAACCAAAACAAAATGATTCCCCTTTACATTTCAATTGTTATGTTTTATAAGGTCCAATATTTAACACATCTGTTGTTTTATTCTGGAGTTTTAATATCCTTGACCAGCTGTTCCATGGTGTTGACTTTCCAATATCAGAGTAGAATTTGCTGCCCCGACCAGTGTGCATTGAGGCCAGCCAGGCGATTGAATCCAATACCTGAAGGAACATCCGGGAGGCGGGTAATTGCGAAACTTATACAGCCAGATTGGAATATAGCAACAGGATTAGCATGAGAAGGAGCAGTGTACCTTTCCGCTGCCACTGGACCATGTAGAGTTTAGAATGGGATTTACTTACTGCAGACGAGGGACTGGTGGTGATGTTAAGGTGAGTGCATGGAGGGACTGTGAGGGGGATTATGGGGGAAATATGCTTTGCCTGGGCAGGAGCTAAGGAGACCAAACCCTCACCCTAACCCTAACCCTTATTCTTGTTTCTGAGCTCTGACTCCTAGCAGTGGATATCATCTCTTAACACAGAGTACACAGGTCGCAGTCCACACACTCTGATTACGGGTGTGTTTAGAACAAGTGAAACAACAGGATTGATAAAAATGGGTGACTTAAAACAACAAAATAAAAGTAATCAGCAATCCGTTAAAAAATGACTCTGAATACATTAAAAGCTGAAAAGTTAAACTGAGCTTAATTTATTTCCCTTACTTTTGTGGAGGGTTAATGATAAAGGGTTTCGCACCTTGTTAAGCCCTAAGAGACTAATTGTGATTTTCAAATATGGGCTATACAAATCAAATTTGATTGATTGAAGAGGCCAAACAAAGCACTAATAACATTCTTTAAAAATATTAAAAAAACACCCACACACAAAGATTTCAGGTACATGTTCAGAGAAACCAAATCCTTCAAGGTGACAGTTACATTCATTATATCACAAATTCATGCAAGTCCAGATCGCTCATTTTAAGGCACAGTTTCTGAATAAAATCGGTTTGCATTCTGCATGGATTGAGCACTTAGTTACTTTCACAGTATTCATCAAGCACCTAGACCTGCTTTAAAAAGACACTCAAAAATAAATCTCACTGTCTACACTTTGGTACATTTGAGCTAGATTTACATGGTCAGTGTGCAGGACCTTGTGTTTGATGCTGTGACACTGTTTTTTTCATAGACATTTTAATGATTCAAGGCATCCCATAAATCACACTGCCCTTTCAAAGAGATTTGTCGATGATCAGTCGAACACACAACTACAATTCAGTCACACACGTTCAAACGTTCAAACGTTTACTGCATCGGTAGAACAGGTTGAGTGTTTGGCATCTATAGGCTCCAACTTAATCACTCCCTCATATGATAACACAGGAATGAAGGGAATGATGTGCAAATACTTTTAACCCCCCCGTTGGAGCCTACAGGTTGCTGCTGGGGTGGTGGAGGGGCCGAAGCAACTGGTGGTTATACTGCAGCAGCAGTGCGAGCAAAGGGGATGATGGGAAATTTCTCTCTGCTTAAATAGACCACTTGATAAGGTGGGTGAGTATAAAGATGTTTGTGGAGGGTGAGGTATGTCACATGATGTATGTCACATGATTGGAGCAGTGCAGGTCGAGGTGGCTGCCTGAACTACCTATATTTATTTCCACATATGAGAACAGGGACCAGCCTGACCTATGGCCTGTTCGCTCATGTTGTATACTAACAACCTGTCAAAACCTATTGCATTTTTTCAATGCAGTATGTGGGTGGTTGTTTTTCTTTTTGACATTTACTCCTTTTATTTCCTTTCATAAATCTTGCATTTTACTTGTTTAAAAAATCAATTTTCTGTTAGAAATGTCAATTTCTAATAGTCATGAAATTGTAATTGCATAATTACTCTTCAGTCTCGGGCCCTGTTAATACCTGGCATTAACATGTACCCTGCGAATGATCACTTAAGATATGATCTCACTTTTCTGCTCTACATACAAATTAATAAGCTGATTCTTGCTGCTTTTAAAGACCAAATTTAACCAGTTTACCTTCAACCAGTCCGATAATGTCCGTTTTCAGTGTGTATGGAGCTGTTTGTGATTCTGCCATTGAAACGTCACCTAAGTGTAAATATAAAATATTGACAAAAGCATACAGGGCTGAGTGGTCATTCCTTCTCTGTCCCATCTCTGTTGAACCAAGGGGGGGAAATAATCTTCAGAATCTTTGTTCCATTTTGACTAAAACGCTGCATTTGATCGTCCTGAAATACTGCAGTTATTGAAAACTTGCTCTGCGCCACGGAGAAAACTTTTTAAATGAACTTGACTTTAATCAAGGTCATTGCATGATTGGCATTCCAATCATCTTCTTTCAATATGACCGAGCTGTGATCCACAAATTTACTCGAGACATACAGTACATAGATCCCCTTTTTAGTATGGAACAGCTGGTGTCTTTGATTGCTTTGTCCTCTGTGCTCATTTTCTCATGAATCTAATTTAGTATCTCAGAGGTGAGGAGGAGGTTGTGGATGACAGTTCACAGTAATAGGTCCATTGAGGTGAATATGCTTTTTATGAGCTTTGAAAAAAGTAGAGAGATGGATAGAGAGAACATCTGTGTTGCTTTCATGAGCAGCTTCTCTTTCTCATCACTGACTGTATCTTTTTGCATTGTAAGTTCAAAGAAACATAACTCAAACGTAAGGGGGTTATTGATGACATGATGGCTAAACTGACATTTGTGCTCTTCGTCAACACCCCAGACTTTGGGTGTCTGGTTTGAAGACCCAACAGACAAACACAATGCTGGTTCTAGGCTTACTTACACACACTCTCTGTCTCCTGATGACAATCACCAATGAATATTGCCCCATGGCAGTAGCGGAATGAAGTGCCTCTCCTTTTGCTTTTCCATCACTGCTTTTGTTGACAACAGTGACAGCCCCCAGCTCTTTCTGTTGACAGAAAATGATGGGCTTCTGTGACCCTGTGTCATGTCGTGATTGACAACAAGTTAAACTAGTTTTCAGTGCAGTTTTCTTTCAGAATGTATACTCACCATTGCCTGTAATCAACTGGAGCAAGTAACAGATTATGGAATTCTCCCCTAAATTATTTTTCGTTTTGAATACCATCCCAGAATCCGTGGGAAAAACTGTTGGACGAATCTGAATCTGGAGAATTCTGCAGCACGTTTTCTGTCCAATGAATTAGCATTTGGTGCCAGATTTGACATGCAATTTATGGAATATAAGGATATCTGTCCAATTGTGTACTCAGACCACTACTTTTCACCAACTCCTTATGTTTATGTGTTGCTTCATTCAATTAAAAAAGTTATTCCATGTTGAGCTTTGTATGTGCAAAGACTAGGAATGTTCTTTATAATCTATGATACATTTAAAGTGTTGCAGCAACAAAGCCAGTTTATTAATTGTATACCTATAGTGACTTGTGTGAATTGATGTATGGCTGGTTACTGAAAATATTTACATTGATTGGATTTATTATCACAATCACTGTGTAGATATGTAGCCCAAATCTGTGTTCCTCCCTAAAGCCATGCCCAAGTATGTGAAGAATGGTTACTTTCTGAAAGGATTTTAACGAAACAAAAAGCAAAAAGTACTCAAAGTTGTGCATATGATTCCAGCAAAAAAAAAAAATCTTGCCAACTTGTTCCCATGGTCTCACGTAAACCAAACAGGTCATTACATTTCACTCCGTCTGACTGCAGCCTCCCTGATGTTTGAACGAGCTATGCCAACTGCAAACCCAGCAGGAACACCAAGCCTTGCATTAAAATAAGGGTTTCTAATGACCACTTAGAACTCCAAAGAAACCCTTAGTTAATCTGCTGCTGCTACTGCAGTTAGCCAAATGCATTCACAAATAATTTAAAATAAACTATTTGTGTCTGTGAAATTAAACACAGGGTGACTGTTTTTAACCCAAACATCTGCAAACAAATGTGAAAGACTATGTTTATTCATGGAGTCATTATCGTGCTGGCCTATCTGTATGCGCTTATTATGAACTGTGTATGTTCAACCAGAGAGGGTAGATGCTAAATAAGTCTGGTAATGTTATGTTTCTGCTGTAGAACACACATGCATGCAAACACACACACAAACACTAAGTTACCTTGTGTACTGATCAGGTTCTGATAACTAGTGATGAGTCTTTATAAGTTAAAGTGAGATAAGGTCAGAGTTAAGGAGGCAACATAAACTCAAGCTCGGTTCAAACCAACTTCAGCTTCTGCTCTGATAGATAGAAGTTGTAGAACATACACATGAGAAAATAAGGCACAGATCATTAAAGTGAACTATGAGGTAGCTTTTCATTACACTCTTCTGTCTTTACTTTTAACTCTTGCCTTCACAATCAAATTCACAAATGCCGTATTCGTAACTGTACTGTGTTTCAAGTCATCCTCCTCTGTAACGTCTCCCTGTGTGATTTCTTTGTGCTTGTAAATATTCAACTGGGGCAGTGTGTCTGAGTACCTGTGGCAGATTGTTCAACACTTACTTAAGACAAGTCAGGAAAAGTTTGCCTGTGATGTTAACACTGAGTAGTATTTCCATCCTAAATTGAAACATGATTTACTGATCAGCTAGAGCATAATTTATTGTAATAGTCCCAATAACCCTACTGCCATGCTGAATGAAACATTTTCTGGATTTAATTTATTTTCCAACACACATGAAGAATACGACTCCCCACTGCGACATCCCATGATAATCTAAAATCACTTCTTAATGTATCAGTGCCATTACAAGGAAGTATTGTTCCGAATGAATGTGGATGAAGGTATCTATTATGATAATGAACTAAGTCGAGCAAGACAAGACAGAGAAAATGCTTACTGTGGGAGGACAGTGTCCATCAACCTATGCAGAAAGTGCAGACAGTTAAATAACATTCAGTTTTCATTTAGCTGACAGATCCATACTTTTATAAATGTGATGGATAATTATTTAAGAATACATCTATTAAAAAAAAACTACACATACAGTTATACAGCATAATCGTACAGTCAATTGAGTCTGAAATTCACATCAGAAAAAACCTGAATCATTACAGACTGATTACAAAATGTCTGAATATGTGGTTGAAGCCAAGCGTGTCTTTACTGAATATGGTCCCCTGCACCTCATTAATATACTCTCCTCCACAACAAAGAGGTGATCCATTCTCTGAAAGTGTCAGGGACGTGCCTTTGAAGAAAAAACACTTTCAGATTAACTAACAAAGGTGAACCTAAGGACGCAAACTTCCTTCGGGGGAGTCCAGAGATGTAGACACACCGAGTTCCCCTACTTTCTCTCCTCCTGCTCCCAGCGATAATGAAGAAGATGCTGATGAGAATTAGTAGCATCGGGGATTGTTACTTCATGTAGTGTAAGTAATGTGATGGGTTGCGATAGCTGCACTTTGCAGACACCATCCCCATTTTCATCTACTTTTGTTGATTGAAGGAAAAAAGTATTTTTATCATAGGATGCTTGAATTTGTGTTTTCAAATTTTGTGACAAAGCTGAAATAAGCTTTATTTTTCAAGGAAAACCTGCAACACAAATGTGGATCATATTTTGTAATGTTGTCTGTCATTTATAAGGAAATTCTAAGTAAATCAAAATTTGGTGTAGGTAATATGTAGCTGTTACCATTTGACTAATGCAATCACAATGACATTAGTAATTAATACAAACAAAGAGTCATATTAGCACCATAGGTCACATGTGACCATTGGCCACTTCCTTGACTCTGCAAGTTCTGCTTTTCTAACATTTGTGCCCTTCAGCCATCAGTCGTATTTATGGAAAATAGAATATGCTGGCAATAATGAATGTGTATTTCAATGTTTTTTAAATTAGAGGAAAGCACAAAATGTTATTGATGGATGTTGCATAGCAGATAGCTTGAAGATAAAAGGGAAATTATATCAGTTTGTAACCAGAGATTGTTAAAGTCCTATTCTTCTGAAATAGCTGGCCCGCCAAAAGGCAAAAATTCATTCCACAATCAAATATTTCATTTCAACTCCACAATAGAGTTTAATGTTAATACATTTTTCACAGTTATTGGCTTTGCCTTTAATGAAATCACAGGTGGAACATTTATAAAACTCATTGGAGTCAGTGCAGTGGTTAAAGGAGAGCACGGATGTGAAGCTATGTGTTAGGGCCTTGATGAATGCCTTGTAAGGCATGCTCTGAAACTCATTAGTGCTCTTAAATGCATTGCATGGTAACCTCACTGAATTTGTTCAAAGTAATTAGTTCTGCCTTAAATTATTCACCAAAATCCATCACAAGTAAAGGAGAGTGTGTTCTTGGACCTTGAAGATGTACCCTGCCTGTAATGCGTTATGATCCTGGATTTATGGAAAGCAATTTGTGTGCTATAAACAGTTTATATAATACTGATATAACAGCAACATGTAGATAGAATGACATTGGCTATTGTTTGCTAATGCTAAAATATTCATCTTTGCTAATGCTAATATGCTAATGACAGATTGCTTGAAACTTTATTCCGATTTGAATACAATAAGTAAAGGTAAAATAAATGAGGACGTAAAGAACATTTTAATATTCTATAATTGGGATGGCAACAGCTAAGAGTAGGGTCATAAAAAGAAGAACGCATTGTGACCACAAGCTTTGATACAAACTCTTCCACACTTAGGAAACACAAACCAAACCATCACCTAGAATGATCTACTAATTGTCTTAGTAGGATGTTTTTAACGAGAAACTAAAACCTGTGAGGTTTCTTCTGCAATGTGGGGCCTCATTAGACATAGTTCACATGGTTTTCTGCAGAACGACACATCCCTGAATGGGCTGGTCGGTTACGCCCCCTCGTGCGCGGTTAGCACCCAACTCTGAGCCTTGAATTCAAATGTCACATCAGGAGCTAAGAGCTACAACAGCAGTTGTTTTATAGAAAACACTTAATGGTGGATCAAGTGGTCAAATGCACAGTCTGTCAGCCAGTTAATTGAATTGCTGCATATCGGCTTTGTTAATCACTGATGACAACATTTTACACATACAGTTATATAAGAGTAAATGACCTGACTTGGACAAAGAGGGTGTATGTCCTCCAGTATTTCTGTGCCAGTAGTTTAAAATGTAAATTAAGGTCATTTAAAAAACCGTTTGGACATTGTAACTTGTTTTTTTTATAATGATGTATTTTCTTGACTTGATCAAACTGCTCTGTTTTGTATAATTTGTATAATTACTATTTTCTTTAGAATTTGATTGTATTTTGTCTTACGAGTTGAGATTTCTGGCACTTTCTGGAACTTAGGTTTCCTAATGATTGATGATTTACTGTTGCTGTCCGTGTGGTATAGGCAATGTAGCTACAGGGTAATTTATAGCTTACTAAAGCTCCTCCATGTTAAACCCTCAGGGTGTTCAGTTGCTCTCACAATTTACAGCTTTGTCAAGCTGCCAGACAGTTTATTTGTTCGATTCTTATTCTAACTGCTTGTGGGTCTGGTTATCTTGGTCTATATAATTAATGTTATGTTGAATGCACGTATTGTAAGTTGGTTTGGAGAAAAGAAAATGGAATGTAATGTATATGTAAGGGTATTATATTTTATATTCTTTGCATTTGGCAAAGTATTCATTTTAAATTACTGCTCTTGTTGTACTTAATCACATGTAGGCAGGAACAAAATGTAGATGAGATTTTAATCCCACATGTACAAATTTACATTTTCTATCTGGAAAAAAAAAAGGTGCAACCTATGAATCATTACTAGTTATAAATAATAAAAATTCCTGTAAAATCACAATGTGATAATAATTCCTGATATTTTGAGGATGGAAGTTTGCATTCAGGCATGAATTGCTTCCCCTGAATACCAGCAATATCTCACAGTTTTGACCTTTACTCCCTTTTTGAGTTGTTACATTCCCATAACCAGTTGGTGGATTTTATTCATTGCCTCCTTGGTCGTGATTGTTTTGGTAACCTTTCTGTGCAGCTGAACTCCAAACGGGTCTAACTGTAGACTCAATGTAAGATTGTGGGGGTTCAACAGCAAACGCCCTCTCAGTCTGCTCATGAACAGACAAGCCCAAGGCAGGCCTAATGGAAAGAAACTGACCCATCCCTCATTCCACAGTTCGAGTGTATACCACTGCTTTCTAGAGAGGGTTAGAGTCCATCAGATGGGATTGAATAAATGTAAACAAATAAATATTTATCATATAAGATGGGCTCTGAAGAGCTCATGAAGGGAACTAGTTAAGTGCCTGTTAGTGACTACACATGTCTGTTTGCTTGGCCTGTGTTAATGCTCTGGAGCCTACTTCAGAATCATTCCTTATTATTAGTGAAGCCTCATCAAATAGATCTACGATATACTGTCACTTTGTTTGTTGTTTGCATGCTGGACGAGTGCAGAGCTTTTTATATACAGCATAGAGTGGAGCTAGAAATGTTGTTGTTCATCCTACCTGGTTCAACTGCAGTAAATATTCATATGGATTTTTGTTTCTCTGTTTGCCTACAGGAACATTAAGAACCTTGTATATTTTCTGAATGTGAAATGTGGTTTAGGTGCTTTTAGAACCTTATTTGTTATTTAAATGGTAAACATAGCAGTCAGTGTCACTTTGTGACATTGTGACACGTTCTCTTAAAATATTCAACCTCCTTAAAATTGAAGAGGATGGCTTCTCTTCAGCAGGGAAGACACTTCCATAAATTGATTTGCTGTTCTACCTCTTGCCCTGCTTCTTTGTGTAAGGTTTATCAGTCACTCTCAAATATCTGTTTGACTGCAATTAAACATATTGTGGCATAAATGCATGATTTATTATGGTGTAGAGTGGCTTGACTCACTTCGCCAAGGTACTGCCTTTTGTAGGGTCCAACTTGCGTTCATGCAAGATGTAGATGTGTAACGCTGTTGGATTTGTTTGTATGGAAGAAATCAAGTTGTGGTTGTATAATGATGATACAATGGCAGCTCTAAACTCACTTTCACACCAACAGCACTGTGCAGCAAAAATGAAACACAAACATGCACTGATATGTTAATCATTGTTATTGGTCATCTAAAGGAACCTGTGCATGTCTCAGACTGCAGTGTCTGTACTCAAAGACACACCATTTGGCCTTAAGAAATTTCCTTTTCAAGCAAATTTTCATTGGCTTATGTGTCATTAAACAGTATGAACCACTCTACAAAAATAGACTTCTCCTTAGTTTATGATCTCAAAAAGGGGTTGCAGAGGAAATTAATGGTCCAATTACAATTCTCTGGTTTGAAATATCTTTGATGCTATAAAACAGAAATGAAAGATCGTGATCGACAACAAAAAGTATTTCGCAAATTGGTCGAGAGGAGGTATTACGATACCAAAATGTTGGAGGCGATACCAATATCATACAATTACCATGATTCTCGATACCAGGGCAAAAACCAAAACAATAAATTCCATTTACATGAACACACACTCCTTTATGAAAACACTTCAACATACAAAAACTAACAGTGGCTATGTAGCCTTCTGCTAATAAATAATAAAAAAGGACTATTCAAATAATAAAATGGAAAAGTAACATGTAGGAAAAATATGAGATATCAGTTATCAGGTATACCTCAATGACTAAGAAAACAGCATGGGGCTGCAGAATGAATCTACTTACACACACAATACTGCAAACAGTAGGTTATTACAGTAGTGACAATTTATTCAAACACCCTCTAGGATTATTTTCTAGCAACAGTGGAACCCCCCCGCCTCCACTAGTGCAAGTCAACAAGTGATTCTGTTCCTCTGCTCCTCTCCAGTCACCCACATGCAGAACTGCTGAACCTGGATCCATGTCCCTGGATAAAGGGGGTGTCACCTCTTCTGCAACAATTGCGTCACAGTCTGCAGGAAGAACTTCTCTCCTGTGTGTGTGTCTGCTCGTCTCTGTCTAGCTGTTCAAATATGTGTCTCAAATCTCCAGAGCGAACCAAACCAACATAATGAAAACCCCAAGCTGCAGTGTTTGGGGTTTGGCAATAACCTCTGACCTGTGACGGTGTCCACCATCAACGTGCAAAGAGAGCACAGGGCAGCGGGGGAGTGAGGACATGCGGCAGGGTAATACACATTAGAGAAAAGAGAACTGTTTCTATAATTTTGGCACCGACATAACCAGTCGAGAGAATGTATCGGCAGACCCCACAACTCCATCCCCTGATCATTAATATGAAGTCTCTGGCTCCAGATTACTTAAACATCACAATATGGTAGCGTTGTGGAGAAGTGTTGTCCATCTATGCATTCCATGGTTCGGACACAGTTATACGGTTTTATATCCACACATTACTGCAGCTAAACAACCACACATCAAGATGCTCTGTGCATTTCTTTATGCACCATGATTTCAAGCAAAATTTGTATTGACATACTAAAATAAGAATGAGTTGTAAAATATTGGATACTTTGGGAAATACCAGGTATAATCTTTAATTGAGATAATATCTGCATATTCAAATGAGTATATAAAAACGCAACTTTACACTGCAGTGAGAGTGAGTGGGAGTCAGTGTGATCGACATGGCATCCTCGTCAAAAGACTGCTGAAAGAGTTGCCTGCATGTTTCTAAGCAACACACACATACACAGGTCCAACCAAGAGTGGGAGATGTTTTTTTTCTCACAGTGTATCTCATCCTCTGATCCCTGATCAGCCTCCATTTCTCTGTTTCCAGCTACAAAAAAACATCTCTAATGCTCCCCACAGAACCCTACGCCTCCACTCTCAGGGGAATCAGTCCACACTTTAACTTCTGTATCTAGCACTTTCCAAACTCCCCTCCCTTCCACTTACCTTTGTTGCTGTTCGAATACATAGAGGAGGATTGAGGACGTTCATCAGCGAGTGCATTGAGATAAAGATAATGAAAGTGAACACAAGACTGTTCAGAATGATAAAATGCTGGGTAAACTGACCAGAAAACAGATGTGTTAATACACAAGGGAACATGGCACATTGACATTCTCTACCTGCTCCCATCACCTCACTCTGCCCTCACATTATTTCTCCTGTTGTTCCTGGACAGCTCAGTGAAACACCTCTGCGTGTCTCTGTCTCAAACCAGCAGAGTGCTTGACATTGTCTCCTCCTCGCTGTGCCAAAGTCAGGTTAAGATCATAAGCTCTTCATTAGTATTCAGGTGTAGGGGAGTTCTGTGGAGCTTAGTGGGCCTCAACTTGTGACACAAACAAAAAGCTATTGAAGAGGGAAGCAACAAGCATCCCAATACATTACTCACCTGGGTGGCAGTCTGTCATAAATTCTTGCAGCCCTTGTTAACCCTGCAGTATGCCTTAGGGCCAGTGCACAATTTGACATAATCACCATACTTTATGCCCACCCCCCCAAACCCCCTCAAAGAAGCAGAGCATTATTTTAGTTCCAAATAAAATGCTTCTCTTACCATTTAAATCGCCAGATCATACGGAGTCTCGGAAGGGTCACAGCGAGAATGTTTTTGAGTATAACTTTTGCGCTCCCTCACAATATATATATATATATATATATATATACATGAATTGCTTCTCCCTCACTCCATGGATAAATATGTGGATAGTCGTTTTCCATGCTTATAGGAACACAAATGTTATTTCATTCACACCCTGTTGATGGTGAAAGCTCATAGAGGTCTATCTCTATCGCAGAACTATTTTGCATCACTCAAATTACCAATAAGTTGAAAAGTGGTAAACTGATCCTTGTAAAAGCAACACAAGGACAGATTCAATCCATGCCTCACACTATATATATATATATATATATATTGTATTATCATACTTGTAGGGCAATGTTAAAAAAAATAGACAAAATGAGAGAGTATAGAAGTGAAATTGCTAGGAAGAAAAAATCCATATTTGGTCAGGTTAATAGACGTGCAAAGGAAACGCACAGTATATCCATATCTGTGTTTCTTTCTCCATAAGCTCACTCACATTTGGTTTCATTGCCTTCATTTCATCTTGATCTGGGGCACATAGTAGGTTTTCATTCTCTGCTTTATTGTATGTAATTTTTCTTAGCACTCCCTTGTCCCCTATCCCTATATGGTATAGCAGTCAGGGGCTGAGAGAGCCAGTAGAGCCACATTGTATTAACAAATAAATCCTTGTGAGGCGACGCTTACATCTTCTGCCATCTCTGAGATTCTCCTCCACTACTTTCCTTTTATTCCCCTTCTTCCCAGACACCCTGATTTCCTCTACAGGCTCTCTAAAACATCTTTACCCAGGACAGTCATTTCAAACTAATGATGCCTTGAATAGAAATGTCCTCCTAAGTCCATCCTTCTATACTTTCCTTTCTTATCACTCTCTTTCTACATCAGAAAATAAACAACAAGAGATCTTAAGAGTAATCTCTCTCACCCTGAGTAAAACTGACCTCCGGCAATGGAAATAGTTGGAAAAATAAATAAAGATATGGACTTTGTTTTCTTGCTTCCAGTCTTATCCTCATGAGCAACAAAATGCATATTTCTGCTCTGATAAATTTCAGCCACTGAAGGCAATTAATGTGAAGTGACTTAAAAGAGTCTGCCTTTTATTGTCTCATTTTCTGACTAATAAGTTAACCTGTAATGTTGTTTTTATGCAGGCGATAAGCTCAGGCCAGGTTTTTCTGTTACCGCCTTCCTTCCTTCAAAATTACATTTTTTTTCATGTCTCAGGGGAACTCGCTGTGTACATTTCCGGCTTTTTGCTAATTGATAGACACAGAGTATCTCAGTTTATAGTGGGTTGTTCTGTCTATAACCTTCTGGGCTTTACCACACTCCCTCTTGTGAGTCATCAATTATAATCACGGAGAGTCTGTTTTTGAAGTAAAGGTAAAGTGAAAAGCTACAGGGCTGTCGACACACTGTTGAGATTCACGCACACGCCTTGTGCTTCTTATGTCCATAGTCAATGGAAACACACCTCCCAACGTGCTGGAAAGAAATGAGTAATGCCCCCAGCAGAGATTATATCAGGAAAGAGGGAAGGGAAGAATAGTATCTTGTGCAGATATTGGTATTTGAGGGAGCGGATGGTGTGATGGAGAGACAGAGGGAGATAGTGCCCTGCTGTCATGATGATCTCTGAGAATAGGAGCTATCCCCCACGGATAATAGAACTTACATGTTAGAGAGAAAAACATGAGTTTATTGCCTGGAGGCTGGTGTGAAAGCCTATGAAATGTGTATGTGTGGGAAGATGTGTTGGATAGATGGGTGTATGCTCAGAGCAGAAAGTGCACAAAGCCTGATAGCTTTTCTGTGTCCAACAATGTATTCCGTATTGGAAACTGACTGCTGGCTTCCACAAGGATTACATTTTCATCCTCATTGTTGCCAGCAGGAAAAGAGGTGAAGATATTTCTCTATCTTTAATTTCTCTATGGCAACACTGGCATGTTTTAGTTTTCTGGAAAGTTTTGAAACCCATTCAATAATTTTTTAGGTCGACTTTTAGGACATTTTACAGATTGAAGCAATACAAAAAAGAGATTACAGTTTGAAGCAGACTCGCTCAGTGGTTTATGCCAGCAACACACGCCCCCGCTATCAAAATGGATGTAGTCAAGATGGTGGATTGGGGAAGGAGGTGGATAGATGATGATGTACACAATAGCATCAGCAGACAACCGCGTTAGGTTTACATTATCAGATGATTTAAAGTTAGTTTTACGTTGAGGGATCATGAGGGAATAAAGAGGTTGCCTTTTAAATTTTGAATACTATACATATAGCTACATATCATGACACATCAGGGAATAGGAGTTGTACAGGTGTGGTAGATATCATGATTAGGGGAGGGCAGAGAAAATGAGGTAATCTTTTGACGGAAGATGTATTATAGTTATTTTTAATTTTTAATAGCACTGTTGACATAAACTTAAATTTGATGTTATCTAAGTTAATGCCCAATGATTATATGATGACAATGATTCAAGGTAAGAAGAAAAAACAACAAAATACGGAAACGCTGCAGTCACCACTGCCCTAGTTTTAAATGAGAACCTCTTTCTTTTTCACACACAACTTTTTTTCTAAACTACAGTGTGCTGTGATTGAAACAGTATCAGCATGTGCTGACATGATGTATGAGTATTGGATATTTTCTAGCCCCAGAGGAAACTGTCTTGTCAGAGGCAAGTCTTTTTCAAAGGCACTTCACCTTGTAAGGTGCAATAATTTGGCTTTTAGCTCTGTTTCTTTTTCTCTGTATTCTGCAAAATGCTCAGTTCCGCAAGAGGGTTTGATATCTTTTGAAGTGGAGACGATACGACGTGTCACATTTCTATACAAAATTAATATTTAAAACCTGGACGTCAATGTTTAGGAAGACTTTTATATGTGCAGTAAAGTGCATATACAGTAAGATCTCAAATCCTTTTAGGGTTTTGCTAAAATGTAAAATATGCTAAGTGAGTGGCAGAGTGGTTGGGAAAAAATTGCATTTTTGATGCATATTCATAGCCTCAACATGTAAGCATATGCAAAATCAGTGTATGATAGTGATCAATGGACAATTCCTGCAGTGAACTTACTGTTTTTCCCAGGTGAAAATGTATTGAATGAAACCTTTCCTCCTATATAGGAGCAATTCTAACCTGATTAAGTGCTTAATACATAACACATACTATTTCTGGAAACTCTTAGGAATGATCTATCTACAAACATTATATCCTTCAGTGCAGGCAGTGCCCATATATATCTGTGAACAGGTTTCCTTTATTGAATTCATGCATTTAAACATCCACAAGTACAATTTCTTCTTTCTTAATCTTAATCTTAATCTTAATCTTTAATCTTAATCTTAATCTTAATTTCATTCTGAGCTGGAGCACCATGTACCATTTACTTTTAGTTAGCCTTGAAAAATACGATTTATAATTCATCCCCAAAGTATCCCTCAAAGCCATATACACAACCCTGTCATGATGTAATATGTCGGGTACAAAGGTTCTGCAATAAATGGTCAAACAAGATTTCAGTTGGTAGTTTTGAACCCTAAATTGGCCTAAAGGTTGAGTGTGCTGTATGAATCTTTGTGTAAATTGATACATTTGACTTGAAATATAAAGCGCTTTCAGTGATTGTCAAGACTGATGCAACACGATACAGGATCCGCCATTATTATCACAATCAACCAGCACAATACAAAATCCGCCATACAGGAACCACCATCACGATAACGATCTGTGATACGAAATCCACCATCATAATCCACGATGTGGCTGCAGCCTCGGCCCTGAATCTGCAGAATAAAAAAATTAACAGATTTTGAGACCTGAGATGACACTGAGCGGACGTGGGGTGCACCCTGGACAGGTCGCCAGCACATCGCATTGACAGACGAAAAAACAATTCATACCCATTGTCAAATTACAGTCTCCATTTAGCCTTACCTTTCTAAACTGTCTTTAAACTGTGTGAGGAAGCCGGTGTACTCTGAGAAAACCTACACAGACACTGGAAAAACATGCTAGCTCCAGGCGACTAGCTTGGATTTGAACTGGAAACCTTTCTGCTGTGAAGCGACAATGCTAATAACCACAGCTATATTGTACTTAGAAATAATAATTATGATGCCTGTTGCTCATAATGATATTCTATATTTGTCATGGCCAGTTTTATATCAAGTGTAGGGAAAATTATAAAACATGTTTAAGCTTCAATAACACTTTTTTAATGGTGTTTGTAACTGCTAACATAGACTTTCTATAAATAGTTACAAGGACTGGTACCTGTGCAGAGTTTTTTTCCAGCATAGTATCTAGTGTATATTATGCTTGTTATGGTCTGTTTTTTGGGGGTCAAACATGGCTTCAGTGTTTACGTCTCACAAAGTAAAATGGATTAATTCTATAAAAAGTTAATTTTACCAGGCGGTTATATGGGCTTCTAAATGTGCTGGTGTTCTGACAGGGTTTTGAGAGGTAATAGAGTGGAATGTGTTTAGATGTGAGATACAGGACCTATTGTGCTTGCGGGCATGACATTCAAGAAGAGATAGCATAAGAGCATCCTTAGCCAATGCGTGCCGTTGACTAGCTAAAGGTCATATGTAAGTGCAGGGCTGAGATTGAGAAAAGGTCAAAGCCTTTTTGAAAATGCTGCAAACAAAACAATAAGAATAATAAATAAGTGGAGTACCATTAGTTTTATTTAAAAAAACATCACAGATAGGCAATTGAGGTGACCTCTTGACAGACACATTGGACTGTGTAATGAATCATGATGAGAGGCTGTTGCCCAGACCAGTGTTGGAGAAGGTTAAAGCATTTATGTCACAGACATTATAGATGTTAATGTAACACTTAAACTAGACAACACAGTGTGATGCCTTGGCCTTTAACTCCGAATGTGGACATGGACAACAAAATGTACAGTATGCTGTCACAAGCATTACATCCCATGATCAATATTTGCATATTAATGATTAATATTCAGTTAGACATCCAGCATATATATTTTTAATAAGGATCTCTTGGAGTGAGTTTAATTAAATTCACAGTTGTCACTTAATTATTCAGTAAGATGTAAATGCAATAATTGAAAATATAAAATGGAAATGTACTTTTACCTGTTCCCAGGTAACATGACTGGGCACATTTACAGAATAAACGTTACCTTTTATAGGTAATCGATATAATGAAACTATTACACCACATGATGCCTTTAGTATTTCTTTGACTCACTTGTGAATACACTAATAATAGACATGTGGAACTTTCAGTGCCCACATTTATGTATCATTGTCTTAAAACATTACGCAGAGGCCTTACTAAGCTAGACTAGATTTTGCCTCACAAAGACCATTGGCCATCCATGGCTGAGGTAGTCTTTTTCTGAGACAGAAACTTAATAGTTTCTGACAGGGTGTGTGATTTCCTCAAAGCCCTTTAGATATGGCCCAGGTCTCCTAAGAGCTAAAGACAAGATTCAGTAAGTAATGGCTCAGCAAGCCCCAGCACCTGGCAATCCCGTCACCCTCTGGCTGACTGTAATCATTTGTGATAGCACCCATACGCTTGCTGGCCTCCCAACAGCACGTTTCACTCAGGCTTTTAGATGGACATCAAAATGCATTTCCTCCAAAGCACTAGATGGGGGCTTGATGTGTGAAGCCAAGGTGCAAAAAAAGACATTAGCTCTGTCTGCAGACCAACGTAGCTGATCTATGCTGACTGACATCAGGGTAGATACATCAAGGATCTTTAACACACTAAAGCTCAGCATGTGTCATTTATTCTTCCTTTTGGCTTTTAATCTGCTGATCTGAAAAATATAGGCCCATTTGAAAAACACGCATGTGCTCAGACATCTTGACGGGCTGTTGTTCTAACCTGCCAAGTGCCAAGCACCTTAATGGTGTGAAGTACGTTTTTTACTTTTTTACTTCAAACATTGTGATATTTGTTTATATATTTTTTAATAATTCTCCATAACATCCATGATGAGAAATGACATATAGTACTGTCAACAGCACTTTTCAGCTATTAGAAGTATTATACTCGATCACCATGTTGTCTAATCCTCCCTGAACTGGAGCTTTTTGGGTTATACATGATATTAAAGATGACACTAATTCACAATGCTATGCACAGGTGAAACACTATAGATATACCAATGCATGCCTTATTTTGTGGACATCCTGGCTGATATGAATAACTGCATATGATGAGAAGACCTTACATTGGGATTAATGCTCAGTCTGACAGTAGTCAAATACGTTTTATTCCCCTTTTTTCCTGTCTGTTCCCTTTAACTATTATTTTTTTTTACTTCAAATCAAGTGGAAACAGAATAGTAGATAGGATTTGCATGGTAAATATGGCATTAATGACTCAGCAGCAGGGGGCTTGACTGTCTAATGAGCAGGCTTTCCTGCTGCACCACGATCAAATGGGAACCTAATTTGATTTTCCTGCTTGACCTCTATTCCTCTAAGAAAGCAACAGAGCTCAAGGTAGTTTTCAAAGGCTCGTGCAGGAGTTGAGAATCTAAAGGGGGGTGGAGAAAGGGAGGATCATTATCAGATTATGCATCACATGCATCCGCTGACAGGTTTCAAGTGCAAAATTAGTATCAAGCAGCATGTTGGAAGGAATAGATTGACATGTTGGGAAAGAAGGTATGCTTATTCGCGTTGGCAAATAATTATATGAAATAATAGAATTACCATGATATTTGTCCATATATATACATAATATATATTTGTATGTGGTTTTGTTTTTAGAGTGTAGTGGTTTATTTACAGGACCACTTACTTGCCAGACACAGTTTCTATATGGAGGAGACATGGTGACTGATAAGCACCAAGAAATACTTAATCCTTTTATGAGGGTGAAATATTAATTTTCCACTCAGACTTTTAAAGAATTGAAGAATGATGGGTTTAAGGAAACAATAATGTTGTTATTGGAATATTTTACAGCCTTTGGAAAGAGCCAAGCTAGGTCTTCCCCTGTTTCCAGTGTTTGCACTAAGGTAAACCAACAGACAGACATCCGAGTTGTATCAATCTTTTTATATAACTCTTAAGTAAAAATTAAAATTTGCGACAAGACACATATTTGTAAATAAATAAATACCCCATGAAAATGTTGATACCCCTCAGTTTTTACCTGCAGACTTTTCTTTGTTCGAATTGTATTTTGCATTATATAACTTACAAAAAAATGTTTTTAGCTTGTGCTTCATACAATGTCTATTACGAAGTTATTACCTTATTGTGAAACAAATCATTACCCTTACAATTCTACCTTTCTTCAGTTCTGAGTTTAAACAGAGGAGCATAAGCACAGCAGAGAAAACATAGGTAACATACACTTCATTCTCTTTTTATTTAACACTTTTTGCCAAGTTAAGATGTTTCCAGTCCATTTCTTATTTTGAAATACATTTTGAATTGTGTTACACACTTACCTAACAAGAAAAAAAAAAAGCTTTGTTGGCAGACCTCTTGACATTAACAGATGAAAATGTGAAATCCCATAATGCTTATCCTACAACGCCGACACCATAGAACAGGTTCAATTTTCATTACTAATGAAAGTGGCTTCAGTGCCATGTATACTTTACAGGGCACGAGTGGACCCTGTGACAAGCCTATTTTACAACCCTATGTTTGTGGGACTTTTGTGTGAACTATAACATGTATTTCATGTTGTTGTGCTCAGTACTAAAAAACAAATCAGATAAGTCACAACTCTTGTATTACTTGACGGCTGGAAGGAAGCAGGTAGTGTGGTAGGGATTAAAAAGAGTACTCTCTAGCAGAGCTCATAATTGAAGCCCGTCTTTTGATTTGACATGTGGCAGTTAAAAATGAACACTTCAGAGGAAACCATGACGTCACTGCAGAGGAACACACACAGCGGGTGTCTAGACCAACAGTAATAACATCATGTGCAGATACCACCACATCAAAAAAGCATGTGTTGTGTCCATCTGAAAGACGTCCGTCTTTTAACACAGACAGGAAATGCTTTGAGATGCTTTGGGAAATTTTCAAATAGTGTTTTATCAATATCATACGTATTTTCTCTCTAGAATCATAATCAACTTTGATCACAAAAATCCAATATCGCCACTTATTTATAACTCAACTCTCCCTATCCATCCGTTTTACCCAATGACAAACTGTCATAGTTTGAAGCTGTAAAAGATTTCATTCTGTGGGCAATTTAGTGAGTGAGGTCAAAGCATTTTAGTTAAATTCTCTCATCTTTTTACGTTCCATAGTTACCTTTGTGTCATCAAATGGAGAAGATTTAAAATGGTCAGAGGTCTTTTTAAAGTGAATTCCTTTTTCACTATTTCTGTCTTTGACATACTTAAGCAGTACGCTCACCCAGTCTCTGACTGTTTCCTCTGAGTAGCTCCCCTGGGGTTGTTGGGGGCTAAGTGCATCACTCAAAGGAGGCTTGAGAATAGTTGCTGAGGGAGAGATCGTCCATATCTCTGTCACCACTCAGATCTTATTGACTGGCTTGGAAATTCAAGGCAGAAATCTACTGGTCTAAAGCCGCATGGGGAAAAAACGGTGTAATTGGGTGTGGATGTGATTGTACCTATCTTAAATAATTATTTCAAATAAATGTCTTTGAAAATTATCTTATGTTTCTCTGATACTTCACTTCCCTTGCTACCAGGGGATGTGAAGCTCTTGCTGATATTGTTTTGATGTATACCGACACATACTCTGCAAGAGGCAGGGAGTAACCTGAGGTCCGAAGCAAGGATGTGAGGAGATTCATCTCAGCAGGGCAGTGAGATAAAATGCTTTCATGACACCTGCTGGTGTAATGTTCTGCTAGCCAGACTCTGTTCCTTTTCACCTGCATCATCCATCCATCATCCCAGCGGTAGGTGCACAAAGCACAGCCACTCTCCATTTGTCAGTGCCCATCTGAAGTGGTTACATTCTCATTATGGGCCTGCTGACGCTTTTGAAGACTGAAATAAACTCGGGCTGTGGCGAGAAAACGACACAAAGGATCAAATGCAGCCTACCACCTGAGCATGATTAAGAATATTTGAGAGGGATTACATCAATGTGTTACTGTGCATCATGCACTTCATCCCCAGTATTCTTTCTTTGTAGTGTACTGTGTCTTGATTTTGATTTTTAAATTGAATGGAGAACTCGTGGCGAACAGACGGTTGTAGAGAGAAGGTGAGGAGGAAGGAAAAGGGAGAGTGGTAAGTGATTTGGTAAGTATGACAGTAATTCTCAGCCTGTCAATTAGGCATGGAAACTATAACTAAAGCAAACCACGAGACACATGAAGAAATCATTGCTCTCCTCTATTGTTGTTAATTTTTTTCTTACACCCTATTGTTACTTTCAGAATAGTTATAATTTAAATTGTGAGGCTTTAAATGGACAAAGTTGGGTGAAGTCCAGCTTTTCAACTCCGCACTAAATAACCATTTTGTTACTACAGGGCTTCACAATAAATGGCTGATTGAAGGATCTGCACATTTCTGAAACAAACAGTAAATCAGTCCTGGATAATATATAATGAGAAAGCACAGCCGGATGTACTCTGAACCACTTCATAATTTATACTTTAAGACTCCGGACACTTCCTGTGATGGAGAGCACTTGGTCATGAAGTTGAACTCTGATTGCTCATTCTGATTGACCAATTTCTGAAGTATAAAGATGATGGATGTGTTCAGTATGTGTGAACTAGTATGTTACTGAAAGGTGATAATGAGTAGTGAAACTCAGAAGAAACAACATTTGATCCAAAATTCACAGACAACCTATTCAAGTGGAGTATGCATTTGTTAATTTCCAGGTATTTGATTAAAACAATAATTCAAATTCATCTGAAAAAATGATGTTAAAACTAATTAAACAGTTAAAATTGTGTTCATAGAATAAACACCTTAAAAACCCCAGCCCTCTTCCAAAAACCTCAACATCCAATCATCCAGAAAGAAACTGAATGAGGGATCAGTCACCAATGGGTTTCAGATCAGGTGCTTAGGGAAATCAGTGTTTTCCTCAATACTCCACCAACAAAGTGGAGGATATTCATGCAGTTTATTTCAGCTTGTGAAATGGAAACCATATGAATGGCAATCATATGGAAGTACAGTTAATGAAACCTCTGTGGAACTGTTTGGGTGACACAATGTGAGCCTTTAGGCTAACAGACGACTCAAGGTCTTCATGTAGTTGGATAATAATGGTAACACTGATATACTATGAACCCAATGTATTATACGAGTATCGTGCTACTTTAAGGGAGGATAATTTCGTCCAATTAAATGTTCTGCTTAAATTAAGAACCAGTTCCATCCTAAATAAAACTAATATACACTTTCTGTTTTTACTTTAATCTTGGCACTCCAAAGATGTCCCACAGATTATCTTACGTTAATACCAAGCATTAGATGTTATTAATGTCTGGTCTGAAGTCTATCCCTATCAAGCATTAAGGGATAGTCAGGTCAATTAGAGCATTAGAGAGTATTGACTGATCTTTGGACTAAATGTACTGCTAAATGTATGGATCACAACTCTATATAATGTAGTCTATAGAAATCATGTAACATTGTTGTAAAACAGTTGATACTGAGAAATATATAAGTAATGATGTTTCAATGTTGTTGTCTGTTTCTAACATTTAAAATTTTATTATCACAAGCCAAGTATATGATTCCGTACTGGTTTAACCTATGACCTGATGATGGCGCTACATAAAAAGTCAGTGAATCACCAAAGTCTGTAGGCTTCATTCTAAGGGAGGACATGAATGCATGCACCAACCTTCATCATTGTCCAATGTGCATTCCACTGAAAACTACAGAGGTGAACCTCATGGTGGCGCTACAGGAAGAGATTTTATTAGGATCAGCCATCAGAGGGATCCATCCTCTGGGGAGCATAAAGGTTTCTATAGAGTATTATGGACATCCATTCTGTAGCTGCTTGTTTAGTCTGGAACAAAGGGCTGGAATGACTTTCATTACCTTCTAGAAACATGCAGTTGTAATGACCACATGGTCAAATGCAATAGCACAGTAGAGTGTCAGGCCATTATACAGTTATATTGCTTACACAACAGCTTCATTAGTTTCATGCACAGCATGATAGAGATGGACAAACGTGTTTTTATTGCTGTTCAAGCAATTCAATTTTATTTGTACTTTACATTGTGAGGTTGAGACCTTCACATTGTAGAGAAACCCAACAGTTCCCTCTTTTCTGACCTTTTCACTGATTTCTAATGGAAAAATATATGGAACTTGGTTAAATTGAAGGGGGCTTCTGGTCCATGGTAAAATATACTGAGATAAATCGATTTTATTTTAGTGAACTAAATTTATGTGAAATATCAGCATTTTCTATTTCTTTCCAACTCGTTTATGAATGCAGATAAATTGCATATATCTTGTTATCTGAAAGATGCTACTGATGTGTTGAATCAGGTGGAAGTTCACAAACTGACATCAAATCCCTGTGCATATGTTGACATTTCATCAGTTGACGTTTGTGCACCCGGAAAACATTGAGCAAGTCATTCCCCTGGCAGCAAATGAGTTCAACACTGTCATGTGTCAGTCGTGTTAGTCACCAAGACAACCATTTAGCAAGCTTAATTCATTTATTTGTGTGTGTGTGTATGTATATATATCTTGGCCATTTTTAGCATATAGACTTGACACTTTAATGAGGACATTTTGACAGATGCTAGCGTTAGCATCAGGTTTAGGGTTCAGAAATTCGGGATGTGATTGTTAAAGTCAGGGTAAGGGGCTCGGGAATGCACTATGCCAACTGGTGTGCTCACAAGATAGAAGTACAAGAATGTCTGTGTGTGTGTGTGTTTGTCTTTCTTAGGGCACTTGAATGATGACACGCACACTGATTTCAGTCCCTGTCTGTCACACGGGCCCCCCTCCTAGGAATGTTGATGTGTGTGTGTGTGTGTGTGTGTGTGTGTGTGTTCTCAGTCTGTTGGTTCAGAGTCCCGTTCACTTTGTGGCTTAGTGAATAGCAGTGTCCCTGGAGACGGAGCCACACCGCTCAGTCCTCTCTCCCCTGTTCAGTGTGACCAGCTGCGCGCACGGTGCAGTTGTCGGAGAGTGACTGCACAGCAGCACATCCCGGTCAGCCAGTCCTCTTCTTCCTCTTCTCTCTCTCCCCCTCTCCCTCTCTCTCTCTCTCTATTTCATTCCCACCAGGATGGATCTACCCTCATAGCACAAGTCTACTTCAGCAGTTGGCAAGTTGTTTCCTCTTTCAGAAGTGAAGCAGGAGCTGAAACACACGTTTCTCCTCCACCTCTAGATCTGACAAGGATTTGTTTTCCACCTCCGCGCATCAGCCCCGGCTGTCTGGAGACCTACAGCGATGACACCAACCGGGCTCCATCCACGCGTTCTGCTCCTGCTCTGCTTCGTCTCCGGCACAGCGGGCAATATGTTTTCGTTCACCGAGGAGCCCTCTGACAGAGTCGGGAAGGCGGACGGCTACTGCAGTCGGATATTACGGGCTCAGGGCAATCGGAAAGAGGACAACAACGAGTTTCGCCTGCGCGTTGAAGGAGACCCCGAGAGCTACCAGCCGGGGAGCACATACGGAGGTTGGTGTTTGTCTGGCAGATTTACGCGCAGTGCCTTGGCTGGCACTTGGTGCGCATTGTCAAATACGCACTAGTCCGGGGAAACCAGGCTGTGCAAACTCCAAATAAGTTTCAACAGAGACTGCTTTTGACCCATACGAAATCGGATTTTAGTTCAGAGTAATCGCTTTTTAACAATTGAAGTCAAATGGGACAGTAATGTCTAATCTTGAAATGTCACAACCCAAATTTAGTCTTTTAAAAGGGTCAATCCTTTATGGCATTTTTTTTTTTTATTTAGCTAAACCTTTATACCACAGCTTGCACTTGTGCAGGTTGCTCAGTGAATGTCAAAGTCTTCTGGTTCCTACCTAGGTTTTTTCTTTCTGATTCTTTATAATCACATGTAAAGCTATATTTGATATTATCAAAATAGTAAAACAGTGTTAACTTGAACTGGGGAGAAGAAAAATGTCTTAATGAAAACCTATTACTACTACTACAGGAATGAGTAATTTTGTTAAATCATCTCAAGATCCTGAGAAAGTTGTCAAGTGCGAATTCAATTTTGTCTAAAGTAGAATGAACAGTCATTTTTTATGGTCTGCTGGATTGTAGAGTGAATAAAAAAAACTTAAGCATCTTGTAGGTGAGAAAAAACTGCAAAGCTGAGAATGAATCATTCTAATTGCTGTTATCTAAGCTACATCCTCAAGAATAGGTGAAATGTTTGAGATTTAAAAACTGGTCTTTATCAGAACATTTTACACTTGTATCCATGACAGAGTCATTTCTAAATGCAAACACTTCTCGGGCAGGCGGGTAGCGAGACCCATTTTTTGACTCCTGTTTGGAATTGTAATTGCAGTTGAGGTTGTATCTGTGTTGATGGTGGCTGTCTCTTTTGTTTGCTCCCATCTAGTGACTGTGAGCGCATCCAGCCCCTCCTACTTCAGAGGGTTCATCCTTATAGCCCTGAAGGAGGGCACAGTAGGAGACAGGGACGAGGACTACGTTGGAAATTTCCAGGTGAGGCAGTGCTGAAGACATCAATACTGATATTGTCCGGAAGAAAACCCCCAATTAACACAGTTCCCGTAGATGGAAATGAATTATTGCAGTTTGACACACCTGTAGTCGAACCCTGGTATTTTATATCCATCCTTTATATCGGGTGATATGATACATTTGAATTTATGACTTAGCACAGTTCATTTCAATACCATCCTTCCTCTGGACTCCAGCACTGTGCAAGAAGAAGTGTGCCAAAACAAAAAATAGAGACAGATCTTACAGTAGCTTGGGGGAGGGTGGGCACTTTTCTTTTATGTGCACAGCCTTCCAGTGTTCACGTGTTAAGGTGTCGTTTTTCTCACCTCACCTCCTCTAATGAGCTTGATATAGCATGTGTAAAGAGCATACTCTCAGCTCAGCTCCATGCTGTGTGTGCTCGGCCGGGCTGCGAAAGTACTTGAGGAGTTGTGCTCTCACAGGCAGACGTGCTGTTCGTGGATGAAGGCAGTGTACAGTTGGTGGTTAGGGTCTAATTTGCATTGTATAGAGAGAGGTCCAACTGGAGTTCTCAGGGGCGAGAGAGAGAGAGGGGAGCAAGGCTGAGAGTGCGGAAGGAAGAGAGAGATAGAGAGAAGGCAAGGAAACTGGTGCTGTTACGCACATGTGATCGCAGCCAAATATGTGAGGTCTTTTGTAATTGTTATGCAGTGTGAGGAGCTGACTGGTGGAGAGAAGGAGAAGCTTTGTCGATGCGTGTGTATGTGTGTGAGCGCAGAGAGAGGAGGGATAACAATCATATAATACAAACATAAATGCAATTTACTGATCTTATTAAGTATACAGTACAAGTTAGTGTCCGTATATTCCATTAGAACAAAGTGACAGTAGAACTACAATGTAATGTGAAAAATAAATCTATGAACCCTAAACTTTATTTTATATTCATAACCTTTAAATTCATTCCTCTCCACTGATTCTCGTTCTGCTCTCATGCCTTTTAGCTCACTGTGTCCTGCCAATGCTTCTTCCATCCTAGTCAAAGCTGCAGTTTCCCAGAAAATTTATAGAGCTTACAGTGAACATGAGGAAATCCTGTTTTCAATAGAATTTTGAAAGAACTGACAAACTGAGGAGCATCTATTGATATACTCGAATGTAGTGAACAACAGTAAAGACAGTGTATTCCAAACAGGAAAAAGAAAGGAACACATATAGGCAGCTGGTTTTAGCTCATGAGCCAAATGGCTGTACCTTCCCAGGACTTGAAATCATATGTTTCCTAGAGTAGACCCGGTAAAAGACCAGTGGTTATATGGGTTTATGTGTGTAGTTCTCTTTTTCAGAATCTTGTGAACCTGTGGGTTTCAGTTGCCTCCCACATAAACCCATTATTTGATTGAACCTCTAGTGTACAGTAGATGGGGAGGTTTGACGACGAGCACCCCTCAGGCTACCCTGATCACAGTTATTGCCATGCTGGCACTCTCTGTGAACCTGAGCCTTGAATATGGGAGGACATAAAAAACAGGAACACTTTATTTTGTCCTGCGTGCACCTCACATCTCATTACCCAGTGTTAGCACCGGCAAGGCTTTCTCTATTTTATTTGTCCTTGCAATTGATTTCATGCTGTTGTAATTTAGTGCCAGCCTTGAGCGTGATCCCCAGCCATACGGCGGTGCTTGGTTTGGTGTGACAGGGCGCTAAACGTCCGGAGGCAGAGGGGGGAGAACCTACATCATTTAGTCACGTTAAGTCACTTTGCTCCAAACATGGATGAAAAACGATGCGAACGAGTGTGAGGTGCACACAAAAAGTTGTGATGGATAGATGCGTGAGCCTTTAGATGCTAGTATCGAAAGTGAAAAGAATGGATTTGTCATCACCAGGGTTTTGCCTTTGCCAGTCTCCTGCCTGGTTTGAAGAAGTTGAAGATCTCTTTTGCAGCTGCAGATGGTCACCTGTCTAGTTTTAAGCAGCATGCTATTGTGTAGTAAAAATAATCTGCTGTCCATGGAGATATCCCTCTATCATCACCTGTTCCGTTAATCTTTCATATTTCAGTTTTCTTTTAAATCCAAACACATACGGACACATAAACACATGCACGCATGCATGGGCACACACACACGCACACACGCACACACGCACACAAACACACACACACACCATTTCTCCATTCTGAAAGAGCTCTGGGTGGGCCGGCCCCCAGGCATTGAGAGAATAGAAAGAGAAACGAAGCTGCAACAGAAGACGTCTGGCTTTATTTAACATACAGCTCATTTGAAATCTGCTGGTGTGCTACATCTCAGCCGTCTCAGGACAGCTCCCACTTGATGAAAAGCACTTTTATTGAGCTCTCTGGGGAGGTCAGCTGCCTCTGTGTTTGTGTGTGTGTGCGTGCGTTTGTTGGCAGGACGCTAAACCTGTGCCGGTGATGTCTGATGAGACATTACCTCTCAGCAGGGTGCGGCGGTGGAACCAGAAAAGCCAAATTGTTGCGTCATATGTGAGGGGAGAAATCCACTTGAGAGCAAAATACTACATAATCGCAGACTCAGCAGACATCATGAGTGTAGTGTCCTCCCACAATGATGATCTGATACTGGGACAACCAAGAAGTCTGACACAATTTATTGTCTGGTTCTCCGGTCAGCACTAAACAAGTTATTGTTTAGTCACCTTTTCTCAAATTTTTCTTACAGCCAATCTGTCTATGGACCTTAGTGCGTTCCCACGAGACGTCACTGGTTTTAACATGTGTCGCAGTCCAGTCAGGCCAGGCTGTTAGAAACCGTGGGAACACGGAAGAGGGGGTGGGTATAATCCGTCAAACAGAGATAGGTTTAATGCACACACACACAAACACACACACACACACACACACACACACACACACACACACACACACCAACACACACACACACACACACACACACACACACACACACACACACACACACACATCCGCCTTACTTTTCACTGACTAACACATGGACACACATACAGAAACACGCACAACCACACACAATCCAACGTCAGAGGGAACTCATTCATATCATTGTATGACAAAGGAAATTCTCTGCTGACAGCTTTATGGAGTGAGAAAATTCCTTGTCTTTACTGTGTCACTTCCTATCAAACAGATCCTTGGTTTCTGGGCAGTGAATATTCTCTCCCTGGCAGCCACCTACTCCACTAACTCTCTGTCCAGTTCCTATCGATGAGTCGCTCAGTATCTCAGCTGGGCACCTGGGTGGAGAGGGCAGCATCTGGATGCTAGAGTTTGACCCAAAGTATCCAAAGCCTTTCTCTATGTTGTTTACAGCACTAGTAGGATATTTAAAAATGTGGGTGCTAACTTTCTAATTGATCTCAGTATTGTTGATTTTATTTTTAATTGACTTTATTTCAACGGTTTTGCTCTCTCCAGAGATTGGTTCATGTGTCTTCCAGCTGCAGTTAGATACCTAGTTGTGCTCACTAGGCTGACAATATGGAAAGTGTCCAAAGAGGGCTATGTGTCATCCATTCACTGCACTGGGTTTATCGCCCTGCTGTGAAATGTCTGAACCATGTCAATTACACTGTGCTGGAAGGTCTGAAGAAGCCTGTGCCTGTGTTTCCAATACAATGACAATGACAGTGATTCATTAGGACTTCCAGCAACAACCATCCGACGACTGACTTCTTTCTATTTCTCTCACTGTGGTTCACAACCATTTTGGCTCATGAACCCACTGTGACATCTTGTCAGAAGCTGTATGAATCTGAGTCCTTTTTCTCCATATACTTTCATTCTGTTTTATTTTAACAAGACAATAAATTATAAAACCACAGCACTTTAATATAGTTTCATAAGAAATCTTTGCATATAGCAAAAAGAGTCAATTAACTTTTATTCAGCTGAACTGATTATTCATCTTTTATCCCGTTATTCATCTCAATACCTATCAGATTTATTTACAGACCCAACTGCAGGGCTTCCAACCCAGAGGACGGGAACTTCCACTTTAACATTCACACAAATTGCACATGTTGGAATCACCGATACGTGACACGTCTGTTCATGTCAAGACAATAGCTATCAGGGTTGTAACAGTGTTAAACTGCTGATAGCCACACATGGATCAAGACTTTAATATGATTTATAACTATCATAACTGTAATATGCAATAATTACTTCATCCAGAGCTTTTTTAATTTTTTCTTCGTCCTTGATGTGTCCTGAAAATGTGTAATAATTGTCAGTGTCAGCTGTTTATTATGTTTAAAGGCGATGGCGATGAACACGTAACGAGAACAATCATGTGCCGATCTTTCAAGTGCTCTCTCTAATATGTGTGTGTGGCTGTGTGTGTGTTTGTGTGTTCATGCTTTACAGATAATTGATGAGGAGGAAACACAATTCATGACCAACTGCCCCCCTGCAGTGACAGAGAGCACTCCTCGCAGACGCACCAGCATCCAGGTGTTTTGGACGGCTCCCTCGAGTGGCTCCGGCTGTGTCCTCCTCAAGTATGTAACTGTAAACACAAATTGATTCTGAGCCTGTGCCAGCAGTGGCTATAATGCACTATATCCCTTTTGACGGAGGGTTAATTCATAAAGTATACTTTTTATTTTTCGATAAATGGGTCCTTGAACTCTCTGAACTTTAAGTCGTTGTTTGACAAGAGGTCTGGTAATGTGTAGAGAAGGGCTGAACCTTTCTGTCAAACTCTTGGATTACATTTTTATATCTTACACCACTGCCTTCAGATCAATGGAGGATACAAGCTAAATCTTAAAATTTCTTACCACAGATTAGATTTGTGATTGACTCCTGAACAATACATTTACTTTTTTCTACCTTTCTAGTAGCAAAGAGCATGCCTTCTAAATTCAGTATTGCGTATTAAAATATTTCATAGGGGACTTTTGTTTGAGTTAAGCATTGATATAAGTTTCTTTTGGTGCTGCAGTAAAGAAAACGTTTCATTCACATACATGGTATTCTCCGGGAAACATCATGCCGGTTTTCCAGTGTCCTGCTCCAACCGCTGTAACCTTCAGACCAACAATGAAGTTGATTTGACTTCGATGAGCAATGAGGGGATGATTTTTGTGTAATCCAAATAAATCAAATGGTCACAAATAGAGGAAGCTGGCTTTAAATTTCCATGTAGTTCTTCTCAAGCAGAAGAAAAAAATAACAATTGCCAAGCAAAGAAACGTGATAGATGAAGTCATTACAATATGTGTAGCTGTCTGTTCATAGCAGGGTACTGATTATTATTGTAGCGATGTGATCAACTTAATAACTATGTTCTGATAATATTTAATTTTTTGTTGCAAGTTGTCCTATCTCGATTTAAAGTCCTTGAGCCTTCACATAATTCAATTAATTTGGGTGTTGGTTGATGGTCATTGAAATCATGGATTTTATACAGTTATTACATTTATGCTGAAGTTTTAGAACATTGTTGCTGCTATCAGTCAGTTTCAATATAAATGGGAGAGGTTGACGAAGTAGGATGTTTCTAAGCGTTTGGTTTTTTACATTTTAATTAAATCCTTTTTAATTAAACGTTTTCCAAGGACTCTGGCTTATCCCGAGTGTTAATCATTTAATGTATAGTGCTGCATCACTCCGGAGTTGTGAGCTATTCTACCATTATATATGAAATCCATGTGTACAGGAGCTCTGTTTCATTACACCACTCCCCTGAAGCTACGCACAGTTAAACTCAGAATGTATTATCGATTTTTCATTCCCACTTGGCTTCATAAACTATTCATTACCTTTATTAGTTATCCAACTGACTGACAGCGATCAATTCTTATGGCATGTGTCCTCAGGGCTTGCTCATACAGAGGTTTAGTCATGTTCAGCTGAAGACAGATCATGGACCAAATCTGTTGGTTTGTCCTGCTCTGGGACATGATGAAAGGAGAGCAGGTGGAGAGATACTGAGGACCTGTGACTCACAAGGCCTTCTGATCAATGGTCTATTTGACAGTTTGAGTACCCAGTCGGTTTCTCTCTTGCATGGACAACATCTCTGCAAAGCAAGGACTAAAAAGGTTGCATTTATTTCAGAAATGCATGTTATTAAGTGACTGTTCCAGAGTGACATACGTTTTCCCTATTCTTAATCCGTGCACTTTCCATCTCCCTTGTCCCTTTCTGTCTGGAGCATCTTCGCTGACCTGCCCTTTCGGTAACCTCTGAGCTTCCATTCACTCTGTCTGTCATTCTCTCTCTCTGCTTCTCGCTTTCTCCTCCCCTCGTTTTTATCCCCCTCCTCTTTGTTTTCACCGGGGCGCTGCAGTTTTTTTGCACAGCAGATAATGTCTTACTTCACATCTGCTCTCCTCCATAGAGACCAGTGGTATGGCGGCAGGAACGTATTCAGCTACAAACGCATGGGTAGAGGAGAAAGTTGAAAGCACGACAGAGTGCACGGTCTAGAAAGAGATACTTGAAAGAGCAGAGATGTGGCTGTAATGACAATGGTGCACAGACAATGAATGGTGGAGGGAGAGAACAAGGAGCCTGAAGTTCAGAAGCGATGCCTCTGAAAATCAGGATAACAGACAGGGAGTGGGTTCCACTCTTCCCTGTACCCGGCAGTCATAAAGATGACATGGTTTTTATATGCCTCAGAGCTGCGACACAACACTTTTAATAAAGTCTTATTGATTAAAGAGATGGAACTCTTGTAACTACTTGATAGGTTCAGGGCTCTTTTCCCCCCCCGGCTTATAATGTGGAGATACACTGATCAATATGTCTGTTCATCTGTGTGGCCGTCCATCTCTAATCATTTAGTTTCCCAAGCAGAACTGCATTCTATTTGATATTTTGGGTTTAAAAAAAATAATATTGAAGCAAACTTTACATTTATATTAATGATGCAGTGAAATGCTGCCTTGAAGATACCACCCAGCGGAGTTCTGTTTAAAGGGGTATGAAGGGATTAACTTGTTATCTCTGGCACTGAATTACAGGATGAGTCAGTACTTGACACCTGTGAACTAACAATGTCAGAACAGTTGAATAGGGTGTTGAACTCTATCAACACTTCATATGCCCTTGTTATTGCTGATATTAACTCATAATTATCCTTAAACAGAAGAGTCCTTTGTCTCTCCTTCCTGAGTAAACCAGTTATAGATCATGTGTACAGCAATTTACCTCTTGACCCAAATCACTGTGGCAGCCGTGAAGTGTATTGGACTGACCATAAAATCTTGTGGGCAGCTCTGAGTTTTTTATTAGCCATGCCTTCTTGTATTAATGATTTATTCTCATTTAAAATGATGTCAAAATGTTATGCGCCTTCAATGTGTACCTTTCTTCTTGTGTGTGTATGTGTGTTTTCTGTTCTGTATGACAGAGGGAAATATTCCGTCTTCAGGTAACTGTGATAGCACCGAATGATCTGCTCTTTCAAGTTTTGTTGGTGCCGTGGGGAATGTGACTCCTGTTATATGAAAATTGTTCAGAGGCAGAAACAGACTTGTGCACTACTTCTCTGTTATATAGTCCATGGTGGCAGTAAACACACACACACACACACTAACACAGGTATATGTTGTTTTTATATTTTCATTTCATGTTTTAGAAACGCTCGATCGCTACCCTTTAGTCTGCCCTCCTCTGAACGATCATGGTAATTTAATATAACACTACATCTGTCCTTGAAATCAGACGGACGTGTGCTCCTGTTAGAAAGCTCTTGTGACTCACATTTTGTCCCAGGAATCGTGCTCTTCCCAAGTGGTTAGCTACAGTATAATTGATGGGCAGTTGCTGTCTTTTAGATGGAAAGACTGAGCTCTGTGGTTTGGTTCCATGAAAGGTTGGTCTGTGATGACAGGGTCAGTCAAGGATGCTTGTATAAACTCCTGAACTCGGAGCACTGACTGTGAAAGTCCAATCCAGTTATTTTCAGCTTTCTCATATGCAACAACTAAGCTAAAGTTTAGTGAAAGTAACCTGGTTAAATCTACCTTTCTGGCTCGTCTGTCATATTCTCCTCCTCCCCTCTCCCCCTCCCATGTTGATATGTGGCTGCAGCTGCATAGTGTTCAATGTCTGAATGAATCCCGTTTTTAGATTTTACCAATCTAAGGAAAGATCACATCTGTACTTAGAGCTGTCCACTTGAGATTGGAACACACAAATCACATGTTAACACCGGGTGTGTATGAGCTCTTATGTTCAGGCCAATACTTTTCTGGTCGGTTTAGACACATAAGCTGTAAAACTGTGGCCTAAGCATTATTGCTCTGCACTTATGATGGCACTTATAATGGTATGAGTACCCTGGTCAATACAGTCCCCAGCCTTTTTACTTGTTATACAACTTGTTGCTGTGGCATGTAACAATGCTTTTGTTATTCGATTCAAAATAGTAAATGACCTACCACAAAAATGTCTTTAAAATTACGACCTTGCTAATTTGTTCTCCCTGTCTTTGTTTCACAAATTTGTTTCACAGTCAAAGCAGAACTTCCAAGGTTCCAGGTTAACAATGATGGACTTTTCTTAGATGTTTTCACTGGCTTCCATTCTTAATCAGATGTTGAGCTTTATTTGAAAATAAACTCAAACAATTGGCTTCCTTTCTGCTCACCAGGGGCCACTTAATGATAAAATCTTGCTAGATTTGCAGCTGTGCAATGACGAAAATGAGGAAAGTCAGGGGCTATTGTCACAGAATGAATCATTGAGGCCGGCCACATCCCGGTTGTTCCCCACAGAGTAAGTCATATCAGAATGTAATCCATATATTGCGGTCACCATCGCTGCCTCTATCTTTTATCTTTCCATTTGTAGGTGGGAAGCAATTTATTTGTTGTCTCCCTCTGGCTTGCGATACGGAGGGTAGTGCAATGTGTTTTGATAGGCTGTCTGAGTGACACAGTGTATCAGTGATCAGATGAATGTCACAACCTTGCGTCGCTGTCAGAACCTGTTTATTTCTGTCAGAATAATGATAGGACAGATCAAGGAGGACTTCAGGAGACTATAGACAAGCCGGTCCATAGATATTAAATGTAAACACATTTGCTTTTGTGCAGTGATTTGTTTTATGTGCTGTCCCTTTGTCAATTCTGTCTGCAGCAGGAGCAGATGTAACAAAATGAATTAATTTAATCTCTGGTTTTCGCAGGAGCTGATAGAAGGAAATGGAAATGATTGAATCTTTGGTTGTATTAAGAGCAGGTAGAACCAAATGAGATTGATCGTCTTCGTTAACACATCTGTAACATAGAAACAAAAAGTGTTGGAGAAAATCTATCTCACTCTTTTATAAAAAAATGTTTTACTTTCACACCACACAAACACGCACGCACACACACACACACACTCTCAAATCAGTGCACTCTTGGGCTGATTGGGATCGACGGTGGCGTGGATCCGGCGAAGTGAGATAGAATTTAAATTGGATGTTAAATAAGCATTACTCTACTTGATTGTCTGGCCAGCCCAGGAAAGTGGGCAAGCAGCGAGGCAGTGTGCTCCGCTCTTGCAGAGAGATATGTGAAATTGGGGTGAGATTGAATTAAAGCGTGAACAATTAGAGATGTGCGGGTGGTACCGCTTACCTTGAATCATTTCATCCATGTTACGAGAGGCCCTTTAGGACATAAATCAGACTTGCTCCCACGCCACCATCATAATGTTACATGAACAAATGTGACACACAATAGTGATATGCATGAGAATTTGTGAGTCATTTGTGAGTGAAATAGAAAAAAAAAGGTATTTTGAGTGGAATTGAAATTATGGTGTGTCCAATTAAGATAGATGATGTATGATGGAGAGTATAAAGTATAATGTGTGTTCCACCGTGAGAATAATTTTCATGTGCTGGAGAATAGTGACACGTATGAGGGTTGAACTTTAAGTCAGAGTGTTCAACTTAAAAAGAAGGCAATTTTGGCCTCTTGGAATTAAAGTTTGCTCTATGACAGTGATGATAATATGTTGAAAAGTTAAATGGAGGAGCATTTATCGCAAGATAGTGCGTTGAACTTAAAATCATGTATCTGTAAATCATGCCGATATTTTGTACTTTTATTCTGTATTTTATAATTTCATGTTGTTTTATCGCACATGTGGTATGCTACAATGGGATAATGTATTTACTTTATATTAGGTTAGGGATTTGTGTTTTGGTAGAGGGCAATGTAGTGATGTTGGTGGTGATTTTACAAGATTGCAAACTGTCAACATGATTTATGACCTAAATGGCCTCATTATTGAGAGAGAATCACCTCTGTGGACTGGGATTTAAGTCCATCCTGTTCTTTGGCTCATTGTACAGGATATTACCTGCCCTAAGCAGCTCTTTGAGAAACAGGACATTTGCGATGATAACCTCCTGTTTGTTTCCTCTGATCTTTTGTTATTTCCCTGTCTGTCCATCTCTCACACACCTCTTTCCTTTAAAGGCCAAATGATGCCGAGAGGTACAAAGAGAAGAGTGGTGTGGTGTGTCATTCACTGTTACCATGGTGCAAAAATAACTTTAACCAAACCAATTAATCATCATTCATAATTGGCCTCATGCGAGTACCATTCATACAAGCACATTCATTGTGCCACGTACAAGTAGCACTACCTTTTCTGGGCAGCCACCTCAGTCTCACCCAGGGTCAGACTCCACAGCTGCCTGTCCCTGTCACAGACATCCTTAACAAGCTGATAGGACAACTCACTGTAATGATTTTGCCCCAGAGAGCAGTGTGACTGACAAAAGATGAATTACTGCTCAACTTGAAAACTCCCAGTCGACTGCGGAGACTGGGAGTTTTAATGTTTGACTTTCAGGTGGCAGCTCATGAACAGGTGGCTTTCATAAGCTGAAATGAACAGTATGACACACTGAGTGAATCTGACTTGAATACTCGCCAGAGAAATATCTCCTAGGGTAGAGCCTACTCCAAAGTCTCTACGACATTCACCGAAAAACTTAGACCAAAACATCTTGAGTTTTTCACACAATTCCATGTATGTCCCAGATGCAGAACCTCGTGTTTTGATGGCGTGTGATCAAACCACGGTCTTACTGTGTGACGAAAAATCGGCTTAGCTAAATTTGATATTCCAGAATAAATGGTATCCAGACAGTCCAATCCTCCATCCAGCCCCTCTTTGTTGGTTTTATTCTCATGGAAACCCTCCTACAACCATAGCTGGTGTAAAAAAGCTGGTGTATGTGTGTTTGGAGCCTGGGGGCTTTTTTTCTGTTGTTGTTTTCTTGAGTCTGCTGGCCTCTGAAAAGGTTTATGTGTAAGTGATTTACATGTCAAGGCCCCTGCGGTCCCACCACCCAGAAGCATGTTGTGTTTTTGTTGGGTAGTGAAAATGATTTCTGTCTACATGAACATTTTACCATAAATAATCTCTAATTATTCCATCGCATCTGAAAATACAGCATAAGCCCAAACTCTGGAGTTTTAAGGGTTAGCTCCAAAAACTTTGGAGCTAACCCTAACCCTAACCCTAATCAGTTGATATCGATTCAGTACATATAGCTTAGTCTATGGTGGGTCTGTTGATTTCTGTGTATGCTTTCAGAGTGCTCGAGGGGATTTCTTCAATAATAAATTACTCTTTTAGTCTTTCTCTCGTTCAGTTCCCCCTCAGCATTCCAACATCTTTATGCAGGTGTGCATGGTAATACCAATGCACACCTTTGGTGGGGATGGTATGAGACATTGAATGCCACAGTCTGATTGAATGACAGCCTGATTTAGCAGATTCCCTGTGGGCTCTGTTACCTACTTTTAGGGGTCTCGTGAGGAAAAAAAGCAGGAGGATGATTTTGAAAAGATCTGTACCTGTTCCATCTGCCACAAGACACGTACTCCTCAGATGTCCATCAGATCTTAAAAGCAAAGTATTTCCTCCTGTCCGTTCTGTTGTTTTCTTCCTTTTAAAACCAATTAGCTTCTCCAGATCCATATTTTAAAGTATTTTCCATTTGTGACGTTCACTTTCACATTTCCCCATTATGCCTACATCTGAACCCTCACTTATCCCTTCTCACTGCCTCCCTCTCCTCTTGTTCACTCTGTGCAGGGCCAGCATTGTGCAGAAGAGGATAATCAACTTCCAGGATGAAGGCCCACTAACCAAGCGGATGTGTGTGAAAGGTAGGTGTCCATAATTGACTTTGAATAAATAATTTACAATAAATTTCCTGCTCCTTAAATCTCCTTGCTGGTAATCTATTCCTCTCCCCACTGTCTCTTTTTGTTTGTCCACATATTTTTTCTATATTCTCTCATTCTTGATTTTGATGCAGGGACATTCCCCTCTGCTATTTGACTCTGACATCATGTGAATGATTGTAAATGAGTGTGACCCCCTGGCTGTGCATGACATTGGATGCCACGCTGAGAAACAGATCAAAAGAAGCGGGCTGCGCATCCTCGCTTTTCCTGATGCCCTCCCTCTTTTCGGCTCCCAACTTTTTTCAACCTCCCATCTCCTGTATAATGGATACCACTTTCATCTACTCCTTAAACTAACGAGCAATCTCTCAATGCCTATCTCATTGTGTTCTGTATTTCTCTCCCCGGCCTCTTATGTTTTTCACCCCTCTCCCCTCCCTCATTTCCGAACAGAATCCCAGTACGGAGATTCCACAGATAGACCTCTGCTCGACTGCTGTGCCTGCGGAACAGCAAAGTACAGAGTCACCTTCTTTGGGAACTGGTCGGAGAAGATTCATCCCAAAGACTATCCCCGTGAGCACAAACTCCTCTGCTGTCCTTCACGTCACCTTAGATTTATCACACATGTTGGGGATGAGTCTGGAAAAATCTGTTTTCTTTTTTGTCATAAAATCCAATCCAATCACCATCAGTGAATTGGTCTCACTAACAAGTCTTGCCTAAGCAAAGCAAAGCTGTTGTAGTTAATTCCAAAGTGAATCATCCCATTGGCCACCACTAATTTCCAAATACCAATAAATCACACACATGACAATGGTTTTTAAACATGTTGTCGTTAAATTTATATAATAATGAACATGCACATTGCTGCTTTAAAAACTAACTGGCCACAACAGCAGTTGCAATTAGCAGCCTACTAGTTTGAGTAACCTTTGCCAGAAACTACAGGATGCATCATCTTTATTATTAACTTATGCCCATAAATACATTTAATGACATATTTTTGAAGCATTTAAATATATATAGGTGAGAATGAACAAGTTGGCTGTGAGTCGTGTCCACTTCCTCTAACTATCCAGAAAGAAGGCCAAAATATTCAAGATATAAATAATGCCATCTTGATATTAACACTCTTTTGCATTAATCTTGTACCCAAAGAAACTCCTGGATATGTTTCCCACATGTGGGCGGTGTAGACCTGTTATGTGGCTCTTGGTGATCATGTGGGTGGTGAGCTACGATACTACACTTGGGTGTGATGTGCATATAACCTTGAGATGCACTATCAAGATCTGAATAGACTCAAGGATTACACAAGCTCTCTTGTCTAAATCAGGCTCTCGCGGTCAGATCAATATACTGATTAGAGTGGAGTAAGATAAACCCTGAAATCGAACAGAGCCCTGAAATAGTGTGTTATGTAGGGAGCAGTTGGTTTGTGACACACTCACACACTCCTATAAACTGACACACATACACACACACACACACACACACACACACACACACAAACACACACACACACACACACACACACACACACACACACACACACACACACACAAACACACACAGTGGATCAACTTAAAAGAGAAGGGCAAGCCATGTGCTATCTCGTTCATCCCGACTCTTAGGAGACCACAGTCTCCTTGCAGTCATATCCTAGGTAACTAGTTGTTATGACACTGCACATATTGAACTGGACAATATTAAGTCTGTTCTTACCTTTAGCCTGACTTTGCGTTGGTAGTTTTTAGGGTTTTTAGCTCATCATTCTATTTTTAACATGTGCCCTTCATGAGCAGGAGCCATAGACCAATTAGGTGACACACATTCACAGACCAAAATGTCACTGTGAAACAAGCCAACAGGAACTTTTTTTTTACACTGCTGATATGATAACCTTGACAGTTTTTTTTCTTTCTCTCTTTTGTCCCTATTGTATTTCATGCAGTGCATGGCTATTCAACCTGAACTTCTATTTAATGAGATTAGTGAGAGACAGGGAGAGAGAGAGAGAGAGAGAGAGAGAGAGAGAGAGAGAGAGAGAGAGAGAGAGAGAGAGAGAGAGAGAGGGAGAGATTGAAAGAGAGAGAGAGAGAGGCAGATCCAAATTAGCAAATAAGTTCACCTATGGCACAGAATAATTTAACCATTTACCATTGACAGCAATAAGAAAAGATCACATTTGATGCTAAAACACAATCAGACCAGGCCCTAAGAGATGCGGGGGGAATCCTTTTCCTATCAAGGACAATTTAAATTCTTGAAATCCTTGGAGAGCCATACTTTTCCAAACTATATATACATGATGTGTTTAATGTTTCAATGGGTCATCAGAGAAGAGTAAAGTAAATGTGCGAGCAGGAATCTGGGGTAATTACACTCAGTGTGAATGGATTGCATTATCCAACCACAAAGTTGGATAAGGAAATAGGAAACATGCATGTTTTTTGTTTTTGTGTAACAAAAGGATATTCTATGGCAACTCAATACCAGTTTACCAGACTCATAGCTTTCCCTGTTTATATTAAAAAGAAAAACAATGACTCAAGGTCCAACTGCACTCAATAACCTGCAGACCAGAAGGAGGAACCAAGAAACTCACCAATTAAAACTTAATCTAAATAAAATTCATCTAGTAGGAACAAATGCATTCAATGATAAACAAAAAGAAATGTAACTACATTTCACTAAATAAAAACACCATGAAACTGGTCCTCAGACCATGAAGCTTCTGTAATGGAGACTGACAAAAAACAAAGAGGAATATTTACAAAATAAGACATCCAAGAAAGTAATGTGTCCCAGATTATAAGAAATTCAGCAATCCTCCAGGCCGACGATAACTATAATGACCAACCTTGATACAGCTGATATCTCAATAATTGATAAATTCTGGAAATCTCTGAATCTTCCCTCAGGACTAGACAACAAGAAACAGGCTCTTACTGAAGGGGGGTAGCCATCACAGAACCAGACAATGCTATCTCCTGACTGAAAGCAAACAAAGCACTTGGATCAGATGGTGTCATCACTGAATGATACAAAACCTTCAAGCCTAAAGTGAAGCTTTAACTACACCCTAGAGTAGGGACAGAGGCCTCAGTCATGAAATAAATAAATAAATAAACAGTAATATCAACAAACCATAAAGAGGACAAAAACAATAGAGACTGACAATATCTATTTTAAATACAGACTATCAATATTTTTTTGATTATCATATAACAATTTAACATTGTCTCTGAATTAGTAGACCCAGTACATGAAAAACCAGCACGTAATATATGTAAATAATATAATAATAGGCAAATATTGGCAAATAATAGGCGTATATAGGCGATCACTCCATGTGGTTGACTATGTGAGTGAGAAAAATACCAGTATGGTGGTAGGAAAGCCATTTGATTCAGTTGGAGTAAAGCAATTAGGTTTCAATGAGAAATCAGCACAATTCATTAGATCAATACACACATCCCCCACAGGATGAATAAAGATAAAGGGCCATTTATCCCAACCCACCAAGCTGGAGAGGGTGTTTCCAAGGTTCTCCTCTCAGCCCTGCTGTTTCACTTTCTTTAAAGATCATCTGAACAGCTCGAGTACAACTAAACTGTGAACAGGAAACAAAGTTTAGAAACTTAAACTTGGAAAAGCACCAGTGTCTTGCATACCCGGTTACCGAATGAGCGGCAGCCTCTGTGTACACTAGTTCAGAAAATATATGGGATGATATATAGTTGTTGAGCAACAGTTAGAAATAGACTGATATTAGCTATTGAGTAGATATTGAATTTAAAATATTGCTTCTGGACAATATGCCCAGATAACAGCCAAGAATTCAGCCAAGCCACAGTATAAAGAGTATTTAGTAAATGGGCCTGATGCAGCTAATAATACAATTTAATAATAAAATTATTATTATACACAACAATCCACACTCAAGGATAAACTTGATTTTAACACTGTCCTGTAAAGGTCTGCTTATATCTCAGACCGACAGAGAGAGAGAGAGCCATCAAAAGGAGAGAAGACTGTAGTAGGAGCTCTGTGGTATCAGGTGGGAGTGTATGCACTGGAAATGGTTTCAAGGCTCGAGGGTCAGAACTCTGTGGAGGATGGCACGACCAGCTCTGGGCTTGCTGGGACAATCAGTGGGCCAATTTAGTGTCGAAGATTTTATTGGCCCTGTATGTCTCTTTGCTGGCCCTATTATACGAGTTTACAGTCAAGCCTATTGCAAAAGTAGCACACAGCAGCGAGTGTAATTAATCAACCCCCTCTGACCTCTCAGCCCTATGGCCTATTTGATTGAGCCTCACATTGACTAAATAGGTGGTGTAGCAGTGTATAATGGAGAAGTTGTTTATGTAAAGGATTAATTACGTACAACAGCAATAATCTTTCCACTTGGTGCGTACACTTTATGTCTTCGGAAACCAGGCATGGTAGACTCGAAGGGCAACCATAAATTTGTCGTTGATTGTAGCTATAAAATCATCATGGTGCTTTTAGGGTGGTGAAGCTGGAAGTGATTCCAGCCCATGTACATTTATAACACACTGGGCAGGGGGATAATATGAAAGTGAAGGAGGGTAATAAAGACGTCTAAACTCTCTCTCTCACCTGCAAACACCAACAGGGAGTCCATTCGTGCTAGAAGGACAGCTGTACTCCATTAGTTATTATGACTGATGGACCAGTCAACTGATGTATAATCATTTCGCTCTCTAGAGCTGCCAGAGGGGGAAAACATTTGAAAGTTGAATGATGTTAAGAAACTGTAACCTCAAGGTACAGGCTGAGAGTGTGGAAATAATTGATTGTTTTGTTGTCTGACTTCATCAGGTCGTGCCAATCACTGGTCAGCCATAATCGGTTCGTCCCACTCTAAGAATTATGTGCTGTGGGAGTACGGTGGCCTCGCCAGTGGTGGAGTTAAGCAGATAGCTGAGCTGGGCTCCCCCGTCAAAATGGAGGAGGAGATCCGACAGAAGGTAAGATTGTCCCCCGCCGACTGACTCACGCTTTGTATGAAGTAGAGGGCCACAGAGTCAGTGATGCGTCTGATTTAGCAAGAAACGTGGTCATGATATTTGCAAAATTCACAAACGTTCAGCTTCCTTCATTGCCTTGAATAAAAGTGGTAAGAGGTGAGTTGTATAACACCACAGGGGCCTCTGAGGGTGTTCCAGGGTTTGCACACCTAAGTTCAGCAAGGGATGAATTGCTTTGACATTGTTGTCCGGCTTGATTAGTGCTTTCAAGCATCAATGCTATTCTTAGCCTTTTCTTCACTTGCTGTGTGCACTTCAGCAAAATAAAAGATCTGTGAGACGTACGTCTCTAGGACCTGGTTTAGATGTTGAAAGAAGTGGAAAGAAGGAGCTTTTGCTGGGCCTTGTATCAGTAAAAAATTCAGCATTAAATTCGCACAAATCAGTTCATCTTCGATCATCTTTGATCATCTTTATGTGGGTCTTGAAACGATCGACTTAGTGCTCGGGAGAAGATGAGATTTTCTTGCTGAGAATTTATATCTTTATTCTCTCCCATTATAAACAGGGGTTTCTTCAACATTACAATTTTTTTTTCTCATTTTGTCATCTCTTTTCACTCATTTGCGCCGTCTCTCAATCGCTCCTATTCACTGTTTATTTTCTGTGACTTTGCATCATGTGGGGGGAACGTCACGCTGTCATTGATTGAGGGAGTAAACCAAGTTAATGCAGCGCCATGGGGCACAGTCAATTCTTTGGGAGAAAGTAGGAGCGCTTGTTTTGATTCAGCTGATGTCCCTAATTAATTGCGGCTCGAATAAACGTGTGAATCGTGATCATGATTTCATTACGATTAATCGTGCAGCTCTAGTTGCATACAGGAGGCAGCCGTTATTTTCCTCAGTAACTTGTTTAAATTGTAATTGACTCCACCTTGGATGAGTTGTCTTACCTGTTGTGCCTTAGGGACAATTTCTTAGTTTCAAACTTTCTCTCACAAATTAAATTGTAGTTTTGGAGAAATTGTTGTCCTCGATTTCTCATGATCTTTCTCTCTCCTATGCCCGTCCTCTCTTCATTTATTCCACAAATAACTTGGTGTATCTTTTGTCTTTGCTGTCTCTCTCAGCCTCAAAATAACCCATGCTGGCAGAGCAGATGTTCTTGCAGAGTGTTGCTTATTGTTGGTTAATATAGGACCTGGAGTCGCAGCAGATAATGAGAGCATGGCGTGAACAATGGGGTCTCTGTGTCATTGCTGCTTTCTCACTGCTATTACAGCACACGCTTTTTATTTTTCTTTTCATACATCTCTCTGCTTGAATCACTAGATGAGTTGCTCTTAAGCTTTGAAGAGACAGTGAAAGGGTAGGAGGTTTGATTGCCCACTGAAAAAAGTCTGTACCAATTTTGCCAGTTAATGGAGTTTTCATTTTGGTTGCGATTATTCCCAGAGCACATGATACAATAATACATTTACTGACACAATCATAAACCTATCAGTTGCTGATTGGTGAAAATGCCTTCCTGGAGATCATGAACATAGAGATATAAACCTAGGAAGGTTGAGAACTGTACATGATTATCAGGAAAGAAAATAGTTGGATTGAACCATATAAGTTCCCCCTCAAATCAGCAGAATCAGTGTGAAATCGCTGAGCAGGAATAAATGAGAGATTTCTTCTGCGGTGTGGTGTGGCTCAAGCTGTGGGTGTCGAGAATAATTGCTCAATCGTGAGGTGAGATCGGCTGACAGAGTAATACAGGGTGGTGATTACACAAGTGATCAATATAAACCTTGATTGGTCCGATACAGATCTGCATGGAATTATTCACTGCCTGGAAAAAGCCAATGGATAATCAGCATTTTTCAATACGCAGTACATGGCCAAAGCGGTGCCATTTATGTTTGTTTTAAGGCGGCTGCACACTAGAGGATAATCAGGCCAATTTGAGATCTGATTTTCCCCTTCGGACAATCGTAGGGGCGTTCCCGACTGGGGGTCACTCAGTGCAGACTATGTGCCCAAACAATCCTGACCGTGTGAGGCGTTTACAAAATATTCTTAATGCTACCAATTTAGTCGGGGCTGACCGAGAAGCATCACCAACTGGATTTACAATACATACCCAATTCTGTAAGCCTTCTCAGCAATGACCCACACTCCAGGTCAGAAGGTGGCGGTAATGTACCTCAAAGTTGTTTAGCCATAAACAACTGAAGAAGACGATATCGAAGAAGATTGTGAGATTTCAAGACTCTGCAATCCCCAATGTTAAATCTTTTCCTACAACCAGCAAGTGCATGGTCTGACGTTCTGGCCAAATTGTCCAGTGTTGCATTCATAAGATTACAGCGGCCCTTAGCGTGTTTGTTGCTTGTGTGTGATGGTGCACTAATGAGGTGATCGCACTGTGCTTTCATAATGTAATTTCTCCTTTCATGGGTTATTTGTGTGTTGACATTCACAGCTGCTTTGATAACTAGAAGCTAAACAATGTTTTATGGCCTTCGACAACTTTGGCACATTCTCTTTGTATCCACTTTTCTACAACTCGAGCAGCACCGAGAGTCTGTCGACGCCCTTGGGGTGAGGAGGCCCCCTCTTTTCAGCCATGCAGGGCTTCTCGGTAAACGCTGACACAAACAGAAAGCTGATTCGCTTTTATGTCAGGTGGGGCATCGAGGGGAGCAACTACCGATGAATGCAAAAATTGATATTCATAGCCAGGCTCCACTCCGGCCAAGAGGCTCGCCGATCAGAGTGTTCATACAAGGTTCAATTTGCAGAGCCAAGCAGGTATGCAGGCCGCACAGGCATGTGGGCGCACACCGACACCCAGAGCCCCTCTTTATCTTGCTGTCAAGTCACAGTGTGATGGCTTTGTTTTATTTCAGAATTTGTCAACCTTTAAGAGTTGGGACATGGGTGTATGTACCCTTTGTCTTGCTGCGATTGCTTTTCAGGTGTAAAGGTTAAAAAAAACTACTTTTCCTCTGGGAATAAAGGCATTGGCATGAGTGAAAAGGGATTTCTTCAATATTCCAAATTCTTAAAATCTCCACAATATGTTAGCTTTGATATTTGATTTTTTTCTGCTGTGTTTTAGCAGCACATATGCTTTGTAAAGTCTCAACAAAACAGCACAGCACAGACAAAGCATTTGAGGGGTATTCTCTATTAGGCCACTCTATCTCATCTTAATTCATGGGGAAATGTAGGTATCCTAATTGTGGGACTCCAATATTCTTTCATAGTTTTCGTACTTGACATAGATCTTACATTTTGTTCATTTTGGTCTTAAAAAGTCAAACATTTATCATGTTAAAACCTGAAGAAACCATATATGACACCGCAGAACTTAAAAACAACATTAGTAGTACTTTGTATCTTTCTTAGGCCTCTTAAAAGACAATTAACGTAGATTAAAATGAGGAGTATGTATATGACCATGCACAAATTGTCTATCCCATGTAAAAATGCTGCTCTGCCTGCCTACTTATCTGACTGGGAATAAAAAAACATGATTGCATGTCAGAGCCGCCTCAAAAACTGCTTCAACCCACACAGAGTCAGGACCTGTGCACCGCACTCAAGCAATCATCACAGTGAAATGGCCCGAGATTATAAGTGTGACCATTACTACCCTTTTAAGAATTCATGTATGGAAATGAACGGCATCAGTTTGCAATTCTCGCTCACAGGAGAGGGTGCTTTGATATGATTTATGATTGCTTGCCACCAAAGATGCATATCAAATTTGTGTTTGTTTACCTCATGGTTGGAAGTGTGCATTTCAGTGGATACAGTGTGAGAAGGTAAGTGAAAGAAAGTAAATAAGGAGTCTTTTTTTTTTTTTTACAAATTGTCCCGACAGACAGTAAACAGATGTACAATACTGTCTCATTTGCCGAGAACAAATGCTCCTATCAGAGGACTTCTCAGCACAGGGATTCATCCGCAGTCCGTTGCTGTCCCTCTTTTCATGTCTGAGGTGATTTGTATATGCATTCAGTCATTACAGAAGCTCAGCGTGTCACTAATGAGAAGTTTAATGAGACTGTCTCTGTGGACCAGCGACCGGGGCCAAGGCCTCAGACGGATTATGAAATCTGCCATTTCCTTTAGCAGCACGGGGCGTTTTTCATTATTGCACAGTACGGACGCTTTCCGACTCCTTTATTAAACTCAGCTCCACAGCTGTGCCACCGAGCAGAGACAACACCTCCAAGGATGGAGTCAAAAAGAGACATCACAGATTAGTGACAGGAAATACCGACCCGTGTCAATTGATACAGCTGCGGTCCTTGTATCGTTTATACAGGGATACAAGTGCAGGTGATACTTTCATGGAGCATCTCAGTGCCTCATGGGATGCCTCTAGATTCCGTTTTGATTGCCAAAAATCAATACAGGATTTTCCTGTGCAGGATTCACATTTTCTGAAGCTGTGTGGTAGATATTTTGTCACAGTCAGACTGGCACGTTGATGAAAGCCTTTACAAGGAGCTTCAGGGCTGACTTGCACATTTAGTTTGCGAGATGAGCGCATGAACAACAGGTGTGATGGAATAAAGGTTTCAGTTTGTTGTTGGTGTTCCTCCCGCTGCTGTTCTTTCTGTGCACCTTGCAGAAATTCAAACAGTTATTTAGTAGGTAGTTCAGTTGTCATGAGAACAGCAAAGTCTGCCATCCGTAAGTGGGAGGCCTGCAGTCCGGAGCATGGCTTGAGAATAATGGTTATGCAGATTCCTTTGGATCCTTGACTCTCTGAATGAGCAGGTGCTTATGTGTGTTTCTCTTTGTACTGAGAGAATGAATTCACATTTACATTCATGGCGCCGAAAATCCGTATTCCTGAGGCAACATTGACTAGTCAAAATCCTCACCAGAGTTTGTGGCATCGGGGACAAGAGTCTCTGTGTGTTGCATTGATCTAATTTGATTTAGAGTGGACGAGATTTTCAAATAAATCAATATTATTTAGTTACACCAGATCATTTTTTGTTTTTGTGATGGCTTTGCAACCATCTATTTGTCGTAGTTGTTTTTCATAAAATCACAATGACACACTTAACACAAGTCTTGGAGAGAAGTGGCTATTCCTCAGAAGTGTGCTCATGTGATGCATGCACACATTTACCTCCTTTGCTCCAATCTGTGCTCAAATGAGAAAACATTTTCCTGAGAACAACTCTTCTTTCAACTTTTCAAAAGTACACAGTCTCCTGACTAAGTAATAGTTGACATTTTCATAATGAGGCAGTGTAAATCTTCCTTTTCATCCCACTGCACATGCCTCCTATCAGACCTGTGTAAGGGCCTGCAGATCAGAGGACTGCACAACCGGCTAAGTTATTTTTCTTGCACCATTAAGTTTCGTAATGTCTTTTTAAGAACCCATCTTTCATCAAACAGCGAGAGATCACACTGTTCTTCACCTCGACGTCATTCACAATTGGTGCTTCAACCCCCTCATTTGATTAATTCCTCGGTCAGCTAATTATCTCCAGCCTGGGTTTATACAAGACTATCAGGTGGTCTCAGCAGCGTGCACGTGCATATGCTACATCAATTGAATGAATGAAACTTTTATGTTCTATGTTCCATGAGAGGATCTCATTCATGCTTACTGAAAATACAGCCCTCTGTTTTAATGGCATCTGTAACTGACATGATCCTGATTGTGGAAATTTGATTATGTGATAATGCACTGTAATTTTCTGCTCCGTGTGACGTCACTGGCACTGTAGGAGAAGTGGGGGTCCAGTTGTTTCTGAGCTGGGGGGGTTAAAGGCTGATTGGATTCACAATGATTCAGGCTTTTCCGCTTGAGTGCCTCAAATCCTGTTTCAGCCATGTTACAGTATAATGAAGCACGCAGAGAGGAAATTCATCATGCAGTCCTGAAGGAAGCCATGTACTTAGTATTTGCCAGAGGAGTGGCCAATTTTAAAATTGAATGTAGATAAAGAAATTTTAAACATGCTGAAGCTGTGATGTATTATCTTTACTTCACAAACCCTGAAAGCGTTTTTTAAGTTAAAAAAAACATATATATGTTGATATTTCCTTTTAGATTTTTCTTTCGGGCGTGCACATGATTAGGATTGCTAACGAAACCCAGACACTGGTTCCTACTCAGCTAGTAACCAGTGGACCAAATCACGAGGCAGATTTTGTTGCAGGCTTTTTGCTGAGATAGTTACCTTTCTTCACAACATAAACATTACCACACATGTTTAGTTAACATTACATTAAAACTCTGACAGACACATGGCTCTGGCAGTATGCAACGTTAGCCCACGGTTAGCTTGTACCTACCTCAAACTGGAGTCCACTCGCCAACAAAATGCCTAAAGCTACTGTTGTTATAAATGATACATCGCAGAGGTAAAACTATGTGTGTCATTTGTCAGCATTCAATGACGAATTCCACAAGGGAACTCTTTCTACACAACTCATGCAGGCAACTTTAGCCCTCAGGACACTTCGGAGTTGTATTGTCTTCATTCTCATTTCCCTCAGCACACCATTTATCATGTTCCTCTTATTCCTTGTGTATTGTTCTTTGTGCGTGCTGGAGCATGAGTTCAAATTTGCCACAGTGGTATAGTAATTAGCTATAAAGAGACCTCCCAGAGGGAAGAAGTCTTGACCGATGTGTTTGCATCCAACCTTGCCAAGCCACGGTGGACCATGCCAAACCCCAGTGAATGTAAGAGCATGCAGACATTCTCCGCGCTCGCCACCAACCCCCCATGGCCACTTCTCCCTTGTTGGACCGCTTTCCTGTTTTGTTTTCTATGTGTCTTCTCTGTTCCCTGTTTAACAAAAAGCAAACACCAGTGTTTAGGAGGGGATAATTCTCAAATTTTGGCTGGCAGTCCACTCATGGCCTGTCAAGTCAGCTTTGTGAGGCTATAGCAGAGATATTCCTGTTTGGGAAAACAAAGCTCTTAAAAACCTTAATGTCTGCCTTGGTTCCCAGGACTGTTATTATGATTGCCAAAATCGAGCAGTACAGCCAGAGGCAAGCACATTTTGAAATGCAGTGGGGGTTAGCCAATATGTGCTTTGTGTGTCTGTGTGTTTTTCTGAGTGTGCATTTGCAAGCACCGTGGGCATATGAGGGGGTCCTTTTTTTCCGCCTCGTAATGAGCAAGTCAGAGGAATGTGTGACTTTATCATAAAGACGACACAAAGCACAAATGCCTCCCATTCAGGTGTTTTCATGTATATGTCATGTGTCTCTGGCTGCTATATGATTACGTGCATTTTCATGCACATATATTACATGTGTCTTGTGTGTGTGCGTGTGTGTGTTTGCGTGTGTGCGTTCATGCCTTAATGTTGACTCAACCAGACCTTGGTGCAGCCAATTTAGAGCTACAAACACAATCACAGGGATAAAAGCCGGATTATTCTGGAATCTCAGACATCTTGGCCGGAGGCGGCTTTGATAAAGCCATCATAGTGTCCAGAGAGCTGACTGGAATAAGAGAGTGGTAGTGTGCAAAGCAGAGGGGCACAGAAACTACTGCTACAGTCCATCTTGTTTCATAGCAATCAGAGATTAAATATTTCCTTTATTTGTCTTGTTTGAATATGCCATAACTTTACTTATACTATTTGAGTGTTCCCGAAGTGCGAGATGACACGGTTTATGGAAATTGAAAATTTAATTTATTGGTGTCGTATCTGTGGTCTCTTAGAAAATTCTTTATCGTTTTGGATCAGTTATGAATCAAGGCTATTAATACCTTTCATGCTGTGTTTGATGTGTTAAGCTGCATGTGCTTTTTAGTTAACATCAGAGTTCAAATCTATGTGTTTCTATCGGTTGGTTTGTGTGTGTTGCTGGTTTGCGAATATGTTTGTTGCCAAAAATTGCTACTGCTTGAAGTCAGAAGTGAATATGTGGAGAGAGAGATTGGTTAAATACAATGAGAGAACCAGTTTTTGCTGAACACTTATAACATCTAGAATGGCACTCCACCAGTCTCCATATAAAACAACATTTAAATTAAACAGATCCAGATTTTAAGTTTTGGTCTCTACCAAATTGCAAACAATCAATATCTGTCCCCTAAACATGTCCGATTGTTTTTTTCTTTCTCTGAAGCTGCACATTTGAGGGGCATGTGTTGACACAAGAGCCTCCGGATTATCTGCAGACTTTCTCCGCCTTTGAATTTGCCAACCTACCCAGATCGGCATCATTATTTAATGGGTTCTTTCCTGACCCATGCCGCATCTTTCCACCAAGTTTCATGGTCATCCATCCCGCAGTTTTTGTGTTTCCGTGCTCACAATCCCATACAATGGATAGGTGTAAAAACATACCCTACTTGGTGGAGGTTATAACTGAGTAGCATAATTGTGCAGCCATGGTTAAAGAGTAATTTGGCTGAGAGCATACATGCCTCTAAAATGCAGACTCGGCTGTAAATCAGTGTAAGCTGAAGCCAAGTATTTATTTTACATCTCATCTGTAAGCATCTGCAGCATGTATGGTTTACTGCACATTAACATTAACATTTGGTGGGGTCATTGCAAATTACAGGAGGATTTACTCCCCTTAACAGAACCAGCATAGAGTCGTCCAATTTTTTAGAGCAGATTCTTCTGTATGAACTTCGCTGATATGAAATAGAGACTTATTCTTTTATAGATCATCATACAACCAAGGCCAGCTAAATATAATAACCCCTCGTTATCTGTGGGATCTTTTATTCATGAGGTTGCTTTGGCAAAGCAGTTTCCAGCATTGACACTTACCTGTTGTGCTGGCCTATGTTAATGAGACCATGGCTCTGAGGGTTCCTCATTCACTGCAATCTCCATATCATTTGGTGGGTTGGGGACCTAATGTCCGTCTTCCCAGACTCAGAGCCTGACACACAAATCAAACACAAGAGCAGCAAGGTTCAATACCTTATGAGATTTTTTTCCTCAATATTGTAGCCTGATGCAGTGTGTAAGCATATTCTCACCCACATTACGCTTGTCCATGGTAAACACTATAATCATCTGTTCCCATCATCATTATTAGTCCACAATAGCTTTTCATAAGTGTTGGGGAGGATGCAGTGATTTATTATCCAGAATAAGTTTTTGTACTGCTTGCTAAGGTTGTTGCTTATTCCATTACTTTTAGTGCAGCGTCTTTCATTTCTAATGTTGCATTATTTTCACTCAAACTTATTAAGAATCGAATTACTTTGTGTGTGCGTGTGTGTGTGTGTGTGTGTTGGGGGGGGGGGGGTTGTTCTGTACACAAACAGTAATCATAGATACTCTGTGGGTATGATTCTTCTCTGCCTGAAGAGAGAACTAACAAAGACTTAACATTTCTTATCAGCTTAGGCTGCCTTCAAATTGGATGGTGGACTCACAGTGCAGTGAAACTGTCTGGCCCCTGTAGCAGCGTATTTCAAATTCAGCTGCAACCATGGTGTTGCAGTGGTAAATATGTAATGCTTCTATACACTGCTCATTGTGGTGTTCCTTATTTAACTTTTAGGATATCTGTGGTAGAGGATCATATGATTATTAATCATGATTAATCCCTTATGTAATGTCTGTTAGGGCAACTGAATACACATTCTGCATACAGATATAGCTCTGCGGGTTTCTTTATTATTGCCATACTGTTTATCTATGCAAATTGATATTTTGCCCTAATCATGTTTTTGTTTTTTGTTTCTTTTCCCCCCTGGAGGTAACACTGAGTTAACGTCTCCTGTGAGTTTTGGACTGAATTATGTATTCTTGTGCCTAACCGTGTGATGCAGTGCTTCAAGGATGCTGTCATATATATGTGCACTATATCTGGATTTAATTTGAAACAGCAAGCCTCAACCCGGGTCGGTAGAGTTGAGTTTTCGTAGTGGTCGTGTCAGATTCAGGATTATGACACGCTCCGCAATGCGGTACGTCGTAGCCTCAATCACCACTGACCTTCTTACAGTGCATGTATTCTGGAAGTAAGAATGCAAGTTGGTCAAGTGTAAGAGCCTAGAAAGCGACAGGCCGCCTGAACTGGGTCATCAAAAGCACTTACCTCAATTCATCTCTAATAATATCCCCTCACCCTGGGCCCAGGTCTGCCGGAGTTGCCTGTATGATGATGGCTCGGGCTGCTTGATGAATGAGTGTGCCGGGCCCGCGCTATGCACACTGTCAGGCTGCACTGCAAGGCGCAGAGATTGCCACCGCGGAGAGCCACGGTCAGCAAATCAATTCACAACTCTCTGGAGGATCAGTCGACGCTTACAAACCCGTCTGCCATAAGCGCGGAAGGTTCTCTTGTCACCATGTTTCCTCCGCTCGCTGACGAGATGTTCTCCTGTCCCGTTTCCGAGCAAGATTGGTTTGACTTGGGCGACTTCAACCTATGCAGTATCTAAACTGTGGCTTATTCTGCAGGGCAGGATATGGGAATGTCAGTGGAGATTTAATTAATACCTGAAGGCTGTGTAAGCTTTTACGCTATGTGCTGATAACAGCCAGCTTGCATCCCATTGGAATTTTGAAGCAATTTTTTTGTGTCTATTAATAGATTGTAGTTTGTGCTGGGACAGAAAGATCAGAGATTCCTGAGCGTACCTTTGATTACAACATCAGAGGAGCTCCTATCTCACTCCGGGGTACAGGGTCCTTCAGACAAGCGGGGCTCTGGCTTGCAGGGTAGAAAACAGCTCATATTTTCACATAATGCTCATGTGCTGGGGAATAACTTGATCCTTTTGAGTATACCAGCTTCATTAGGGTAGAGTAGATTCTCTCTAGCACATAACTAAACACTAACAAATTTATGGAATTATAACATAAGCAAGGGACTATTTGGTATAAAAAGTTTTGCAAGCATCTCACATTCTGTTTTTAACAATATACCCTGCTAATCCTGGGAAAAGCTAGCAGGAAGCAACTGCTAGAAGCCAACTTTTCCGTAACTTACTCGCTAACCTCTTGCTCATCTCAGCTTCAGGCAGGCCGGTTAGTGACAGAATGGGTGCACCAACTAATCATTTCATTCTGGGTTTGTTCACTACACACACGGTTTTTTAGCTTTATTATTTCCTTAGGACTTATTTATTGATGGGTATCAGGATGAGGATTTCAAGAAACAAGATAAAGAGTGTTTTAGAAAGTACTTATCAACCCTACCTTAAAGTTACCAGATACATAAAGCAGGAATTCTTATTGTCCTTCTTCTGCATTTTGCATGTTCCCGTGCCACAACCTTCAGTGTCGGCTTGTTTTGATATCTTGTGGCTTCGATGGAACATTTGAATGAGTTATCTGCATAGCTCTGTGCTCGGAGGGCCTTTCCTGATGATAATAATGAGAAAAAAACAGGTATTTGCATGATAATTAGCTCTAATGATCTTTTTAGCAGGATGATTATACGAGGATGTGCCGTGGCAGTTATTACAAAGGGCTCTGAAGAGACAGAAGCTCTGCGTCACTAGCAGGTCTTCTTGCGGTTGCATTGAGTGAGGGGGGATGTTATCTCCCTCATGTTGTAAGCAGAGCCACCAGAGGCTCGTAATAGCCATTACTATAATTTTTCACCAGGAACTGAATGATATAGGTCGTTTCCATAGCAGTCTCCCCTCTGGTTTTGTGTCTGTGCCAGGCTGCAGCTTTCTTGGCATGAAGGATGCTTAAACAGTTTTATTTGTACTGGGAACACGGTTGTCTGCGCTACCTCGTCTGTTTTCTGAAGCAAAGCAAAGGGATTTTATCATCATCACTGTTTAATAAAAGCTCAACCCCAAAGAGTCTCTGTGTAAAATAAATATTTCATAGCTAGCAGATGCATTCCAGGAACCTTGTTAACACTGATCAAAATTTAGATGCAAAATTTCTAAATCCCCACACAGGCCCACACGTGCACACAGAAATTGATAGTAGCTCAGTTTTGCTTTTGGTACACAGCTGGGGGATACTTTACACATGATGGGCTGTCAGATTGTCTTTAGTTATGGCTGTTATGCATCCTGATTTTATACAATTGGCTGTACACAGTATACCAGTTGCATCAAACAGTAAATATTTAAAATGCAAACAAAAGACACGGTGTGAAACAGTAAAACATCAAACATATAATCATGCAAAAAGCAGAACTCACAACAATCCCTTCCACGAGTAATTATCCGAAGTGCAGTACTTGTAAATGTCAAATGATGTGACACTTCTTCCTGCTTTCATCTGTGTCCTGACAGTAACATGCTGCATTTAGTCTTCGAGGGTTCACAGATGGATCAGCAATTTTTTCCTCAACTAGAGATGGAGACTGGAGACTGTGTGATATTGGCTTTTGGCAGTTTTCCCGTTTGTTCTTTCCTTTGAGGTGGTCTCCAGCACGGGATTTTCTAAATAAGAAGGTCTTACAAGCATCATTATGATGTTATATCCACATCAAAGTTCTTTAGGATTCTCATAAAACAGTCTATGCTGGACGTTGGCGTGTCGGGAAGCTATTTGCTGGTTTTATTTTGCTTTGTAATGAACAAACACCTATCTGGAGTGCTGTGATAACCATGATCCCTAGAAAAACAGAATCTGTTGTCTCACCAAGTGCCCTTAAAAGGACATACTGTATGTAAACAGACCTTGTAGTGGACATAATACTCATGGGGATCTCATTAAATCCCTCTCATTGTCTCTGTGTAGCTGGATGTAAGAACAGAGCATTTTTTTGCTGTTATGATTGGCTGACAGTTCTCTAACATACACAGTACAGATTATAACCTTCTTTGAACTGGTAAAGCTCACTGGTGAATGTAAATGGCGATGGTCCGCCAGCACTGATGATGAGCCATGCTCATGGTTAAACTCAGACTGAAATGCTCCAATATTTCACAAAGAATGAATTGTAGCCACTTGTCACTAAAATGACAATCCATTGGAAGACAGTAAAATTGTATATTGCCTTGTTTTGTAGCTTAATATCTCACAAAAAGGTCAACTGGGTTTTGTGTTTCAATACATTTGGATTTAGAGTTTCAAGACGTTAATAGTATTAATATAGCACAGAGACCTACTTTATAATCAAAAAGAACATGACAGTCCCTTTACTCCGGAATGGGACCTCTAAAACGATGCTGATATGTCTGAGGCTGGCTTTTGACAGATTTTGTTCATTCTGCAGTGAGAGGGCACAGAGACATCTATATGACTGCCTCCCGACCCGTATTCATATTCACCGTCCCCAAAGTCACTGTAGCAAGCAGGCAATATTAAACCATATTAACACTGTGACTCTTTCTCTAACCATCGCATTTGCAATGATGCCAGTTTAAATGTCGTTTATTGCCTAACAGGGAATTACAAATGCTAAATCAAGCATTGCAAATGAAGGTTCAGTGCGCTTGTCAGAACTAGATGGAAATTATTCAAGCAGTATGAATATTTTCCCTCCAAGACAAGAGACTGTGTCATCTACACTGCGTGATGTGTCTTCTCTAATGGATAGAAACGGTCTTCTGTTCCGGAAAACTACTCCACTGAGCTTTTTACACCATGAGCAGGTTTATCAGAGTGAGCACACATCTTTAAAAAGGAAGCTGGACTCCACATGAGCCGTAAATACAAATGTTTATGTATTGATGCTGAGACGCCTGAATTTGCCGGCTTCCAAGATTAACACTTGGGAAAGAAACCTATTCATACTTGAATAGGTTTCAAGTATGAATATCATGTTCACATTTTCCTACAAAGAGATTTTAGGCCTTAGACTTAATTTAACTATGGTTTTAGGTAAGCTCCATGAATATCTCCATGGAGCTTAGATTTAAATGTGTATATTTTTCCAACATTCATATACAATTAAATAAATTTAAGATGTCATGTGAGACATGACAGTATGTTATGTTTAGATTCGAAAATGTCTGTATTTGTGCACTGTATGCTGAAATACTAACGTATTGTTCCGTTACACTTAGTGATTGACTTTAACATTCATTAACAGATTGTAAATTCATGCACGTTTGTCATCAGTGCACACCTGTTAGATCCTTCATCACTGGAACTGATGTGTTGTGATTTTAGTCTGTGCTTTGTGTAAAGGGCGGAGAGAGGATCATAGCTAATGCACAATAACAGCGAGCAACACATTTCTAAATGTTTACATGCCTGCAAATACATTTGTCCAACGTCTGGACTTCCCTTTAGAAAATGTTTGATTATTTAGGAAAGAAAATGCCCCAAAACTTTACATACTTGCGGTTATACAAAGCAATGTACAAATATTTTTTACATCTATAAAACTAAAGTATTACCCGTCGTAAAAATCTGATTTGTGAGATGTGAAGCTGTATGAATAAGTGACTCACGAATCAGTTTTTCCTCCACATAGTGTATGAAGTGATTTTATAAGTAGGGAATAATTTGGTTGCACACAGAGATCACTTTCTCTGCAGTCTCTTCTTGTAAAGCCTTAATTTTTACAGATGAAGTGTATGCAGAGTGTTTCCAGGTACATTTCTGAACTCCAAATCCCCCTCAGTAATTTACCATAAGCTCCCTGAGATACTGAAACGGCAGAGTTTAAGATGTATGATTAAGCTTTTGCTGTGGCTGCACTTTTTTTCCTTTCTTTTTTCCATTTTTAAAAATAGCCTTGAAGAGTCCACTTTTTCATTCGATGTTCAGTGTCTGAAATGCAGGGTATTGCTCTTGAATATAACTTTTATTGTTCAGTTTTCAACCTTACGCCTTCATTTCTGCTTTAATGTTCACGCTTTATCTCCTGTTCTAATGTCTGCTCATTTGTAACGCACTTAACAAGTCTTATTAGCCGTATAAAACCATGTAAAGGGCTGCTTAGGGACGGAGTGGAGTCTCTCCGTTGAACTTGAAAAGAAACAGTGTGGTAATGTTGTGGTGCAACTTGTAACAGTAATTTATGTCAAAGACGGGTGTTTCCTAGAAAACAGAAACTGTTTCCTAGTAAAACTGAATTCATATTTATATTCGTATTAAGTATGTACAACATTTTTATACAGCATTGACATTATGACTCCTAATAGATCTACAATCAATATAGGTTCTGATGGAGGTGCTCTGTTTATACTATTGTCTGTAAAAATGCACATGACTATGACGTACAATTAATCTGAGACCTGTCAACTGAAGCATGGCCTTGTTAAATATGCATGTAGTGTAGGCGGCTGTATTGTTGATAATCCCTATGATCTATGTCTGACTTTATCTAATCGATTTCTGCCTACAGCCATCGGTCTCTCGGCAGGTCTGTGTTTTCTCTCACCAGTAATTAGTATTGGTAAATAAAACTTACAATCTTCATTTTCCTCTGCTCCACTGGTCTGTGCTCAACTCATCCAATGCACTGAACTGAAAATGTATTTTTTTGGGAATAGAAAAGCGAGGCGTCAGAGTGGAACTCAATATGACTCTACAGATTCTATTTTTCAGGAGGGTGAAATGTAATATCATTAATTCCAGTGATCGTCCACACTGGTGATACTATTGCCTTTTGCCGGGTCACTCTCTTCTTTAATAGTCCACCCTTCACCTCATTGTCATTCACCATCACATTCAGAGACACTGAGAAATCTATTTGCTGAGAATTTGACTGACAGTCCGTAGGGTTAGTTATTGAAGGAGAGAGGTTTTGAAGAGGGTTTTTGAAGAGTAGAAAAGTTTACTATTGTCACATTATATATAAAATGTGACATTGACTTTAGATGGGTAATGAATCCTCACTTTAATTGCATTTTCATATTGCATTTTTACAAGTGCATTTAATTTGAAGTCAACCTGAAGGAAGAAAGAGAATAATTTTTAATTATATTTTGAGTTTCTTAGGTTTATCTGCCATAAATATTCATCTTTCTATTGGTCTGTCTGGTCCAAAGCTCGGGCAAGTGTTGATGTATGAGAGGAGTTTGTTTAAGAAATTCTAAGCTTTCAAATAAATTCTTTAGTTTGGCTTTTCATATTCTATAGTGCTCATCACAAATAGTTATTTTATCTCATTTGCTTTTTTAACAGTTGATTACCTGAGTAAAGAAAAGTGAAAACCGTGCTAAGGATTAATATTAAACCGAACGCAGATAAGTGATAATAAATGTGCGTTAACAATAACCTTTCTTCTTCTTCTTCTAAAGCCAACATGTAATTAAACACGAGCCTGTGACACCCTCCACCTCATGAAGAGACTGAGAATAATGCTTCTTTTAACATGGAGCTGTGATATCATGGCAGCGTGTACTTTTACATAATGTTCTCTTTCATTAATGGCATATTCACTCTATTTGAAGTCCCTGTAAATTCACACATAGAAAATTAATCCACAAAGGGGACCTGTCTTGACAGTCAGTAATGATTTCCCCTCATAGATCTGCTAAAGCCATTCTGAGTGTCAACAAAAAAACTGTTGAAAGCAATTGTCACTTCTTCATGTCTACTTTTAATGATGCATATTTCAATATTTATTGTATTATAGCAAAAGCATGTTCACCCATGATTGGACCTCTGTTGTTTATATAAGATAATCATCCAATGGAAAGATGCCAAACCCCAGAAAGTTTGAATTCACATCAACCTTTATGGTGACTGGAACATGACATCAAACCCTAACCCTTCTCAGGAATGTGCTGAAGATCTGTGAAAAGCGAGTGTGCAGTATTTTCAAATCGATACAGTAACAAAGGTTTACAGAGAAGCAGAAAGACATGAACAACCAATAACTGATCGTTCTTAATGCTGATCTACTTTCATAGATGATTGATAGAATGTGTAAAATAACAGCTTTATGTACACGTATGAGCTTTATGAACCTTTCACTTTATATTCTTTACAAGAAGACTGAATCCTTTTCACTTCGAGCTAGAGGCCTGGATGAGCAGCCTTTACAGGATGCTGCACCTCCAATGCAGAAGTTACAAAAAACTGCACAAGAGCTATGACAATTGTTTTGTCCCTCTTATGTAGTTTTATGCAAAAGTTCGGGACCTTGTGGGCAAATCACATATATTGTTGAATTTTGTAGTGAAAAGTTAAAGGAATAAAATAACTTAAAACATGCATTAACAACTGCTGATTCATTACCCTAGAAAAGTGGTGGCGTCAACAGGTGAACAAGCCATTTAGCTACATTTGAACCTCATAAACTTCTCAAAGATAAGATTGAATACAGGGCTGTTGCCGACAAGGCTAAACAAGTTTAATAGATAAACCAAAGATTTTAGAACAACTAAAAGTATTTTGCTCTTGAATTTAGATGATCAGCTTTTGCTCGTGAGTTAATGTGGTGCCAGACAATGAGGTTAAGACTTCAGTGGCTACTCTTCATCCTGAAAGTGAGATTATGATGAGACTATTAGCCTGACAACAGCTGCCAGTCTTCTGTGATCCACGACAGTAATTGACACGGCACAGAGAGCTTGCCTTAGTGTTTCTCTTGACACACACACGCAGCACATGCAAACATAGACATGCACAGATGTTCAGAATCACTTACAGTGTACAGCCAGCCTGGCAATATGCCAATCAACGATTAAGCAGGCGTGTAATGACTCCGGCCTGTTAATAAACATATCATATATAAATCATAAACTCACTTTGCCTTACATGGTCATGATCTGCTGCCCTTCTGAACTTTTTGCGTGGACTTCCGGTTGTATTTTGATCTATTTTCTGTTTCAGGCATATCAGACCTTAGTCTATTTATACTTCTTGTTTTTCCTCTTTCAGTTCTTAGTTATAATTTGTTTGTTTGCTAATCCAGTGCATCATGTCTGAGTTAACTGTGCCTTCCCTTCTTACCTGCATTTGGACTTTCAAAGTGTATTCTCTGGATTTCAGATTTCCGTGTGCACCCCTTGTGGATTATTTTTACTTGTTTGGACTTTTCTGCCTAGTTTTCTATTCTCGCTTGCCCCAGCCCTCCATAAGCCTCATCCTTAATGTTTTATTACATAACTAAAAACTGAATCTGTCTGGACATCTGCCCTTTGGGTCCTTGTGTCTGCCTGCACCCGGATTACAGAAACAGACAAGAAGCCACAAAGCCTTCTGCTCTTCCCAGACACAACATGTGTAACAGCGTGCCCTCAAAGGTTGAAGCTGTGAAATATGTCACCTGAGGACATTATTGCAAAGTTTGGGGAAAGGACAAACTCGAATAATTAAATAGTATAAAGAAATATTTTTGGGTAGGCTATCTGTGTAAATTCAATTAAACGTGTATTCCAGCACTCAGAAGTGAATTAAGAGATAACACCATAGATGACCCGGTATTAAACCCTGTATTAAACCCTACATTAAGATGTTCCACCTCATCACTGAAGCAATGAATTGCTTGACAAGCACAAAAAAACCCCTGTGGGCATGAAGAACGGCCAGTTGTCCTGTTAATGGAAAAGAAGGAAAAGACAATCGGTTTTGCTAAGATTTTTTATGCCAATGTGAGAACCGCTCACGTTGCTTGCTTCGTATTACCTTGCTTATGCTGTTTTTGAAGCATGTACCCTCAGCCTGCCTTGAGCCAATTTTATGGCTGATCTCCTTTGTGTGAGGAACTCTGACAGGTCAATTCCACCGCAACACGATAGACTCGGCCGGTGAGGATCTGCGCCCTCTGACAATGATCTCACTTCCACCTAAATGTGTTGCTATTTAACGGGGCAAGAGCAAAATCATATACAATTTAAGTAAAAAGCTAATTATGCATTAATACACTGTTTACATCCATTTAAATATTAATTAGTTTCCTGGTGAGTTGTCTGCATAATTGAGAGCCATATATTAATTCCAGAACTGCAGTCTTAAAGATTGAATAAGAAAAAGAAAATCCTAAATATTAAGTATAATTAAACCTTGAATATGAAAACCACTTGAAGTTTAGATTAAACCATTACTTTCAAGGTTTGGAATCATAACTCACCATACTTTCATAATATCTTATATTTCCAAGAAACTGCAAAACAACTGACTTTGTGGTTTGATAATGATTTCATCAATTGATCAAATTCTAAAGCAAATGGCAGTCGACCACAACGAACCATCAGGATGCTGCTTTTAAATATTCTGAAATGTAAATAAGCAGGTATCCAATTTGTGTTTGGTGTTCAGATGAAATTAATTTAATATAGTGTCTATGAAAATGACTCAGGGTAAATCTAAATCCCTTAAGAGCATCTACGTTTACCTCACCTGTATCTTCTTCATCTGACTCCTCCCACTGAAGACATAAGTCAGTTTCTGATGTCAGTCAGCTTTTTCTGTCTCAAACCACGAAAACAAAACATGGTGAGTGGCAGCTCGGTGAACATGTTAAAGTGGTCAGAGCACCTTGAGGCAAATGAGATACAACATCAGAAAACCATATCAGGTTCGACTCCTGTCAGCCTTCAACAGGAATCTGAGGCTGCAGTGGGCAAACACTCATCGACACTGGATGACAGAGGACTGAAGAAATGTAGCCTGGTCTGATTTTCCAAATTTCAGTGAAGACATGCAGATGGTGGTGTCAGAATTTGGCGTCAACAGTGTGAATCCAGCGATCCAGCATTTCTTGTGTAAACAGTCCAGCCTGCTGCTGCTGGTGGTGGAGTGGTTTTGTGGGAAGTGTTTTCTTGACACATTCTTGGACGTTAATACCAATCAATCTTTGTCTGGACGCTACATCCTATCCGAGTTTGGATGGAACAAATAATCTGCAGCGTTAATGTGCAGCTGATAAATCTGCAGAAATGATTTCATACGGTCATGTCAACATGGACCAGAGCCATTTTGTAGAATTCCACAAATAAAGTAGAGGCTTTGGCTGATATTATTAATGTATTCAAATGCTCAGTGAGTGTCCATCCCTTTTCATACAACACAAAATAAAAATGTGTAAGACAAATTAATAAGGAAACAAACAAATTGAAAATGAACCCTTTAAAATGCCATTATTATCATAAATATTTCACATCAATGTCTTGTCTTTGATGTGGCCACGCTGGGGAGAGCGTGGCCTAGGCCCTAGGGTATAGAGCGGGTGTTCTGCAACAAGAAGGTTGCCGGTTTGAATCCCACTCTTTCCCATCTGCATGCCTAAGTAGCTTGGCAAGATACTGAACCCCTAAAATGGCCCCTTATAAATGCTGAGTGTTCTAAAAATGTAAGTCGCTTTGGACAAAAGCGTCAGCTTAATGACATGTAATGTAATGTAATGTTGTCTCTAGCCATTCAACTGGATTTCCAACTTCACTTGTGACTGAATAGAAATGACAGTGAAACATTGAAAATGTGTTTTTATCCTAGAAGACAGCAGACAGGTTGGGCTTGTTAAAGTTTGAGTCGATTCTAATTCAAAGTCAAAGACGGCTGTGACATTTACCATTTTTGTCACCTGTGGGTCATGAATTTAGAAAATGTGCAAAAAAAGTATTTCTTTTAATATGGCTGCTAAACAAGGTATTACATGTATAACTCATAAAATGCGTATTATGATAAAAAGTGAAGCCAAAGCTTCTCGATTCCCCCTTGGTGGCTGGCTGCAACATAGATCGTAAACCAAGCCTCCTCCATGTTAGTGGACAGTAATGACACATTCAATAATCTCATCTCTAAGATTGTTTCTGTCATCAGTGGTTCTTATCACATTGATCTTTCCTCAAATGCCAACTTTTCAGGTACATTTGATTTTACAGCTGAGACTGACTCATCATTGTGAGCTCTTGTATTAGGACCTGGAGACTGCAACTGCTTCCCTAACTCTCACTCCAAATGTTCAGGATGGCAGCGTTAATTTCCAGTATATTTTGGCTTCATTTCTGGACAGTGGGACGAAGTGGTGATACCTCGTCCATCTTTATCTACAATAGGCAGCTTTCTCCATTCATATTTGGATTGAAACCATCTGGCATGATGCACGTTATGATGATTAATTCGCCCTCCTTCACTGGCCTATGGTGAGATAATTGTCTTGAAACAGATGTTTAATTATTGTAAATATTTAATCAATTAGATAATTTTCTTTAATAAGCCACACTTTGATGTATACCACAGTGTTTGTCCAGCTGGGCAGATGTGCCTGTCTGCCGTGGTCCGACAGTGATCGATGACAAGAGGAATGAGATGTACAACATCATAATCCAACACAATATGATTGATAACACAAACAGATTTGCATTCCTGTTGGATACGCTCAGGGAAACTGTAAGAGTGATGGGGAATCTCTGTGAAATGACAAAAGAGTCAAAAACCTTTTAGATACAATGAGCAAAACCTATTTGTATGATCTTTTCAAAGTTGCTGTGGAAATGCCAAGTTAATGAGCTTTTGTCAACAGTAACTTCAAAGTGCACCGAGAAAAACAACAAATCACGAGACTAAAATGTAATGCGCCAGTTTCCATGTATGCAGTCCTAATGGTGCTGCACAAGTGAAAGAAAAACACAGCATTTCCATAATGCATCTATTCATCAATGCAATAAATCAGCATTATTCTTCGACTGATTGCAATATTATTTTGAAGCAGAGGGGGTTCTGATGGAGCGTGATGGGTCATGAAACTCGGAAACAATAATATAAATGGATAATTCAATTAAAACGAAAAAACAATAAAACTGGAAATGTACGAACAGGGTGGGTTTATGGGTAACTAATGCCTTTCTTTACTAAAGCGTATAAATTGAAAAGACACTTCTTGAGCCCTTTCTAATGAGTTCCTGCAAGGCTGTCCCTGAGCTGCCATCGTACAGGATTCAACCGAATCATAGATTTGCTTCTCCTCAATATTAAATTAGCAGAGGAGGATAACAGGCTCTCTGAGAAGCTAACGACTGTATGTGTTCAGCGGATAAGCAGGGGACACGTTACATCGCTAATAGGGTTCGGCTTTAGACATCCTTGTCACCGGTGGAGCAGCAGAACTTGTGCTTAGACATCAGCTTTGAAATACTGTCCCTCTCCTGCCTGCCTTTCACATTCACATGTAGAGAGGTAGGAGTGCATTCTGCCACTGTAATGACTTTAATAAGTGGTGTGAGTTGTTCAGGTAACAGCTAAGAGGTATATCCTCCAGTTAGTGTTAAGATAACAGAAAGACACTCATCTGCTGCTATAGTGTTCACCTCTACAAAACCCTTAAAAAATTGCAATAAAGTTTCAGTTGTGAGTGACATTAGTTGACATTAATTTGACATTTCAGGTCAGCATACTGACGGTGTGTAGTGGATAAATGGATGCAGACACAGTTATATTTGTTAATTGAGAAAAGTCAGAGTTTGGGGATTCTGTGCCATGGTAATGATGTGTTGCACATTTTTTCATTAGGCCAATTAATCGTTGTGCTTTACGTCATCAAACCTGAGGGCAAAGTTGTGCGAAGCGAGAAAGGAGAGTTAATTTTGGCTCCATACTTCAACAATGGTCTCTAATGGAAGGACAAAACCAAAGTAGGCTGCTTTCTCTCCTGATTCAGAAAGTAGCTGAATAGCGTAAATAGTTTGAAATATATTTATGTTTTGTTTTATTAATTTCCTACTATATACCTGAGTTCAATATAGCTTTAAGAATGGTGGATCATTGTCCACTGCATCTTTCTCTCTTTATAACACTGTTACTGTCATTGTTCTTTTATACTGTAACTCTCTCTCACTTGGACTTAACCAGTCACATGTTTCGCTTCTTAATGTTAAAAGTTGCACCTTGCGTTGGTAATTATTTCTACAATTACAGAAGACTCAGATTCCTTACACAAAATCAACAATATTTGGATGCTGGTGTAGCACGAGGGGCAGAGGGCATCGTCTTTTCCCATCTCTGTTATTATTATTTGCTACTTGTGTTGTTATTAATGATATCATTTCAGCTCAGCTTTAGCCTGGCTTTGTGCACATCTTCAGGCCTTCAAGGAGGGCAGGAGGAATAACCATACCTGAACTGTGTTTTTATTTGTAGGAATATATTATCGATGGATATCAGGGATGCTAAATTAATCCCAGGAAATTTGTTTCCATTTTGTTTTAGCTCATGCGAATAATTTGTTTCAAATGGGACCAATATGACAATAACATGAAAAGTTTTCTATCAGGACAGTGGAACGAAAGCTGGGGGAATGTTGAATGATTTTTACGACACACCAAGCAATTCATATGTGTGTCAGAGGGAGTCCATTAGGGTGTGAGGGTCCCCCACTTGGCAGATGAATATTCCAGCTGAAGCTTGCAAGTTGTGCTTTTGGTGAGGAATGAGGCTATTTGCTTGTGTAATGCTCTCCATTTGCATGAATTTGCAGTGACTAAGATGAAAACTCTGTGCTAAAGCAAGAGAGGTATGAAACATTTGAAGTGAATAAATGCAAATTGCCCTTGAAACATAAACGTTGTGTAACTGAACTTCATTTATCAGAAGTTAGCTTGTGTCTATGTGAACAAATATACAACTGTGCCTGAACATGGACCTTTAATTCTTTAAATTCATCTTCGACAGAGGAGGAAGTCATAGATTATGTCTATTATAAGGAAATTAAAAATAAAGAGTATTCTACCGGGGGGCGGTTGTGCCTCCGGCTACTCCATGGCTTGCGGACACCATTTTGAGAAGTTAGCATTTAATTATTAAACCTTTTCACTTCATTAAAAAATGTCTGGGGAGTTACTAAGTGTTGAGTCTGTGGTAATTATAAAGTGATAATGAGAAATAATACTGCAGAGACTTTCTGAAGACTCGAACAGAACTCTATTTCCTATTATTTTACTGATATTGCTAAAATAATCCTTTTACAATTCCTAGTGATTTGAAATGTAACTTTAGAAAGTTTTTGGGCTGTATATTTTGCAGGGCTCTCTTGATATTTTCATGAGAAGATGCACACTGTGTGCAAACTGACAGCGTATGAAAAAAAACTGGCTTCAATTACATCCAATCATATCAGCTCCTATGATCCTGTTAAAAGCGGTGCCCTCAGCGGCATGACTTACTGACACTGGGAAAAGGAGTGCAAAGTCCAGACCTGAGAAGAAACACACCTTCTTATCAGAGAGGGACAGAGTTGCACCACTTTAACATCCACATACTGCTCCCTACTTTGATATGTTATAATCACGTTATGGTGGAGTAACACATTATCCTCACCTTCAAAGCAGAATCATGCAAAGTTTCAGAAGGCTAGGTTGATTTATAGGAAGCCTTTTCCCAGGAAATATGTCCGTTGTATGTATTCTGGTATATTTACTTTTATATGTTCAAGAGAAAAATAGGTATCAAAAAGGAGAGAAAGACTGAGAAGACACTTATTTTCTGGGTTTGCAGGTGTAGAACATGAAATGTGCCCTTTTCAGTAGTTATGAGTCGCAATTTGACAGTTCAATTTGTTCTGCAGAGTCCTGCCAAAAGACTAACTTGTGCGAGATGGTCTTTTTTTGGCTCACTTGCTAAAGCGATCCTGTTCACCGTCTTGGACATTGCTGGTTGTGATATATCTGTTTTTAAAGGTCTTGCAGTAATATTTGCTGGCTCTATTCCTCGTCAGACCTGTTCATCCTCTCTCCTCTGTCCTCACCTGCTGTCGGGAAGCTCGGAGATTGAAAACCTCTGGAGCATTCATCACATTTAAGGAAGATGGTTTAACAAAAAATCAATACAAGTAAATATATATTAACCTTGAGTAAGCTTTTTTAATACAAACTATACTTTTATAGTCTATCATAAAAATAAAAGGATATGAGAACAAACATATTTATTTTTTTAATACTTTAATTCACGTGAGACCCTGAACCAAACATATCACCTTGACTTTATTTTCTCACTGGTCCGCATACTTTTTACCGAAGTCTTCGCGTGAAGATGTAAAGCTTACAGATGCATTCAGTTCTGACTCAGGTTGTGGAAACACCCACAAAGCGGATAAGTTTATAACATTTTAATTCATGCACCGCCCCTGCAGGCACAGCCCATCAGTAACATCATTGAAATAGACACAGGATTATTCCGCTTTGCTGGAAGCTGAGGTCGGTGGTTCGACCCCAGACTACACCAAATGTGTCCTTGGGCAAGACACTGACCTCATATCTGCCCCGGATGCCTGTCCCACGAAAGTATGAATTGATGAGTTCTTAAGACTAGAATACATACATTTGGAATTCTTTGTTTAGGGGCCATGATCCCCATCTACATCAGGGCAGTCATTGATTTGTTAACTTTACAGCATCCGGAGTAATTTTTCCTGTTTTTAGATCAGTGTTATGCATCTTAAGTGAAGTATATTTGTGGTCTTGTAGTAAAAAAAGTTTGTTAATTAGAATTTGTATCTTGAGGTGTGGCAGAAACCAAATGCCTTTCTCTAGTTCCATGACATAACTCTGACATTTATGTTTGGATTCTTTTGTAAAGTCTTCACTCATCTTCTTTTGAGAACATTAATTATCAAGTTCACTGTAATCCTCTCGGCCATATTTCAATTTATGTGTTTTCTTTTTCCTACAGCTCCTGTTGGAGATGTTTTTTTTCCCTCTCCGTTGACGAAACACAGCCTCTTCACTGACAAAAACGATTTAATGCATTAAATATGTGTGGAAATGGAAGAAAAACTGTTTAATCTTTTTTTTCATCACTGACCTGTGATGCATGATGGAACAGTAGTGAAGTGTTGATTATTACTTGGGACTGAGATTGAGTGTTTGTCTTTTTGTCTCTCTCTGTCCTGTAGGGTGATGATGTCCTGACAGTCATTAAAATGAAAGCACAGTGGCCGGCCTGGCAACCCTTAAATATGTAAGTAATATAAAACAGAAATCTGAATAAATGTCTAAGAAATAGTTCATCTCACCATCTGTTCAAGGATTTTGAGATATAATGAGAATGTTCCAGCTTTGTATAGTGTGTACACCACTGTGAAGACTGTGATGATGGACAACATGTCAGCTCCCCCCATAACTTAGAGCAAATCATCTTGTTCTCCCCCTGAGAGCCGGCTGCCGGCCTCATCTATATAGTTGATTCGACATCGACCAAACCAAAATATTACATGTTAAATATCACTGAAGTTCTAAATGAAGATTTCCCTATAGTGGACAATAGTTATATGATGCAGAGGCTGACTCCATTGGTTTGTTATTTGTTTATGAATCTAAAGGCAAAAAACAAATAACTGTTAATTCTTTCATATGTTTTATTCTCGAAACAAAACATTTTAAAAAGAGCCACAGGCAGAACACAATTTTAATTAATTTGATTGAATTTGTTTGACTTGTGTGACCCAGGAGTCACAAAGTCACAAACGGGTATTTGTTTTTTGGTGTTGGATTAATCAACAATTAACAAATTAACATATCATTTTTTTCATTTTCTGATTTTGCATCGCAATTGAGTATGGAAAGAACCAATCAGTGGGACTTTGATACCATGGTGTCATCTAACTATCAATACTTTGCAGACTCTATAGCTCCAAATGCATTAATAGCTTCTTAAAGGTAAAAAAATCATATTTGTAGAAGCATAATGTGAATAATAAAGTATAAGTACATGAGTTGATTACAACCTCTTCTCCTCCATCACCTGGCTGTACCAGAAAATGTACTAGCCGCAATTTAATAACCCCTGCAGCAGATTTTGTATGAGGATAACTTTGATAATTCTAAAGATCACTGTAGGGTCTGTAATGGATCACTGGTATATACATGTCTCCACTGTCACTTATCATCAAGATGATGTGCTCTTCTAATTGCAACACACTATACCACATGTCTACTGTGATGGATTACCTCTTCCGAGAAATTTTCTCTGCAAGCTGATTTTTATAACGAATTAAAATAATGGTGAAGGAACCTTTCCCTGCCAGGCGGGAAATCAATACTATGGCCTTTAAAAGTGGTTCATGTAAAGCCTCCACAAATTGTAGTGAAGGTGTTGAAACATCTTCAGCCACCAGTAGGACCACGTAAAAGGAATTAACTCACATATATATATATATGATACCACAGGCTCTAAAGCTTTAAAGCTTTAAGTTTAAAGCTTACGATGTCAGAACCTGCAGCAGGATGTTAATATCTAAAGTTGGGTTTCAGAATCTGCTGATTAGTGAAAACTCAGCTCAAAGGTGCCCTGAAACTGCCAGCTACACCGTGCTTACAGTGTGAACGCTCAGTTGCCGCTAAACTCACGAGGGCCACCTCATCTCTTATTCATGACAACAACAAGTTTGTACAGCAGAAATTCAGTCGTAAAGTCCTGTTCTGTGTTGTTTTCTCTACCACAGGCCTCGATCAAGAGGGAGAACACGGCCAGGGAAAAAGGTTGTGATATCTACCAGGGCCAATTAGCTTTTTCTGTGCTGTAGATCCAACCAGTTAATTGTTTCACATGCCGATTGTGTACAGCACATGCACGGGTGTGTCACAGCAACAACACCGTTTTGCAGCAGAAACGGAAGGGGAGGTTTTGTGTTTATAGCAAGTAGCAACATAGAAGTGTCCTCACTGTGGAAATCTAGAATCAAATAGGTTTTAGTCAACCAAATGAAAGATGCACCTTGTTAAGCTCTAAGAGTCTGCAGAGAGCTCATTAGCTTTACATAAGAGCATCATGATAAATGCAGTTTCAGCATGTTTCATAGCTAGATGTGTGTTTGTTTGTCACAGATGCAATGTAAATGTGCATGTTTGTGTGTTTCCATACCCCTCACTTTAATAGTCAAAGGACTGGGGTGCAATTACATCTGTGATGCCTATTTCTAGGTCGACTATAGGGCATTGAGCAGGTATATGAACTGCAGCTTGTGCTTGATAGAGAGAAGAATGAAGCTGAAGGGCTGATGTTCATTATCACGGCCCCTTACATGCTGTGATCAAGGAAAGAGGAAGAATGTATTTTCCAGAAAATAACGGAAATATTATACTTTAGCATCTGCTTGCTCACCTATGGGGCGCCCCACATATGAAGGCTTGAGTCCTCAGATTCGTTTTTTTTTCCTGCAAATATAAATAGATCTGAATATATGGTCTGTAGTCAATCTTAACAACTGAATGACAAAATGCTACATTTAAGAGGTTTTGTGTACATTTTAATTAACATTTCACTTATTTCATCCCAAACTGTCACGATTCATATAGTGCATTAAAACTATTTACCAAAATACCACTTTTGCATGAGGCTGCGTATTGACAAAACTATTGTTGTTATTATTATTCTCAGGCAATCCCGTTGCACAGTGTGTAGTTGTACCGGACCAGTTGTCAACAAACCTAAATCAATTTCATGTTCATGACTTAATAGACCTCTCACTATCTTTTGAACTCTTTTTTTACTACATTGGCAGCAAAGATGCCCAGAATATTTTTTAAACGATGCAATAGTCTGTTTGATATCGGTCCCACGCAAATGCTCAACCTTTGGTCTTATGAAGCTCCATGCTCCTTTACATCTCCTCATGGGCTGAAAATAATGCAAACTCAAAAAATATTTCTATTGATATTATAAAGATGGACAACATGAAAAGTAAAGGCAAAGCGTCTCGAACACCATCTCGTGACTGGCTGCATTAAATCCTGCCTCCTCCATGTTAGAGTAAGGGGCAAGGACATGTCAAGTAGTTATTTTTCTCAAAGATGGTTTCTGTCATTTTAGATATAACTCTTATCAAACTGTTGTTTGAATGTTAATTATTCGAGTAAGTTTCATTCTAATAAGTTATTTGATCCCTAAAAACATGGGTGAAATGTCATGGTTGACAGCTGAGACTGATTCCTGATTGGACCTTTCTACCACGACTCTATCCCCTGATAACTGTGCAGACTGCGTGAGATGCCGGTGTTTGTATCTGAGATATTTTGTCCTTAATTCTGGATAGAGGGAGGAAGTGGAGGTGTTGTCCATCTTTTCATAGAATCTATCACTGAAAGTAACTATTCCCGGGGCATTTCAGCCTTTAAGGCACAAGGACTGACTTATCATGCCACAGACAAGTGTCTGAAAACAAATGTCAACTAAGAAGTAATTAATACTGGAAAACTGCGGATGAATGAACCACAGATGAATTACATTATACATCCTTTTTTTGACCAGACTCAGTCGGAGCCTCATTGAAAGTCAGGGCGGTGCAGTTACTCAGCTTTAGCTCAACACAACCTGCACTTAATTGGACACAACACACGTGTGTTATGAAGTCCGTCTAAATTAGAATCTGTGGAGAAGAAGAGAGGCTGGCATGGATTCATTCCTTCATCCTCTGAACACAGAGGACGTGCAGGGAATAACAGTGGGACGGAATTTTTTATTCAGAACCCGACAGTTGTGACTGAATGAGAGTTTTAGCAGGAAGCCACTGAGGCAGCAGGTACGGACTAATAATGCAGCTGCATACTGCAATCATTTTTTTTTTTTACATTGTCTCGAATAGAGAGACTCTGCTCTGCTGCTCATTATTCTAACATACATATAACATCCTCTCTCCATCAAACAACAGTGCAAAAAAACAAACAAAACTCAATCTCTTTCATACATTAGCATTCACACAGATTCTACCTCTGACTCTGTTTCTCTCTCAACCAGATCCCCCTATGTATACCACACTGCTGTGTCTTCCTTGTTTAGCTCTCTCACTAAATGTCTCTTCATTAGTTCCCCCCCTCTGCATCCCACTTTACACCAGATTAAAATGGTTGCTTCAACAACGCTCAGCGCACTCCTTGTTGTCTTCCCATTTCCAGAGAAATATGATGAGATAAAATAAAACAAGTGGTGTGAAGACAACAATACTGTTAATAAGCTGCCATCTTTATTATTCCCCACGACTAGTTTTAAGGTCGATAGCAGTGATTTACATTAGTTAACATTGTGGCAACCAGGCTTGCTTCATCTTGACTAACCTGTGTTCTAGTAGCAACTGTGCAGCCAGGTATTGTGCATACTAGAAACAAAGTGTGTAACTGTTGAGTTCTGCAATAATGATACACTCAAACAATCCCAAGCACTGCTTAGCAATTCTGCCTCTGGGCAATTAATTAAAACAAATCATTTTAAATTAAAACATGGTCTAGGTAATGGATGGACACTCCACAGACACTTCATTTGAATTTTTTCTTGAATTATATTATTGTTATTATGTTATTCTTGAATATATGTATATTTAAGATGACCTTGCACTTACGTTAATCAAGCACTGTCATCTTTTCACCCACACAAATTATTTTTGGAACAGTCAAATGTAATGAAGGAATGATAAATGACAAATATCCTGACACCTGCTCATATTCATTTCATTGCCTTAAAAAAAAGACCTGCACGCGTTTCTAAATCAGAGACATTTTGGAATAACAAACATATTAAATGGGGTTAATGTATTAAAAGTTTTTAATTTCCAATTTTCTTTTTTTTTAACCAGTCTAGCTTGTGTCTCCTTTTCTGTCAGTTATGCTTTCCTTGTGTGTAGTGTCCAGGTGGCTGTTTGAGATAAACCCAAGACCTGCAGAGGCCCAGGAGAGTTGTGTGTGAGAGTCCAGTTGTGTGTTCCCAGTGGATAAGGGCCATTTTGACATCCTCAGAGTCTTTCATTAGTGGAGGGGCCGAGTTGACTGGAGTCAAATGGATTCATAAGAGCATGATGACAGCTGAAAAGGAATCACTGGCTAATTGTCGGCGCATCGACAACAATCTTTCCTCCCCCAATTAATCTCGTACTGGCTGGGAAAACTCGAGTAATTGGTTAAGCTGTCAGTCACTGGTCGAGACAGATGGTGGTCAGAGGTGTGTTTGTCTCATGTGCTGGAACTGAGCAAGTATGAAGTGGTCTTCAGTACTGAACGTCAACTAAACAACTGCAGGTCCCTTGAGTCTGGGACACAGCTGCTCTGTCTAAGCCTATAATATAGTTGCTGGACGTTAACTTGAGTACCACTTATATCTTTGTTAAAAATAACAAGGATCAATACCTGGGCTGGACCGTGACTGTTTTAATGGATGAAATTGGCTAAAAAGCAGATTTTTTTTTAATGTATTTTTAACAGTACTTATAGAGTTATTACTTGACTGGCTTTCCATCCGCCCATCCATTCATTTTCTATGCAACTTAACAGTCGCAGGGGAGGCGGGAGCCAGTCCCAGCTGACATTGGGAACGAGGCAGGTGCACTGCAGACAGGTCACGAGGGCATCGCAGGGCCAACATACAGAGACTAACAGTGATCATTTGAGAGTCTCTAATTAATCTAAACCCAGTCTGCATGTGTTTGAACTGTGGGAGGAGGCCAGAGTGCCCAGAGAAAACCCACACAAACACAGAGAGAACATTTACACACAAAAAGACCCCAGCCATACAGGGATTCAAACCAGGAACCTGAGGGGACAGTACTTACCACAACTCCTGGGCTGGACTTGGTGTTGGCATTCATAAATGAAAAAAAATCGATCTGTGATAACTAATGTGACTAATGACCAGATGCATCAATATGAGTTAGATTCAGGCTGGATGTCTCATTTAAGGATTAGCGGCCGCTGTGTTGCATTTTTTGGGTCACATGCTTGAGATGCTTTCTACTCATCGATCACCGTTTTCTCCTCTTCACTCACACTTATGAACTGCTTGCTCCCCCCCCCCCCAGACGGGCCGCTCCTTCAGCTGAATTCTCAGTGGACCGGACCCGTCACCTCATGTCCTTCCTGACCATGCTGGGGCCCAGTCCGGACTGGAATGTGGGTCTGTCTGCTGAGGACCTTTGCACCAAGGAGTGTGGTTGGTCCCAGAAGGTGGTCCAGGACCTGATCCCCTGGGATGCAGGCACTGACAGTGGTGTGACATATGAGGTCAGTATAAGGACATCACACATTTTAACGATATTACTAAATGAAAGCTTCATGTCACCTCTTTTTAGTTTTTTTTGCTCCTTAGCATGAATACTGACAATACAAATGAACATGCATTGTAATGCATTTACATTATCTTTTACCTATACAAACAATAGACAACACAATGGGCACAATAAACTATTTTCACGAATATATTAAATAATTTGTGGCTTTGCAAGTAAACAAGGAATGACTTAAATATGCATCTTAGTGAATAAGGTATAATAATCCAACAAACCAAACACTGAAATATCCCTTTACCATTTAATGTAAACAGGAAACTGTAAACTATAAACTCGTTCTTCAATAACTGAAGTGTAGATTGTACACATGACTTGACAATTATCAACCGACTTAAAACTATTAAGTCAACAATTTTCATAAATCATTATTTTGGTGGGTTAAAGGAACTCTGTCTTTATCCTGCAGAAACCACGTCAGTGTCCCTCATGTTAGGAACATGAAACATGACTCAGTGCCCAACCCCACAGTCCCGTAGCAATCACAGACTTTTGCAAATTGTTATTCTCTTCTCCTTCTTACCCCTGGAGAACCTTTCTTTTCACTCCCATCTTCAACTGAGTGTACTCTTCACGCTCACATTTTCATCTTGTCATTTTACCGACCTCTACATCTTCATCTGCCTGTCTGCTTACATTCTCCATTGCTCCCTGTCTCACCTCTTCACACACTGGCGGTCTGCAGCAATTCAAGTGTCATCACCCATCCAATTCTCCCTTAAAGGCCTCGAACTTCGTCCCCTCCCGCCCTCACCCTGAGGTGGTGTCTGCTGCGTGCTAAGAGTCTCCAGTCGCCTCAAATAGATTAGGCTGTGCCTGTGTGTGGGCGCGTGTGTTTGTGTGTGTGTGTGTGCGTGCTTTTGACCAAACTCTGTCGACTTCATGTGTGGAACCTCTCCCTGATCCCTCAGAGCTCCCAGATGAACCCAATGAACTGTGCTCTCTTGCTTGGTTTGGCTGGCTCCAGGAATAATTTCACTCTCCTTCTTCTTCTTCCTCTCTCCCTCTTTTTTTTGGGATCTCTTTCACACAGCACACCTGTCTTTGCTTACAGACACTTTGAGGCCTACATGGATTAAATCAAGCTGTGCTGTAAGGGCAGCAGGGTTATTTAGAATATGTATTTGGTTCTCCTTAACTCTGACTATTAAGTATAGAGTGACTATGTCTTCTGATAGAAGCCTAAATGAAACTGTTAAGAACTACTTGGTGTCTGCTCTTACTTCTGCCAGCCAATTAGAGCCAACTCCAATTTTGTGTATCATTCTCAACCCATCAATTGTTCAGTCTGATGCATTTACTTTTGGATAACTCCCTAATCTTTAACAACCGAAATAATGTACTACAGGTAGTCTAAGTAATTGAAAGTTCAGTATACAGCTGTTGTTTGTGAGGCAAGTCGCTAGAAGTCACGTAAAGCAAAGACACTGCGTGAGGTGAAAGTGATCCACGGGAAGTTCATTATTGTACTTTGACACATTAATCTGTCTCATTCATCAACACAGTGAGCAGTTGGAGCCGTCGCCATGACGCAGCTAGCAATTGAAGCACTTTGAAACGCACATTAATAATTGTACCTCTTATTTGATTCAAGAAAGAGTCAAATCTGAACACACTTATAAACTTATAACGGTCTGAGAATGATCTCTTTCATAGCAAGTATTTTTCCTTAATTGCTCAGTTTTCCCAAATGCACGATTTTTTCTGTGCACGATCAGTTGCTGTGCAGTTTACGTGGAGCCCAATTAGCCTCAAATGATAGGCGGTATAGATGTTGGAAGGAGTCCCTCAAATGACACAAACCAGCTGAGAACACAAGTTGCACGTTAAAGCTTTGGAGAAAGATCAGTGAAAGAAAAAAAAACATGGTGCAGCAGAGGATGGTGAAGCCGTGGCTATTCTGGTGGTGGAGTGGGACTTTGGCTCCCTGTTACAAAGTTGTTAAAGGCACAGGCCTGTGACAGAGTAATGAGATCCATCCTTTGTATCATTACTTTTACTGTATCTTTTAATTAGTGGCCACTCATTACTCCTCTCCCCATTTCCCTCTGGCTCTCACAAAAACAAGCAGCACTGCTGTCCCTCTCTCTCTGTGTTTCCTGGGTGGCCGCAGTGGGGGGGTGAAGGATGATCTGTTCTTCTGCCTCCAGACAGCCTCTGGCGGTTCAGCCTCTATCAACCACATGCTGGCAGACCTTTACTGTTGACTAATAAGAGCGTCTCCCATATAAACAATAGTACTTCTCCACAGCTACTTTCCGACTTTGAGTCTTGTCCTCTGTGTGACTTGCGTAACTTTGAGCGACTTTGTGCTCATTGTACTTTTTCAAATAAATCCAGAGCCCAAAGATCCGCGGCTTTGTGGCCCACATGCTTTAATCTCTTGTTTTGTGTTTTTGTGTTCTTCTTTCAGTCTCCCAACAAGCTCACTGTGCCTCCGAATAAGATCCGTCCGCTGACCAGTCTGGATCATCCACAGAGCCCGTTTTATGATCCTGAGGGGGGCGCTATCACTCCTGTGGCCAGGGTGGTGATCGAACGCATTGCAAGAAAGGTCAGACTGTTGTCAGCTTTTGCCGAAAATAAAAATACTTGGTAGATTTGATTGGATAAGGATTGAAAAGCAGGCAATGATGTTATGGCAGCAAATTACATCAGATGAGGTCGATCTTCAGACTGTACAGTATTTACAATGTATAACCCTTGTATGTGATTTTGCATGTAATGTGCACATTACAGCACAGACCTGTAACTATTCCTTAAAACGAGATAGGACTTTCTATTTCATTTTTTTTTTTTCAATTACTGTATTTTTTTTCTTTCTGTCTAGCACCAGTCACAGATTCCCTGGCTTTATTTGTATTTTGAAATTATCTCCGTCTACTTTCATCTCAGCTCTGAGCCTCCTGTGTATGCATTCACTCTCATTCTTTATTGATTCTCTGCTGCACTGATGAACAAGCCAAGTTTGACTGACATAAAAAATCGGAATACATTTAGAGGTACTAGATCTTTTAGTATTTCACACAGTGTTACTGTGAAGTATAGATGCCTTTACATGTTTTCAGAAGTAGAAACAGAGAGAGTGAGACATTCTCTACATCTTCATCACTTTGTTAAAGCTCAGCAGATACCACGATCAGTTCAATCCTTTCCATCAACAGAGAAACTGCTGATCTCACCCTTTGGGAACTCTAAACAATTATGACGATTTCCAAACTATTAAAATATTATGTCCAGTTTTGAGGACAGAAAGACGGACAGGCAGACAGACCGACAGAGAGACAGACAGGCAGACAGACAGACAGACAGAGAGACAGACAGGCAGACAGACAGAGCGACAGACAGGCAGACAGACAGCGCGACAGACAGACAGGCAGACAGACAGAGAGACAGAGAGGCAGACAGACAGAGCGACAGACAGGCAGACAGACAGAGCGACAGACACGCAGACAGACAGACAGAGCGACAGACAGGCAGACAGACAGAGCGACAGACACGCAGACAGGCAGACAGACAGCGCGACAGACAGACAGGCAGACAGACAGAGAGACAGAGAGGCAGACAGACAGAGCGACAGACAGGCAGACAGACAGAGCGACAGACACGCAGACAGACAGACAGAGCAACAGACAGGCAGACAGACAGAGCGACAGACACGCAGACAGACAGACAGAGCGACAGACAGGCAGACAGACAGACAGAGAGACAGACAGGCAGATAGACAGACAGACAGACAGATAGATATATTCATGTTATAGCACTATTTAAAGGCAATATTTTGATCAAATATCACGGAAATCGTGTTTTAAAACCTCAAAAGTCATGCGATTTCACTCCTAAGCAATAAGAAAAAACTGAATATGTTAGTTGAAAAAATTATCTTTTTTTTCATTTCTTTCTCCTTATCCATCTTAATGGGAAGTTAGACATGTTGTCTGGGGAATCTGGCTGAGAAGGATGAAAGGTCAGCAGTACTTCAGTGACATCTAGAGGCAGATGTGGGGGCTAGGTGCTTTCTTTTTTTTTATTAATTTATAACATGTTCTAGGACTATACATAACCCACATATGCGTACACACCTACCTTATATACACGCACTAACACACTCAGTTTACACTTTCAGTTCAATTCTGTGCTGAACTCCCGTTTACCTGCACATTGTGTCTGTTTCACAGAAGAGGGATTCAGACAGAGCAAACTGAAACAACTGCAGAGTGGTGGAGTTTTGCAGCAATATCACTGTCTGTGTGTGTATGTGTGTCACAGGGTGAACAGTGCAACATTGTGCCGGACAATGTGGACGACATTGTAGCAGATATTGCCCAGGAGGAGAAAGAGGAAGGTCAGGATTTTGTTTTACTTCTCTTTCTCTCTCTCGCTCCCTTTTCACAACATTTAGACATATTTAACAGAGCCAAATTGTATTTATATCATTTATCATTCCATCTATTATTTTAGTGTTTTTATTGACTTAAATTATATTTTGATGTCTTTCTAAGTCTGATTGTTTATGTATTTCCATACTTACTCAGCGCATCAAAATAGCCTCCAGTCTGAGTATTAATAACCTTGTTTTACCCTTTACCATCCTGCAGATGATACCCCTGAGACATGCATCTACTCCAACTGGTCTCCATGGTCTGCCTGCAGCTCGGCTACTTGTGAAAAGGGCAAGCGGATGAGGCAGAGGATGCTGAAGGCCCAATTGGACCTCAGTGTTTCCTGTCCACACACTCAGGATTTTGAGCCTTGCATGGGTCCTGGATGCAGTGATGAGGGTGAGTATCTCTCCAAAGACTGATGGTCGCCGGGTTCACCATGAAAACAGTAAACTTCTATAAAAAACGATCTCAATAAGTTTAGTTTCCTAAAGACTCAGCATCAACTGAAGGCCCTGTATCAGAATTTCAAATCTCTTTCATATTTTATTTAAAGTTTTAGGGTTATAAGGTCCATAATATGACAGCCTTATTTGCATCGATAACGTTAAATGTGCTGTTCACCTTCACAAATTTAACTGGAGCAGAATAGAGGTAAAGAAGATGGTCTGAGTGTATGGAAGCATTTGGAATATTACAGCAGGTCAAGTATAATAACCTGAGTGTGTTAATTATATTTTTGGAAATGCTGAGAGTTACCCACTCAGGAAATGCTGTCTATTACTTGTTCAAGATTTTTTTTTAATTTCTTTTATGTTTTGCCTCGTACATATTTGCCAGAGGCAGCATGTTGGGCGTTCATGTGGGCTAGTCAGCCTGTGACTCAAATATAAATGTTTTATAGGAATCGTTTAAAATAGATGATTAAATTAAATGATCCTGTCAGTGAAAGAATAATTGTATCGCCTTTAATGGCTCACAGATTGTTTTTCCTGGAGGTTAATTATGTTATTATTATGGTGTCATGTTTATACTTTGAATGCTGATCATGCGGGAATATTAATACAATCATATAAACTTTATATAGTCATATGATCACTTTTTTGCCCATACAGCATCTTTAAAATCAGGGGAAAACATTTCTTCAGTGGCCTAAGATTCAGTCTCATTGATCAATGTATTTGTCTATTTGCAAAGTCTAATGCTCATTGATTCCAATTACACCAGCTGAGAAAGTAACTGAGCAGAACACATGCACACTGGTGTCTTTGTAGTTTGGCAGACTGCCCTCACATATCAACAGCACTAAAAGCTGGTGATGTGTCCTCCCGTGTCGAGGCTTCGAAGTGTGTGTCGAGTAATCGAGGATGATTTTTGTGAAGCGCGTATCGAGACTTGTGTTGATGACGTATGTGATGACGTTCTAAGCCTCGTGAGCCGGCTGAGCACGTCACTGATTCAGGAAATGGTTCGCGGTTTTGGTATGCGATTCAAGATATAAGGGGCCGCGAAACGCAATGGATATTGGGGGGGGGGGGGGGTAATTTATTTCTTAACTTGTACAAACTTGCGGTATCTTTTCTTGTACCCCAGCTTCATCTGTGCCCTGTGAACGGATCGTTTCTAAAGCAGGCAAAATCATTTCTAAAAAAGGAAACCGCCCGAAACCCAGCACACATTTGATCTGATCTCTTAATGTCCTCAAATTAAAGATGATGATCAGAGGCTGGAGTCCTCCTGCAGCGAGCACGGGTTCCGTTCTGACCCGGCTCTTTGTTGCAGGTCTTCCTCGAGTCTCTCTCCCCATTTTACGCTTTAACTGTCCTGTCAATTAATTCAAAAATGCTCAGAAAAAGGGTCAGAATAAAGAGGATAGTTTGCATTTGAACTTCACCATAACAGTCTCTAACGGTTTCATTTTGAGTTCAGTGAGCTGGAGTGAAGAGCCAACAAAAAATAAATGCCATTGTCTTCGTATTTATGAGCTACATCTCAGGCTCAAATCAGACAAGACCATTAAAAAAACATTCTCAAAAAATTGTGCTTATGGATCTTTATAACTCAGAAACCAGTAAGCACTGTCAGTGGATTAGGAACATCATTTGAACACAATGATGTTTATATACTCACATTATCACAATTTGTTGTTGTTTGCTGTTGATGGTTACAACAATCATTTGAAAGTTTGATTTGATTTGTTCGACTGCTGTCTGCAGAATGTTGTTAGACCGTTTCAATAATGGTAAAATCATGACATAGTTTTGGATGTGCTGTTGGATCCCATTTTGTCTCAAAATGATAAATGGACTGCAATTATGCAGCACTTCACTCTAATCGACCACTCAAAGGGCTTTGTGCTCAAAGTCACGATCACTCACTCAATGATTGTCAAACCATCAGAGGCACTTTGAGGTACGACCTTACACTTAGGTAAGCAACCACTGTAGCTCCTGAACCAAAGCCATACCATTTTAATGATAATATTAGTGCCTGACCGTAAATCAGTCGGCTCATAAAGTCACTCAATATGAGCCTTTTACATTCATATCAATTTCAGCCTTCATGTTTATTTGTTAAATTCACTTTCCATATATCTGTGTTTTGTTTGGGATTATTTATGATTAAATTTATTGTTAAACTGTAAATGTTGAGCCTCAATCAACTACTGATTATTGGTTCGATAAAGCAGCAGCAACTTCCTGCATTACCAATAAAACTTTCTTTTCAAAGAGAAATCACTTAATCTGTTTCGTTGTCTAAGCTTGGATAAAAATGTATGACTACACTATCATCATTCGTGCAGGTTGAGCTAGAGAGGAATGTGGAGAAGAGCTGGCAGCGATTCATCAGTTGCATGTGTTCCCTTATCTAAGATAACAGGCGTAAATGAAATCAGATAATCCCCCAACATCTAAGACTTTTTCTTTTTTCCCCCTTCCCCGTCTGTTCCCTACATTTATGCTGACAAGAAAGAAAATCTGTTTGTGTTTGTGCCCCGGAACCTGGGCATTTTTAATGAGCCTACATTAACTGCATTCCTGCCGTCTTGTAGCTGTGAGAGTGGTTTTGATCAAGATCAAACATATGGTGATAAGAAACATGTTAATAGTAACAAATAAAGATTTGCAATAAGGCATCACAGACAACTTAAACAGTCCATAGTATATATATATATATATATATATATACACTTCCTTTATGCTCATACGAGCATAAAGGAAGTGCTAATTCACTTTGAATGTAGTGGAATAATTAAAGCAGTGGATTGGAATGACAATGTTGTTTACTATACTGATCTGTGCAAGGAAAGATCTGATGCAGTCATTCGACAAATCCATTGTATTTTTCAAACTGACACTGTGTTTTTTTATGTACATGGCTAACGCGCAGCTAGAAAAGCTTTCTCAGCATCAACAGCATAACAGAAACCAGATTTCTTTCCAGAAAATTCGCTGAGACAATTCATTTTACTGTTAATTATAACGTTTGGTTCCTTGTGCCCTCAGATCAAACACTACAGCCACTGTTTTCAGTTTAATTTATTGAGCAGAACCTGCGTCCCTACTTGACCTTTTGTTCTTTTTCAAATGAGCCTCTACATTTTATTATACAGTCAAATAAAACGCAGAGGTCCATATAATGACACAAGAAACCTTAGTCACTGAGGTGTGTGTTTAAGCCTAAACCTACATCTATAACATTAAGCGGAGCATCCTTTATAGTTCTGGAAGAGAAAAGAATGTCGTAGGTGTAAAACGATAAATCAAAAGGTAATTCATTATCATATGGATCTTAAATTTTATAGTTTCTTGATTCATATTCATGTGGTTTACTGTGGCAATCATGTCACGTTTCAGAAAACCATCAAAAAACGACTAAAAACATAAATAGTTATGAGCAACATTTCATTTTGTAAGCTGCTATGGTAAAACACAACATGGGCACATTTTATAAAGGTAACAGAGAAGTCTCACAGTCATTGACTTAAAATTACACTCGGGTTAGTTCTGAACAAACTGAACTGAAATCAGTCCAATGCAGCTGGATTGACCTCATCGTAATAACTAACCAAATGTACTATATTTGGGAGATCTACTCCAAATAAATATCAGTCCACATCTTGCAAAACTAAAGAAAGTGACAATAATCACGTTGACCTGCCCCCTCATCTGCAAAAAAACATCGTAGAAATCAGTCGAGTCGTTTGGACGTAATCCTACTCTACAACTAACGCAGACATAAACATGACTTCCTTGTTGGAGGTAATTCACACAAATTCAGATCAATGAGGAGTTTCCTGTGCCTTTAAATCCCTTCGTCAGTCAACCGAATGTTTCTTGTTTGCTGACATCGTTCCCTTTGACCTTTGCCTCTTTAGATTCGTCCACCTGCATGATGTCCGAGTGGCTCAGCTGGTCCCCGTGCAGCTTGTCCTGCGGAATGGGCACACATTCCAGGGAGCGTTACGTCAAACAGTTTCCCGATGACGGCTCACTCTGCACGCTGCCCACAGACGAAACTGACAACTGCGTGGTCAATGAGGAATGCTGTAGGTTGTCTCCTCTGCAGGGACACAGTTTAATGCTATAGATCTAATGTAGACGGCATTGACCCATGCCTCCCTCTTTTGACCTCAGCTCCCAGCAGTTGCCTGGTCACAGAGTGGGGCGAGTGGGACGTCTGCAGTGCCACTTGTGGTCTCGGCAAGAAGAGGAGAGAGCGCAGGGTGAAGATGCCTCCTCAAGATGGTTCCATCTGTGGGGCAGAGGTGCTCGAGGTGGAGAACTGCATGATGCCAGAATGTCGTGAGTAGGAGCATTTTTCAGGAGCACAACTCTCCTGACACTACTGACAACAGTCCTGTAAAGCAAAGTAGTAAAGTCGAGACAAAGTTGTGTTATTGTAAACTCTCCGAAGTCAAGGAGAACATGCATATTCTTCTTACCGCCGGTAAATTTAGGCACACACTTGACCTGATCCATTTCCTGTTAATCTAGATGTGTTACACTGATATGACCCCATCATGTTACCTGTAATTGGCTGTATGTGTGTTTCACTGAGCGACTCCTGCTCTACAGACACAATCCCCTGCATGCTGACTCCATGGTCTGACTGGAGCGACTGCAGTGTGACGTGTGGCAAGGGGCTGAGGACGAGACTGCGCGTGCTCAAGTCCCCCGTGGAACTGGGCGAGTGCACGGAGGATCTAGAACAGGTGGAGAAGTGCATGCTGCCAGAGTGTCGTAAGTAGTAAACGGCCCAATCAACACGACCTCATGCTGAATGTATGTAAATGCATGTAAATGAATGGTAATCTCAGCGTTATTATGCAAAGTGGTGTCTTGATGCACACACACATATAGGTAAGGGAAAGGGAGACACGGCCACTGTGCTGTGTAGCTAAATGACAGTGATGCAGATATGGCTGGTGAAGATGACCAGTGAGTCCATGTGCAGAATTAACGTCTTTGGATCGAATTAAAAATTCCTGTAGCATTCAACTACTTTTTATCAAATCTAAATAAAAAAAACTCATTCTGTATGCTTTTGTTAAAATAAAATTGTTTTGATTTTTTTACCTGCATCTCAGAATCAGTCCAGTTTTGGTTTGGATAGACTGTTATCATCTCTAGAATGGATATTATATGATAAACTGTGTCAATCCGTAGAATCTGAATATAAGGTTTTCTTCATGTCAGTGTTTGAGTTGGTGAAGCTCGTGGTTATGTGTAAATAAGTCGCACTATGTGGAGCTGACAAAAGGAGTTTTCTCTGTGGTGCTACAATACACTACAAGATAATACACATATTCCCTACACATGGATTCATATATAATGTTATATAACAATTCTAATATATCATAATAATACATAATATTTTACAAATTACTTTGTCTTCACTTCGTCTCCAACCATATCATCAATTACAGCCCCTATGTCAGTTTCTACTCTGCCACAATCTCTTCCTGTCCGTGTCTGCCTCCCCAGCCATAGACTGCGTCATGTCGGAGTGGACCGACTGGTCCGAGTGCAACAAGTCCTGTGGGAAGGGTCATACCATCCGCACACGCATCTTGAAGCTGGAGCCACAGTTTGGAGGAGACTCGTGTCAGGAAACTATCCAGAGGAAGAAGTGTAAGATCAGGAAGTGCAGCCGAGGACAAGCTAACAGCGACGAGAAGAAGCAACGCAAGGAACAGCGTGAGAAGAGGAGGAGCAAACAGGGCCGAGTCGAGACCACCTCTGATCATCCAGGTCCGTATCCACTCTCATTTCAGTCAGAACTTAAACACCACAGACATTATTTTCATTTTAAATCAGAGAGAAGCACACATTAATCTGACATTTTCTTCTTTCCTTTTTGCTGATATTCATGTGTAGGTTGTAAAATGAGGCCGTGGTCGAGTTGGACAGAATGCACCAAGCTGTGCGGCGGCGGTATTCAGGAACGGCTCATGACAGTGAAGCAGAGGTTTAAGACGGCCCAGCTGACCAGCTGCAAGGACAGGAAGGAGATCAGGGCTTGTAACGTGCACCCCTGCTAGGAAGGAGTAGGGGATCAGGGTTGGTGTGGACGGTGGGCCTGATGTGGGGGGGGGCTGGCTACAGGGCGAGGCATGGCACACCATTATACAATGATCCAATGCACTTTGTTTAGGGCTGAAACTCACGTACTCCAATCTGTATCGGTTAAATCCAGAGCTGAGATAAGTCCTCGTCAAGAGAAATGAGTTTAAAGATCCCTCTGGGTTTTCACTCTGCTGATTGTTCTGTGCTTTCAAAGGAGCTCTGATACACATACAACTCTTTTGCAAGATTACTGTAAACTTGTTGTGGTAAAATGAATATATCTTGAACAATATGATAAAGAACTATAAATTGATTTAATGATAATATAAAGCGTGTTGTATCCCTCAGTAGTACAGTATTTTCCAGACTTTAAAGCACAGATGCCCGACCATTCCAGTGTTTTCTATGCCTTCAATCGTTCAGTTGTTTCTAGGACACAAAACGCCCAGTTGACTTTATACCCAGCTATACTGTTGTACAAGTACACTCACCGTGATCAAATTGTACGATATATGATTTCGAGCACTATTAGTTCTTTTTTGATTTTTTTCACGTGGAATCTTTTGATAAGAATGTGCCCCAAGATTCTTACCAAAGTCTCGTGTCGATGTTTTATAGATGTCTTTTCTTCCTTTTCTTTATCTCTGTTCCTCTAACATATTAATATTTTGGAATAATATCACCTTTACAATAAAAGTAAATGTGACAACTTGTTACCTGGATATGTCGTTCTTATTCCGGGGGGGGGGGGGGGGGGTAAAAATGATAATCAAATACAACCATTTATTTAAATAGCTCCCTTCATAACACAGTTACAAGGTGCTTTATAAGTTAAAAATGAAAAGTTGACCGTATAGGAAACATTTGAAAAGATCACACAGCTATGGAGATGCAGGAATAAAAAAGTGTTAAGATGAGAAAAAATGAAAGAATGAATAAAGTAAAATTTGATGGTTTTCACTCTCACTGCCACTAGATGGCAGTAACGGCCTTCAAACCTTTGCCTTCTCGTTCCACTTGCTCCTGTATCTCTCTGCATTGATAGACAACAGCCACAAGGGGGCAGTGTGCCCAATGGAAGAGACATTCCCGAAATATGAGATTGATTCGTGATGATCTGGGATTTTAATGATACTGGAAAACTGCCAGAGGTGATTAACACACTTCGAATTCACACAGTCTACAGATCATTGAGGGTTTTATTAATGCGCTGACTGAAAGCATGAAAGGATCTAACTGACCCCCACCCACCCTCCTCTCTGGTGTAAAACGTGGGGGAGGGGTCAGTGTCACTCTCTCCTCACCGTGGAGCTCAGGGGACAAGGGTGAAAAATCCAATACTTTTGTCACAATGCCATTTTTGTTTCCATGCCAACACAAGTACACATGGGGGAAGCTGACAACACGCTCACAGGATATGGAAACATGACGAGAGGGCGGTTATTACAGACTCGACTGGGCAGTTCAAACTCAAAGTACCTGTGGAGACCGTGATGCGAGCTGCCTGGGTTTAAAATAAAAAAGGAATGGACGAAGGACGTGTGTTTGTTTATCTGCTGGTGTAATCTCACTGGAAACCCCTCTGGACCTCATCCAGTCGAGTGCAGAGCAGTTGTGTAGACCAGCTGCAGCTCTAAAGATCAGACTGGAAAAAACATCTCAGAGATGCAGTTATGCAAGTAGACCCTCCACGTCTCTCTGATATTATAATGAGCTTCCTCTGTCTGTGGCCACGGTGATGAATATTTATATTTTTTTTGGGGGGGGCACTGTGCCGAACCCTAAGATTCCTCATTGAACCTGTTTCTCATCAAGGTTTCGGTTACTCAGAGTAATAAATCGAATACAGGCTATTAGGCAACTACAACCCTCCAATAATATATAAAATACATAAATGATATACACACCTTAAATATTTTTGGCCTAAATGTCCACTGTGATCCACTCAGGAATGTGGTTCCAGAGGATGTGTAAATGAAGCCATTTTGAGTTGAATTGAATGTCGGGGATAACGGACACTTGGATGACACCACACTTTTTCTTTTATGTTCGAAGAATCAGTCGCCATTTACTTCAAGTGTTGTGGGTTTGGCAGCAACGCTGTTTACCCCTGAAACTCCAAAGGTGTGTTGTGGACTCAAACACTTCACCCATCCCTCCATCGGCGTAGTAGCGAGTGCAAAACCAACTATACCAGGAGGAGGAAAGACGACTCCATTTTGAAGACCATGATAAGAACTCCATGCTGGTGAAAGCCTTGGCTGGCGCCATTATGTTTTGGGCTGTTTGGCGTCTGTGTACCGTCCGGCTGTCGTGTCTCTCACTGACTTCTTTAACACATTATAATTAAGGATCACACTGAGACAATTTCTCCCACGTTTTTGTTTTCTGGCCCTTGTCACGTTGATAGTCTTTCAATATGCCTTCATTTTGTACAGTGAGAGTAAGTGGAGCCTCGCCAACCATCTTTATTTACATTTAATTCATTACTCTAACTCAGATAGATACAAATAGTGACGTGATTACACATTATATCCAAACTGTTTCAGATCAACTTCACTATGGCATCATAATGTTCAGCAGAAATATTCCTGCGACTGCCATTTGACGCCATAACTCAGGACCAGAAGGAGAGATTTGAGAGGTTTAAAACCACAAGGCGGTGATTCAAGCTTCATTGTGTCCTCAGAGATGCTTGAGGTGAACCCACAAGGAAACACATTGTATGTTGTCACTGAAACATACTGGGGTTTTAGCTTGTGACAGACTAGCGACCTGTACAGGGTGTACCCCACCTCACGTTGTAACACCCCCACCCCAATACACTGTTCCTAATTTCTGAATGTGTTAACCCTTTACAGGAGCTACAAACCTTCATTTTATTTCAAAATATGTGAAGTGTTCATTATCTAATGTGAAGGTTACATAAGGGAAATACATTGATCAGATGTTGAGATGGTATTTAACAGCAATCCCTTACATAGAATTTGCTGTTGGGTTTTCACTTCACGTGACAAAATGGAGGGGGAAGGAACTCTGTGATAGTTTTGAATCTAAATCTGAAAAATAACAAAATTTAATATTAATGTGTTTATATCGCATACAAGAATATTTGTGGGATTTTTAACTTAATGGGCAGAGGTGATATTTGATATATTTAACTTTTAGTTTTTTCAGATGACCTTATCCTCTGCAAATTTATATCAGTGTATTAACCTGTCCACCATTTCTTCGTTTAACGCAAGCACTGTTACATGAAGTCCAATGATCAGCACGATTATACAACTATTACCTAATATCATCACGAAGCAATTCAGGAATTTGGTTTAACATAATTGCCCCTTTCCCGCCTTGGTAATCTACATGATAATATACATGTAAATGACACTCAACTTTTCTGCTGAATCCTTGTCTATTAAAACAAAGTGTCTCTATTGTTGATGACAGGTCCCACACTGCTTTGACATCTGTCTCATGATGTGACGAGCTGTAATTCTTGGTTTAAACAATCGTCTGTCACATTTGATGATTGTGGATAAGAACGTGGGGGTTTTGGTTATGTAGAGGTGGACAATTGGTGCTACCTGTTATTTTGACAGCTGACTTTTTGTTTAGCTTTGTGAAGGCGGTGAGGCGTGAGAGGGAAACGCACAATAAAAGTAGGATGGTGGGTAATAGAGGTGGAAAATCCTTGCTGCTCTGGTTTGATTTTCCTCTGGGGGCTGTCTGAATGGGAGAGGGTCAGTCTGTATAATTGACCAAACGTACAAAAAGAAGGGACAAATAAAAACCATTTGGACAGCCATCCAGGTTTTTATTGTTTATTTTCTTAACATACATATACAATACAGAATAGCTTCCTTTTTTATTGGCCTCACAGGCACTTCTGCAGCCTGGACAGAGAAACAGAGGAAATATAGGATTTCATAAACTAATAAACCTCAGAGGGGAAATCAATACAGTGGTCAGACCAGCAAAGGCTCTTTTCCACAAATTTATACACCACTGCAGCAATCAATGTCCTTGCATTTTTACCTGTTCCGCTTTGGAATAGGAGGAATTTATGAAGCGACAGTTAGCTTTAAAGCAAATTCTGAATATTTCGTTGACTAAACAATTATAGTGTGTACAGCAGCCCCTGGGTTTTTCTGTGTGGAGGCAGCCTCCCTGAGGGTATAGCTCATTATCCGGCTCCTACATTATGTGTATGTTTAATTTTCAAACTGAAATGGCCATTCTGCATTGTCCTGCTCATATTTCTCTCTCTTTATCTAATTTAACCCTCTCTGTCAAGTGACGGTAAAACAGTGGTAAAACCTCTTCACAGTGATGGCACTCGACGATTGTCCTGTCATGTTATCTTGCTGTTGCTGGGGAAACACATTTTGCAGGGATTTGCCGAGCAGTAATCTGAAATTGCCTGGTATTGTACGGTAAGGCTATGTCTCACTATGTGGCTTCTGCAGAGCCTAATTATCATTGTGAATTAAAGCTGCAGTTGGTGACAGAACAAATGACTAGACACAGCATTGAATTATGTAAAATTGCCGTCATATACAGTATGCTAAATAGTTGAGGCTTTTAATCCCACATTACTTATCCCTGCAGCTCCTCTGGATTTACTCTAATACCTTTGCCTTTGTGAGATCCTAAATTCATCCAGGTTGAAAACACATGTAAGCAGATGGTTTTTCACACTTTGCGTGTGAGAATCTTTATTAGCTTACGGGTTCAGTGTGGTGAGATGTTGAGATTTCTTCTGCACTGACACAGAAACACACCCTATAAAACTATGTAGAACATTATATTTAAGTTCACTGCCAGAATAAATAGAAGTTAGCAAATGCACACTCATCCAATTACTTTTATATCTGTTTAAAACAAATTAATCAATATATTGAATATTCATAACATGTTTAAGGGGCTACATGGGGCTTGTACTCCCGTGCCACACAAGATAGCAACTGTGAGCGCGTTGCAGTGTTACAATCCTGCTTTAGGATCTCATTGTTACCATGACAACACAGCCATCCCAATAGTTCAAACTTGTAAATTACCATATGATCTTTAAAGGCATAGCTCGCACATTTCTCAATGACTCCTCTGCCGTTCAGACAATCCTCTCATGTACAGAGTCGGAGTCCACCTCGAGCCAAACACTGGATTTTCTCTGCTGAGTGTCGATAATCATCCTCAAAATAAGATCAGTGTTCTCTGCGGGGGGGCTTAATGTCGGGTCTAGTGTTGCTGTTCGTCATCTTCTAGAGGATGTAGAGGGGTTGACAACAAACCGTGTAGTTTCAACTCCAAATTCAAATTAAGCTCCCAAGCATTTGGACCTGTAGCCTCAAGCCACATTAAGAATGTTGAAAGTCTTGTATATATTGACTCTAAAAGATACCAGGATTTCTATTATGGTTATAAAAAAATGTGCAATATCAGCCCTGAATATATTGAGCAGCAGATCATGGTGCAGTATAATGTTCATTAAAATATACTGCTGCTGTGTGTTACATTACAGTAATTAAAGCTCTGCTGTTTTCTTTAGAGATGACTCTCTGTGATCCACTGTGGTTTCTAATTAAACAGACCATATTTGTTTTGACTTTATCCTCACTGCAGCTCACTGTTATATATTATATTATATATATATATATATATATATATATCCATATGTCTGTGCGTACACAGTATTTGTATGGCTACACTCTGAGAGAATGTGAACCCTCTGCTCCCACAGGATAGTTTGATTCCTTCAATTTCTCCATCCAGATTGCTCTGTCTCGCAGTGAATCACAGAGAAACCCAGCATCACACTCCCATTTGTTCTCGTCTCTTTTCTCATCGCTGTTAGCCAAAGTATTAAAAACATAAAATTGGGTAATTACGAGACACAACAAGAGTAAAAGAGCTCCGCCAACACTGGAAAATTGTCTAACTCAAAGGGATAGTCACCACTTTGCTGATGGAAGGTTGGGTGAAGTGTTTGAGTCTACAAAACACTTCTGGAGTTTCAGGGGTTGCTGCCAAATTCGATACAATTGAAGAACCCGGCGACCTCTTCTTCAGACTTACTAAAATAACAGAAAAACATAACCTGCCTCCATACTGCTTTGTGGTGTCATCCAAGTGTCTGTAATCCCCGACGTTCAAATAATACTCAAAGTTAGGTAATTAATACAGTTTTTTAAGCGTAAAAGTACATTGGAAATTCCTAAGCTAGCGGCCGTAGCCACACGATGGTGCGTCTGAGGGTCTGTGAATGCACCTTGTAGGAAGATATCAGCGGACATTTAAGCTAAAAACATGTAAATGAGGCCGTTTCTTGTCTTATATGAATGTCAGGGCTTACGGACACTTGGATGACACCAAACAAGCAGTATGGAGGCAGGTTGTGTTTTTTTCTGTTGTTCTATTGGATTTGGCTGCAACACTTTTTACCCCTGAGACTCCAGAAGTGGTTTGTTGACCCAAACACTTCACCCAGTCCTCCATCAGCATAGTGGTGAGTAGATAATGAGGGCATTTTCTTTGAACTATCCCTTTAAGACTGCATTCAGATTTTTTTAATATTGGCCTTAAAAGTTTGCTAAACCTGGACACGTGCCCTCAGGATTTGGATTAATGTCCGTTTATCTGTTCGATTTGGGGCTGAAAACAACAGATTTGATAGTCATGGCTAAAAGAGGGTTATTGTCTTAAGACAGAAATCCCAGATCCAGATCGACACCAAAATGGAATCAATTATTCTTTTGCCCAAGGACTGTCTGTCTACTGAATTTCATGGAAGTCTGTACACAACTTTCGAGATACTCCGCGGACTATCAGACACAAAGCATGACCTCCTCGGCAGAGTTAATTATTTCCGTGGGTGAGTGCGATACAAAAGGATATCTGAAGATATAAGGTTGATTGTGAGCTAATTTATTCTGCCGGTAATCCTCTGGTATTCGATTCAGTGTTGCCAAGAGCTGAGACCCGAAGGTGATGTCAGAGCTGCTCTGCTTCCCTCTTCTAAAGATGTTGGCACATGCCAGACCGACATGCTCCAAAAATCCAGTTCACACTCCCTGTGTGCACCACTTCAGGATGTATCACTCTGGCATGTCTGTGAGGCTGCTGTCACTTCTGTACTTCCAAACTGCTAAAAACAGAAAAACACAGAATTGCATCACATTTTAGTCAAAATGGTGCTGACATGCACACATATTACAAATAATGTAGAAACACCTGCTCTCGAATACAACAACATCTAGCCACTACCAAATATAATCTGTCAATGCTAATGTTATTTTATTTAAATACTGTATTTGGACAATATGTATCTAGTCAAGATTGTGTTCACTTTGAACACCCCTGAAATGATAGTTATAAAGGACAATGCAAAAACTGGCATAGACCAAATGGATTTATTCCATGTTGTCTGTTTGAAGGTTCGAAGGCCCAATCCCATTTCACCCCTTGGCCCCTTGTTTTCGAGGATTATCTTGCCCCTTGAAACGGAGACACAAGAGGTGGTGGTTGAAATCTCCCCCTACGAATTGGAACAGCCCTTCAAGAACCTGTTACATCAGCAGTAGTCGTCGCAAAAACCTGACACGTCATCAGTAGTCGTCGATGAAAACAGACGAGACAAAACGTTTCCCCGGGGTAGTTATTATAATAACATTATTGAGATCTTATACAGACCAATGCTATTGTTGCAGTTACCAAAGTGAATAACCCATAATATCCGAATAGCATCTATGCTAATGCAGGTGAATCAATGACATTTGAAATCTAAAAGGTTGGCGGCTCTGCGTTATTTCACGTATGAATCAAAAGCACACAGCTTCAGTTTGCTAGCAGGGTCCGTAGGAAACCCTGCCAGGATGCTTTGTTGTTAGAGGAGCAATAAAGTTCAGTAGCATCGCTGCTATACCCGGGTTCAATCTAATTCTTCTGAGAGGTGGCGAGGTGATGCGAAATGTGAAAATACGAAATTATCTTGAAAATTAAAAAAAAGCTAGCATGCTAACCCTAACTAAGATATCCTGTGAAGTACGAATTGAAATAAGAAGGTCAGGTCTACGGAGGATTTCTGTGATTGGCATCACTAGCTTGTCACGCCCTTACCACTGTCGCCTAGCAACAGGGCTGCAGTTGGACTTGATGAGCACACTTTGTACATGTGAACAGTAAAGTGTTCGATTGAGTTGAAGTCTGATACATTTAAAAGTGTTAGCATTTTAACGTTTTTGGTCTCATCGCTTGGCTTTTATCTGCTTGAAATAAAAATTCTCAACTGAAGCGCAATGGTTGCTGGGATGGGAGCGGTGTCAGAAGGATCCACCTGTTGGAGCCTTTGTTGCTCAAACATAAAAGGATGCGTTTGTCGGAGGCATCTGAAGGTGCCCCAGAAATGAGACGGTCTAATTGTGCTTCTGTGATTCAATCAGTCTTCAAATGCAGCCTGTGAAGGTGGCGGCCTCTGAATTAGGACACAGCTACAGTTTGTAATTGCTCATCAGAATCCAGTTCAAAGCCATTGTGTTTACCCATAGAGCCCTATATGGTCAGGGTCCTGCCGACATTAGAGCTCTAGCCCAGACCCACTTACCTTCAAGTCTCTAGAGTCTTCTTGGTTTTACGGTGACTTAGATTTAAAACAATATGAGACTGAGCTTTTGTGTTGAAACTGCTTATTTAGGCTTGTTATTGAATATTTCAATTTAATTATTTTTATTTCTTACATTTTTTATACTCCTTGTGACATTATTGTTTTGTAAAAGTGCAATATAAATAAAGTACATACTTACACAGGTGTACTTAGTACAGAAACTGCATCTTAAGACGCTGTACTCCTTTCATGCATTATTGTATTGTATTGTAAATAGCGGCAAAGTGAATTTTCGCTGTCTCACTAACCCACTTCCTTTCTCGCAGGCATTCAACAATTCAAGCTCCCATCTGTGGTTACACTCGGTAAAAGGAACATAACACACTAACATATGTGTGTGTATGGGGGGGGATGGGATCACCTCAATTCATGGTTTTTAAACCAGCACCTGCAATAACCTGTATCTTGCAATATGTTTAAATCATCTAACCTTCCTGTTTGCTTTACTGCGCTGGAGGTTTAAAGAAACATTCAGGAAATGGCCTCAGATATAGAAGTGTGTTGTGATGGTTTTATGGTTGCAGCAGTAAGGAAGCTCTTAACAACTTACATCATCCTCACCAGGGGATACTTATTTTACGAACTGATCGTCTTCAATAGCTATAACATGCGCTAATAAAAACACACTCAATGCTTGAGCACAAAGAATTCAATGCAAAGATTGAAATCATTCGACAGAGGGTCAGCCACAATATTTTTGGCAGTGTCGATGTGCACTTTAGAGCCGGCAGGACTGTGTGCTCAGTTAGTGGGAACAGTGGGAGCAGAGAAAGAATATCTGTGAATCAATGAGCAAAGCTCAGTGGAGGAATGACCTGTTTATACAAGCTAACGGCTCCCTGAGCAACGGTAGAGCCTGTAATGGTTCCTGCTAATGTTTTATCACACCATTCAATCTCTCTCTCTCGCTGTCGCTCTCTCTCTCTCTCTCTCTCTCTCTCTGTCTCTCTCTCTCTCTCTCGCTCTCTCTCGCTCTCTCTCTCGCCCCAAAGGATTTCATTATTGCAGGCAGCACCACTCTCACTTCTTTAAATCCTGTTTATTCCTTATTTATTTGTCTCTAGTTGTATTCCCTTTCACCAAATAGATCCAGGCTATTTTTATTTGATATTGTCGACTTGCATAACAAATGCATGTTTATGCAGCAAGTGTTTGTTATGTTTTTCATATTCAGAATAAGCAGCTTCAAAGATACAGCAACTGGGTGAAGAAAAAACTGTAAATCTAGATGCATTGAATACATTACCACAAATTCACACTATTCATTAAAGAGGAACAATTTGAGAAATGTCACAAAATGTTAGTGCATTATTGATGGCCGCACCGTTTTCAATGAACAGTACGATGATGTGCAGACGAATCTTTGGCGATGCAGTGGCAGAAAAAAACAGAAGGATGCAAGTTCATTTTATGTTAAATATCACACACGCAAAGGGAAGCTTTGAATTGTCTGTCTCGTGGAAGTATTTTGTGATGATAATTAGAGTGTGCAGATGTAAATGAGGCGTGAGGGAAACTTAATGTAGGCACAGACCACAGTGTCAGATCCGGAGGTTTCCATAGAATTGATGGAATGAATTATTCAGACTCGTAGCATCTTCTGAGCGCGCTGGAAACGTGCGGCTCAATCCCAACAACTGAGCGTTCTGTCTTTATGACAAATAGTGTTGAAAGCTGCTTTTACAAGTGTAATCACCAGAAGCAGCGAGTGGCCCCTGAATATCATCACCACCACAGTGAGGCTTCCATGATGAGGCATGTATAACACCTCGTTGCTGGTGTGCAGTCAGTTAAGCAGGAGTATTGAGCGAAATAAAGCTGTAAAGCTGGAGAGCAGATTTTCCGAAATGCATGAAATGGCAAAACACAAAGGTAGTCAATGTACTTTATGGCTGGAAGCAATTGGCCTGAAGGAAAGAGGAAGAGGAAGAGAATTGGGGTTCTTACAGTGCTGCAATCAGACAGTAGTTTGCTTTTTTCTGTGAAAACCAAAATGTCCTCATCTTCGAAACCACCGAAGCATTTTAGGGGTTTCAACACAGAATGACACCAATGATCAAGGCAGCATATTTCTCCCTTGTTAGCAAACAAATGTTGACTTCTTCTTAGACAAGAACAGTAAAGAGCTGGTCCAGAGGAGCCAGCGGCAACGTGTGTCTGTGAGCACACATGTTGTTAACTTTCGTCTTCCATCTCAGACGATTTTCTCAACAGCGTGAGGTGTGAGTATATGCCCACCTTAAAGGGATAGTTCACCCAAAAATGAAAATTCACTCATTATCTACTCACCACTATGCCGTGGAAGGGTCTGGGGTGAAGAGTCCACAAAACCCCCGGTTTTTCTAGCCTAAATGTCTGCTGTGATCCAAACGCTCCAAGGAGGATCACAGCAGACATTTAGGCAAGAAAGACGGTGTAAATGACGCAGTTTCAAGTTGAAGTTGAATGTCGGTGCTTACAGAAACTTGGATGACACCACAGGAGCAGTATGGAGGCATTTCATGGTGGTTGTTTTCTGTTGTTTTGTGCCATTTACACTAATTGTATAGGATTTGGCTGCAATGCTGTTACCCCTGAAAATTACAAAAGTGTCACCCACCCCTCCATAGTGGTGAGTATAATGAGTGAATATTCATTTTTGGGTGAACTATCCCTTTAAGGAACAGAGAAAGATGAGAGACATGATTAATTTACATCATGTTATCCAAGTAGCACAGTGATGAGATGCTTTTTTTTATGCTTTTATTTTCCTGTTGGTGAACACAGATCTGCTGTTTGCTATGGTTATTTGCATCTTTAAGCTTTTACTGGCACTGTTATCATATGAGAACATTGTGTTTCATTGACATCCCCCAAACACAGCCTTTCTTAATTAGCTTACTACTGTGTTGCTAAGCAATCCAGCAGTTACAGGAGCCAAAAAATAATCACTGTTAATCAGTAGATCCTCAGTCATGCACAGTTTTTGGCGCCAGAAGACAGCAGCCTTTCCAAAAGATCAACTCACTGGAGCATGCTCATTTGATATGCTGTTTGTCTCCGTCTGGAAAATTTGTATCTTAATGTTAAAACAGAAAATAAAACATGAATTTTTAACTTAACATTAAAAGAGACCAGTCAGCTGTATCCCTCGTGTCCACTCGACCCATTTCCATGTGGATGGAACACATTTTCCACCCTGTGAGTCCGTGGATTCCTCAGGCTTTGCCTCACATGCGGTCGTGTCGAGGGCAGAAGCAGGTAGTCGCTCTCAGTTCAGGCCATCACCGGCTGTTCTGCACCAGTGCCACTCTGATTCGACACTTGGTGAGCAGAATCGTGATCAATCCCTCCACCCAAGAATGGAAGCCGACAGCCATAACGGGAGACACAAGAGCTGTGGAGGTACTTGCACTGTTACCAAGGCAACAAACCATCTTAGGGGGGAGGGTGGGGTGGAGGGGAGGCAGAGAGTTGGGGGTGGGGGCATCATCACTGACTCCCTGAGATTGGTAGTTGGTGGTTTGGTGCAGTTCAGCCCTACCTTGATCTGGTGGAAGCCGCAGCAGATTGATGGAAGGAAGATGGAGGAGTACGTCGATCTGACAACTGAAATCCTGGGATAATCACACTGAGCCTGAAAAGATAAAAACATTACACAACAGCCGTGTCAAAATATACTATTAAAGAAGCATCTTGTTCATTTAGTACACAATAACACATTCTGGCGTAAAGTTCCCATGAAAAGCTGATTGAGTTCATCTTTTTTGATGATGAACACATCAAATATTTATTACTATCACATCTTCCAGAGAATTGTGTGTCCCTTATTTGCACCAGTGTCGTGTCTGGAGCATTCAGGCAGTTTGTCGTGTATCCCTCATCGCACTGGATCCCGGGGACACATGTGCAATTACACTCCTCCTGCCTCACAGATTCCATCTGATAAATTATTACTGACACGGTAACACAGTCACAAAAATGAGATGTCTTAATGTCCCCAAGGGGGGCACTGTATGTTCTGTATAATTTGATTCCAGAAAAACATGCATTATACACACAAACACACACACAGACACAGACACACAACAGTGGACCTTAACTGGTCTCTGCTCCCCTAAGACTACTTGCAGTACTGTCTCACTAGGATTTAGTTAACCTGCCGACACTCTGGGAATCTGTCGGACTAACAGAAAAGATTGTTGTTACATCGTTCAGGCCGGTAACTGCCCTCAGGGTAACGATATCACTCAGGGACAATCAGTGGAAGGCTGCTACAAACACAACATTTCAAAATGATTATGTGTGGTTAACAAGTGCCCTTACTCACTAGTGAGATGTGCAGCCATCCTTCTACAGAGTGTTACACCTTTATTGCATTTTACAGCATTTGTAATATCTTGTATATTATTATCGTGTGTTTTATTAGGTATTAACAAGACAAAATGACAGCTGTCAAGCATCTTCTCTCTCAAATATTGAGAGAAGCTTTTATTCATCCCGCGGTTGTTTCATCCAACCATGGTCATGACAGCTCCATTGTTTCTTGTGTTAATAATAGTAATAATTTTTTGCTATAATGTGCCATGACCAAATATGGGACATCGGGGAGTCGTCCACAGACTGTTGTGACTAGTGTTTTTCAAGTGATTCAAATTGCAATAATTATAAGCAGAGCACCGACGTTCCCCAGCGCCTCGTGGCTGAATGAAACCGAGAGCAGCTGAACTCTGCAAAACGGCCCCTTTCAAATGTTAATTCAAAGGGTTGTCTACAAGTTGTTTTACTGCGCAGCTGTGGAAGCATCAGCAGCACACACTGTTTGCCAGAGTGTGCATCATACACTGTGGTGATGACAGAGCAATGACATTTTTTCTGTTCTATAATCAACAGCTGTCACACAGAAAAACAAGGTGAAAGACTGAGAGACTGTTTATGAATGATGCAGCTCCGCTTCTTCACACTATCCAGAAAGGAAACCAAAACAATGATTACACCAACGCCGCCATCTTCTGCATTTGGAGCAAGAGTCTGCGCAGTGGTGGTCCGGGGGTTGAACCTCAGAAGTGCACTTCCACTGAAAGATGTGCTTGACCATAGGTAATTAACAACTACCTAAAATTAAAGAATCTATCTTTGAGAAAAAAATGTCTTTGATGTGTATTTTGACTTTTGACTTTGCTTCTAATACAGAGTGGGTGGGATATATGACCTATACTGCAGCCAGCCACCAGGTGGTGAACAAGATACTTTGGCTTCACTTTTGGGGAGCCATCCCGTTGTCCATCTTTATATACAGTCTGTGACACAGAGACATGTTGTAGACTAAGGCCAAGAGATCCACTAAAACAACAATGCGTTCTGGTTTCCAGACTTATCTTTTACTATTTACCCCTGTGATCGGCTTAGTAACTCAAATACCATTAATAATAAAGACACCTTATGGCACAAAACACAACTTTGTCCAGATTTTCATTCCCACACGGACGACACACCAACTGGAGCTGAGTGTTACTGTGTTGATCTTTCTCTCTGGCAACTGGATCTTTTTTATAGGAGCATCTTCCCACGAGTCACAGCGGGTTTACCAGGTGTTAACCTCTCTCTGGGAGGCTCCCTCCTGAGGCAACACTGTCTTGTGGCGCAGCAGTTTGCAGTCTGCCAATCTCACAGGTGGAGATGATGGACAGGCAGATGAGGGTCCCTCAGTCCCTAAGTAATATCACTTCCTGCTCCCAATCAGGAAGCAAAAGCACATTCACTTTACTCGACAGCTTGACTTTTTCAGAAGATAATTCATTTGCAGACGTGCTTTTGATTCTTTTCTCTTCTCTCACACATTCAGAACTTGAAAAGCTTGATTAACATATAAAAAGGTTTTTGTAATCATTGAAACATTTAATTGCCAGTTTAATTTTGTTTCCAAATTTCGGACCCATGAAGATTGCCTTATAATCAGTACATGCATATTTCTGCAGCTGTACTAAAGAGGCAACTGTGTGGTCCATTGAGGAACATTTTATTTGAGATGCTTTTTATTCAAACAAGCTGTAACTTCTCGGCCAAATATTTATAAGACAAGATTCATATTTAAGGCCATAATTTACTGTGTTGATGGAATGTTTAATTGTTTGTCTCTTAGGGTTTGATGAGTTTACTAAAGGGACATTGTGCTATGTTGTTTTCTGTTGTGAAGCATCGCTGGAGAGCCAAAAAATCATTTTCTCTCAGTGTATGAGCTGATATCATTTCATCATACAGGGAAAAATATGTTTAGGGCATTGTGTACAGATAACATGCATGTGCTGAATATTTGCTTTGGGAGCTGGAGAGCAGAATTTGTAGCCCCAAGGCATGTCCCATCCCACGTACTATACATGCTGCTGTGATACCTTAGTGTAATAAAGAACGAATCAAAATGGCTGCAGTAGATGTGAACTAGAGGAAGAAGTTCAGATTCTAGAGCCAGGGGAAGTCAGCCTGTCCCTGAGATACAATTCGTCTTTCTGAATGTCTTCGGTCTCGATGCAGTGAGACATTTACAGTGGTTGATATTTATATCATGAGCCATATAAATGTGTGTTCATTATCCGCTATATTGTTGACGTGGATGACATAAACCATGGGCCAACATATTGTTGAACTTAGTGAATGTCACATTATTAACCAACTGTAAGTAAAGAACAAGAAAAAATCTTAGTGTTCATGGATAGAATGGATCACAAGCAGTTAAAGCATTATACGACTACTATACCTTTAAGTTACAGTCATTTAATGACACACTGACTTGTATTAGGTAGGGAGAAAGGTGTGTTTAAATCCTTGTCTGTGCCCCAGATGTTAAGTTATTAAAAACCAAATGTGTTTAGAAGGAAATCTTTCATATATCCATCCATTATCTAAACCGCTTTATTCTTTTTAGGGTCCCAGGGGAGGTGGAGCCGATCCCAGCTGACATAAGAGGAGAGGTGGGGTGCACCCTGAGCAGGTCGCCAGTCGATACAGAGACACACAACTATTCACATTAAGATCTACAGACAATTGAAGACTGCATGGCTTTGGACTGTGCTGGAAAGCTGACATACCCAGAGAAAATCAACTCAAACACAGGGAGAACAGACAATAAGAAAGAGCCTGGCCAAACCGGGAAGCAAACAACACTGTATGTGTCTTTAATTGATCAAATTGATCAAACAGAATTTGGCATGTGTGTCACACAACAGCACTTTAGGTTTGAGAAGCTGGGGCTTATGAGGAATACACAGTTCGAATGTGTTTCAGTGGGTGGGACTATACATTTGAAGCAATTGATAAGCTTTGTTTATTGTGCATTAAAACAGCTTCACTGCTCGGATGTGGAACCAACAGTTTAAATGACTACTAGCAGCTGCAGAAGAAGAACTGATATAGATGGAGTGAGAATAATATCTAATTCCATTAAATCCAATGTAGTTACTGAGTCTAGCATGTGTTGCTTTTTTCAGTCACACATCATTTTATATTCATTCCCAGCAGAGAGGTTTCGTGACATTTAACGTTTCATATTCAATGCCTTTATAGCCAATATTAATTGCCTATATTTTTAATAAGCAGTTGTTTTGTACATTCTTCCACCCTCCGACCCCACTTATCCTCAGATCAGATAATTGGATTGTTCTTTTAAAATTTTTAAAGGGCAATTTGCTGCACGCTTGGGAATACACAGGTCTGATAGCTGTTCACATAATGGCTCAGAGCTGTGGAAATGGTGGGACGTGAATCGATGGTGTGGTAGGTGCCATTTTGATTACTCTGCGTTTTCAACTATCAGTTGTACTGCTGTTGTATTCGCTTATTCAAATTCCTAGAAGGTCTTCTTCTTTTCCATTCTTATTTTTTCCGATTTATTTTGATCCTTTTCATAAACTAGAGACAAATCACTTGAAAAAATCTACCTGGCTCATGAGAATAAACAGAAGTTGTCTACAACTCACAGCTGAAATTTGTATTTATTGCTCATAATTATCCAAATTTAAATCATTGTACTTTCCCTTTGAGAGTTGCCATCTTAACTTGGTGGAGAGCTTAGTGTGTCCTCATGAACCTGCATGGAGCTGTGTGCTCAGTAGGGTCTCCCTAGGCAAACTGGTCAAGGGGGGGGACTGGACCAACAGCGGTTCATATACAACCCTGACAACATGAAAAGGCAAGGAGAGGGACTTGTGTCTGGCATTTTCTGGTATTGACACATCTTCAAGAACCTTTTTGGGCAAGGGAGCTGTATTGGGTGCATGAGGCGGAGGATCTCCTTTGTCCTAGAATGTGGAGGACATGGATTCAGAGTGGGCCATGTTTAGGATTTGCCCTGAGATGCTGAAGGCTCAGGATCTCTCTCTGTCTCGCTCTCTCTCTCTCTCTCTCTCTCTCTCTCTCTCTCTCTCTCTCTCTCTTTGCTGACATGCTTTTTCAGTGCCTCATGTGGGTAGGGATCAGTGCCTGTGGAGCGGCACAACAGGGCTGTGGTTCCCATATTAAAAAAAGGGGAACTGGAGGGTGTGTTTGATGCTGTAGAGAGAAGACATCTGGACCCCACTGCTTAACCTGCTGCCACCGTGACCTGACTCTGAATAAGTGATAGGAAATGGGTTGAAACTCACTTCATTTTACTTGGCAAACACTGCAGCATAATGATCTCCTGCCTGACAGGAGTCACTTTAATATGGCACAGCACAGTGTGCTCTGCTTTAACACTTAATCCTCAAAGAGAACTGTATGGCTTTGTGTTCTGACCTTTACAAGTAAGCTGCATAATTACCAACTAACAGTGGGTTAGTATCTGGAAGAGGCTGAGCTCAGCATTATATTTCTTTCTTTTTCGCTGCAGGAGGAGAGAAGCACTAAACATACCGAGCGAAACACAGACTTTTAGACTTACCTCAGCAACAAAGCCACGGGATAGTAAGTCATACCTGGCGGCTGAGTGCAGGGGGATCATATCATTTAACAGCAGCATGGATGGCTTGTTAAGAATACAGTTTAAGTTGGGTTATACTGTATATTTGCAAAGCAAATAGCAAAACAGCCACGACATACCATTGAGAGATATCACACTATTACATGTCGATCAGTTTCTTACAAACAAGATAATCAGGGTGAACAATTCAATTCTTGTATTACCTTTTTTAACATGTTCCTTTGCCTGGTTTATATTTTACACGGGGTCAAAAGCAATGAAACGTGTGCATGTCACATGCTAAACACAGAACTTAAAGAATGCTAAATAAAACCAGTTAATAATCAATACTGAATGCTGACTGACAATATCCTCAAGCTTTCTTCTTCCCCTCTCTTTCCAAAGCCTAGAGTTACAATTGGAGTTAAAGGAAGATAAACCAGTGATATGGAGTGAATTGTTCTCTAACAAAGACAAATGGTTCAGGGCTTTTCTACATGCTCCTGCTGAAGTGTGACTGAATTTAATAGCATTTGCAGAACTTGTTTGTCTGAACTGCACAGAAAATATATGTTCAAGCCAAAATGCTTAAATCGGCTGGTCTCAGTCACACTAAAAAGGGAAGACACAAAGGATGTTAAAAACTCTGTCCATCAGTCATGACTGTATGGTGAATATGAGGCCACCAGCTAACCAGCAGGTTAGTTGACTTAGCACAGCTAGCATGGCTATGACTCAAGGTAAAAAACTGTGCCTGCTACTAAAGCTCACTAATGAACACATGTCCCTGTCCTGTCCTCACTACAGTTGCAGAGGTAAGATCGGACTTCTCTTGCTGTGACTTTTTTATTCTCGCAAACTATTAAAAAGAACGAATGATAGAGAAAAAATAACTGTAGCATATGAACTAACCCAAGCAGATCAGTGATGGGAATATTGTCCGTGCAAAATGTATCTAAAGTATTGAAATGCTATACAGGGTAGAAGTGTCGCTCACTTTCAGAACAGCCAGAAGTAAATTTCCCAATACTCAATTGACGTTGCAGAGAAAATTCAGACAACCAGCTAGGAGATGAATCAAGACATCTGATTGACGACAGATGATGGTGTGAGGTACTTCTCCATCCCATCACAAATAAAATATATATTTTTTAAAAACGCAGTTGATGTCATACCGACTTTTGGCTTCAACAGTAGCATATAACACTGTTTCACAATCTTGTAGCTTATGGTAAATCTACCTCGGATGGTTAAAATATCCTAGTCAATTATCAACATCTCTAGTGAGTAAATGAATGGGATTTTTACTTCTGGAAACAACTCTATAGGAATAAAGTTAGGTTGGGGATGATCACATTTACTGTAGGTTGACAAATACTACGCAGCTTCTCTTGATTTGTGAACTCCTTGTGTTACAAAGGAAAAATGACACTTGCCATTTAGCTGAGGTTCAAAATAGCACCCTGTCCTGACAACACCTGTGCACACACTGGCTTTGCTGAGGTCTGTGATGATGTGTGTTGTTTCGTGTTATCGGGGCTACGTCTCATCTGACCGCTGGGTCCCTCTGGACCGTTTTTTCCGCCACCTGCCCACCTGCTTTCCCTTCACTGATTCCCCATGTGACCCGCTCCCTTCCTGCTCATTATGTCACCTGTGCCCATATATAGGCATCGCCGTCTGCAGGGACGTGTCGCATCATCTAAGATGTTGCTGAGCCATTGTCATCACCTCATGTGTAATCACTGAATGTGATTGCATGTTGTCCATGTCCAGCTTTCATGAGATTTGTTTGTCTCATGCCGCCCCCCCCATCGATTGGAAACCTTCCAACTACGAGCGTGACTATCAGTCAAGCAAAGTGCTCTATATCTGTCATGTCTCGTAAATCTGATTTTGGATGATGCAATTGCTTCCTTCCTGTGTGGATAGACATTCCTGTGTTCTGACCCTAGCACTTTAGAAGCTCTAACATAACTTAAAGTTAACAAACCTCTTCTGTGAGACTGCATCTAGATATAGAGAGACGGCAGCTTTTATAACTGTTACTATACAGCCCTACGTTTTTTAATAAGACAACAATGGTTCTCCTTTAATGATGGTCTTCCTTCATTACATATGGTCTTATAAATCAGATTTCCTCATATAAATTGTGTGAGCTATCAATCACATTGGGTCCCGTCTCCCGATAACAAAGCTATTCCAATCCTGAACTAAAACCCTCTAAAAGAAACATGCTAATGCCAATCTTTTACAGTTTAAAGACGATGACAAATTCTCTCAACATATATAAATAAGCTCAAACGATCTGGTATCATGGAAAAACATATCATCCCTTTAATTAAAAATAAATTAACATTATAATCTATGGAATGTTATGAGGGACAACATTATAATAATAGAAACATTTAAAATGTAAGCAATATTAGAAATTTAAATGGAAATAAAACGTCCTGATGCTAGACGTGCAAGATCAAGTGGTCTCCATCTCCAACATCCAATACAGACTATGTTAATATAGTGAGCAATATGTTGAAAATAATGACTGGCTTGAATTATTATCACTGTGAATAAATGTATCATTATTTCTGTTTACATAATAGAAAAAATGTATTCCCATTGTGCCCATGAGATTATGCAACTGGTTCACAGGTGTATGGAGTGAGACAGGGAGCCTGCTGCGTCTGAAGCTGCATCTGTCAGGCCTACACAGACTCTCTGGACATTTAACTTTTGCTTAAAACAACAAGTGAAAGTCTTATTAGCAAATTGAAAATTCTATTAATGATGATAGGTTATAGTTGATAATTATGATCAGTCAATCCCTGCCTGCTAGTTCCAGGCCCTTAGAAACTTCCCATGTCCCATTCAGTACACCTGGTAAACATTATTATCAGGTATTGCAAAGTTTGTGATGTACTAAAAACAAAAATTCTTTCAGTCTTTGAGGTTTAAGGGGTGATTTCATGAAGGAAACTCTGCCACTTAACTCCATGTCGTCAATGGATGATAAATGTATGGCACACAAATCCCAGCGTGAAAAACCTCTAGTGGTCTTATGGTTAGGATGTCTATTGCAAGTGTTTTTTTTTCTCTTACTTACAGTTTTCCTTCTTTTCCCTTCCCCCCCTAACACCCTACGTTATTCTGTTCTTTATATTCACAGCATCTCCCGCAGTCTATCTCCTTTCACACACACACACACACACACACACACACACACACACACACACACACGTAGACACACATAAATATCTTGAATTGGCTTTGCTTTGTGCCTCTGTTTTTCGAGCCCCATTCCTCACACCCTCAAGGAATCTCTTTTAGCCATAGAGAGAAAAATAGAGACAGAGAAAGAGCAATTGAGATGAGAGGGAGTTCCATCCCGTCTCCTCTGTGCACAACTCCGCTACGAAGCACACTTTGTTTGACTCAAAGAATGCTGAGAGGCTTAGGCAGCAGATGTGAGATTTCACGGAAAACAACTAGTACTGATTCTCTTTGGGACTCATCTAGTCACATAGACGCTGCTCTCCTGTGGCTGATAGATCTGTTTGTCAAAGCAGAGCTTCCTGTTGTCGCTCTTTTTTTATCTGTGCTTTCAACATTCAGGATACTCTGTGTTCCTCACACTTAGGAAACTATTGACGTTGTCTTCTAAAATTATTCTTCACACATTCGCTAATAAGCCTGTAATTACAGTGGAGCAGGGAGATTTTTGTTTGTTTTTAGCTTGATGATCCTCTTTTTATGTTGAAAACATATTAGAACCAGACCAAACATTTTTGACATCTTCATCTCAGTGTGAAACACATGTTCAACGGATCATCACGACAAAGGCACCAAGACCTGGATAAAGATAAATCAAACTCTGCAGCAATAGAGGACGTCAACATTTTATTGAGATAATCTGCTCCGTAATACAAAGTAATCTCTTACCACCTCTGTGGCCACAGGAAACACAGGATGAAAGAATGATCCATAAAACAATAAATAGCCCTCATTACAGAAGCTCCTCACCCAACAAAAAATCAATTGGAATTTATGTAGTAATAAACCATGGAGCTGGACCATTTGCATTGAAACAAACACTAATGTAGTGGAGGAGTAGTCACTGAATCCCTATTTAAACAAAGAGTTATGTCTAGTTTAATCCAATCTGCCTCTCTTACACAGTAGTCTCAGGGGCTCTTTCTTGTTGTTTTTGTGTTTTGTATATTGAGTCCCCAGTCTCAGGGGTCCAAACCAGTCCCATTTGAAAACAGCAAACTCACTGAAGCAGCCAGTCACTAAGAACCCCCCCCCCCCCCCTCCCTTGGAACAGCTGGCCTTGTTCTCAGCCTTTGTCCTGAACTCGCTGCAGCCTTTGAAACACTTTTCCTGTCCGTACTGGCAGAAGTGGACCAGGACTCCATCATTTGTTGCTTACAACAAGTGATATGGAAATAAAGTCCCAGTGCAACCACACTGCTCTTGTCAAGGATCAGCTATTTGATCTCAAGGTGATGTCATTCTGTCACATGACTTTCCATGTGATCACCCTTACACCGATAAAACTCAAACAGTTTATTTTGAAACTCAGGAGGGATTGCAAGTGCCTGTGATGCTAACAGGTTGAATGATTACTGGATGATGGCTTTGCATTTATTTCCTATCCCCAGAAAGGGCTGTTCTTTCAATAAACTCTCAGTGCAGGAAACCACAGACTTGTTCTGCCAAGCAGATGAGATGTATTGATAGATTAACTATGGCTGATTGATTGAGTGGCTTGTTGACGTAGTAAAAAGAAACTCTTTCAATCTGGAGCACACTAGGAATTGGATATGTAGTGTTCGATGAAAATATTTAAATTATCATCTTGATTTTACTTCATCTCATGTGAATCATCGTCCTCATCACAAAAGCGTACAGAGTTAAAAGTTGTAGAACTTTGCTGAAGAATGCTGAAGAATGCTGAAGAGTGCTGAAGAGTTGATAGTGGAAGAGAAAGGCTGAAAGAATGAGAGTTGAGGAGAAGAAAAAGGTGAAGTGTGACTTCTGTCTTTGGTAGTTGCCATGGACACCAAGAAAGCTGACTTACTGCTAAGTGAACAATTTTTTAATGGAATGCGCACACACACACACACACACACACACACACACACGCACACACACACACACACACACACACACACACACACACACACACACAGCCACCATTACAGTTACCATCATCTAATCTCTGGGCTCACAAACTGCTACATCCATGACTGCTCATATTAATCACATGCTAACGATCACATGTTCGTCCCCTGTGTGGAGATAGAGTCGTTCAGGTAACTGATAGTTTCTTATTATCACATAGCAGGAGAGCAGCTGCAGCACACCGTTTGCAAGACAGAGGAGCAGCAAGATAAAAGCACACAGGGCAGAGCTCATTAGAAATTGTGTTTATCTCGGATGGGAGAGGAATGCTGGCCTCTTTGTTCTTGTTGGAATGAGCATGAAACTCACCCAGAACATAGCAAGCCCATTTATCTGTCGCTATTTTCATCTTCCTAATCTCTTTCTTTTAGCACCTATGGTCTGTGTGTCCCTTTGGAAATCGCCGATAAATGTGAAGCTGTTATATTGATTAAAAAAGGGGGGCTTTGTTACTCCGTTTCCTCTTTTGGCTTCTTCTTTGAACTGATATTTCCCCAGTAACCTCATTAAGGGCTTCTCTACTTCCCCCATTACATCACAGATTATTTCTCAGTTACATAGTGAAGCCTACAGCAGGTGTCTTTGTATGACACTGGTCACAGATAGCGTGAAACCATACTCAGGCTATTACTTTTTCCACTCAAGAGTAATGGTATTCATCCCCACAGAGTGTCTTTGACGTAAATACTGGCTGTGTCAATCATTGATATGAACTCAGTGATTGTGAAATTGACTGTGGGGCCTTTGGAAAGACTACTTTATAGAAAGAATGGCAGCAAAACAAGGCGGACTCTAAAGTATTGAAATTGATTGTCCCATGAGAAAAATATGGAGGTGGTGTTGATTATAATTATGCCCTGAGCACTACAGAAACGATTACCAACAATAGATAAATAAAGACAGGAAGACAAACAAACACCCTCCCTGTGTGTGCGTGCACGTATTTCTAATTTATAATTGTGAATGGCAACACAAATCATTGGTGTCACTGCAGATGAGTCCATAGATGCGGCTGTCTTGGCAAGACCCGAAGAGCTCGCCGACAAAAAGACCATTGGAGGGTAACACTGGTTTAACTGGATGTGCCACTAATAGTTCATTTATACAAAATTCACAAATGCAAGATAAGAATACACAAGGGTCTTTTGTGATATAACCCTTGTTGTATTTAAAAAAAAAAATCCTTGATTCAAACAAGGGGAGAACACCATGCCATCCTCTGATTGGCCACTTGCAAGCACGTAAAACCACACCAGATTCGCCTTGGCAGAGGAGTGTTCGCCGGCTACAGGTAGTGCTGCCATCAGATACAGTTCTTTCTCCATTCATCAGAAAGAACTTGTTGCCGCTTGAAGCCGTGAAGACATTACGCGACAGAAGCAGCAGAAGCAGCCTCGTGTCTCTGAGGCGCGCACACATTTCAGCACCTCGGACAGCGCACGGCGCCGCAGTGGCGGAGCGTGGATTCAACCGGTGGCTCTGATCCGGAGCAGCAGCGCGAGAGGACCGTCCACTGAATGATGCGTAAAACTCCTCATGTGTCCACAGGCGAGGAGGAGCACCTGCCCTCTGGATAACTTGGACTAGTGGGATTTTTTTTTGCTCTTTGTAGCACACGACGATTCCATCGTGCGGGTAGGCGTGCCCCTCTGGTAACTCGCTAAGCAGCGTGGAGTGTAGGTGACTGGAGTGGAGTGGTGTGGTGGTGCCTAAAGAGACCCTCCGTTTATAAGGATGCTGGTGGGAAATGCCTGGAGACAAAGATGACGAGATTTGTCAAAAGGCGCTTGAACTCCTTTCAGATCTTTGCTCGAAGGGGGAAGTGCAGAACGAGAACTGCCTGAATTTTATCTACTATTTCCGAGACCTCGCCCGGCCACGCTACACGGATTCAGGTGAGGGGCATGGTCACGAGCGCGTGATTCTGGCAGATGGCCGTATTGGACTAAATTAAGTGAACGGGCATGTGACTTTTTTTTCATTGAACATTCTGCGTCAAAAATCCAATATGTGGAGAGGAGGTGTCGATTTGAGCGTTTTCACACTCACACGCGGTTTTTTATTTTACATTTGATTAGCTACCTAATCATCAAATTCATTTATATCAATTCACCTAAGAAAAGCCTTTTTGGGCGTCTAACATTTTAAATCTCATAGCCAATTATAGTATTGCATCCATAATCTTCATGGGTCTAAACATCTTAAATTCATTCTTAACAACATGTAAATGCAATGATATGGTATAGTCACATAATGATACATCATATAAAATTATTGTTTTATAATTCCTTATGAGTTCAGCTTGTGCCGGTATCACTATGGTGGCACACTTACTGTATCCTACTGCCTTTGAAGTTTACCCTAGATTTAATTCTTCATCTCACTATACGCAGTACAGCCTGCACAAGCTGCTGCTCTAAACATTTGCTATATGCATAAAGAAGACCTTTGCACATTCAGTCTGAGGAAGAGATGTGGCCACTGTTGGGTGTGTAGTTGTTTGTGTGTGTGTGTGTATGTGAGCATTTGAGAAAGCACAGTAGCTGCACTACTCCACATTCCTGAACGATTCCCTCTTTCTCACAACTCCCATTAGTTTGCTTTACTACTGATAATCAGTATTCACCCCATGAAAGCCCTTTTTTTGAATTTCCACTCCTTTCCCATCAATCCTCTTCCCCCCTCTGTTCCCTAATCTCACAGCTCTCTCCCCCCCCCCTCCCCCATTCATCACATAGGCCGACCCTGTCTTGTTATTTCCATTGCACTCTATCAGTTTCAAAAGTGGAATTGTTACAGTGCTGTAGTGAGGTTATAGCTGCTGGGATGGCTCGCCTATAAGGTTATATATATCAGCTGACCAATTATTTGCTGGATTATGTCTTGGCCAGACCTAGAATCTGGATGACAGATGACTGATTAGCGATGACAAAATTGATTATATTGCTTGTGGACAGAGGAAATCTAATTGTTTCCCATTGTTCCCACCCACTTATAGCTGTATAACTGGGTGCTGGATGCGTTATCTCTCATAGATCAACCATATACTGCCGGCACAGCTGTCAGGGGCAGTTTGGTGTTCAGTATGTTGCCCACAGCGATCGAACTGCAGACTCTATGGGTAGTGGACAACCCACTCTACCCCCCCCCCCCCCCCCCCTGTCCTGTAACTTGTATTGATATTAATTGTACTCACAGTTTACACAAGTTCTATTTAAGAGGAATAACAACCTCTCAGTACGTAGGTAGTTCCATGTTTAGCTTTTTCAGCACTTTACTTGCCTCCTACACTACAGATCCTTTGACGGTCCTGTACACTACATGTGGTCCAGCCTCTTTGTACTGATGCAGTCTCTGGATCCTTCCAGATGTCTATCCTCTCCATGACGCAGCCCTCAGTCTCTCCAGATTATTCTCCCAAATCACACATACTCTGGTTATCACAGAATCTCAGAGCAGAAAGGAGAGTTTGTTGGAGTTACTGTGGTCGCTCTCTTGACAGCAACCCCCCCCCCCCCCCAACACACACACACCCACACACCCACACAGACACACAAACACACAGTCTGTCTAGAATTAGCCAGTACTGCTGAATTTGGCGGTTGGGTTACCTTACCCTTACCACGTATTGAAAAAAATAGTGGTGTGATAAGCTGCTGTATTATTAACCTTAAACTAAAATGCATATACACATCTAAGCCAAATCAAATAGTTAAGTTTTACAGCATTACTTAGTAAATATTTCAAAATGTTAAAGTTTTATATATGATGTGTCGCTTGATGCAATTCAGTTCAAAATGATTCATGGTTACATGAGAAGTTCTGAGATGTGTTAGTTTCTTAGTTCTCAAGAACATTTTTATCTTTTAAGATTTCTCTTCGTGAGAAATCCTGTGTCTGTCATATAATTCAAATGAGGCATCACCAAAGACCGAAAACAGAAACAACACTAATATCGCAAATAATATGCAATAAAAAATGATTTAAGGATAATATGGTATTACTTAAAATGAAATCATAAAGCTCCACAGCACATGATGATAATATTGTCTATATGTAACAATCTAAATACTATTAATCTGTCACAAAGCAATCCTGTGCATTGCCAAGTAAAATCATGCAACATTTAGACTGCAGTATCAAACTGTTATTATGTACACCATCCTTACAAATGTGTTATTGCTGCAGTAATACACACAGTCCAAATACATAATATCGGCTACTGCTGCTGTTTCACGAGCCACTGATTGCCTCGCGTAATAGTCAAAGCTCTTCATTAAGTCGACCTGTCACAACAAAGATGCACAACAGGCTTAAAAGCTCAAACAAAAAGAAAGAAGTTCATCAGGAAATGTGTATTTAAGGAATATTATTTTGATGTTCATTATGAGAAATTCTTCTTTGAACCATATCAACATTCTTTTCTTTTCTAATCAAAGAGCAATTATTACCGTGTCAAAAAACGAAATGGCATAATGTTACCCATTATGATTATTAAGTAATTGCACTAATTATACACTAATTACTTTTATTTTGCTATTTGTTTTAATCCTAGAGGCATCTAATAGCATGTTGCACTGTCAGCACATAAACTGGATAACTCAATATCACTGCCCCTTGCAGAGGATGAGGTAATGCCACAAAATGCCACAGTCAGGAGGATAAAGCCGATGCTGTTAAAACCACACAGTGCAGGAGACTGGACTTGTTTTACCTCAGAAGATATTTCAAAACAACAAATCAAAGTAAACAGTGCAGCAGCATGGATGGAAGTTAATCAGCTCAGTATTAGACACAGAACATTAAGCAGAGGCTTGTAGCTGAAAATATACTGAATCAACAGCTAATGAAATAATTAAAGAGGTGGTTCGGTAGATTAACATGTATAAAACATCAGTGGACATGGTTTTCTACAAATAAGACAAGATAATCTTCACCTACAATGTCTGTCCTCCCACCTTCAAACCAGCTTCTCCTACAACAGTTGTTGCTGGGCAACAGTTCACTCCGGCACATGCAGATTACCATTATAGTAAAACCATGTTCAGCATGTTCTTGTTGCCTCATTAAAAGCATCAGTATATAACACAAGAAGCAACCTTTTTATGAAAAGTCAATGATGTGATTTCATAAAAAAAAGTCTGACTGCGATGTTTTAATTATCTGAGTTTGACAGAACAAGGGGCTCCTTTCCAAATTTATTTTTAGAACAAAATTTGTCCCCAAATATTTAACACTAAAACGCTTTATCATACTAATTTAATGCATTTATGCACAGAATGGCGACTGTTTCTTCCTCATCAGCTCCGATAATGAAAGGTTAGCAGTCAGTTAACAGCCAGTTCAGAGGGGACCAGTAATGCTGTCAATATATATGCATCTGATTATTATTACTATAATCATCATTATTGAGATCGACTTGAAAACAGCATCATGCTGGATGCAAGGTTTGACTCTGATGATACATCAGCAGCTCTGATAACATGTCATTTACTGAATTAGTGATGAATATCAAGACTTGTGCCCTTAGATCACTATGACTACCACATGGGCTGGTCCATATTTATAATGATTATACCTTATTATCATTATCTGCTAACAGCAAAGCAATTGTTTCTCCATCCAGTGGATTTATGTAAAGGTACGGCTTAGCGGTAATTACATAATTACACCATGTGAGAGAAACTTACAAATGTTTTCAATCCTTAACAATGTGACCTGCAGCTAATCAAATCAAGCCTTTACTGATACAGTTTATCAGCTGGTGTGAAAAGGCATTAGAATATACACACATACCTGTTGAATATACAGTACATTAATTTATTTGGGGGCAAACATTTACACTTGATCTTATCTCAGGCTGATGAAACATACTTTTAAATTATTTCATCAGCCTGATACGACAATTGCTCAAAACATATTTTTTTGGATCTCAGGGACCCCAGCTGTATACATCTCTTTTAGTTTGTTATATGCTTCTTCATATGTTTGTGACTGGTGTCAAACTAGTGGTCAATTTTATACAGCACATCTTCTAAATCCTGAATAAATCTAATTGGATGTCTGTTGAATGGATTTTTATCTCAGTGTATTCACAGGATGTATGAGAGGGAGTTGCACCTCGAGCTGACCTCAAACACACGTTACTTCACCGACGTTAAATGTGTGAAATTGTGACTCTACTTTCCTCCGAACAGTTCTTGTGTGTTGACAATGACTACAGTGCAAAGGCAAGAGAAAAAAAGCAAAGAAAGAAAATCTTTTGACTGGTTACATTTTTTTATTCTTTTTTTTACAAAACGTATGTTTTTATTGCATGGAGTCCCAGTTTGGACCTCAGTGCTGCCGTGTTGCAGCAGGTTCTCTGATTTCTCCTTCCACCCACTTCTGGAGAGCCGAGGTGATTCAGACAGCCCTCGGTGACTCTGTTGCACCACACCTCTCCTGCCTCTCCACGGTGACTCGCACACCCTGCGCCGGTGTAAACCAACGCACCTCAGGAATATCCACCGTCGTGTTTTCAAAACCATGAACTCTTTCTTGACAGTCTCAGGCTCGCGGTGTGATACTCCTGTAAAAAGTTTATGCTCCCACTGAAGACACTGCTGCTGCTCTTGCCCACAGGTGCCTTGACTTCAATTTATGTTGTGCATAAAAGTTAACCTAGCATTTTTACTTTTTTTTACTGTTACTGGAACGTGGTAATCTGATTTAGCTATACGGAGTTTGAGCTTAGGGTCCACGAGATGGTCAATTTATGTCAACCTTCATTTTACTCGACCCTTATCTGCCACTTTCAGTTCACTGGTCTGTGATTTGTGTTTGAACTTCTACAGCAGAAGAGAAAGAGCAAAGCTGTGAAACTAAAATTGACTCTTAACAGAATGGAGAGCGGGACGACTATTTAGCTTTGCTTCTAGTTAAATAAAATAAGCTGACTTCTAACTATGAGTGCTGATGCTGATTAGTTTATGATTTTTACTTCCCCTATAAGGTTATGTTTCATTGCTGTTTTTCTGTGTGTCTGTCTGTTTGCAGGATAACCCAAAAACTACAGAACTAATTCTTTGAAATTTGGTGAAGGGCTGGGTAATTGGCCAGAGAAGAGCCTGTTAAATTTCACGTGTTTATATATATTTATTTTGACACTTTCACTAATTTACAAGAATAATTCAAGGAACTTGGGGGGGGGGGGGAAATCAACATGTTTAGGGGACTGAATTCTTTGAGCGTGTGTAATTTGGCTCAGCTTGATTGAATTTAAATGGGGCCTTGGATGGAGGTGCACTCTACTGAAAGCCACTCACTTTGTGGTCATTCATTTATACAGTAATATTGTTGCAACCATAGACTTACACAATATTTTGTAGCCTTGTTTTATTCTAATGAGATGCCCTCTCTCCAAATTATTCCAAACGTTTTCAATTGTAGTGAATAAAACAACAACTCAGCAGCTTTTACAATATTGCACAGTGTGTGTATGAGCCTGAATTGAATGCTGTTTTTCTCTTAACAAACTATTACTCTGCTGTTATCTGCAAAAGGACTGAAAATACAGCGTGGGGCCCTCTCCACTTGGGGGACAGATATGAGGCTGGAGGATAATTAAATAATTGTAGTTAATCCTAATTAATCTTCCGAGGGATTTTTCTGTAACAATAGAAGAGAAAAGGAGAGAAGAGAAAGAAAGCTACTGTCCCAGCTATATAATAAAACACGTTTTTTTGTTAGAAGGTCCAAAGAAGTGATTTGTTCCAACACATTCCTCTAATGTGACACCACAGCTGAATGACAAACCAGCCAAAGACACCACATGCCCCAGAGTGTTACTGAAATAACACTTTGATTCAATATTTTAGAAGAGTTTTCAAACTATAAACGTTTAAAAGTGGAGTAAGATGGTAAATGGGGTCAAATCCTAGCTCTGCAACCAAAACAGAATCAAAGTGAATCCACTGTCAGATCCTTATTGCCTGTGTCTCTTTACACCTTCTCAGATATATCAGTGAGTCTGCTGTCGCTGGTGGTGACTGCCTGTGGCTTGGCCCTGTTCGGAGTCTCTCTCTTCGTCTCCTGGAAGCTCTGCTGGATACCATGGAGAGAGCGTGTACTCTCACCCACCACCAAGGAGTCCTATGGGCACCTCCACCCAACCATGAGCCTTCTGCCCTCACAGCATGCACCCAGACAGCCAGTTTACACAGCCGTGGACCCACCGCCGCACGGCCGCCGTGAATCCTCACAATGCTCCATCGCCAGGGAGCCCACTCCTGTGGCATCTGTTGTGTCGGTGGAGGCTCCGGTCACTCCGGTGTCCCCGCCACCCGTGGTCCTGGCCACGCCTGAGGCAGCTATGAAGATCAGTTTCACGTCCCCAGACATCCCACTGGACGCCCAGACTAAAAGTCGGGAAAACGGGGTCCACACTAACCCTCGCGTGCAGAGACAGACCACTGAACCTCCACCATCTGGTCGCACAATGGCTGAAATCGGGTCAGTTGAAGATTTCTGATTTCCTTGGCCAAGGCAAAATTACTGCAAAGCTTATAATAGTTATTACTTAATACTTCCTTCCGTCAAGTCTAATATTAATTTGTGTTTGAACTGACCAGTACTCAAATTATTGCCAAAACATTGATATGCTGAGGTTCGTTTTACAGCAGTAGCCCAGTATGAAAACTACAGCACGTTTACCTGTATGGGAAGGTTGTGGTTATGGCATTACATGGTGGTACATTAAAAGTGAAGCCTTTTAAACACTCAGTTTAGAAAAGTAACAAAACAAGGATAATTTGCAGATCAGTTACTGATTAATTATTTATTTATTATAATATTTATCCCTCTGCCTGGCTACATACATGTGTCGGTGACAGCAGCTCCTAATTCGGTGTAAACTATAAAGGTGCAGAAATTGTCCAATCCGGACATGAATATCTTGATATGTTCTTTCTGATTATATATTTTGCTGTATAATGACGTGTCTTGTGGATTACCTTTGCCCACAGACAAGGGACGATTCGTAGACATATGAACTTGTCTAACCCGGACTTCAACGTGGCCCAGTTCCAAAGGCAGGACTCCCTCACTGGAATGGGACTGGGCCTCGGCCGTCTCAAACCCGAGCTCTACAAACAGCGCTCCCTTGAGGGAGATGAAGTAAATTGCAGAGGAGGAGGCTGTGGACGCCTCAGCTTCATCCTCAGATTTGACTGTGACCAGGAGCAGCTAATAGTTAAGATCCACAAAGCAGACGACCTGCCAGCCAAGGACTTCTCCGGTACATCTGATCCTTACGTTAAGATCTATCTGCTGCCCGATCGTATGACCAAACACCAGACCAAGGTGCACCGCAAGACGCTGAACCCTGTGTTTGACGAGGTCTTCCTGTTTCCCGTGGCGTACTCTGAGCTTCCTACACGCAAGCTGCACTTCAGTGTCTATGACTTTGACCGCTTTTCTCGCCATGACATTATTGGCCAAGTGGTTGTGGACAACTTCCTGGATCTGGCCGATTTCCCGCGGGAGACAAAACTCTGCCGGGAAATCCAGTATGTCTCTACGGTGAGTCAGCACTTCAGTTCATAACGATAAGTTTGCTATGTTATATTTAGGGAAATAATGAAATATTATCACAAATGGCAAGAAGTGTTTTATCACATCTGAGAAATTTGCTGCGACTCTCCTGAGAGCCTCATGTCTGGTCCACATGTGAGTCTCACATTGACGCTCTAAGTATAAGATAGAAAATGTCTCTGCTTTTCAAATACTCTGAGCTGTGGGCTCCGAACAAACAAGAGGAAGATGAGTTGGTAGGTGAGGTGAACAGGTCTCGCTTTGATAAAGAGGATTTCTCTTGATGACTGTGCTCTGTGTCTCTCTGTTGTGAGATAGAGTCTAGTACTGACGGATGAAGTGTCTGCTCAGTACCAGACCAGCCACTGCAGACAATACCTCTCACACAGCTGTAATCATATATAATATTTAAAAGTCCTTTCTTTTGTGACACACATTCTGAGGATACGTGATACAAACTCAGGTGTAGGACAGTGAAACACTTTCATTTCACATTTACTGCATCTGTCACAAATTGTCTTTTACAAACATCTGTTAATGAAATCCAGAGTGAGACATCCTAAGGTCAATAGGATTTAAAGCACTTATGCCTGTGTGTGCGTGAGAGAGAGAGAGAGAGAGAGAGAGAGAGAGAGAGAGAGAGAGAGAGAGAGAGAGAGAGAGAGAGAGAGAGATAGAGAGAGAGAGAGAATCAGTCTAACCAAAATCGTTGATTTCAGAATAAAAATATATACAGTTTCCACGATTACAGACATCATTGCTGCCATATGCTTAACCAGCGCTTTCATTTTCTTCAATTGTCCAAACAGGTTAGAACTCCTTCGGTTGTCAGTTCGTTCAATGTATGTAAATATTTATGAGTGTATACTTCCAGTGATTGCTTTCATTGATAGGCATGCATGAGGGATGCATGAGTTAACCAGATACAATGTGTAATTGATCCTGTTCTTCATGGCATGCTTGAGTAGCATTAATAAGACTCCGTGCTATTGATCACTCCCAAACATTTGATGTCATCCCAGGAAGATCGTTGAGGCAGGATCAATGAAGCAGAGCTGTTTAAAGGAAAATACATTTTCTTTTACAACATGGTTGAAGCTTCATTTGAGTAAATGGGTAAAATTTTCATATATATATATTTATAAATGGGCTCAGTTTTTCATAGCTGTGGTAAAAACTTTCTCATAAAAGTTATTGCTTGGACTTGGTGGAAACGTGGCAACTAAAACGTCCCCAGCAGCCACGGTCAGCTGGTCTGTAAACTGTGATGATTGTTCCCAGTGGTCAGCTTGGATTATAATTACTCTTCTCAATACTTTTTACTAGCATGTGGGGTTAGTGTCTGACTGCTCAACTATTTTTCTTTCAATGCTGCAGCCTTCAGAATTCTCAGCAACACGATTTTTACAATGTTGCATGTGCAGCGTATGTAAATGACTAACACAGCAGCCTTTCCAATTTAATGAGCTTTGTACCATAGTAACCTGCTTCTGTGTGCCCCCACCTGCCAACCCAGGCTAATTAAAACCAGTACAGTAATATTATGAATGTAATTTAGCCGAGAAACACCTTGAAAAACAGCCTTGAAAATGATGTGTTTTTCTGCATCACATAATCCTTTTCATGGTCAGTCATGCTTACCTTGTGAATGACTGCTCCTTTGGTAATCACCTTTGTGAATGCATGTTGTTATAACTGCCAGAGGGTGCTCCAGTTTTATAAAAGCAGAAAAACATGTGAAAGGCGACATATTTATCACCTGTACGTAAAATGTAATCAACACCATGCTCAGTTTCTCCTGAAAAAAGGAGAAAATTAAAGGTTGCATGGTGCGAAACATCGACCTGATTCAGAATGTGAATATGGTTATCAATCACTTTCTGATTATACGACTGGAGGTTTTTGATCATGGGTGCTGTTGAGTTCTGCACCGCCTGATATTTTGAATCGTGCTTTTGTATTTAATGTAGGATTTTGAAACTAGAGTTGGTGTTATCCAGTTTCGTGATCATATGTATTACAATTCAATTATGTTCACCAAACCTCAAATCTCAAATCTAATCTGGCACTTGAAAATCTGTAGGGTTTTGAGACTAAATAGATTTTGCTCCTTGATTTAATTGTGTCACAAGCCAATGTAACGTTATGTGGAAACTACACTATAGGGTCAGCTTAACTGCTATATAACATGTAGTTGTTCACTGATAAATTGTATCATGCAAAATTACCGAGCTATAGAGTTGTACCTGACTAAAAAAATATAGTACAGACTACAGAGGGCTACTCTGCCTTATATTTAATTAATTTCTCTGCCCACCTGCGAGAAGGTAACAAACACAATCCCGGAAACAATAATATCTTTGGAAAGCGATAGAAGGAAGCTGCAAGGCAGCGTCATATAATGGAAGTAGCCTGAAACGAAGCAAAGAGATATGGGACTAGTCCGTCAAAGTGCCAGTTATAAAGAACCAGAGAGCCAAGTTGAAACAGTTTATCTTTAGGGGGGCTTGGCAATGCCAGAAAGCTATTGGGAATGACAGCCTTTGCCAGTGTTGGAATTTTTCTTTTGAGGATTAAAATCCTTTTTAGTTAAATTGGTAATTTTATAATCATACACATGTATTGCCAACGTAAGTGCTTTCTCTAAGCATCAGGGAGGAAGGTTGTAGACGAAGTTGGCCATGCTACTCTTATTGTGTACACTGGTTGAAATTATGTTATTTTGTCATATCCATCACTGATATTGAAATATGTTCAAGTACTTCAAAGCTTGCATGCAAATGTCCAGCCATCCGTCCATCCGTCCATCTGTCCATCTGTCCATCCGTCCATTTGTCCATCTGTCCATCCGTCCATCCATCCATCAGCTAGGCTGCTTGTCTTGTGAGGGTTGTGGGTGCTCACGGCGACTCCAGCCGACATTGGGTGAGAGGCCTCTACACATCAATCAGGTCACCAGCCTCTCACACTGTTGACACACAGAGAAAAACCATTCACATTCACATTCGCACCTATTGGCAATTTACCATGTAACCTGACCTCAGCTGCCTTCAGACTGTGGGAGGAAACCCCTGCATGCACGAGGGGAACATGCAAACTCCACACACAGAAATGGCATCGACCCAGTTGGTCAACAGGTTGGAACTTTTACGCTGTGAGGCAACAGTGATAGCCACTACCACAACTGTGCATGCTGGTGATTCTTCTGGATTGAACTTCATGAATCCGCCCATACACTCATAAGAAACCATTTTTCCTCTCTTAGTGATATTGACCTCTTTTCTTTGGAACTTAGACACCTGATTTATTTACCTCCCCCATTATGTTTTTATGTTTCTGCCGCTGTGTGTTGTTTGCCATCTATTGCTTTAAGAGCAGCTTTATGTGAAACATGATGGATGGAGGTGGTATGGACACTTTCACTTTCGTTAACATTGTGAGATATTGCATTTTTGAGTATTTTCTTCAATATCCAAGGGAATAAATCAAAGTACTTCCAGCATATTTAGAGTTTTGGCAAAGGTTGGGGCTTTACTGAGTGCACTTGAGTTTTTTTTTCAGATGTGTATAACTTCACTGTAGAAAATAGTGCCTATCTGTATATTCTTCGGGTTACTGATTGCAGCAGATATCAACTTGTCAGCCACTTCATTGTGTAAAGCACAAAGCAACACATACAGTAGCCAGAGACCATAAAAAATCGTCCTACTCATGGCTTCTAAAAATACTGGCAGCCAGAACCCTTCTGCTCTCTGCAAGTCTGTCTCAGTCTCTCTCACGCTTTCTCTGCTATACGTGCCTTCTTCTTGTAACCTGTAAATGGTGAAATCAAAGGGGAGTTACATAGATCCCTCAAGCCGCCTTTATAAAATCTACCAGACTGACTTCTTGGCCAATCAGGCCAAGCTCGTCCCTTTTCACAGTGCAAGTCATATTTTTGGAAAACACAACCCCACTTGGCATCAACAAAGTCAGCAGCTGTGCCCCACATTCACACTCTCACTGGGTTTTGAGAACATAAAAGAACAAGGCATTGAATAGTTTATTCAAGATAAATATTTGTAAGTATATTCACTTGAATGTGGGGTTGATGGAGAGGAAAGGGAGAGATAAAAGTAACATCCACACCCAGAAAAAAATGCTCTATTACATTCATTTTTGTTGACGTAAGAGTATACTGTACTACTGTATATATATATTGAATTACAATGTGGAATGCTGCACGAGTGGGACTCAAGCAGTCTGAGGAGCATCAGCGTTCTATCTGTTCTTGTAGAACTGTTCTCACTCTGTAAGCATTTTCTATCTTGAGTGAAAGCTCAGAGGCAAAGTTCACCATCTTAACACCATCTTAACACGTTTATAGACACATGGATCAGTGCTTGATCCAGTCAGTGTGCATGATTGTCTACAGTCAGTGCCTTGGCCAGTGGATTGGTCGAACAAGAACAAGTTCATGCATACAGTATTTCATGCATAGTTTGTTAGCGGGAGGAGCCTGTGCAAAACACAAGAATATACTAAACTTGTACTTTGCAGTATAAACAATTAACAAAACCAACATTGTTTAATAAGAACTTTGGCAAAGATGTAAACCAAAAGAGATTACGTTTTAAAATGTGCCTGAACATCTTGTCAGTACTTGTGTAATTTACCTAATATGTGCGTGACAGGAACTGAATGTTCTAGCTAGTTGGCCGGTTTGAACACAAGATTAAGGATGCAGAAATATTAATTATATTTGCTTTCTTCAACATTGTAAGATCAAGTGTTTTTCACTGATTGATGGATCTTGATGAAAAAAATCTGGCATATTTAGTGGACAGATATCTGTCAGTATGTGCATCTTTAGTGCAGCTTGATTTAATTTGAGGGGCCTGTTGGGCCGCGGTGGAGGTATGAGCTCTACCAAGTAGCAATCCAGTTAATAGGTTTTTGTTGATGAGAGGATCAGATAAGATAGGTGTTCTATCAGTGCTCCAACAAAGACAGTTCAGGGAAATATAGATAATGACAAAAAGGTGGATATATTTGTTTAAACTCTCAACTTTCAGCAGAACCCATTTGTCACATTCACTGTACAGACTCATTCACTTAGTGGGTAGAAAAGCCATGCCTATCATTTAGTGATGATTTCTGGTGAGATGGACCATATGGGTTGTTTCACTGCCAGATTTGGCTTGTTTTCCTCTGCGGTAGAAGCAGATTGTAAGTTGACGGGAGAGCCTCTGTTATTTGTTATGATTTTGAAGCAATGGAAATGCAGACAAAAGAAATATAATGTATTACATGTGGCTTGCTGTTGTATAGTTTTTTGTTGTTATCTCTGATTGATGGTTTTGCATTGTAGTGTGCTAGAACACATGTTCATACATTCTGTGTCACTTGTGAAATATGGGATTCAGCTGATTATAGTAGAGTGCATCAGAACGTTCGACCAGGAGGTAATAAAATACATTTGTTGCCTGAGAGGGATTCTGGAGCACATGCACCATAGCACTTATCTCTTTTTATCCACCTATATCTCCAGTGTGCACAAAGACCGCGGACAATGCAGCGTGATAAGCCCGTGGGTTCCTTCTGTGACGTTAAGTGCATTCTCAAAGAGGTTGTCGGTAATCTATCATGCAAACTCCAACGCCTTACACCACAGCCTTGCTGAATACTTGCCTCTGATTTTCACTGAAGAGCCAAGTCAAGAGACATCCCTTTTTCTGCTCTGTTAATATCTCCACATCTCTCAATCCTCTGCTTTCTCTCACACTCACACTGGCCCATTCACAGATAGAGATCACAGTTAAAAACAAGTGTCATATTACAGAGGACTACATTCATGCTCAGCAATCTAGACAAATGGTAATAGAGATAAAAGAAGTGTGTAAATCAGGGAAAGACAGTGGAGGAGTAGCTCGGTAGATCAGAGATTCTACTGCACGAGCTGTTCACCCGACACGATTGTGTGTTTTCCTGGTTCTCACTTCTTCAGTGAAGCTATTTTAAGAGCAAGTGACAAGTCAGCTCCTGGCTTTCCTTCAGTTGAACAGAAGTCTCCCTGTTGGGTGAATTGTGGGAGGCTTTTATTTGAGCCATGTGACAGAGGAGAGTATTCCTTTACTGAAACACATTTCAGCTCTGTAACCAAGTGTCAAAGGGCCATGGCATTATCCTTCACCTTCGGCTGATGTGCAGCAGAAATAAAGGCTGTCTTATTAAAGGTGCCTATCATGTTGTTTTTATCCATGTAACAGGAACATACATGACAAAAAAAAGTAAAACACCATGAACATAAATCTTACGCTAGAGGTAATGTGTTTTGTGTTGTCTTTCAGGATAACGTGGACCTCGGGGATCTGATGTTTTCACTCTGTTACCTGCCAACTGCAGGCAGATTGACTATTACCATGATAAAGGCTCGAAATCTTAAGGCCATGGATATCACCGGTGCATCTGGTAATTAAAATCTGATACTGTCTACAGCTACAGGCTGTCACTGGAATCCTGAATGGAAATTAATGACTTCCCATTCTGTTTCTCTCACTTTCACAGACCCGTACGTGAAGGTTTCTTTAATGTGTGATGGTCGTCGACTGAAGAAGAGGAAGACGTCGACGAAGAGGAACACTTTGAATCCAGTGTACAATGAGGCTATCGTCTTTGATGTTCCTCCAGAAAACATAGAGCAGATCAGCCTCCTGATTGCAGTGATGGACTATGACCGGTAAGGAACCTTTAAATATTCATTCATGTCAGTTTTGCATAAAAAAAGAAAAAAAAAGATAAAATACTTTCAAAGCGCAATGAAATGATTTGACCGATATTACTATCACGCTAATTGTTTGAGAGCTTCATCTAAATTTTTCCTTCACTCAGGATGTAATGCAGCATTATTTTTGGAATGCAGCTTGGTCGTGATCACATTTCTTCCCCCTCTCTCTCTCTCCTGCTCCTCCAGCGTGGGCCATAATGAGGTGATTGGAGTGTGTCGAGTTGGTAACGATGCAGACAGCCTCGGTCGAGACCACTGGGGTGAGATGCTCACATATCCACGGAAACCTGTTGCCCACTGGCATCCTCTAGTCGAGGTGAGTTGTCATTACTGTGATGGGGGGGGGGGGGGTCACATGTGTTTCTGCAACACAGCCACAACTCAGAAAGGCACAGGCTTCACAAGGCCTCTGATGGTGACCTGTGGTCGTACAGATCCTGTAAGTTGTGAGGTGGGGCCTCCATCCCTCGATCAGATGCTGGATCCTCACCTTTAACATATTCCTTCAACCATTCCTGAGCAATTTTTGCAGCATGGCAGAGTGACTATAACTATACTGTAAGGGTCAACTAGGGAATACCGGGATGGGGGTACATGGTATGCATTCATATTTAAGTAATATAGATGGTATGATTGAAAGTAACATTGCCCCGAGCATCATGGCACCTCCACCAGGTTGCCTTATTCCCATAATGCATCTTGCTGCCATTTCCTCCTCAGGGTCAATAAATCACACACACCCGGCCGTTTGCATGATTTAAATAAAGCATGATTCATCCGACCAACCCGCCTTCTTCCATCTCTCATGGTCCAGTACTGACACTCATAGGCACGTCGTGGGCAGTTCTGCCAAGGACAGAGGTCATCATAGGCACTCCGAGTGGTCTGCGTCAACACAGCAAGCTGTGACGCAGCCTCGAGAACCTTCTATCAAAGCCAGCAAGCTTTAGAGATATTTGTGCTACAGTTATTCTGTGGGATCGGAACACATGGGTTCTCCCTTTATTCCCAACATTCATCCATAAGTATTGGTAACCAAGGACCCTGTTGACAGTTCCCTGGTTATCCTATATTAGACCAGTTTGATAGGTCCTCACCACTGCATAATAGAAAACAACCCACAAGACCCCAATGTTTCAGAGATCTGACCCAGTTGTTCAACCATCACAATTTGGCCCCTGTCAAAATCTCTCTCTTCCATCACATTAACTTCAGTGACTTACTGGTGACAGGCGCCACTGTGACAAGATCATCAGTGTTGCTCACTTGCCATGTCTGAGGATTTAACGTTGTGGCTGGTGTTTAGTCCATTCATAAGGAATCAGCATGAACATTTGTTTTGTTCGATAACTAATTATTATTATTATGATAAATAATTTTCAGGGAACATGGTCAGGAAATTAATTTTGACATCTGCAAAATCCCAGTCACTTCAAAGTACAATGAAATGAACATTATCAGTCAGGACAAAAGTGAAGTGCAATTCTAATTGTGTATCATTTTAGCTTTTATAGCCAGGTTGTGGATATAGAGCAAGAGGAAATTACAAGAGGCAAATCAACTCTGTCAAACAAGATGTGCAAGAAAAATAAGATTTTACAATATAAAGATGGATTGATGGAAGAGAAACTGTAAAGGAATAAGTGACAAAGCCCAACCGCTGCCCAGTCCAGCAGAGTGGCTTCATTAGTATTCACCGATACAGTAGAGTGCTCTTACAGTCTTGCTGTGAAAAGATTTTCGCTCAGCAGCAATGGGAATTTGTCTGCAAGCTTCTCTTAAGATCGAAGTAGAAAAGAATCTATATCTTCTATTTGCTGGGAGGTTTATTGACGGGGATACGTCAGCCTGAGACTTTCCGAAACACTGTGCGTCTGATTTCTCCATTGAGATAATATTGGTTCCCTCCAAAACAAAAGTCCACAGAGGCTGATGCTGTTTCACTGAAGGAACATATCTCGGTCTGATTGTGGGCACAAATCTTCTGCCAAAGTCCCAACCCTCTGATGTGACCCAGAGGTGCGGGGGTCTAAACCAGTACCGTGATGACAGGTGCAATGGACCTGTGTTGTCACGGTTACAAGTAGTCATTATCTGCAAACTTTAGCACATAAAACAACTTGGTTATAGATGCAGGGAAACACTGTAGTTTAAGATATAATAATAAGTCCTTCAGGTTAGAGGACTATTGTGAAACAAACATTGATGTCAAAAAAGTATATTGATTATTGGTTTCAAAGAAGAAAAGCCTGTATTTTGTAAACGCCTGCTTCCAGACTAACACTGACTTTGTCACTCTATGCAATACAAGATAATGACTATGACAGCTTGAAGTCGGCACACCGTAAAACGCTAGATGCGCAGTACCTAGTGTCAACACATTTGTGTTTAAATCTAAAAAGGCCAGTTTTTAGTCATACTTATCTTGGTTAATTCTAAAGAGTTCTATTCTTGTCTTCATGAGTGTTTATATTCTTTATCTGCCTACTTTTTTTGGATAGTGCAGTGGGAAACCAGCGAGGGAGACAAAGTAGACAACGCTCTGATGTGATTCAGACATCTACACGTGGGTCCAGGTTCGAAACCATCTGAGCTCTCTAGTGAACATTTTTAATGTGGCAAATAAAATAAACACAATTATTCAAAAATCTACCGTTGGAGAGACTTTAGATTTTTTGTGATTTGCAGAGAACTGAGTGTGGATTAGGGAAAGAGCTACACAAACATAGACAAGATATGAACAGCAGAAAGGAGGAAGTCTGCAGAAGAGTTGAAGGATTTTGTCTCTGATCTGTGCACTCAGCCTGAAACAGCTCTTCATTGTGTGAGTGTGCACTTCAAAAAAAATGTATTTAGACACATTGATGTAGGGAGAAAACTGAAAATGTAGCTTGTTATGTTTCTTTGGGGTTATTTGGATGAGTAGCACTTTAAAATCTTCATTGGTGCCTCAAGAAATTACATCTATTATTTACTTCCTTCCAAGTTATTTCAGTCAAAGTTGTTCTTTTTTGATCCTCACACCTCTTCCCAAACTGCAGAGAGCTGCAGTTTGATAGTTTTCAAAGAGCAGATCTGTTCACAGATTTGTTTGCCAGGTAAGCCACTTTGTCCTAAAAAAAGCCTTCATCCCCTTGTTTGGAATCAGCAAACAAAACAGCCACAGTGGCGCAGTCTATTCCAATAAAACTGAGAGAATACATAAATAAATTAACTTCACAAAGATCAGAAATGATTTGGGAGGGATTCACCGTTTCTTTAATTTCCCAATTCATCACTTTGCTGATGAGATGTTATGAGCTTTATTTGATGGGACTGCACATCTCTGAATATAACATGTGTGATATATGAACCCTGTATTTCCCTGCATGGTAAAGCTCTTGGTATTGTGGATTGTTTTTTTTTCTGCAGTACCAGGGGACCACAGGAAGTAGCCAGGGAGGATCATGTAACTCTCTGAGGACGCCTCCCTCTCCATAGCCTTGAATAACAACTCAACCTGAGAGCACGAAATCAACCCGGTGCCTCGGCTGAACCTTTGGACGGTGGTGCCGCTGTGCGCTGCACACACACGCTCCTGAAAGAAGGATGCAGTCGTCCACAAACTTCTATGGAGACGAGGGAGAGACCGTCTCGAGCTCTGTTCAGTCGGATCAGTTGCATGTTGAATGAACGCAAAGATGGATGTTTTCTTTTCTATGATGTTCAATAAGAAAAACAAGACGCACATGCAGACATTTTAAGCATCTGCTATTCCTGGGTACAGTAGTTACTGTTCTTTTTTTTAAACATAGTCTTGTCACTTGTTACCTGTTTCAATGAGGTGAGTCTGTATTTTGCACATTGTACTTACAACCAGTTGAACTGCCATACTGATTCTTTTTTAATTTGGTGGTGAACTGGTGCATGAGGTCACGGTTTGATGGGATATTTCTTCCTCAGTTGTTTGTTTCTGTTTTATCTTTTGGGAATACAGCGTGTTGTTCTGTCAGTTGATGTGCAGTGAACCTCGATTTCTAGACAAAGTATCTGTAAGAAAAATATGTTAATTGTTATCAATAAATATTATTCCATTAAAAAAAAACTCAAATGTGGATCTTTGCCCTCTCCCTTTTTTCGTGTGCGATACAATTTAATTGCACAATGATTTTCCTATTCATATTTTGGTTTACAGTCTATGGATTATACACAGGCAACAACTAGAAAACCTGTGAAACAATAAAATATGGAGATTTAAATGGAAAAAGTTAGAAAAGGTTGCGTATCAGAGGTTTCAGACAAAACACTGAATTGGACTGTGAGTAGATAATGAATGCCTGCAGGCACAGCTCTGACGTGAACCTCTGCCAATTACAAACTTAGTATAAAGTAGTTTTTGACCAGTTAAAAAACTAAACTAAACTAAACTTTACAACTGGATACATTCACTGTGGTTCTCCTTGAGGTGAGCAATCCATTTATCTTCAAGTGTCCACAGGATTAGAAGCAGTCAAATGTGTTGCAGTCAAACTGTGGGATTGAGAATGACCCTTCAGTAAACCGTGGACGAGTGCACAGTGTGAGCTAAAGCTGCTTTTTTGCATGTATCCTTTTGAATCCTTTTGCATTCAGACATTTGCTGGACTTATTGGATGAGTGGGAACCTCCTCACCTGGAACTTCCCCCTCTATTTTTCTTCCATTTGGACAATTTCAGTTGCCATCGCATGATGGCAACTGAAATTTTCCTTTTTGGTTATAGATTTGGTTATAAATTTTCCTTTTTTCCTTTTTCCTTTCTCATTTGATTTACTTAACTGACTTACAGCCAGCGTTTGTCACCACACTAAGCTCTCTTTCTGGCTGATGTTTCTTTTGCATCATGTGTGAGTGGAAGTTGAAATAAAATTTACGAGCTGCAGTAAAATGTCTCTCATTCATTATTATAGACACACCTATAACCTCAAGGCTACCTATGATATAGTGTATGCAGTTCTAATTGGGAATTCAAAGGCTCCAATAAACATAAACACTTTAAATTATATTGTGAAAACAGCGAGTAGGAAAAAAATTAAAATACTGTCACCATTTCCATATTCCCCTTTCATAAAATCATTAAAGCCAAGTAAATAAATATGTTCTGCTTCCATATCAAGTTATCACAGTTACATACTGTGGTGAAACTTGTGAACATCAGAACACGATTTCCCATTTTACTATCACTTTTGTATTGTTACACTAACAAAGAGTTCAAATTCAAATAATAAAAATGCTAAATGCCAGCCACCATTTGAAGCAGGAACCTTCTTGCTGTGAGGCAACAGAGATAACAACTGTAGCAGATGCATGAAAATAATATCCCCTGGCATGTCTCAAAAAGACCCCTATGTCCACTGGGATTGGCTCCACCCCCCTGCGACCATCACAGGAGGAGTGGTATCAATAATGGATAGAAGTTTCAAAAAGCTGCTCCTGTTCCTGAGACTATTTCCAAGATGTTTGAAAAACAGTTTATGACTTAATCCATGAGCAAGACTAAGAAAATGTATTGCAAGTTTAAACGTCTGTCTGACCTCTGACTCTTCTGTCCATCACTCTCAGAGATGGGTTATCGAAGCCAGCTCTCTCAAAGGGCTGCTCTTCGTAGATGGTCTGATGTGATGGGGGAGTAGTGATGAATAATGCAGGCCTCCTTAGTGCTGGTGTCAAGGGTGTCCGAGTGCCATCAACAGATAGCCTTCAGCTGCTGCCATCTGGTTAATATCCATGACCTTGTCCACTTACTCTTCACCTGATTATAACCTACCCTGCGTGTGCATCATGATGAAGATCATCTAAAAGAGAATAAAAAGGAGAGGGTGGGTGTGGGCTGTCAGAGACAGAGGAGTGTGAGGCGTGTGGGTAGCTTGTTAAAGTCTTGTTAGTGGGCACTGCACGACACATTTCGGGGAGGCTGTATGAGTGTGATTCAGCCAGATCGGTCGTAACAAGGAAGGGGAGGGACACTTTTCACAAATCGTTTCATGTGGTGACATAATTATCTGTCAGGAATTTGCTGTTAGGCAGAAAGTGAGATTGAAACATCTTTTAGAGAATGTCGATTCTCAATTATATTTGAGCGGTTTTAAAACCAGCTCTTCAGGAGCCCCTCACGTTGCACTGATACAGACACATGATCTAAAAGGGCTTAACAGGCTTACACACTAATCTCTGCATGTTTGCGCAATAAATGTTCACAAGCGTGTGATCAGCAAATTGGGATAAGCCTTATTGACCCGATGGGAATCCAGAATGTCACATCTCATCGAGGGGCACATGAAGAGGAACTTGTTTCATTACCTCGTACAGTCTGTGTCTATCGTACAGGTTGGTAGAGCAAAGCCTGGTGGACTTGAACATTCAAAGCTGCTTTTGGAGTATTTTAATATAACGTGTATTGTAGATAGAAGAGAGACAGCTGACAGGAAAAAGGAAGCGAGATACAGCAAAGGTTCCGGGCCTGATTTAAACTGGGTACATTCCAGTTCATTGTTGGTTTTTGAGAGAGTGTTGACATGTGTACATGCTTTTTCTTCAGATCAGCATCAACAAGGATAGAATATAAAGAGTAATATTATCATCACTATGAAACCAAGGTGAAAACGGTGTAGACCTGGAGATGAAATAAATACATTTAGTTCATGTTCTGGGTTCAGGACCCAGAGCAGATGATCTAGCAGTCTACTACTTCTGGTGGTTTGTTTTATAGTCCCCTTTTACACTTTGCTCCCATCGGAGTAAATTATTCACATATAAATTCACAACCCTTACCAGAAGTTAAAGCTGCTATTCTGTGTGACAAAACAATGGTCTAGGAAGTGGAGGTGCATGACCATGAGACTCTATGTCACAATCCTCTGCAGAGGCGCTTAGTTAGCGTACAAAATAAATATTTCAGAGCTGCAGCTGTCCTGTGCCATTGTGTCCTCTCTGTCTTACTGCTAATGAGGAGATTTAACCCACACTGTTAATCCCGTGTACTCTAGATTACACAATATAATTGCCTCCCTCAATGAAATGTGCAGGATTCCCAGATGGAACGTGGTAGTAGCCGTGTTTCAGCTATACCAGAGTTTTTTATTCAATGATTTGATTAGCTATTAAATGCAAATAATATGTGTAATAGCAGTGAGTATATTACAATTCAGCTGCATGGTAGGATTGTCTCTTTAGGATGAGTATCCTGTTATCCACACATTGTTTAGTGTTTCATCTCTATTGTGTTATGCTTGCCTAATTATGGCAGTTTCTAATTACGTTAAAAATGGAGACTATGGATGAATCAAATCTAAAGTAGCTTACATCAGACCAACACTGTAAAACCCAAATATCATAGGTAACAGTCTATCTGTCTAAGCTCAGTTGGCTATTCATTCACCAGCACTTTTATCCAATGTGACTTACAACTGAGGGTCAACACTGAAGCCTCAGTGCAATAGGAGACATTGAAGTAAGTCACAATATCACAGTAATAGGGTCCCGACCAGTACCCAAGGAACAGTTATCCATTAGCATTTAGCAGTTTGTACGCCTCTGTAAAAATTGAAGATGTAATCACTGTGACGGGGATAAGTCGCACGAACACATTCACTGATACTAACTTGTTAACTGGCTACCTCAGTGCATACAATAAATCAAATAACTGTCCTGGATTCTAAATGGTGGAACGAGCTCCCAATTGACATCAGGACAGCAGAAAGTCTTCACATCTCTTCCGACTACACATCCGATAAAAAATGTTTGTTGCACTGTTGCACTTATATGGCACTTACAAATAGCTCTTTGTATTTGAGCAAATTGTACTTACTTGATTCTCGTTGTAATTCTCTCTTTTAAAATGTAGAGCTACCTGAGCCTTTTTGGGAAGCAGTTGGACATTTTCTATACATCAGTTCTATTGAGAACCAAGACAAATAGCAATAAATCATTCTTATTTCTAAAAGCTAATAAACACACCTGACTGCAATGCCTCAGGTATCTATCTTTCTTTCTGGCATTAATCGGCACACTGGCAAAAAACGTTAAGTCATTTGTTTTGCTTTATTGGCAGAACATTAATATATTTGGTTCCCAAAGCACAAGAGAAACAAATAGATTCAAAAAAGGCAGAGGAGAATTTTATTATGTGACATTGACTAAATAAAAGAGCACTAAATGCAAAATGTAGTGTTTATGTGCTGGTTGTATAAGCACATGGTAATTCCACACTTTCTATATATCTTTACATCCTATATGCATGCTGAAGTCATAGCTAAAACAATATGGAACCAGAGCTAAGGAAAAGAAAGAAGATGACATAAGGAGCTGAAAAAAACTAAAACAAAAAAAAATGCTCTCTTTTGTTTTGCAGGATCAGGCTTTTGTCAAAGCTCGCCAAGTCATACTTTTATCCTCCATCACTAGAAAACAAAGCTTTTCAGTATTTGGCAAGACCATAGAGCTGGTTAAAAACTTTGAAACTATTTATTTTTTACTTCCCATATTTAAAACAGGCTTATGAAGAACATCTGTCTCCTAATATATGGCAAGGACCAATTATATCTCCTGATCTTTGGGATTCTATTGTCTCTTTATCAGGTTCCTCTTTTCAGATTTGGATTGGAGAATTTGTTTAGATCTGGAAAATGTTTTAAAAACACAACACAGGGCTCTGACCTCCTCACCTCTAACATCTGTGGCTCTGGGAATGTGAAACACAAATGAACAGAAATTGATACTAATGTCCATAATATGTTTATGTATAATTTTATTAATATAAAATGTTTTCATCACATCTCATCCCTCATAAAGATTTTATACTAAAATAAAGCTTTCAATAAATAGCTTGCATTTTCCCCTATTAAATAATTTTCCCTTTAAGCATAAGATTTTAAACAAAAATTTCCTGAACCATATTTTATATAGTTTTAGAACCGCAGGCATATTTAAATTTTAACCCACTGAATAACAGAGAATTCTGTTTGAGGATGCTTTATTATATTCTTCAATAGTAACGCTCTCTGTTGGTCATAATGTGTATTGCACAGTTGTTGAAGCTGTGAAATAAGAAAAGTAAGGCAATAAACCAAAGAGAATCCAGGTGCTGACTCAGTTAAACCACAGTCCAATAGATTACTTAAATTAAATAAGAACTACTGCAGATCTCATATGATCTTGGTGACAAATGTGCAGTTACCCTACTTTACAAAAGAGGATTAACAGATGAGAGAAGTCAAAAATCGTATTGATTCAACAAAAACACTAAATGATCGCCCTCATATCTGTAACTCTGAGTGTATACAGGCACACTAAATCTCTTCATTTTATTTTGCATGGACAAAGCATGCACTAGGGCTTTTAATTGATTTATAGATGGTAGTATGGTGATACAACACATCTAAACATAGCATCATACTATTTCTTGATTCTTTGTTATTCAAGATTTTAAATTCCAATTAAAAAAAATATATATATAACCAAAAACCTAACTCTGTGTTCACTCAGTTGCTACTTTTCCAGCACCACTGTGAAATGCTTATCATTGTGTTGTGTGTTGTGTGTCATCATCATCAGTCACAAACTGCCTGTTATGGCCCAATTGGCTGATGTGACCTCTGGCTACAAAAAAATGTTGCTCCACACAAAAACTGTGCAAAAGGACAACTGTGTTTTTTTACACCATTCAATCTAAAACGAATTCTCAAATGAAGCGTGGAAAACATATCAGCGTGAATTTAGGGAAACAAACAAACAAAGTGTTCTAAATCTGAGGGCGGTCTTCACGAGAAGAGCAGCACTGACAATGGCTGAGGCTTCGGCCACAAAATGAGAGGAGAGTTTAAACCCTAAAGCCACATTCAGGAGGTTATTTACTTGGAAGTCACTTAGACGTGAGGGCGGCTGTTGCAGCTTTGCTGTAGAAGAAGTGTGACAACGGAGGGGAGTATCCTGTGACACTGTCTTCCGGCTGGACATCTCTCCGTCTCATTCCTCCGGCTCCACTCAGCTCATATCAGCAGACGAGGACCGACTAGTGCTGCTTTACAAGCCTGTGTTGCCATGGCGTCAAATGCCAGCCACATGTTGGAGGCTGCCTTGGAGCAAATGGACGACATTATTGCTGGTAAGAGTTTCTGTTTCATTATCGGAACTTCAATAGCCGGCCTGTTTGTAATTGCAGGCTCCCATAAAACCAGCCCGGCCCACATGCATTCACCGTGGGATACTCACACACATGTACACACACATACTGACATGTACTGACAAGCACTTACACACACACGCACACACGCACACACACACATAATGTGTGTACGTGTCTCAACTAGCTGCTCATATTCATAAGATGATAATGTATGTATATGTCTATATACAGTTTGTGCATACATGCATTATTGCATTCTGAACACCAGTTAGAGCACTTGGGGCACAGTTGGAGAGGATTTAATGAAATAGAAGTGAGCAGGTTTTTTCACAAGTATTTTTTCACTCACACTGACTCAATTGCAATTTTTTTACTCATTGAGCGCACGTCTCCCACAGCACAGAAACTGCCAAACCTCTAATTACTTTCCAGCGTCGTCTTCCTTCATTTTCTAGAGGAGGTGACACATTTTTGTCACTGATGTTTATCACAGCCACAGCAGTGGTTTTGCTAGGGGTCAGAAGAGGTCAGAGAGGTGCTATAAATAGAAGCGACAGTCCAACCATTAGCACACTTCCCTCAGAATATAAACTACACATAACAGCCAAAAAGCACATAATGTCAGTGAAAAACATTTCATACAAGTATATAACAAAATGCATTTTGTCCATGTGTCAACATTGTGTCAAGACTGCGACATAGTACTTTTTCAGATTGTACACGTGAAAAGTACTTTCTGCAACTTGACGTAGTGATTACACTAACCTACAAGTTGAACCTCTAATTTGTGGAGGCCATTTGATGCTATTTTCATCCGGTAAACCACACTTGAGTACAACAGTGCCATCAAGAGGTCACTTCAGGGACTGCTCCCACAATTAGCTGTGTTCTCATTACTGATGCCTAAGAAGTTAGGATGCTGAATAAGCCATGAATCTGAGTTTGGTCTCTGTGTCGGTTGTGCAGTACTTATGATTTCCTGTTGTTCTTTCCTCTACAGGCAAAATCGGTGAGGAGCTGTTAGATGCTCGTATGCATTCAGGGGGCCAGGATCACCCGTCCGTAGAGTGGACCCAGCAGAAAACCCTTCCCCCACCCATGGACCCCGCCCTCAAGACTCTTCAGCTGACTGAGGCCCTCAGGGCCGAGCTGGAGGGCAAGTGCAGTAAAGAAGAACAGGTCTCGCTCAGGAAACACGTCTCCACTGATACAGCAAATGTTATACTCAAGTGGCTGGAGAGAGACCAGGTGAGCACTTCACTCTCATCACACGACCTTCAGCCTTCAGACAGGGACAGTATTATAGCATTAGAGCATCATATATTCTGGAAATACTTGTATATAAGAGATGGCTCTGTGGGTTTGCTCCTACAGAGTTCATGGGTTTTATAAATTGCACAATATAGTTGTGTATGATCCTAGTCATCAACATCTGGAGGGCCTTTTCCTGTCTGCAAGAAGTTAAGAGCTGGAGGCTGGATCCTCTGCACACTGCTCCGGTAATGAGATCCAGAGCTCCTGTTCAAAGTACAAGCAGTCACACCCCCTTTGTTTTTTTTTACAGTCCTGCTCCCAGAGTTCCTTCATTCTTATACCTTTGCATTACTACTGTGCTACTACAGTTGTCTTATGCAACTTACTTATATACTCAAATTATATATTGTGAGCTTAAACCCCCCCATCCCCTCCACGGCCTCCTCCTCCCATTTGGCGTCGTCTTCACTGACTTATTGCTCCTCACCACATCTGACAAGCATGTGCTGCAGAAAGTTTCCTCTCCCCTGTGCCCCTTTAGGAAGCCCCACAAAATCAGCCTGACTGAGAGGTACTTCAGACAGAGCGAGAGAGCGGGCGAGAGAGACATTCAGAGACCAAGGTGCAGGGGAGAGAAAGTGAGGGCAGATGAACAAACATAAGGTGCAGTAGTAATATGCAGAGACTGAAGCAGTTTGAGTGGGCTTGAGAGGGAAAGCAGGAGAAAGAAAAAGGGGGAGGTAGGAAGAGGTAGAAAAAAGTGAAGAGAAGAAAGAAAGAGAGTACAGCCAACTGGCAGAGTTTGAGTTATTCGGCTCAGCTCTAAAAAGTTTCAGGCGGCCCAGACTCCAAACCACACGGACCGAAGTCCTCTCTGCACACTCTCCACTGCAGTATGGTGGGTCTGTAAAAGCAGCAGAGTTGGAGTGAGGACGATAAAGAGTGCGACACCGTGATGAGGCATTATTTAGCTTCTTGTTGTGGATCTGGTCTCTGTTCATCCATCCTTGCAGCTGCAGACTGCACCGTCTGTATTTAACATCAAGCGCCAGACCTCCTGTACGATGGGCCTGCACAATGGAGTATGATATTGATTTTTACAAACATTTTGCCTGGCTCAGAAAGGTAAGACCCTCTGCACACGCATGTTGCATTCTTCATACCCTCACACTGCATCCATGACTGCACAAAAGATCTTGTGTGTTTGTTTTGCTCCCGGAGCGTTGCTGCCTTTACTGTACAATATAATTACAGTTGCCATGGCAGCTAATTTAGGAGGAAGACGTGTTTTGTTTTTGAGTTGAGGAAGTTCGCTGCAGAATATGAAACACACACACAGCCGGATGTGGACAGAAATGTTCACGTAAGAAAACTTTGAGATGTGTTGACTTATAAGAGGGAATTGCTGCACTTTTTGTTTAAGAAAAAATAAGATTCAAGGGAACATTTATCTGTTTGACTGAAGAGCGATCTAAACAAGTTAGTTCCTCTTGCTGCAGAAAACGTTTTGACATAATAACCAAAATTGTCTTCCGATTTAATGATTAGTCTGAGCAGCACACCAGGTTAACAGGTCACTGCTGCTGACTCGTGGGTGAATTGTCGAACACACAACAAGTGTGTCAGGCCGGTCGTGAGGTGAGAGTGTTTGAGGCGGATGATAAATGGATACACATGTCAGCTGAGATCATTTCCTGCCACTTGAATCTGGAGGGATTCTTCTGACAGCACGCAGCATCTTGCTGCCATTAAGAAGTCATTATGCCTGACTGCCTCCATTAGCTTTACATTTCTACTGCCTCTAATCCACAGAGGAAGCCTTTTCATGCACATGCCTTATAATCATTGGTGAAACAATGAATCAAATTCGAGACGATAACATGTCAGCAAGTAGAAGAAGGGGATAATGGAGGATTTCAGGATTTTCAGCCACGTGACATTCTTCATGATATTGTTTAATAATAAACAGTAGCTTTGCTCAAATAGCAGGAGATTACAGAAATGCAAAGTAAATTTTTATAAAAAATATTTTAAATACAAATACAGTGTTGTTAATCACACTACAACTCACAATTTCTAAGCAATGATAGCTAAGTTAACTTTAAATCTCAGCCAAGACCTACTGCAGCCTAATAGTGGAATAAGGAAAACGTCAAAGTATTCGAGGAGGGACTCGTGTTGGACATAAATCCTATAGGTTACTAAAAATAAAAAAACTATCTGTAACAACCTTTGTATTTCCAAGTGACTATAATATTAAAACACATGGCCTGTCACAACGAGTCTATTAAAGGCTTACTGGTATTTTGAAATTATTGCAAACCGCTTGAGCTGGCTGCCTCAGGATGATGGACGCTGGGCTACATTATGTTTCCATGATTGTGGTTGAAAGCCTGGATTTCTGAGAAATTAGAGCTCACTTGGTTGCACTTCGCCTTCCCCTGCACACGGATGATTCTGAACATTCTCTGACTGCACAGGCAGCTCGGAGCTCAGACGAGCTCAGGACATTTTTATTCCCACTGATCAGTGGGTATAAAATGCTGTAATCAACTTTTAATGCTGGACCAAGACCTTTAAACTTTTACAGACTGACACACAAGGAAGTTTGAGACCAAGAGAACAAATTTGACCCACTGGGTAGTTCTGTATTAATGGTGTACTTACTGAACTTAATACCTGACCTTTATTCTGAAGGTAAACCTTCACTCAAACAGCAGCAGCGAGTCCTACCAGGAACGCTTATTACGTCTGGAGGGAGACAAAGAATCGCTAATTCTGCAGGTAAGAACCCTTTCTGTTGGGTTGCATCTTGTTAAATACAAACATCATAATCTCTGTCTGTCTCTGTTTGTGTTACATTGTTGTGGCCTTAAAAAAAAGTTGTTGGAGCCAAAAGCCTGGACATCCACTTATAAACATGAATCAATTCCATTGGATATGAGTACATATAAAAGAGGATATATGACACTGTGCTGCTTCTGGGAACTGATCTAAACACTGCCTATATCACGTTTCAGTAAAAGGAAAGGGACGAGGAGAGGAAGGTGAAAGGGCAAAGGTGGATCAGAGTGTTGTGTTGTAAACGTTGGGTAATTGCGTGTTTTTTTCCCACCGCATGAGTGAAGCAACGGTTATAAACTGGGTGCAGTTTCGACACCAGTATGTCTTGTTCTGTGTGAAGCGTTTGTCTGCGTATGAGCGTGTGTAGGTGTGTGGGACTGCTGAACAAGTGCTTATCTCAGACAGGTTGAGGCTAGCACCACCACTCGCACTGCAGCGTGAAGGTGTGGGCGAGAGCAGGTGCCCCACTTGTTCCTTCAGGCCTCAGATGAAACATTCCTTTGGAAAGATCGGCTGCAGTTGGCTGGTCGGAGCTGCCATTTAGCGTGTGATTAGTTCTTCTATGACCTTAATGGTTTCTGTGCAGATTTACATTCATCATGCATTCTGCTGACGCTGCTGGAGCCTCTGATGTGTTGCGAGCGCCGAACGAGGCACAATGGGTCATTCATTGCTTCCCAGGGGAAACGTTTGCACTATTTGATCTGGCACAGATGTGGACATTTCAAACAAAAACGAGCAGCAGAGATTAAATGAAAATAGCTGATCTTAATGAACGAGCTCTGTGACTAACTGTGGAAATATAAAAAATCTTAGCTAGGCTGCAATTGGATAAGTTTGATGTAGAAATAGGATTCTCACCGCTGCTGTCGCTCCGTCCCCACACACATGCACACAGGTGAGTGTGCTGACGGACCAGGTGGAAGCTCAGGGGTCGAAGATCACCGATCTAGAGATTTCTCTGGTGGAGCACCGGCAAAAACTCAACTCCACAGAGGAAATGCTGCAGCAGGTAAGAACCTCACTGACCTTCTCTACTCGAGTCTTTAACAGGACTTTCTCAGAACCAAGCGTTTGATGTGTTACTGGACCTCAGTCAGGAAACTCTGACTTCTTACCACAAGATGATGCAGGGCTGCTATATCAATATTGTTGCTCCAGTTCATGAGATGTGAGAGGCCATTTATCCTTTTAAAAGCGACCATTCTGCAGATCCACTCTTTTCCTCATAAGCTGTAACTTGAGGACGATTTTTGCTTCCTGTGTCTAAGAAATTCCTCTCTGAGATTCCAGTGTACTAGGCTGCACATAACCTTGACAACAGAAATATTTAAAATGCTCAGACGTATCCCGGTACAGAGCCTCAGAGTGTAGCTGGTTTATGCAGGGCCAGACTAGTCTGTCTGGGCAGGTGATTACAGCAACTTTAGCCACACACCCCCCAACCTGTAACCACCAGGACTGAGGCTGTGCATGCTCTCGTACACACACAAATACACACACGCACACACACAGACACACACACACACACACACACACACACACACACACACACACACAGAAACACACATACACACACAGAAAGAGAGAGAGAGTCAGGAGACAACAGAGGGAAGGAGGAACTGAAAAAGGTGGAGAGATGGGAGGGAGAAAGAATAGGGGTGGTGCTCCTTTTTAAAGTTAGAAGTGTATGTCTGCAACATTCAGTCGTTTGGCTTTGACTTCAAATCTACAACTGAGACTTTGCTGAGCAGTTCGAAGGACTCTGAACGGAATGGATGAATGAATCTTTCAACTCCTGAAACCTCAAGACGATTAAACCAGTGTTTCAATGAGGAAAAATACTTTACGTCACAGAGACACTGGGGTAAGATGAACCAGGTATTACACAGAATAAATTAATCTCCTTCTTACAATGCTGGAATTTCCATTCCAAAAATTGCCAGGAATATGTCTATCAGCGAATCTGATGAGATGTGAGCTTCATGCTCAGCGCCTCCCTCTACGTGCTTTTCGTGTGCAGGGTATCAAAGGGCAGGCGAGGCTGGTTTCTTGGAGGCATGGTCATTATGAGGCTTTGGACCTGAGCTGTAAATCTCTTCCTGGTGACAAAGCTCCAATATTTTCCGTGTGCACACTAGGAGGGAGCCCAGATATTTTCCGAAGCCAGAGTTTTAAATGGACGTATCCATATGTACTGTTTGCCTTCCTGCCATGCTCATTTCTGGACTTTAAGTGATTTAGCACCTGCTTGACATCAACCAAATTAGTAGTACATCTGCCTGTGGAGCGGGGCTTATAGCTGTGGAGGCTGGCGGCCAGTGAAGGGCGACAGTCGCACAACTGTACCGCAGACCCAGCGTCTCCTTCAGCACCAGGTTCGATTGGCCAAAGCTTTGCACCCTGACAGGAAAATGCACCTGTCAGAGTTATTCTAATGTTCTTTCTATGAATGTTTTGCATGCTTTTGGCACCTCTCTCACCCCCCCACCCCCTCTGCAGTGTACTTTGAGTGAGCTGTGAAATAGGCATTATAAATAGTGGTCATGGGTTGTGTATATTTAGCCACTCAAACGGCGTCTGAAACCAGTGGGACGGTCATTACAGGACTCGCTGTGCCTCATAACTAATGTTGCCTTTGTTCAGTAAGTACTGAGCGCTGGAGGGATACTGTGTGTACGTTTGTTTGTGTTGCTTCATGCTCTCGCTGCATGTTGTCGATGACAGGAGCTCCTGCATAGGACGTCACTGGAGAACCAGAAGCTGAGTCTTATGGGGGAGGTGTCCTACCTGAAACTGAAGCTGGCAGACATGGAGGGAAAACAGAACCACGGGGCTGAACGGCAACAAAAAGCAGAGGTAGGATTGTCACAAAGTTTTAATCAACACTATGTGCAGATGGTTATTTTGTGGGTCAAGAACTTATAAAAACAAGGTTGCCTTTTTTAAGTTCAGGTTCCATGGATTTACTTGCGCAATAATTCCTCCCTCAGTATAATTTTGTAATGAAACTGCATATTAATGTTAAGCAGTTTTATTCTCAGTTTTAGGCTCAAGGTCAAATAGCCTTCTGGTTGATTTCACCGGGGTCTGCTATAAAGGGAAATGAGTTAGCTAAAAACATCAGGAACACTTCTGTTATGCTCCAGTCCATGGAAAATTTGAACCTAACTCTGCAGGAATGATGAGGGGAAGCACAAAAATCTTGCCCTGTGTTCTGATGGATCTAACCTTGAAGTCAGCTGCTGATTTTATGGCAGACCATAAACACTTTCTGGATGGATGTAGGGGAATATTCACCCAAAATCCTGGCTCTGTTGTTCCTGGGCACAAGACTACAGGAAAAAAAAAAAAATCCTCTGAGGGGTTTAATTTTTTTGTCCGTTTAAACTGAATCATGTATTTGCTTAAGACCGATGTGTTGGGTTACCAGCGGACTTCCTGGGCTTTTAGCGACCATATGGGTTGGAGAAAAAAGGCAAAAGCAGGGAAAGCTGAACTATTACTAGACAGGATACCGTAATGTATGTAGTTACTGTCAAAACACTGCTGGTCAAAGAGCCTTTGTGTCGTCAGGTTAAGAGGGTTCAGGCACAGTGGAGCTGGCATGATGGATGGCGGGACAAATATGAACGTGTGTAGGCTTAAGCCCAGAGAATTTTGTTGTTGGTGGCGGGTAAAGGGTGAGACAGGCCCTTTCGGAAAAAAGCCCCCTTCCTACCTGAGCATATTTTAATTAGGTATATTAAGTATTTGATTAGGATTTGATTTGTATTTCTAAATCAGGAAGAATCCACATACGTGTGTTTAGTAGATGTGTATTCAATCCTTCTTCCGTATTTCTGCATTAACTTTGAGCACAAAACCAGCTTCCTGAACAGCTGCTCGGACTTAAGGAGAATAGGAAAACATCAGCTTTCAACACTACCTCCACGTGCTGCCTCTACTACACAAACATGTCCACACGTATGCACTCACTTGCACGCAGACACACACACACACACACACAACATGTGCAAGCCTCTTTACTGTGGAGCCAGCAAGCTCATAGTTAAATTTAGCCATGGGGGCTCTTCATATCATCTGTCATATCCGCTGTGCCAGACCCCAAGTGAGACTTCCTCTGTCCACAGTCCGGGCATAACTTGGCCGGTGTTTACTCTCTTTCTGGAGGAACATGCGGGCACGGATCACCTCTAAAAGACGGCAAACAAAATTCACCCCTCAACCAGTTTACCAGTGCAAATGTCCCATAAACTGAATATAGACTTGATGGTCAAAGCATAAGAATAGTTGTGGCCAATAGTTGTACAAAAATAAAACGTGTGTTTCCAGATGAGAGTAACTGATGCTGGGTGTCTGCACATGGGAGCAGCCAAGTATCTGTGTTTCTAATAGAGGTTGCGCTATTGATACATTCGGACTTGGGACCAAATCTATTCTTTCTCACTATGTAAAATGTCAGATTGTCAGGACATGAAGAGAAAAAAAAAACACCGTCCCCCCCGAAAGGTCATTTCTGCAAGGATGCACGGACACACACAAACACAGACAAATAAACCCACTCCCCATCATTGCTCTTTCTAAACATCTCTCTCAATGATTTCTCCCCCACTGCATCCGTCAGACTGTAGTTAACTTCATTAGTGAGCTGCAGGAGCAGATGTGCAGGTTTCAGGAGGAGATCAATAGCAAGATCCAGGAGAAAAAGGCCTCGGAGGTCCCGGCCGACACCGGCGCTGCTGTGGCGTGCTGCGCTGGGCCCGCTGAGGGTGGAGGCTGCAACCCCACAGGGTCGTCCTGTGACAGAACCTCCGGGGTGATGCACCAACTGGACGAGGATCCAGATGGGGCTGATGGGATCACCCACAGCCTGGGAGAGGGTAGCTCAGATGCAGAGGAACAGTACCACTATGGAGAAGAAAGTGTAGGCACAGCCCGGCAGCATGACTTCTACTGTTGTGTGGAGCATGGGTTTGTCTCACTGCAGTGGATGTGATCCTTTGGTGTGCGATTGAAAGTTGCATTCCCCACATGTCCTCAGTGCACCGGTCACCCTGGTTACAATCTGTTCTGTAAACCAACAAACTTAGTCATATTTATCTGTTCAGCATCAGCGTGTGACACGACTAATACCAGCAGGTGGCTTTCATTTTGTGTGATATTTTGTGCAATGCTCAAACTAACCAACATCACACGATCATTGTATCCTGCTATTGGAGTGACACTGTTATTTTAAAGTCTTGCAGCTGTATTAACATTTTTTTCTCGCGTGGTGATTTAGGGTTTACTGAAGGAGCTCCGTATTCTCAAGGACAAGGTGGAGCACCTGGAGGACCAGAAGTCCCAGTACGAGAAGAAACTCAAAGCAACCAAGGTAAAGGAAAGTTCTGACTTCCATGGTGTCTAGACTCTGAAACACACACCGAAGCCCAAATTCCACTGCTAACTGTCCACTGAACTTTCCTTAATGCTGTCGAGTCCGATGTTCCAGCCAGTTAAGTGAGTCATTTTCTTTCACACACCCTCTTACTCACAGACACCTTCTGAATGTTTTTTTAAGACGTCTGTGAGCTATTTCACATTCTATTTTAAAAGAGAAATAAAGTTAATAATGGCTTAGTTCTTTTTTGAATATCCTACTTGTATACTCAGACATGATCTCACTGCATTAACTTAGACTTCTTCCAGTTGATTCTGTTGAATCTTTATGTCTATTCCAGTCTGTGTCCATGCACTGGGTTATATAAGATATATACTCATGGTGTTGTTACTGTTGTTGTTCATCTGCCATTAAAATATACATTTGGTGATTCATTTTAGCAACTGTCTGCAAGGCGTTGCTTGAATTGGCTTCAGGGTGGAATGGGATGAATCTAGTGGGTTTTTTTTAAATGTTGGCGTCCACACACCTTCATTATTTTGGTGGCTTTCCAAGGGATCCATCTGGTTTGTTGTGCAGTGTAACTTAGTTCTGCATTAATCAAAGTCAAACTACCACGTGGATTTCTTTATTTTTAGTTTTGAGATGTTCATCCAATATATCCCTGTCTATCAAATCAATGTTTATCAGGAATGTTTTCTTTGTTATTTTTGGTTTGTTTTCCCGTATCAGACAGTAACACAATGTTAGACAAAAGTTAGAATTTAAGCTAAGAACATCTTAAAACACACTTGACTAATTGGCTACAGATGTTGATATGACAAAAACTGAGTTTATTTCCTTTAACAGATTATTTATGTTAATTTTTCTGTTTTTAACAGTTCTATGTTTTGGAAAATCTATGTGTTGATGTGGTGACTAAGGCAGAAAGTGTATTTCCATTATTCCACTTCCATTTATTTTCTCTCCAGTGACAAAACACGCTGGTGAATGGGTCAGCCTGAACTGAACTTTATTACCAGCTGGCCATATTTTTGTGGTTTTCTAACAGTCAGAGAGATATGTGTGTACTTTTTTGTGGATGTGTTGCATATGTATATAGTTGCTGGTGGATCTCACACACATGTCTGCACTTTAAATTCAGGTGCATTTCTTGTTTTTGGAGAATGTGAAAAAGGGCTTTTAGCTTTGCGTGTTTAAACAGCAGTGTGCTGGCACATGTATGCAGAACTCTCTGCTATAACTTCCCGGGTTGTGTGGCACCTACAGGCGGAGATCAGCAGCCTGCAGCACCTTCTGCTCACGAAGAACGCTGAGATCGAGAGCTTGCACACTCAGCTGCTGGCCAGACCCTGTCTCACCAGCGAGAGCTCAGAGAGAGGTGAGCAAAGCACTCACAGCTTCAAGCACTCACACCAACCTGCCAACAACAGCCCCACACAGGGAGAGCTACCTGCCCGGATAGATGACACAGACAATGACTGCTGTTGAATTCATTAACTCGTAATAAAAGCTGTGGGGAAAACTCTGGCCCTTGATTAACTGTCTCATCATGTGTCTCTCTCTCTCTTAGAAGAGATTTACAGGAAGCGGTTAAACGCCACATGTAAGCCTGGACAGTATATAATGAAAATCATTTAAAACCTCAGGGCCATGTCTACTTTTTGATAAATGATTTATTTCTGTTCTCCGGACGTTTCTCTTTATTCTGTTATCTTCCCTCTGCTCTTTGGGGCAGATTTGACAATCACCACCCGGTTTCCAAAATTACCTAATGTTCCATCTCTCCTCCCTCTGGCTTCTTCGTTGTCTTCATGGATTCTTAAACTCATAATCTCCTTTTTGCTCCTAATTTTCTCTGTCAAGAAGGAAAACTCCTCTGGGGCACTTCCTCCGTATATTCACTGTCACTGTCACCAGCAATGCTGCCTGTGTGACTTTCTTTGTGACAGAGGAAGTGGCTTTATATGCTGACATGAAGATTGCTGGTTAAACAAGGTTTCGGGGAATCTAAAAATACATGGTTTAGATGGCACAGAAAGATATTTTACATGACAGGATGAGCTGATTAATCATTGTGTCGTTTCTCTTTCCAGATCAGGAACTGCAGAGGCTTAAGATTGGAATGAAATCACTGGTCGCTGCAAACGATGAAAAGGTAACTCACCAGGACTCAAGTCCTTTCACTTTCTCCTCAGAACATCTGGGGGTGATTTAGCAGCATTGAGAAGCATGTGTCTGTGACAATGTAAATGTCTTACTGGCGTGTATATAGCAGCGCTATCATCACCGCCGTTTGGAAGGTTAGAAGGTAACTGTTTTTAAGATGTTGTAATTTCTTTGAGGCACCACCCTGCTACCATTTTTAGTACAGAGGGGCTTTTGTATTCTCCCTCCCAGAGCGGGGACTTTAAAGACTTACAGACACGGCCCTACATGTGGTTCACTAGTGAAGACGCACACGGACACACACATAGACACACACACACACACATCCCAAGGCGAGCCATTTCAGGCAAAGCCACACTGAAGTAGGCCACGATCTGCCAAGCCTAATTTTGGACTGAGCTGCGTTGAGTTAACCATGGCGAAACCAGGCACGGGGCCACTTCAAAAAAACACACACACACACACACTCATGCACTCCACGCAGCTGGTTACCGCAACTGAGCTTTCCAGCCAGGCCTGTGTCAATCCCCTCCCAACCCACTACTTTGATGTAAAGGCCATATGGTGGAAGAGGGGTTTCGGTCAGAAACAAAGTGAGGCAGATTGTCCACATGTACTTTCTAACCTTAGATAAACATCTTAATTGGGTTCTGTTGACCTCAAACCTCCTCTGCTCTGTTTTCTGTAGGACCGGCGCATTGAGGAGCTCACTCTGCTCCTGAACCAGTGCAGGCAATTCAGAGAGGTCACTCACGTCACAAGGCAAGGTAATCAGCTTATTCACTCCTTTATCCTCGCCTCGGAATATTTCTATTATCTCAGCAGCAACATTTCGGCTTAATGAAAGCCACTGCACTTTTCAACCGAAACGTGCCCCACTGCTTGAGTGGAGGAAAATGAAAACACATTGGTTTTCTTTGTTACTGCAGCTCCACCTGCTGTCCGTTCTTCACCGAACGGGAGGACTCCTTCAAGCAGCAGTGAGGAAGAGGAGCAGCTGAAGAATACGGACTCCGCCAGTGCAAAATCTGAAGATGTGAAGTCTGAGGTGAGTAGACTCTTTTAAGTCTAAATACAAAATTAGCTGTTTGCGTTGTTTGAAAATCATCTCACTGTTTTTGTTCCCCCTCACAGGTTTCCACAAACAGCTCTTCCTCCCGTCACACGTCACTGATGTCAGATCAGAAGGACAGCGACTACAGGTAGTGAAGAAGCTTTTTTATCAGTGTTTGAGTTCCGTGTCTCTTAGTTTTATTGTAATGAGCTATTTGTGCTTTTATTTTCTCAGAACAGAGCCACCAGCTCTTTCTAGTAGTATGAATGACCTGACTAATGGACTTTCACAACAGGTAAGTTGTTAAAGTATGTCTAATGAAGATGGGACACAACTCCCAATTTATTAAGTTGTACAACCTCTTTTGCACATATTATTAAGTTATTAATAAGTTATTATTAAGTGCCTTTGTTGATCCTGGTTTATTACATCTATTTACTATTTCTATATGTGTGTGGTTTGCCCAGAGTGGCAACAGAAGTCAGACGATGCCTGCGAATTCCTCCCCGTCAGAGCAAAACGGGATCGGAGGCAGCAGCAGTGAAACCCAGAGCCAAAGGTCTCCGGATGGGAGTGAAGATGGAGACTCCAGCCAAAGTACAGCAAATCCACACATATTAACTCAGGCTCCATGATTAATAGGACAAAGTAATAATCCCAGATATAGGATTACACTTTTTCTTTCATAATAGTTGGAGGGCAGCATTTCCCATGAGCGGGGGGGCGGTATTCGTATTTGAAGAAAAACCACTTTCCTGTAATCAGACGCCCGTTCCACCTTTGATCACAGTTAAATGTAGAGTGTCCTGACAGAGCAGATGGACGATGGGATGTTCTCCACAAACACACCCTCTCTCTGTGATTGACCACATCCATCCCGGCTCCGCCCTTCCCCAGCTTCACTGGCCGGCCTCAGCTGGAGCCCCACCCTGATTCTCTGCCAAGTTCTGAGTAGAGACAAGAACTGACTGCAGCTTATATCATAATGATCACACCTTGTGCATTTTAGCGTAATCCCCTTCTTTGTCATGGGACATTAACCAGTGTATTATTAGCTGGAGTCAATGGTCTGTAACCTGTGCTCCCTGAATATAAATCACCAAGTGTAGTCAAACCACCTCACGCACCACTTAGTTCTTAATGTGCTGTTTAGCTTTTTTCGCTGTTTTTTATTCAGACTGTGTCTCCAACTGTTTAAAATTAAACAAAACTTCAAAGTTTTACAGATCGAATCTTTTCAAATATTTCTTTGCTGAAATGTTTATTTGGCAAGATAACAATGAGCTTTTCTGTGCTCAATTTATTACGATTTAACTATTCAAATGCATCTATAATCTTTTTTTGAATCTCAGCAGCCCTCTGCTGCACATTAAATCAAACGTCCGCTCAGTAGTAAGAAGACTGTGTTTGTAACCTCTCATAGGAAAGTCGGAGAGAGCTGATGACAGCACTTCAAGCAATAGTTCCCCCGTTCAATCTGGGACCACCTCGCAGCCGGGCCAACGGGCTGTGGGCTCACCAGAATACATGAAGAATAACAGGAGCTTCAAGAGACTCTGGGGGAAGTGAGTGTGGTGAAACGCATGAATACATCAACATTATGTCAACATTATGTACTTAGACAAGAGGATGACAACCAATAGACGGTACTTTAACTGGCAGACAATAATATTAGGTTTAAATGATATCCTTTATACAGTCTAACATGTATTGAATTGTCTATAGTACCTATTGTAGCTTAAGGTTTATGAGTTGCATTAGTTGTGGGTTTATTTGTGAATCATTTGTGTGAATAATATTAAATTGATCATATAACTATTCCCCTGTTTATACATTTAGGCTACATCACGTTTATCAATTATTGCAGTAAAAATATTATTATTAATTAGATGAGTGATTTATTTCTATTTGGATCTCAGTAATACAAGTCAAAAGCCTCTGTGTTTAACATCTTTATTTTTGATCATTGCACTGTGAGAGAGAACATAGTGCCAGAGAGTTTATTCTTGTCCGTGCAGACTTCGGAGAACCCAGTCTGGAGGGCTGCAGGCAGCTGATCCAGACGCTGGTCAGTTTAGAAGAGGGGGTCTCCGTGCTACAGCTGGACCCAGACTCACCAGGACGCCTGAGTCTTATGACTCCACACGGTAAAACTCTGAGTGCCTCTTCCCCACCTTGTATCAAACTACTCTTTATCATTTGGTATGAGAATCTGGGTCTGCTCTCTCGTCTCATCCCAGCCAACCAATGAGGTTACAGGGTTTCTGTTAGCAGAAGAAAACTGTGTTAAATATTCTAAAATATTGCAAAAAATCAATAAACCAGTTCAGTATCTAATTTGTTATTTTGCTTTCCCTGCCAGTGATCTGAATATTCCATTCAGCCAGTGGACCAAGGAGCAGGTGTGTGGCTGGCTGGAGGACTATGGACTGGGCCAGTACGTCAGTCTGTCCAGACAGTGGGTAGAAAATGGACAGACACTGCTGTCTGCTACACCTCAGGACTTTGAGAAGGTCAGAGAATAAATCACTACAGTAAATTTCACTTTAATCCAAACACTACCAAAATGTTTTAAATTTAGAAATTCAGACTAGGATGTGCATGTAAATCAAAATTATTGGTACAGTTAAATCTGTCGCTGTTTATCAGGATAAAGTTAATTGCATGGTGTGTGTGTGTGTGTAAATCACAGATAGTGTCACAGTCCTTTCTGTCTCCAGGAGATGGGAGTGAAGAATCCTCTGCACAGGAAGAAGCTGCAGCTCGCTCTGAGGGCGTTCACCACCAAAGTTATAGAGAAGTCGTCGGAGCTGGACTACATCTGGGTCACACGTGAGACATATTTTAACCACGATTCAAAACCAGGACATGTGTTTTAACAGAGCAATTACAGGGGATGAAGCTTTTAGTGAATTAATTTCAGATTGTTTTTTGTTTACCCTTTCAGGCTGGTTGGATGATATTGGTTTGCCTCAGTACAAAGACCAGTTCCATGAGGCCCGGGTAGATGGTCGAATGATACAATACCTCACAGTGGTAAGACTGAAAATACATTCTGTCAAATTTAAAACATGATTTAAACAGACATAAAACAATATAAGTTGACTGCTTTTCTGTTGCTGTTCACCCAGAACGACCTCTTGAGTCTAAAGGTCACCAGCCAGCTTCATCATCTCAGTGTCAAGTGTGCCATTCATGTCCTTCACGTCAACAAGTTCAACCCCCACTGTCTGCGACGCAGGCCGGGGGAGGAGGTGAGATAAGAGGGAAAGTTAATGCTGTGTTGTCCTACATTTTGTCCAAAAAATGCGTGTTAAATTCATTCAAGAAAGGAAACTTTTTACTGAGACACTGCTCATACATAGTGATCAGATGTAATCACACCAGTTGCCCACAAGATGGAGACAGATCATTTTTCATAGCCAGGGTCCGAGTGTTGTTTAAACTTCATTCTGTGAATTTAAAAGAACGGTTATAATAACTTTATTTTGAACCTTCTGCAGAAACAGCCAAGCCCCTCAGAGGTGGTGCAGTGGTCGAACCACCGTGTGATGGAGTGGCTGAGAGCGGTGGATCTGGCTGAGTATGCTCCTAATCTACGGGGCAGTGGCGTTCACGGAGGTCTGATTGTAAGTGCTGTTAACTTCCATGCAGGTCTTCTCAGGGCAAACTGACATTAAGTGCTCAGATGTCTGGAGACCTAACTTTGTTGCTCTCAACTTACTCGTCATTAGATCCTGGAGCCGCGTTTCAGCTCTGAAACATTGGCCCTGCTGTTGAATATTCCACCTCAGAAGACATTGCTCCGGCGCCATCTTGCCACGGCCTTCTCTGCCCTGGTTGGGCTTCAGGCCACGCAGGAGAAGCGAGAGTACGGCAATGCCACAGGCCATGTTCCCCTCACCACCACAGCTAAAGTGAAGGTAAATGAATACATCTACGAGGCAAACTGTCCTGTGGTTGTTACAGCACCAAATTAAAATGAATTATTAATGGGTTGAACTTTGTGTTTTCAGCCAAGAAAGCTGGGCTTCACCCAATTCAGTCACCTGAGAAAGAGAAAACCTGATGACTCGGCGGATTACATCTGCCCGATAGACAGCGGAGCGCTGACAGTGAATGGGGTTTCCCGGCTGCCCTCTGCAGCACTCAGGGGCCTCAGCCCGAGCCTGGGAAGACAGGCTGAGAGGCGGGAGCCGATTGGAATAAAGGTTGAGGCTAATGGCCTCAAACAATGATTTAAAAGTATCCATGGACGCACTGCTCTCCCACTAAGTGACTTTTGTGAACCTGTGGAGATTCTAATGCAGGAACTCGATAACTGAGATCGACGTGATGATTTGCTGAATGGGCTGCAAAGATGCTGTGTGATGCAGTTGATTTGACTATTGTTTGTGTCTTTCTAACCTGATGTCGCTTGCACAATGTTCATCTACAATGATGATTAATGACATGGTCTGAAATGTTCTATCAAAGCTGCTCTCTGCATTCCTTATACAGTCGGATTCCAAAGCTTTGACTTTTGCTTTCAAACAATGCATTTTACCGACCCTTTTGTATCTAATCTTGTGTAGATTTAGTTATGATATCAATGACCTGTTTTTGTTAAATATTTGGATTAACTCTACAGTTTATTATCAGTTACTTAAAGTCTTGCTGTTTCTCATTTCTTCACGAGTGACAACACGTTTGAAAGTTAGATCCCTTTGTTTGTACATTAGTGGTACTGATATGCACATTTAAATAAGACTTGTTGATATACCTTTTGATTCTCCTACACGAAAGTTGACTTGTTTCATAAGATGCTTGTGAAAATGCAGTAATATAATATCAGGTCAACAGTTAACCTTGTTGGATTTTTAAAATTCTAATACATTACCCTTGAATAAATGTGTTTGAGAGTTTTTATATTTATTTTTTATCATTAAAATTGAGCATTCATGTTGTATATCCTGTTATAGCAACAGTAGGGGAATAATTGTGTGCGGTGCGAGCAAGTGGGGAACCTATGGGCGCAAGGCCTTTGGACATCACTTCCTGAAGATGGATCTGAGAGTTTGAATTGATAGCTGATAAAACACTGCCCACTACTGGTGAAATATATATACAATGCAAAAAAACTAGTTATTTTAAGTAGAGGAGCATGTATAGCAGCTTTGATATTTCTGACATGACTTTCAATTATTACTTTAATAATTTCGATTAATTTACGTTTGAAAATTAATCAAATTTAATGCATCAAATAACCAATAGCCCATCAACAGCTTTGATTTATTCTGGCTTATTTAAGCAGTTTGTGTGTATCAAATTAAAAATTGATTCAATGCCAACTTCTCTATAACATAGTTTGTGTTGAGTAGCTTTGTCTGCTCATACGTCAGTTATAGAAGTCATTGTTCAGTGAGTGTTGCTGACTCCAGAATAATGTTCGCTGATTCGACTGTTCTGCATAATCGAATCAAAAGTGTAATAGCTGTACATTTTAAATATTTTCATTCTTCAGAGAGCAAATAAAAAAATAAATACGATGTTCTGTATATGGATCTTAAGTCAATGACAGACATAGTTTCAGGGGAATCATTTTTGTCTTATTACACACCCAATGTGCTTTACAGTACAAGTCACATCCACCCATTTACACAGACATTTATACACCACATCTTCCCAGAGCTCTTTTTCCATTTGAACCCACAATTTGGGGTCCGGTATCTTGCACAAGGCCACTTCAGAATTCAAACTGGGAATCATACCAAGGACCTTCTGGCTGGAGGACGACCCACTCTATCTCCAATGCAGCTGTACTTCCTTCTTGGTCCTATAAATAATTACATTTCTTCATGAGTAGGTCAAACTAAGTAAAGATGCACTGGACTACATTCTATATTTCTATATTGTTAATCAGTGGTAAAGGCTAATTGAAATGTAGCAATGCATTTATTAGTGTTATTTTTACTTGCTTGCTATTTGCGCAAGTTTAACTAATGTCCACTTCATCTATCACCAGTGTGGCATAACTGTTACGCAGCATACTGTACTGACAGGGTTGGAAACAGTAGAAATATTCCATTCAACTCACAAAGTGCTGTAATGGGACAACGCCACAGTTAATGGCACGGGGGGGGGGGGGGGGGGGGTTCATCAGTTGCAGTCCTAATGAATCTACTCAGATTCTGCAGGCGTGTGCGGTGGTGTGGCAGCTAGGGCGGCAGTCAGCTCCCCTCTAAACCCCCCTGCGGAAGCACACAGCCTCAATTATACCAAACACAATAATTAGGGAATCTTTTACCTCCGCATATCATTAGCTCCCCAATGGAGAACATCCTGATCAATGATTACAAATGACAGGTTCATAAATAAATTAGTCCTGCTGATAAGTGTGTAACCCGACTCAATTGATCAATGTTAAACGTGAATTAGAGGTTATCAGCAGTCAGGACTGGGTTTTATATGTCCAGAATATAAAGAGGGTGATTTTTACTGCAAATGTTAGTGGAAATGTCTGTTCCTTACGACAACAGGCAGATTAAAGGTTTAAGAAACATGAAACAAAGTAAACTTTAGTAAAACATGGGTCCTCTTAAAACCAGCAGATGTCAGTGTTGTCTTTGGATTTGTCCGGTGCCATAAAGAAAGCCAGCGCTGAACCTTCACAGTCGACTCAAGGTTCACCACTGAATGTTTAAATATGAAAAAAGCTTATTTTTCTTAATACATTTTTTGTGCTTATGTGTTTGTCATTCAAGTTTACTATTAGGTGACACTGTCTTAGCCTTAAGTGTGTTGTGAATGAGTTATGCCTGTTGGACTTCATTACAACATTCTTAATTACACTTTCAACCGCACAGATTGTAGCATGTGTATTTGAATTAGCTCAGCCTGATGTTGTTTCAAACACGAGTTTTGGAGAATTGGCCATTTGAGTAACGGACAGTTCAGAATTAGAAAATAGATAAAATTGTATCATGTTTTATGTCAAAAAATCCTAGAGAGACACATTTTAAAACATTGTGGAAAGTTAAAACAATTATATATGACACAAATCTAGCCAATATTCATTTTTTTTATTCTGTTTTCTCTGCGCAGTGTGTGTGTTTGGGTGGGTTTATTTTTGTGTATGCAAATGTGTGTTAAGAGGGGATGGAAGTGTTTATAATAGTGCATCTTAGCTAATTTCAGTAATGTGATCCAGCCTCCACTAGCTGACAGTTTAATAGCTATTATTTGTGTCACACTCTCTCATAACACTCCTGCAGTAAATTTCTATATGTGCAGGAGACTGTGCCATGACTGACATCTTATCTTTCCATATCATATCTATTGTTTTAATTAAGTGAAAGCTATGGTGACATTTATTGGTTTCAAAGTTACTTGTTAATGGGAGTATACGAAAAAATGATGCATGTAAATTATAAGGGTTTATGTTACGTAAATCATTTTTAACCCTTTCCTAATGATTACACATTATCTTCCCTCTGTTACTGTCAATTCATTTGAGTACAACAAAAATAAAAAAAACACTGCTTTGGTGATGCAACGTCACTGCTCTCCTGACGAATGCCTTCTCTATTTTCTCTCTCACTGTCATCTTCAAATTGTACGTTTGTGTGTGTGTGTGTGGGTGTGTGTGTGTGTTTGTGTGTTTGTAGTGAGATTTACTATTAAAATTACAGAGGCAGACTTCATTCTGGTGCCGATTCTCCTGTTTAAAGTAATGCCAGTAGCCAGCGTGTCAGAGCTGAAAGTCCTCACCCTGTCTGTTTGAACTATGGACTCAGTCCGACGTCTTTAGTGGAGCGTAATCATGTTTTTATATGATGTCACTGGTCGTTCCTGTCATTAGCTTGCCACCAGCTTGCCAGTTTGGGGAACATATTCAATGTTAGGGCGGTGCATGTGTTGCATACTCCACATCTAGCCACTAAAAGTGTATCCGTCTCCGGCACACCGGTTTGTTCTGACAGGCCTGCCACAATGATGACTGCATCAACCAGATGCGGCAGAGCTGCTTGCAAGCCAACCCTGACACGCCGTCAAAAAGAGCAGCCAGCCGTCTTCATGAGCCTCCTTCTGCCCCATCAAACCTCAGAGCCCATCTCGTCCTGTACACGCTGCCACCATCCACCAGGCTGCTTCTCTCTGTTTGCTTCCCATGCCGAGTGCAGCCCACGTAACGCCTTCATTTAGCATGGATGTTGTTTTTTAATCCCAAATTCAGGGGCGTTAAATGTCCTCAAATTATCTGCAGATGATCTGAACTCCCCACAGACACTGTGACTGTCCTAAGTGAGCATGATGGAACGCGATTTGGGGGGTTTCGTTATGATCAACACTCTTGGCACCAGGGGACCTTTTATTGCCAGCCAAGGCAGCCTCCCCCCCTTGTCATGCTCAGCTGCTGGACTGTCCTTTAGTTCACTGGAAGACAGGCGAGAGATCAGTCACCAGGACATAAAACACTTAAAGAGACATTTGAAGAGTCCTCCACCTCACAAAAGATTGAGCATGATGTCACCACATTGATCAACATCACATTTAGGGGTTTGTAAACAGTTGGAGATAAGATTCCTAATAAAAATCTGGTAACAATTTCTATTAAGGTATATTGTTCACAACTAACGGTTACTTATTAATAAAGTAGATAGCTTTACTTGTCCGGACTTTGTTCTTAGAGCACTAAATGGAAACGGGACATGTACACCTCAGTAGACTTTTATTCTAAGATGGACCACGTTATTCGAGAATAGAGTCTGTAAGAAGAGGAGGCCTTAGAATGGGGAACCTGGGTGAACATAACACTATGAATACCTGTGAGCATCTAGATTTATGTCTTCCTGACAATACAAAATGTACATTTAAAAATGTTCTTGAATAATTCACTCACATTTAGATTAAGATTTTATTTGCAGGTAAGACCAGCATAAGATAGCAATATGAAATGATAATAAAAGAGGATTATACAACAAGATGGCATTAGCTTGCCTTATTTAAAGGCAGGGTTGGAAATTTTGTTTCTGGAACATTTTTATCTTATTTATTAGAATCCTTTTCATTTCCCGATAACCATCAATAGCTAAAGTTGTCTCTAAAACAAATAAAGGAAAAAACTGCTGTGGCGTTTACAGAAGTGTATTAAACATGACCAATCATTTCATTTGGATTATGACATTATTGGTTGGAGTATCTGCCCGTGCTCTCACTTCGATGACTGGGGTCTCTGCTGGGGAGACATACACCGCTGACACAGAGACGATAGCCAGAAGTTAGCGAGTCACAAAACACGTGGCTTCTAGCAGTTGTCAGGCAGTGTGCATTCACATGTGTAGCTTCAACGAGAGGGCTGACAGGCGTGGGTGGAATGCATTTGTTGCCCTTTTTTAAAAATGAAGCCTGCTCTGGCTATCTCATCCAGGATTACCAACCCTAACTTTAATCACATGGGTTTGTAGAAACATAGTGTACTTCTTCACAGAGGCAGCCAGCTGAAGGGAAATACATTTTCCTTTCTCCAAACTGGTTCATTAACAGATTCAGATGAGTTCAAGTTAGGAGACCTTTGTGGACATTTTACGTCAAGAACCATGCAGCTAAGATTCTTAAACCATTGGAATCAGGCTTTAAAAACCCTGACAGTTGGTCTAAAACGTTAAATATAAAATTCCAATTTGTTCTTGTAACAATTACTATGGCCACTAGAGGGCTTTGCCATTTGAACCCAAGCATGACATTTTGAAAAACTCCCTGAACTGATACAGTTTAGTAGTTTGGCTGCTTTTATTAAGCTTTGCTAAAACACAGCCTAGATATTATTTGAGAATAAATATATTGTTTAAGAGGTCTGAGACCATAACCAGGGGGAGACAGACAGAGAATACATAATGCCAAATTCTAACAAAGCCAGGAAAAAAAGGATCTGGAAAACAGATATGTAATAGAGTGATTACGCACAAGCTACAACTGTCCTCCGTGATATCTGTTGTTTTGGCTGCCAAAACTATCAAAAAAGTGCTGAAACTCAAAAGAGTTCCCAGGTCAGAGGAGTGGAAGCAGTTCCCTCACCTCAGGCCATCATCACGGGTGATCAAGACTGACATGCATCACTACAGGCTTTCGTGTCCAATAACAACACCTGTCTGACTCTCTGGGTGAAACTAGACAGAGGAATGCCGCTCCAGATAACATTTCATATGTGCCACATTGCCAGGAGACATTGTGGCATAATGCACCAAAGAGGAGAGGAGATACAGAGATTCATCAAATCAATGTTGCTAATTCAAATCTAGTGGCATGATGTATGCATGTATTCATAAATACAATACTTTATGTCTGTACTATGTGTCCTGCATTTTCAACCAACACTTATAGTACTGTTCCACGGCAGGTTTTACACACTCACCAGAAGTAATTGGCTTCTATTGTTTTCAAAAATCAATAAAAAGCAGTTTGCAGAAGAGATACTTTGTCTTGGTGGGTCCAAAAAAATATTTGTAGGCCACATAACATTATAACACTAATTAAGATAGCATCGTAAAGAGTTTTCAGTTTGAAGAGATGATCGGATGAATCTAAATCTGGCAACAAGCAAAATCTGAGAGGTAGAACTACTTGAAAGCAAATAATTCATGGTCTTAATAAAGGTAGAAAATTATTTAATACCTCAATGGAAATGCTGCTTGTACACTTAGCTGATGGGGATCTTTGTTAACATTTATTTTATTGTGCAAAATATGTATTTTTAGTTTTTCAACTACAATGACAAGAAATTACAAGTCCAAGCTTTGAGAATCATTGCCGCAGCTCTGTGAGGCCGCATTTATGGTAGTCAACGGGTTATTCAGACTTCTATGGTTCCATCATGCATGCAAGTGTTTTGATCGCCACCTGGTGTCTGGCTGCATTATAGGTTATAAATCAGTAGAGGTTAATTAATATATAAGTAGTTTTTAACCAAATTACTTGACAAACTGAATTTTTAACCTTAAGACCCTTTTAGCATTTGACTTTTGAAGGGGACAGGGTAATGAATCTATGAATGAATCCTGTTTACAAACTTCACAAATATAGAGCAAAGAGGCTGGAATGAGAGCACCTCATTTCAGCAATATTGTGTAAAGAAATATGCATGAAAAAACAAACCACAACAGCCTTGCTTGATGAAATTACAGACAAAAAATGGTCTCTGATGAATTGGCACTTAATTACTGCTTGATTAGCATAATTATGCATGTTAATAGCATCTCAAATGAATTGCAGTTGTCAGGGGGGAGGAAGCATCTGTAGTGGCGGCAGCCTGATACATATTTTTCTCCTATCCAACAGCGTTGTCTAACTCTTCCCCTTAAGTGTTCACCATTAATCACTACACACTTCTTTTCCTTTGGAGTGAAATTTGGCATTTTGGGATAATTGGGCTATTATGGTGTGCTTGTCACATCTGTAATAGCAGGCTAACGAGCCCCCTTGTGTGCTAGTATTCAGAGATGATGGCAGAGCATCGGCACTGAGTGGCATGGCAGGTAAAGATATGGCTCAGTCACACTGACACATAAGATCCCATTATTTTAGCTATTACTGTATATCATCATACTAACATCCCAAATATAGGCTAGATTTACAATGCCAGTCTGACGTGGACTGATACCAATTGATGGGTGGTTGTATATGACATGTCAGATTTGATTGTCCACAGAAAAAAACACAGGTTATACATTTTTCCAACAGCATATACAAGAGTCTATTGCTAAGATTTCAATTCCAAAACACCAGACTGAGTTCTGACACCTGGGCAAGTCATCCACAGACATCTCTACTAGCAGTGAGTGCTGGAAGCAAATAATCTGCTTCCTTCCAACACCAGCAGTCAGCCATGTAACCTAGTCAAGCCATATCTTCATTTATATATGAGATCGAAGCCTATTACTATATTTAAAGCATCACCATGTTACATTTACTCAGCAACAGTGCCCTCTTCAGCCGCACATGGTGATTCATTCTGTTGAGCTCTGTGAGCAATTAAATCTTCTTTTGAACAGAAAACAAACCTGTGCATCTCTTGACCTGAGCACTAAAATAACTGAAACACAACTTAAACTGGGAATATTACCCATGACATCAAACTTGCTGGGCCTGATTCTGGGAATTTGAGTTGCGACTATCAGTTGGTTCCCATTCATTAAAGTTACGTAATGAAAGAACGGACATTTGAGTCAAGGTGCGGGAATGAAAGCAGCACCATTCTCTCTTTTCCAAGTCAGTGAACCATCAAACTAATTTCGAAGCTTCTATTTTAGGGTAAAAAAAAGTTTAAAAAAAGAGTTGTTATAAAATATATGCAGAAAGAGAGGTAAGACACAGCAAGCTATGCAATGAAATGGTATGAACACATTTAACATGTTAGTTTGTGTTCTGGCACCTTTAAAAGCTTGAAGGAAACCATGTTCTGGGTTGGAGTTACTGTCTCATCCTATAGCTATAGCATCAGTCCACTGTACTGTTCCCTAAAACCAGCAACTTGCTGAAGAATGACAGACTTTTCTTGTCTAAATAACCTTTATGCTGTGAATCCGTTATCCTGCGAGAATCAATTGTGTGATGGATTGCATTGATACCCCTCTCTGTGGCTTGCATCACAGATTCCAAAGATGACACAACCAATTTGATGGTAAACATTTCCTCCCACTGCCACTTCATCTGGGTCCTTATTATTGGCAGACGTTGAGAAGAGTGGAGGGAGGCAGGGGAGAAAAGAGGCAGTCTCAAGGTTGCAGGTGGCAGCCAGGAACACTTATGGATTGAGGCAAAGGGCACAGTCTGAGATGAGCTTTGACTGCCTCATTAGAGATTCTCCTCAGGAGTATATCGCATTTGTAATCATCTCTAATCGCTTTTTGTTTGAAACTGTGTCGCAAGTTACAGTCTCCTGTAAGTGAACTCCAGGAATATATTGAAAATTGGTGAATTGAAATCAAATAGCTAAAGAGCCTGTACTAATCAATGTCAAAACGTTAAGATATGTGTTGTAACATCAATATAACTGTACAAAACATACTTAAACTTAAAATGTAAAAACCACCAGGTTTTAGGTAGGTGTAATTCATGTGTATAATTAGCATGGCCATTGGCCTGTGTGGCAGGGAGCGTCGTGTTGGATATTAACTCACTGACGTCTGGTGGTCTGTCATTACCACAGACAGCCGCTTAATGCCCTAATGGCTCATTTACATTATTGATGAGGCAACCCTGTGTCACCATAAACACAGACTATTTAAAGGAAATAATTTTATGCAAACTACATATTGATGCACCAATGATCAATTGGCCCTTGTTTTGTGTGTTAATAATATGCAACTGTTGCAGGGTGAAGTACATCCTCAATTAGAGAGTTACTCTGAGGGCCGGCTGCGTCCAACAAGAAGTGTGACTGCATCATTTGTTCTGCTGACTAGAGGCAGAACCAAAGAAGTGTCTTGAATGAGAAGTGTAATGTCTTCCATTCAACTTCAGTGCAGAGGACGATTCGTTCTGAACTGTGAATGAATGGGATGTAAGTGCCTCTCCTTTCTTCCTCTTATCACAGAAACACTGCAAGATGCATCCAGAATATAAAGCCCATCCATCCATACATCCATCCAACCATCCAACCTGGCACCAACATGTATTCATCCTTCCATCCATCCTGTTTCAATCCACAGATCCCTCCATCCATCCTTATATGGTTAAACAGGTTAAACTCATCCATTAATCCAGATTTAACCCATCCATCCTGATTCAATTACCAAGTTTAGTGTCATGCATTGTTTCACCCACATCCTCCACAGGTTCTTGAATAAATGTTTCCACTAATCTTATGATAATCAGTGGTCATTAAGTAGTTAAGAATGGGCTCATAGCACAATCCACCAGATGTCAAATTTGCTGGTACCAGGAGGATGAGTGTAGACTTGATTTTACCTATTAACTACAATAACTGACTTTGGCCCTGATCTTTATGTGATCACAGTTTAGATTTTGACAACAACATTACCAGGAAGTTGTAGAAGTTGATGTATTATATAATGTTATTTATTGGTAACTAATTTCCTTGTTGTTTTAGGATGTGTACGATAAGATCAAAGATACAATATCTACGACGACAAGAGGCGTATCAGTTATTGCCACTTCCTCGTGAACAGAATCTCCATTATATAATCGTATTTCCTCTTCATATGTAGTTTGGCAGAGGAGTAAGAAATGGCATTTCATTAAGCTCATTCATTCTTACTTAAAGAAATTGTAGATATCCTCAAAAAAGGTCAAAGAAGATAAATGTAAGGATCTGATTGTTCAACTGCCTCAACTGCTCTTTAGGGATATCTCTTTTTTTCCAAAATACAATAATCAATATTGTAATCAATTACAATTTGTTGTTCACACAGTGATTCAAATTGGGTCTGCCCAGGCTGTGATTATGTCCCTGACAAATTGGGACATTGTTTGCATGCAGGGAGAGTCCCTGTCTGCCACACAATAGCACACAACACACAGAGTGACACGGAGGATTTGTCTTTCTGATTGATTGGTGTCATGCTTAAATGCTCATCAATCTCTTGATTTCTAAAAAGCCATTCGTGGAAGAATCAACCCAGCGCAGACCCAGTGTTTGGTGCAACAAGGTAACACTGGTAACTTCAACAACAGCTACTTTTCCAGCGGGCCGTTGGCAGAATATCGTCATATTGACTTTGAGCAGACGCTTGGGACAAGCTTTTCCGTGTATCATCATTTATATCTATGACCTACAAGGTACATGGATGTCACCACTTCCTATTCAATCAAAGATGGATGACCAATATAGATCATTTAAGTCTCTGAATACACCTACACGGATTAGTCTCTTTTGTCTGGGAAGGTCCTATGGTATATGAAGTCCTTGTTTTACTGCTTATTTTCCTGAAGGTATGCACAGACCGCCAAAAATGTTATAATTGTGGTAAATTAATGTCCGTCTTAGAGGTCAGCCACAAAAGCCCCTTTGCCCCTTTCCTTCACTGACAAGGTATCTGTGGCGGTGCCTGCCTCTCTAAATTAAGAAGCCCATAAAACAGCTCCACTTTCAGGATCTCAATCATAGGGTGAGGACCCATCGCCAGCCCTTAGGCCCCCTCGTAGCCTGCTGAGCCCCTTTTAAAATGAATTACCACTGTCTTGACTAGTGACCACGGATCCTGGTCAGATTGATTGCAAAATATAAAATGTCCCTCTTCACTTTTGGCCCTTACATATATATCAGCCAGGAGGCCCGTCGTTTATCAGGCCCAGTACTAGTATTAAGTATGCTGACTGCTACCATTAGGATAACATATAATAATGTAAAAGGCTTTGAGGAGGGGGTCTCTGGGTCTCAGAAGCAGCTGTCATGGCCACAGATTTAGACCAAGCTGAGGAAAATTTGTAGCGACAGTATCAGAATTTAGCTGAAGTGCTACCTTGTAGTTCAATAACAACTGTAGTTGAGGAAATATGGAAAATACCAGGCAGCACTGCATATACATGCATGTAGCACTCGTGCAAAAAGCTGTACATGTGCCAATGACCACTTACATTCAACTTTTATATTTCATAAGTTATGATGTTAGAGCCATTGTAACTGGGAAAGTAAAGAGCTGGAATAACAAAATGTTGTAGATTACATGAAATGGAAGCCAGTGACATGGGTCTTTCATGATGTGACATCATGTGAGTCTAGTTGAGGCAAAGGAAAGTGACAGAGGTTGTGCGGTTGTGACTGCATGACAAAGTGTCAATCACACACAGTGAAAGAAAACCCTCTCCTGTTCAGAGCAGCAACTTCTCCAGTGCCTCTCTGCCAGAGCTTTTCTGAGGTGTCAGACAGCTGGTGTCACAACTGAGGACCATGGTAATATTGCTGGTCACCCTTGGAAGGAAGCCATTGCCGAAAATAGCGTTTAACTATCAACTTTGCTTTTTAAGGAGCTTTGCTTTAAACATTTTAACCCTGTGTGTGTGTGTGTGTGTGTGTTTGTGTGTGTGTGTGTGTGTGTGTGTTTGTGTGATAAGGAACATGGCAATACAGACAATTCATCATTACAACATCACAACATGATTAGACCTATGTGATATATTTTGTTGACTTGTGCAGTTACATTATCCAATTATCCATTTTCCACTTAGCCAGTTAGCTAGTTGGCTGTTTTTTCCTTCAACTGTTTCAGTCGGTCGCTTGTTATGGATCTCCATTATTTCTTACCATTTGCTAAGATGCGTAACCTGAATACATCTCACAAACATATATGATCAACCACGAACACACTGCTTCACAATCTCATCGTTTGTAATTGTTAATATACTCAACGTCTTCCAGCAAAAATGTAATGAGCAGTCAAAGTTTAGATGGTGTTGGTCCGAGCTCTTATATTAATGAGTAATGCTTACCTGAATGACCATGTCGGTAGTAGAGTGTAAACATTTTATTTATATTTTATTTTATATATTTGATTGCTGTGTCCTTCTAGTACCCTGTTGGCTCTTGCTTTTTGAGGGTGGCCTGAGGGCAACTGGGCCACAAAAAAATCTAATATAACCAAGATTCAAGTAAAGCTCGGTCAAAACCTTCAACATAACAGACACACTGGTGAAACAAAAGACCAAGACATGTGAAAGGAAATGCTAATAGGTGTTTGCGATGTGGTTCTATTTGTCTACTGTTATAGAAAAAGCCTGCCTCCTTTACCTCACTATAAACAATATAAAAAGAAAACTGAAGGAAGGAGACAATAGTGACCATAATGTATTGATATGCACAGAGATTGGGTAGACATTACCGCAGTCCTGATGCAAACAGAAGCCGAGCGGTTTGTCTGTCTAGCTGATGGCAGAGGAGAAAAGGGCTCCATATAAATGGGAAATTAGCAGGGAACATCGTCAAAAGTAATTAACTCCCCTCAGCACCACTGTCCATTAGCCCTGACATGATGACACGGGGGGGAAACATCCATGTCAACTCTGGCAGCCGCCTGCGCAGATCAGATAAACATTTTTTTGTTTTGTTTTGACGCCTGATTACAAAATGATTAGCCAGCGTGGCTGTCTCCTCCTTACCCTTCACCTCCCCTGTGGCTTGATTGACAGACGAGGTGATATGCTGTTGGTTCTGTGCAAGCTGTCCACCACCCTTACTGACACACACACACACACACACAAACAGACACACAGACACACAAACAGACACACAAACACACACACATACACACACACACACACACACACACACACAACTTGACATGACTTTGGAGCTCCTTCAGTTATATCTGCGCTAACATGAATATGTACTGACTCAAGTACAATGTACATTGGACCATTCTCTCTCTATAAATACTTTGATCAAATGTGTTATATATTATTGTATATTTTTATTATTATATAATTTTGAATACACACATGCTGTCACAACTACAGCAATTTGCATCCAAAAAAGGTCTCTAACTGAATGGGCTGCAATTGTATTATTTTAAAAAGTGCCCTCACAAGAAGTGTACGATATTGTATCGATGGTGTTTGCACCATAATTGTTTGCTGGAAAATTCAGTCCTCAATCAGTATTTTGAATGTGAAATATAACAAAACCATTTTCCTTGGGTGTTTACCAGGTTTAACATACTGTCATATCCCTGTGGTCGATCATTAACCAGCGACTCATGTTTGACACCAGCTTTATACAGCTTTAGATAAGGCACTGATAGCCTCTCTGCAGAACAGTGTCATAGTGTACACTCGTGCATACACTCATGCATGCTCTACACATTTCACCAGCGCATACTGGTTTGGTCACATGCTCCATTGCTTAAATTAGCTAATTATTGTGAGATTATAGTTGTAATCATTTTGGAAACAATTTTCCTCCAGTGGTTGAGGTGAAGCCAAAGAAAGTATTTGATTTGATCAGTGATGGAATAATGGATGACGGCCATGTGATTACTTGTGTAGATAAGAATGGATGGAGCACAGATAGATGCCCTTGTGTTTGTTTCAGTAGCAGTAAGAATGCTCATTGATCACCCATGAGGCTGGAGGAGCTCATATTTTGATAAGGATGTGATAAAAGCAGGATAAGGACAATATCTAAAATCTTAGGCTTTATTGATTTACTGCCGGTGTTTGTACAAATGACATTCAACCACCTCCTTTCCTCCAAATTAATTTCTTGGATCGAGTCAAAGGAGATTCAGTCTCATTATATGTATGATAAAACTATGATTTATTCTCTGTTAATCTGTTAACAACATGTAAAACATCTGTTTGTCTAAGTAGACTCAATGTACCATATCTATGTTTAATACTAGCAATTATGCTACATATGTAGCTTCTAAATTCACTAATTAGCATAACAAAAAAATCTGATATAAGTCAAATGTTATATTTTTCAATTTGGTGTCAACAGCGTTATAGATTTTCAAAGTATTTTCACAAAATATGTACATGTCCTTTTTTTTCTGAATTTTCTCAATCTACAGAGTGATGTATCTGAGTTTTGAATGTTCCCCAAAGTTTTAAACCAATTGACTATCCATTATGAATTGATTAAGTGTCTTTGAATACAGAGAAACATCTTGTATGATGCAGTAAATATTGCCATCTCCTACAATGCTATGTCAACCTTCGTTTTCGCCCAATAAGAGTAATAAAAGCCAATGTTTCAACTTTGGACCTAATTCTCTGTAACTGTAACCTCTTGGAATACTACCAACATAAGTGATGGGATTGTATTATGGTTCCATAATAGTAACACATTGCTGTAAAGTCATTAAATTCATAAATTAAATGGGCACTTTAAACTGGTCAATATAGAAGATTGCTCTAGGTTGAATAAACACTGAACACAACTTTTCTTTTTAAATTAAATTGTCAAAATGTTTACCAAACATTGTGAGTATAAATTCAACATGATTGGAATCAGGTGCATCGAGTTTCTCTCTTGGCCAGAAGCAACACAGAGGACTTTGGTTTCCTTTACCAAAACATCATCTGGCCATCATCCTTCAGTAACTGTTGTGCAACCAGACAGGTGTTTATGCTCGATACGCCCTAACCTGCAACAGAATCATGTGCTGCCGCATATGATTCTGTGCCTTGACCTTTGGGTTCAGGGTGGCACGGGAACAGCAGTCACATTTTAAAGCATGCTCTGGATCCTGTTTAAAAAATAATTAACTTGGTCACTTTATGACAAATAAAGATTAATGACACCCCTGCCAATGAATGCCCCTATAAAGACAAATGTAGTTTACCATTAATAAACTGAGACCATGTGCATAGGTTATAAGATGGTTCATGTTATTTGCTCAGGTCACATGTTTGATATCATGGATTTATCATTTCTGACTTTGTTGATTCCATTTCATTTAAGATGTAAGATGAAATACATTTTCTATCATTAATAAAAGTTAAACATTATTTAAATCCTGTTTTCACCTCAGTCTGTACCAACGAGAAGAGAAGCATTTGATAACATTTGTGCAACATGTTTCACTATTCATCTGCTGTTAAGTGTTAATAATTTCCAGAACAAGTCAGGACTTGTTTATGATACATGAAGATACAAAAAGCTGTATAAATATTCTTAGACAGAATTTACGAGGGTTCTCCTTCAGAGACTTGGTGAAACCTTCAATATTCATGTGGAGATGTGATGAAGTCATAGCACGGTATGGGACTGGTCCCTCCATTATTTTACAACAGACTCCGGGAGCTCGGCTGATTATAAATCACCTTGGAAACACATGGTGATGCAAAATCCATAATGTGAACATCATGCTTAGAACCATATTTAAGCATTCAGGAGCACTGCTACAATTGCCTGTTAGCATGTATTTTGCATTTATTTACCAATTAAAAATGCATTTTGTATGGATTTGAAAGTACTATGCAAAGCTGCATAGCTCCTGTAAACAGATTATGGTCCTGAGGGACAGTGTGGTATTGAATGAATAAATAGGCCTACTATGATTTATGATAATGCATAAAAAACCAGGGCTCCTACCCTCAGTCCCTTAACTCCAAGTGGGGACAGGGATGTTAGCATATTGCTACAGTACTTTGTTCAGTCCAGAGGAAACATGACTTTATTGTCTCATTTAAACACATTTGTATGTAATGTTATTTTAATCATTTTGCATATTCAGTACAATATAGTCTTGGTAATAGGTTAAATGCAATATTCTTCAAAGACTGATGCAGGAAAGACAAACTCATCCTGTGTACTCTCTCTCTCTCTCTCTCTCTCTCTCTCTCTCTCTCTCTCTCTCTCTCTCTCTCTCACACGATCACACACACGCATGCACCCGCACACACACACACACACACACACACACACACATACACACACCTATTACCACTTTGCATTGTCTTCCATTCATTGTGGACAGCCTATAACCAATCCTCATTACTAACCTTAACCAGTAGTTCATAAATTATGTTTGGCCTCATTATAGGACCAGGCTTTGGTCCACTTGAGGTCCACTGGTCCTGACAAGGTCTGTGTTTATATTGGACACGGTTCTGAAGAAGTAACAAAAATTTCGACACACACGCGCTCACACACACACACACACACACACACACACACACACACACACACTTTTTTTCTTATCTTTCAAGGAATATGAGAATCAGGTTCACCCTGGACTCTGATCTCCCAGCTTTGGCGCACACACAATCTGCAGGGGCTGCACGGCCCATGTTAAACAGCGAGTGGATGGGAGTGCTCCGTGAGTGGGATAGAGGTGTTCGTTAAGGCCTCTTTCATTTCAGTTGATGGGCTGAACACTCCTAAGAGCAAGGGGAGATTTGGGGCTTCACTATATGTGACAGAAGAGATTACAGAGGTAATCCTGCCTGCACATCAGGGAATCATCTAGTCTTAAACTTACTCTTATTAACTGGTTCACACTCACAGTCGGTGCAATTAACCAATCTCTTAATTTACACCCATTTGATTTAGTTTCTGTATTCAGCAGAGCAATTGGACTAAATATCTTTTATTCCATGGCTAAGCTATGTTTCTTTCTAAGGCCAAGCTATTATCCTTTTAGCTGTCGGTTTGCAAGACTTTAGAATTAGTAGTCGTGTAGTTTTGTTTAACAATAGGCCTATCCAGCAGTACACCTAATTACAAGGATTCCTGGCTGACTCCAAGGTTTTTCTACCCCACAGACTCGTCAGGCAGTGATATAGTGAGACCTGAGCCAAACTGTTAAAATTAGACTTTAATAAATCCGTCTTTTCCCTCCATTTTGCTTGTCCATCAACAACAACCCTTTCCTCAGTGTATGAATTTCAAATTTCTGGGGCCTGCACTGGAAAGCAAGATCTGTGGTCAGTGCAGGTAACTTCAGGTTTTATTCATTTATTCTGGGTTTTCAGTGATATTGAGCTGGTTCTCTGCTTACAAGGGTAAATCACCATGATAACTCAAGCTGCAACTCTAACCTGATCTGCAGTAGCCCAACTCCTGACCAATCGGATAGCTAGATCTTCTTCATCAGAGTTCATTTCTCTGAACAGTGTAGGGAAACTGAAATCAAAACAGTCTAATATTACTTAAGTACACTTACATACATTATAGTTTGTTTATTAATTTTTTAAACTATTAGTAATGTATCTAATGCAATTCCTGTGCTTATTAACAATATAGCCTTACTTTAAAATGTCTTTTCATTTCTTGGCACATCATCTTCAATTTGTACATTCAATGTACATTACAGTGGCACATATGGAATTTCTTTTTTGGTTTTGAAGAATGACTTTACCAATTAAATCTGAAGTAAAAGTAATAGCACCATCAAAATAAAATATACCCATGTTGGCTAATGATCTGCTGAGCCTGGTTAAACAGTAACCAGCCACATAGCGTGCAGTAAGGAGTGAAGTGGATCCACCGTCAAATTGGCTGTGATGATTGTATTGGTCAACAACATATCTAGTCTTACAATGGTTGAGTTAAATAGTAATGTGAGTGCACAGGAGAAGTTGAAAAGGTTTCAAGCTGGAATCCAGGGATTTGCAAAGGAAACCAAGTGCATGTATGGGGGCTTGTATTTGAGAGTAGGGGCAAGGTTATGGGGAAAAGAATTGCAGAATCCAAATATAAAATTTAGAAATATTGCTTTTAAGAAGAAAGACCACACACTTGACTATGATGTCTTTAATCCCGGTTCCGTTGTTGACCCTGTGTCTGCGCTCTACTGTGGATGGGAAATGCCCGTTATTGGACATGCATCATTCAAAGCACAGATTATCATAGTAAAGTTACAAGATTTGCACGTACGCAAACTACTGTAGCCTTTACCCTGGTCCTTTTTTTTTTCACATTACAGTAGCTTAAATGTCTGCAGACCATGGACAGGAAGATAGCAGCACATAATCGTGGCTGTAACACGGGTGTTTCCTCTGGCTGGCCCACGCTTTGGGAACCTTTGAAATGTAATTAGATTTTATCAGTCAGTAAAGAAAATCTCTGTCCGGATCATCTTGTGCGTGTCATGTGATTATAACGTTGTCCTGATAAGGGAGGCTCTTCATTGTGAATGAACATGTGGCCTTTGGCCTTGTAGGATTGTTTCATTATGAGTGTGTTGCTATGACTGGTCTAACAGTGAACCTGCTTCAAATAACAAGAAAGGGGAAAACTTTATCATAATGATTGGACAAATAATAAATACCTTTAAAGGAAATCATAGTCACATTTTCTTTTATCTTCTTTCTTCCTCAGCTGTAATTTTAATAACTTGGTGCCACATAGCAGTGAAGCTAAAACTGTGTTCCTGCCTATTTTTCAATAGGTCCACATCCAGCAGCACAGACCCCCCCCCCCCCTTTCTTTAATTCAAGGAGACCCGTGTGTTGGTACAGTGGGGGTGTTAATGTAAAGGGGGAGGAGTCACACTAAAATGTTAACGCCATGGTTAAGCAACATTAGAAGAGAACTAACAGGGAAAAGTGTTGTTTTTATAAAATGAAGAAAAGGTTTTGGGTCCTAACTTCCTTTGTAAATCAGATCGCTGTGGGCTTGACTTTTTTTAGGGTCTCTCTCACACACACACACATTTGCTTGTGAAATTTCTGTGTAAGTACATGTGCATATGCTCACAGAGAAAACCCTGGGCATTGAGAAATACAAGTGAGACACTGAAACTAGAACAGGGGAACTATGGATCTGTGGTGTGGTGTTGACAGGAGCAATATCCATCAGGCAAAGCTGAGGCCGCCCTGCTGTCTCCCTGTGATTGAATTAGAGTTGGTCGAGCATGGCTGCCAGCTACAAGAGAACCACAGGTGCTTCCTGGAGCCGGGCCTCGGAAGCCTTCCACAGTTTACCCAAGTTCAATATTGCTCCGTGTTATTCTCAGTTGGATAAAGGTTTAAAGGAAAACTTAGACACGTTGAAGGTCCAATATATTAGAAAAGTACCAAATCTTCCTGTGATTGTTGGATAATTTGAAAGTTTTTTTGTGGATAACTCTGATGATCTAATGTAAAATAAACTTTAAAGAGATAATAATCTGTTTTCCTGTTTCTCCAACACCAACCAGCCACAGTAGGCTGATCTACGTCCACACAGGCATATTGCTGAATTAATAACATTCCAATTATTCCGTAAGCGATATTGATTGTCTACACAGAAATGAATGTTTTCCAGCTGAAGTGAATGTAAATTGGAGATGAGATTGGTTACTACTCTTTTCAGTCGGCCTCCTAGAGCACAATGAATGGACGGCGACTGCAAGGTTTTTATGTTGTAATAACCATATTCACCAAAATCAATAGCGCAGGAGAGGAGGCAATAATGCAGGCTAACTGAAGGAAATGAAATCAGACACAGCACGAGAGGACACAAGTAAATAAGGTGATTTGTATTGAAGAGTAGGCTTTTCATTAAGCACAGATCCTGCGAGTGTTGGCCTGCATCATTTGATACGGGGACACTTTTTTATATAATCCTCAACAATAAACAAAATATTCTGGATCAGCACTTTTTTTTTGCGATTACTTTTGTTCTCAACAAAATAAGCAAGTCATTAAGAAATTTCCTGTCTTTTATATCTACAGTGAGCTTTGCACAACATGTTTTTCTCTTACACACACACGCACAGCTCCCTTTTCTCAGGTTTCACCCATTACTTCAATTTCCCTACACTGTTCATCATCATTATTGGCCCCTTTTCAGTTCTTAATTAAAGCACACTACCCCGCCCTGCTTTCCACCCCAGTTCTGAGACCCCTGTGCAGTAGGATTATGGGATTACACCAGTAGGGTCCATGCCTGTGAAAGCCCTCTGTAGCAACCCGCGTGCAGCTCGGAGCCCCGTGGCACAAAGGAATTCCAGGTGGAATTCTTCAGGAGGACTCACGGAGCTGTGGCCTTTGTAGGCAGCCCAGCAGGTCTCTGCCGGCACCCGACTGCATGTTTCCATACTGAACTATACAGCGAGAGAGCACAAAAATGATTATCCATGTATTCAGTGAATTGAAATTCCATTAAGTCAGAATACTGAAATTGCCCCCAAAGAGCTGTGTGTGTGTGTGTGTGTGTGTGTGTGTGTGTGTGTGTGTGTGTGTGTGTATTTGGGGGGTGGGCTCGGAGTTGCTGTTTGCCCCCTTAAGTGTGGCAGAATTAATAAGACTATTACCTCAACAATTACCGCTCTGTGCAGCACCCAGGATTCATTTCTGTGGAAATTCGATGCCACTAATTAAAACTGTTGCCATCGCTCTGGCGTGAGAGTGATTGTCTCAGAAGATACATTCCCCACCGAATTACAAAGGCAATTTTATGAGTTGGAAAACTGAGAGCAATTATTTTAACAAGCATAAAGCATTTTCTATCGAGCAGCAGTCCCGGCTGATCTAATATTAGTGCTTGTACTATAAGCAGAAAAATAAAGAGTGAAGCCAACACGGGGAGAAAATGAGGCTCCTTCCTCAGAAGGCTGTAAACCAGGGAGGTGTCGACCTCCCGCTGCTGCTCTCTGTGTGGTCACAGACTGTCTGGCCATGGCCAATGTAGCAACCATTTTTACAGGATGCACACACACTCATACATGCACTCACACCAGCCCCCCACACACATAAGTACATCATATATTATACAAAGTGCGCGCTCACACACTACAGACATTAAGACACCGTTTAAACGCATGTATGTGTAAAAAACTTGTATTTTATTTACACACTCATAATGATTCATTCAATCAAAACTAGGAAAAACAATGGAATCTCCCTCCAACCCATTTTGTTTGTTGAAAATGTGGTTTAGAAAATGGTAAAATTGTTGGAGTGAGAATTTGTTTCGTCCTATTCAAATTCTAGGACTGTGTGGACGCATTGAAGGGGAATTGCAGCGTTTTGCTACCTGGACCCTATGTTTTAAAAAAAGGTTTGAATCGGTCCATTAGATCATCTCAGCCGGCGGCAGCATCCTGGCTGCAGTGGGAAGAATTTTATCAACTTCCATGGAATGTCCACTTAAAGTTGTTTTTTGTTACACCAAAAAACTGTAATAAATAAATTCCCCTTTAATCTTAACATGAATCCCACATTTGTAAGAAGAATCTAAAAAAAGATTTCATTTAAATCCACATTTCTGTTTCTTGTAATATTTTTGCCCAGTAATGTCTTAAACTCACCCTAAAGTCTTCTATTCGTAATGCTTGAGATTTCATGACGCTGCATTTTTCTTAATGAAACAATCTAGGAAAGAGAATATACTATGATTCATGTCCACACTGTATAACAATGGCTGGTTTGCTCTGAGTGTTCCCTCATTTAATGAAATTTAATTAGAGCAGATTGGATAAACAAAGGATGAAGACATTGACCAGATTTCTGAATGCTTTCATCATACGCATGGACGTGCATTACGTGTGTGTGTGTGTGTGTGTGTGTGTGTGTGTGTGTGTGTGTGTGTTTTCAAGTGTCTCTTTACATCAGTAATTACCCTGGTATTAACAACCAATGCTATAAATCCCTGCTGCAATTAAATATGTTTTGACACAAGGGATCTCCCCAAACTTATCATTACTGATGTGCAAATTACACATATACCTCTGACATGCGCCCCCAATTAGTCACTTTGTACTGTTAATTAAGCAGCATTAATCTTGTGTGTATGTGGAAGCTGTGAGCTGAAAGTGGCAGCACCACAGGATGAAATGAAATAAAGAGGGTGGAGGTGCATGGGGGCTGCAGTGGAATGTGCACGTTGAGCCTGGACTGGGTATATTGTACTTTTATGTCACGCTTCAATACACACAGACAAAGAGATGATTAGGGATAGACGTCACTGCATGTGTAGAAATATGTACATAATAATCTCTGCAGGATACGGAGGACATTCTGAGACAATAATTATACACGTGGTTGTCATGATCAGCTTTTAAATTAAAATTAAAGTACGGGAAGTGCTTTTGAATGTGATGATGTGTTATTTCTGTTGCTACTACAAATTAAATATTGGCTATGATTAAGTTTCCATATCAACACCTGTCAGCTGAATAAATACACATGTTGCCTTGTGTTAACTTGCTCAGATCCACAATCGGCTGTGACCTTCAGTCCTGACCCGATCGCTCTGACTTAGAGAGTGTGACTTTTCACACTCACCCTGAGCAGTGCACTGTCTAGTTATTGCCAAAACACAAGAGATTCCTCTGCATATCCAGTCTGTGCACATTCATCAGGCCTCCCACCCAGTCCGACGCCGTCCCTTCATCTTCCATTACATTTCCAATTAGGGTGGATTTCCAGGATTTAACATCATTTTCCCAAGTAAAACCCACTGTTTACACTGACAGTGTCTCTACGGGCGTCACTGGGAGGTTTTCAAGCCGATGAAACTTGGACCATTAGTGGCAGGAGAACTGTTCTGTCACGCAGACAGCAGTGGAACCTCCGTGCTAATATTCATGACACAAGGTGGTGTGTGAGTGTTAGCTAAAGCCTGTTCCTTTCTGCTGAAAGGAGGAGTGTGTGCGTTCCATTCCAATAGATCTTTGAAGCAGTGTCTAGTATTATCCTCCACACACTTTTATCGTTAATTCATTTTTTATTTGCAGATATGTAAAAATGTATATTGTTACAAACGATAACACTACCTAAAACAGGCAGATAATGGCTTTTGTTATTTTAAGGGCATAAATTAAGACATGACGTGATGTAGAGCAAAGTAAATATTGTCTAACAAACTCGCCCTGTGTATACTGCATATCAGCATCAGATTTAGACAGAACATAATTTGTCCGTGGTAAACGGATATGTACCATAGTACGCATGGAAAAGCTGTTTATCTGACTCTGTCCTCAGTCTCCTGCACATCTGGCCCTTAAATTACAGCTGCTGAAAACGAGGAGAAATTTACAGTGATCTTGACAGGGTTTCAGACTGGGCACGCAGCCCAGTCCCCTGCCTCACACAGCCTTGGAGCCCTAAACACACATGGGGGCCATTATTTGTAAAGTAGCTGTGGTGGCACCAGGGAATGATTTGAAAGGAGCGTGTGTGTGTATGTGTGCGTGCATGTGCATGCATGTGTGTGCAGTAACATGCAGCCAGGGTGTGTTTACTCTCCGTTATCACGTCCACACATCTCCTGTAAGTGGCGGGGAGAGAGTGTGCTGTGTCTAGGCGGCGATATGTGGAGATTATCGTGCTGTTTAAACCCCCAAACTCTCCTACCCACTTCTCTCTCTCTCCTTGAAAATGGATTATCTTTTCAAGTATTGTAAAGCACTTGAGTGAAATGTTCACACACGCATTTATCTCACTAGTGATTTGGCAGTGAAACCCTGCCACATGTGTTTATTATAGAGGTAGATAAAGCACAACTTAGTAAGGCTGCTTGGCTAGCAACGAGATCTGGAGGTTTATAAGTGATACCAGAGTGCATTTAAAAATAGAACATTGGAGCGCACTTAACCTGAGGAAGAGACATTGGGTAAACAAAGTCACACAACTTGACCTAAAAACACCTAAACACAAGAGGACCATTGGAAGGGCGGGTGTGACACAGCAATAAGGGAAAAGGGATAATATCTCTGGCGTGCAGCCTCGCTGTAAAGCCACTGGTTGGTCATGGCTCTGGGCTGTAGACGGACCGTCTCCTCACAGTGCTGGGTGAATTAGGCTGTGGTTCCTCAGCGAACCTCAGCCAGCCTCAGCAATGTGCTAAACCCAGACGTGACTTATAACTACCCACCAGAGATTTGGCCTCTGGACCGGGTCCCGCACCGCAGAGCGGAAAGGCAAAAGAAATTTCATCACAAACACCACAAAAAGAAAGTGGGACAACTCATGACATATGTACTGCTATGGTAAGCTTCATATAATTGTACTAACTTCTCTCCTCTCCAGACTGAGTGTGGTCGAGCTCTGCCAAAAGGCACAGTTCTGACCAGCGGTCGCCTTGGCCGTGTTCACCTTCGTGGTCCGCTGGCCAGTGCAAAGCCACAGGGCAGAGATGTTCTCCTGAGTCTCACGACCACAGCTCCGAGGGATACTCCCAAGTGGGACAGCGAGTGGTTGGAACTGGTTTGAGAACATGATCTTATTTTAATATGATGCTTGCCATTCCAAATTTTTCCCCAAATAAAGGCTTCGTTTTCACTAAATCCTTGAAAGGAAAATAGAGTGTATTTCTAGGAAGACTGAGGAACAGAATACACCAAGGCCATCTCATCATACATGGTAATGTCTGTACGTATAGCCTCCTCAAAGTATAGTGGAAACAAATCAGTCACAAGACCCCAAATTAAGTCATTACATGACAAGTGAAACCACAATGTCAGTGCTGTCCCACATGCACGCACATACTCCGGAGGGACTCTAGCGCTCTCTCCTTGTTTAAGCATGTTCTGATAGTTTACTACACAACGTTGAATGTAAGCTGATACAGGACGCCTGCTGTTTTCAAAGTGCAGCTCGTATCACTGTGGCTAACGCTCACTTAATCTGACTGCTTGTGCATCGTGCTTTGCTGCTCGCCACAGAATCTGGTTTTCATGCTTCGGTTATTAGATGCCATGCCGTGTTATCATGCTCTGGTTTTGCCCCCAAGACATAAACTGAAGACTTATTCATTGGACCTGGGAAGGATACTCATTACAACAATTGTTAATTAGCAATTTTACCTTTACTTAGCTTTGGCTTGTTTCCACTGAATATGAGGAAGAGATTTCAGAACATCTCCAAGAGGTATTTTGTTAGTCCTTGAGGCTGACGTAAGAATTATTCACCATCTTTGATGAGATTTACAGTTTAATTTGCAGCATGCGGCCATTTATTGATCTGGAAAAGCTTATTAGCAATCCCTCTCACATGCATGCTGAACAACATGTATCTGTCATCCCTCGCATGAGCAGCAGGTTCCTTTGGAGAAATCTATGGCTTTATCAGTTACACTGTGGGGAGATGAAGAATGCTCTGCTGCCACAATACGCCGCTGTCTGGTCTTTACAATACACATATTGACACTTACAGCTTAGGGTTATGCTCACACTATTCTGCAATTTGTAGAGATTAACTAAAGCCTCTCTATTTCTGTTCATTATTGATTAATAAAACTGTCAAATGCTCACACACCATGCAGGCCCAACACTTCTTCACTGTGATTACTCATCTTTTTAAAGCACAAAAATCATGTGGTGGACATGTCATTTCATTATCTTGGTGAGAAAGTGAATATTTTGAAAGCATCCAGCCCGCACTGGTTGAAGATGAGACTAAATAGGTGCAACATGTGTAAAATCCGTGGAACCTCCATGTTGATTCAATTTGATTTTGATAAATCAAACTAACATGATTCAGCATCCAGAGATTAACTCAATATACGAGATGTCGTTGGCTTGGAGCTGTCCCAGACTCTTCTTTGCTTTCTGTTTGGATTTGAAAACACCCATTTATACCTGATCATTTATACTGCTTCAGACTAACACATTTATTGGCCACCATCAGTCTTGCTTAAAGCAACCATGCATTAGAGATGGGGTTGCTGGGGGGAAATTGCCCTAGTTTGATAATGAGGCCTGCTGGAGATAGGCTGATGGTGGTGGGTGGGCTCGGGGAAAGAGACTTGGTAATTAAACTGTACAGGTGATTCATTCAAAGAGAAGGCCGTGCATGGGAATGTGACAAGCAGTGAAGATGAAGCTTAATTGCAAATGCTGGCTGCAGCTAAAATGAATTGTTCTTGCTGGGGTGTCTGTCTTGGCGGGGACCTTGCTGTTCAGATGAGTTTATCCATGAGAGACCTTACTGCTTTTACTTTATGTGTGTACTTGTGCTAATACAAAATACATCAATATAATATAGCTCATGTTCTCAGAACCAAAAGCACAGGGAGGAAATAATAGCCGATGCAAAGCATGGATCTATCTCGTTTCTTGACTTCAAGGTGGGTCATAAAATTCATGAATAAAACTGATTTATCTGACGTTTATCAGATTTGTTTTGTGAATATTTCAATGATATGAGCTCATATAATACAGTGACAGGATGAATCTGCTCTAACTGCCAGTCACAAACAGTAAATCTATTGTTCATAACAGATCTATTAAAATCCAGCACGCAGCTGATCATGGAAAATATTAACACCTAGGAAAGGCGTTTCATTTCAACAGTTTACATCAGTTTGTATTGTGTTAGTCCACTTTCCTTCAGAGTTCACTAACCATCTGAAAGATCTCTTCTGTATCTCAGTTGTAAATGGTTAAATGGTTTTGTATTTATATAGCTTTACAGTACAGTTTTACATTCACCCATTCACACACACATTCATACAGTGCATCTATTTGCAGCACTTTGTTATTTTATGGGGGGCCATTCGGGTTCTGCATCTTGCCCAAGGACACTTCGGCATGCAGATGGGTCAGACTGGGGATCGAATTATCGACCTTCAGGATGGAGGACGACCACTCTACCCCTCAGCCACAGCCGCCCCTTGTGCAAACAGCCAGTTCTTTATGAATGCAGAGAGCGCTGTAGGCAGGACAATATCCTGAGAATTTTATAAAATAAGTGAAAAGGAGGAACGTTCTTCTGGAAATCACAATAACATGGACACTCTTGTTACTTGACTTCTTTTTTACCAACCTGTGCTCCAAAATCTTGTGACAAGCAGTTGGGTGATTCCATTGTAAGTAGCTAATGGCCACAGTATTTTTGACTGGGCCAAAAGACATGTGGAGTTTCAGTGTTGCCTGACAATACGGGATGTGACTTTAAAATATTCTTCTTCCCCTGTCATGTGTGCATTTAATAATGGTTTTGTGTGTGCTGGTACTGACAAACAGATGGAAAAAGTCCCTAATTGCTCTCCCCTGTCAGTTATGGTATGTGTATTAATGTCCTTCAGCATATGGCGATACAGAAAAACTCATATTTGCCAGTTCTCAGCTGCAAAAACTGTAAAATAGGAGAAGTGAGAACTAGGAGAATAAGAGCGCTGAAATGCAGAGGATAACTCAAACACAGAATCCCATATGAAGTAACGGATTTGCTGAGTTTAATCCTTTATCAAACAGACTATACAATGAAGCTGGGCCCTAATCTAAGGGAATTCACAGTCCATTTCCAATGTTTGGGCAGAGCGGATCCACAGGGGTGTCCATGGCCTATCACTGCTGTAACCTTGAGGAGGAATCCAACTATTCCACCCACTGCTCTTATTAGAAATAAGTCTGGTCTGCACTTATTTCATGCTCAGCTGAAGACATCTCCAACGCGAACATGTAGAATTAGTAGGTTCTTTAGTCTGACAGTGACTGAACTCAAAGTGTTCGGTTATTTGAGCAACAGACTGGAGAATAATATTGGATTTTAAAGTTCTGTGCCATTTAAGCTTCTTCTTGATCCTCCCAGACATAACCAAAACCTTCTGAAAGTCACTACCTCAGTTAACTTGGTTAATTGTGTCAGGTTTCCACCTCGTTACCTCACATGTATTCTTTAATCACGACTAAGCGGGGATAAAAAGAAAAGAAACAAGCTAAATTTGATGGGACCAAATCATGAAGCAAGTGGTTGAATATATTCTTGGACAACAAAGTGAGCGCCGCGCGGTTTCAGTGAGAACCCTCGTTCGCTTCTTATCGGTGAATAATTAATTCCGGAGGCTGAAAAAATTTAGCTATTCATGACCTTGATAGTGGGCACATTAAAGAGGGGAGCGTTTGCTAAACGTGAAATTATATGCGACTAGAAAGGCGTAGCTACATCACTGGAGTCACCCCAGAGTAAACAAACGAGTTCAGCAAGCAGAGGGGGGGATTACCATATCTCCACTTAACTTATTTTATCCTGTGAGAATCATCAATATTAAAGGGTAAGGAGAAGGAGAGAAACTGCTGAGGTGGGCTTTTAGCAGCAGGGTGAACCACTGTCTTTAAGGAGAGAGATAAATGAGAGATCTCCCTGGAATCTACAAAGAGAGTAAACATAGTCTTTTCATCTTTTCTTTTCACCGTACACGGCCTCTACATTTTCAAATGGTTTAACTCATCTGGATGTCACAGCCGTCCTCTTTCCCACCGCCTCACGTTGGCGAACTTCTTGTGACGGTTAACTTGTGTGTCAGTTTGTTTAACTGTGCAGAAATGGACACACGCAAATATTGACTGTATAGTTTTCACATGTCTGCAGCCTCGCTAATGTTTTTGTACACGTAATTGTGGCCGTAATCTGCAGCTCATTGCAGTTTTGACACTCGGTGAGGGTGATTCTAACTGAGGGCTGACCTGTGCTCGTGTGCCTTTGGGCTAAAAAGTCCGTAAAGATGCTGTGTTTGCCTGTCATGCCAGTGTAGTTTATACTGTACAGAGGTAGATACTGCCTCAGGACTGTCAGAATCAGGTTGGTGTCTTTGGCATGCAAGTGAATCTACAGGGCACCAAGCAAACTGCTGATGTGTGGACTTAACTTCTGTTTACGCCACCTGTCAGTCAAAAACCTGTGACATTGCACAGTCTCTACAAACAAGTAAACAAGGAAAAAAACCTTCTGGCACACTTTCATACATGTTGCGCAATGCCACCATGCACTCCTTCTTCTCTGTAAGGGAGAATATTAGGGACCTGTGCACATCTGTGTGCCCTCAAGCCAGTGGACACACACCAGGCAGCGCGGATACAGCCCAGGAGGGGGCCTCCAGCTACCTGCCAAAAACCCGGCCCATCCTCCAGCTGATATTAGTTATCGATATTTTACTGGCTGCCATTAAAACTTTAAGAGGCTAAGATTAGATGCAAAAACAAAGGAGATCCTTCATGCAGTGGGGTCACGTGGGGTCGTAAAAGATGGCTTTAAAAGGCTTTATTTAATGATATAAAAGTCGCCCTGGTGTGCGAAGCTGTGGGGTGGGACAGCTATAAGAGAGAAGCTTCTGTAATGTGGTCTTCTGCCACCTCTTACTACCTGAAGCCACAAGATTTGCAGTATGGGCGAGCACCATTTGCTGCTCGACTATAGAGAACTTCAAAAGGGTTTTAATGTCTTACTCTTTATAGATGATTATCAAATATAAGAATGTTATAGGTGGGATTTTAACAACTGTATGTCTACACTGTTAAAAATTACCTTTATTTAATGCAAAAAAAACATTAGTATGAGTGTTGTATAAAGGAGCAGTTTGCATGTTCTTCCTGTGCCTCCGGGGATTTCCTCCGACTTCCTCCCAACATCCAACAGACATGCAGTTTAGGTTAATTGGCGACTCTAAATAGCTCATTGGCATAAATGTGGGCATGCATGGTTGTTTGTCTCGGTGGGCGCCATTTTAACGATCTAAGCACATGGTCTCGAGCGCAAGGCATAAGTGCATTTAGAGCGTCCCAATCCTAAAAGGGTCGCTGCACCAGGAGCAGGGTTCAACAGGGTTGTATTTCATCTCTAATTAATCCTAGGTGTGTTTTGGGCATTAAATGCAAAAAAACAAAACAATTGCATGATCGCTTTCTGTTGCCTCAGGGCAGCAATACGGCAACAACATGTCTTACAACTATTCATTTTAAGACCCACACTCCCATGGACACTGAGATGAGTACGGGCGCCTTTTCTATTCAAGCATTGTCGGTGGTGGACATGAAGGTACCAACTGTGTCAAACCTGTAGTCAAACCAGTTACTATTTGCTCCACCTTAGAGCCTGAGCTTCGTCAGAACCCGTCAGAGCCTGAGAGAAAACAAATTGATGGACATTGTGGTTTTTGTGTCTGTACCCAAACTTTCCCCAATTACATGCACATGTAGTATAACAAGTCAAGTGGATAAGCCCAGCCAACGTGATCGATCCCCTCCCACACCCAAATAGCATTTCAATATTTTTGTCCAGTATCCTTTCCCTCCAGCTCCCCACAAAAGCATCAGGGATGCAATTTTTAATTTGTTTCAATGGTAAATGGATTGATAGATGTTTCTGATGCATTTTGAGATTTTCTTTTTATTTTTATTTATTTATTTGCCTTTATTTAACCAGGTCGGTCCTGTTGAAATACAATGACCTCTTTAGCAAGGGAAGCCTGGCCAAGACAGCAGCATACAAAATGTCTTTTTATAGCCTTATGACCTGTGCTCTGGTCGTTTTATAGCCTCATGACATAAGTCATTGTGCTTTGACACTTTCACCTATACATCTCTTTTAGCTGCATATAATTCATACAAATTAACATTATTTGGATGTAGAACTGATAACTAATATTATTAAGTGCTACTCTGGACAAAGCTGTATTTTGTGATCTGTTTTGTTAAACCAAATGAAACACAATTTCTTTGTCTGTCACGTTTGACACTGTTCCCTAACTTCAACTATTCTTTCAAGTAATTCCCCTGCTAGATGCAGATATGGAAATATATATTCAGATTTGTGCATCTGTGTGCGTGTTTCTGTGTACATCCTTATGGATGCTTTTGTGTTGTATTGTTGTTCTGAGTGCGTGGGCTGAGGTTGGCATGGACACTGCGGAGTAGGAGGTCTCCTCTGGCATCATTTCCATGTCCTCTGACCACCGTCATGACAGGGAAGCCACAATGATGAGGAATTTTAACATAGCGGTTACGGTAACGAGAGCAGACCACAAACAACGCCCCTTGGTCTCCATTCCTCCCCTTCCAACTCTCCTTATTGTTTTTCCCATTATATTTTGTCTTGCTCACTTAATATTCTTTCCTTCCTCTGTCTCTCTTGTCTTTCAGTGTCTCTTTCCTCTGAAACGCCCCCTGAAGCCCTCGAGGCTCTGGCTCGTCTGAACATTATCATCAGAGGCCGCGTGAGGCTGAGGTGAAAGACGAGCTTTACACAAAACAACTATGACAAAGCTGTCTGTTATTGTGGCACAAGAAACAATGGCCTTATACAAGCTTTTGCAGTTAACACTGGCATTAAATGCTAAATAGCGGTAGAAAGAAAACTCTATGTTTCTCTACTCCTTCTTTTTAAAGCAGGTCAGCTCCCCCCAGATAACCCCAGATTTATCAGAGAGAAGGGAATATGTTTCAAAGTAGGTTAAAATACGGTTTGTGTTATGTGTTTGTTTGCACATATTTTTGTCTAGTGTCCAAAGTATCAATTTACACACACATGCACTAGCATGCATGTGATAACACCATCAGTGCTATTGAAGTAACTTCGCGGTGCCTCTTGAATTAATCTGGAGATGATTTACCACCTTGGCTTCAATACGTCCAAAGAGAAAGTGTTGTCTTTGGAAAAGTACATTTATTTAAAGTTATTACAAACTCTGCGGCTTCAGGTTTTTGCCATTTCACAAATTACATTAAAGCATTTATCTAAAAATGTCGTCATCACGTCGTAAATGAGTATGTGTGTATTAGAACGTTTATTCTTTTTGGGCTCACATGTATGGAAACGATGAAGTCGCGTTGTGATTAAATGTTTTACGTGTTCATTAAATGGACTTTAACTACGTAAAGGTAATTTGGGTTAGCACTTTAATGGCTTCTCCTTGTCTCCTGCCAGTGGATCCAAGAATGAGACAGTGAGCCGGCCTCCACACCAGACATCAAGCTGGCCGTAGGACAGCCACTTGCTCCATCACTCCACTTTCTGTTCCCCATCCCATGTAGTTCTCTTTCTTTTTATGTCTGTCTCCGTCCTCTTCCTCCTTTCCATCTTCTCAAATGTCCCATACCTCGACGCTTCCTTCCATTAATTGCATGGCTCCCTGTGCGCTGTTGCCATTCCCATGGGAGGTTCTACCATGAATAGCCAGCCTTGGAGGTTGGCTCTCTGGCCCGGCACCACGTCCCATTTGGCGCGGCTATGGTGGAAAAGCCGAGTGGTGACCACATAATGACCAGTGTCTGAGGGCCTGGCTAATTTTTCATGTTCAAACAGGCGGCTGACTACTAGGCCCAGACAGAGGCTAATGTAGGGCTTGTCAGTTCCCTCCAGGGGTCATAAAACATGGCAACCTGAGCCTCTGATGTCTTTCACAAAACGTACATCAAGAACTGTGGGACGGCCTTCACTTGTGGCAGCAACGGAATCAAAAAATCACATAGAAATGCCAGACACACATCCAAACAACTTCAACGACCGACAACAGAGTATTATGAGTTTAGCAGCATGTTTTCACGAGTATTTCTTCGACTGTCTCTGGTGTCTTAATAACCCAGGGCCTACAGTACTTGTATCCTGACTGTGTTAATTGAAACACAGAAATGTCTTATTGCCTTAAAATGATGCCATAAACTTTTGGAATTGTGTTTTTCCAACAAATGAGTAGTTATGTGTCAACGAACACATGCATCCTGTCTGCAACTCTGGCCCTGACCTCATTTTTAAGAGCTCTGGAGTTCATTTCCACAGAGGGAAAAGCCACATATTTCCCCTCCTGTTTTTTTCTTCTTGTGGTCAATTGGCCCTCGTCCATGGACTGTGACCCCCCGGGTTGCTAAACTGGATCCTGGCCTGTTAGCTCAACTTCACCCGTGGGTTGTTGTTTACATTTCCCTCTGACCAGGGGCCTGTTCACAAAGCCGAAAAACCGCAATCACACTAAGCGGTCAGGTGACAGCCAACTTCTCGGTGAGTCCACCCGAGTTTTCATTATATAACGGGTTGCATTTGCAGCATATGGTCAAATTCAAATAAGTATCCTGGTAGCAGCGTGGCATATTATATAATCGAAGAGCAAACTATATCAGGCAAAAGACAATGCGGAGTACAGTTGCAGCAAAGCAGAAAGGACAGCTGGTTAACAATGCATTAATACCACTGCCCATCATTAAGGCACGGGCGGATCTGATTTAAATGTGTTTATTGATTTAAAAATGATTTAAATAGTCTGCATTTATATAGCACATTTCTAGTCTTATAGACCAATCAAAGAGCTTAAAACTACAAGTCATACTCACCCGTTCATACTCATAGAGCACTTGACTACCACAAACACACTCACACACTGATGGCTACCTGAGGGCAATTTGGGCTTCACAAACTGGTGCTCCTGCTTCGTGATACAGGAGCACCAGTTAACACAGAGCTCTCGACAGAGCAGCTGCTCCTCTCCTTCAAGCCTTGTGATGCTGCTGTTGGCTCCATTTCGTACAGTTCTCCTCCAACAAACTGCACGCAAATCATGCTTCCAACAGGCAGAAAGACCGACATCCTAAATACATTAGTAACAGTCCTCTTAGTGCAATAAAAGAGACTGGAATATGGTTCTGGAAGGCATTGCATCCTGACGGCTACACTCGATGTGAGTTACTTGAGATTTTAAATAGGTTAGGTGTAAGAAAGCAGCTAACACAAATGTGTGGTGCTGTCTAGAAACACTAATTATTTGCAGGTATAAAAAGAATAAGGCACACAGATGAGCTGGAGTAAGAAAAATAGACCACCTCTATGATGACCCACATAATCCATTATGTAGATGAAGGCAATATTCATCTCGTGTGTTGTGTGGGTTCTTGGGAAGTTAAAAACACAACTGTCTGGATTTTTTTACCCCATTTGTGTGTGTATGGGTGTGAGTGTGTGCGTGCGTGCATGCATGTGTAAGAGACTCTTTGCATCTTCATGTGCACAGTGTACAGTGGAAATAACAGAAGGTGTAACATAAATCCATAATGAAGGATTGCCACTATAGTTATACCATATAGACACTACACCAAGTATATCCTGTTGCCCAAGAAAATGTGGTGTACAGCTTCATCTAAATGATTATGAGCTATCACCTTTGCACCATTGTGCGATGTTTGCTTCTGTATCCCGCACACTTATTTTGCCACCCAAATATTAACCATTTTATAAAGAATGCAGATTATGTCTGTGAACCAAATCTGTCACCAAATCAGTGAAATTGGTTTAACGAAGGAACTGAAAGGAGATTTTATATTCATCATCATCTGCTATCTCCCATAAATGGTTAAATAATCTAACAGGCATGGTAACATAAATAAATGGGAGGAAGACTAATATCCTCACAATAAAAATGAATTAATAGCTGGCAAATCTGCTTCACGAATTCAGTATTTTTCCAATGAAACTATTATTTTGTCAGATATTTTGGAGATCAACATTTAGTCATAAGGATATTTTACCATCATCTGCACTTATAGGATTCACATTTGCCCTATATCATAATTCATCATCGTAAAAGGCTTCACAAGCAGTTGTAGTTGTGGTCACAATCGCACACACAAAAGAGAAAACATGTGGTCGTGCTTCTGTAATTTCTTTACAATGTCTACACCATAATAAATACTGTTGAGCTGGAAAGCCCTTGATCTCTTACTAGAAATGTCTCTGTGTGGCTTTCCTGTGTGAGGAGCACAGAGCCGCTCTCGGCTTTTCAATCAACCTGGACTTTTTCTTGAGGTCTTCCAATGAAAGACCGTTGTTATGGCAGTACAGGATGTAGAGCTTTGGTATCTTCATGTACAACATACACCTAACCTCAGTGTTCCCCGTGGCCTTGATGACTGTCTGTCATTAAGTGAATGAACAGCAGACTGTTTTTAGCGAGAATGTTTAAAAACAAATAAGTCTGCTGCTGCCCCGTCGAGCTCAGAGAACAGGGCAACAAAGGATGTGCATGTGCAGTTATGTCTTCAGAGGTGGATTACATGCACTTGCAAATGAATATCAATCTTACAAAGCCTCAAGGGTTGGAGACAGACTTAAATAAACCTGCCACTAAAGTGAAACTGGAGCGGGGCGGGTGCTTTCTGATGCAGCATGCTGCACGTAAAGGTTGGTCTCAGTAATCACGAAGCCACCCTGCTTGTTTAGGTTGTTTTGCTTTATTTTTGGAGGGGGCTATAGAACGAAACTCCAAGAATCAAACAAGGCAGTTTTATATAAATTTGTTTACAACAAACAAATGTTGTGCATTGTAGAGGGTTCTGACAATTTGTGGATAAATAAAAAGAAGAAGTGTTGGAAATTCAGATGGATATAATATATGAAGCTGTGCTGGTAGAACATCGGTTTCTCCTGCCTGCCCAATGATGGAGTTGTGTTACGCTGAAGCGGGAAATCTAATGCAAATGTGACGCAAAAGAGGGCAACCTAAAGACGAGTTTGGAAAAAGAGAGGACAGCTACACCACTCCTGGTTTTGTGGCTACACGGTAGCTGCCAAGGCTGAGACTAGCCCAGCAATTCACCCAAATTCTAGCCTCTTAATTCACGGTATCTCTAACAGATAGATGTAACACACAGAAGCAAACGAAGAGGAATTTAAACGAACAGATGCATATATGGTAAGATATTCAGTAGAGGACTCCTTTATAAAGTTTTAACAAAGCAGAATTGAAGGGATAGTTCATAGAAAAATTGAAACTCAACCACCACCACTATGCCGGTGGAGGGGTGAAGTGTGTAAGTCCACGATTCGTAGACTCACTGGTAAACAGTGTTTTAGCCAAAGTCTCTTCTTCAGACGTCATAAAACTTTATTGGATTCATTATCGAATTGAGACGGAGTGATTTACACTAAGTGTAAAGACCAAAAGTCCACTGCCGGAAGTGGTGATGCTAGCGAACATGGCCATTTAAAGATCTTCTACAATCCTTTTAGTTACATGTCAAATAGAAAGCAACTGACTTCCTTATGTATTTGCATCTTTGCGTCACTGAATTTCCTATTGTGGCTTCCCATTGGTTGGCCACCTTTGTGTGATATATCAAAATAAAAAAAGATTACAGATAAACAGAGACCATCTGAAGGAGACTGACAAAGAAACCTCAAACCTTAAAGGACACACATTGTTTACGTCTGCGTGAACGTGTATTTTTTTTTTTGAGTAGGGGAGGAGGAGGAGGAGGAGGAGCTGTCAATAGCTTGTCTCTTCTACAGACGGACCTTCCATCCGTCAGGGCTTAAGTAGTTTTCCAACAGTACATTGACCTTGAGTGCCTGGTATCGATTTCCTGTGGTGTCGCACTGAGAGGGGTCGTTACCACATGGCCCCTGCTGTGGGGTGTGATCAGGAAAAGATTCCTGAAATCCCGATGCGATGGTGATGGATAGCCAGCCTCTGCGGACCATCAATCCTCACCTACCGTAACCAGGGTGACACCTGCACTGAATCTATCATCATACAAGCCACAGACACGGAGAGTACAGTGTGATGCAGTGTTACGGCGTGAGATAAACGTTCACACGGGTGCAAGCAAACACACACACGTACATGTGTACTGTCTGACCTCAGCACAGAGGCATATCAATGCATTACCTCCCCCAACTCATCGCGGACGGTCCTGGTGCTATCTACAGGGGGACTTGCGATTGGAGCGAAGATACCATTTAGATTGCTGATGTGACAAGATGATGAATGAGTAGATAAGAGCGTGTCCAGATATGTTTTTTTTAGCAACATTTAAAAGCAATCTACCCTGTAGTAGCTTACAATCTGATGCACGCAGGAGAAAGTGAGGGGGACTAGAAGGTTTAGCATTTGGAGCAAACATTTAAAAATAAAGAACATGACTTTATGTGATGTGGCCTTTGTTCTCTCCTTTAAAGCAAATAAAAAAATAAGCAGAATAGAAGCCACGAGTTGAGAGAAAGTGTATTTTCACAAGTTAAACACACCTCACCCTGTTTTCTCACACATGTGGAGTCCTTTCCCGTCTACTGTCTCTTTTGGATCATATTTTTATCACATATTTTCAGTGTCCATCTTCTCACTGGGCAACAAGCACGGCTATTTACGGCTGTTGTCTCAGAGGGAGAAGTCTCTGGTGCTTTCCAGACCACAGCTCCGAGCCCCGGCTGCAGGCCCCATGTGGAGGAGAGGGGCTTACAAGCTTTACCCACCAGGAGAACACTCCCTCGGCACAATGCTCCTTTTCACTGAGTTCCTTCACAGGCGTCACACAAACCCACCATGAGAGTGAGCCAGAGGTTTGAGGGAGCACACGCACACAAGCAGAAGGAAGGAGCGCGCACAGTACACATACACAACTATTTCCGCATTCTCGCACCATCTCTCGCCTTATTTCATCAACTCTGACAGCAAAAGAGATGAATGCAATGCATCGCTAATAGAAAAAAGCAGCATCCTGAGCCCAAAAGGTCTCGATATGCAGATGCTTAGCTCCCAACATCCTCACACTAAGACGTGGATTAGGTTGCATCAAAGGATAAAGGCTCCTAATCAATAGATTTTTCTTTTTTTAAATCTACGTTCTTCCATGAAAAGTAAAACTTCAAATTATTCTTGCTTTCGTTTTTAAAACAATGTGGAAAGTTACTACAATGTATTTTATAATAGGTAAATATATTTAGAAATATTTCACTTACAAATGTGTCATAATGTACTTGAAACTGTTCCTTTCATTCCTGCGAGCATCCAACAGTTCACCAGATAAAACAGAGAAAAAAATACATGTTGCTGTGATCACTGTAAAAGCCAAGTTTCTTTTTATCTGCTAATCCTCACAGTTTTTCTTGCCATCATTGTTCTTTAAAAAGACACTTTGAAATGTTTCCCTTTGATCCCGTCCGTCTGACACGGGACCAGCTCCATCTCACCAGTGTGATTGAGAGCTGAAGAAGACAGGACTAAGCTATGCACACGCAGGCTCTCAGCGAGTTCACTGGGCACCGTGCTCCGGAGCGCCACGCTTTGATAAGAATGGCTTTGAATGATTCCTTAAACTATTGATTGGCTCTGGGATGACATTCGACAGCAGAAGAAAAAAAGACTAAAAAGAGAGAGATCAAATCGGAGGATTTCCACTAATGTATGATACTTTAAAGGGAAGGTTTAATGCTGGAGGTTTACCGTTGGCTTCCTCATTTGAATATCACTATTTGCTTTAATTTCATGTCTCAATTACACATCTGAACCTTTTTTGTTTGTGTGTATGCAAAAAATAATTAAGCCCTAGGATAACATTTCTAAATTAGGTGCAGGGGAAAAAAGTGCTGAAAATATGGAGATGGGAATAAATTTGAGCTCAACACTAATGGCAAAGGAGAGCACTTAAAAATAGACCTATACTGGTATCAAGTTTGCATATTTTCCTACATATTTGTGGTTTCAGTGTGGCACAGTAAATACATAAATAAAAGCATGGGGTTGCAGTGCTTCTTCCTGTTTCCACTTGTGGTGTCCTTGTCCGTGGTCTGCTCCTGGCTGCTCTGGCTGTTGAACGAACAGCCTCCTTCAACCAGTTATTCACTCCGTGCACCACATGATTCATCCAGGGAGGTGCAGATCCCCCTCGTACAGCAAGCCAGTGACAAGACTTTACTCATTCCCTCCACTCTTCCACCACTCGTCTTCTCTCTTAAATTTTTTTATGCATAAGAGTTAGGGTTGTGATGTTCTGATTTGCTTCATATAAAAACTGTTGGCCTCGACACATTTTCATTGACACAAGCAGAATAGTAGAGGCAACAGAGGCGATCTTCGGGACACTCAAAGCCCTACGTGCTCTTTATACCCCTGTGGTCTCATTCTCTGTCTTTCTTTCTCCTTTCTCCACATTGACAAAAGTGTAATTTGAACTGCGTTTCCCAGGGGCCTAATTGTTTACTTCCTGCTCACAGAATATGTAGCTATTGATTAGGTTTCAGACCCTAATTGAGGTGTGGGCTCCCTCATCCAAAGATGTTCAAATCTATGATTAAAATGGTAGATAATAAATGAGCTAATAATAGTTGTAAATAGTTTTGGCAACTTGTCCTACCACCTGAAACAATGCTTGATGAATCCTATTCCTCTGTGTTTAACAGGAGCAAGCAAGATTAGAAATAGACTGTGAATAGATGATGAATGCATCAAGATCCAAGTTTAAAACTACAGGAGCAGAGGGGAACATTGGCGGGGACACACCATCTGTTTATTAGATCCATGCAAGTGCCGGGTCTCCCACTTTCTCTCTGTGCATTGTGTGCAAAAGGACTGACCTACATGTCTCCGAGCACCAGGAAGCCTGCACGGCTTTCCACACTTCTCAGCCTCCCTCAGCTCACAGCTCGGCCTGGCCTCCCTGGAATACCGTGGGCGGTTCCGGCCGCAGCTCCCACTGTGCCGGAGCACTGTGCAGAGCGCGGCGGCTGGAATGGGAATAGACAGTTAATGGGCACTTAGAGGATGGTGAAAACATTTTCCCCTGGAGACGCAGTGGTTTGGAGATTTCTCAGTGGGGCAAGGCCTAGCCAGCGCCCTGTTGCTCTCCTTTTCTCCAGCATGTCTACGGCCTCACTGTGTCTATGTCTATTTTTCAGCTCACTCACCCACTTTGCCTTTCTTCAGTTCACTCTGATAGCCCAAGGGTTGTCATGTCTCATGTTCTGCTTATTCCAACCCAGCAATTACTTCTCCTTTATTTATTTATGGTAGAATACTGATTAAATGTTGGCATACCTGGGAAGCAAGTGGCCAGCCATAACAACAACAGACTGTACGCAACTACTGGTTCCATACTGTGGGTCGTCAACTGATGTTTTACTGTTTTCTCAAACCTACAGCAGCTCTGTAAACAAACACCTCAATTTTTTCCTTAATCCATTCCATGCCACTCCTCCATTGGACAGGCTACGTTGGCACACATCGAAATTAGTCTGCTTTTACTGAAAGTGAGTTCAGAGTGAAGCCTCCAGCTTCAGACCCAGCAGCAGTGTCTGGTGATGGGTACTGGCAGGGCCTCAAGCCTCACGTCCAGTCAACACACATGAGAATGCCGATTGAGTCGGGTGTCACCTCAGGACAAGCTGAAGTCAGCTGCACATTTTTCAAACCTTTCCCTTTGCTTTCGACTACATTTATACATGGCCGCCTTGTTTCCATTCAACTCACACCTCATATAAGTTTATAACCTGACATTAATTTACTGCAGACTTTACTGTGGGTTTGTTGTATACATTGTAGAAGTGTTTTCCGACTTATTTTTGTGCATTTTTTTACTCTGGAGTCATACAGGAAAAATACACAGACAGGTGAGGAGTTGATTAACTTAATTTTTTCTTTAAAAGGAAGGGGCCATTTAAGGCCACTTTAACACCAGCCTTGTTTGATCCAGAGCTTTGGTCTTTTCAGGTCAGTCCGAACGAAAACAACAGGTGTGAAAGGTTCCTCTGGGCCAAAGTCCGGACCACAATTTCAATTAAAGAAGTGCTATCAGTCCGTATCAAACTGAACCATGGTTCAATTCATTTGAAGTGTGTAGTTCAGGCTTTTGGACGAAGTTGGGCCAGCAATAAAAAATAGAACAAACAAAACAGGAGAATCTTTAATAGTCTCTCCAGAAATGGAGTTGCCCAGGCTTTCAGGATATAACATATGCAGTCTTCACCTCCAACGATATGATGTTCCAGCGATGAGGACATCCATTTAGCACATTCAAATAAGTCTGAAGTTGTTGTTTCTGGTAGTCGTATCACAGTGAGATTGACTAAATGAACTTGGTCATTCATTCATTTTTTCCATTCAGATAGAAAGACGACTACCTGCCAAATTGACAGCATGCCAATGTCCCAGTTGGACTTGTGCAATCAAACATTACACAAACATACTGTACATGTGTCAAAACAACTAATGACACTTGACTTCTCTGACCGGTGCAATGGGTGTTTTCTGCCACAGCAGAGAAAGTGCCACAGAGGGTTGTTGAAATGTTGGTGCTTACGCTCTGAGACTGAAGGATATGTGCTTGTGGGAGGAGGGAAATCTGCAATGGAGGACAGAAGTGTCCAAATGTGACCCCTCAGCAGAACCATCCAACTCTAAAGGCATCTAATTGACTGGCTGGTGCTCTACTGCCTCCCTCAATCCTCCCCCAGTCTCTGTGGATAGCCATCAGATGGATTGTGTGAACTTGCCCCTAATCAAGACCCACTCACCGCTAATGAGAATACGCTTAATGACCAAATAATGTGTGTGAGTGTGTGTGTGTGTGTGTAGGTCAGTGTGTCACAGTAAGGTGGGGGACATATGAAGCCTAAGATGGACATGAAGTCTGGGGAAATAACTAGAGTAAATCAAGTAAGAGGTACAAAACAGGTTCAACGGAAATTTTGATTAAATTAAAGTCGGAAAAACTTAGTTGTTAGCATGAACAACATTAAACTATGTGGCTGAACAGACTAAAAAGTACCATAGCTGCAACATGTGTTTGTTAGATTCTCTATCACAGTGATGGATCGCCTCTAGCCTGCTGATTGAAACCTTTGTTGAGCGACTGATGAGTAAGTAAGTCAGGCAAATGAAAAAAGTGATTAAAATGTTTTTTAATTGTGATCTTTTAAGAAGCAACGTGAAGTTTAAATTAAATTTTAGTTCAAATATAATTTTGAAAATATAATTAGAGCTGTTGTTTTAGTGCCAGGGGCGCTTGCTATTTGTAGTCTCTTTGAGTTTGCTAGCAATTAAAACTTGATGAAAGGTCAAACCAGAGAAACAACAATAGAAGTAGCTTCATGTTGGTACACTTTACTTTTTTGGGTGCTGGCTTGGGTCAACAAACAGGGTTGATTTTCTAGTTTGCATCCAGATGAGAATGATCTGAATGACAGGGACATGTTCTATCCTAAAGCCACAACAGCCACCTTTACTTGTGAATCTTAAAATGTAGTTTTGGGTTTACTAAAATATATTGAATTTGTTGTCAGGTGTTATGAGTTGTTAAGATTTGATTAAGTCGTCTTGCTGTTTATATCAAAGTCTGTCTTCAAAGTCTGCTGAATATCCACAGCTTTAGTGTTAGCTACAGAACAGAAATGGATTTACAGACTCTGCTGTCAATAAACGAGGGAACTGATAGCTAATAATTCTGTTTGTTGACAATGATTTTGAGGACAGTGGAGAGCATCCCGCTTGGGAACAGGTGTTAAAAAAATAAGTTAAGCTTGAAATATGTGTAATTTGGCTGGCAGCAGACAGACAATGCGTTTGCACAAATAGCAAAGAAAAATTTAAAACACACCAATGATAATGAGAAATGAAAGGAAGTGTAAGGAAGAGATTAATTACCGGGGTATAGGATATTACTCTCTGATCTCAGTCTGCCTCTTTATCACAATACAGTGTTTATCTCATCCCAAGAGGATCTCTTTAGACTTGTTTAAAATTGGAAACATGGAAGTCAGTCTTTTGACCAGAACTTAAATAGACCCCCAGGAACCTCCTTCTACCACTCTTTAGTGTGCTCAGTGTCCCCATGAGAGCATAGAACTATACACCCATTAAAAAGGCCCTGGATGGCCATTTGCCAGTCTGCGATACCATTTTAAGAGCACAGGATAGGGCTTTAAACTGGGCTCTTTCTGAGCTGATTGCGTGTCATCTCTGGAGGAGATTAGACGGCTGGCAGCAGGGTCTTTGGTGAAGCAGCATGCTCCCCTCTGCCACAGGAGAGGCGACTGAGAGGAATCATCCATCACTGCTTTCGTGAAGCCCCCTTGCAAGGGGATGAGCAGCTAATGACTGCTTTGCTGGGGCTGAGGATGGAGCACCGGGGTGTATCTGGGGCCCTCTCGTAGGGTGCACACTGAGGGGACTGGACATGATTTCGGCTAAATGCAGCGAATTTTTCAAACTAAGGGGACCAGGAGTACATTTGTGAAAACGGGTAAGATCCGGAAGTTTCAGTGACTTGTTAGTTTCTTGTTGAGCAGCACACGGCAGGGTGAAGCAGAGAGCTGCTCCGGCTGGATTGTATTCTCTTCCTCCACACTGAGCGGGGGCCGCAGAGGGGGGAAGGGAAACTGGAGATTTATGTCCTTCTGTGACACACGCTGCTCTAGGTCTCATGTTAATGGAAAATGTGATGTTTAAGAGTCTGGCAGAGAAATACAGCTCTCTTTAAATCCTTTGCTTGTCAGCCAGTGTAACAGCATTATAACTGTAGTCCAGCATGATAATGCTGTTAATGACAGTAATATGTCACTTTTTCAGAAGAGTTTCTTTTTGTTTGCTTCCCTGTGCAGTCTTCAGCTCCTTCAAATGCAGCTTAAGCGACTCTGCACTGATGGCTATGTCAGGCCAAAGGCTTCACATGAAATAATTTGATATGGCCTGAAGAAGCCCCAAACGTGAAAGAGAAAGTGTTTTTTGACTGTGAACTGCATTGCTATTCAAACGGCAAGTTCATTCACAATGGACGCCCAGTTTATCGACATGTCTTCCCACTCTCGGCCTGTATACTGATTGGTCTCTCAGTGAAACGGGCTCACAATGCTTTACCTAAGGTCTGTGGGAAAAATGACTCGGGTCATCATGGTGTAATCCTTTCCAAACAAGGAGGGACAATTCCATACTTTGCAGCCACCACAGTTGGCCTTTGTCCATCCAATCTGACATTCCCATAATGCCCACATGTTTCAGATGCCTCCTTATTCTATCTTTCTTCAATTCTGTGTCTGTTTACTTTCTGACGGGCTCTCTCTGCCCTCTGTTTTCGGCGTTGCTGCTAGTTGTTTCTGCAGGAGAGGAACGGAGTCTGGAGTAGCTGCTGAAATTCACAATTAAACCTGTGGGATAAGATATATACTGTATATACTGATGAGGCACAGAGGTCTGTCTATCTATTATGGCAATGATTTAGCCCCAAAATACATCTAAATATACTGAGCTGCCTAATTGTTCATTTTTAGTTTTTATTCATTTCACTTTCTTTTTACCGTTGTTCCCTCATATCATATTACCTCCTATCATCAGCAGTAATTACCTCCCCAATAGAGGTTGTGTTTTCACCCCAGTACGTTTGCTTGTTAGCAGGATTAAGCAACAAATACTGATCGGACTTTCCATGAAACTTTCACATGTTGAAAAAAATAGCAAGTTTGTGTAACGTTAGTGCCCCAAAGTAAGGCTTTTACATAATACGGTATATTTGTGTAAGCCTTCATGCCCAATTTAGCTTGATTCTTTGAATCCTTACATTTGGTTTAGATTTGTATAACTATTGGTATAAAACATACAAAAGATGAATTAACTCCACTGTACTGGCTTCGATACCATCATCAAACATCAAACTGGAGTCGCTTATCACTGCCAGACATCCCTGTTCAACACTTCATTCATGGCTCACCCTCATCAACATACCCTAAAACAACAATATGGCAGATAAAAGTAGTGCTGTGTAAACCACAGCAGCTTCTCTTCCTCTTCAGTACAAAACCCACGGCCGCTGTTTCCCGTGTCACAGTCTGCAGCAGGATTTTATCCAGGAAAGGATGAGTATTCTCTTAGCTAATCCTACTTCTGCGGTCTTGGTGGGACGAGTCTGGCTGCCTACTGAAGGGACACCAAGGGATTGCCTCGAAAAGACCTAAAATGAACAGCAGCTGAACTGACAACATGAATAGCTATTAATTCAAATTGATAATTTTCATGTTTTGTATCACATGTGTAATTTTGAACACAATTATCAGAGCTTTCTTTTCGGTTATTTGATCCCAGATGTGGAAAAACAGTAGAATAATTATCTTCAGATGGCAGTTACTAAGTGATTTGTAACATTATAGCCTACAGATTATGCTGTTTATACACCACAAGGCCCCTTATTAAATCCCATCAAACATAACAGCCCATATCGTGTCTTCTCTGCCTGGCACTCCTCAGAGATACACACTACCTCTTCTATCTGGTCTGGACCGGCTCCAAAATCCTCCAGCAAGAACCCTAAATTTGTGTAACACGATCTGGACCTTGAGACGCACGCCTGCCACAACAAATTGGCCTCATGTAGAGAAAGAGGGAGAAAAAGCGGGTAGGGGGAGGGCTGCAAAGCTAGTGAAGATGTAAAGCTAGCAGAGGGAGGTAATCTTAGAGCCTCATGGCCTGAAGGGGCCCTGCCCCCTGATGCTCAGCATTTGGCCCTGGCCCAAATTGTGAGGACAAACACCATGTCTTTTTCAATTAGACACACTTCTCTGTGGTGCTTCATGGTGCAGTGAGTTGGTAATGAGCAAACCGAGACTTTAACGGTTCTCTCTGTGAATTCTGAATAAAACTAAGTAAATTTAGTTGTTCATATATATGGTTGGGAGGCTGCTGTTGATGTATGCTATTGTTCTGTGTTTCGGTTTCTAAAAGATAATTTTCAAGCTCAATTTAAAATTTCTCTGTTCTGCTGTTCCTGCCTGGGCGCAGGTGGAGCAGCGGGATGAATGTGCCCCAGCGGTGTGTAGCACGGCTGGTTGCAAATTTAATGCATTTCCTTGTAAATCAGAACTTTCTCTTGTCTAACGTCCAAGTCACATCCCCTGCCTCTGTATAATGTTTTCATTTCCCTGACCATGTTTTTCTTGCAATGAAGGTGCAAATGAAGTCACTTGTCCACCAGCCAAAAGAATTACAGCTGCATAAAGAGCCACACGGCATTGATTTTCTTGTTATACTTCTGGACTGTTTTTGTTTCACTTGTGTTTAAAAGTTATGGGGTGTTGATTAGCACCAGCTACCTCTTCATTTGAAATAACGGAAGGGGAATTTCTGGAGAAAAATAATGTAGACTCCAACACCTCAGTCAAATGTTCCAAAATGTCCCAAACATCCCATGGCGTCCCTGCACCCTCAATTTGGCCAAAGTGATGTCCACAAATCAATCAGCGCAGTCAGTATTAAACTAACAGACAAATAAGCACATTGAGACAAACAAGCCTGTCCCTGTTTATGTTCATCCATTCATTTGTTTTCTCACTATTACATCGTTACTGTTGCGTCTGTGAATGAGCAAACCAATCAAAGGATTTATGGCTGTCTTCCACCCTTGTTTATATCAGCAATCAATGCCAACAATAACAGTAAATGTACAACAGGCCACGTCATACAAGGGGTGATCTAAGTTAAACAGTTACAGTTCCAGCTCCACTGCAGCTTGTGCTGAACTCAGAGGTTAGAACTTATTTTGAATTTTCCTTTCACTTGGAAGCTATGAAGGTCAGTGGCCAGAGAGCAATTGTACCCTGTCTGGTGCAAACTGGAGGCTGTAAAGCAGCAGTGGGAGAGCACGTTGGTTTCAGGCTCAGCATAGAGGTGTCTTATGTCCAGAGAGACCACCACTGTATTCAATGAGAAAGTCTGAAGAACTTAAACAGGTGTGGCTGGAAAACTGAGCAACTTTGTGAACCATGTTACCACAGAAACCCTGACCTGATGGGATCAATCTGAAGAAATGGAATAAGTAGGCTATTCGTGATAATAATTTCATAGCTGTGTCCTCACCTGAAATCACCACCACCTTGCGTTATTACTTTCAAATGAGCCCTTTACATCTAAATCCATGGATCCCACCATGTTTCTACAGAAGCCCAGAGCAGTCAAACCACACATGGACTCTGCTGAGGGACTGTCACGTTTTCACCAGAAGGCCACTGTAGGTTTTCATTAGTTCAAGATGGCATTTTTTCGCAACAATTATCAAAAGTCTATCTTAACACATCAAGCTGATATAGGCTTTACATTACGTGTTAGCCAATCTGAGAATACAGTAGGATTCCGGGGAGAATTTGACGTGAGCGAGTGGGCCTGCTGATGACGTTTCTAACACCTGACATTCAAAGAATACAAACAGGCGCCACCCCTCTCCTAAATAATCCTGAGATTTTTCTGATGTTGTGAATGCTTCTGGGCCAGAGAATCTCCCGCAGAGCTAATAATTTGTGGAAGGCAAAGTTCAGGGAAGTCCAGACCCAATCGTACAACGATATTGAAATACTTTAAGTTAATATTATTAAGATTTCTTACATTTCTAGCCCATCATATCCACTGTATAATGTATATGCAACATGGCCAAAGCCCTCATTGTGTTAGAGAGCTGAGACAGGTCCTTGGCAAAGAAATTTCTGCTCAGTTGATGCAGCAGTGACTGTAAAATTAACCCTTTCTATTTTTCACCTGAAATATCTTTCTTCTGACCCTTTCGCGTAGAAGACTGACTGGATGTATGTCTCCTCTTCGTGAACACGAGGGGTTAAAAGTGAGACTTCCTGTCTTGGCACCGAGCCCAGACTAAGACAGGCCTCTACACGTAGATGTGCAGACCGCGAAACATCTGTGTAGGAGTATTTTAACACACACACACACACCGACACACACACCTTTGCAATTCTGAAAGTGCAAAAACACTCCCTTTTGCTTAGTTGCCTTCTCTCTTATTTCAAGATGCTAAGATAACAGTGTTCGTGTGGCTCATCAGTTAATATTAGATCTGATGCACAGACACTCTTCTTTATTTCTACAAACTGCAAAGTAATGCTGAACTTGAGACTCGAGAAGCTTCTCTAAATGTCAAGAAATATGAAAAAGAAAATGATGTAGTATTTGACAAGGTAGGAGGCCAACTACCTATTTTTATTTAATGCTTTTCTTTAAATGATTATTTTATTGATTCCACATCCAAAAGCTGGTTTAGTGTTTTTTCTCTTCCACGTCACCATACGTCCACAGTGATCAGAAAGTGATCAATTTGCATACCTCTGCCAAGGCTATATCAGCCGAGCTCATCACGTTAGATGAAGTGGAGAAATAAATCCCCGCATCTGCCCATTTACTCTGAAATATGATGGGTTCATTCTTGGGTCATGTCACACCCCTCCACAAAATTTCCGTATAAAATAATCAGTTTAGTAGTTTTTGAGTTACGGCAATGAAAACATGACCTCTCTGGCAGAGATAATTACATCACTTTAGTAATTGAGCAATAAAAAAGGTCTTTAGTAACATTACTTCTTTCCCTTAAAACAAATCCCATGTAGCCTTACTAAACAGTAAAGATGTGAGGGATCATTACTGTTCAAAAGATAGGAAACAAGGTTTAGTCTTTAGCCTTGGTTTAGTTTTATCAAAGCCCTGGTGATGTCACAGAGCTTGTATGAAGTTCTGCCCTGACTCAAATCTGCTGCCCAACTCAGTCCCCCAGGTCTCTTGCATCTACACTCTCACCAGACACTAATTTAGGCGACAGATTGATTTCTTCCCCCCCCCCACCTCTCTCACTCTTCCACTTTCCAAATGTGAACCATGTCTTGCATGGTGTATAACAGGGCCCTTTTATTTATTTGAGGCCTGTTATGCCAGACATGCGGTATGCCACACTAGAGGTGCGGTACCCTAAGGCAATCGAGTAAATTAAAATCACAACAGTTGAAAGTAGCAGGGAGAAACAGCTGTTGTACATACGCCTTGCTAGAGGGGAATTTAATTCTGGAAGGGGGTCGTTCTCTGGCCTACAACACAGTACATGTCAGAATATCATCATGAATGGCTATGATCTTGATTATTGTTTTCTGCCTGTGAAATCTCTCATTCCACCTATGTTATATGTATATATATATATATATACATATATGTAGTTTTTAAACCTCAGACTCAGCATGTTTCCAGTCTGAAGGCTGTCGGTCTCCATTTGTGCCCAGGGGGTACAGTACAGGCAGAATTACACCTCTGACCATGCCACTTGACTCGCTCGTCTCCTGCTACAGGTGCGTTGTCTGATCTGGTTGTCTGAGGGAGTCAATTCTCTCTTTGTCCCCCGACCCCCCTCCATTATATGTTACTCCTCCAGGAAAGCTACGCCTTGCACTGCCAGTAAAGCACGGAGTACAGATGTCACACCCCCATCCGTCGACCCAGCTCATGTCACTCACTGAAACAGAGGTAATGGGCTCAGTGAGCTACAGAGAAACTTCCCAGAAAGTCTTTATCTCAGACAAGCATGAATAGACAAAGATCTACCACACACGCCAAAGAAGAGAAACAAGACAAACACAAAGGAAACATTAGCTGTCCAGAAGACACGAGTTGATTTATGGTTTTTGGAAATACATCTTTTTATTTCCCCTCTTTGCAACTCCCTGTGGCCGTCGAGCTACAGTGAGGTTCAGCAGAGCTCATGGGCACCATCAAAGGCAACCCAACTTTTTTTCTGAGACTTCTGGTCACAAATGGTTGTGTTACAGTTACACGACCACAGGAAATACTTACGACTTTGTAAGGGCGATAGACAACAGTGGGGTTCCCCAACATCACACAGGATGTAATATATGAACATGTGGCATCACATCCTGCCTTCCTCTCACTGCCTCACCACATGACACTGAAGGAAATGCATACACACACTTGGCGCACACACACACACAGACACACACACAGCGACAAGAAACACATACTTTCACACTCAAAAGATGAAACAAGTTTTCACTGCCACTGTATTTCACCTACTTTCTAGGCTTTTTTCTTTGCCGTCTGTTTGCTGCTTAACCTCCTCCTGATGTTATGGAAAATAACATATATAATTAAGACAATAACCTCTTTTCGATGACAGAACTTAAATTAAACTTTCTCTTCAAAAGACGTGGCACGATTTGGAGAGAAATATAAAAACTGAGCTCTTAATCCAGCGAGCGACTGAGAGATCCTTTTTGCTTTGTGTGTATCTGACTCAATGCCCAGTGTGCAATAATGACAGAAGTAAAGCACACAGCAGTGATCAGTGGGATAAGCTCTCAGACCTTCCATACGCCCCTCTTCACTCTAATTGACGAGTGTAATTTGATGGCACTCGTAACAGAGTTAGAAAGCAATTAGCGTCAAGGCCCATCGGCAAAAACAGTGCAGAGAGCCCACCTGTGGGTCACTTTTTAATTTGGTGAAGTGCTCAGTGCTTAGCCCGGGACTCTGCCTTTGATATACTCAGTAGATAGTAAATCCTGTTAGCGCAAACTCTACAAACTAACCCACCGACCAATATCCATCCAATCCACTGGTTAGGAGCTCACCAAGCCGCACAACAAATTATTAGGTGTCATCTGGCCTAGGATTAAAATCCAGACTCCTTCGCATAAGAAGAGGGGAGAAAAAGTAGAGATGAAAGAGAGGAGAGGGAAGGAGAGGGAAGACGGATGAGGCAATGATGGGGGAGGGTGTTTAATTAAAGCGACTGATCCATGCTGTTTGTTGAAGGACTAATTGTCTTTCCCCCTGAGGAGGCTGTTTCCTCAAGGAGCCTCTCCAAATTACACTCCAGACGGTAAATCCTTGTTGGTGGTGAACACTACTGCACTAACTGGAAAGAATAATTCACGAAAAATAAGTTTATTTCAAACAATAACAACACATGAGGAGATTCTCTTTGTTCCTTTTGTTCTTCTGAGATACTGTTGGTCCCCGGTGTCTGTGTTTGTTCTAATTAGGCCAACACTGTTGATCTTGTCAGATGCTGTGTTGTCCCTCCTTTTCCCCTGGGGAGTGTGTTTAACATGGAGTCCCCAGGCAGGCTACTTGACCCAGAAGGACCTTTGACCTCTCATTAAACCAGCTTGGGTTTCCTTCCCCTGCCTCGCCTCTGCTCTTCTGGCCCAAATTTCAGACTTTGACTGTAACCCTGCCCTTGAGAGAATCACCACGTGGCTCCACATGACACAGAATATACAGTGCACGTCAGTCACTACAACATGTCTTTATGTACTTGTGAGGTTCATCACATTTTAATATGGGTGGTCAGTATGCACATTGTCAAAGCCAAATTATATTCACTATTTTCTGCAATAAACACTGGAGAATGAATTTTCTAGAGATTGCCTTTCACATATGAAGAACACAGCAGGAGATCGTCCAACCCAGATGTGTTGACAACATCAGGAAAATCTCCAGAGCCTTAAGGTGAGGGGTGGCGCCTCAGAAGAGCATGCAGGAGGCAGGAGGCAGGAGGCAGGAGGCAGGAGGCAGGAGGCAGGAGGCAGGAGGCAGGAGGCAGGAGGCAGGAGGCAGGAGGCAGGAGGCAGGAGGCTGGGGGTAGGACTCAGGAGGCAGGACAGAATCCGTTGCGGAAATCAGATGTTTTTGTGTACAGCATTTAACACCGGCCCTAATCCCTAAGGCTCTCCATGACACCTCTTTTTCTTCCTGTGATAGTTGTATTCTTAAAGTTTTATCAGTTCCAGCTGTCATGTGAAATGCTATCAACGGAACCACTTGTATCTCTGGACATAAACCTGCTGTGTTCTCACATGGCCTCACTTTGACAGTATCCAGAGTTTTGAAAAACCTCAGCGACTGACTCTGACATTGATGTTCTCACATGCAGCTTCTATCTAATCAGGTCAAATAAAGGGTTTTGTTGTGCTGTTAGATTTGTTGTGAGTCTCAGGTCTGGGTATCAGTACCTGAGTGGATCCAGACATCCTATCAGCTCTGATCAAATCCTGTACTATAAGAATCACATATTATTTTAAGGTGAGAAAGATCATGTGAAGTAAAGGAAATACCAAATGTATTGTGGCTGTTAAGTAGTTGGTTGGGCATCAAGCTACTGACCAAGAACGATGCTTCCGATCCTGTTTCAGTTAAACCCATTCTGTCTTAAGTCTAATCACTGTCCTCAGGTCCTGTTTGTATTCTTGCATGACTGGTTTAAATGGTTTTCTACGGCTCTATTTAAGATCTAAAAAAAAGTCTGACATGTGTCAACCTGTGAGGACCAGCACATAACTTCTCTTTCAGTGCCCACAACTCCTCTTTCTGTAAATTCTGATTGACACAGGGTGATTGAGCTTCAGCAATGGTTGACTAAGCTCATCATCCTCTGGCTGAGTAATGAAGAGGAATTACGGAACAATTAAAAGGAATGTTAAGCAATGAGAAGGGAAACGTTACTGCCTTTAACTGAGGCGACTCAAACCCTTTACCTTGGTTACAATTGGCATTCAGTCCAGGGTCAAATTACTCTGTAGTAGACATGGGTTTTAATCTGATGTGACTTCTTTCCTCTGAAAACAATGTTAACCAAAATCACACAATCAAATAATCAATATATTGCTGAACTTTGGTTGTTTGCTCACTTATTGGTTATCGGCATGCTTGATTATTGTTGGACTTGTTTTGTAGTTTAGAGTAAAAACAAGGTCTTGCACAATCAATTGGAGAAAGCTACAAGATACGTATTCCCCAGTTGACACAGCAATAGTGTGGCCCTGACATTCTTTAGTGTTAGCGGACATCTTTCGCGCAGTCAAAATTAGACATTCCAGCATACTGTACATGCCCCCCAGGCATATAAGTCATGTGTTGAGTCCAAGCACGGCCTCGGATTGGGTGCACAGCAAACTGTCACCGGGCAGTTATTTCTCAAAACTCCACCTACACAGACAAAGGGCGAACTTCTGGCCCCCGCTTAACCAAACAAAAGGGGAAAGGCAGAAATGAGCGGAGAGATTCCACTGCGCCCGACAATGACACAGTGTAGATCGGACATGTGTGTGAATGTGAGTGTGCTGAAAGACTGGACGCTGACAGAAGGGAGGTATGTCGGTGTTAACCCTCTGTGTTGATGGTACTGCAACGTCATGCAAGTCTGAGTCACCATCGAGTTAACACACCAGCTTTTATTGATAGCAACTTTAAACGGCAATATATTTTTACATCAGTGCTCGTAAAAATGTTGCAGGGTTTAAATTGAAAAGTATTTTGAAAATGTTTAACAACACAATTTCTAGAAATTAAAACTTTTGTCCATAGTGTTGTAAAATCATTATTGTCTTCTATTGGACTCATATACAAATAGTAGGGCTCTCTAATGGATCCATTCTCCTGTCATTCTGTAGCTGGGCTTTGTCTGTGCTCTGTATGTGGACATGTGTGTCTACCTGGAAACCCTTCAATATTTCCAGCCTTGACTAATGCCTTTCACAGCCAGCTGCGGCCTGAATGGGCCAAATCAGGAAACACATAGCTGTCATCAAAACATACTCAGCTGGCCAGGGGTCTTAGTGATAATAAAAGGGGAGTTGCATTTATGCAGTGATTATGTTTTCATGATCCCAGAGAAGGGGAGCGATTCACTGTCATTGACAGGGTTTATTTAGAGTGTACATTCCATTTTTTCTTGTAGGAGGCAGACGGTTGGAAAAATCCAGTGGCGACATGTTTTCAAGTTTTGTAAGAAAGTGAGCGTTGCTGCGTCTCTGCTCCAGCTCTGCATGGAGTGAGTGGGAGCAGCAGTCACAGATGGTGAACAAATGTTCTTTTGAGGGAGCGTTGCACAAGACTTGGTTCTTGCACGGCCCAGCAGTGAGCTATAGCTTTGCTGCAGATGGTTTGAAAAGCAGCCACCGACAAACATGTTCACCGCAAACATGACATCTCCCATCAATTTGTGATGCAATGCAACTTAAATAGTGGGACACATGTTTGCGTTATTGCAATTTTATTTCTCTTTGTTTGGCCGAGCACTTGCAAAATCATTTAACTCAGTGATATGTATTGATCATTGCAGCCTAGACATCGGCCAGTTATGGTAAAGTAGTCAGAGTCATTCTTTCAATATCATCTAACCTCATTTGCAGGAGCTGCTTTATTCTCTGATGACCAAAAATGTTATGTATATTAATTTTGAATAAATATACACCCTGGGAAATTAGTGGCTATAAGAAACGGCTGCTTGAGGCAGTGTCTGGTCAACACGCACTGTTTTCACCGAAACATTTCTAAAGCCTTCAGTGGAACTAACGCTATTTCCATTACATCTGGGATATTTCATCTTACACTAAATTACCAACCAGATTTTGCTCACAACCTTGCAGCGCAGGCCATTAACACATAATTATGTGGTGTGAATAATGGCCGTGTGTATGAAATACAAGCATTTGGACAGCACTGACATTTTTAGTTTTATGTGTCTTAAAGAAACAGAGAAAATGAACGTAAAATGTCTGGAAATTGTTGGGAGAGCTAGACAGTGTCCAAGCACCTATATGACTAGAAGAATTGTTTTGTTTTGACAAAACGTCTCCCCCCCCCCGTATAATTTCATATTTGACACATTGCCACAGACGTAGTTCATTAGATAGGACCTCTGACAAATGCTCCCATGATGAGACAGATGTGCCCGCTTCTGTTATCTCTGCCGGGACTTGAGCAACTAAAAGCAAACAAAACCAATCATGCAAATGTGATGGAGCTGTAGACAAATCATCCTCGAGTAACTTTCTCTGTTTAAGTGATTTCCATTCCTTCCAATCAAGTCTTCCCTGACTGCAAACGCGCTGCAAGGACCTGACCTGTTGTCATGGCCATTACATTAATGTGAGAACATGCAATGACTGAGAATGTTTCTAATGAATGAGTTAAGATTAATAACAAGATTGGGGCCAGAGCAGAGGGGAGGGGGGGGGTGGTCAGAGGAATGAAGTGGGTCCAAAGAGGGCTGCCCTTGTATGCAAACAGTGATGCCCATTGTTTTTGTAAGTAGGTGTTTTGGTCTGGATCGGTGGGCCCGGTGCCGTAATTGCCGCTTGGAATGTCAAGCCTGGTTAGAGGATGTGCTCCGACTACTGGGTGTCATTGTCCATGTGCGCTCCAACACCAGAACTCTGGAGTCACGAACCACAATTTAGATTATGAGCTTTTATTAGCCAATTGAGTCCCTCTGTCTCCATGGTAAGTGCATCCAGCACTGAGAGTCATTTGAATGTCTAGTCTGAGAGTACGACAGCCATGTGATGTCTAGCTTGAGAATTAAGCTCATTCTCAAAGTATAATGCACAGTACACTGGTCTATAAGCGTGCACTCATGTATACATATGTGTGTGTGCATATGGTCAAATGTGGAAGTGTGTGTGTGCTGAGGAGAAGTTGAATATGGAATATGAACTGATCCACCCTCACGTTAAATCCAGACCTGCCACATGTGATGTAGCCTGTTTCCACTACAACAGAGCAGCTTGGTTTAGATACACTTAGTGGAAAAAGAGAGGTTTTCTGCCTGTTAACCTCAAATGAACATTAATCGGTGGTGTTGGCCTCAGAGCATTTTAGTGACTTGTATCTGTATTTAACAATGCTCATGTTTATCTATGCACACCTCTGCTCAGTAGCTTCAGGTGCTTGACCCGGCTCACCATGCTTCCCTTAGGTGTCATTACCAATTGTAGAGCTCTGAGAGTTATACCCTTGGGTAGGATAGGTACACGTTTATATATAAATATATATAAGGTACCTCTGTGCTGGCAACTTGCAGAGAAATACACAAATAGACTATACTCTGCATTCTTTATAATTCACAGCTTTCTGTCCATAATACTCTATCAGACATTGGAGAGGGGGCTTTTGTGAATGCTGCACCTGCAGCAGAGAATATTCTGCAGAAGGACTGAAGCTCAATGAATTAATCCCATTAAATGCTGTGTTTATCTAAAGAAGACTGAGGCAAATAGAAGATATTTGGTTTTCAGTGTAGTCTGTTTGTGTTCTTGTGTGTCAAGTTCACGCAGATCTGTGAACAGATTTTGTGGCTGCACTCAAGTACAAGAAACATCTTAACAATATTGACATCCTTCTCTTTATCAGTTTACGACTTCACTCTGAACTAAGGTTTAAATGCATAGAGTGTGTACGTCTCAGTTCAGGGTGAGATTGTACAGTGTGTGCGTACTGCTGTGCAGACAGGGCATCAAGATGTTCTGAAATAATCCCCACATTGACCCGGAATGAACGGCAGGTATCATCTTTGCAATTATAAGGTTAGTTGTCAAACAGTAGATACAAATGCACACGTTGTGCGATGTCGATCTCTCTTTCTCTTTCTGTTTTCTCTCTCCCTCATTCACTCTCTCCCCATATCTCCCTCTGTGTCTCTTTCTCTGTCAGACAAGCCTGGAGACTCATTGTTCTCCAGGAAATGCTCTCACCATACAAACTGCCGGCTTGTATACTCTAGATTTAACCTCATAATAGCGTCACCAGCATTTAACCAACCAGCTTCCGTTTGCTTTATGTTGCAGCCTTGTTACAAATACAAAATGGACATTGACAAACGAAGGCCAGCTACACTCATTCGGAAGGGTTCAACACAGACAGAGGGGAAGTGAGCAGGCAGCTGGGCATAAAATAAGTCTATCTGTATCTTTGTTTGGACAGTTTGACTCAAGCTTACAAGAAGCTAATAGGTCGTTTTGTTTTGCACTTCCTGCCTCGGGACCTTTAGGCTTCCCGACCCTGAGAAGGCCACGTGGAGGGCAACGCCTGCCGCTAACGCTCGTAAAGACTGACACATGTTTACCTGCACACACCAGGAGGCACTCACTGTCGCACTCCTCTTGTCAAACACAAGCATACACTTAGACAGCAGCAGGAGAATGAAATTCCCCGTAATAGTTGGTGCAGGTGTGAGGATGTCGCGGAGTGGGAATTTCCAAAAGGCCACGAAATATGCACGCTACAACAGCCGGGGCTTAACAACAAGTGTCCAGAGGAAGGGGCTTTTACTGGCCCAGCAGCACACCTGCCCCGTAAATACTCTATCTCACTCCTCACTCACCTCTTCTGCTGTTACACTGTGTGACTCAGCCTGAAGCAGCCTCCACACTCACACCTCTTTTAAACAGCCACTTCTATTTTTGTCCTTATCTTTACACGGTATTGTGGATTGCTATTGTTCACAATCACTTGTAGCGAATCTTTAGTGAAGCTTTCTTTAAATCCATCTTGAGGATAACTTAGCCGTGATGGATTTATTTGTGCGGCAGATGCTTCTCTGATCTTTTTCTCAGTCCTGTAAGCTGAGAGTCGGCCTGAGTATCGGCTCCTGAGCTCAGCCTCATCAGTGTCTCCCCCAGCCTTTCTCATTTCATTAGGAATCACTCAGCACTTCAGAGAAACATTCAATTACACTCCAATGGTAATTAAATGTTCCTCAAATGAGTTCATTTAAATCATCTTCATTTGGGCTTCAGCCGGGTTTTTAAATGCCGCGTGCCGAACGCAGGGCTCACATAAACATTAAGCGCCTCACCCACTGGGAGTGTTTGAAGGGCCACGCTCGCAATCACAGTCAGATGACATTTTAACCAGCTTAGCGGTGGAACAATTGAAAAGATGTTGTTATTAGGAACAGATCCAGACAGCGGGATTCAAATGCACAAAGGCCCTGATGATAATGTGACTGGTAATGGTAGTATGCTGAAGCATGTGATGCTGTGGTTAGAAGCCGAGGTACCCAGAGAAAATCCACGGACATGTTTAGAACATTTGACTCCATCCATAAAGACTCAATATACTATGAGAAAGTTACATATGATTAGTTGCAAACATTCAAACCTTTATGCTCTCTTCTTTAACTAAGATATTTTAAATTTTCAATCATCAGACAATTCAATTCTACAGGTTTTGTTGTAATGCACCACTCTTCAAAACTGTAAATTATTTTCTTGTGATGTTGTCTTCAGAGTGGAAAGTGGATTCAGAAAAAATCAACTTTGAATTGCCTCTATTGTCTGTTAAATGGTCCACCTTCCACCACAATGGCCCAACCCTGTACAGTCCAACATAATAAATGTAATAATTATGTGTTGTTGAAATAACTGTAAATCATTTAATGACCCTACCAGGCGAGAGTTATTTTTAAAAGGGGATTCATCAATATTCTCCAGGGGTACATGAAGAAAGGTCAAAAAATCTCTCATTAGACTATGAGCATGCGCATGCGTTTCATGCTTTGTGAATTTGTGTAAGAACACTGAATGGGTTTGTGTCACTGTGATTGGTTGTGCATCTCTATTTACTTCTTATTGGGGGTGACGTGCATGTTGACTGTGATTGGAGATATCTATAATCAGATGATCATGGGACAAGAGGGGCAAACAGCATCTCAATCACTCATTCAAATTTAGCCATTTTCCAGCAATGAGACGTCATCTGTCAGACAAACAAATTTTGTTTAGTTATTAATATTTTTTTTTTAATTATTTTACAAGTCTTTGTTCTCTGATTAATGAGAGAAGGAATACGACTTCAGTGTCCGTGACAGATTGTGTTTACCCCTCTTGAAATTCTTTGGCTCTTATCAAAGTGTGGTTGGGTCTAGCAGACAGTCATTGCTCTTGCATATCTTCACTGAGTCAATAGTCTTGTATTGGCATATTTGACAAACACTGTGTGGAACACAATGGGATGATGGTCTCATTAAGTTCAGTGTAATAACTGTGTAACAGATGATGAAGGGATGAGAAAACACCACAGATAAAGTTTGTATTGATGAGTTAAAGAGCAACAAAACAAATCATTACACCAATGTGACTGTGTGTATATTTACATAAACACTGATACAAGGTGGTCTGTTATTTTCCTCCAATGACATCATTATCTTCTCAACAATAGACACCAGTGCAAAGCCATTTCAGATGTGTTGTTTTCTGGTATTTCTGCTGCACCTTTACTCTTATCAGCCTGCAAACGCTCTGTAATTGTGAAAATTACACTTCATTGTTAGTGTCAGTTCCAGGCAACAGTGGCTCAAGGGCCAGTGAGCAGCTGAGGGTGGAGCCTGTGCAGGAGGTGACGACTCAGGCTTAAAGTCCTATCGGCCCAGTATAAAGAAGTTAGAGGAGGTGGATGCAATGCTATATGTATACAACCTCATGTGGAACATCTATCCATTCAAAAAAAAAAAAGGAAGTTAAAATGTTGAAATGATTGTTTAGCCCGTGGTTTGGGGGTTTGTAAATTCATGCTCGTGTCTGTGGACATATTTAGTGATATTTGGATTATTGCAGCAGATATGTCCTCACTGTAAAATTAAACACCAGCTACTTACTTCCAAAACGTTACGCAATCAATGATAAAAGTAAATATATTTTTTTAATGTGTCTTTAAAATATATCTCATTGAATTCTTAAATTTATTATCATGTAAAGTACACTTCGGCTCGTCTAGTAGAAAACTGTGTCATTGTATTGGAAGTAAGTGCTTTAACATTTAGTCGTATCAATACTCAAACAACACACACACACATAAAAACGCATGCACCAACACACAAACACAACACCAGTATAGACACACAGGTAAAGGTACACACACAAACACACATTTAAAAATGAAATCGCAAGTCGTGTGAAAGCGTTGTTGATGTCCAAACCCTGGCCAATTAATATATCAATAAATTGCCATACACATTAACTGCACACATGACAGCAAACCAATACATTATGTTCATGTGAATGTAATTATGGCTAATATGCAAGCTCTGCCAACCCTTCTACAATATTGACCAGTCCTCTTCGATTACCCTGCATGTGGTGAATAGACTAGTCCACATTTATTAGCCACACAGTATTAATTAGCAATCACGTTATTTAACATGACAAATATTCAACTGGAAGGAGACGGGGAATCAAAGACGAGAGATTCAACCTCATAAACCCTGCGTCACCCTGAAGCCACGTGACGCCGAGGCGGTTTAGAAAACATGTGTGACTCTGCTGTTCACAGGAACGCAACACATTCACTGGTTTACTGCTGGTCCCTCGCCATCAACCCTCAGAACTAGCTCAGGGTCATGTGCCAGAGCTCTCCAGACTAGAGCTGGAGGCTCCCAAATACTTTCCACCGATGTCAGAGAGGCCATCCAAGATCCACCTCAGACTTGAGATCTGCTCTCCTCCTGACCTTGTTTTGTCTGCTCTGTCCTCTGTCGCACCCTTCTCAGCCTCGCCCTCCTTCTGACTAATGGATTAAGGTAATTATGACACGGCTGTGCCCACATTCGGCTGGTGGGGTGAAAATTGATATTCCAGCTTTGTTGTTCTCACTAAACTGTTGATGAAATTGCGTTGCCCCACAGATCAACCCTTCACGTCAAAGCACAGGGCAGTTTGGTTGTCGTCTTTGTTTACTAAATGTAAAAGTGGAGATCAGACAATGAGGGGAAGTTATTCCTCATATTTTAAAGCTTTGAGACTTCATCCTTTCAGCTACATTGCCTGTGTGTTTTCAGGTGCTATCAGCTTTCAGGTATATTCACCAAACCTGACATGGATACAATAACAGGCTCAGGTTAGGGGCGACTTACAAAAGTGTTGGAATGCAAAGAGGCTGATTAAATGGCCTTATCAAGCCCTGTCTGGAACTGAGCAACCACACAAACACACACACAGACACACAAGTGACTCACTGACCTCTGCTCTTTCCATTGTATCACCTCTATTGCGCTCAAGAAAGAGGCGTTCAGACTGATACCAGCACTAATACTCTGAGAAGATTACTGACAGATGTGTGGAATATCTCTACACACTTAAAATAAGTGAAATGTCACTGTGGACAAGCAGCCAGTACAAAGTTGTGTGTGGAATTTTTGCCAAGCCATTATCTTATGCGTTGTGGGTTTTTCCTTCAGCAAGACTGCGTAGTTGCAGACTTATGGAAACTGTTCATAAATGGCCCAGAAAAATCAATTAGAGAGCCGTCAGACACGTTCCAATTTTCCAAGTAGGACAACACTGAGCTCTCACAGACTTATCAGGAGTGCACGTCAGACTGTGTACTGTGACGGGACCGGGTCACGCTAAAATACAGATCTTACCTCTGCCTTCTGTAAACGGAGTGTGTCAATACATTCGACAAGAGGCTGTCAAAACAGAGGCTTCAATATGGGGCCGACATTTTAGACTGACCACAGACGCTCGTCTTAAAGTGTCAAAGCAACACAACACTGCAAAGAAATGTACACAATGCATTCTGTAATCCCCAAGAGGGTAACGGCCTATTTAGGAAAAAGGTTTTTAATAATAGCATAAATGCTCCTCACTAACTCTTGGGGATTTTAAATTTTGCATGTCTAAATTAAGTCACTGCCACATTTTTCCTTTCCAACACTGAAAATGCACATGTATCATGTTGTAAAATGTACATTGTGACTTTGTTAAATTAGATTTTTGCAGTGGTAAGGGCAACGGACCTTATCAGCATGACGAAAACGCAACAATCCTACAGCTCTCCAACAACATTCCTCTGTATAATGTGACTGCTTTTGATTCAAAACTCTTTCACTTTTTTTACAAATGATAAAGTCTGAAAAACGGGATGGTCCTTTTCATAAGATCGCCATGTTACACATCGGCTGCGTTGCTCCTCCACCTCGTCACGTGAACCTCCCCTCTTCCTGTAGGTTCTCTTCACTGCATCTCTCTCTCTCTCTCTCTCTCTCTCTCTCTCTCTCTCTCTCTCTCTCTGTGTAGATCTCCCTCCGCTCGGCATCATCAATAACTTCAAAAGCACAAAAGCAGCTAAATTAGGTCCGCCACTTTCTTCTGTCATGACTAATGAGCTCTCCCTTCGTTTGTGTATTAGTCTCGCTCGGCTGTGGCCATACCCCAGGGAACGGGCCACTGCTGTGCCTTCCAGTGAACAGGTAAGCCCAAACAGATGATACGGCCACAGAATTGAAAAATAAACAGTAGGCTTCTGTCTGAATTTGTTTCAACCACATGCAAAGTGTTGTGTTAACACACTAGCAGATGCATGTAGTTATGCCTTTTACAAACATTAAGTCACTGCCAAGAATACTTTTGTGTTGGGTTAGGATACATTTTATGATTTTACAAGCAAAGAAAAATAATGAAAACCATTAAATTCTACATTTCACTGTTGTAGCTTCATTGTGATCTGTATTCCTCAGTTAAAATACTGAAATATAGTATTGGTCAGTGTGTCTGAGCATTTGCTTTAGCAATTGGGACACCAGACAGAGACAAACAGAAAAAACAGTGTTTCCACTCAGTTTCGACGAGGGAAAACCTAAAAGCCACAAACTGAGCCACAGTTTTTGGACAAGTGCTGAACTCCGTATGGTTATGAAAATATCTGGCTGATAGTCTGGATCGTCTTCCATCGCTTCTGGCACAAGTGATGTGACTGATTTGGTCTATCATTAAATAGTGTGCATCCAGGAATCTAAAAATACACTTTGTTGAAACGATGAGATCATACACTTGGAAAGAGAGGGAGAGAGAGAGCGTGAGAGAAAGAAAGAAAGAGAGAAAGAGAGGGGGGAGAGAAAGAGAAAGAGAGGGGGAGAGAGAGGGAGACAGAGAGTTGGGGAGAGAGAGAGAGAGAGAGAGAGAGAGAGAGAGAGAGAGAGAGAGAGAGAGCGAGAGAGAGAGAGAGAGAGAGAGAGAGAGAGAGAGAGAGAGAGAGATACTATCATTATAGGCTTTTGTCACAGGAAAGAAATGGTTATTTGTCATCAACATGTCAAGAGAGACCACAAAAAATCATCACTCCGACCGGCCGGCCAGACCAGGCCTTCTAGGATAGCTGACATCACTCTTTCCTCAAATTGCATTATAATTGAATGATTAAACTACCATGTGTCGTCACTTAATTGCATTTTGCTCTTAATGCTGGTACAATGGGGAAGTCAAAGTTAAGGCCTTAAATCCCATGCTAATGTCATCCTCGTGGATGAATTCAGGTCGGGAATAAAGCTGAGTGAATTAACATTGCATGGTTCTAGATAAGGAACTTTAGCATCATTGTACACACAAGCCAGTTTGATATGTGTCAGTATCAGACCACGCCATCCCTGAACAAGGATCTCTGTTCTGTTAATGTAAAATAAAATATTCTTAAAAAACATCACAACGGTCCCCCTTAAAAATAAAATATTCTGTTGACCACATCTTCTTTACAGTCCTTATAGAAAACGTGCCTGATCTATATGGATAAAGCCATTATGACCACTTAACTAGACAGGACACACACAGTACTATAGGAAAGCAGGAATACCCAGACTGCCTTATGTTATTGTTGTACGTGGATCAATTAAAAGTAGCAGACCTCTGAACTTAGAGAAAGTGCAAAGTACGAGAGTGCTTTATATGACTCCACTGCGACGCCTGTGCCGCTGCTTATAGATAAAGTGATTTTTATGGCTGTACAACATAATATCAGTTTGGATGGAACACTGGGTTCACTTGCATTCACTTCCACCAACAGGATTTCTTCCACACAAAGAAGGTTTGATTCTCTTACGTAACTCCAGTGAAAGTCACAAGTAGCATTTCCACTCATTTCCTCTTAAATAATAAAAATAAAGAAAAGAAGGGTACGCTTCAGTGTGTATGTGTTTGTTGCATTATGTTTTTTCCATGCCTTTATTCGAACTTTTAATGGTTTGTGTGGAATTTGTTCTCTATCACAGCGACTGAGGGGGAATCCCATGCATGGGAATGACCAAAAGGTGGCAGTGTTGAGTTTTACAATGGTGTGCGAAGGCATGACAGATTTCCTCATTCCACCTGTCATATTATTGTTCACTCGTCTTTTTAGTGACTACTGAACACAGTCAACGCATGCCACTAATGTTTCATATGGTTATTCAAATAAAATGTAACAGAAATATCAAAATTTGTAATTTATAACTTGAAGGGATTTTTCTAGGAGAGAATCTATATAAAATATGTTGCATTCAAAATATGAAAAAATATTTTAAAAAAGACAAAATGAAGTACAATCAATTACATTAAAATATGAATTCATGAAAATGTATTTTTGCAGAAACTAAAGGGGAAATTATGTCTTTATGTATTAATCTATATATCTAGCTATCTATTCATCTATGTATATAGCCATCTATATATTCATCTATGTTATCTTACATACTTTCCTTCTTACATTCTTTTACGTTTAGTCTTTCTCTTTATTTTCCTCGATGCTTCACATTGGGAGGCTCGTGTTCAGGCTTTAACAGCGTGCACGCTCCACTTCGTTCAACTGAAATAAAACGCAACCCGTAGGATCAAATGGTCGCTGGGTGTAAAAAGTCAGATTGGAGCGCAGCAGTCAGAGAGGCTGACAGTCAGCTGACGGCCTCTGACAGTTGAGGAAAGTTGTGTTTCTGCAGGTTACTAATATGTTAATTAGCTCTCGCAGGGTGCGACCCGATTGGCTCTTCGTCCGAGTCAATTTCCCATTTGCAGCCTGACGTCAGGGCCGCTCCAAAGCTCTTAAACTCATCTGCTGTGTGATCCCTCTAAAAAATCGCCCCACCAGTCAGCGGCTCCCAACGTGCGCGGCTGCCTCTCGCCCCCTCTCCTCTCGGCCGCGCTCTCCCTCTCTCGCTCTCGCCGCTTGCGCAATGTCTCCCTGAAGAAAAGCGTAAAGTGTTAAATGTTTGAAACACAAAACCGCCGAGTTTCACATGCTGCAAAAGGACTCCGCTGCTCGTGCGCGCGGCACCGCTGTGTCCGTGCGTTAGACTCCGCACAGAAAAACTCCTGCGCTCTGACGCCCGCGAGTCCGCGGCTGCACCCGGGGACCAAGAAAAGCTCGTTTTTCACTCTCCAGACAAACGCGTTAAAATCAAACTGGCTCACGTTGTTCCCAACCAGCCCAGTTTGACAGCTGCTCTTCACCCCGCTTGGAGGACTGTCAGTAGCAGCAGCAGCAAGAGGATGGCATCAGAGCTGGCAATGAGCAACTCCGACCTGCCCACCAGTCCCCTGGCCATGGAATATGTTAATGACTTCGATCTGATGAAGTTTGAAGTGAAAAAGGAGCCGGTGGAGCCCGATCGCAACATCAGCCAGTGCAGTCGCCTTATCGCCGGGGGATCCTTGTCTTCCACCCCGATGAGCACGCCTTGCAGCTCGGTGCCCCCGTCCCCAAGCTTCTCGGCGCCCAGTCCGGGCTCGGGGAGCGAGCAGAAGTCACACATAGAGGATTTCTACTGGATGCCCGGTTACCAACAGCAGTTGAATCCAGAGGCGCTGGGCTTCAGCCCCGAAGACGCAGTCGAGGCGCTGATCAACAACAGTCACCAGCTCCAGTCGTTCGATGGCTATTCCAGGAGCCAGCAGTTCGCTGGCGCAGCCGGGACAGGAGGCTCCATGGCCGGTGAAGAGATGGGGTCCGCCGCGGCGGTGGTGTCGGCGGTCATCGCTGCGGCGGCGGCTCAGAACGGAGGGGCACACCACCACCATCACCACCACCACCACCACAGTGGCGGCCACCAGGGGCCCGGCGGCCAGAGCAACGGCATTTCTGGCACAAATCACGCACACTTGCGCCCGGAGGACCGGTTCTCGGACGAGCAGCTGGTGACCATGTCGGTGCGGGAGCTCAACCGGCACCTACGGGGGGTCAGCAAGGAAGAGGTGATCCGATTGAAACAGAAGAGGAGGACCCTAAAGAACAGAGGCTACGCGCAGTCCTGCCGCTTCAAGCGGGTCCAGCAGCGGCACGTCCTGGAGGGAGAGAAGACGCAACTCATCCAGCAGGTCGAGCACCTAAAGCAGGAGATCTCCAGGCTGGTCCGGGAGCGGGACGCGTACAAAGAAAAGTATGAGAAGCTCATCAGCACCGGTTTCAGAGAAAATGGATCCAGCAGCGACCACAACCCTTCATCCCCGGAGTTTTTCATGTGAGTCTCGACATTATCGTGAAAAAAAAAAAGAATATCAGTTGAGTTACTCACCCCCGCTTAAAAAAAAGTTTTCATTATGAAACTTTTTTCTTTTTCATTTGACCCAAAGCCAATAGACCAAGAACTAACGTGTCAACTTTTTCTTCATTTTTTTATTTTATACATCTTTTTGAAAAAACAAGACATTGGAAGGCTCTGTTAATTTTGAAGAGGCATATTCAGAAAACCTTCATCAACTTTCTTTTTCTTTTTTTTGCTGTCATACATAGTGTTTAGCTCGTAGTCTGTCTCGTCAATGATTTTTCATCGTTGTTCATTAGATTTGCGGTGTTTATGATTTCCTCAAAGTTGATCCATGAACTTTACGCAGCAGTATACGAAGTGTGCATGCCGGCGCTCAGCTCACCAACTTGTTTTTCACCATCACCATTTCACTTCGAACTCAGTGTACAGACCCCTCCATCCATCGACAGAATGCTTTTTTTATGTGTTGTTTTTGGGGGGCCGGGGTTGGGGGGGCTGTGGGGGGGGGGGCTGTTTTTTACCTTTTCTTATTTTTTGTCTGCCAAACTTGGAGGATTTGCGAGCCTGCAGCCGTTTTGACGCCACCTCATCTCATGCTTGTTATTGTGTTGAGCGACAAAAGACTGTACTCATGACAAACTGTTCGTTGTTGTTGTTGTTTTTTTAAGACATGTTGTTATTGAACTGCCCTGCATGCTGGACATGTACGGGTTTTCTTTTGTCGTTTTTTTCCAGTGCTTGAAGATGTCTTCTTTTTTTTTTTTTTGTCGGGTGACTGACTCCAGCATGGCATTCATTCATTTATGGCCTCCTCACTTTTTTGGGACTTGCAGCAAAAAAGTGACAGGACCCCCCCCCCCCCCCCCTCACCCCTCACCATCCACCCACACCCCCCACACACACGCACTCACACACACACAAAAACACACACACACACACACACACACACACACACACACACACACGGAGCCCTTGCAACCTATACGAGTGCATTTCGGCTGTGTTGAAGCGCACCACCATCGGCTGTCATTACACAGGCTGCAGTGAATGCGCAAAATGCGTCCACTGCTGGAAGTGGATCAGCAGGGATCCTGCATGGTGCGAGTGAGGGGGGGAAAAGAGGGAAGACTTCACTGATAGAGGAAAACCACCGATCCATTTCCTGGAGGTGTAGACTGTTGCTTAAAAGCCCATACTGTTATTTAAAGATATTCCATTGTGCATTTGTCAACCGTTCTGATTCATTTTTTTTTACAGCGTAATTTAAGTGCAAAAGTTTTACAATCTGAGTTGCGAGAGATGACATGTGTTACAGGTTGATGCGTGCAGATCATTAAAGGTGAGACGGCTGCTCGTGAAGTATGTTTTAACATCGAGAGGTTGCCTCGTCTCCATAATGTGACAGTGCGTGAACAGCGATTTTGCAGCATGTGCTTCAAACACAAGAGATCTCCGCCACACGTATTTAAAACGAATGAAACTATCGAGGCAGAGGGTCCCTCTCACAGATGAAATCAATTAAATCGCCATGCTTTTTTGGGGGGGGATTTGTGTTTCTCCAACGAACCGACACATTTGGGACTGAAATGCAAAGAGAGAGGAAAGAACATGTCGCCTGTATGTAGAAGTTAAAGAAACGTTATTAAACTGCACATGTCAAGGAGAGGAGAGAGGCATCTGTTACGACCGACAAATCGTAACATTTTGATACTTTTATTATTATTATTATTATTATCGGTTCAGGAGAAGGTTGTTTTGTCTTCAGCGAACTCAAAGCAATAACAATTATTATAATCAATAATGTCTGGACATTGTTAGATGGTCAGGGATTGACACCCTGCATGTATAAAAAATGAGAAAAATGAGGAGGTTTACCATCCGCCAACAAATCTTGATAATATGTTAATTAATCTTTCATCTTATATATAGTATATATATAAAAAAATATATATATTTTGCTGTGCAAAATTATTTCACTCACTAACCATATGTGATGTTCATATGTGCTCGTTTTTTCATTTCATACAATTAAATGATATGCAATAAATGTATGTAATTGTCTTCAATAAGTTTCTCACTTTTTCTTTTCACTTGTCCTGAGATTTTGCATTTTCATGCTTTTGTGACTGAAGGAATCAGGGAGGAGAGGACTGCACCACATCGCTCTTTACATCGCTCCTTTTAAATGGGTTTTCCTACAACACTCATTTCATGACTGGGACAACCAGAAACACGATTTCTTTACATCATAAAGTTTTCCACAAATTTACGCAGAACCATTAAGCAAAAAAAACGATTTGAAAGCAATTACGGTTGAGTCCCTGTTCGTTTTTGACGCATGAGTGAAAACGGGTCCGGTTTGCAGATAAGTTGATGGAAGCACAAAAGAGTCAGACACGCAGTGGCCTACATATGAATCGTTCTGACACTGTCTCATACAGGTCTCACATTTATGTTTCTTTAAAACATCCCAAAAATAATGAATGAAAAATTATTTGAATGATCCTTCAAAGTTTTATCATTTCCACACCATGTCCATTAAAAAAGACTCAAATTATTATAAGCAATGAAATCTGATCTTTGTATTTTATATTTAACAGATTCAGATCCATGAATTCCATCCTCATGTGTGCTTATGGTTTAACATATTACAGCCTGTTCATCTATTGTCAAGTGTGACCTAGGATCTTTTTGAGTGTGTGTGTGTGTGTGTGTGTGTGTGTGTGTGTGTGTGCGTGCGTGTGAGAGAGAGCGAGTGAGAGAGAAAGAGCCATCACTCTCTCTCTTTCTCTCCATGTTTGTGTGTGTGTGTGTGCATGTGTGAGTGTGTGTGTTTCCCATGATTAACACTATGAAAGGAGGATTTCTCTACCTGTGAATTTCTTCTGACTGCATGTTTCCATATTTGCACTTTCCATTTGCCCTTTTTCATATCACTTGCTTCCTGATGTGTGTGTGTGTGTGTGTGTGTGTGTGTGTGTGTGTGTGTGTGTGTGTGTGTGTGTTTGGACTGTGTGCCTGCTGTCTGTGTTTCTCAGTCACTGTGTGCTCACTGTCATTAGCATGTCATCGTTTGGCTTTCCCAATTTCACCTCGCTTTATCCTGTTTGTCAGTGGGCCGGGATGTTTGGCCTGGAGCAGACATGCTCTCGGAGAGAGGGGTGAGGTGGGGGGGTGCAGTGGGAGCACAGTCATGTCAGGCATGTGAGGGGGCGCTGGAGAAGGTGCCAATACAAGTCAGCTGCTGCGGTGAGCAGAAGAGCCTGAGCCCTGCTGCGTCCGACCTTGCATCTCAGCGAGCGTTGTGACATCTCACTCAGACGTCTTTCAACAGAACTTTTTCACTGATGCACCAGCTGAGGATAGCAGGCCACTTTTCTAAAGCACAGGAGGGAAACATCTTTTGTAACTTCTGGGACAAGGAACATGGCCTCGTGGGCATCTTGTTACACTGTCCCAGAACAATTTGTTTGTTGAAACAGGAAGACCAGCGAGCCAAAATACACTTTGAAAAACACACTAAGGTTTCTGAGGACAGATTCTGTCTGGATTCATCAGCTTTTTGCAACTTAGCCCCAGTTAGGGTCGTGCAAGGATGTGAGCAGAGGACATACACAAAGGCACCTTTCATAGGAGATTACCACACTGTCACTGTGTGAACAAAGCCCGGAGTGATCAAGTGTTTGCACTAACAGAAGACTTTCCAGTTAGAATTTTTTACATTTGTTAAATTTACAGAAAAGCCCCCTCCCGAGCCATCTGCCAGTGATGATTTGCCAAATGGCCTGTCAGAGAAAAAGAGACAATTTGAACCCGACACTTGTATCCCACTCTGTTTGGTGTGCTCTCCTCTGAGGTGCATGCTGCTGCTGTGGTGGATGATTTGCCCAGAGTGAGGGGAGAAGCTGAGACAATAGGCGGGCTCGGGCTGAATTAAATGATTTTGCTGATGATTAATAGTGGTGTGGGCCACTGGCTCCTGCGATGTAGAGATGATAAATCGTGGAGTGCAGCTCCATGCAGCTGTGCCATCGTCGGGTCTTTGCATGCACACACCATGCAATTTACAGCCAAGCCGCTCTCCTTCTTCCTCAATTTATCTAATTACATCTATTTGATCTGAGCTATAGGGCTGCTCTGTTTTGATATTTCATATTAACTGCAACAATGTAATAAACAGCTTCACGCAGGATAACTGCTTTCTCTGTTCCCCCTCTTTAAAGAACACATTTCTTAACTTGCCATATTAAAGGGAAGATCGTTTTCTTCTGTAGTTGGGAGTCGGGCGGTGCTTCTCCAGAGGCTGTGCATTTGTGTGATGTGTTTTTTTATGTGCTCCGAGTGGAATGTGAAAAATGAAAATTGGGTTTCTGTTTAAAGCCACCTTGTCTGACTCTTTAGCGTGTTTATTTTGATTGTTTCCTCATTTTTAGAGATCAGTTCAACTTAAAACACGCTAACCACTTAGACACTAGAAGTGAAAACACACTTGCTGGCCTACACACACCAGCACAAACACCAGTACACACACACACACACAAACACACATAAACAATAAATGTTCCTGTGCAGATTTACCCTCACAGCATGACGTTCCTCGTTTTTCTGGCGTCTACACGTCTCAAATACTTACGTCCACGAGCTAAGTGACATTTTCGTAAAGACGGATGTAATTTGCAAAAGATGTTTCCTCTCTTATATCCGTGGCACCGATGCGCTATGGGTGCGTAAGTGATAAATCTATCGATCTTCCAATGATGCACTCATATGGAACGTTGGCGCTATGCGGGCTGACAGCATAAGATGCAGCAGTGTTCACTCAAGTAGCAGGACGCCAGTTGACGGAACCAGAAATAAGGGCTGGTTGGGGGCAGGAATCCTTTACAGAGTTCTGATGGTTCCAGAGGAAGAGATGGAGACAATCCATTGTGTTGCCGTTTTGTTTGGTGTTTGTGACTCCGCATCTCTTAAACTCACAGCGGCTTGTGCGAGAGGTCGATCGGTGGCTAAGCAGAAAGCACGTGGGCGTGAATGTGCGAGTGTGTCCGTGCATGCATGTGTGGCTCTCTGGTCGTCTTTTGGGGAAGAGGATGAGCAGAGGTCAGAAGTTACAGAGCACAAGGCTGCTCTCAAAGTCATTAGAGTAATCCCTGCCCTGGGGAGCCCATGCTCATTTCCTCTGCCCAGAGCCCACTGAATGAGATGTACATTCACATCCGACATGCTACAGCACACAGTCAATTTAACAGTACTCACTGCCAATTTTTTTTTTTTTTTAACCCATTTCCTGTATTTCACCACTGTCTTCGAGTTACAGTCGCAGCATACTTTGTTTTTGTTACGCAAGTTTGTTTCTGAGGAAACCAAATCTGATTAGTTTAAGGCAAAACAACTTTCAGTGTAAGTGCTTTTTTGAGGATGTACAAACTATAATATTAGTTTTATGTTTATATGAAAACATGTAGGTCAAAATACACAGAAAGTGTTTATGTACGCAGCACGACTTCTACCTTCAAGTGGGTAGAACAGGGCAGGCGTGGCACTTGGCCGATGTCTGGCAGTTTTAGTTTCATGCTGCCAAACATTTATCTTTTCTTTTTTTTTTCTTCAGCCCACGTAGCTGAAAAGAGAAAAGACACTCAGTCTCTGTCAAGTGGCAAAACAGGGATGATAAAAAATATGGCAGCGTTTGTACAAGTTTAACATTCACAGAGAAGTACTGGAGATCGTCCGGTACCGTTCGTGGCCAAACTCGATGATCAGGGAGAGCAGTCGGTTATTTTCAAAGCCACATTGTGCGAGGGTTACATTGTGGGTGTTGCAAAGACACAACAAAACAAGTCGTGAATCAAAGTGGGCGTGTGAAACTGGATGTCAGGCCTGAGCTTACACTTTAATTATGGTTTGAAAAAAAAAAAAACAGATCTATAAGCAGTGTTAAATGTGTGTTTAATGTTCTAATGTTTTTAATTCACCAGTAACTTTGTTTAAAAAAAAGAAGTCTGGCAAAAAAAATAACAATTACTCTAACTGGCCAACAACCATTTATGATAAAAATAAAAAAGTGACTTAATGGTGTCATGGAAATAAGGAGTTAACAGATTAGTCAGGTGTCTCCACACAACCAGGTGGCAGCCACATCTGCAAACAGTCTGTCGAGAGCCTCAGCAGACACAGGGTCGAAAAAGACTCCTCTCACTTTCCGGCGAGGATGAGAAGTAGAGCACAGACACTCGCTTATTCAGAACGAAACGGACATCAGGGATCTATTCAGATGCTTATTTTATCAGAGTGGGTTTCGCTCGCTCTCCACACTCTTTTCTCTCTCTGTGGCAGAAAGTCAGTGCGCGCTTCAAGCAGACATTAGGCGAGCGCGCGTGGTGTCATTAGAGAGTTGTCCTTGAAAGACTCGCTGCAGGTTATGTTGGTAATGAGGTGGTCGGGACTTGCTAGGGTAATTTCATATGTCTGTAAATGGACCCAAACCATGAGCCTGTGACTTAAACAAATGCAACGCCATCTCTCAGCAGTCCCTCTGCACACAAGGTGACAGGGTTGAGAGGAAGAAAAGGAAGAGGGATTAGTTTTTCTTCACATTTCTTACAATAATGATAATCCACAAAGAACATACAGTGGAGACAAACAGTTCTAATTAGTTTATGCATTTGTAACTTTGCGCTGCAGCAGATCCATTCAGGATTTAATAAGAATGCAAATTATAAGAATAATCTATATTCCAATTTTTTTTTTTGCATTAACAAAACAGTATTTTATACAGTCGTTCTGTAGCATCTACAATGTCCTCAACAACCACGTGTGACCTGAATGAAAAGTTAAAGAGATATTTGTATACTTTCCTAACAGATGATATGCACCAACATGTCTGCTCTTCAGTGTCTTTCATTCTGGAGCCAACCACACTGCAGCTTTCTCATCAAAACCAACATACATCACCCTGATGAAAGTTTATACTCTGCGTTTCAGATGCTGAGACTTAATTTCTCCTGCTGCAGTACTAATATCATCGTGCTGCATCACCTCTGTTTTCCTGCACGTCTCTAAACTCAGTGCAACTGAGTTATGTGGCATTTCTTTTTAAATCCAGTGATTTAAAATTTCCTTCACTGCAGTGCACGGCCAAAGCATTTCCGAAACAGATTTCTTTCCTTCAGCGTTTTAAAGGAACCCCGCTTCCCACTTGAGCACTTTTTTCTCACTTGTGTGGCAACATTTACAGACAATTTAAAAAAAAAAGGTCTATTTGGACCTGCCCAGAGCAACATAAGGACCTGTGAGTGTTCTGAAAGGGGTGCTTAGGAAAATGTCACTCATGAGGTGGTTTATTTCTCTGCTGAAAAATAACAATTAATTATGTACTTCAATGAAATGAGCAGGAATAAAGCGCCGGGCACGACACGGTTTTGCCTTTTCTACGAATCGGCAAACTGTGTGCTTAGATATTTTATTTTTTGTCTCTTGTGGTTACAATGTTTTTGATGCATGGGTTCTCCCTGTGGAATCTATTTGCATGCAAATTTTTACATTTCCTTCCGCATCAAACGCTTACTATGATACATGTACTGTATTCCAGCAGACAGACAAGGTGAGAGTGAATCTCAGTCGGAATGGATCTACTTGTTTCTCTGTGATTGTTTGCGTGTGTGTGTGTGTGTGTGTGTGTGTGTGTGTGTGTGTGTGTGTGTGTGTGTGCGTCTGACAGCCTGAGAGTGGCACAATAGAAGAAAGAGAAAAACACACCATGTGTATTTACCTTCAAACTCATTTATCCATCCTGATGTGTTTTGTCTGATCTCATTTGCTCTTTTAGGTCATCGAGAAAATTCCTCCATCTGTGATTTCAAGCCCGCTCCTCTGTGCCCTTGGCTTCCTGAGGTAATAACACTTCTCACTTGATCTCTTTAAGCTTTTTTACGTTTTGTTCCTGCCTGTCATTTCTACTTCATCGCAGCGAGTGAAGTTGGATTTGTAAAACAAAGCTGTACATATAATATCAAGCACGGTTTTTATATATACAGTATGGCATTATTATTACATTATAGGCATACACAATGACATTATATTAGTCAGTCATTAATTATTCATTAGAATTTCATATTTAATAGGATAATGCACATCTTCTATAACGGACATATAATGTACTGTAGTGTCATTTCCTATTCATATGCTAAAGAGCACACACCTTCTTTATGTTGACAATATCTCTCTCCATCACGTCTCTCTCCATCTGCCGCGACTTCACCGAGTGCAGTATGCATTCTGCTACCTCATTTAAATCCATGATCACACACACACACACACACACACACACACACACACACACACACACACACACACACACACACACACAGGAAACACAGAGGTTTGCATTTGTCGTGGATCAAAAGCGCAACCAGCAGATTATAGTCGCCCATTCAAATGTAAATCACGAGTTCACATTTTGTGTGAAAAAGGTAGAGAGAAAAGAGAAGAGTGTCTCGGACAACGGGAGAGAGGCAAAGTGAAGAATAAGCTCCTGGTCCTGAAATCAATTCACGGAGACAGAGAGGAACCACGGGCAAATGTATATTGCAAACCCAATAGTTCCTCTAATGTTTTCACTGATTGTTCCACAGCACGTTCCCCATGATGCGATTGGTCATGATACATAAGAATGAGCTGGTATGCATGACTTTCCCAGTGGGGTGGGGGGGGGGGGGGAGAATACATGTATACGTGTGTGTGTTTGTGCATGCATGGATTTGTATCTAGTGTTATTTACTTGATTGTGTTTAAGTGGGGTTTCGGGATCAGTGGCTGGCCTTTCTCCAGCTCCACTTAACTTCCGGAGGGGAAGAAGGACAAAAGCCATCAGGGAAGACAAGGACAAATCATCTTTAGATGAAGTGTTTTAAGTGCTCTGATTCTCCTCCCACGTCACCACCGTGAATTAGGTGCCCTCTGCTTACCGCTACGGGGTGAGGAATATAAACAATGCCGAGGGAACGGATGTTAAGCAAATGAAAGTGGAAAACCATGAGGGTGTCTATCTTAGTCATCGTCGTAAATCTCCGGTCCCCTGCCACGCCGCCTCCACATAGTGACGTCTGACAACCTGGCAGCCCGGCTCCCGGGGGCTGCGTGCGGTGTGGTCCGGTCCGTTCTGTCCTGAGCGGTTTCAACCATGGCAGACGTTGTAGGCAGAGCTTTGTCTTTGTTTTATGCAAATCCATGCATATGAGGAGGGTGAGGGGTTGTGTGTGTGTGTGTGTTTGTGTGTGTTTGGTGTGGGGGGGGGGGGGGGGGGGGGGTGATGAGCAGTCTGGCCACGTAGCTCCAGGAGGACAGACTGAGTGATGGAGACGGAGAGCCAGGTCTCGGCGCCCTTGCCTGGGGAAAGAGTGTCCCGACTCTGGCCCGGACAGCCGGGACGCCACCAGGACACGGTGCTCATGTGCCTCTATCCCATCGCTGCAAAGACAAAGATTACATATGTATTTACTCTGGGAAATGTGGAGCTGGCGAGGACATCAAGAGAGGCTAACGCTGTGTGAGACTTCCAGCGCGTCTCACCTGGGACTGGTGTGTGTGTGTGTGTGTGCGTGTCTTGTGAGGGCAGACACACCTCAGGGCTTCGTACAGAGACACTGAAGCTCCGCCCAGCCGGGAGCTGGAGCACCCACAATGTGCTGACGGAGAGAGAAGGCCAGGTGTGTTTATGTGCACCGTGAGTGTGTGAAAGAGGCCGTGAGAAAGCGACGAGGGTGCAAGATTGTGGGGAAGCGAACGTGTGTGTTGGTCTTGAGCGCACGGGCACGTGTGTGCGTGATCACATTGGCATAAAGTAACAGGTACACAAGGCCACTGACCACGTGACAAGCGCGCAGCTGGGTGGTTTGGGTGAGACCTGCTGAAACAGCGTCACCCACACTGTGACTAGTGAGAACGATCCAGTGTTTCTTCCTCCTCTACATCAGTGTTGTTCTTCCTCGCATGTTTTCAAAGTAGTCATGTTCTCCCGTCCTGTTTCTCCCCCTCTGCCCCTCTCTCTCTGAGCTGCGTGCTCACAGTGACGGTTAGTCGGAGGCTCCTCTATCACACAGGGCTCTATTTCTGGGCGCGAGGATGTTGAGTCGTTGAGGGCAGATGAAATCGATCCAGATTGACCTGTCATGTGGAGGAGAAAATGAACGAGATAGAGGAGCGGCACAGAGGCCAGAGAGGGAAGAGGAGTGGGGTGGGGTGGCGGAGCAGAGGTACAAAAACAACCTCCCGCTCCATATGGGTCAAAAGTGGAGGGATGATTTATTCAAGACTGGGTGTTATCCCTCCTTCCCCCCCTCCCCAGCCCCGCTCCGCTCCACCTGCCTCTCGGAAAGGAGTGAGAAACTGGAGACTGCTCAGGAGGAGCGCACTATATTTAGCCCCGGTGGCCAAAGACACTGTGGTCTAACTTTATACTAAAAATCACAGATATCCATGTACAGTGAGATGGGTACGGTTTGCGTCACTGCAAGGCATCCGGAGCAGAGGCTGAGGCCAGTGGCTTTAACTGGGAGTCTCTTCATCCCAGAGGATTGTACAAACTTACTGGTTGCCACAATTAGTCTTCATTTAGTACTGGTATACAACAAAGAAATGTGTTCAAATATGTGAGCACCACCAATGATCTAGACATGAACACCTAATTTTACACCCGATTGTGAGACAGATACTATCAATGAAACGAAGGAAGGAAGAAAGGCAGAGAGATGTGGAGAAAAGAAAGAAAGAAAGAAAGAAAGAAAGAAAGAAAGAAAGAAAGAAGGAAAGAAAGAAAGGGGATTTATGGCTGCGTTTGTATGTGAAGTGGCACTAGATTTAGCTCAGTGTATTTGGGCAGAGCTCCACTTTGCTAATTATTTTCCCGTGGCAGAGTTCTCAGCGTGGCACTCCTCTCTCGCTCTGAGGAGAGAGAGGCTCAGCCGTAAGTGCTTAGTCAGCCCCCCTCGCGGTGTGAGATACTGTCGGGTCCCTGGTGGACTGTCAGGGAGGCGGAGCAGCGCGGGACCAAGTCATCGGAGGGGCGAAGGCTTTCGTGAGGGGGCAGGCCCATCATCGACCACCAGTGGAAGGGAGGGAAGTAAAACGCCGGCGTCTGTGACAGTGAACGAGAGCTCTGTTTCGTACAGTCCTCATCTTCGGGATAGTTTGTGGATCTAACCAGATGACAGATGCGTAACCTCCTCATTGTGGACATTATTACTGAAGTCTAATATGTAATTCTGTAGCAATTAGCAAGGACACGGACTCTGTGCTGTTTCTACACGGCCTTGTTCCTCTGAGCCTCTCTCTCGGTCAGTCACTCCAGAGGAAGCTGTCTGTTTCTCTCTTTCCTGTCTATTTATACTCCAATGTCAAACTTGTCTTTCTTTCTGTCTCTTCCCCTCATTTCAGAATGACGTATGGCTCCTCCTCCTCCGTCTGCCCCGCTATCCTCAAATTGACTCTCCTCCTCCTCCTCCTCCTCCTCCTCCTCACAAACAAACTTACCTTCCTTCCCCTCACCTCTGTTCCCAACGTCACTTTCCCTCCCTCCCTGCCTCACCCTCCCTCCGCCCCCACACTGCACCTGCTTCCCTCCCGCTCTCTCTGCTCCCTCTCCAAACGTCACTTCCCCCCCCCGCGCACCTCCTCCACACCTATTCTCCCCCTCGTTAGCTTGATGAATGGCTTCACTGCAGGGAAAGTGCTGATTTTCATCCCTCTGTCTGATTTCTGCTGGCTGTTATTAATTTCAAACACTCAGAGAAAAGCAAGTGAGTCAATAAATAAGGAAATGAACACACTTCATCCTGCCATAGAGCAGCTCTCACAGTCATTCACCCAGGGTGCGGGGCCTCTGCGGAGGCCGGGCCTGCATTCATACTTATAGAGTTCAGCACCGCTCAGGGATCACAACATGTTTCAGGGTTTCATAAAGCGAGAGTGAGAGCCGCCCGGTGCCACTGCATCATATCGAATGTTTCCGGAGCATTTTCAGTATCTCGCTTCACTCAGGCAAACAGGGCCAGAGGGAGACAGAGCGGCACAGAGCAAATAGCTCGGAAGAGTCCCGCAGCGTCCTGTCTCATCTTTCATCTTTCACACTCGGGCCACATTAAAGAAATGTGCACAGAGGGTGACAATGGGAACGGGCGATCGGAGAAGATACAGGGTGAGAGAGAGGCAGCGAGAGCGGCACCCTAACAGAGTTATGGCCGCACGTTAAATGATGCTGTCCGCACGGCACGTCTGAGTGCACATTACTTACATTCCAGGCTTAATGCATTGTGCCTGCGCGTTTTAACATCAAACACAAATAGCCTCTGAGACAATGTGACTCCCTCGTTGTTTGGCTGTCGGACACAAACACTCGCCCCGTAAGTTGTTGTTCTCCATTTTATGTGTTTAATTAATTTGAGTCGGGATATTTAATCAATCTGCGATCACCATAATGCATGCACGGACACAGGAAGTAAAGCTTGAGATATCATCGCGCTGTTTACAAAGTGTTAGAACAAACAGTCTGGCGGAGCATCCTATTAATACACGTCTCAGACACACACACAAATACACAGAGGCTAAAAGCTGTTGTGTTAGTTGTTGTTATAATGTTTTCCATGCCACTGACAATTAAAATAATATCTGGTGTCATAATTATAAACAGACAGGTTTATCAGGAACAACACTTCCAACACATTGATTTGAGCTTTTTAAAGCTTTTCCAATGAATAAATGTTCAAACTGTTAGCATGAGGAATTTTATATATAGGCAATTTACATGTAGAGTAGAACAATTCTTTTGTCCACCCACACTTGAAGTTGTGTGAAAGTAAAAGACATTTCACCTTTAAGTTTAAAATACACTCAAGTTTAAGTTTATGCAGCAAGGAGATATGATTATTTAGAGCCAACTTTGGTGTTAAACTGTGCTTTAGTTCTCTATTTCAAGTATGTTTTGGGGCCAACTGTTATGTAGTAAATATTTGTCCGTCTCTCTCTCATAGTTCTGGTTAACCGGGCTGAAGAATGCTCTTTGGTTCTATAATTACAGAGTTTGGGTAGTGTCACCCTTGGAGAGCACTTGGCCTCAGAGACCTGACAGAGGAGAGCTCTCTGCAGTGACCGGGCCTCAAAGTGTGGAGGCGGAGGAGCAGCACAGGTCTGTGTGTTACCTCAGTGCAGCCGAGAGGCATGTTCGGTTAACGGCCTTGTGTCGAGAGGTTACTCTCTCAAGAGCGACTCAGGCACGTCGGGGCCGACTACACTCTGCTCAGACCCCCTGGGAAACAACGTTGTGGCCGGGACAAAAACAGAAATCAAGAGAGACCCACATTTCTGGTCGGCTCACCCAAATCTCTTTTTTTTCTCCCCTCACAGACACTTGTGTAGCCTCTTTGTTGAAACGTATACAATTTCTGCAATGCCTTTAGTTTTGTCCTCTTAAGTGAGCTGGTGCCTCATCTGTAAAACAATGCATAGGATTCATACTAAGAGTGTATGTGCGCACAAAGGCTGAAAATGGTGTACGCAAAAAAAATCCCGATTTATAAACCTGTGCGCATGCACACCTGAAGACAAGGTTCCCTTTAGAAATCAGTCCACCTGGAAACGTGCGTATGTGGATCTGCCTCATATTCGTCCCACATACACGCCCACATTCAACCGTGACTAGTCAATACAAAGCAACTAATTAAATGAAATTAAGCAATGGGATTCTATTGTGAGACTTGGCATCAAGCGATGAGTGGAAGAAATGAAGCTTCTGACACAGACATGGAGGGGATTGTTAGTGCGGTGGAGGACAAATTGTTTGGTTGCCACAGCAGAGGTACCACTAATAAAAGAAAATGTGTTAGCGTGCTGCTGCTGTGGTTAATGCAATGAGTGAGCGTGAGTGAGACAGTGAGGACAGTGCCTGAAATAAAAAAGTGGTCAGATTTAAAGGTGGAGATAAAAAAAGAATTGTCTCTCATCGTCAGAATCTCATCGTCACCTTCACGGATATTAATCATCCAAAACTGCAGGATTATTAAATTCAGGGACAGCTGCAAAATCCCCAATCTATAAAATTGAACAGAATTATATTATTCCCAAAAGGGGCTTGAAGTAGAAAGGTACAAATTACACAGTGTTAATCATTTCACAAACAGATCTGTCAGCTTATTAACCCAGAGTTGTGAGTACTTGTGTTTGTACTGGGAAAGTTGGGTCCAGTCGGGTCGGTCCAACATCACAGCGCTATAGAATCTTTATTAGCTGATGAGTCATAATCAGGAGCCAGGAAATCCTCATCGTCACTAAACCAAATCTCACTAATCCTTCTTTCCTCGTCCTCCTCCATCAGTGGCAGTGCATCCATCACGCAGCATTACACACAAGTGTCATCTCAGTATTTATGTTTACACATCATAGACAACTTAACCTACATTCTGGGACATCAATTGAAAATAGAAGTTAGAAGGTGACTACAGTTAAGTTATTGGTTTGAAGGTGGTCTCCCTACACACACTTTTACTGCAGCAGTTTTACACACACACACACAAACACACACACACACACACACAGACACACACACACAGACACACACACACACACACACACACACACACACAGACATTATATGAAAACTTAAGTGGAACATGCTGATACAGGCGCAGTGTCATCGAGGATATTGTTTAAAAACCTATTAATCACTTGGTTCTGTAACTGTGATGCTATGTTGCCGTAGTTTGCTTAGTAGTTTTATTTCCTTTTCAAGTGAAGGTTTATATGGAACTGTTATGTTGCACAAGTTCAAATAACGCTGTTGGTTTTACTTTTACTGATGAAGTGGATCAATAATCTGGCTTCAATTCATCTCTTCACGTCTGCATGTCTCAAAAGTGTCCGTACGAATGGGTAAAAGTTCGCACAAAAGTGTGCGTCTTCTCCCATCAAGTTTGTTTCAATAGATCCCAACCGCTACATGGGAAGTGGCGTACGCACAAAATGAGGTTTGAAAGATGCGTACGCATTGGTTATAACTGAGGCCCCCGGCCATTAAAGGAGAGCGATGAGTTCACAGCTGATGGTCTCTGGTTGCGAGGAGCGGAGAGCAGTGTAGGATGACATTATCGGAAGTTGCTGGATATAGACATTTAAAAAAACACACACACACAGACACACTCACAGATCCACACTCAGACACACACTCACACACACACAGAAAGAGAATACTATGGTGCACTTTTCTCAGTATAAACTTCTGTCCACTTGGATTACACTAATGACCCCTGACAAACCATAATAAGACACATGCATCTCTATGGATACAATCCACGACCAAAGGAATGGCTTTTTGAAATCCTGCTTCATGACGCTCTTGTTAGCAAAAAACTGAACCATCACCAAGTTCCCTGTTGTGTCCTTAATCCAATAGGTCATAGTTTAAAAAAAAAAAAAAGAAGTAAGATACAAACAAATGCATTGCCAATATACAACCTGGTGCGCCACAACTGCCATTAGTGAGAGGGATGTGAAAGGAGGGTGATGGAGAGGGACAAAGCTTTCTCTCCATCCCTGCGGCTGAAGTGGAATAGTTGTGGTGACGGGGTTTGACAGCTGAGGGAGCGAGGGAGCAGGAGGGGAGTATCACTCCAAAATCCTCGGGAAACGGAGAGGAAGAGTAATTTGGGGCGAAGTGCTGCACACACTCTCCGGCCGTGTGTTTTTGTTGTCTTTCCCACTTTTGGACATACGCACACATGTTTTTTTTTCTCCCACTTTGGTTAATAGATTTTTATTGTGGGAAATCTCTCTAGTCGCTGCTTTATCGTAACGATTCGGCCAATAAGTATTAATACAGACTCCTCCACTGTATCCCCCGGGTCAAAATGAGACATTCGTCAAACACATATGTCAAACCAGAATCAGATGCACACACGGACCAGCACACTGACACTCATTTCCTTCCCCCGTCTCTTGATAGTCTCCCTAATAGACCTCTCTCCCAGTGGCACACGGCTGTTGCAACATTCACCTACTATTGCTTTAATGAGATGTCTGTGCTGTATATGCGTGTGTCTGGAGGAGTGTGTGTGTGTGTGTGTGTGTGTCTGTGTGCGTGCATCTGTGTGTGCCTGAGAAAGAAAGATGTTAGCGATCCTTGTGGCCCTGTTTATCTCCACCCTTGTGTTGGAGTAGAGGGAGGTCAGAGGCAGGGCTGCGTGGATCCATCTCCATTCCCACGGCTGCTGTCTCACAGGCACACTGGTCACAGGAGGATGGAAAGACTATAGATTTTTTTCTTCCTCCTCCTTCGCCCTACACTCACCAGAGCAGGAAGATTAGACAGAAGATGAGCACAGCCTGGCCCATTCAAAGCAGCTCTAAGCCCCAACACTGGAGGCATCTGACCCAAGCGCTCTGGTTCATGGAGCACAAGTGCACACAAGAGTCACACACACACACAAACACACACACACACACACACACACACACACACACACACAGAGACACTCACAAACACACACACACGCACAGTTCGACTAAGACAAGATTCCTTGGTTCACTTTTCTGGTTCAAAGCTTGGTCACATCGTGCCTGGGTGTTAAACACTGGCTCTCTGTGCCCTTTATGTTTACACACTCTGAGCACAGGTACACACACACAACACTGTCGGGAAGGAGATTGACAGTTGCAAGTTTAAAAAAACAACATTTCCCCGAAAACATGACAGACGACAAGGTGAGGTGGGTGAGGAGGGAAGAGCGACCGTGGGGGGCGGGACAGTGAGAGACAACGAAGACGGATGGAGGCGAAGAGGAACAGGGAGATCCAATCCAAAGCTCCGCTGCTCTCACTGGCAATTAAAGTAATTTCAGTATAATTTGAGTAAGGCCTGAGCCGTCTTATCTGCTTCGGATAAGTCTCCTCCTCCTTCTTCTCCTCCTCCTTCTCTTCAGACAGAGCGAGTGAGAGACCCCCTGACTGAAAACTGACACAGTGTGCACAGAGATCCGCCTCCTCTCCACTCACTTTCCATCCCTCTGCACAAGTATTTGACGATGCATGCTCACACACACACACACACACACTCACACACACACAAACATTCACACACACACACACACGAAAATGTGTGCATGCAGTTTGGGGTATTTAATAAATCATTCATATTTTTTTTCTGACTTCCTCTGTGTCGTTTTTTTTTTTCCTTACCTGAGAAAGCATCATAAAGAGTGTGGCTTTGTATTTGAAACTACAGGGGTGGAAATTTGGATTAAAATACAGTCAGTGTGGGCGTACGGCAAAGCACAACGAACCAAGGACTGAAACTTGATCCATTTTTTTACCTGGGTTAACTGCTCAACAGAAAATGCACGGGTTGTCTACGCCATGCAAGGACAGGCACTGCGGAAATGTAAAAATGGTCCGAGTGAGAATTGGTGAAGCTTCCTGGAAATACTCAAACACGTTTCACACAGACCGGAGTTGATCAAGTCACGGTTGCGTTGCTTGGGAACGGCGGGGGCGGACAGAGCAGCAACACGGCTGTGTGAAACCTGCATCCTGACGATTTGAGGTAAACCCGACTTGAGTCACTCTTGTTTGTAAATGGGAGAATCCCTTGAGAACGAAGGCCTTTGGTTAGCGAGAGGCTAGGGACATTAGCGTGATGGTTTAACACACACAGATAAACTGAGGATCTCCCTCGGGATTCATGAATCTCCCTTGAGATCATTGCTCAGTTCCTTCTGTAGTGGGACTGTGGTCAAACTGTTGACACTGTTCTTGGTAACTGCTTTGATGTGATAACTGACTAAAGACTTTCTGCTACTTTACATAAACAACTGTGGTCGGACATGGTCAGTGGCAGTTTGTCGGCTTGTGTGTGTGTGTGTGTGTGCGTGTGTGTGTGTCAGGTAGGTTTCGGAGTGTTGGGTCACATGTGAACCAGTGATCTGCTGCTGTGATTCACACATCTCACCAATCTGTCAGCAACATCAGCATGTTTCCGTCTGTGAAAGAGAAAGACAGAAAGACAGAAAGACAGAAAGACAGAAAGACAGAAAGACAGAAAATGGAGAACTAAACTATTTGAATGGGATCGTGTTCGGTGTGCAACGTTAAAAACCCAGATGAGGTGTGATCAAGTGATAATACAATGCAATTACCTGCTTCTACGGGATGTGCAGTATCTAAATGTGTGTGTGTGTGTGTGTGTGGCATGTCTGCGTCATTTGGGATATTTGTTTGTCGTCACGTACACACAGAGAGCACTGTTACAGTGCACAGGAGGTGGGGGCAGTGCCCTTACCAAACACAATGCTCTCACACCACCTACATATGGAAGGTTCAAGGGCGGGCACACACACACGAAAACACACGCACACACACCCACACAGGCGTTTTACTGTAAAGCAACCCAAAAAAATCCACAGAGGAATATTAACTGTCGATGTCATCCATTTTAAGACAAATTTCTTTGCCTTGTCAGATCGTGTGTTATTTTAAGTGAGCACAGTTTCTTCACCCAGTCTGTGAATAGATGCAGTATAACGCAGAGTGCGTCTGGCTCCGTACACTTGGCAGCATCCTGTGCACACACTGTGTGAGTGCTGTAAATAGCCGGAGTGTGTCGTGCATCTCTGCTGTGTTTGGACCTATTTTAGAGCTGACACAGGAAACAGGGCCATTCTGACAGCCACCCTGCCAGCCGGTACTGCACACAGCAGCCCCGGAACCTTCTGTCTCACACACACACACACATATATGCACGCACGCTGGCAAACACACACACACACGGCGAGACTCGATTTTTCCATGTTAACAACCTAACAGTGCTTCATCCACCTCATAGACTTCCATGGATCATTTAATTCCCTTTTTAAGTCAACACGCCTTCTCTCATCTCTCTGCTCTCTTCCAGTTTTCCACAAACTCTGTCTGGAAAGACCTTTAACAAAAGACCCCCTGCTGTGTCACTTGGCAGCCCCCGTGTCCTCCACGCGTCCCCCATCTTGTCTTTCATTGTTGCACAGTTCAAACCTCGCAGAAAAGGGACGGCTTCACTTCTCAGCCGGCGAACCCGAGTCCCGCCGTTATGCTGTGTTTCATATCGCTGCATAATAAGCAAAATGAAACCTCTGGCAGAGGGGAGCTCAATTACCCAAGACACAGGTTTCTGCTTTCAGCTACATAAGACAGCTGGAAACCTGGCACAGTACACAAAGTTAATTTGGAGTTAATTCATGCTCTCTCTCTCTTTTTGTTATTTTTTTTTATTTCATGTGTCCACCTGGGTGATGTCATTTAATTCAGCATCTCTGTAATTTATTCACTTACTAAATATATTTTGAGGGAGTTAGAAACACTGAAGTGTGTGACTCTGTGAGTAAAAAACCTAAATGAAGCTGCATCTCAGTGATGTGACTTACAGAGCGTTAGCACACACACACACACACACACACACACACACACATAAACGCCTCTTCAAAGGCTGCAGCAGAGAGCCACTCACCAGCCTCTCATATTTGGGCTGGAAGATAAATTCTGCAGGCTGCTCCTGCCTTCCCATGTAATTACGTGTATGGTGATGTGCTTTTACAGCCTGCCTAACAGTCGGAAATTATCTCCCGGAAATGAAGTCCAATTAATTGTGGCACTTTGCCGGCGCGCGTGTGTGCAGAAACACTGTAATGACACTTAACGGGAAATTGGCTCCTGTTGAAATATTTAACACATAAGTTGCGAGTTCAAACAACCTTGTATGATACTGACAATAATGGCTTGCTCTTGTTTTTCTTTACATGCAGACACACACACACACACACACACACACACACACACACACACACACACACACACACACACACACTTCTGCCCTCATGAACAACTTGGATAAAAAGAGTCAGGAAAAGTGATGTCGTCCCACAGGCCTGGCACCTTTGGACCTGTGTTGCACATCAACCCCATGTTGCTCTCCTCAGATGGTACTTCCTGTCACCGTCAGGTGCTAGAATGACAGAACATATGTTTGAAAAAAGATGTGGTGAGGTACATTGAGTGACTTTGTATGAGGTGTATGTGCGCCCACTGTTGATCTCACCTAAAATGGGAGAGTGTGTAAAAGGAACCAGCAGTCTTTTAGGGTCAGTGACATACTGTTTCACGCCAGAGTAGCTCTCTATTGTAGCTATACACTGTGATGAGTCAGCACTTTAACAGAATAGCACATTTTGTTTTTGTCCCAGGGAGGCGGGGGGGGGGGTTCTGCCCTGAACTACTGTCCAGACATTTAACCATTCATAAAAAATGTTTTATTTATTACTCGATCAATATTCTGATTCATTTTCCTATAGGTATTTTGAGTATATGGACCCATTGAGATTACTGTTCCCCTGACTTCTTTTTCTTCGACTTCGTTTAATCAATAAACGAAAAGAGACTTTAAAAAATGCATTTATTCTCCAGTTTTCATCACTTAAGGAAAATTACACATGGATTCAGTGTTTGGGACTTCTACAGCATGCAGTGGATTTGGCTGATTTATTAAATGACTCTTCTGCTGCATTAATCAAAGGATTGATAACTCAACGAGATTCCACAGGATATGTGACGATTAAAAGATACAACCACCTGATCACATGACTAATTGTCTAATGATGAATTGCCTCTGCTCCCATGAAAAAGCTCCAAAGTGGCAAGAGTCAGGTTGATAATGATTAAATCTGGAATTTGTTGTTTTAAATTAACTGTTGTGTCATGTATCACTTTTGAGGTAATGTGCAAAATGAAAAATACTTTCAAACCTCTCATTCTACTAGACAGGTTTTCTCAAATATATTCACGAGTGTGTGAGTAAGTGTGTAGTATAATCAACAAGCAGCGGAAGCTTTGATATGTTTTTTTTCCGGGCCTATGAAATTAGCCTTTTATCTTATTTGAGTTTCATTTGTAATGGCAACCCCAGGCCTACTTGTCTCATTTAGTTGTAAAAGTAAAAAAAAGATAAATTGAAAATAAAGATTATTCCAAAAGCAAAACCACAAGATGACATCTGGTGAAGTCTCTGTCTGCTCTCACGGAAACCAGATAATTTAATTTTGTTCAACGACAGAACAATTTTACACACAAACAGAATACACCATCTCCAGAAAAAAAAGGCATGCTGTTTGTGTTTACTTGCATTTGACCTCTTGCATGTTTATGAACAAGCGTGAGAGTGTGTCGGCACACATGCCTTTCCCCCCCCCAAAAAAATCTTTGCATGTGTGTTTTTCCTCTGAGATCACAAAGCTTCGCGGGGCTTTATTTAAACAGAAAACCTGCTACTAGAGGCCCCCGGCATTCCCCCAAAACCTCCCAGCACCTCCTCGTGCCTCCGCGCCTTAATAACAAACCCCATCGAAAGGAGACACCTCCAGAAATTAATGCTGTTATTGCAGACATGGCAGAAAAAACCCTACCCTGCAGTATTTCTCTTTCTCCAGCAGAAAACCCTTTTTCCTCCACTAAAACAGGCCAACTCCTTCTAGGGGAGCGTCTCCCGTGCTTGACCTAATCTACATGCATACTTACCTTCCTTATATTTAGGGACGTCGCTGCCAGGCAGCGTGAAGGACTCTGGATGGCAAAATAATCTATTTCACATATAGATGCACAGGACTAGCGTTCAAGAATAGGATATAGAGCAGGGAAATAGTGTGTTTTCAATTTCACTGACCCTCTTTTGAATTTTTCCATGGTTATCCACTGTCTAATTCTATTTATCTGAGTGTTTCTTCACTGTCTGCTAAGCAGCTTTTCTTAAAGGCAATTCTATTCTGTTAACTTTTGATTACTTTGGACGACTTTGTGTGTTTATTAAGGTTGAATATATGTGTGTGTGTGTGTGTGTGCGTGTGTGTGTGTGTGTGTATACATGCTCATGCTACATATAGTGACACAGCCAGTCCTAGGGATATCGATGCATTAAACGTAAAAGCAACAGGATGAGAGTTGTTGTTCAATCTTGATTCATAATCTTCTTAGGGCCACTGGTTCAACTGTGTCTTTGTGCTTAACTGGGAAAGCCTCAGTGACAGAATTCACTGCAAACGGCCATGAATAATCACGTTCCAAAACGAGTGACTAACACAAACCCTGGAAGGAAAAAACTGACTAATGGCTAACTGCTAACTGGCTATCAGTTTGATTTTCCTTTGCTTGCTATCAGAGGCAAAGCCACGGGTGAAGCTGATATGACGAAAGTAAAAGCCGACTGAAATGAAACGCCATTGTGGATTTCTCTTGGTTTGAACTCTGCTGGATACATTTTAGATCCTGTAAGAACACAAGTCAGCAAAATATATAACAAGGGTTTAATTGTTTCGAGACATTTTAATGAAGAATTGTGACTATATATTTAATGAAGCACAACCATGAAAGAAACAAAAGCGTCTGTCCACTGCTTCGTTAAAGGAGCAACCCTGGCGTCGTTTTTGGATTAGAGCTTCTGTTGTCTGTTTGGGACAAAGTGATTCATTCTTTGAATCTTCACGAATCGTTAAAGGAGCTGTGAATCATTCTGCTTTAGTGGAGGACTTTGCTATAATTTGGAATAATTATGGGTTTGGACATCTGGATGCAAGAGAGGGAGCAATTTACAGATTTGTCTGCAAGTGAATACTGAGCAAATGAGTCACTCTGGCTGGGGGGAAAAAAAATCTATTGGGTCTTGGACCTGCTGAAATAAGCACCACAGCGCCAACAGTACTCCGCCTGCAGTAGATGACTAGAGAACGGCACTGAGTCGAGCACATGCCTCCACCAAGGCCAAACAATCCTACACACGTCTGTTTATTTTGTACATCTAGATCTTTAGTACCCAGTTGATAAAAAATATGCCTCAACATGTTAAGCTGGATCCACACCAGGCCCCACGCCTCCACCAAGTTTGATACAAATCCATTCAGTACTTTTTGCATAATCCTGCTGACGGATAAACAAACAGACACGGGTGAAAACACAACGTCCTCAGTGGAACTAACAAACAGCTTCTGAAACGCTATCAAGCGCCCTGCAAGCAAGCACATTCATTTGACTCTGCCTGAGGTTTGCAAAGGGACCATTTCTTTTTGATGGGGAGTGTATTTGTGTGTGCGCTCGTGTGTGTGTCTGCCCGTGTGCGTGTGTTTATGCAGCTAAAAGCACACATCTGTGTGTTAGGTGGTTAATGCACTTGACTTGAGCCCGACCACAAATCAAAGTGATGGCTGGTGAGTACCACATAAGAGAACAGAAATGAAGCAGATAAGTGTTGAGATCAAACAGACTTTCCCCCGTCCAAAAGCTCCCCGAGAGGGGCGGGGGGGGGGGGGGGGCTGCAGAGCACTACTCTGTGTACGTCTCACTCAGCGGAGGCAGCCACCACGAGGTGATAACACGGACAGATGATAAGTTATTAGGAAAGAAAAATAAGATCAATCATGTCCCTTCTCGTTGCTTGTTTTTTAGTGTTACTCCGTGTGTCACTGTGTAAATACAGAATATTATTTCAGTGCCTCGTGGATATGTTATATGTGAGTCTTAACTGGGATCAGACATGAAGTTGTCCACACAGCAGACGATGGGACTCGGAGGACAGATGAGGAATGATGTTGATGAGAGGTCTGTGTCACTGGGCTGGCTGGGAGCCAGGGCCTAATGCAAACTGTGGAGTGTTAGAGTTTGAAGAGACTGAATGCTGTTTGTCTGAGAGCCAGATGACTGCTCTGTCTGAGTCCAGATCATATCCAGACCCCTCCTGCTTCATTTTTTTTATCTTCACTTTTTTTCTGGATACAGTTTGAGTTCCCTGCTCTCCTCTCCTCTCCTCTCCTCTCCTCTCCTTTTCCTTTCCTCTCCTCTCCTCTCCTCTCCTCTCCTCTCCTCTCCTCTCCTTTTCCTTTCCTTGTCTCTGCAAGGTGTTACAACTGTCTCGAGTTGATGATGACAAACCGAGGCTTTCGTGTGCAGTCAGCCTGGCTTAGCTGGACAACAAATATAAAAAAAGAGCAGAATCACACTGGTTTATAATTTTATTCTTGGACATACTCCGAGTTTGTGCACGACTGGGCCAAGTGCATATTTTCGCTATTTTCATAATGAACAGATATTCAAATTGAGCATTTCTTCACATGTAAATGCAATATTATATTTATTGAACATTAAACACACACACACACAAAACCATTATTGAGTGGTCTCGTATGGAAAACTGGTTATTAGAAGTTGTCAGATTCCAGAGCTGAAGCATGAGCTCCTCTAAGCCACCGACTGAGGATCTGAAAATGAAGCTAACTGTCTATGAGGCAGGGGAGGCTATAAAAAGGTATCACAGTCCTTCCAGTTTGAATTTTCCACCGCCGGAGATGTCAGAAATGGCCATTAAAGACACGCTCTGGAAGACTGAGACTAAAACTGCACGTCTGATGGACAGAAAACCAAAGCCAATAACCCCTATGTGACTGCAGAGGAGATGCAGGCAGGACCTGGAGTGGTGCTGCAGTGTTCCACTGGGCAGCATTGATTCTATATGGACGAGTCATCAGGAGGAAACTTCACCAGCACCCTCGTCACGAAAGTCAAAGTTTGGCATATGCAAAGAAAGCAACATCTGGATGAGCCAAGGTAGTTTTGGAAACAAAGAGTTGTGGACAGATGAAGTTCAAATTGAGCTAACAGAACGGGTTAGGTGAAAAAAAAGAGGAGCAGCATTTGATGTCAAGCCTGGAAGTGGAAACATTCTGCTGTGGGGCTGTATGGCAGCCAGTGAGTCAGGAGACGATGCTCAGCTAGACAATAGATCCCACTAAATATCAGACAATTCTGGATGCAAATCCCCTGCAGTGAGTGTAGGAAAAAAAACAAAAAGATGCTGGCTGCTATGACGGGACAATGATCCAAAGCAGACCTCAAAATACTTCAAGAAACACAAGCTGAAGCTTTTGGATCAGTCCCCACAGTCGCCTGACCTAAACATCCCTGAAAATGTGTGTGTGTGTGGGGGGGGGGGGGGGACATTCCTGAATGAATCAGGAACAGAAAGACTATTAACTGCTTCAAAAAGTGTTTACAAGCTGTGATATCTGCCAGAGGGGTGATAATAGGTACTGAGTTAGAAGGGTGCCCAAGCTGCTGTACATGTTTACTCCTAATCACTTCCAAAATTAACACAATATGTCCCTTGTACAGTGCCGCAGAAATGTTTCCAGGTTATAAAGACAATTAAAATCTAATTAAATTCTTCTCTTTGGTATAAAATGAGTGCACAGTCAAGAGTATTTACACTAACATCCCATTGTTAAACCGACTCTTTCCCTATCAGCCTCCTTCCGTCATCGCCTAACTCATCTCAGGTATAGTCACCGTCCATCCAGGCACTGTGTTTTAACTGACTCTATTCACGACAGGGTGGCAGAATCAAAGACAGCTTTACAACAGCACTTCCTCCGCAGCGACAGACAAATTGTTCTGAGTTAGAAATACGGACTTTCCTCGTCCATTGTCCCCGTGGTGCCAATTCAAACACAGAGCAATGAATACAACGGCACCATCCTGCACTTGAAATAAAGCTTGTGTTCAGCCGCCTCTCCTTTTCGTGTTTTCTCAGAATAATACTCTCAAGTAGTTTAGAGATTTCAAAGAGGATTGACTCTGTAAGTTATGTCTCTGCTGGAGGAAACGTGCGGAATGTGTGCGAATGTGGCGAACGCTGCACGGAGAAGAGGTTATTACACAAATGGACGACGCGGGACAAAGACTTTGATATTATCATAATTAAAAGTGTGCGGCGCCATATGGTGAGGGAGAGGAGCCGCGCATAAACAATCACATTGAAAGCCTATCAGCGCACAGAAAGACAAAAAATGCTCATTTTTCAGCAAAAAGGAACTGAACACACACGTCTTCGTAACCTTCTCCTCTCCTCGCCCTGTGTGAGTGTGTGCCTGGTCAGTGCCCTGGGCCTGCTAGGGGTCTACAGTATGCTCCAGGAATAGTCCAGTCACGTGGCCGCTCTGTGGGATCTGTTCCCCTGGCAGGAAGCTGTTATATGGTTACAGTTATTTTTGTTGTCTGTCTGGGGATAGTTTTTACTGCGCTCCAGAGGATCAATAATTGTCATAAAAAGACTGCGTCACCCGGTGCCCTCTTTGAGCAGGACAGTGAGGTGGTGTGTCGAGGTTAGGGAGGTGTGTGTGTGTGTGTGTGTGTGTGTGTGTGTGTGTGTGTTTGTTTGTGGACATGTGCAGGAGTCACATTTCAAGATCTATTTTTTTTTTTTTATATATATTTGGGTCTTTGTATGCAGATCCATGCATCAGACATTTATGTGTCTTTTATCACTACAGGTTTACATATGTTTCCATAGCAAAATGTGTTTTGTGTTTCATTTCATAACACAATGTGGAAACTGTGAGATATGTGCAAGGAAAAGAGCTGCAGACAGAGTGTAAGGATTTGAGTTTGAGGTGAAATGGTTTCGCCAATGTGTTGCTGAATTGAACCTTCGCTCGCTCCGCTGCATTGTTTACATCCAGGTTCTAACTCCACATCTGCACACAGTCTTTTACCTCTTTGACCTGCTGCACCCGTCTGCTCTCCTCTCCGTCCCTTTTTTCCGTCTGCAAGGCCACATCCCTGTCCGAAGCGTGTCTGCCGAGTATCGGTGTTTCTCCTATAGCTTGTCTACAGTATACACTATATGTGTCACCATAGCCCTGAAGCTGCAGTCAGCCCTGGGGACTCAGAGAGGACGTCCTATAACAGTGCAGGCAACGGAAGCTGGCTCCCAGCTAATTGGTTCCTGTGTTAACGGCACACAGAGACAGTGTCAGAGTCAGCACTTTCTCTCCCTCTTCCCTCGTTCCCTCTCCTTTTTCCCTTTCTCCATCCCTCCCTGCCAACCACAGACGCCGCAGGTTTGACATCCCTTCAGGACACATGCCTGAGCTAATATGTACATTGCTGGATGTTTGTGTGTTGACAGAGAACTCGGGCGACTTGCTGCCGCTGCCAGTTTGACAAATAAATGATTTTATATATATAAGTAGTAAAAATCTAAAATCATGTTTCTTTAAATTACGCTTATTTCTCAGCATGTGAAATCTGCACTTTACCAGAGCATTTCATTTTTCCTTATCTCTACCTACAGTGTGGTCCTTCATAGTCCCCTCTGTCCTTTGCGTCTGTCTCAACCCACAGCAACAGACCTCACAGTGGGCACAGCAGATCAAGGTCACTATGTAGCTGTGGTTATGTTGCCCCCCCCCCCCCCCCCCCAAAAAAAAAAACAAACTGCCCCTCCCTCGGCTGAGAAGGTAGACTCCAGCCCAGGTAATCACAGCTTGTAGGTGTCTGTGCTCGGAAACGTTGCTTCTCCATGAGTGTGAGTGTGTGTGAGAGATAGTGTGTGTTTACGTGTGTGTGTGTGTGTATCTGTCTTTACACACTGTGAGAGGAGATGACTGAAGTGTATCCCACTGAGTTGCAGTGAACCTGAAAAAAAAGCTGGGCCCTTTTCCCTGCTCTGATCACAGAGTAGGTGTGTCACTGGCTTCAGGCTGTTGCCATGTGTTTATCATCACAGGATGTCCTCTCACAAACGGGCTCAAACTTTGTTAGCCTCTCGCTAACTCAGTCACATCAAGTAGCCTGTTATCCTCTACATTCTCCTGCTCACGCCGGCAGATAACTACTGTGTAACTGTACAGGTGATAACATATTAATTCATATCAGCTGTCAGCCATTGCTGTACCTATACCTAACATTATTTCTTATAAAATATACAATATATATATATATATTCAACTGATTTGTTCAGGTAAATAATTATGAATAGCATTTGAAGAGGTATTTTTTTCGACCAGGGTTTTGACCCAGAAAGATTGAGGAAGATAATTCGAAAGCACAGGCATTTGAGATTGTAGTTTGCATCCTGTCACACGTGGTATTAAGTTTAGGCGACTATAATATTTGATGAAGTTCAGGAAAAGGATGTTGTCTTGATTCAGACATTTGTTTTCAAGGAAATACTCGTATTCACTGTGTTGCCAAGAGTAAAATGAGAAGTTCTATTCTGCTCTCATATCTCTCTGCTAAATAATATGAGCTTAGCCTTAAGATCGGAAACAGCTACTGGCCGAAGGTAACAATGTAAGCATCACACAACCTCTCCACTTAACCAGTTGTTGTGAGGTGTTCATTAAATCCAAGTGTGAACACTTCAGGTCAGCAATAAATATAAATTATCCAAGATGTACAGGTTAACCTTAGCCAAATGCATTTTGTTGCTTTAATCTTTATTCATGTTTTCTTGCATAAGACATTTGAAGATTTTTTAAATGAAACATTGGGAAATTAGGAAACTGGGCCGCTCAGCTCAGACAAGCGACTGTGTCCTCTCACATGGAGTGTCAACTAGACGCCTTGTGTGTCAGACCCCTGTCTCCCATCACTCTCCTTTAAGTTCTTCCTCCAGCCTGTCGACTCCAGCGCTGACCTCCTCTCTGAGGGTGGCCCGCCCAGGCTTGGCCTCTCCTCTGCCCCACTGCATTAAACATTGATGGAGCTGTAAGAGAAGGCTGGAGCCTGTCTCCTACTGTGGTCTGGCCCTCGCCTATAGCCCGTCTCGTCTCTGGCTGTAACCTGTCTCCTTTCAATTCTCTCCGTCCCATTTTTTTGCGATTTATATCTTTGGTGTTGCTTTAGCTGTTTGAATGTGGTCTAACGACGGTGTCTGCAGCCAGCGCTGTTCGGTGCAAGGAGCCACATCAGATCTCAAGAAATGAGAGTGATAAGTGTCTGTTTGTGCCTGTGGCCAGTTGCACAGCAGTGAGACACGACTTCCTAGAAATGGCTGTGAGTGTATATTTGATTCCTGTATCTGCATCACTGTGTGGTGCATTTATGTTGTGCATTATGTGTTTTACCACAGAGCCGAGCTATATGAAAGGAAGTGGTAGGAGACACAAGACGGCAATACTTTCCTTCCTTTATCTCTCTCTGTGTGCGTGCGTGGGTGTGTGTGTGAGAGTGTGTGTGAGTGTGAGTGTGTGCGGGTAAGTGTGTGTTTGTGTGTGTGTGTGTGTGTGTGTGTGTGTGTCCCAGTACTGCTGAACATTATATCAACAATTTACTGCAACTTTATTCTCCCAAAACATAGATGTGTGCCTTATCATTACACAACAATACATTAATATTATACTTAATAGACTCTAACCAAGTGTACACACATTTCTAAGTATTAATAATTATGAATTAGATTTGTTCAGTGGATGCTAGAAAAAACCACAGAGGCAGCAGTGACGAGTCCAAATACCCACAAACCCAAGGGGGATTCAGTTCCCCCCCCCCCCCCCCCCCGAAAGATCTGCCCCACAACCAACAAGTGATGGAGTTCAGCAGCATACCAGACCTGATACTGAGTCCGGCTGGGACTGTTAAATGTATTTATAGAGTGCAATGTGAGCAGGTTACGGGTATTAGAATGTGAAAGAATGAGATGTTGTAATCTAGCATGTGTGAGAATCGATGTCTGGTATTTGTGCGTGAGAATGAACGGCTTCTTTGGAAAGCACATCTTGTGGGTGTGTGGGTGTGTGTGTGTGTGTGTGTGTGTGTGTGTGTGTGTTCATCATAAAAGTCTGATTAAGTGGCCACAAGGCATGATGGCTCTATAGACAATGTGGCAGAATCATGTGTTGGGTCCTGAGGAAGGATATGGCTTCAGCCCCTCTGCCATTTACCCACCACACAGCACTCAGGCAGACGTAGAGTAAGCATACTCCCTGTTCTGAACTACACAAACTAGAGATGTGATGCATCCTGCGAGCACCGTGCAACACTGGAGCAGCACTCTTTAGAAAAAGATGTCCTGATGTGCTGCAAACACAAAGGAGATGAAAAGGTTATGATTGCATTACATTGTTTCCCTCAGTTGATCAATTACATTTTTAATTTCTCCACCAAGAGCAATCCGATATGATAAAATCCTCTGAACTGGCAAAACTGGGCTTTAAAGACACTCATTAATTCGAGGCGCTCAGACCAGTTGTCTGCTTTGAAGAAGAGAGAATCACATGAGAATAATCCTGAGTAAAATAATCACAGCTCTGAGCAACAGCAAACGGGGATGAATAAATAAGGCTGACTAAATAAATGATCAGTGATTGTTTGGCTCTAAGTGCTGTTGCCGTAGCTCAGCATCCTGATTTAGTCGAAGCCTTCAGCCATCCCTCAGCGGAGCTCTGGTCTTAGCGGAAGAGAAACAGCTAAAAAGCCCCATTCTTCTTCATACCTTCAATATTCAATGAGAGCACTAATTGCACCAGGCTGAAAGAAAGAAAAAGTGTGTGTGTGTGGGGGGGGGGGGGGGGGGGAGAAGTGGGACGGTGGGAGGGATCTACTGGCTAATGGTCCGTAGGGGGAAAATAAAGGAGAGAGGAAAAAGGGGGGATTTAAGAAGTTAGACATATCCTCAGGAGGTTCCTTTCACTGTGTTTTTACCTGTGCGTCTCTTAGCTATAATGCTAATGCTCATTAGCCAGTCTGTGTGATATCCGCCGGTTCACGGCTACTGTTCGCGACCGTCACCGGGAGCACTGTGGTGAAGCGAGTGCATCCAGTGGTTACACACGCGCTGCTCTGTTGTCAGCCGGAATCCAACGCCAGCCTTTTTTTCTTCTTTCTTTTCTTTCCTCCTCCTTTCTTGTTTTACCTCAAAAGTTAGTTGAAAAGATATCTTGGAATATATTCGCTCAAGGTGCACCCATTTGTGAAGAAGAATTGGGGGATGCATATGCATTAAAAAGTCTTTGTGAGTATAAAATGCCGGCTCAGCACTTTAGCCTACCCTCATCCTTCCACTCGAGTTCTCCCTTTAATCTTGGGCTGAGTTCTAATACAATAAGTCCTATAATCATTGGATCTCCTTCTCTCGACTTACCCGGGATAAATGGATACGTTTAAACAGAGATGTGGGGAAAAAAGGGGAAAAACAAAATGATGCAAACTTATATTAATCATTATAAAAAAAGAACGACAGAAAAAGTAAAATAGGGTTTAATGATTCATTTTCCAAGTGAATTTTCCACTTCTGACCACAAGGGACAGCGTGCACAGGGCTGTCTGTCTCAGGCACCAGGCTGAGGTGTCTCCTTCTCCTCTCCCACCACTGTCAGCCCCTTTCACTGTCCCCCGGTAGAACGGCAACTGAAATACTGCTGATTGGAAGTTTCTCTCATAAATCATGCCATCCGCCAAACAAAGCAATAAAGATGTTTGTTTGCATTATTGAAGGAAAAGTATTGCCTTAGGTCAGCTTTAAGCAGCCGTGTGTGCATGCTCTCTTAAAAATACATGTTCACCTGGGTGTGTGCTTTGCCAAGTAGTTTTTGCGTAAAAAAAAAAAGTAATTTGCTTAAGAAAAGCTGATTTTGTTGAGTTTACTTTCTCAATTTGTTTTTCCCCATGCAGGAGTAATAGTATTTCTGATTGCTCAGCCAATCAGAAATCAGCTGAATGTGGGAGTTTCATTGTGAAGGCGGCGGTGGGGCTGAGAGGAGGTATATACTGGAAATATTTGTTTGGCTTAATGCCTGAGCTTGTGCATGACAGCTTGTGCCCTTTTAACGTTTCAGTTTTGTTTTTGGGGATCATTTACAACTCAATAATTTCATAACAGCCTGTTCGGTGATATTTATATTGATTTCAGCGACTGCCAAGTTCAGGCTCATAAACAGACTTTACCTGAAGTGTACTCTTTCTGGGCCTTCAGATCTTTCTTATTTCACTTTTCATTTTCTTCTCTTTCTACAGTTTGTCTCATCCAGATTCCTATATTGTGTTTGTAGTGCACAAATAAAAATATAAATTATTCTTGCAATTGATGTCATTTAAAAAAAACTCACATAACCATCTAACCTCAGACGCAAGCACAGCACTGTGTGGTCATCTTACCTAATTAACTGTACATGCATTACTGAAATTAAATACATTTTCTACAAGCTCATCTGACATCTAATTTCGATGGCATATTATCCAATTAATAACCTGGCAGGAGTCAGGACACACACATTACCTGTGTGAGATCTTTTTCAAACGATTACTAATTAGAGAGCAACCCAACCCAGGTCTCTATCAACAGTGTCCTCTAGTCAGCTGGTCAGTCAACAGCATTCCAGCTTAAGCCTGAACCTGGTACACTCATTAAAACTAAACCCAAGTATTTGGTTTGCGGTCACGAAGCCTTCAAGCGATTCATCACTGCGTGTGTGTGTGTGTGTGTTTGATGAAAGCGTATAGCTCTGTCCCCAGTTGCTGTAACTTAAACTGGTCCACGAGAGTCTGTTCTGGACTCTTGACTCTACTCTTGTGGCCTTCAAGCATGCAGCACTTCACTCTGAGGAGGATTTTTGCTTGCCGAGGCCAGCACACTCCTGCCTGACTGAGGTAGTTCCTGAGGAAGACCGACAGTTCTCCAGTTTCCCCCTTGAGGGAGTTAAATCGCAAAGCTTCAGGTCACGGAGACATGTTTAAAGGAGATGGGCCTCATTGCGAGTAGAGGACGTGCAGTGGAGACAGTTACATGTAAGAAACGGAGAGACATTTCAGAAAGACATTACCCTTTTGTTGTCTGCCTGCTTTCAAAACTTTTTTTATGATCCTGTTTACTCTGCCTTCTCATCCTTTCCACTCCTACCTATCTCTCTGTCGCAGAAATGACGGATAGTAAATGGCTTCCTAGAGGGCTGCTGCAGAGTGAGGGGGTGAGAAACAACCTGCTTTTGTTATCTTAACACCCAGCGGCATGCCAGTGACAACCATCAAACATCCACACTCCACACTTGACATAAGCAGACTCAATTGATGTGGAGGGAGCTGGGAGTGACATGGTCGGTGGAGTGAGAGTGCTGCATCCTGGGCCTGGCAGCTTTATGAGCCCGTGAGGGTCATAAAGACGCAGGCTTCCAGGCCGTCAGCTGCTCCCTGGGTTAGGGTTAAAAAAGCATGAGGGGGGACAGGGGCAGGATGCCTGGTCTGTCAGAGTTCATTCTTATCTGAGCAGGGTCTTCCCATTCACAGCAGCACGAGTGGAAGTGGGTTGCTTCTACAAACCGCTAAGGTGTGCATACTGTACCGTGACCGCTGTGTATATGAACCAGGAGCCATACACAGAAAAATATAAACGATAAAAAAAGCTATGCAGCAGCACATACAAGTACTTTTTATACACACAACTGGTGCTACACACTGGAATAGATGATTTCCTGCTTTTCCTCATACCTGTGGCAGGTCACTCAGAGGGATGGGTCAGTGTTTGTTTTAGCAGCCATGTCTTTGGCTGACAGGAGGAAACTGTGGGGGAGCTGTATCAGTGTTTGGACAGATACTACTGGGTCTGAAAGACACACACTGTCCGCAGGCCGGCTCCTAAGGTGAGGTAGGGTCAAGAAAATAAATAAATAAAACACCCTGGCATGCTGTCTTTAACCATATATCCAAAGCTGTGCTTAAATAGCCCAAAGAAATGGGGAAATGAAAAGAAAAAAAACAGTTTGACTTATAAGTTATTAACACATTTTTTTCATTAGTCTGTAATCTTATTGACTCTCTTTCTATTGTCATGTAGTAAACCCTGGACATTTTGCTGCTAAGAAAACACCATCAAGCAGAGGACTATTTTAACACAGACTTTTTTTACTGTGTGTATTTGCCCTTGCTTGCCGAGCTTTCATCGTGAGTGGAGGTGGCCCACTTGGCAGGAAGTTTAACAGTGTTTTATAGAGTAGAGTAATCCTCCCCATCCCGACCTCCTCAGGGTGGGGAGGTACTGTGACCAGGTTGAGAGGGAGACAGAGACAGGGCGCGAGGCACAGACAGGTTTAGACACAATGGGAACACAATCAGGCCTGCATGGGCATCTGCTTCCACTGAGATCCCACTGACGGAGAGTAGAGACTTCACCATCTGGAGCTCCAAGGCACCGCGATGCACATTCGCAGACGCTCACAGTGGCACTTACACTGTTGGTTCCCAAACCTGCTTCCTTCAGAAGCTAAAACATCCCCCCGCCCATACATCATTGTTTGTATTATTCAATAATAATGATAGGTGGAAAAATTATAAATAGGTTGAATATTTCAGTAAACTCTTGTTATTACTTTCAGTTGAACTTCATTTCACTGTCTATTTTACCGGTACATGTAAATCCCTCAATTTCCCACATCTGCTCTATATGGCCCCAGTAAGAGAACCACTGACATATACACACACATCTACACACAATTTAAATGCAGGTTAAATCTGTTGAGACAAATGCAATCATGCAGCAACATTTGTCAAAAAAGCAAAGCTTGAAACTCTGTTGTCGTGACTGAATGCAACACAGTGATTCAGTGCTAGCTGTGATGGTGAAATCGCACACTGCTGTTCCAGGCATGTGAGCAAGCGTTCCCTTTACAGCCTCTGACAGTAAAATGTGAATCATCCGTTGTTTCAACATCATCACACTCTGCCTCCCTCAGGAACACAGTATGGGGGCTGTGACCACTCCTGTCTTGGTTTCTAGTAACGGGTGAGCCAACGCAGACGCACTCTATCCTCGCTTCTTCCTGTTTACTTCCACAGATGAAGGTCAGGTCAGAAGCGTTGCATCAAAACAGCACACATACATATTTAAATCTCTATAACCGTTTTCAGACATGACCTCCAGAGGAGCTCAAGGGTTTCCTTTTACTCTCCGCTGAGCCGCACACACAACAGCAACAAATCCTCCGGATTGTTCAGATGAGGCCTGGTGAAGAGGCAGTGTTTTTATTTACATCACATCAACACTGTCGTCGGCTACTATCATCACAAACTCTCTTGACATATTCGTCTGTGTCACTCCTCTATCAACCCCCCCACTCGCTCCCAGTGAATCTTCTGCAGACTTTATTCTACAGGGCCAGAAAGAGAAAGTCCGCAGACACTCAGCAGACTTTCACTTTTGCATTCACACATACAAACACACGTACACACAGCCCCCTAGGCCCCCTCCAGGTCAGGGGAAGGGGAGTGGGGGTTCCAGGGAGAATCTGTGGTGAAGGTGGTCACAATTAGGTTCACAACTGTGCATGTGTGTTTGTGCCGGTGCACTCATGCGCACCTGCAGGCGCAAACTTACATCCGTGGGGGGCCGAGAAAAGAGAGAGGGAGAGAGATGAAGGTAATGAAGTCTCTGCTGCCACAGATAATGGATCATATCTCTGCACCTCAAAAGTCACCAAAAATGGGAAACTGCAGCCACCGCTGCTGTGCAAACAAAAACACAAACAAACTCCAAACATCTCAAATGCCCGCTGACATGTTCCGCTGAGCGAGCTTACATAATGAATGTTGGTTTTCAGCAAACTGTCTTGACAATGAATTAACTGGATTTATTGCGATGCTACATGGTGACCCAGGCTTTCGGCTGCCAGAGACAAAACACTAATGCATCCGGTTATGTTGGTGTGCTGCCTTTGGAGTCCTGTGCTTTTGTGTGTTGTGGGAAGGTGTTTTATTCCACGGTTATATTGTTTGACATTTCTAAAAATGTATTATTTGTGAAACGGGTGTATTGAATTGCCCCGGAGGTGCTGTGTTCAGGCCCATAAACAAATGTGGATACATGAGAATTGGGATGGAGTGTAGTATTTGTAGGCAGGTTTTGGCACCATGACGCTCATAAGAGAACCATTCCCCCCCCGCATATGTGCACAGATGAAAATAAAACATTTAATTCATCCAAGCAGCGAGTGCAGCTTTAAGTCAGCGTTTGTAGGAATACGTGAACAGGTGTGTGTGAGATTAGGGGACGCACATTGTGTGTAACTAAAAGTGGAAGTGGGAAGAAAGCAAAATCGGCTGTGGCCAAGTGGCTGCAAATTAAACTCACTCAGGAAAAAAATGTATCACCAAGATAGCGTGTGTCCACAGGATTTGTTTTACTGTTTCTTCAACTCTCGGATTACAGCAGATGGTCAATTCAGTCTGAGGCAGCTGCATCTGTCAGGTGCAGAGAATAGGGAATCTGTGGTCACCTCCATCAGATGTGTATTTCTATCCAGTTTATATTTAAAGGACTTTCAAGATCGCTCAGTGCGAGTCTAGAACGTCCCACTGTCTAATTTCTTGTCTTACAGTTTGTTTTGCTCTGTAATGTGATTGTCCGATATGAGATGCACCTTCCCAGCACTGCAGAGAGAATGCTATCTATTTCTGATCCTTCCTGCCATGGCCTAGAGCAGGCATCCATATCTCACCATAACCCCATTGACTTCTCTCTCTCTCTCTCTCTCTCTCTAGACCCGTATCTCTGTCAGCCTCTCACAGAAGTCAAACGCTACTTCCTGTTTGGTTTGTCCGACCAGTACCAGCTCTCTCTCTCTCTCTCTCTCTCGCCCTTACTGCTCTTGGCTCTCATGTTCCTATGTCAAGTTTAACCCGACTTAACTGAAACCGCTGCTATCGGCCTGTTTGCCCCAGTCACAGGAAGTCGTGCTCTGAACTTGTGGCCTCAGAGATGATTACGAAAACAGGTTAGAAAAAAAGAGCGAGAAGTGAAAACACACTGAGAAGGAACATGTAAGATAGTTAAGGTGGAGGAGGCCTGAAAGTAACACGTGTGTAATAGTGAGAGGGCGATTGTCGGAGGGGAGAAGTGCTCATAGCTGGAGAGAGAGAAAAAAATCAAAGATGGCTATGAAGTTAAAACAAACATATAAATAAAGAGAAGAGATATAAGAAGACAAATTGATGGTTGTTTCCAGAGGCTATGTATAATTTATTGGTTTGTGTGTATTACACTGTAGCTCTCCTTCCATTTAGATTAAACAAAACATCTTAAGGTTTCGATTGCTGCTGGAGTCTATCTGCGGTGCAGCCATCATCTTTCATTCACGCTTTCAGAGATGTTCTCTGTTTGACAGTCTCCTCCATGCTCGTCCGTTTCCGGGGGTGTACTCTAAACCACTACACTCCCACACCGAGCGCTGCATCCCAGCAGCTGAAGGGTGAGACGACAAGTACAACATTTAGAAAGACAGCCTCCCTTTGGCTTAGTTACAAGAGCAGTCACACACAGCTAGTAGGCGCTAAGTCTCACGCTGAGTGCGAGGACAGCAGACGTGAGCTCCGGCAAAGCTCCGTCTCCTGAGTTATGACGCCGCCTGTCCGTTCTGCTGTTACGGCTCCAAAGTCGAACCCACTGACAAAATGTGTGTTGGGAATGTTTGATGAGTAAATTAACAATGTTGGCAAAAGAAAGGCAGCAGTGGTGGAGGAGTGGCGATAACTTGTGTGTGTGCATCTCTGTGGGAGTGCATCAGGGAAAAGATGAAGAGACTGGAGACATAAAGGAGGGACAGACGGCACGGAGGACCACTGTGTGTCTAGGAAAGTGAGCATTGCCCCGTCTAATAGAAACACGCAGCAGCCCATTATGGAGAGGTGTTTGAGAATAAATCATCTAACGGGGCCCCTTTCAAAGCATTACCCTGTCAAACCTAATCTAACCTACCTCTGTCTGCCCCCCCCCCCCTCTCCTCTCCCACCCTCTCCACCACTCCTCTCCTCCCTCCCTATGTGAGCAAAGCCATTTGCCGCCTCAGGCAAGGGCTGGGAACATAAGAGCAAAGTCACAGCAAAGCCGTAGACTCCAGTCACCACCACAGCGTCTCCTCTCAGACTGTGAGCTTTGATTCTCGTGAACTGTCTGAAAAAATGTTGAACTGAACTTTATCAATGTGTGTTTGGTATCGGGTCAATATTTTTAGGCCTAAAAAAAAATCACAATGTTTTTTTTCGAAGTTCGTTGTGAAAGCATTTGAAAATTAATTTGTTTCCAAATTCGATTTGTAGAAAATGTTTCAATGAGAATGTCGGAGCTTTTAGAGAACAAAACAATAGTTAATTGTCTTTGATGTGACCACTGCTGCAGCAAACATGGATGAGAACCGTCTTCCTCATGTCTCCTCTGTGTCTGTCACAAAGTGTGGTTTTCACCACAAGACACATCCCCTATCCTTCTGGGAACCATAAGGCCAACCTCTATGACAGCACGGCAAAGCAGCAAATAGACTAGTGCACAGACTGTGACCGCGAGGAAGGAGTTTAAGAACATGTCTACTGATTGTCTGCCTAATGCTCCTAAAGGAAGCACTACAGTGGCGGGTTGATTCTCAGCCTGCTTTATTTCATTTTTAAAGGTTCAAATTATAATTTGAATACGTGCATGAAAACAAATAACCTGCAGAAGTAACATCATAATGACTCTGCAAGGCTCCAGATACATGAGAACTGTTTCGCACAGGTCTGCACTTCCGTTCTCACTTAAGGACAAGCCCCATTGATTGGTTTGATATGGGGCAATAAGCCTCGTGTGTTTTTCCATGGCTCCCTCCAGTGCTGAAGCAGGCTGATGTTCCGCCCTGTGATGTGTGGACACATCGGGCCCGGCTGACTGACAGCCCAGGATAAGGGATAGTGTGTCTGCCCTCAGTGCCAGCACAGCTAGAAGTGATAAACACCGGCAACATGATCCAGAGACAAGAGACGCCTCTGCCTCTGACAGAGTTCAAACTTAATGCACTTCTATTCTTCTTCGCCAAGTCCAGATTTGCTTAGCTCAACCCTGCGGAGCTTGACGGGGTCTGGCCAGGTGGAGGTTAGTGGAGGCAATTCAAGCAGTTTTTTATTTTTGACCACTCATGATTGGTTCTGCTCCTCGCCACAAACACAGACAGACCATCATAATTTCAATCTGTCTGTCTGCCTCTGCCTTAACGCCGGGCCTTTCGGTATCAATTATTCCAAGAGATTCTCCTATTCAACATTCCTATTGCACCGACAGGACCTAGGCATTCTCTCTGGTCTGGAATATTTATGGAAAGTTTATTTTATCTGCAGGTTTTTTTTTTTGTATTGCTACTCGTGCGTAAATAGCCCCCCATAGAGTCCCTGGTCCCTGCCCTTGCAGTAATGGCAATGTAAACATGGGAAAGTAATTTGAATTCTAACAAAGTGGAGATTAGCTGGTGACAGTTTGTGGCATGGCCGATTATTTCTAAAATAATCCTGTTTTGATATGCATCTGCGTCCCGGCAGGAATTTTCAATTTGTTTTCCCATTGCCGCATGTAAACAAGCTCTAGTGTCTCCTTATCATGGCGTCACACGGACAAGGAAAGCGCGTCTGACCCCCCCCCCCCCCTCCCCTTCTCCGCTTCCCTCCCGCCTCCATCTCACCACACAACCCGTCTCCTCCGCCCCGCATCTGGTTAGTCGCTGTGCAGCCGCGCTTGTCTGGGTTTCAACAAGTCTCTTTATCGAGAGCAGGTAGGGGTTTTATGTGTGTACCTGCAAGTCATTTGCAAACATGAAGTCCTCAAAACGCACCTCCTGAATATGTTCTGCTTGAGGGGTTCTGCCCATTCCCCGTCTGAATAGGCAAATATGCAGCATGGCAAAATGGCCCCCTGTCTGCCAAAGGAGCCATCCGACCTACAGGCCTGGGGCAGGTGATAAATGTTTACACTTTTGATTGTCAACTCAGAGTTATGGAAAGAATTGACTATTTATTTGAATTACTAGCATACAAAAATCCACTTTAATTTTAAAGTTACAAACTTCAGCCCAGATATTACTTAAAAATGCAGGGTTATGAAGATGCATTGTTGTAAGTGTGACTTGGCTCCGCTGTAGACATTAAGGGGCTATTCACTCAGTTCACATGGCGCCTGAGAGACGGTAGAGCCACAGAAAGTCCTGAGCAGCGAGGTATTAGCTGTTTACTTTACCCTTCTTTCATGTGCACAGAAAGTCAGGGGGGCTATTTATCTCTCACTGATTGATTGCTCCTGCCTGAAGCTAATCAGCATGTAGCTCGTTGTGTCTTAATGTTTATGGGGATTATAGGAGGATAAACATGGTAATCCCCAATGTTGTGCAGGACTTCCAATTATCACGCTCCCTCACCAAAAATAAGGTCACCATAGATTTAACCTATTAATGCAACGTAAGCCAGCCAACATCCCTCCGCTGTTCATTTCTCTAAAGTTGAATCCGTCTTTACACCCGGACTCGAACCCACAGGAAGCCGGCTGGGGCGTCACAGGTGACTCATCTCCCCGGCAGCAGGTTGTGACTGGAGCAGACCAGCTCGGTTAGGCTGTGGTCGCTGCCGTGACGGACGCAGGCTTCCTTACAGATAGAGATAACAGGCAGAGGTGAACGTCTAGTCTATGCTGACAGTCTGGATCAATTAGGGATGGATCACTTACATGCAGCGATCGTTACAACCCCACCCCGGTGCTCAGGTGGAGCCATGGAGTGACTCGCGGCTGCACAAAAGAGGTGATGATCCCGACTGAATCACGTCTATACCAAGGGGCAGCTTTAACTGTTTTATTTGTATGCACACCTCTTTGTCTCGAATTGCATTTGGGGCAGTTTATGTGAAGTTTCATTTAAGAGTCGAGAAGAAAACCCTTGTCAGAAATATCCTGCGATCTCTTATTGACACCGACTGCATGATTGATAAACCTCCTCCTTTCACGTCATTAACGGCGTGCGAGAAGAGTGGATGCAGAGTGGCCTGGCTCGCGCTGCTAGCCACCCCCATATCCTCCCTCATTAATCTACTCTAATACATTCACTGCATAGAGCTGCTTTCCCAAGGAAGAGCAAGCAGGCCTTAAATTACAATACAGAGGAGTGGAATCATTACTACCTTTAATGTTCCCAATCTAATTGAGGCATTAATTTAAGTAGAGTCTCCAGCGAGGATTATTCATAACTGCTTTTTAATTTAGAATGGTGATCAGCAGAAATATTCCCCGGATCAGACGCAAAGTCCCTCCTCTGGTTTCCCCCTTTCAAGATTTTTCAAAGCCCCTCGACATTTAGGGTGAAGCAGGGGGAGAAGGAGAGAGCATTAAAGAATAAACACAAACTCTTCTACATAATGCTACAGATCATGTTTTTCTGTATGTGAGCTGCACACAGAGACAAAAGTCATATTTGATTCTATCAAGGGGCCTGGATTCAAGCACTAGCCTCCGCTGAACTACACAAACATTACAAATTAGGGCTTCAAATACTTGAAGCCTTGTTAGGCACCGTATAGCTTTAATTTATTACAGGATGTAACTCGTCAACCCATGTGTACCAATAAGCTGCTGAAGGTAAAGCATAAACAGACGACCGAAACACAACTGCATTGTTCTGCCTGGATGAACACAATTCTCTGCTGAGGCACCATGAGCCAGGGGACTCTGGGGCCTCAGCAGGTCTCAGGTCCAGGGGGAGTTTTTAATAATTCCACCTTATCTGTCTGTGCTTGTGCTGCATAAATCTGACAAAGCCATTGTTGTTTAAAGGATAATGTTGTGATTTGGTGTGGTAACAAATTTGAGCTGCAGACTTTCCTGTATCTGTTCTGACAGAAATGGATGATTTAGGTTTAAAGCCACAAACAGCAACAACAATTTAAATAAATCTTTTAGGTCATTAATGCCTTTTTGCAAAAAGAGACAGTAAAAGAAATTACAGAAGGGGGAAATGTTCTTTATATTTAGTATCCAATAGTAGTACTTCTAGTTGTGGAGTTTTCACAGGCCCCTTATTCCCCTTTGAAATCACTTACTTCAACAGTGAGGGTACCACGGGGGATTATTAGTGAGGAACTCCATATTGAACAACAGCAGTCAAATTTGGCCAAAGGGGAGAAATCAGCGGCCCACGAGACGCAGGCATCTGATCGTCGGGACTCTAAAACACACAACCAAACAAGAACACTTAAGGGATAAGCACGCAGCGAACACCGACACAAGCGTGTACGCGCACACACGTGCACACATAACCCAAGGGACTCGAGTCACACTGATACCGCCGCGGCCCCCCTGTGGCACTAGAACCAGGCATGGCATGCCATCTGGAGTTGGGAGGAGGGTTTGTTAGAGGGGTGTTGAAACCAAGTGGTACATGCTTCGACCGTGCGGCTGACCATCTGGCTTGGCATACTGTGTATCGGTAACTTTGAGAAGTCCTGCAACAGAGAGGAGGGGAGATGGATGGATGGAGACAGAGGGGGGAGATTGCTGTAGGGTTAAAAGCAGCCAGAGCTCAGTGGCACCGATTTGATGGATGTACAGTATTCCGTATAGTGCTCTCCCTCAGCCTGACTCTCGGTGGCTGTCTCTCTGTCTCTCTGTCTTTCTCTCTCACTCCATCTGTGTCGGTTGCTCTGCTGAGGAAGTAAACTGGTCTAATTTGAAACCGACACACATACCTGCACAGTTGTTTCCTTATTTTTCAATACCGATTTAAACTGTTTTGGGTGGTGTATTCAATATTAGGATGGTAAATAGTGGATAATTAAGTAATCTTTGTAGTAATCGTTCAATCATTTTATTGATGAATCACTGATGTGGCCTCAGATAGTTTCTCTTACCTGGCCAACTGTAAAACCTGAAGAAATATCCCTTTTATCACTGAAGACAGAGGCAAATATTGACATTTTCAGAGGCTGAACGCATTTAAATATAAAAATTGATTGTCCAGATGTAACCCATTCATTTTATATTGCCTGACTGTTAACTATACTAATTTAACTGTGTTATATTAGCAAAAACTTTTAACAAAAACAGTTTTCCTTGCATTTATTGAGGTTCGGGAAGAAAAGGTTGAGAATCTTTTACTAATAGGATTTTAAATGAATGGTGACGTTAATGCCAATTCATTCTATCATTGTACTTAAATAAATAATAAATAAATAAAATAGCTGAAATATTATTTTAATTAAAATGAAGAGAGAGAGAGATGACGAGGGGTGGAGCTGATGTCTCCCAACGGCAGACCGACACGCTTGAAGTCTGTGAGGCTCAAAGCTCCATGATGCTTTTCTTACCTCCTTGACTAAGCGAGAGACCCACAGAGAGAGAGAGTGAGAGAGTATAAAGGAGGGAATAAGCAAAGGGGAGATAAAGAGAGAAAAAGAGGATTTATCTTATGAGCCTGTGTGCGGTCTGACTCATGTCCGCATTAAGTCAAGTGAGGTATCCACTTCCCCTTAATATTTCATGGTTTCCTTCAAAGAGGCCCTGCCATCTGCGCTAAGGTCTCTGTGTGGGTTCAGGGCAAGAATTCAGACTTCCTACCTGGTATCCTGAACTTGTATAGAGTTACCTCCCTCTCCTTTACTGATCACCTTCATCACACACTTTATCGTATCTCTCCAGAAGCCCGGTGCAGGATCACGGTCAGTGGAAGAGTGACCAGGCGTATGTTTGGCTGGGTCAGATGAGGAGAAATAAGAGGAGAGGGCTCGCTCAGCACAATAATATTTTCCAGCCAAATTGGCAGAGCTCTCAGTTTGTGTTCCCGCAGATTTAGCAAAGAAAAGCGGTGTTTCCACGGGAAAGTCCAACATCTCTCTGCATGCATGATGAATTAAAAAACAAGAATTCATGTTTTATTTTATTTAAGATACGTGAATGTGTATTCATGTTGGTGCCCAATCACGGATCAGTCAGAGGACTTTGAGGGTTGTTGAGGAATGGACGGAATCTGGTATCGCTTTAACTTCAAAGCCAGGAGAGGGTATAGGGTTCCTAAATACATCATGAATATTGCACGATTGTAAAGTCACTCTTTCTGATCTGGAAGAGAAACTTTTGAAGCGTTCCAGCCCGCCTCCTCCGGCCCCCACAACTTACAGTAGCCGAGCGGATGGGCAGTCCATTAACTATTCAAATGCACACGGAGATGTGAGAAGTAGTGGCCAGCATTTTAATGAAAAACAGAGAGTGGATTGGCTCCTGACGGGAGCGCTCTGTTTCTGATTACCATTACCACAGCTCACAGTTAGATTTGTATTTCTGGATCTGATTAAAGTTAAATTGATATTTTCTTTTCGTCTTTTGGAGTTGGTGTATATGCATGCTCTTCTCTCCTCCACCGGATGTGTGGTGCCGAATGTTCCCGGCAGCTCCATTTTTATGTCTCAGAGTCCGGACAGTGACAAAGTGCAGCTAAATCCAAATAGGTCTATGTCAAAGCCAAAGTGTCATCCATCCGTCCTATTTCCCCTGAGGGGGTTGTCACCTATCCAGCCTCCACCGGTCCTATCTTGGGCTCTGTGCTAATAAGGAACACCATGTATTTAAGATGGGTGAGGCTCAGATATGGATTCGGGTTCAAGGCAATGGGAGCCCATACTGGGACACGCTGCCTGTTTGAGATGAGAGATGGGGGCTAGAATATATCACTCCTTCAATCATTAACTGTTGCCATCTATAATTAGGAAGGACATGAGTCTACACTGCTAAATCAGACATAGCTTTCTGCATCTTCATACGATAGATGTGAAAGCTGAAACATAAGGTGTGCTCGGATATAGTTCACTGGCATTTAAAACTTTTATAATTTAACAAGTGTGATATGGACAGCCTGGGACAAAAACCTTTTTTCTGTGATGATGTCAACAAACAGGAGAAGCAGCTGAATCCACTGAAGTTTGCTGCAGCTAACAAAAAGAATTGTACCTGCGGGTGACTTGTAGTTTAATGCCCTCTATTCCCTGACAGCATCTGAGTAACAGTGGAGTTGCAACTGGAGCCGTCCATGATGACGCATTGCGATGCTGTATTAACAAGAGGAGTTTGTACAGGTCCTGAACGGCTTGAAGCACAGACCTTTATTCTGAAAGAGTTTGATTAGTATTTCCATCTATGAGGGGTTATTTAAGTGTTGTTGACACGTAGTTATTAAAATTGCCTGAAATTGTATACATTAGCGGTAGGGCTACATATAGTAAGGGAAGTGCTGGTGGTTATCACTGAAAATATTTGAGTATTTCATTTTCTGAACAGAACTTGGTTCACCTCTACTTGCTTCACTTTCTCATTGTTTCTGAACATTTCTTGGGAGGGTGCACACACTATACTACTCTTTCTTTTTGGCATTTTTTTAAAGGCAGGGTTGAGTTATTCAAAAACATTTCTAATGTTACTTTAGCAACATTTCTATATTGTATTTCGTTTAATTTCATGCATGACTCAGAGAGTCGTGGGGAGACACGTCTTGACAGTTTGTGTGGGACACTGTAGCGTCACTTGTCAAGTTTGACCTCAATGAACATGTGAAATCAATCTGCACGGATAACTTCTTTCAAGTGTTGTCCTTTATGATTGAAGAAAACAATTACATCTGAAGCAGAGGTCCGTTCTCACCCTCAAAGGTGTCTGGCTCAGTATTTGTACCCCTGAGACGTTGGAACAACAGCCACTGCAGGTCCCTCAGGCAGGGTGCTAAGTGGCTGAGAGGACGGGGGTGCTTGTGTAGAAGACTAGGCCTCTGTAGATAACCTGCCTCTTTGCACTGCTCTCACTTCACATACAAGCTCTCCCCGGCACAGTCAATAAACTGCTTGTTTTAAGTGTCTCTCTCACTTTCATTCACTGTGTGTACCCCTTGCTATGCTCTCTGTGCCCATGATATGAAACGCCTTTCTCTTTCTCTCTCTCTTTCTCTCTCTCTCTCTCTCTGCTCTTCTGAAGCAGAGCTCAATCTTGCGCTGCAGCGCAACAGGAAGCCGTTTAGAGTGTAGTCCCCGCCATTGTTCCAGTCTATTTCTCTCCAAAAGCTTTTATCGCTCCTAAGCGCTCTGCCAGGGGAGAAACAAAGATAGTTTGCAGCTAGTAAAATTGCACCCTGGAGGTTTGCACATTTAACATGTGGAACATGAAATAAATTAACAGCGACGAGATGCAAAGCTGGATGACGGTGGATCTTCCTGTGAGTGATGACAGCAGGGTCACACACCGTGGCAGGGACACTGCAGTTTCCTCTTTGCTATCTCACAGCTCTCACTCGGGCTTTCCTGTTGCTCTCAAACTTCTTCTCTTCCTTGGAAAGAACTGTTCCTTTGTTTTACAGATACCGGGGGCATATAGATGCTTTATTGGGGTGTTACACAATCTCTGGAAAAAATACATCAAGAAAAGTCTTGACATAGTGATTCATAAATATTTGTCAAAAACTCAGAAACAATGCTGGTGTGCAAATATATTGTTCTGAGAAAATGTGTTGAGCATTAAAAACTGGTTCTCCAAATTTGAGTCATGTAAAAGCTACTAACAGTGGTGACAACATGTCATTTTAATATCAGCCACTAATCAGTGTAGGAAACGTCTTTGAATGTAATTGTGTTTTGTGAACAACTTTGATGAAAATTTGGGGTTTACTGGCCAGTGCACAAGTAAACATGTAATTTAAATGTTATATTTGATAAAAAAGAGAGAAGGAAAGAAAGTGGAAAAGAGTGACACATGTCAATCTCTTGGATAAACACCAATAAGCACATATTATGTGGATTATATGAACATATTTGTATATTTGCATATATGAATATCAGTCCATTTAAGAAGTAAATGGTTCAAACAAACAATTGTTTACAATTATTAATCATTATTGTATAATCATCATGATTTAAAAACTACAATTGAAATATACATATATACAAGTGTTTTTGATAGTCAAGAAAACCAAACAAGCACATTTGTGTATATATGCAATTTACATACTGTTTATAAAACACAGAAAAATACACACACAAACACACACACTTACGGTCTGATGTGATCGCCCTTTGACCTGTCTTCTCATGTCTCAAGTCTATTCCTTGACCCTTGCTCGGATAAGCTGCTTGTGGATAATCAATGGACATAAGTTAAAGTTAATTGCCATGTCACAATGTCACAGACACCACAGAATTGCCGTTGAGGACCACTGTATGTGTATGGGGGGGGGGGAGCAGTTGTAAGAGGATTACAAAGAGCAGATGTCTGTGTGTTTAGTTTTGGCTTTGGCCCAGACAGGTTCAGGTCAGACTGAGTTGGCAAGTTCCAAGAAAAGACAGAATTTATGTCCCTGAAAACTGCGTCTCTCTCTCTCTCTCTCTCTCTCTCTCTCTCCCTCTTACTCGTCCTGTGAGAAGCCACGGTGCTCCCAGTCGCTGATAGTTACACTAATGAAAACCATATCATAACAACAGTGAGAGCATGTAGTACAGCATACGTTATCATGAAGGGTTAGGAAAATCACCCCATAATTTCAAGACAGTGGTACACGAACAAGCAAGATCATTTTTTTTTCTTTTTTTTGCACAACACTATAACTTTTATGTAAATAATTTAAAACGCCACGTGAATTATTCATCAAGAGTGGCCATAAAGCCAGGGCAGCTCTCACTATGGCCGTATTCCATGTTTTAATGTTCTTTACTGTAGTGACTAAATGTGTTTATTGTAAAAGACATCGCTGCATAGGTTTGTTGATGCCTGGCTAAATGCATAATGTGAACATGCACAGACTTCTGCAGGCAGATAAGGGCTCACCGGTGCTGCCACTCTGTCTGCATGCTGTGGCAGCAGTGTGGAGCTGCTCATGCTGCACAGAGACGCTCTGAGATTTGAACTTGTTCAGTCGTAGGCCGTGGAGGATTCCTCTGTGCAGCCGAAGCCTCCTCGGGCTTCTGGGGAAGAGCAAGATTGATCTGTGCCTGCTCACACAGCAGCATGTAGGCCCGTGGCAGAGACATTTTAAATGGATGCAGGATTTTACAGATGTGCTCCCCCATTTAAACCCCTGAACCTCCAGCCGTCGCATCTTTAACATCTATCATAAAGCACTCCTGTCCCCTCCTCCTCCGTGATGAGGGAGGAGACTCAAGACAAACGTGAGTCCACGTACCACAAAGGAATTGGGACTAGAGCTACTGCACTGGGCCTGAACCTGAGGCTGGAGGCATCCGACCGCAGCGAGGTTTTGTCACTCTGTCACCGTCTCCTTTCTCGGTGACTTATGTCCCCTCAGGTGTCTTTGGGACTCCATTACTCCTGTGTGTGTTGTAAGAATGTCGGGACCTCCCCGTGTGGAGAGCATGTGTCTCAGATTGATGAGCAGAGGTGTAACCGTGACCTGGCTCACTGTCACTCTCACCACATCGACAGGTTTACACGGAGCAGGCGCAGGAGCTCTGTGCGTTGTGGGAGAGGAGTGTGAAGTCCCTGGATGCAAGTTGTAAAAGGGGGAAGGGTGAGAAAACCGATTTATGAGCGCAAGGTTCCTGAAATTTCTTTAAAGTGGAACCTTGTCTTAAAATGTGTTCCAAAGGCGAGGGAGAGATAGTCTGTCTAAACGGTGGAGTCTGATGTTAAATACTTTGGTGGAAAGTAACGCCGTTGGTTAGGAGAGTGTGTGGTAGTTCACATGGTTCAACATGAATCAACCTCAATCTTTTCTGTCAGAACAGCATTATTCCACGAAACATTGACTGGTCAGAAAAATAGGAGTGAAGATCACTTTGAGGTGGTTTCAATAAAGCCTTGTTTCGACCAAACATTTAGTCCCAGGAACTTTTTCCTAAGAACTAAATGGTTTCTGCATTTCCACTGCGGTCGAGAACAGGGGAGATTAGGCGAATTAACTAACTAACATAAGAACAACCGACTGTTGCCCACCCAGCGATGAATCAAGTGCATTTCACAGGTTCATCAGTCTTATCTGTCGCAGGGTTTCTCAAGAACAATAAAAACAGGTGTTTGAAAAGATGGTTAAATAAAATGCTGGAGTACTTAACCAATCAAGCATGTGTATCACAGTAAGCCCCCCCGTAAAAATGTCTAGTACTTTTATAAAGTACTACCCCCCCCCCCCCCCAATCAAACATAGATATAATCTGTCAAATTAACAAATCAGTCAGCATAATTTATCATTGTGGATTATCATACTTGTCCTGCATTTAATTGTGTTGTGTATTTTAGGACTTTGTGTTGGATCCAGATAGATATAGATTATAAGAGATTATAACAGATGTTCAACAGCACAATCTAATGTGTTTAAGTGTTTGTGTGTTTTGATGAACTGCCTGAGTAAACGATGTAATCTACCTTTTCTGGTTGAGATAACCTTTACACTTCCTCAGTGCCTCCACTCATGCAGTCGTCAGTTCATTGGGTTGAGCATGGTAGTGTCTTTTATTTCCTCCAGAGAAGCAGTGCAGGGCCCAGAGCAGAGGGCCGGGGCTTTGTAATCACTGTCCTGTCTCTGCCTCTGCATTTCTCTGTCTGTGTTTTCTGTTTGAATTGGAGCTGACAGCCTCTCAGTGGAGGAAGGGCTTTGAACCTGAGGGCTTCTCTCGCTACCAGAGGCTAATCGCTACTTCAGAACAGGGGACTGCCCCTAAACAAACATTTACTGCTGTAAAGACAGGGTCGGCCCCTAACGATGTGGGTCAGCTCGGCATTTTACAGCAAGGCCTTTATGGAGACAGATGCCAGAGATGGACAAATAGCAGGACATTAGCTGTCAGCAGCACCAGCACAAGCCAGATCTGGCTGCACTTTAATAGCTGTTTGTTGGTGGAGAGGAAGAGGCTCATAAAAAAGGAGACTCTTATCTTCTGCGGACCCTGTGTGTTTGCGTCACACAGCCAACACTGACCGAAACGTAACACAACCAGACCAGACCAGTCCAGAGATGGACTCCACACAATCTGATAATTGCAGTGCATCTACATGGTTAACGGCGTCTAGCTGTCTTTATGGCTCTCGTCACTGTAAATGATTTGTCAACACGGTAAATGCATCTTTATACCAGGAGAGTGTAATGTAAAGCTGTGATTTTTCTGACGCCATAATCATTTCATCCAATGAGGTTTTATTTGGTGACAGCGCTGAGGGTCTCTCTCTGCCTGAGGAGCTTCGCTCTCCCACTCCACATGCTCATACCTTTAACGACTTCTTAAATGTCACAGAATGTCAGGAAGAGGGATAAAAGCAGAGGACCTCCTCCAGCTTGCCAGTGATCCTCAATAGTTTTTACCATGCTACTGTGCTGCCGGGCAGGACATATGCACTCAGGTGTGGCCCAGATTTCACTGGACGGTGACATGATTTAATGCACTCCCTACTAAAGAGCCAAGTGAGAAGAGCTCCTTGTCAGTGGAAGAACTCTGATTGAGCACAGCAAGCCTTTACAAATGTATCCTTTGTGCATAACTCTTAGAAGAAAATCATCCATCACATTCATTTCCATACAATATATAACACTTCAGATCATAAAGTGCTCTCTGTAGTGGGCCAACCAGCTCCCTCGCAAGCACTACAACATTCCTTTTTCTTTATTTCAGATAGATTTAAAGTCAGTGTAAGTCGACTGTGTATTCCTTGGGGAACAGACTACTGCTGTGATGAAATAAGCATCAACTCTGCTCAATTTTCCATTGAGCTAACCAGGCAGCTCATCTCCATTAGTGTTAGTGTAACCAGCTCCGCTCTGGATCTCTTTAGCTGTGATCTCGCCAGCAGCCAGCTGGGTGTTATGTGTGTGTGTGTGCCCGCACACGCTTGTGTGATTTTGTGAGAGCTCAGTAGTCTGAGCCCTACAGCTGTGAGAGATCTGAGTGTAAGGCCACGATGGGGCTCCGTTAAGCTCAACAGCGTGAGCCTGTATCAATTACGCTGCAACAGCGATATGGACACAGCGTGCGGTCTTCAAAGACAAAGACTTATGACCGCCCAGCGTCTCCTCAGCTCCTCTGGCCACAGAGTCAGCTGGGTGTAACCTTCAGACAACACACACTAACTAGGGAGGAGTAAGACACAGCATGGGATATGTTTCCTTATTCTCTTATTCTCGCATTTACTACTTGGAAAGGAAAATTATGTCATGACTTCGGCCTGTATATACAAAATATAGACATCGTATGATTTATGACATTTGATTCACACTTACAAACACTAACAATGTGGGACGTATTTTTCAATTTCGCTGCAAACGATTTTATTATACATCACATTAAAGTCTCTTTGTGGATCCACTTTTGAAGCTTTTCCAATTAAGTAATTTGAATTTCAACTGAAATGAAAGACAGAGAGCGAGAGCGGGTTTCCTCTGATGACGATGTCATGCCCTGTGACCCGCCTCATCTCTGGGTAAGAAACCTCTGTGGGGCAGCGCTCCTTTGAACATCATATGGATCTCGTTCCCGGGCTGGAGACTTGTGTTATAGATGTATAGATGAGCTATAATCCATGTCGGTCTATCTCTACTTCCAAACTCCTTTCCAATACCTTTGTATCTTTAGAGCCCTACATTCAATACCACTCCAAAGGCAAGGTGATGCCTTTGAGAAAGTTCGAGAGAAACTGTCTGCATAGAATGTCTGGTATTTTCCTCCCCTCCTGGTTAAAGAAATGACTGCCATATCAACCAGTCAGCCGTGGACTGTAGGGTGTGTGTGAGTGTGTGTGTGTCTCTGTGTGTGTGTGTGTGTGTGTGTGTCTCCAGCTTGGTAATGAATGAAGGTAAATGGCAGGGTATGAAGCACTTCCTATCGTAATTTCACACTTGTCAGCTCTTGTGAGGAAACTTCACCTTTACACAAGGATAGCAGAACAGGTCAGGCCACAGAAAACAGACAGAGAATATGTCTTCATGTTGTGGGATAAATTCTATATGCAAAGAATTTCCCTTGCAAATATGACCCCATTCCCAGTCCCCCTATATTCCCACTATACCAAATGGGGTTTTAAACAGCCTGCATTCTTAGCTACCAATTTAAGAGGTATGTTAATAAATACACAAAATACAGAAATGTTGGATAAATTAAATACAATATGGTTCTCACAGTGTGTGGTTTTAAATACCTTATACATACTTTTTATCCACCATTCTACCTTCCAGGAGGAATAATCTCCTATTTTATGTCACTGTTTCTTTACAAAGACAAAAATAAGTTTTTTATTTCAGTTTATGTTTAAGGAACACCTGTTGAGCATAATATACATGGTTTATAAAAAAAAAAGCTTAATGCATTGCTTTATGTGTTGTTGTATTGTTTAACATACATCACATAAACATTTATCCTCTGCATAAAATTTAACTGCAATCTCTTCAAAACCGCATATTAAAATTTCTTATTTTCACAAAAACACATACATGAAATTGCTGATTTTCGGAGACGCACACGGTACATCTGAAAATGTCTCTGTCGGTGCAATATGGGTTCTGTTGAGACAAATCAAGGTTTAATAAGTGTACACTAAATAAATAAATACTAAAAACACTGTTATACTTCACACATAGATTAAATTAAAAACATTTGAATGTTTATAATTAGGATAAAATAAAGATAATGCTAGAATATGAGCACACGTTAAGTTAGGTCCATTCAATTTGCAGGTTACGAGATAGAGACTGTGAAAGTAGAACTGCAAACATTTGTGTGTGTGTGTGTGTTAGCGCGGGAGAGACTGAGCAGGGAAAAGGAAGGGGTGAGTAGAGGGAGGATATGAGAGCCTTCTCAGGGGACCTTAAACAAACTGACTAAAGTGGTCCTGTTTTCTGATCAGGCACAGAGAGGAGAACACTTAGCACTGCTGGAGACACTCTAAACAGCCACTGAGGAATTAGCCTGTTACTGGGAAACTTCACAGCTCTCGCACTGGGCCGTGTCCCCGACTAAGTAATACAGAAAATAGAACAGGCAATAAACGCCAACAAACAAATGCACACATTCGCACACTCGTCTGTCCCTAACCCTCACTCACACACATACACACACACACACAGGTGCATAAGAACATGCTATATCTATGCCAATGAGTGTAACGCTCACAATAGCTGTCCGACACCATCACGGTTAACACGTAAACACCCACACAACACAAGCTACCATATGCGCTGCGGACCCTCTGAGGAACAGCAGCAGATAATGAATGGGCCCCTCACACACTCCAGAGAAGAGTCGCAAGTGACTCGAGACAAGGAAAAATATGTTTTCGCTGAGGAAAAGCAATGACCTTATTCCTTCTCTGCGTTGGTACACAGCATCCTTTTGCCTGCATCACCGGGCTTTGGCGAAACAAAGATGAGCTTAAAATTTAGGCCCCATGATGTCAACACAAACACAGGATAGAAAGTTCATTTTTAATTAGGTGTCCCCCCCTTTTCTAAAGTTCATTTCAATTAGTCCCACCTCGGCCCCTCTTTCAGGTCTCAGTGATTTGTCAATGCCTCAACAGCTATGTAGCGCAGTGTGGTCACAATGCAGCGCGGTAATGTGTGTGTGTATGTTTTTTGCATGTTTGTGTTTATGTTTTGTTTGTGTGTGTGTGACCTCGACAAAAAGGGACTCCTGTGCCCTTGACATTTCCTTCTTGTTTTTATGATGAATTGCAGGGGTTATTTACTGGTTCATAGGAGAGATGCACAGATCGCTGCTTTGTTCCCGAACACGCGCAAAGAATGCAGAGACATCCATAAAAAGAACTGCTCTGGGAGTTTCACTGTCTCTCCTAATTGTTAAAGTACAAATGTTTTTTTTTCTATTAGTTAATTTACTCCATGCACGTGTGTAAAGATGCTGAATTGAATCTGAAGTATAGCATTTGGTGTTTATTTAGGCTGTATTCCCTTTTGAAATTAATCATTTTGAAATGTGGTAGGTCATGGTTTAGTAGGGATTCTGAGTCAGTATTTTTTACTTGAGTAAGAGACAAATCGATGTAGCATTTCAGAGCAGAACGTGTGGAGAAACCTGCAGACAGATCATTCTGCGTGGTTTTATGTAGGTGCCATGGCTCGATGGCCCATATGTCCTATGTAGGAAGGTGTTCTATGTCTGCTCTGTCCATCCCATGACACCCTCACATAAGCCGATCAATCAGCTGTAATGAAACCCATCAGGTCACCTTTGAAATTTATCATTTTTTTTTTTTGTGGACGTAAAATGAAACGCCCCATGATGGTATGGAAGCTAAATTTAGAGTACCTATATGCTAACATGTCTCTACCCCTCCTCCCAGGTTTATGAATTATGCTGAGTGCATAGAGGCAGGTAATATCAAAAGCCTTGATCTTGGACGTTTCACTTTGTCCCCTTCTTTAGTTTCCCAGTCAGGGTTTGTCGCTTTTATATCTAGATTGTGTACTTGCACATTCCTGTCCTATCGACGCACAGAATCGGAAAGTTTTAAATGTAAACATAATGTCAAATGTTTTGTTGCTCATCAGCATATATATAAAAAAAAGGTATATAAAAAAGAGCAATCACGTGATCTCTTTCACGCCGTGCCTTGTTCCTCTGTCTGTGTCTCTGTCGCCGGTTTGAGGTGCTTAGCATCTCTTGTTTGCACACAATCCGTCTGTGATTACTGCCCGCTCCAGGCTTCACGTGCTGCGATGCGTCTTTTCATGAAGCGGCTTCATTTGCATAGATTTTGCCAAAGAACCTCTCCAGTCTTAAGGAGTGTGCTTTAAGAGGAGTTTAAAGATGAGCAATCAGGACGACAGATCGCCTTGTTTGTGTTAAAGGCAGTATCAGCATCAGCTGAGGCACACACGGCAAATTGGCTCTTCAAGTCAGAAGGTGCACAAAAAACGTATGAATTTGTTTTGGAAGCAGAGGGGCTGGGTTGGGGGGGTGGGGGTTCCAACACTTAAGTGGATTTTCCTTTTTTTTTGAGTACTCAAGCCAAACCTGGCAACGTCCGACTCTACGGTTCATTTTCTGCAGATGGCACACAAAAAGTCCTTATTCAAGCGTTTGCTAAGAAATAAGCTTTTCTTATGTGTTCGTTAATTTCTTTATTTATTTCTTTATTTTGTTGTCATTTTTTTTCTGCTGAACACAGCTGCTCGGGCCCCACCATGCAGAAAGCCTCAATATGGCTCTGTCTGTAAATCGGAGTCCGGGGGCCTGGAGACAGAAAAAAGGGGAGAACCACCCGGCGAAATTTAGCGCACGATGGCTCCCAGCGGGCATCATTTGGGGACTGGAGAGAATCCCCCCCCCCCCCCCCCCCCCCCTTGCTTCTCTCGTTCCTTTTTCCTGCACGGTGAGCAGGTTGCACGGCTCAACCCTAACATTGCTGCTGACACAACCACTCAGGGACGGCTGTAACAGCTCTCTTAGCATGGCACCTGTTATTGAGCCGTCAGAGGGAGCGAGAGTGAGAGAATGAAAAAGAGTGTTGGAGAGGGAGCGAGAACAAGGGAGCGGGAAGGAGGATGGTGTGAAGGCAGGAAAGAGTGAAACTCAATTGTAATTTCAGGGCTGTCACAGTTGTGAGAGGCGGTAATTCCGCTGCCGTGTCGGTGAGCGGACGCACTTGAACGCTCCTCCCTGCTGAGACCGATCCCTTCCCTCCTAGTCCAGACTACTTTCTTTGATACATGCATCTCTAATCAGAATAAACAAAGTGATAATAAATAGATGCACGTCAGACTACTTTGTAACCACGCAGCGATGTGTGGCTGTATGGTATTGTGGATACTCTCCTGCTGCTTCTGTTTTGTTGTTTAGATACATGGTCTCTTTTTTTTCCTTCATTTTAATGCAACAGAAATTTATCCGAGTCCCTTTTATGCCAGAGGTCTCCTTTTGTCTTCTGCTGAATACGATTGACTTTGGATTGATCAAAGTAAAAATTATTACACCAATTTCTAAGTCAAAACTTTCACCTAAACAAATGACCTTTACTTAAGTGTTTTGTCCTTTTTTTGTATTTTAAGAGCTATATCAGTCATTTATAACATGTCATCGGATCTGAGTGGGGTAGAAGAATGTGGGGACAGAAGCAAGACAAACACTAGGTCTGTTTCGTTTCTCTCAAAGCCAATCGTCCAATCGGTGCACGGCAAGTAGATGTCCATTCGAGCCGAGCAGTGGCATTCCTCTGCAGAGCAATCAAAATGGATTAAAGCCACCACGCTCCGGCTGCCTCCACGCAAATCAGATATGCCCGTGATGATGATAATCAATCCGTAATAAAATAACACAACATAAATCTGATAGTGTTGTTCCAACAATTTTAATAACATAGATTTAAATATTGCCATGTGCAGTGGAGTGATTTATCGACAAAAAAGTGCTATCAAGCTTATATGCACCCCCCGTTTCTGGTGGCCCGCCAATAATACCATTAACTGCATTGTTCAAACTCATTATGTGATGAGAAACACAATAATAATCGCAGGACTACAAACGCACAATTTCTCCAATTGAGCTAATCACTTTTGCTTGCATTATTAGTCGCTCTTCCTCTCTCTCTCTCGCTCTCTCACTCTCTCACTCTCTCGCCTGATCTCTTGCTCACTTTCTCATAAATCCTGCGAGAGGCTGTTGTATAAATCCCTCGTGCTGAATTAGTATTGTAATTTCGGGTATCCACGCACGCTTTGCCAGCACAGACCGTGGAGTTATTAATCTGGGGGACAGGTGCCATAGAAACAATATGCTGAGCGGTTGGCCTGGATACTGGGCCGACCCCACCCATGCCAAAGCCCTCAGCGCATTCAATTAGAATAACAAGGTATGGATTGAAGCCCAGTGGTAGTGAACATTAAAAAAAAAAACTCTGTAAAGGCTGAAGATGTGTAATGTGCTGATCTTTTATGTTTCATTAATACAAGTTAAGTTTAAATGTAGTTTGCGAAAGATCTGACTACTTCATTTATTTTATGTGACATCAATTTTAATGATATTCACGTTAAACGCAAACATGAAATGTAAAGTTATTGAGGAATGTCCACGGTGCCTCTCTGAGCCGAGTCGTGTTTGGAGTACCACAAAGTGTGATACTGTGAGGGTTACCTCCTCTCTGATAGAAAAGCTGTTACGCCGCACATATGGCCCACTGACAAACATGACAGATGAAACACTTTGTTTGCTTTTGTTTAAGCACCGGCTCTTCTCCTGATACAAGCCCTTTTAAGTGATCAAAAAGGCCCGGCGATATTTGATGTTGTCTGCAGAGGGGGGGGCAGCAGGCAGAGGAAGTGTCATCCGGTGATATACAGCTCCAGTCCTCTGTCACACAGCGCAGTGTCTGCTGGGAAATAATCTGACATCTTGCGCTCGACACATCTAAGCGATGAGGAGAGAAGGAGGGAGGGAAGGCGGGAGGGGGAAGAAAAAAGAAGGAGGGGGGCGGGGGGGAGTCGAAGGCAAAAAGAGTGATGGGACAAAGAGAAGAGGGAGTGAGAGAGAGGCTGAGCGGAGTGGGAGTGTAAGCGGGAGAGTGAAAGGAGAGAGAGAGAGGACACGATCAATTCAGCGGCCCCATCTCCATCATGTCATCGCCTGTCAGCATAGATTTAAGAATAAAGCTTTTGAGAGACTTTCCGGAGCAACACACTGATCGATTCCCCGGCAACGTGGGTCCGGACGTCACTGACACGCGTCGCGCGGCCGCTCAACACGCAGCCGACCCCTTTGTGACCTCATCGCAGGGACCTTAACCCCTAAGTTTGTTGCGGGACATGGTGAAATGACGTGACTCTTCAAATGCAGTGTGGTGGGTCAGATGTTAAGGCCCACAACTTGGATAGGGAGGGGGAAACTGGCCATGCTATTGGGTGGGACCATTAGAGAACACAGAGAGGCAGAGATGAAGAGAGAGTGACGGAGTAGATGAATCGAGTCATTAAGCATGTGTTTGTGCGAGCTCGACGCCCATATGACGGAGCGGGGGGGGCAGAACGCTTCTGCCGCCGATCTCACATAAACAGACAAACAGATTGTATCGTTTGCTTCTGTCCACTGGGCAGCGTTTGTCTCCGGCTTTCTTGGGAACGCTTAGGACTTTCCTCCCCGGGTCTCGGGAGAGGCCGCTGCCTGCGCCGCATTTCAATTTGTAGCCCGGCTTCTTTTAATTAATCTACACCACTGTCAAATGTCAAACTCATTTAGAAAGCACATCTCAACCATTTAGTCCATAAGTAGCTGTAATTTAATATTTTAACTGATTTAATGAAGTATTTGACAGATTGAAATATTAATTCAGAAAATGTTTTAGTCAAAGAACTGCATGCGTGTTGGTTGCATCTTAAGCAGTTGCTCTCTTATCACCAATTTTCATAAATGGGAGAAGCTATTTTCTGTTCCCCAGGGGACGGATACATAAACCTGTCACGACCTATAGATCCCTGTGCAGAAACCCCCTTTTGTTGTATAAGTCAAATGTTTCTTAAACGTCATAAAGTGAGCGTGGACTTAATGACTTATTGGACATGCCACTTTCCTTTTTTTGTGATATTTTGTCATATGCACACCAAAAAAATAAAGTAACTTCTGCACGGTGCATATGCATTCTGAATATTTATTTTGTATCTTTATTGTTCTCGATAATTAAAACACAAACTCAAAAACCATCAGGGCATTTATATCCTCACACTGATCAATGTCGTCTCAAACATGATGAGTGAGACAGCTGAATGTAGAAACAGCATTGAGATTCATGGTTCAGGCCTGATTTTGTTGTTCATTACAATTCTATTTAATTTCCAGTGTGTGAGCTGGGAAAGTGATCAAAATTAAAGTTAAATGTGATTTTTTTCACATAGGTGCTAATGATTCAAACACATTTTAGCTGCTTTATTTTTTTTTTTTTTAGTATAGTGACACAAATATTTGAATGGCTTGGCCTAACAATGATAATAAAGGATTAAATGATGTGTTAAAAGTAATATCTGCCGGCAGAGTGGAACAAATTCTCCTCTGGCCGGTGGAAAGAGACGACCGCACTGATTCCACTTCTGCTGCACTGAGGGGAAAATCTACCCCTGAGTATAAAACCTTAAGAAATTGAACAACAACAAAAAAAGATGAAAATGAGATAAAACTGACTCTTCTTCCTGTCACTGTAAATCTCACTCGAACACACAAGCATTCTTTTTACCCAACTGCCTTTACTTCCGATTCCTCAACCCTCCCGCTCTCGCTCGTCTTTTGGTTTCACTGTGGAGGGCAATCGTTACATGAGTGATGGTACCCATCAGTGTAGTGCATGTGTTGTAAAACTGTCAGCCACTGACAGATTGACTGACGTGGTCAGCCCTTCGATCACAACCGCAAAGACGAGAGACATACAGAGCTAAAGACATATGCTGAGAGAGAGAGAGAGAAAGATAGAGAGCGAGAGAGAGATAAAGAGCAAGAGAGAGAGAGAGAGAGGAAACAGGTGCATTTGTAATGTTTTGCCTTTTTTTCAGTGAGCACTGATCAGATCTCGCACTAAACTTAAACCATAAAAAAACAGACACGACGAGCGCACAGAAAGACGAGACAAAGGACAGATATATTGAGAAGCAGTGTTCCTGTGTAATTTCCAACAGCTGTTGATTCAAAGGGAAAAACTTTATTCGGTCCAGATGGTCTCAGTCAGTGGCAGAATGAGAGAGCTGACTTCATTGGCTCCAGCCATGTGTTTTTCCTCCTGATAGAAATTAAATCGGTCGTTCGTTTGTCACTGCTCACTACACAGCTTAAAATGTAGCAATGAAACGTTCCTTGGCGATAATGCACCATAATTACTCAAACGCCTGTTCTTTATCTGCAGCAGAGGGAGGACAGAAGGAACATTTTCTTCAGACGAGATTTTAACACCCAGTGAGATGGCTCAAGCCACAGTAAAAGATGAGACACCAAGTCCAAAGCAGAGGGCCACGAGCCTGTCACCCGACCAGAGGAAATGTCAATCCATGGGACAATAGAGCGGAGTTTGAAGTTGCCTTGTATTTCTACTTCTCATCAGCTTTTAACCTGCTGTATTAACATGGTGTGTGAGGTACCAGGGACAGACGTCAGCAGCTCCTCCACAGGGCCCTGATCCTGACAGGGGACGAGAGTGGACGTCTCTCTGCCAGCAAACATCTCACGCCTCACAAACGAGGTGAAGAGCACTGCGGTGGCACGGGTGGGGGGGGGGGTTAACGGTCGCCTCCGACTGCCAGTTACACATAAATTCAGGCGTGCATCGGAAATAAGAGCAAAGAGTGTCTCGGCAGTCACCGTTACGGAGATGAAAGACTGGAGCGCGACAGAGGCTGAGTCATTACGGAACCAAACCGACACGGAACAGAAAATATATGTACAAGCTGGTGGTGGTGTTTTTTTCTCTGTGGTGAACATCCAGAGTCACACACGAGCGGGACGGCCATGTACGACTGACACGTAGACGTGACGTGTGCTCGCTTGACTCACACTTCCACTACAACATCCTGGTCCCTGCAGCGCCACATCAACTGCTGCTCAGTGAATCATGAGAGGAGATGTTCTGTGTGATAGTGACGGTTCCACACTCGACCGCTTGCATGAGACCAGTCATGATGCTTTGCGGGAAACATCGCCGCCGCTTGCCTTAGAACTCTGTTTCATCTTTGCATTTTTTGTTTGATCACTGGGTCTCGTTCAACCCGCGTGTGTTTAAAACCTGGCACGAGGTTCATTGAGCTTTTTCTGATGCCTGCTGAAAATGTCAGCTGTTAAGGTCCCCACACAGTTTAACCTTCCTGTCCTTCTTCCCCACACTTCTGTTTACTCTCTGCATGAACTGAAGGTCACACAATCATATAGGAGTATGCTTTATAATTAACGGCAGAATTAGTTGTGGAAAATAAATTAGTTTTCATCAATTTCACGATTATATAATTTAAACTATTGACAAAAATTTCAATTTTATTGAAAAATAAATCAAAAACCCTCGATGAATTTCTGCTAAACAAAATGTAACCAGCACACATATTAAATTGAATCCACATTGTAGCAGTATCAGGTCTGAGACAGCAGCACAATAAAACAAAGACTAATGTTAATGTTCTCTAATTTGAACAAACAGAATTGAATGTCTCACAGACACAATTTGACGGTTTAAACAGCAGATTCATCTTCGTATTCACTGTTTCTCATGCACTGAAAGGAAGGACAGGAATGTTTTAAGTGAACGATTTTCTCACACAAGCATTTATCATAACTTTAATTGTGATTGAATCACGTTTGTGTTACAATAAAATAAAAGCTGTGTCGGAGGAAATTGAACTGGGGGAAACTGCTGCTCAGTTTGTGCTGAAACAGATAAAAAAAATATCACAAAAAACACAACCACAAGAAAAGATGAAACGTGTAAACAGCAGCAGATTGTGAAACACTAAATAAGTATTGTGCCGCTCTCATTGTGGCTCAGTCTATACACCGAGCATCTGATTGGGTAATCTGTGTCTCTACTGTGGCCTTTTAAACTGTACATTTGCTGACAGTTCAATCATTTCCCATTTCACAAGTCATCCCTGTGTTAAGTGTCTGTATTAAGATTAAACTCCTCAGAAAAACAGTCAGAGCATCCACAGAGATAAGAGACGGGTTTCTCTAAAGCTCACTGTTCATAACAACAGGAGTTTCCACAGCAGCGGTAGAGGTGGACCTATTAAGTCATTCACGATTAGTGCTAGTTATCTCTACTAATCCGTGATGTTTTGGGGTTGTGTGCTTCACTTTGAGGCGGAAACAGGGGCTGTGACCTTATGAATGATGACTAACACAGAGCCAGTCAGACGAGTAGCAGCACAACGCTCCCCGCTCGGCCAGTCAAACTCGATTTTACCACACGGACAAGAGAACAGAACACCATTCACCTCTCAGTTACAGGGGACGTTAACGGCACAACACACACAATGTGCGTTTAGGGATCTTACTGAGCTACAGTGATGGTGCTGATGCAGAAAGAGAAGAAAAAAAAATTCTGTGTGAATGTGAAAAGTTAATCAGCAAACGATAGATTTAATTTGAACATGAAGAGACGGTCATCTGCTCCCTTAACACATCAAATCATTGGTATATAGAGACAGCGCTTGGCTCAATTTGTAAAGAAAGATGTTAATAAACAGATCAGATCAGATTATTCACTTTACTGCTGTTGTCTTTCTCTTCATCACAAGCAACCAGCTAATGGAAATAATAGCAGTAATTTATGCTGTCAAAAGTATTTTTTTATAATAATTTTTCCTCCTCACTCTACATTGTGGATTGTGTGTGTGTGTGTGTGTGTGTGTGCTGAGACAGAGTGGTTGAGACACATAGAACAGAGACAGGCTATCACCAGATGAACCAAGAGCATTTGCATCTCAGGAAGTATGTCAGCCAATACGGGACAGTCCCAGGCTGAGGGCCTTGGTGTTGTTATGCCCTATTTCATTAACATGCACATACAGTGTGGGGACATAGTGGCATTAATGTAACTTTCATAACAGAAATGGACTCTGATGTTTTAAGAATGTGTCTCAATTCTGTAAATGCAGACAAACATCGAGCTTATGTACATTGTTCAAACACTCAGGAGTAAAGTCCGGTCTCGAAGCTCCACATTCCTTCACAGTATTTTTTATTTTTCCACAGCGCTACCTGACGTTATCCATTTTTCCTCTTCCAGTAACGTTGCATTAGATTTCCAATATTCACGGTGTGTTTTTCCATCTTTCACAGATCAAGACTTCATGGGCTTTTTAGATGAAAAAAATTATCAATACAAGATGAAGCATCAGCAAAAAAAGCAGTGACACATTGCCAACATGCTCTTGTTCCCGGTGCCAGCATCAATAATTCAGCCACTAGCTCATAACTTTATTTTCAATGCATAATTGAGGCCGACCAACGTCTTCTGTAGACAGTTATATGTAGAGTGATTTTTAAACAATGAGAGGAGCCGTCCATTAAGCATTTAACATCTTCTCTTTTCCGCAGCGTGAAGTTCTGGGGCCCGTCTGTCTCTCTACGTGATTTGTGTTCAGTGGTGTGAGAGCTGTGTGTGTGTGTGTGGGGGGGGGGGGGGGTTGTTTTGTAGTTACTGTAAACATGAAAGTCTTATGATGATAACTGTGGGAAAGATGTGGTGAGTGAATGAAAACGTGTCGACTCCACATTAAAACATTGCGGTTTGGAAAGGAAGGGGGGGGGGGTCTCAGGGTGAGATGAGGCTTCTGTACCTGCACTCGTCATGTGATTTGTGTTCGTGTGCGCACTGCGTGTGGTGGGTGCGATTCACATGTTGTCAAATTGATTTTTATTAAGCTAATTATGTAGGTATCTCAGTTGCCCGTATGTGTAAATATAAATCTTATTTTCAGAAAGCTACTTTCAGGGACCCTCCTCCATCCGTTGACTCATTATATGACCCGACCAGAATTCTCATTTGCTTTGTACTGCTGCTTAATAAATATTGATTTACTATTTTAATTACATGTTAATCTCAAAACACATAGGTGCCACGGTTATGACTCTCTCAAGTCACTCTGCAAATTTGCTGTTTGCAAATATTTATTGAGGATGGCATCCTGAGAGGGCCATAAAAGTGAATAACAATCATTAAACAGAGACTAGCTGTCTACAATATCCGCACAAGTGTCAATATCAGCAGCCGAGCTTGACCCGACCACTAATCAATTACATGCACGGTTTTATTTTATCTCCAAAGACTATGATTATCCAGGCACACAGACAAAAGGAAATATGTAAACAAAAAAAACAAAAACAAAACGCTTTATTGAGTTAAGACACTGACACATCAGTGTTGCATATTTTAAAGCCATATTCAAAGTGCAATAAATAGCAATACATGATTAAACACAAACCCTTATACAAGGTAGCATCATTTATAGCTATTTAACCTTTTAGACGTTTTTCTCTATTCAGTCAACTGAAAAAAATAATTCCTGGTTTTACTTGTATCCTTGAAAAATGTTACAGTTATTTAACCTGTCTTATGAATCATTATGGAAAAATTATCAAAGCAAAAATAAATAGAAAAAAAACTAGAGAATTATATTTATTGTAGGTCAGTTTTAACTGAAGTTAGGTTTTAATAAATATAATTTTCTGCCAGATGTGATGACAAATGTTTTACTGGACATATGAACCTGAGACTTTCTGTTGATTTATACATTTATTTTAACTTCATCTTATTCAATATTGTTAAAATTAAAAGTGACAAAAAAAGACATTGCAGAGACATAAATTGGGAATTGTGGACGGAGGCAGCATGGAATAAATAAAAGTTAACAATTAAGCAGACATTTTTAAATTGAAATGGACAATATTATTGCAGTACCACCACACACTGTTTATACAAATGGTGAAAAACATAATTTGCTCTACACTTTATTTATACCAAATTCTACAGTCAAACCTGCCTGTATGCACCCCCCCCCACCCCCCACCCCCCACACTGCATCAGGATGATTAGGAAGGTAAAAATTGAAGATAAATAATTGTGTTGGTTTTCAGCAAAAGCTTTAAATGAGGAACTGTATACAACCTCATTCTAATCTCATCTGGCCCAAACAAAACGGACAGCGTGTAAAATATTTGCTTTAGATAAGAGGGTGAAGGAGTGTGTGTTTGGGGATAATCCCTGCAGTATGTAGTGTCTGCATGGTTGGTTCCTGAGATCAAGGTTGCTGGTTTAATTGAGCTCGTACTGGACCCAGAGCCCGAGAGAGCAAGGCAGAAGAGCATCGACAAACTATGAAATGGTTCCAATATGGCCGATCGATGAGGCTTTGTGAGCAGCTCCCCTGGGGCTTTGATTTTCCTCTCAAACAACAATCCAGGATCTCCGCTCTTCAAAGGCAAACTCCATCTTTGCTGTTATTGTTGTTGCTCTCCCCGCGTTTGAGTGATGTCATCCGAGGTCGATTTTATCCATGTCCATAAAGGCTCTCCCACACTTGAATCACCCGGGAGACGTCCTCTGTTGGTCTGTGCAATGGTTACAACAACCAATAAAGGTCAATCTCCCATGGTAATGGCCAATTGGGTTTGTTCCCATTATTGGCCCTCTGAGCTGTGGTCAACAGATGGAGAGCTGGCACCACTGACACGAGTTACACTCCAACCTTAAGGAGGCTCCGCTCTGTTCCCAAAGGCTGTTGTGCGACTCCACTCTCTCTCTCTCTCTCTCTCTCTCTCTCTCTCTCTCTCTCTCTCTCTCTCTCTCTCTCTCTCTCTCTCTCTCTCTCTCTCTCTCTCTGAACTTGTGTTGGTCCATGCATCACTCTATCATGTGCAGCTCCTGTATACGGGGCCCTGTCACAGTGGCATCACAGGAGCGTTGCCAGTGAGGGCTAACCGTCTAACCATTTCATCTAATTGCCTCATTAATGATTCACTGGTGTTAGGCTGCTCTAGCACTTCGCTGTGGGGAGCAAATCGTTCTGATTGGTTTGCCTCTGTCAATTATTGATGAGGCAGTGATCTGAAGTGCTAACACCTGGCTTTGGAGGTCCAAACGGCCCTGCATTCCCATCACACACTCTCTTATCACACACCCTGGGACCACATTCAGTGTAGAGGGGGCTTAAGTCTTGACTGTTGCTGTTCTCTGACATTGGATGTAGCATGCCCCGGGGCAACGGCTGTGATCTCAGTTGTAGAATATTAACTCATAGAACATGGCTCACCGCTGCGCACGAGATGGACAGAACAGAGACATGACGCTCGCAGTGATTTGTGCCGCAAGTAGTGGAAGGCAAACACAGACAATGTCACATCGAGAGGGAGCCGCTGATACTGCTGTGTGAGTGTGTGTGTGTGTGTGTGTTTGTGAGATGAGACCACAGATAACAGTAATATCTGTGGTCTCATCTGTAATAAAGACAAGTAAATGTCTTTAGTAAGTCTTTAGTAGCAGTAGGAAGACAAATACAGTCTTGACTGCATCTTTTACAATGATGATTGCATTTATATAATACGCTCAAGAGTATTAAAAAACACAACCTTCACTAAGGAGGAAAAATTAGTAAATGTGTAGTTTTTAACATGATAATTACCAATATTGAATGATGGACATCTTGATATAATTTTTGGTCATATCATCCAGCTTGTCCATATTTGTTTGGTTCATGGTTGTTTATATTGGGTGCAGGGTAGGAATCTTAATATATGGGTCACGTAGCTATAGCATAGTTGTAATATTCTACTATATCTGGACTTGTGTTTAATGTGCCACCCACAAAGTGCGGCTTCTGGCTACATGACTCATTTATACTCCGTGCAGGAGCTGCTGAGGCCTCTCACAAAACGTTGGGTAGTTCAGGAAACAACAGCAGAACAAAGAGCCGTGTTTCTGCGTTTTAACAGAGTGAACACATTGATTAATGTAAAGAGATGTAGACATGGAGGAGACTCACCCACACTGTTAGTGGATTTGCTCGTCTTTCTTTGGCCTTAATTGAAGATGATTAAAGAGTCACCCCCCATGCTGACGCCACTGTCACTCTGAATCTCAGCCAAGTGGGCTTGCTACGTACACTCACAGGGTGGTCACTCTGCCTTTGTTTTCCAACTGGAAACAGTGACAGCCGAGCCATCCCCACCCCCCAAACCCGTTGACTCATTGTGTGTCACCATAAACCCTATATGGACAGACAGAGTTTACACGAGGCGCCCCTATATGGCTCACAATGTGTCCACTCACTAACTTATAGTGTACGTTATGTGTGTGTGTGTGCGTGTATGAATGCAATACACTAAAGTGTGTGAGAAAGTTGTGGTCAGATTCAAACTCTAATGACTTTGTTTCTCTCCTTTCTTGACCGACCCCTCCTCTCTCCTCTTCCCCTTCATCGTTCTCTTACTGCCAACAGATAACCTACCGGCTGAGCAGTGATGACATCGCGGCGGCTGACCAATCGCAAGAAGGCACCTACAAAGCACAACATTAGAAAATGACTTCACGGAAGAACAAAAGACGAGACCCGCTGAAATCCCTCGAAATCCCTACAGCGAAATTCTTGAAAGCCTCTTACTACTCCCGTTTCCCTACTTGATATTTTACATCCAGCTTTTTTCTACAAAACACACAAAACAAAAAAAAGAAAAAGAAAAAAGAAAGAGGACTAATACTGATGACATGGTTGACAACGGCGGACAGTGGAGGAACTATTTTCTCTTGGTGGGAAGATCACTGATGCATGCTTCTGTAAATAGATCATGATAAAAACCTTATTCTTATTCCTATTACAGGAAGTATACCAAGTGGCTCTCACCAACTTCATAAACCTTCCCGACTGTGACTCATGTTTTTTCCTATATGAAGTCAGTAGTCTTCTTACCACCCTAGAGACCATGTAATTATCATTTCCCTCATCATTTCTCTACTCGCTGGAGTTAGTTGGACTGAAAAATTGTACTTCCTCTTCGTCTTATTCTCTTGACAAAACAGCCTAGTCTTCCTCTCCAGTATCTAAACAAGTACATGTAAATAGAGATGATTGACGACAACAGCATGGAACAGAACATAGTGTACATGTACCACTCCCCTCGTAGATCACAAATCTCAGTGTGTGGATATTTCAGACAACCTTTTTAAAGCATTTAAAATATTGAACTTGTTTTTCTGATAGTTAAAGACAAATCCCAGGTATCTGGACATTTTCCTGTGTATATGAATAGATACATAGAGGCAGTAGCTATAGGTAATGTGGATACTCGACAAACTGGCAAGAATAAAAAGGCAGCAATTCTTCTGGTTTCATCACTGAACGGTCAAAGTGAAGAGGAAAAGCAGGCTGTTCAACGTTAGCCATATGTCTACCTTGGACTTTTTTAAACGTTTTTGTGAACATTTAAAAATGTTTAGTATTGTAATTTATCTCTCTCAGAAGCTATCTACTTATTTTTCTGATTGCAATAACTCCCTTCCCCATCCACACACAGTATTTGGGTTGGAGCTGCTGTAACCGTCAGCCTGAGAGGACAAGTTTTTTTCTTTGCATGGTTTGAAACGGTGCTCTAACAAGGAGCCTGCACATCGAAGAAAAGGAACTCATCACTGATTGCAATGGAGACACGAGGACTCCGACCTCCGTCTCCTATGGATTCTCAAGAAGACACAAATGGACAGACAGATAATATGCCAAGCCAATGAACAGACAACCTCAAAGGTTACCACCCTCACTAGTGAAGACAGAGCAAACCTTTGCATGGACAACAGGGGAAATGCCAGCTCGTTGAACACCTCAGCTCCATCACCGTGCATCCTCTACCTCTCAGTGTGTGTTGTGCAACAAGAAACCATGACTTTTTTCAGTGTCCCCGCTATTGTCCTCACAGCAGTGGGGACACACGGGGGGGGGGGGGGGGGGGGGGGGGGCATCAGTGCCGGGTTTGCACTGATGGACAAACACGGCAATGGGGAAGAAAACATTACACTTTGACTCAAACATACACACACAGACACATACGAGTGCATGCATACAGATGCACAATCATACACAGCGCCGCTCGAATATATTGCTGTATATATGTACAGTGTATCCACTATGTATAGTCCCAGATGCTGTACTTTGCATGTTGACATGTTGATGGAACGTGACCATTATTCATAGAAGAGATTGAGCAGGAAGGCCGAGTCAGTGGGTTGACTCTCTAAACCAATGCAAGCTCTTTGTCAGCTTAATGCCCCCTCCCTTTGCTTTCGGAAAATGTATGCTAACATGACTGAAATCGTTTGAGCGCTCCCCGTCCTCTTGTGCAAGGTCCTCGTCAGCCAAACGGTGATGCTGATGGGTTTTAAACCCTTTGGAAGGGACACATAACCTGCCTCTGATCACAGACAGAGCCCAGCCACAGTGAGCGTGGGTAGGAGAAGAGAAGATGGAAGGCAAACTGGGGCGCTCCAATTAAGTGGCAGCACACAAAGTGGCATGGGGCATCCTGCCAGCAACTGTCTATTCATCCTATGTCAAAGGGATTTGCACATCTCGATGAGTCTACACGCTGCCAGAGAAGTCCGAGAGCAGAGCAGAGGAGAGCAGGGAAATGAAAGCGATGCTCAAGGGAGAGGATCGCAGAGGAAAAATGTGTGGATTTCTACCAAAAATGTTAGATTGTACTGGACTCATGTTCAAGTATTCTCCTGCTCTGTCTACATATAGAATCGTCTTTTCTTGGAGAGTTCATAACCCCTCGACCTCAGACGGTCACACCATCATGCGGCTCTCTAGACTGTCAGGACCTCACGTGCTGTCGGAGGTTCACATTGAGTTAATGAGCCTGGCTCTCGGCTCAACCAGATGTTCAGCCTTGTGGTTAAATACCTGTTACCCTTCTCTGGCACCTGCCAACTACAGCTGAACTCTTCCTGGACACAGCATCATGAACCGCTTCACCAAGTAACAAATGATGATGTGGGAGCAACTTACAAGTGTGTAAAACAAGTTTCTTTTTTGACATAGGATTATTAAAATACATTGCAATCTACCAGCAGACACAAATTACCAAGGAAAACAGTCACTGTATCAGAAGACATGTGGACACATACTCCGTATTCCACTTCCTGCAGCCAATTTACATGAAAAAAAATCTCCTTAATTCATATACTGTCAGATCACATTCAATCATAAGAGCGTATTTACAGTCAACATGTAAACAAACTTCAAATCAAGACTTATGACTTAGAGGTGATTAGTTAAAGCAGATTTAAAATACAGGAAGGATGAAGATGTCACCCAAACATGAGAAAATAGTATGTGGTAGAAAACAAGACACTGAGCAAGAGCTGATCTTCTCTGAGCCTCGAGGCTTTTCACTTTCTCAGAAATTAAACAAAGCCCCATTTCTGTGCAGCTGCAGGCTATTTGTGACAGATCGGTTTGTTTTGATATGGTTTTGCATGTAAGTGCTCTGGTGCTTTGCCCTGGTAGTCAGGCAGCCAGTGCACTTTTATCTGGCAATGACCCTGACCAATGTAAGGACACATATGTAAACATGCACAGATGTTCATAACCAAAATGTGTGAAAGTGGATCCAAACGCATAGAGGCACATCCCTGCTCTTATTTAACACACACACACACACACACACCAAGCTAATCTAAACAGCAAGGCTGTATGTAAACAGATTGTCGACATAATGGGATTGTTCAGTGTGCAAACAATAAGCTGTTAGCGTAATCACAGGTCAAAGATATATTACCCAGAGGGCCACGCTGTAGGTATATTAACATGATGGATATGTGGGAGAGAGGAGGGGGCAGGGGATATGAAGGATATAGAGCTCTACCGATTCAGATTTACCCCCTATCGGGCCCCCGTCCGCTGCGATCCTCTCCTCTGCCTCCCTCGCATTGGCCCCATTTAATCAGCCTTTGTCCTTCCCCCATTCGCCCACGTCTTACTTACACTCAGTTCCTCCATTTTTATTTGTTTTTATTAACATTGCTCACCTCAGTCCTGTCCTTCCTCCATCCTTTAGATAGATCTAATTTATTTAAGCAAAGTCTGAGCGAGTAAGTTTCTGACGAACAATGTGATGAATAGAGCAGCTACACAGTTGATTCTACGTTGTACCTGACCATGCTGAAAACAAGAGGAAGAGCGTCTCACTGAGTATCAGCAAACAAGTGCGGTGTCAGTCAGGATAAACCCTGTGCAGCTTACTCCATTGCACATACAGCTTATTAACTTATCTCTGCTTTATTTGATTACCATCTAGCCCAATCGCTCAACTGGTTAATAAGTCCATGTCGTCCTGACTAAACACTCCATTAGTGTCATCACTGGCAAGCTTGTGTGTGTACTGCGTACGTCTGTGGGCCAGTGGAGCGGATTCACTTTGGGCCCGAGTGACAGAGTAAACACAGGAGGAGAACACTGGGAAGAAAAACAACCTGTAAGACACAGAATAGGTACAAAGATGGCCCGTCTCCTGATGACGACAATCAGGAACAACGTACGGAACTTCAGCCAATTTGGCTTCAGGTGTCATTTAAGGCCTCTGTAGGTACATCCCATATGTGATGGAATACAGTGGAGCTGCCACTTGGGAGTCAAATATTTGAATAATCAATCAAAGATCCTCAAGTGGAGGATACAGGGTGATTTTTGTCTGTCAGTGTCCAGTATATTTCTGAGGACATTTCAGTTCCCAGAAGTGGCTGCAGAGTGAGCGCTCCTCGTTTTTCATTGCACGACATGAAGTCATCCTGTCTTCTTTGTGATCTTTGATTGTGAGAACCTGGCGTGTTTGGTATATTACCTGAACATAGCTCTCACCCTAAACCTCCCACCAAACGCGGTTCAAAAAGCTTGCAGCTTAAAGGACCAAATTGTTTGTCGATTGACAAAATTCTTAGTCTGATTTGGGCCTACAATACAGTTTTGGAGGCAAACCAAAAAGTTCCACAAGGATAAACAAAAGTAGGGCAAACGGTTACTACATTTCAGCATAGGAGGCCCTAGTCAGACCGAATGAAAACACTTAAGGGTCAAATGTATAAACTAGTGGCGATAACAAAAACCTTTAGGATCATGAAATCGTCCACTGTTTCTATGTGAAGTAATGTTCACGAAACTTAAAAGTATTTAATGGAGAAAAATAATTATGGAATGAGTAGCTCCTCTGATTACACACATACAGTATCTACCCCCCCTCTCTCACACACATGCCGACAAACAAACACACTCTGTGTCTCTGTGAAGAGTGGGGTGTCACGATTAACAGTGACCTCAAGCCAGACATGGTTGGGGTAGTGGGAGTGGGGCCAAAGGTGAAAGGATTACAGTGTGTCAACCATGTCGACTGCTCTGCTGTAATCCTGACCTCCAGGCCGACCCCAGACTCTGGAAACATGACTCACACGTCTCAGCTCAACATGTTATAAGTACAGCACCATATTACTCACAGAAACACTTACTCGTTTGTACATTTCAACTAAAAGGGGATTTGGAAAAATTGGATGAGGGTTGATCTAACAGCCAGACAGCAGCAAAGATAGGGCAGACCTCCTTATGTCACACAGCTAATGACAGGGATGAATAATAGAGCCTTTAAAGCCCTTCCTCCCACCTCATTCTGGCCTGCACATAAGCTAAAGCACTGGGTGAGCAGCGAGCCATCAAGCCCCTCTCCAAGATGAGATGGGCTCCCAAGAAGATTTGGGGGGGATGGAGGGAATCGGCTTAACCCAAATGCCTCAATTGGAATAAATTCTGTGGGCTGACCAAAGTTTAATACCATTGATAAATGCTGTAAACCAAATCTTTAGCATCTGATTAGGTAGCGGAGGATAACGGATCCTTCTTTAACCAACATTAGCTGTGGTGAGATAGCCCGGAACATTACGTGAGGGTTTGTACGAGAATGTACGGAGACACGTACACGCCGAGTTTGCTGAGGCAGTCAAGGACTTTTACAAATAGCCATGTTGCTCTTACAGAAATAAATAAATGGGGGAATAATAAATCGCCAGAAGCTGCGGACAGGTGGCATTTCAGCCTGCACCATTTAGCTGTGCAGTCTGGTTCCTGACAGCTTGATTTAGTCTCCTGCACCTGAGCCAGAAAGGAGAGAAAATTAACGGCAGGAAAAACAGCTTAACTAGATTCCAATTTACCTGCTTTGAAACATAATGATGAAGCTATTCTGCAGGATGGACCTTTTTGGTACATGTATCAAGACCATTGAGATCAGGCAAATGTTGTGCAAACCCATTCACAGGGAGAGAGGCATGGCACAGCCAAGGAGGTAGCACAGCTCTGCCATCTGAGCCGGGTTGTGTTCAAGGGAGACATTAGGGTTTTGTCTTTAGGGTGTAAAATAGAGATTAAAGTGGCTCAAGGGGAGATGCCAGGATGTGTGCTGTTCTCCCTGCTGTGAACAGGGTGTAATCCTTCAGTTTCAGAGAAGGGAAAAGTTTGTGGAGTCCAGAAAGTTACGCATACATCCCTTCTGGGCCCCCGACAGAGCAGAGAGTGGGAAACAGCAGGGGACATAACCATATGTTATCAAAGTGTTCTTCAAAGCTCCCGTCTTTAGTCCACTAAATTATACAGTATCATCACATACTGTATACCTGACAAAAATAGAAGAAACATAATTATGCAGCTCAATGTACAAACACACACACAATCATTTCTTGAAAAGTATGTTTTAAGAAAAGTGTTGCCTTTGAAAAATGAAGGGATGTTTTTGTTTTCCTGCAATTTCTCAACAGTGGCCGTGTCCTGATGGTGCGGGTCAGCTCATGATTTTGTATTTACATGCTTTTAAAATACTGCTGCTGCCGGACAATTAAACATTTATGGTTCCTATCAAAATGAGCCCCTTCTGTTTCCAGAGGTTAATTTGTGCTCGCCCCTCATTTCAATTGTACTGTAGTAAATGTCCACATTATTTCCCACATGGGCCTGGACCAGGGGTTTGATTATCCAAAGGTAGGCCACGGTCGGCTCTGTTATCGTCAGAGGGGTCGTAAGCTGCAGTAACGGCTTCTAGGGTCTTATTGCTATGGCGATCAGCCCCTTGCCACTTGGCCTCCATGACCCCAGTCAGAGATAAGCTTTATAGGAAAGCACATTAACATGCTCTGGCAGTCACCTCCCTCCTTTATCAAAGGCAATTCTATGAAATCAAGTGTTTATGGAGCCCCAGTGAGGGTATAGAGCTGCTGATTGCCTGCATTAGAGGCTGAGTGTAAATGAGCTGGAGGTGGACAATGGACCTGCAGTCATGGGGAGAGCTGAGGATGTGATACTGATGTTATTCTCACTAAATGAGCAATATTTTTTAATGACTGCAACACCCCAGGAGCAGGTTACCAGCCCCGGCATCACAAAATATGGTCTGCAGTCTAAATATATCCATGTCTTCCACTCTTTCTACAATAACTGACACTACCATAACAAACGTTAAATATGCTTCTAGATATGATGTAACATTATATCTTGGAGTTATTAAGTATGTTGCTGTAGTCTGCAAGTAACAGAACCCTCCTTTATTGTCGTGCTACACCGGTTCTATTCACAACATTGTCAAAAGGATGTCTTTTTTATTTCCTTGTACATCTGTTACGTTTAAACAGACATTTCCCTGTGGCTAGGAACACAAAACTACAGAGGTGTCAGTGGTGTGTGCCTGCTTACAGCCTGATCACTGCTGAAAGATCCTTTCAGTGCGTCTACAGTGATGGATGGTGATAGCCCTGTGTCTTTGTACACATCAGGGGGCTCTACTGTTGTCACTGGACAGATAGAGGGAGCGAGGAAAGAGAAAGATGTAGACGCAGCTTAATGTCCTTCTCTGGTGCTGTGCATGCTCTTTCCTATTTGCTTTTCCCTTCACGGCACGGTTAACATCGTAAATTAACCTTTTCAAGTCCCCCTGTGCTCAGAGACTGGTGCGCAGTAGAGACAAAGGAGAAAAATAGATCTGTGTTATGCAATGCGGTAGCTCCGGTTAGTGATGTAGCCTGTTACAGAATCGAGCTCTTCCTTCTTCTACTTCAGTGATAGGGAATAAAAAAATAAATCACCACACTTTCCTCAGACGAGAAAACATGTTATTTTACGTGCATGTCCTGTGTACTCTGCATATCAGTGAGAGGCTGCTTTTTGTTCTCCATCCTAGAAATGTAAATGAAACCACATGAAAGAAAAACATACTGTAGATCCCTCTGTTCTTAGTTCAAGTCTGTAAATAGGATGTAAATAACAAACAGCTATGCATGCTAATATACAAGCAATTTGTTCAGGTACTTTTGTAATCCAGACTTCTCATATGGCATGTAATGATGAAAAAAGCAAACATGGAAAAAACATAATAAATTGTGAACACAAATATGGTTTGTAAACAACTTGAAAACTGGAAAATATATGTCTTTGCTGTTAATGTTTTCTTACTGACGACTAATGCATTGGCCTGCCATTTACTACAGTGCTCTGCTCATGCTACTTTTTTATGTTTCGTAAGATAGGGCCGAGGCAAAAAGGACCATAAATCCCTGGTTTGTGGAAGAGCCGGGTTGGGGGAATGAGAAGATGAGGGGAAGGATGGCCGTCTGACCATGTCGTTTTTCCATTGCCGCTGCACATTCACATGCACACACCTAATTGATGACATATCCTTAATGTCTAACACAGTCAATAAAATAACATGGCAAAAACCGTTAAGCTTAAAAGCAGTAGAACCTGGCCTGCCATTTGAGTTATCTCACCAAAAAAGACCAATCACCAGCTTTAAAGTGTGCTATTATTTTAAAATAGCACATATTTCTTTCTGATAAGCGAATGCAAAATCATTAAATAAACTACGAAGCTGGAGCAGGCGATTTTGACTCATTCGAAATTCTCTAAATCACGAGGCAACGGAGAGATTTTGGGAAACTTTGACAGATTTTGTTTGCTCGTTTGTAATATATGTCCAGTGAAAAACGATGACCTAAATGCCAAATTTGCCTCTGCCCTAGCAAACTCCAATGTGACAATTTATGAAGACAGAGATGGATGAAGTATGAAGAAAATCTTTCTGGTTTCTAAGAGTGTTTATTTTCCACCATGTTTAGAACCATGTTAAATCCCAAGGCGCTCATGGTAGATGGAAGTGTCTAATTTTTAACCTGTGCTACAGATATTTTAAATTTAATAAATAATTATTGTAACAAGAAAACCTGTTTTGTCCTGAACTTTCAACTTTGCTTTTGCGTGTGGGCTTGATGTTTATGAAGAAAAAGAGACAAAGAGAAAGTAAAGAGGTTGAAGGAGTTTAGTTATAAAGGTTCTTTAAGGATATTTGTCTCCAAGTAAACTCACTTCACTCATTGTATCCAAGATGAAATACTAAGAGACCACAGGCTTAGAGTTGCATCTCATTAAATTAGAATATCATGGAAAAGTTGATTTATTTCGATATTTCAAATCCAAAAAGTAAAACTAATTTTGTGAGACACTGAATTTTAGGTTTTCATTAGTTTTAAGCCATAATCATCCAAATTAAAAGAAATAAACGCTTGAAATATTTCACTCTGTGTGTAATGAATCTATATAATATCTGAGTTTCACTTTTTGAATTTAATTATCGAAATAATCAAACTTTTCCATGATATTCTAATTTATTGAGATGCACCTGTACACACAATGACCTCTGACCCCTGGCTCTCAGCCGTGTAAGATGGAGAAATGTGGTTACTTCTTATATCCCAACAAACAACAGCGTATAGTAGATTATTTGGCCGGACACAAACAGGGAATATTGTGAATGCAACGAAAGGCAAGGCTAATAGTTGTTTGTGAAGGTTATCTGACTCATTCTGGGACTAATTAAAGCCACTCACACCCAAGCAGAAAGAGGCAAGACACGGCTGTTTGTGTTTTGTACGTTTCAACAAATTGTTTACAAGAGGACACATTCAATTAGTTATTTCATTAACGCCCTCCGAGGAATCAATTGACAATGCCGATAACAAAGCCACATCAATTTGTGAGCCGACTCCAGCACATTTCTCTAAATGATTGAAGAGCGCTGCTGTTTTAGGTCCCAGTGAGTCCTCGCATGCTCGGGCTTTTTAACAGAAATCCATACAATGCTATGTATACGAGAATCTTTTCGGATTTTACTTGAAGGCCGGAAGTGCCACATTCAAAGTTCTGTCTTTCTCTTTGCTCTGCCCTTTCCCCTTGAGTGATATCCAGCAAAGAAGGAGAGAAGCGTTCACTTTCTCTCTGTCATTCCCGGCTCTCCCCTCCTCTGGCATAGATAAACAATGCCAGTGACAGTCTCTCATCACTCAAGAGGCTGAATCTCTGGCCCTGACCCGATAACATCAAGTGTGTGTGTGTGTGTGTGTGTGTGTGTGTCATCTGTCAAGTGGCTTCTGTCACACTTCAGTGGGAACTCAAAAACGAGACTCTCAGTGTGTGTTTATGTGTGTGTGTGAATATGAAGTCGATTGGGGGATGGTGGTGTCGGTTTAAGAGTGCCCGTTGGCATGCAAGCGTAGGCCTCTCTAGGCATGAGTGGAGCGGAGAGTGGTGAGAGGGGGGTGGGGGGGGGGGTGCTTGTGAAGGTATGCCAGGAAACAGAGAAAAAAGGAGGGGGAGGCGGAACGACCCAAATGAGAAGGACTTGTGCAGACACTGTGAAACTATCTCATTTTGTAAGCTCCGCTACTCTCATTCTCATGTTCAGAATGGGCAGGGTGATCTGGGAACGCAATTATTTTCACCTATAAAAGGCAACATATGCCAAGATCATAAAAGTTCTTATTGGACAGTAATTTATTAAAGCAAGTCATAGAAATGGAGAGAGGTGGAGCACGAGCTATAACATGAAGGTGTCGTTCTGCTTCTCATTAAGGGTCCGAGTGTCGGTGGACTTCTATACCCCAGGTGCCCGACAGAAGAGGGATAGATGAGCTAAACAGGACATGTTCATTCTTTATAAGATCCTGGGGAAATGGGAACATTTACTGCAGCCACATCATCTCCAACATCCAGTCTCAATCCATTTTCTGGGTTTCTCTGTGAAGCTGCTTTCAGACAGTGTCCTGTAAATTTCCCGGAAGGGCTGTATGTGAGAATGTAAATGTCAGTTTCTCGGGACATTTTACCGAACTTTTCCTGTCTGCCACCTCGTTAAATGTTAGAATGCAAAAAAAAAAAAAAAACGTTTCTGAGGCAAAACTGACAAGAATACAAATGTAGGATGTAAAAGTTTTGCCAGACACCTAGAGGACGTTGACAATGTTGTCGATTTGTAAAAACAATGAGATTTGAGAGCTTTTGAGCATTCTTTAAATGTTCTATTGGTCCATCACACAGATTCTCAAAGATAGGTATCTACTGGAGAGCTCAGAGACTAACAATCATCTGCATCCTCCATTTGAGTCACAGCTGCTACTAAGCAGTGCTGGCATCCTCTTAAATGGATGAGTGATCTGAGACCAAGTGTTTGTTCCCATATTGTAAATGTTTAAATCATTGTTGAGCTCTGAATAAGCAATAATAAACCATCATTGTGATCCTCACAATACTGAATGATGCGGATTATCCAACGGGGAGCAGATTGTATTGAGGAACTTATCAGCATCTTCTCATTATCTAATACACCAAGTGCAGGAGGAGATGATTATGTCCGTGGCACATTTTACCCAGAACAATGGAAGCGTGTGTACCTCTGTTCATTCATTGCACAAAATGAACGAGGCGGATATGTGCCATTGTTTGAGGTTATTGTGATGTTAAAATACAGTTTTTGTTAATGTAAATGATTGTAAATGACTCTTCTTTCAGACAAGAGCGGGGGGGTTTGTATTCCTTTACTGACATAAATACCTTTACAAATGAGGGCGGACAAAACAAAAACAGAGAGAAACGGGCAATTGTGACAGAGGCAAGGCGGGTTTGTGTACTCCCATTGTGTAATGTCTGGCAACGTGCTCGCGTGTTTGTTGTGGTTTTTCACCCTGACAACAATCACAATCAACACACACATTCGCACGCACACAAAACAATTTTACAGTACAGGCCTGTAAAGTTGCATGAGGCAAAATTGTAAAAAGATGTGATAATTACCTCTTTCTTTAATCTTTGTTGATTACAAATGTAAATGATCATCACCAACCTTGTGTCAATTTATCAACAACCTTCTGAGAATATTGTAGATTACGGAGAATTAAGTAAACACCAGAATTGCACAAAGTAGAGAGAAAATCTCCGCCAGAACCCAGAAGTCCCCCGATGAAACTAAAATTAACTGCATCCAGATGCATTATTTGCATCTGCAACAAATTGTTCAGACTAATAAATATCCATCTCCATAACATGCCAGATTTTTGTCTGTTACTCTCAGGCAAATCAGCAAATCTGTCAGAGACCGTCCTATCTCACATCACTAAAGAAAGTAATAAAAGATTCCTGGATCCACCCCGTGTCTCGATCCATGTCAAAATTGAATTGCGTCTTTGATTTTTGGAAAAAAAACAAACAAATATGAAATCAGGAAATATTGTATGCATATTTGTAGTTTTGACTGCTCCTATAACTCTATATTTTCCCATAACCTCTGTGTACTATTCAATCACGTATTGATTCAAACTTGGTCAAGGTTGCACAGGCCAGTTGGTCAGCCTGTCGAACATGTCCACATCATGTCTGCCCAACTGTCCAGAAAACACAGGGAACATTAATCCCTTGTTTGCGTCTGAATCAATGGCTTATCGATCACAGACTAATTGCGTAATCATACCAATATCAGAGGGAAGTTATTTCTATATACTCCTTTGTTATACAAAAGAAGAGTAGCTGACATTGTGGAGGCGCACTCCTTCTACTGTAAACAAAGAGAGCTATTGATCCCACTCTCCTCCTGCCTCCGTCTTTCTGGCTGAGATACAGGTGATATGCAGATTTGTAAAACAGACCAAATGAAGGGGGCCATTTGAAGTCCAGCAGTGAACTTCATTAGTCACAGGCATGCACTCTCGAACATACGGACACACATGCAGCGCTCACATTCATGAGGACACACACATTCACACGGGCATACAGCCTCTCGGACATGTCTCATTAAATTCAGGTGAGCAGATTAATTAAAATGATATTTAAATCCCTCAGGACTGTAATCTGCACGACTGTGGTGTATGTCACATCCACTCACACACACACGCACGCACACACGCACGCACGCACGCACGCACGCACGCACACACACACACACACACACACACACACACACACACACACAGACACACAATTGCTCGCACTCACACTGACACACACACAGACGAGTATGCTGACAAACAATGCATAGAAATGGATGGCGTTGGCAAGACGTGTAATTTGCAGGTTAGCAGGAAGTCATGTGACCTGTGAGCATAAGCAAGGACATTTAAAATTCTTACAACATTTCCACGGTATTGTCTTTATAAAAATAAATAAATCACAATGCACAAATACAATTAATCCAGCTTTCCAGCATTTACTTTTACTATTTGTTTGAGTGCTGCTGGAAGTAAGGGTCTTAATTGTCAACACCTTGTCAGTGCAAAGCCCTTGAGGTTTTTCTTTAATTCGACCTTGTGTGCCTCTCCTCAAACCACCATCCACTCAGCCTGTTCATCCACAACACTGACCTCCACGGCAGCTGGAGTTGATGGAGCAGAGGTACGCTTTGTTAGCCTCCTTTAAATTCCGTGATAATATCACTGATTGCTCGGCAGGCGTTTTCTGAGCGGCCCTGCTGTTTTTGAGGATCGATAAAACAAATGTGTGTGTGCTGGTGCAGAATGAAAAAAAAAAGATTTATAACAACGACGTGTCAATGATTAAATTAAATGTTACCGAATAAGTTTCCAAAATGAATGAGTGCAGCCAACATTGGCACGTGAGTCATGCATAGTCATACCAAAACGAATCATACAAATAAATAGGAGTTCCTGAAAGGTGAATCAGCCACAAGGAGATGGGGGATGTCAGCTCAGTAGTGTCTATCTTCTAGTTCTCATGGCATGTTCACATTTGATATAAGGAGAATGTCACCGCATACTAAACGCTGAACACAACGGGGGGGCGGGGGGGTGTTATGTAGGAGGAGTGTTTCACATATGCTAGCCTACTTTCCCACCAAATGAATCAAGATAACAGGGAAACTGAAACTTGAAAGCTGGTTCGGTACGGGCCTAATATCAAAAGGGAAATGATGACAGGAAGCGGCAGGTAGGCTGTTCATAAACCGATTCTTTTTCTCGCCCTTTTGTTTCTGTCCCTTCATGTTCAGCCACATTACATATTGTATTTTCTCACTTCAAAGTGTATTATTTTGAGCACTATTATTTTCCACACTACACCAGAGTTTAACAGCTACTTGCATGGAGAGGTGGTGGAAATCACAATTGCTCCGTTTTTACATAAAAAAAACTGCGGGGCTGCATGTTTAAGTCCGGACGGGTAGAAACAAAGATGTTCGGCCGCCATGACGTAGACACTCTCAACCACTTGCTGATTGCGTCTTTCCAGTCAAGACGTAGCCTTCGCTGATTCATCAGGTTCCTATCACGTGACTCCCTTCCATAAGAGAACAACCGGCATTCGTCTTCCTAGCAGAGGAAAACGCAACATCTTCAAATCAATTACAAGCCTTGCTGACCCTGTGCCTAATTTTATACTGATACCACTGCTCACATCCATAGGGGAAAAGCTACTATTCTGACAGTCTGTGTCTGTTCCCGTGTTTTCCGCCATACATGGCACAAGCATGCCTTCCTGTTTACACCACCATGCGCACGCCCAGTGAGCATGAGCGGTCAGGTGGTGTGCGTTTCCAGCGTGTTAGATAAGATTGGGAGTAAAGCTGAAATGAAGCATAATCCTCATGTGGAAAGAGATGCCACAGTCTTTATTCATAGCTTGGAGAACATTTTGTTGGAGTGCGCACAGAGAAAGAATGATAGGAAATGAAAAGAAGCCATTAACTGCCACGCTGAGGGCCCTCTCCTGACCTTCACCTACCGGAGAGGCAAATTACATTAGTGAATGACATGTCATTCATCTGGGCTGTACTTGGAGAATCATTTAGCTAATTTAATGATTAATAAGTTTAACACCTCTTAATAATTTCATTTGGCCCTGTGATTGAAACCCTGGCGAGCTGGGCAGAGCGCAGTGGGTGGCAGATGAGGATGTCTGGGATGGAGACTGTCTGTCTGGGACTGAGCAGAGAGAGAGAGAGAGAGAGAGGTGCGGAGAGAGAGGAAAGAAAAAGAGAGAGAGAGAATCTCCCCGAGGACTACAGATCAGTCTATTACCACCATGACCTTTTCCCTCCACTGGATATGCCATTAGAGAGGAAATCTGAAAGTAAAGCCTTGATTAACACAGTTATCCAACATGTTGAAAGAAAAATGGAAAAGAAAAAATATGTTCCTTCATTAGGAAAATGTTCTGCATTATTAATGTTAGAGAAGCCGGGCTAAGTGGACCTCAGAGCATTACGGATTCTTGGTTTAACCAGGGGTGATCACTGCAGAGATTCACAAAGTCCAATGTGATTCTACAACAGTGTGACAGAAGGATTTGCTGAAATCCATCAGACTAACGATTCTGCAACGGTTCAACTTTAACTCTTGGTGAGAAAAAAAGGAACACATTGACATTTAGTGATGTCAGTTCTCACGATCTCATAGCCCTCACAGAGCATCAGTTAATTTCACTCGGTTGGTAGTAATGCTCTCCACTGAAACCTATGACAATGTTCTGGTGGTGAAGGCAAGCGAATGAGCCTGACTTGTGGTGAGATCAGTCAGAACTGATCACAGCGCACTGACAGATACCTCGTAGGTGGTGTACGTTTTTTTACACACACATGCATTTTACATACACACGCACAGGCAGACTAAAGGGACATACATTTCCACAGCCCAAGTGCATTTTCACATGGAACGTCACATCTCGGCGTTTCTTGGTTCTCACGGACTCGGCCGACAGCAGAACACACGTCACAAACTGAAACCAAATGATTGCGCCGGAGCCTGCACGCCCTGCGGGTAGCAGCCACCCAATAGACTTGTTAGATCTTAGAAACCCTGCATCCTGATGGAGAAGCTATCAAAAGGTACCTTAGTGGAAAAACTAACTAATATGAGGCTCTGATGTGCAACAGGGGAAGGAATCATGTTCACCATAGCATTAAATTCAGATTGGATTTAAATGGGACTTTGCCCCTTCTCACCTTGGTGTGCATATCTCATGATAAGGCCATTTGCTGTGGTCCATGTCAACTAACTAAACAACCTCCTGCATCCCATGGAGTAACACAGTGACCTTGTTCCCTCTCTGATCAGGACTAGAGACTTCACCGCATCACCATCTCTCTCCTCGTGACCCCGATGGCACACAAGGTCATGACACATCCTCCCATGGTCCTCTCCATCTCCTGAGAGAAGAAAGCGCTGTGGTGTTTGTGTGAATGTGGAGTCGGACACAGAAAGACCTCCAGACAACCTTGGAGAGCCTGTTCCAATCTATACAGCCAGCAGGTGATGCTTATCTGTAGTATGGCAGGAAGGAGTCCTCTCTAATTGTGTGAGGCCTCACATTGTCATGGTGGACAAAGGGGGCCTATTACGTCCATGATATAAGGTCCAGGTGTACCAAACCAAAGAGGGTGACATGTGAGAGCATCGTGGCATCAGCAGTGTTTATGAAATATTTGCTACACAAATGTGTCTTCATATTTCTCCACCTATACCACAATTGTGTTTTTCATGGTCGAGGGAGAAACAAAAATGCGATTTACTCTAAATTCCATCAAACAGAACTAATCCCAACAAAGAGCCAATAGTGTGAAACTTGGATCATATTTTTCCTTTTTCATTACACTTTTTACGTCCCACAGAATTCCTGGTCTGCAAAGTTGGTCTTGTCTTCAAAACAAACTGGTGTGCCTGAAACATGTAGAGGTCTGGGGAGGGACACGCCAAGAGGAAATGGCTGATCTCTGATGATTTTGGTTGGACACTGACACACATCGTGTGTGTGCCTAAAAGCATTGGTGAAGGTCTAACCTGTTCAAAAGCTACTTAGGAAAATAAACACAGCTCCCATTCCAAATAAATGTCTGTTTGAGCTCAACTGTCGGGCCAACATTTCTGGCTTTGGTTATTACTGAGAGAAAGAATGGGATACATTTTGTAAATGGACTTTTTCGTTGAAGTGGGAGCTCGGGGGATTCTCACTCTTGAGGGTGGTGCAGATGAAAGGTTACGCACTGCCTGTTTGTCAGGGCAGAACACCAACAGCCACAGACCTCTGGCTACAGCAGCGTTTCTCAACAGGGTGCACCTGGAGAACACTGAGGCCAGTGTTTGGACCAGAGGAGTCTGCAGCTTTGCTTTCAACACCCTCTCTCCCCCTTCGTTTTATCTGAGGCTGAAGCAAAGGCTGAGAAACATTAGCTCAAAGACCCTGAACTGTACATTCACATACCTAGGGACAGATTAAGATACAGAATGAGCAAGCATGCAAAGATGGACACAGCAAACATGAATGCACACATGGGCAAACACACACACATGCTCCTGCTGATTTGTATTGATTGCCGTTTAATTAAGGTAATTATTACTTCTTTTCAGCATGGCCTTGTTAGCGTGAGGCGAAGGGAGTTAATAGCTATTTAATTTATTATTCTATCAGCAGCTTTTCCTCTTCTGATTGGTGTTTACTGGTGATACTCAATTTGGTGAGGCTGCCCTGGGTGTTTTTGTAGTAACTCGTTTCTGTTTTAATTGCCTGCTTCCACCTGTAGAGAGGAGTGGAGAGGTTTCCCCCTCTCACTGACAAACACAGTAGGCTTTGAGATGTCAGCCGCTCTCTTTAACGGGCCAATGACAGTTTCCTCCTGTCATAACTCTGACTTCCTGTACAAACATAACCTCATTAAAACTGCCACCCTGGTCTGTGGGCGGGCCTCCTGGTCCTCCCCTCCAATTAAGAGCAGTAAGGGCTGTCGCACTGACAACTCCCTCTTTGAGTTAAAAATCCAAGCACTCTAGGGGCTCACGCCATGTGTCAAAACATAATTATGATCTCACCCATGCCTCTGTCCAAAAAGAGAGGAGCGGGGAAGAGAGGGGAAGAGTAAGGCGGAGTGAATGAGGGGAGGTAGGGGGGGGCAGTCTCAGGGTCGTTGAACGGAGGCAGTGGAGGGAATAATGAACTAAGAGGGATAATGAGAATATTTGACCAAAGTGCATTATCACCCCTCCTCTACTCGGCCTGTGTCTCCCAAATAAAGCGTAATATTTATTCTGTGGACATCTGGACGGGGCAAGGGCATCTTCATCGCATGTCTGTTGATGCTGGTTCCTAAGTTCAGAGGTCAAGAAGCCACAGCCTGACCGTGTAAAGGATTCCTGGTGATGACAGAGAGTCATCTCTGTCATCCTATTCACCTCGTTTTCCTTTTACACTAACAACACAACAAACTCACGCACACAGGGTGAAGAACACGCATCTATGTGCACGCTCTCTGCCATCAAACCACCTCTCTCTAAACTGTCATCGCAGTTTGAAACGTGAGACATTATTTTGCATGTTAGTTCCTCCAGCTGATACGAGTTACCCCTACTTTATCCCAGAGGACGGTCGGGAGGGATACAGCGGGGGTGAAGGGAGGGGAGGAGGCGGGAGGGAGGTCACACAGGACTCTGACACTAAAAGCCACCCCCTGTCTGCAAGGCACAGCGTCACAGCAAGGCCTCGGTGACCCGGTAACAGGACACGGCAGGGGCCAACACACTCCAAGCTGTGCGCACTGTCACAGCTGCCAGTCAGCAAACTATTACGATACTCACAAATCATGATACTTGTCGTACTCTGCGATGTAAACCACACACTGATAAAGCCTCGTTAACGAATCCTCCATTTCAGCAAATGAACAATGCATTGGTGTGAGTTGTTATCTACTGAGATTCTTTTTGGCTATGAGTGCACAGGAGGATTTCTCCTGTTTCGTTGTGCTCTTTTTGAACGGCCCCTCCCCCGGTTTTGTCCTTTCCCTCACTCGTCCTGTGCGAAGGTGGTGAGTCGGGGCAGAAGAGAGACAGAAACAGACAGGTGTTCAGGTGTGTGATGTTTGACATGCTCACGCAGCATGCGTTCATCACAGCGAGGAGACGTGTTTGACAGCAGCAACTCCCTGACCATGATTACATTATCTCACATGTGCTGCTGAAGGTCAGGGGAGAGCCCCAGCTACTGAGCGAAGAGCAAACACATTATATCACATGACCATCCTGTTTAGAATTGGTATATTTTGTGGTTTTGGATACAGACAAAAAATCTCAATGTGTCCTTCAAGAATCTTGGTTGCGTTCAAACCAGTGCAGTGTGCTTAGAGCTGTATTACCATCGATCACCCAAGATGCACTTTAATGTCAGGTATGAACAGGGCTGTGATACAACTATTGCTTATGCTAAGTCCTATTGCTACCAACAGTATTTTTTTTTGTTGTTTTAGGGGGGGAGAGACAATCACGTAGTTTCTTACTGGACACATATTAAATAGTTTAAGTTCATCACATTTAACACATTCAGCCAGATTTTATCTTTTCCACACTCACCTATATTTCACTGTTATTACATACAGTCATACATTAAATGGCAGTTGGTTTATGTGATGTCTCTGCACCTTTTGAACAGCAAAGACCGATTTTCTTTCTACTGCTGTTTCCAGTTCACATGTGCATGTACCTTGCAACCCAATCTGATCTTCAAGGCAATTGGCGACAGGATACATCAAGTCAAGTGTCTTTGTACATTAGGAAACAGGTTCACTTGAAATTAGGTTCAAGTAAAGGTAAGTATCCTTTACTTGAAATTAGGTTCAAGTAAAGGATGAAAAAAATCTGAGGTCTCACTTAGAACAAAGAAATGAAGGAGGGGGGGAAAAAATCATACAAAACCTAATTTGTAAAACAGCCCTGAAAGTCACCTTGGGAGGAACCTGACAGAGAAGGATCATGCTCACAGCGAGGGCTAAGCAAGCAAAGGCTGCAGAGATCAGGCAAACAATGCTTAAATATGATCAAATTGGCAAATGAAGGAAATCCAGAGAGTACACCATATGAGATATGAGACCGGATTTGGAATAGGATGGGGAAAAAAAGAAAAATATTCAGTAGAGACGATTAAATATAAAAAAGACAGAAGAGATCGTTTAAGGTCAGCTTCAGAGATAAAAGATAATCTATGTGTTCAGTCTCGTAGTGAAATGCCAGTCAGAGGTAAATTGCATAATACAGTAGCTCCTTCATCTCCTGGGTATTAACACAGTCTAAGTTGGCTGGAAACAGGAGACGACTCCGATTAAATATGAAATATTTGTCTGGATTCATGAATTATACAAAGCTTGGCACAACAATATAGTTATTTACTCATTTTGGTTCCTCTTTTTTTTCGTTGAATATCAACAAACCGAGCAAAGCAAAAACAATAAACATTAGCTGAATAGAGATGTCAGTTACAGTGGCTACAGAGCCATTATGTGGCAGTCCCCCTGGGGTGGCAGTGCGACTGGAGTGGGGGTGGGGGGGGGGTACTGGGATAAATGGGCCCTGTGTTTGTAATGGAGAGGAGTGTGGCTGCCAGCCAGGGATTTGAGTTAGCAGGCCTTGTCCTGGAGAGGAACACTTCACACTTTGCCAACTGGGGCTGCCCGTGCAGGGAATGGCATGAGGTCTTTTCTCCTCGTCCCTGTGTGTGTGTATGTGTGTGTTTCATTGTGCCAGAGAGCGTGCATGTGCACTCGTGTGTTTAAGGGAGATGATTAAGGAGAGTCCTCTTGTGCACACTAGCCGGCCCTCCTCCCTCATATAGGCTGACAAAAAAAAGCTCTGCTCTGGCCTGTTCACAGCATTTCCAGCTTGAGCTGCGGGGTAGCCATGGCGAACTTGTGTTGAAATGCCACAGAGTGGGAGCAGTTACATCTCTATTGAAAAGGTCTTCAGTGGACGTAAGACAATCGATTTTAACCGTCTGTTTTCTGAAACAGGCCGACCAGTTGGATTCTACCTTTAAGCGCACACACACACACACATGCACAAACACACACATAACATGCAAACAACATAGAAACGCAAACACACACACTAATTGCTGTAAGTGAGTGAGTGTTTGGAGCGAGTGGACAGGTCTGGCTGAGTGGACGGTTTCACGCGTTCATGCACTGCTGCTCCAGCAGCATAATGAGGTGTGACGCATCAGACTAAGTGGCTAATGGGGTGTGAAGTCATTAGAACACTGCCTGTATCCCTCTAGCCCTCCCTGTCTCTACCTCGATCTCTCAATGCAACTCTATCTCATTTGTTTTCACTTTCACCAACCCTCCCCTTCCATCCATTAATTTGTTTTGCCTTTTCCAAGCTCAAATTTGTCTTCTTCTTGCAATGCCATGACGATCCCTGTTTTATCTTTAATTCATCAGTAGTTGTAGCATATGTCTTTTCTTTGTTAGTAAATTTACTTGCATGTTATCAGACTTTTTGTGTTTTATTCTTCCCACCTGCTCTGGACTTTATGCATGAAGCCTTATGCGGCTCTTTTATCCTGCAAATAAAATATCCATGGGATGCAGCTATAAAACTGTTCAACATGTTTGTTTCAAAGCTCTAAAAAAGGAAAACTAAACAACTGCAATAAATACACAGAGTAAGTTGTAGAGTAAAAATACAACCCCCCTCAAAAACAGTCCCATATGAACATTCGAGCATGCATGAGCAAATGGTGCTGCAAATGAAAAAAGAAAAAACAGAGCGGGGCAGACGGCCATCTGTTCCCTGGGATCAGACATAGTTTTAAACAGCTTTAAGAATAGAGAACAGATTGAAGACAGTGAAACTAAATATCTTTGTCCTGCTGTCATTTTGGTAGCGTGGCCCCCGCTATTCCTCGGCGCTCTCTTGCCCACTAGAGCGCAGACGTCGTCACCACCATGTGACCTTTGACCTGCAGAAGCAAACCAACTCACCAAGAAAAATGTCAGGAAACATACGACCTTCAGTCTTAAAAAAATAAATAAACTAATTTTAATCATTGCAATATCATGTTTGATTTTAAATAAGTATTTGATTAAGTTAATGTGAATGGCTCTTTATGAAGTGAAGGATAAACAGTAAAAAAGTACTCTGCATGCAGTTTGTTATTGTGAAACAAAGGATCCGTGACTAGCAACATGACACTAATGAGTCAAGGACACACTCACACAGACACACACTCACACAGACTCACACACCACAAACTCTCTGCCTGAAAAAGGTCAGACAAGTCAATTGAAGATGAAAAAGACAACAATGACCGATATTGTCAAGGAAACTAATCTGTTTAACTTCTCTCAATCTTCATTTTGATGAGGGGATAAATCAGGAGAGCAGATTTAGTTCAACTGTAGGTGTGAGAACGCAGGACCTCAGTGTGTTCTGTTTTGGCTCTCTCTCTCTGCTCCGTGTGCCCGTATGTGAGAGGACACCTGCAGCTCTGGTAACAACCCCCTGCTTAATTTCATTAACCTTTATACACAACAGAGCATGTACCGATCCTCCCAGCAGATTACAAGCAGCGAGTCCTCCCACACATTTACTGAAAGTTACAGCTGCTTGCGGAACACATTCTTGTTTTCCCAGATTCCGGGTGCAGCTTTGGCGATAACCCTCATTGCTTAAGAGCTTTTGGCAATTGCCCAACATAAATACCAGAACTCGGTCAAGACTTCAGCCGGTATACAAAAGTCCAACCCAAGAGTATTAAGTAAAAACAAAAAAACACATCATCATTCACGCTCCGTTTAATGGAGATGATTTGTTCCTCATAAAGATGACTCTGGGGCGCCCACTGGCTCACCTGGTGGTGCGATCACACTGTCTATGTAGGCTTGATTTATCTGACAGTAGTTTCAGTTCCGACCCGACACTACCGCATGTTTTCCCCCATTTTCTCTTCCCATTCTACACTTGCTGTCCACTGTCTTCAATAAACGATGGCACAATTTTGGTGTAGCACCAAATATGAACATTGAACCACTGAACCAGAGCTATAAGGAAAATAAATGCCATAAACAAGTGGTTGTAGAAACTTTTTCCATCAGTGTTATATGAAAGACACATGTCTTTTATGTGTAAACAGGGTGTGATGGAAAAATACATTTGACTTGACAAATGCACAAAAGTGGCCTGCAACTACTCAGAAACCAACTCTTCACACTGGTCTAGCTTTAGTAAGCATTTTGTGAGTGTGTGTGTGTGTGTGTGTGTGTGTGTGTGTGTCTAAGCTCGACAGTGTGGGTGAGGACAGGGAGGAGTCTCAGAGCTCAGTGAAACATCATATTCCCTCGACAAGGCAGACACTGTCCCCAGACACTGATCCAGGTTAACTTTCACATTCTATCATATAACAGTGAGGTCAGGGGCTGTGATAGGAGAATCTGATTCCACACAAGCCCAGTGGTGATAGCCCTTCCCATGAAGTGTGTCTCCTCCCACCAGGGAGAAGGAGATAACACTGAGAGGCCGGGGCTCACACAGGCCGGGGGCATCAACAGTTTAAAGCTGCACACTTCTCACAACTCCCATCAGGCCTCTTCAGAATCCCAGGCTTGGTTTCTTTAAAAGACCACACCAGTGGTTTTGCATGTCATGGTCCATTTACCAAATTTCACATATACTTCACACACGTCATTGTAAATCATTTTTACAAAGTACTCCCCTGTGTTCTGAAGAAGGAAAGGAATTTAATAATCTTAGATTCAACTTTTCAATTGCTTTTCTTGAATTTATGTTTGGTAAAAAGAAACAGTTGGCAGACATTCTTGATCAGTGGATTTCACAACAGGTCTGCTTTTGTTTTAGCAAATGTTACATTATTGATATGATGTGAAGCTGCAGGCTGCATTACCATTCAACTAATTTCTAACAGTGACTGTAACAATGATTGTTTATAACATCCCCACAGTAACAGGGTTAAAACTTCTCATCACAATATCCCAGAGAACAAAGGGAAAGTCTTTAAATGTCTTGTGGGGGCCGACCAGCAAAAAGTCCAAAAGCCATAATATGTTAGATTTGCAGTTACTTATGCAATTGCTGTTTTTGTAATGGGCTTTACATGTGGTAATGCTGGTTGTAGATTTCTCTCTGAAACTGTAGAAGTGACACTGCAGTAATTGATCCATGGCAAGTAAAGATCAGGGGCTGGACTCAGATCCCTAATGCTGCGTCTCCACTGCTGCACTAAGAGCTGTTCATCAGCCAATTCACAGTTCAGTGAAGATCGAACACGTTGATCGACAACGTCACTTACATTGTCGGTTATTCAAGGCATGTTAACACTGAACATATTAAGTTTCCAAATCGCACCAAATTCAACAGGTAACTTCTTTGGGTCCTCAACAATACACATGTCAAGTTGAAGGGTCCTCGAGACATGCGAGGCACAGACAGACAGACAGATGGACAGAGATCTAGATGTAAGTCAAAGTTAACCAGATGTTCTTTTTTTAATTTAAATTACTTGAACTTTACACTATCTTTTACTATATATTATTTATTGGAAAATTAAACACTGCATCCTTCGGTGGTTTTCTGGATACCAAATACACTGGAACATGTTTTTTCAACTTGTCGGTTGAATCTACCGGAAATATTCAAAACATATTTTCACTTGATCACATAACAGGAAACAGGAATCAGATCAGATGAAAGCTGATTAGAAAAACTAACGGTCTTTCAAAACACTGTTATCATTTCTTAGATCTGTAGATGTGTGTGGCTCCCTTGCAAAGAACACACTCTTTTTTGTTTAAACAGATTTTGAGCTTTGCCTTACGCTTTATTCTTGCTCAGCGATTATATCAACCATCTATTTTTCGACTCCACAGCTGTTGTATTCCTATGAGCCTGCTATGTTGGGGTGTATCTCTGTCTAGAAATTATTCACTTACATAAGCACAAAACTGCTTTTCCTAACAAAATAAACTAAACCAATTACATTTCCAGTCCAGTGCACCGCCTACTATCAAGGGCACAAAACATGTCCTCAAGCAATGCACAAAAGGTTTCACAGGGGAAGAGAAAAAAAGCGATGTAATTTGTAGTTCTGTGAATCCAGTTTCATCCAGGTTTCAGACATGCACCAAGTAATGTCAGCCTGATGATAATCTTACATGTCGTCCTCAAATCTGAACAAGCAGCATTTTTAAGATAAAAGTCACAACAGTAAGTTTCCAGTAATACAAAGTAAGACATCAAGAGAAAAAGACCATCTTGTTCTGACCTCTGAGATCACTGAGATCAAACTGTATAATTTAAATATCTTATCTCTCATGCACAAAAGAACAGGAGAGTGACATGTGACAGGTTACACTAGTAAGATTTAGAAAAAGTTAGCCGTCAGCATCTGCAAGATATGCAACAAAAACAAAAATGATACATTACAAATCCATAAGTTTGGCAAATCACATTAAATCTTCAACAGCTTAGCTATCACACAACTGGTAAAGTATTGCATGATAAGTATTATCATGAAATGTGAAGGGGAAAAGTAAACTGGGAATGTCTTACTGGATGGAGTGAAAGTGTGAACTTTGACTTTTGGCCTTTTAACCAGAGAGACAGGGTTAATCAGAATCAGAAATACTTCATTGGTCCCAGGGGGAAATTGTGTTTGTTCCAATAGCTCCATGCAATAGAAATATAAGCTTATACGATTTACAAAATAAATAAGATTATTAAAATTTTGTATTTGAAATATGCACATCATAAAACATCATAACACACAGAAGTGTTGCTGCAACACCACTAATCGCACCACCTCACCCTGGTGGATGAGATGGTGCGATCAGTGGAAGGTAGGATTGTTGATGTGGAAATGAATAGGATTTCAGTGCTGAAACTGACTCCATTGGCCTTAGCCCATGTTGGTAGTGTGTGGTCATCTGTGAACAGCCACTGCTGTGAAGCAGGTGTGTAACCATATGCACGTGGCTGTAACCGTGTGCACAGGAAACCGGGGCCTCATTTAACTGGTGCTAAACCAAGAAAACAGCAGTCGTCAATAGGCTGCACCATCGGGGGCCGAGTCCTTAACAGGCATGAGGTAAGCAAGCACAAATATTACTCAATACCTCAGCAATAGCAGTTCAGTGTGAACAATATGAGCATGTCCACAATGGTGACCAAGATTTAACATTTATCATCAAACTCACCCTACATTCACTCCTTAGCTCCACATTACTTTAGCTCTAACTACAGGCACAGAGCAGTGATGGTGAATGATTCGCTCTCGCAGTTCCATTATACCGATGGTTCTCCTTTCTATTACATGTCATTCTGTGACGTTCACGGTCATAACAGGCGGAGGAAAATTCATGACAGCCTTAGTGTCGTCCATATGTCACAGGGAAGCTCTATGGCCTCGCCACAGCAGAGGGGTCAATCTCTCAACCCTAATGGCTGCTTGGGTCATGTGACTGCAGAGTGCTCTGGAACACTCGTTACAGCAGATACGAGCAGGAAATGATTATCAGGAGGTCAATTTATGCAAGGGAGAGGTAGAATGACAGAGTGAGAGGTCAGAGCTCGTCCATATCTCTGGGCATTAAAGATTGACATGCAGAATCTGAGAGGGACAGCTCACACACACACACACACACACACACGTCTCCATTTAAATATCTGACAGACGATGAAAGTGCAGCCATTAAAATGTCCACCGAGTGCTTCAGCAATGAAATGGGGGAGATAAAAGAATTCCCCTGGGTAATCAACTGGGCTATGAATTAGCCTTGAGTTTTAGATGGGGGGGTTAAAGGATTGGGTGCGTGTTTAACTCATTTGTTGTTCATTCCTTCTGAAAACATCAATCCAGAGATGAGCTTATGAGCAACTTTATTCTCTCCAACTTACAGTTACAGGAGAAGGCATCGGCACAAGCTGGCACCTGAAAGCAGGGAAACAGAAGAGGGAACATGTTTGGTTTCTTGAGGAAGACAAAACAAATATAGTCAGGGAGGAAGAACAAACGACAGTATCTTAAAAATACTTAATCAATCAATAACAACTGCTCACACTTCCACTAAGCGCCTATCCATCCTCTTGCAAAAAAGGAAATTCGTTAGATATATGGAACGTTAGAATCCCCCCCCCCCCCCCCCCCCCCCCGTCTTTTCTTGTAGATTATTGGAAATTCTTATGTTTCCATATGGAAACAATTATGGGTTTAATCTCATAGGATTTCACTTTGTTTTCTTGAAGGACAGAAAGTGTTATTTGTGAAGTGGACGTTTCGAGCAAATGATGTTGAAAAGAATCGGGTGTGGGAGTCTTGGATTGAATTTCAGGATGTGTTTTCTTTTAAAGTCGATTCTATTAAAAAAAATGTAATTCATGGCTGATGTTTTCAAGTCTCAGTGAAGTATTTTATAGACAGTCATTGCACTCGTGAAAGGTTTACTGTTTCTGGTATGGTGTAAAATTGATTGTCAACATATCATTTTCACTGTCTTATGCTGGAAAACACTGTATCTGTCATGTGTAGAAGAGCGCTGCTGTATACATGGTGCATGTATAACAATCGGCTAAATGTGAAAAGAATCTTAATATTATAAATAATAAGGAGGGAAATTTGAATGTGGTCATGGAAGAAGATTGACAGCCATAATCTGGTGAGGCAGCTGAGTGAGAGGCCACATGAAATGACGCAGGCTTTGGTGGTGAAGATCCGATATGGGACTGGACTGCAGCTGAACTCTCCTGATCATTTGATGAGAACTAGTTTTTTCCATTTTCTATCCGTAACCTGAACTACAACATACTGGGGCACACTGCTCATGGAGAGCTAGACCAGCAGTGGTGAGGTTTTCACAGAGGGAACTTAAACCAAAACAAACTTTTACTTATTTTACTTGTTTTCCTTTATAGACACTCATGGTTAGGTCTAATTGAAAAAAATACAATAACATTCACAACCATTCAACCTTACACTTGACTTGTCTGTGACAATGTGTTTATTCACAAATTCAGGCATTGGCCTGTTAAAGAAACAAACCCATAAGTCATCTAGGGAAGCAGCTTTTTATGGTTATATGTTTGTTTGTTAGGCGACCTCCAGCAGTCTCATTATTAGACAGGGAGAAAACAGGAAATACTGCGACGCAGTAAACAAAGCGAGTGTGGGCTTTGCATAGCAACTAAACAAATCAGACTGCAGATATGATGCCACAATGTCTTTCCTACATCTGGCATCACCACAGTACAAGTTCAACTTGATTTCACTCAAAAAGGCGTATACGAAATATCAAGACACCTCCTAGTTATAAAAGAACGTCAGGGGTATTTTGCTGCACTTAATAGCAAGCAATGAAAACTCAATGTATGGATGAAACCTTTTGCTAAATCGGTCTCCTATCTGATTCAGCCTTGTCCATCTCATCTCGTACATTTCACTGTTTCTTTTCACGAATGTTTTGATGTTAAAAAAACATAATTATGAAGTTGTGTATAAGTTTATGCTTAAGTTACAATACCATAATTGTTATGGGTAACTCAAGGCTAATGACAAAGTCAGTTCCATCGATGAGAAATGATCCCGTCGGGTTTGGTTGGTAAAAACCCACGATTTTTTTCTATTGTGAGAACTGGTGGGAGGAAATGAAGAAAGGATGAATATACAGCAGAACTGGCCAAACTGAAGGCTTCTTTAGTTAGGCCTTATCATTTGTTAACACCATCTTTCTGTGGTAATGCATAGAGAAAGCCATACCACCATCAGATAAAAATGGCTGCAAGGCAATTTAAACCTGACGTGATATCATTCAGTTGCCTAAGAATGTAGACATTGTGTGCTCCGAGCAGAAGTCCTTTCATGAACATTTTGCATGCAAAGTCATAAGGCTTAGTTGTATCAGAGGCAGAAAGAGAAAACAAAATGTCTTCTCGCTGTTTACCATGGGATGACAATAAAATTTGACTGTAATAAACAGCGGACATGTGCTTCAAATGTATCAGCTTATGCAGTTTGGCTGAATGTGAAGGTATTGCATGAGGCTGCTGCATGGAACAGGTCATTGTGGGGGCATCTTCCACAGCCTACACAACTGTTATTCAATACAGTCATATAAATCTCCTTTAAGGGCTACGGGCTGCAGGGCTCTTAACTGTTATAAATAGAGATATCATTTAATTTACCAAAGTGACAGAAAATGAATGCTATTCCATGTAGTAATTGACAGAGATGCATGATAACCACCCAGTGAGAAAAATAGGTCACTTACAAGCTACAGTCGTCGGTATTGTAGATTACACTTTATGTATTTGCAAGGAAACCAAGCTTTTAAAAGGCCAATAAAAATGTTAGCAATGCTTCATTGGAGGCTCTTGTGCCACAGAGGGTGGTCTCTCCATTTATCAGAAGCAGTAGCTGCAGTGTTGTGGAAAAGAGTGAATGTTTGACTGTCGTAAACTTGAGCTCCTTTCCCACTGGTCAGAAAACCAATAAGATCCGGGGTTTGTAATGTGAATAGATAAAGTGGCCATTCATTCCCGGGTCAAAGGACTCTGTCGACAGGGTTTTTATCGGCTCCGGCTTAGGTCGCCAGTGATAAAAACATGAAACCTGAATGCAATAAATTCGCATTTTGGCGGTCTAAATGCTGACCCTACACCTTTTTCCAGTGCCACGTTATGTTGAGCATTGAACTTCTGTATATTGCCGCATAAACAGCCATGAATGTTTGTGTACTTGACATTGAACATGAGTCTCTGGTGGAAAAAAAGGGTTAGACAAAGTATTCTAACTGGCAATGGGAAAGGAGTAAAGTGCCAGAGTTTTAAAAAACTGTGTATTTTTTTCCACGTAAAAGAGGAAATAAAAACTTGCATACACAATACTTTTGGTGTTCTCGCTGCATTTTGTATTATATGATAAACAGCATGACAACCACACCAATGGTAAAAATATATGGCATGAAAACTCACCGATAAGGAACGCATTTGTACTTTCAGAAGCCTTTTTACGAACCGGCAGCTAAGGTGTTAAAGCTGGAGCTTGTCTCTGGGGTGGGCTGGACTGATGCTGGCTGTGGAGGATGACTGAGGTGAAGGGGTTAGGAGCGGAGCGAGCACAGCTACAAGGGCCTCTGTCCCAGGCCAGGCTGTGAGCTGCAGCCCTGTGCTGATAAGACTGTAATAGTCCTCCTTAGAGGACCCAGGGCTCCGCTCCCCTTATTAGTCATTTATCACACCTGGCAGCTTCACTGAACCGTAATTACTCTTCCCTTATCCCCCCACACTGTCATGTCCATGGGAGCGAGTGGGGCAGAGGGGGAGGGAGAGGAATAGCTGTGAGAATCAGAGCTCAGAGAGAGAGAGTGGACGGAGGGAAGGACAGAGGAGTTAGAGGGAGAGGAAGGAGAAAGAGAAAGTGCGAGTGAAGAACAATCATACAAGGACACAGTGTAAACTCAACACATGAACAGTATGAAGTACACACAGCAGTGCACCCGCCTAACAAACAAGGTTTAACACATGACAATGGCACGAACAAGTTTGGTCGCACTTGCGCAACATTCCTGGCACAGTGAATAGTTCAGTGAGTAGAAGATGAATTGAATTCAAAAGGCCTTAGGTTAAAGGTGTTTGTTTTGTGTAAACTTTCTTAACAAACGAAGGGAGCATCATGCAAAAGTTCACGCACCAAAGCAGAAGCTCAGACTTTTATACTAAGCTCCAACATTAACCCTTGATTTACAGGAGTTCTGTTTCATCTGTCTGAGTTAAACAAATGTTCAGTGAAGACTGACAATATTTTTTGTCTAAGCCAATCTAACCAATAACCGCTCGTATCAGAACAATGGACAACAATCAGAGAAGGAGTCAGGGCAGCGTTTTGTGAAATGCAGCTACTGGTCTGCTACTAGTTACCATCAGGTTAATTAAATGCGATGTGATATTTACAAAAAGGAAGCAGACCTCTCAAACAGAAAACCAACAAAAGGAAAAGAAGGACAAAGCATCTGCCACGTTCGGTGAAGAATGGAGCTTTGGACATAATGCAGTTGTATGAGGCTGATTTTAGGCTGTTTTCTGGCTTTTAGATACAATTTTAAACTCAAGAGGTTTTGCCATCACCTTCACAGTCCCCATACCTACACATCAACGAGAATCTGTGGAAAGATCAAGTGTATGGTCCATGATTCTCACAGAACTAGAGGCCCCTTTGCCAGAACAGAAAAACTCTCCCCTCCTACAAAAAGGGGTTTACGAGCATTGAGACTTGCCAGGGGTTGTTATGAGGTACCGACTGTGAAGGGCTCTTTCCCTGTTTAGTTATTTTAAGAAAAGTCTTGTTCACCTTCTATGCCTTTTGGAAATCATATTTTGCATGTTAGCTATTCACTGTTAAAAATTTTGACCGGAGTTGCCAAAACTTTTTTTCCCGTTCCACTGTGTGCATGTAACAATACAAAGGAATCAATCTCCAAGATACACCTCTTGTAAACAGTCCAGTCTTTGTGCTACAAATGAGAAGCAGTTGTCCGGACACCCTTAAACATTTGACAAACATTTACGTCTAATTAAAAGGTGTATAACAATACAGAGCATTTTCTATGTCCAAAAGATTTTTAATAACATATTTGCAATATATATTGGCCAGCAGGCAAGTGGTTGCAAACAATTACTCTTCGACTAAATTAATTTTTAATGCACAACAACACTGATGCAATTAATTTCAGAATGTATATCCAAAGGTTTGCATGGAGTTGTGGTGTAAGACCATTTTAATCAGGGTGCTGGATTAAAGTGTGATGGAAATCTATTATGAAAATCAAAAGTGACACTTCATGTCTCTGTATTGGCAGCGGAGAGCTCTCCTCCTTGTGCCAAATGTGGTTAAACTTTGCACAACCTCTCCTCCTCTGTCTGTTGTAACAACAATGCTAAGCTTGTCAAAACCGCTCACCGCTCTAACATTTCTTTCACGACTAAGTTACAGGGACATTTTGTCTGCAAAGGTTCAACCTCGTCGCCACGTGCCTGGCTGTCACGAACACGGCCTCCTTGACACTATAAGCAGATACAGATGTGAGCCACATGTTTTCAATCATGAGTTGAGGTTTGCCTACCACACCCCCAAACCACCTAACCGTTAACAGTTGGAATCAGGTCTCACACTTCAGTCACTAGTGTTTCATTAGTGAGAGGTTTTTAACCTTTTACAAGAAAAACAAACATGCAGATGTGTAGTCATTCTGTGCTCCTGTACTCTGCTTTATTGTTATTCAAATGGGCTCTGAGCTCTGGAGATTGATCTTAAATTGTTATTGTTTTCACTGAAATCAATGACCAAGATCAAGAACGTTAAGAATGTTAGGAAAATTGGGGCATTTTCCAAAGTTTACATCTCATATAGGAAGAAAGCAGCGGGAGATTGTTTGGGTCAGACATCTCCACAACAGCAACATTCAGGTGCTGTTTACAGCACATCGACAAAGACATCAACCCTTGTAGCCTAAAGTTCGTGAATATCTCTGTCTTTCCAGGTTGACATCTTCATTGCCGTCTTCTACGTGCATTTCTCCTATTTTTCATATATTTGCCCAATAGATGGTCATTTTTTTTTATTTGCCTTTATTTAACCAGGTCGGTCCCGTTGAGATACAATGACTTCTTTTCCAAGGGAAGCCTGGCCAAGACAGCAGCATACAAAAAATGTCAACAGTCACAAGACACACAAAAATCACATAACACAGATCAAATAAAAGGGGGGCAGACAGGAAGATCTCTGGAAAATATCCAACTGACATAATGCCTTGTCATACAGCCCCTCTGCAAAACTTCTGCAGCTTGTCAAGAGCGGAGTTAACCATGATTAAATAAAGTATTCTGGAATAAAAAGAAAAGTAGATTCTTGTAGGACTGTAATCAAGCATACCTGTTTGTCACCAACTGACCTTCCTGTCTGTGCATACCATGCCCAAGCTCTCACTGCACGTGGCCGGAGTCTTCAGCAGGGGAGACGTACACCACTGAAGCAGAGACGGTAGCCAGAAGCCTAGCTTTAAGTTTTGAACTCAACTTGAATAGAGTCCCTATTCTACACAAGTCATTATGTGAACATTTGTATCCCTATACAAAGAATTAATGTGGCAAAGTTTTTTTCATTTTAAATCACAAAAAGCATAAGAATACTCAATACAGGAAGCACTTAGAATCAGATTAATGTGGACACAAGACTCAACTGTCAAGGAGGAACCGTTTGAACGCAAAGACCCCCTGATGCCCTTTCCAGCGCTAGGCCTGGCTCGTAAGAATCCTGCCAACAGTTGTGTCGTCCTTCACAGATGGGGACCACACCAGGGCTCCAACAGCGAGGTACAGATGTGTGAAAAGAGAAAGAACAGAGGGAATGCAACGGGAGGGAGGGTAGAAAAAGTGGGAAGAGAAATGGGATTGCATGAATTTTGCTGTCATTAAAAAAAAAAAGCCAACAGATGTGCGAGTCCCAAAGGGAAGACATCTGGGTTTTCTCCCTCGCACACACGCACACAGTTTTCATCAACCACGCAAGGTGAGAAAATGGAGAACGCTCTTGGCTTTTTAAGATCCGTATTGCTGCCTTCCTCCATTTTAACAGGCGTTTTATGGAGCAGCTTCTTTAATGGCCACTCACTTATAAAACAAAGCTGTAATGACATGCAAATGACTCACAGGGAAACACTGTAAAGAGGACGTGATGTATGGGCCGTCTGCGCACCACAAACACACACAACACACACACAGACACACAAAAAGTACCTCACAGAACAGCCTCCCTTTTTGTCTGTTTTCCCCCATTTTTCCTCCTATAATTACCAATATAAATGAAATACATTACCTTCTGCCTGATTCTGTGAAGATGATAAGAATTATCTTGATCTTACGATAATCGCTGTGACAATCTCATTTCTCACAAAACTCCTAGTTCGCTTTGAAAAACTTCTCTGCAGGGAATGCGTTTGATTGGAGAGCAAAGCCATGAATCACGATGATAGAGAGACATTCACACAATGAACGCGCTAATCCATAAATGCATCCAGCACGCAGTAAATTAGAGACATGTGAGCACTCTTGTATGGTTTGGAGAGAGGCTCAACATGAGAGAAAAGAGAAGGTAGATCTGAGCACCAGATTTGACCAAGCTACAGACTTTAACAGCTGCAAATGAACCTGACAAGTAAAGGAAGAGCGGTTTCCTCTTGTGTAGCACAGAGCTGTTTATTATGAAAAGGTCATTATAAGGTCAGTGTGACCCACCAGCTCCCACATTCTGAAGCAAGATTTTGGAGCGCGAGTTGTATCTCTCCGTCTTGATTTGCACAGGTGGTGCTGCTTCCAGAGCACAAATAAATCAGTATTAAAGCGTTAAGAATTTTACTGCCGTGTAAGACTGAAAATCTCCGGATTACACATTTTGCAATTTGCAGCAGGTCAGAGGTTACGGCATTTTTAAGTGACTATTGCTTGTTTCCATTTATATTCCTCAGTACATAGAGTTAAATACTCGTCACTATTCAGATGCAAACAAGCATGAAACACTGTCTAATCAAAATGAGAGTCCAAAATCTGACTTCACAGTCAAATACAAATATTGCATGTCTCTGTGTGTGTGTGTGTGTGTGTGTGTGTGTGTGTGTGTGTGTGTGTGTGTGTGTGTGTGTGTTTTAGACTGCAAGCTCTTCTGTTAAACACCACCCTAGATCAGGGACAGATGATAGGTGGGCCAGTGGTGGCTTTATTGGACACATAGGAGCAGTGGCCTCCTCATCATTATGATAAAGAGGTTATCTGATGGTGAAACCCCTTTCAGTGTGGTGATAGGAAGCCAACTGTCTCTGTGAGCTCAGAAACAGGATGTCATTACTTGGCATGGCCTGTTTGAAGGGTTGTTCAAGGTGAACTCAGTTCTTCTTGAACATACTGTACATAACAATCTGAACTCATATTTATTTTGCATATTTGCAAAGGGTTTCTATGTGCCCTGGATCATATCATATTTTTCCATGACAAGCTATCTTTAACTGAATATCTCAGGAAGCAACGTGCATTCAAAACAGTTGCATATACCTGTGTTGTATGCAGACACAATCCCCGCTAATGTAAACAAACCAACATATCCCACCTTCACTCTCCTTTTACTTGAGTCCTACCGACTTCCCTCACTTCATCTTCCCTCCTCTGGGTTGGTTCAATCTAAAAAGAGAAGGTATGTGTGTGTGTGCGTGCGTGTGTATGTGTGTGTGTGTGTGTGTTGCTCTCAAGCTGCCAGAGCATCTGCATCCTGACTCCAATTAGGAGAACAAACCACAGGGAGGCAGACCCACCATCAGGAGTTCAAAGGTCAGCTGACAGGATGGAAAGAAAAGAGGCAGCGAGGCAGACAGCGAGTACAGTAGATACAGCGGCAGAGAAAGCCGTCTCTCTGCAGTAAAACTGAAAGGATCTGTCACATTCTCTCTCTCTCTCTCTCTCTCTCTCTCTCTCTCTCTCTCCCTTTCGCTCTTGCTTTCACTCCGTAAGTCCCTGTCACCTCTTCAGTCCGTTTCCTCTTCCCTCCTCTCTTCCTCGGTTTTGTTCTATTTATGACTTCCTCTGAAATCTCAGCGTCTCTTGCACACTTATGTGGGCCATAAATCAGCCATTGAAAAGGACAGCCGACAGGAGGGGAGAGAGATGGAAAATCGGGGGGGGGGAGGCCTTCGCCGTCGTCTGAGCAACCGTTTAAAGGCCCACCTGAGAGCTTTAAAACTGAAACCTGCTGGAAATATTATCCAGCGCAGGCAGACAGGAGGTCCAGCAGCACGCAGCATTAGCGAGCGGTGTTGTGACAAGCCGTCACTGTCAGCTCTGCTTTGTGACATTACCAGCCGCACAAGTGTGTTATAAATTTTTCTCTGGGTTGATTTACTTGCTATCTATTTCATATTACAAGAGCCATATCTACTCGTTTTTCCTGCTGTGTTGCGGCAGTGTGCTGCGAGCTTGGCCAGAGCAGTTCCACAGATGCATGCCAGGAACTTGTATGGGACTCTAGGGTGATTAATTTTTGAAGTGTGTTATAAAGAGCTATGAGATCCATAAACAGGAGAGTACACAAGTGTCAATCCACGGATAGCGCTGGTCACAACAAAGCTTACAAAGCTCTAAGAATCAACAGTGTATTGTGGATTCTTGTTGATGTCAATGTTGTTTAGGTTTTGGCAGAACTTGAATAGGATTCTTTTCAATCAAAATGTGTAAAATGGATCTGTTTTCATTGGTGGGGTTTGAGTTTTTAATATTGACTCTAATCGTGATCTTCCCGGTCAACCTTTTCTCTCATAGGCATAGAGCTCCACACAGACAGGTCATGATCCGACCAGGATCTCCTTTAACACAACACAGTGCTGCTTCAAACAATACTACGCTAATCTCAGGAAACCCTTAAAAGAAAGAGCGAGGGGGGCACTGTTGTTTCATTAATATGCCCCTGAGAATACGGTGGCAGAAGCAGAAGAATGAGAGGGGGGTTATCAGCCCTCATCTGTGAGGAAAGCTCTCCCCCCTCTCCTCCCCTCATCTCTCACTAGACTGTGCGTCCATCAGGCCTCATTACTCTAATGGCAGTGGCAGTGATTAAGGCTTCCTGGCTGCAGACCCTTTGTTTGTTCGCTTGTGTTTCCCCTCCATGAAGACAGACTTCAGGATGCCTGTGCGTGCAGCAGCCCCCCCCCCCCCCCCCCCCCCCCCTTTGGGGATGCAGTGCTGGCAGAACCTCTTGGACCTCAGAGTTATCGCATGGGGGGTTGGGAAAGGTTATCACATCTGAAGAGGATAAAACCCGGAACCACTGCTGTCCTGCACACACACTGATAATATGGCTGGTGAGAGTATTTAACGGCAACAATGCATGACTCTGTCTTACAGATTACAGTTCTACAAGTTCAACTCATGTGGCTGCACACTGTATGTATTTTCAACACAGTAAATCAAAGTCAGAAAAATGTATTGACCTAACTAACTAACTAACAAGTACGTCCTCTCCAGTGCATGAACTGGAAAACTTTGACTCCATTTCAAGTTAAGACGTCGGCCTTTGTTGCTGGCTAGCCCCACTTCTCATTTCCTCTACCAACTTATTCTCTTGTGTAAACAACTTGCTGCTTGAATTTAAACATAAAAAAGAATCACAGTCGAAAGTGCTGCCACAGGAACCAGTAACCGTCTGAACCCCATCGCTCTCCACTACATAAGGGGAAAGTGTAGACATTCATTGTTCTTTGTACAACATTACTAAAGCAATCGTGTCTCTGGTCAGAGTCAAGTGTGCAGTGATGTGAGCCACTGTGGCTGGCCTTCTTCAGTTTCACTCAATTCAGCCTTCTTTCTCACTGCTTCATTCATAATGGATGGCTCTTTGGACTGCTGTCACCAGGAGTCTATCAATGACTGAAAATACGGCTGTGGATCTCTGAGACAGCAGCAGTCACTTACAGACATAAAATCCACTTGTTGTCATGTTCATTATGAAGGAAGATCAAGTGAAAGGAAAAAGGGAAAAATAAATGGTGAGCCTGATGAATCAAAAATCTGCAAACTAAATTGGAACAAAAGTTTGGTATGATCCTATGGTTGTAACATTGACTGCGACTGAAACATGGAAAACAAAACAAAAAAGTCAACAACCATGAAAAACAATCAATGGCAGCAGTTAGGAAAATCATAGCACCCAGACATCAGGTGCAGGTTCTAGATAGGAGTTCCAAAATGTGAGCTTCTCTTCAAAATGCTCATTGTGGCGTGCACTCATCACACCTCCAGAGGGCCATCAGCTGCCAGACGCTGAAAACTTCAAAAAATTATGACCATGCAGAACAACGGCCGTCGTGGGAGAGCATCAGAAAACAACACGTACACAGGAAGCAAGTAAACAATACGTACACGGCGACCATGTGTAAACAAAGAGCGGTATCTGTTTGTCCCACATCTGGGCAGCACGCAGCAGAGCTGAGGACCTGTGCACAGCTGTTCTCCCTGGGCTGTCAGTGGGCTTCACCAGGCTGGGCCTGTCCCAAAGGCCTGTGCTGGGAGGCCTGCACACAGTCTGACATCTGGACTACACAGGAGGGAGGGATCATTCCTGAATTCACAGATTTTTTTTTTTTACCCTACTGCCTCTCTTTTCTATAACACTCTCTCTCTCTTTTCGTTTTCTCCATCCTTCCATAGAGGGGTCCTCGGGTCATAGTCACTTGGGAAAGGATGATGAACATCTCTACACTTGAGCCAGCTGACTCTTTAGCAGCAGGACCGTCCACCCTTGTTCCCTTCATCATCTCATCCCCCCTCACTTTCTACAATTTTTTCCTCCAATGTTCACTTCTCTGTTACACCAGGCTGGCAGGGCTACAGAGGGCGTGGAGCAGGGGGACAATCTTACATGTGCAGTCTGAGAGGAGAGTCGCAGTGAGCGGTGACACATCACAACAACCTTCAGGTCATTAATCAGTCCTGGGTGTCACAACATGTTAATTTCCAGAATGAAAAAACATCACCCACTCATCCAGATTCACCATACCTATAGTTTATTGTATGCCTCCTTTATGGAATGTTCTTTCTTATTATATCAAACTGAGAACCTATTTCACTCATTCTTAAGAGGTTTATAAAAATAATAGTGTAATTTCTATCTGTGGAGGTTAACTATTGATTAATGATATTCAGAACTTTGTCCTTTATTGACCTCTTTGTAAAGGTGCACTGTTCTCCTCCTTGGCTTCATCTAATGAGCTCAGCATCACTGGCTACACTGACTTTGTTTTCAGTCTTATAAGAGACAGAACTTATGCTTAAGCCTCTGAAATGCTTTAAAGAGCTGCCATAACCTTCTGTTATTCTTCTAGTTCTTTGTTCTTGTCTCTTGCTTGATAAGGCATGCCAGCCGCCAAGGTCATGGAGACAGGAGAGAGGAGAGGAAGGGGGGGCTGGGGGTATTTCTCTGGTGTAAATGAATAGTTCTATCTCTCTCTCTAGATGAAGAGGAAGAACCTCATCAAAATGTTGTCTTTTCCCTTCACAAAACGAGACCACATTCAAGTCAGATGAATGAGAATTGTCAAGCGCAAAATCATAATTACAAGCTCGCATATTCCCTCCAGCACTGGGGAACGACTTTATCAGGCACCCATTGGTCTGTTCTTGTGTGTTAGCTGAGGGAGGATCCTCTAAGCCCCTCTCTTGTCTGCAATCTGCGATTGTTGTATAGTATTCCGAGGGGGGTATCAGGGCTGAAAGGACCGAATTTAACAAACCTAATTATCATGCCTTAATTAGTATCAGGGGTAAACCTCGGTGGGACACCTGCAGACTTAATTTATAACCTGACAAGCCAGGAACAAGTGTTAATGTGCCGTATTTATGATAATGCCCCAAAGTGTGCAGGAGGAGCAGGAGGAAGCTCACCTCAACTCTTAGAGAACAATGTGAGAGGCAGGTAATTACAGGAAAAGGGTCTGAAGAGCTCAGGGATCAGCACAGTCCCCACGTTGATACACTGCAATAAAACAACAGCACATGCCGTCTCCGGAATAGACAGGACTTCATAACTTGGCCTTAGTTTGCTTGTAATTTGGGGGATTTACAAAGTAAGACAAATATGAAATGTTATAATAATAATATTAAAAGATAGACATGAGGTGCCGCATTGCGGTTGTACGCCTCCGACAACAAGTGCAGTTTCCATGGACATACTTCTTGATATTTGTTTTTCCTGGATGCATATAAGGTCACTGTGACCTTTGACCACTGAAATATAATCAATTTATTTGAAAATCTTAGTCCAAGTGATAACTGATCAAAAGATGAAGAAATTCCCTCAATTCCCCTTTTCAAGGTCACCGGGACCTTGACCTTTGACCAACAAAATCAAATCTGTTAATCAGTGAGTCCAGGTGAATTGTACCATATGTGATGAAACTCCCTACGGGCAGATCTAATATGATACACTCACATGGGATGTGAGGCCACTGTGACCTTGAACTTTGACATCCGAATTCTATTCAGGTCCTTCTTTAGTCAAACAAGTGAATGTTTGTATCAGATGTGATGAAATTCTTTTTGAGCATTGCTGATATAGTGAGTTCAAAACAACACAGGTTCATGTGAGCTGAACTTTTGATCTTTGACCACCAAAATGTTAACAGTTTATATTTGAGTCTAAGTGAATGTTTGTACCAAATTTGAAATAATTCCCTCAAGGCATTCTTTAGATATCGCTTTAACGGGAAGGGGACATATGGACGGATGGACAGACAACCCCAACACATAATGCTTCTTTCCACTGGCTGTCCCCGCGCAAAGGCATAAAAAGATTAAAGCTAAAAAAGGACAAGGCATTTCCAACTGGTTGACATACATTACACAAATACAGGACCCACATTATCTGAGAACCCTCAGCTCAGAAATGCTAGCCTTCACAGAAAAAGCTGCTACCACATATAAATGGGACAATTGTTGTCCTATTAGTCAAAAATAGATGTGCTGTTTGTCTGTTTTGCCAGCACAAGCATTTACCTTTGCAATCGAAAAAATAGGTTAGCAGGGCGGCGAAGAAACCTGGAAAAATTGTGCATGTTTTGTCGCTCTACACACGGAAGTCTAACCACTAAAGACTTCCGCCCGGCCTCCTCAACAAGAGAGAGCAAGTCGTACTTCGACCAAGCGATTATAGAGGTCATGAAGGATTGTGTAATGTGCTGCAAATCACATGAAATTATAAAAAAAAAAAAAGAGGAAATAACAATTTCAAATTTGGGTGAAAACTTTGTATCAGTTGTACCAAACATAATTTGAAACCGGGGCTTGAACCGGTTAACCTTGTGTACGTGGGATTGGACACGGATGTACAAATTTGAATTTTGACTCACGCTGCGTGCAATCACACTTTGAAGTCAGCCATGTGTGGGACACGATATGTGTGAGAAGTACGGCAATCATTCATCTTTACATCTCTAGCTTCTATTGTATTAATGAAAGGAAGAAGTTGCCCTTCAACAAGTCAATAATACCTGGGTGTTTCCCTTAAACATGTTCTCTGTCACCATTTCTGTGAGAAAAGTATGATTTTCCTCCTGTTTCTTACCGCAGTGTGTTGATGTTATCACAGTGTTCTAGTCACGTTTCTAGAAGCGTGGGCTGGCTGGCATGTCACCATTTCACCTGACCACATTAAAGGAGAACTGTTTAAGGATTTTACATGCTATAGGTTGACCTATTTCTCAGAAGTTTGCTTTAAGATCTAAACCATAAATCAGTCCCTCAGGGAGACAAACACAAATGTGTTTCATTGCGGGTGTGGACAAATATTTACATTTTGAGACTTGAATGAGACCTTAAATTTCGAATGATGCATAATAGTTTAAAATATCTGTGTGGACATTTTGTTGAGTGACATCTTTCTCCGCTCATGTCAATCCTTTAAGAGCTTCAAATATTCTCAGCAGCTACAATTAAATTAGTCTACATCGGATTCTAAGTTGTTTTAGCCTAAAAGTTATTTAAATTTTAGTATGAACTTGTACTCGGTAAAAAATGCATAATGAAGCAGTTTTGTTTTTCTTTATTAGTAACCTATTAGTAAACTAAATTTAGCAGGTTATACAAACAGGAAGAGTCACACTACATGTGATATAAGCAGCCTTTGTTGCTTATATCATCTGGCTACAATCTTGCCAAATCTTACCAATGTTGCTTGTAAAATCTGGCTACAAGCACTAACCCCCAAAAACGTTCTTTGTGTGTGACGGAGCTAAATCACTGATTTTTCAACCATATAATTACAATGTTAGATAGAAAATGTTGAAGTTCTTCTTGCATGTTACCATTTATTTGAATAAAAAAGTTTAGAACTGCACATCCAGAGCAATTGCATGTTTTGTTTGGTGTCGAGCAAAAGAAAATCTTAGTCCTATAACAAAGTCGAACATCTGGCTCCAACTCTCTGAGCTCAAAGTTGATGTCTCTTCTCTGGGCAGGGAAATAGATGCCCTGCGACTCTGGATGATCCATCATGTGCTGAAAGAAGAGGTCATCCGAGAGATGATCACAAGTAAGTGAGTGTGGTGAGGTTAGGTATGTGTGTGGGATTTGTGTGTGTGTGTGTGTGTGAGGGGGTGGAGGGTGGGGGCCGGGAGGGGGCGCCTGTGAATGTATTTTGTTTTCCACATTGTGGAAAGAATAATGTTTTTCTAAGAATCTAAATCACCAAAACCACTAAACAGGGTTTGGCCTCCAGTCCGAAGGCTGTTTAGAGGAACATTATGTAATTTACATGTGGAGAGTATTTTGTTTGTTAAGCCTCAGCCTATACTTCCAAGAGCCAAAATCAATTTACTTAAATTACTGCACTGAGCACTATAATTGTGCACGTAATGAAACAACTGTGAATTTTAATGGATGTGTTCTCAAAAGATTTATGTGTTTCATGTTTGACTGACTGCTTCTGACAGACAAACACTGACTGGGCTGTTTGGTCTTTTTTTGCAGGCTTGCCTGGTGAAAGAGTTTGTGCCTTATGTCTCTAGTGTTGTTAAAATCACTTGCATCAAATCAATGTGTACTTTTTGTATACAAATATGGCCTCTTGTTTTTTTGACCCTGTCATTTCAAGGTTTTGGGAATATAAATATTGCTCAATAAAAATTACATTTGCCTGTAAGAATGAAGGAAATTACATTAAAACCACAAAGTAAGGTTTAAAGCTTCAATAATAACTTACAAATGTGCATGTCTGTTTTCTAACTGAGGTTTTAGCTGTTCTATTTTGTCTTTTTTTTTTTTAACAGCTCATGTGAGGTCGCACTTACTGTAACCGGTTAAGTCACGCCTCTGTTCACAGCCGCAGAGGTTCAGAGAATTTCTCGTCAGTAACATTGCAAAACATTATTTCCATCCCTGAAGTGTCATCAGTGCATGTTTTCCTTCAAGCGGCATCAAGGTTTAGATTTTCTTCCCAGGGAGAAATACTGTATGAGGTCCATCCAGCTTTTATTTTGTCGCCTGTTGTCAAAAGGTTTTTTTCTTTGTAGCTTTTTTTGTTCAGGTGTGCAGAATTGGGGATGGTTGGTGTTGCAACATGAGGGTATATTTGTAGTCACCTTCCATGTCTCATCTTTTTGGAGCAGAGGTATTTATGCCAGCATCGGGTATTGACAGGTAACTGTGAGGCCGCAAGCGCTTTGGCCAGATTGTGAGCAACAGAAAAACTGGATTGAGTAATCAGGCTGTTGGCAGGCAGACAGAAGCCCTCCAGTCGAGCTGAACTGCTTTAAAAGCCCTATCTGCTGTTGTTCCCCTCTGCGCTGGCAGCTTATCATCCAGACAGATTTCAGAGGCCTTGAACCGTGCAGAGAGTCCATCCACGTGTGAGAAAGCCCAGGCTCTCGCTCAGACAATCTGACCCCCTGCCTCGGAGAGATGGAGATAACTCGCCGGCCCGCGTCACTGTGAGAAAAACAAAACCTCACCATCTCCTCGGCTTCTGTTAGTGTCATCCGCATGTCTGGGAGAGGGAGGGGAGATTGTTCCTCCCTACAGAAGTGGGGAGGTTTAAAGTCGCTGCCTGGGGCTGTTAGAGATGATCCCTCAGGGAACGTAGAGCCAAGATCATGATCACTCCTCCACATGACTGGTTCCATGTCAATAGGGTGCACGCACACAAACACCCACACACACACACACACAGATTCTCTCTGTGAGTCTCTCCCCTACTTCCCCCCTCTCTGACGCACACACCCGCACAAGCACATGGGAGGCGCACACACACACAACATGCATGTGCTCTCAACACCTGCCCTCCAAAGGTTCTCTCAGTTAATTTCAACATTAATTATTGACTCAGAGTTTAATTTGAAAGGCAGACGCACTGTAAGCCAGGGGACACTGCTTTAAATAATGTATATGGCCCATTCAGAGGTAATCGTATTGTCATTGATTAATATACATTGGTGCAGTGGAGCATACCTGATGTGTGTGGGAGCCAGGCACTGGGTATGATAAAACTTGGCTCTGAGAGCTGTGTCAGGCCAGGAGCCTCTCTAGGGCCCCGTCCTCCTTGTCTGATGTTTCAATCACAGCTTAGGAGCTGTGATGCATGGAGGCATACACTATCAACTGACTAGATAACATGAGGAGCCCCAGAGAATCCCCACAGCCAGAGAAAGATAGACAAGGAAAAGGTTGGAGGGGAGTAAAAAGGAAGAAATGCAGTCAGGCACAGAGAGGTAAACAAAAATCCAAACAAGAGAGGGAGGAAATGCGGGGGAAATAAATCAATGACAAAAAATTAATTTCTTTATGACGAAAGTGGCTCGAAAATCACCCATCGGGGAGAGATAGAATCAACACAATGAGCTCGAGGATGAGCTGCATCAAGTGTCCCGCGTTGAGGCCGAGGGATTGGGATGGGGATGGTAATGAATTCCAAACCTCTCTGCAGATGGCATGTCACCCTAAGTTTAGTTCAGACAAACGCAGATCTGCCCAGAGAGGAGCGAGGAGCCACGGCTGCTCCAGCGGCGATGAAAAATTCATACGCCGTTGTTACCTAGACGCCATTCAGAGAGCACTGAGTTCAAAAAACATGAACCAATTACAGCCTAAAACTCAACTGTCTGGACACAACACATGCATTTTGATAGACGTAAAAAAACCTAGATGCACTCAAACAGTCAGGCTCCACTTTCTCTAACGCAAACGAACGCTCGCACGCAGACTCTCTCCCTCTTTCTCACACGCTATCGGAGAGATAAACAAATCCTGTCCAAGACTCTCCTCCTTCAGGAGATTGTGAAAGCTTTGGCAAGCTTGAGTGAATATGTTGTTTTTGTTAATACATAAAGATTAGGGGAAACAGTCTCTAGGCTCTTCTCTCCTCCTCTCTTTCTCCCCCTCTCCTCCTCCCCTGCTTTCATCCCTCCCCACCTTCCCTCTGTGTCTGGCAGGAGAGGTGGTCTTGTCAGACAGCTCCTCTCCCACGTACCGCCGAGCTCGGAGAGGTGTGGAGCAAACAGGCTGAATGCTGGGAGGCTTCTGTCTCTCTGCGTCTTAAAACCTTGCGGCTGCTGGAAAATACTCTCTGACAGCAGGCCTATGTGTTCTGCTGTATGTTTGACAGCAGAGGAAGAACAGCCTGCACCAGATACAAAATAGCACCACAGGCAGATGCTTAGCCAATCTGAGAAAGCCTTGCGGGTTGAGTAAGAAACAATATTCTACAACCGAAGAGGGACAGTCCGTTAAATGTGGTTTGTTCAAGACTGTTGACGGGGCTTTTTCTGTTTCTCAGCCTCAGATATACGATACTGAGTAAGTAATGGGGAAATGGTGACCTAAGCGAAGGGGTTGGTTTAAACAACGCTCTCTTATCTCTCTCTTGTGGTAATGCTGGTGTGGAGGTGGGTGTTAAGAAGAGCATGTAAATGCAGAGCGAAAGTGAGGAGGCTCACTTTTCTTCATCAGATATAGCTGCAAGAGACGCAGTGTACACAAGTGTAGATAAGGGCCGAGTCATACCATTTCACCTGGTCGAAGAACTTTGCGTTTTGATCTTTATCAACCTTTTGTGCGTGTGTACAAACACACTTAATCAACAACTTAACAAAGTCTGGAGTGTCCCACATTAAAAGAACAATCAGTGTGGAAAAAGGTCAAAACAAGTATATGCGTCCTCCTCTGAGTGAGGTCAGACTTCACACCGGGCATCTGTGAGCAACCCCTACCTCGAAGTCTTCCAACCACACACTTCCTTTCATTTTCATCTCTCAACAGGCCTAAGAGCCACTGCACACGGCCCTTGGAGGAAAGATTGTTATCATCCAAAGTGAGGAAGAGAGAAAGGCCAAATCGCATCAGCGGCAACACCAACTGCACATAAAGAAGTTCTCCACTGAACAATGGATCTGCCGCGAGCACCACCTCTGTCTCCCAGCTGAGCCACACAGCCAGGGCTTAACCAATGATTGGGGTCAGAGCAGCCGCATGGATGACCAAAGTGCAGCCACCATAATCTAATTGTCATTGTATTGCCTTCAAATGTAAAAGGCATCTCATCTTCAGTATCATGAAGGGAATGGAGTGTAGATGAATAGGTCTGCGGCCTGTGTAGGCGACTTTAAACTGATTTAAAGGAGTCTGGTATAGTATTAAGATGCACTTTGGGGTAGTGGTGTTATTCAGGCTTCACAATAAAGCTCGCTCGGAATGATACACAAAAGTAATTGAAGCCCAACAACTCCATTTAATCCCGATTCAACGGCCTCTTTATACAAACTAATGCAACATCAAGAATATGCTTGAAAGTAAACACGTCTGATTGAAAATACAAACGTATTAAGAACATACAGACGTATATAAAGATGGACGGCGCGTCTGCACTTACTCCCGCTATCCAGAGAAGGACCTGACCCATCATACGCATTTGAAGTCAGAGTCTGCGCAGAGGCAATCACGGGATGTTTACAAGAAAGAGTATGACAAAATTATGTATTATATATACATGTAATAAAAGTATCTAAATTTATCTAAGATAATGAGTCACGGTCACTGGGGTAAAAGAAGTCGCTCTCTCTTCTTTCTCCATCTCTTCAGGTCGTTACACTGGACTCTATGTTTCTACAGGTGTGATCAGTCACTTCCATTATCTCAATTTCATCTAGTTCAGCGTTGTGTACAGTTTATTAAAACTCATTGAAAGAAGACATTCCTCAAGCCAAATTCTACACAATGAGTTTTTAAACATCATGATTTATTATATGTGGTATTTTCATTTTCAGCTCTTAACCAAACCGGATCACTCTAAAAGTGAGTTATTGTAGACCTTAAGTACTTAAAAAAAAAAATAATGACGGAAATATTTTTTGTTCCTCTCGACACTTCATCCAACAGTCTTTGTATTTATGCAGATGGGTATCGTTTCCTTTACAAGTCCGTAAAATTTAGTCATATCTTGTGGACAAAGCAACAATGTCAGGCTACTCTAATATCTCACAGAAATATGCACGCATATTTATAACAGCCCACATCGGTGATGCCAGCATCCATCTGCACTTAGCTGCAGCCTCCTCCTTCATTAGCCAATGGCACCTTTAGCTTATGGTCAGAGCTGCAGCAGTGTCTATAGTGTAATGAAATTTACGAAGAAGAGCCACTTGGTATGCCAGCGATGCGGCAGCAAGTCCCCATGCTCAGTGAAAACCACACGCTCGCTTTTATAGATTGGATAATGGCTTGCATGAAAATGGTTTCACACTAACATAAATCAAATGTCAAAATACAACCAGAGCAAGACAATTCCCATGGTGAATACATGGACACACACACGCACGCACACACACACACACACTGCACGCAAACTGCAGACACACATGCTCAAAACCATCACCCGTCCAAACAGCTCACAGTCCTGCTTATGCAGATACATGTAGGGCTTAATAGCATACATAATAATTTATTAAGAAATGTTAAATATTCATCAATATTAAATTAATCATTTATAGCAGATCTTTAAATAAAAGGGTGTCCTTGAAGTTTTAGATGTGAGGAGTGTCTTTAGCAAAGAGCCAATCCCCTGTGGACATTTTAAATCTCTGATGTACAACACTTGGGCTGCTGTTGTATAATGACTGTACCACTTTGATATTGTCTCACACAAAGTAAGAACACACAAGCACAGAAAAAATGTCCCTGAAAAGTTATTTATTGTTACAGCCATAATGTATGTTATCCCCCGTTGTTTGGGAAATTGGAAATAATGCAACATAACTGGAAAGCTGTGAGGAATGTAAATATTTGGTTGGGAAAAGTTCTCTTATGTTGTTTTGAAATGTTACAGCAGCCTCCACAACCTGTGGGCTAAGAGACATAAACTTGTCCAGCTCCTTAAGTCCTTCACATCCTCTTACATTTTAAAGTATAAGGCTAAATGTACAAAATACACACTCACCACTCAATAAAACATGTTATACTCAAGAAGTATGGAAATCTCAAGTTGAATTTTACATCTTCTACACTATCAAGGTGTATTTAATCACTCGCGGCTTGCAAGAATGAAGTCATCCCACCCTATTCGTCTGTGGCCATGAAGGCAGAAGAGGGGAAGGACGCGGCTCCTTGCCAGGGCACACCGGCTGGTGAGACTGCATGGGACACGCTTTTACACAGCAGCTCAGTGCCAACCACACCTGTGCCCACAAAGGCTCCACACTCTCCAGGGCACACTGAGGTCACCCGGACACTGCTAGCCCCACCTGTCCCTCTCCTCATCCTCTCACCCTCGTATAGATCCGATTGGAAAACTCCCAGATGGAGCAACATGCTGGACGCACGCATGATCGGCTGCTCCGCGAAGGGCAGACGATGTAAAGAACATTCTACAGACAAAGTCGGCACGAGAGTGGGGAAGTATTTTCTCTTCTAATTCCCAGAGTACAGAGCAGCCGTATTCCCTCTCATCCTATCCATACCATTCCCCTTATCAGTTGAGCTGATGCCCTCAGGCAGGAGAGCAGTGAGTTAGGTCGCTCCATCAGTATGGGTAAAAGCAAGGTTTGGTGCGGGGTTAGGCAAAAGGAGGCTTACAAAAGATTATACTGCCATGATACCAAATAATCAGGAGCTAATTCATTGTGTGGCCCTATCTCATCGCTCCCTAAGCCTCCTTATTAAGGGGCTTACATCTACATTTGCAGCTGATGAGGGTGCTTCTCCTCTCTTAAATTTAAACAGATTGAGACGGCACACTAAAATTAGATTTGGACCTCACTTCTCCACTATCTGTGATACGTGTCGATGATGGAGTCGCACATTCATGTTAAATCCATCACCTAAAGGAATGAAAGGATTTGTTTTGTTCGAAATGCGGAGATCTGAGTGTTTCATCTACATCTGATTATTTTATCGATATCAGGTACTGTGGCAGGTCTGCAGATAAAAGGCTTAGACCTCTGAAACAAAGCCTTCTTCTCAGCACAGGTCATATTCATTTTAAAGTTTCATTTTATCTAAAGCATCAACTACATTTATGTTCCCCATGCATGTTAAAATGAAAAAAAAATGAATGACATTTATAGAAGGAGGCAGTTTTTTTGGGGGGGGGTCAATTTGTAAGACTGCTTCTCGCTCTGATTAGTTCTTTTATCACAAATTTTGAAATGCATGGAGGAGAATTTCATTATAGTCATACATGGATATATCATACCAGCAGGAAAGCCCTCATGGAGCCCAGGCTTCACCATAAATCAGGCTAAATTCCCTAGAAAGAAGAACGCAGGAGGACACCAGCACTAAAATAGAATCACCCAGGGCTACTTCTGATTGAATGTTTTATCACAGACAATCCTGAGTGGCGGAAAAAAAGAAACTAATTCATTCATCCTGCTCAAGTAAAGAACTGTAACAACCATGTAATTCCTCCGAGATTTTGTCATTGCAGAGCACTTTGATTTGTCATGTTACTCATGTCTTTTCATCCTTCTTTCTTCCTGCACTTGGCTCTACACTCGGGTATCGTGTGCTGTAATTCAGCTTTTTATAACCCCCTCGCTCATTCACCTATTGAGTATCTGCCACCGTAGTACCAGGGCCACATGAGTTCATCACTCCGTCTCAGTAAAAGGATACAATAAGTATGTGTGCAGGGCAGCTTAGGAAGGGCACGGATATCCATCAGCAGCGCATGTGATGGATCACGGTGGTGTCTGCGATGAATAGACATGCAACACAAAATACAGTGAGGCCAAAACGGGCAGGAATATACATTACATCCATTTAATCATCGGCGCGTGTTAGGAAGGCAGGCGGGCCTTGCTTTCTCTATTCCTGCCGCCTTCAAAAAAGCTTTGCGTAGATTGATTATGTACAGAGACGCAGCGAGCATAGCTGCAAAACACCTGCCAAGAAGAGGAGGCAGTAAGCTTTTTCACTGATACACAAAAAGCATGCAAGAAGACAGAGCGAGAAGAAAGAATGGATGCCTGCGTGTACTCAGATAAATAGCAGTGAGTGAGCAGAGGACTGATGGAAGTCCAGCTCCTCAGCACGGCCACACTTAAGTCACCGCTCCACGTTCCATGCTTCTCATCTCCTGTGTGCCACTTGTGGAGCACAGAGCTTGACACAGTGACGGTTTGCAAAACCTTCAGAGAGACACAGGAGGCGAAAGTTCAGCACAGAGCTGAGGGGAAATGTCGGAGGATATCAGAGTTTTCACAGCTGTCAGTTAGAGGATCCAGGACGACTACCCAGTAAAAGGAAGCAGGTCATTAGGAAGGAATACGAAACGTGGAAAAATGATAAGGTATTCACGGGGTTCAAAATCTCATCATCATCTCTGAGCACGTATCCGTCTTGATGCCCTAGGCCTTATTTAACCTCGGAGTTAAAATACTCACAGCCTTTTTACACCCACATGAAACTGGGCCATTAAGGTCATCCTGGATAAATGTATTCATGAAGTGTGATCTGCATGAACGGAAAAAAATGGGCTGTGAGACGGCCCTGCCAGAGACGTCTCCGCAGTGATGATGTGATTGATGATGATTAGAGATCTTGTCTTAAATCGATTTTGCAGGACATGTCATCTGCATTTCATTTGCAGGACGAGTGGCTGCTCTCAGTGCTACAATGTAAACACGTCTCCTGTCCTTCATTCAAAGAGCGCTATTCCATACAGCCTCTAGCACCACAGACTGTGTTTTCTACCCAACAGAGACCAACAGAAAGCCCTCTAGTTTCAGCTTAACTTCTGTTTGTCTGAGGTGTTGAAGGACTCGCACCTTACAAAGGATGAAGGGAGAGGCAGCGGAAAGAAAGAAAAACAAGGCAACAGGAAGAGCAGCAAGCGGGGAGCAATTTTGTAACGCTTGAAAAGACACTTTCGATAAAGGCGAGCACAGCTCCTTTAATCTTTCTTTTATGAGGGGTGAAGACATAGGGAGCAGTTAGTTTTTCCAATATACATGGAAAGGTTGAACTGCTCTTTCATCCGGATTCAATAACACTCGCTGTTCATGAATATAGATAAGAAACATGCAAATAAAAAAGATTCTGTCAATTTTGTTGTTTTAGTTGAATTTCTAAATTTAAAATTGAGTGTGCTTGACCTTTTTAAAGATGTGTAATTGGCCTCGAGTACAGAATATATATTAAATAGGTTATTATATTTGTATTATCTTCTTTGAGAAAAAAAGAAACAACACCATGCTGCCTTTCATTTTGTCCTTAGCAGAGGGTCTTCTGAGTGACATGGCAGTGGGCTGTCTCTCACAGCCGGACCACAGAGCTCCTCTCACCTCTGTCTCATCTGGGAAGCCCTGGGGTTGGGCTGAGGGAAGAAAGAAGGCTGAAGGCACGGCCGGATGAAAAACGAGGGTGTCACAACATTGTTGCAAGGTTAGCACACCCGCTAATGGAGCTGTGCTGGGGCAGGGCACCCTGAGGATCGACCCCGCCAAGGGGGGCATGTACAAGCCCAAGATAAACTACTGTAGGGGGCATGGCACTGCCCCAAGCCCCTCTACTGCCCGCTAAGCACTCACACACATGCACACACTCTGACACACACACACACACACACACACACACAAACCACCACCACAGGCTAAAGACACCCTCTCAACATTTATAGCTGACCATCAGATACAGTACTGAGAGATACCCAGTGCTGCTCATAAAGCAAAGTGTTTGACACAGCACTATCCGATGTTTATAAAAAGATGAGTAACACTGTAACTTCACTCCGACAGGATTACAGCACAGCACTGTCACATCTTAACTTTGTACTCCGCCAGTCACGAATGACAACATCTATTTTCACACTATATTGACAGTGGAGACATTCATGTTTTTTTATTTCATGCAGAGATAACTGATCTATCCGACCCACACGAATCCCTCCACAAATAAAGAAAACATATCATGTAAAATGGGAAAAGAAAATTGTGTGAGCAGATCTCAAGCCTCAAGCGTGAAGGGACCACTCCATGTTTAATGTTTCAGAATAATCTGCCAAGCCGCTGTGCCGCTGTCCAGACTGACCGCGTTGACAACATAGAAACATGCTTGTCTTCCATCCTTTCAGCAGCATAGATGATTTTAACACAGCCAGGTAAATCCTGATTATCCCAAGAGCTCAGAGGGCACTGCAGACAGCCGAGAGAGAAATGAGAGAAGGAAAAGAAAGAGACATATGGCTGACATGCTCCCGCTGCGCGGGGTTGCACTGCTGAGCGGTCAAGTGTGGGGAGTTTCAGACAGAGGGGACATGAGGAATGACATTCCCTGGAAGATCTCTCGCTCACATGGGACAGGGAGTTGACAAAGGCGGCTCTGTTTGGCAGAATGGCAGCCGTATTAATGACCAGTTTATCACTGTTTGTCAGGGGAGGGAAAAAGGAAAGATGGGAAGGAGGAAAACGTTTCCCAGCAGGCCTTTAAGGAGACTGACTTCCTGCCAGGAGAGGAGAGGAATGCTGACATCTTCCTGTTGGCTGCTCACAGGCCTTTTTGATTGGTCATGAGGGGATATAGATGGGTCAGTAAGCCATGCTTTGATTGGACAGACGGAATGTGAAGAGGTCAATGCAGAGTCCAGTCAATGTCAGGTCTAGGGTGAAGGTTGATGTGAGAGTGAAAGACCCTCCATTGGAGTAAGGGAAGGAAGAGGGGGGGCAGACTAGAGAAAAACCTGGAATAAAGGGGAATGACTCGACAGAAACAATTCTGAATACTGCCACTTCTTCTTTGTTTAGCACGTTCAGAAGATAAAGTTTTGTTGAGTACAATATTGTCCTGATGTATTACACCATGAACCAGCAGAGAGTGTTCAGAATCAGAATCAGAATCAGAAGTATTTTATTGCCAAGTAGGTTTACACCTACAAGGAATTTGCTCTGGTTATTGGTGCTTACAATGAACATTGTATTCATACAAAGTAGCATTTATTTTGACATAAACATTTCTGAATAAAAATATATGAAAGATAAAAGATATAAAAAGTGAAGTAAAAAGTGAAATGCAAAATGCAAAACATTATACAGTGTCCGATTGCAATATGCAATGTAATACAGTATAATTTCCCTCTTCTTCAGCTGCAACATCAATGTTAATCAGAAGCACGTTTCCTAAGTGTATCAGACAGTATCTCAAACAGAGGGTGGCTGTGGTAATCTCTCTGTCTCTGTGCCTGACACAGTGAGATGGGAGGTGAAACAGACTAGTTATAGGCAGGATCGAGCCCGCAGAGCATCCAGCAGAGAAAGGCCTGTCCAACAAGCTTCACCAAAGCCCCTGTCGCTGATTTAACAAAGCCCCTCTTATTCAGGGCGGCAGACAGAGGCCCACGGGGAGAAAACCTCAAAGACTTTAACAACACCTCAAACCCCAGTCTCAATGACGGCTTGTTTCTTTCATTATGGAGCTCAAACGGGGGCTCTGTGGGTGCCAGTGTGGGCATGCCCGTATTAAAGCGAAAATAAGCCTCTGCCCACACATTATCGCTCACATGGCACCGACACCCACAGGCATGATTGCGTGGAATTTTCCAGTGCGAGCATCTCATCATCCCGCGTAATATGTTTCCACGTGCAGCAGCAATTAAAGTGCCCAAACACAGAAGCAGTAACAGGAGCCACTCTGGCACCATGTTTCTGCAGTCCTGTGGAAACCACAGCGCGCAGTAGATACCTTACATGAAAAGCTGCCATACCCAATAACACATGGCACATATGATAATGTAGAAACACACCAGGGACGTCAGACAGATATATACCAAAAAGCATATCTCAAACAAATCATTATGTTACTGCTGTTTTCCACCTCATGTAAATATTAGTTTTTTTTCTTTACCTTTCTCTAATTTATATTTCGGGTCTTTTGTGTCTCTCTGGGGAGACTCTGCAAGGAAGGACAACAATTTAATTTTAACGGAAAAATCTGACATTTTATCACAGAAATATTTAATTCTGCCACATATGTGAAACAGTCACCATAGTCCCATTATTTGTTCTGAATCCACAGGCTTGTCTGCTCCGACTCAAACATTTTAGCTGACAACCCTCAGTAGTAAAGATTTACGCAGCATTTCTTTCATTCATCCTCTTCTTCCGATTATCTTCTCTCTGCTTCTCCCTTAGTTTCACTATGATGTCTAACACAGTTTTAAAACTCGATTAAATCTCTAAGACGGTTCAATGAACATACACCATGACGTCAATTTGTCCTTTTCTATTTAAGCCTGATGTCAATTTATTGTAATAAGAACACGCACACGCACACACACTGCATACGTTCAGGTTTTCCAGCAACCTCTACCAAGATTGCATAAGAAACACAACACCCACAGACCTGCAACAGGACACGTTCACTTCCGCTTTCGACACAGCGTCGCTATTCCGATAATCTTCCCACCCACCTGATCGCTCATATGCAATATACTGAAAATGGACAGCGATCTATCACCGGCATCAAGCTGAAAGCACTGAACTCCTACTGCTCTCTGAAACTGCACAGGTTCAGTCACTCTGCACTACACACCCGGGCCAACTCTGACCCCTTCATACACTGATGGTATTGTGGTGTTTAATCATACTGAGAGTTATGAGAAAAACCGAGGTTACAAGGAGCAGCATAATATAATAATTGTGACCGGTCCTGAGGAGAGTCTTATTAAAAAAGTTTACAGGGGAGGTAAAGTACAGTGGGCTGAAGCTGGCAAAAGGTGATCTGGAGTTATGGTTTTGAGGGACAGTACGAAAGTGCTTTGGGAATAGTGGGGTTAATAGTCCAGGGAAGACAGGCCTGGCACCAGCATGTTATAATAATACACTTGGCAGCTAGAATGGTGTCAACCCCTTAATTCCCCCGGGGAGAGAAGGACACAGCCTAATCTGTATTCAGTCCTGACATTGTCCACATCTGATATGGAACATTAGCCCCTAACTCTCTCTATAGACTAGTGTCCTTCGGTTTATATTACTTTATGTTAATAGAGAGAGAAAACTCCATGTGCTGTCGTTTGTCATTGTTAGCAGGGGTGCTCCCTGAGCCTGTTTGAAATGCATTTGTTTAGAAGAGAAAAGGGGGGGGGGGGAAGGTAAACCTGCCTGCCCGGGGAACCTCGTTGTTTTTCCATCTCTATTGATCTTTGATCCAACCAAGGGCCTTCTCTGCCCCCCCTTACTCTCCTTGTCCTGTGTTCTGCACTCTCCGCTCACCACTTATTTTCCATTCTCTCTCTCTCCACTACAAAGTCGGCTGGGAGCGATACTGACCCGGGGCAGTTGAGCCTGTGAGGGAGAACAAGCACAGACTTCCAGGACCAACACCTGGTTTCCTCCTTCTATGTCTTCAATGGTCAATATGTCTTAGCTGAACATTAAGCAACTGCCCGGCTTCATCATATAGAACAACCCACTGTGCTGACAAGATTTAAAGAAAAAAGACATCAGTGAAAAAATGAACTGTAAAGTAAAAGGAGGTCAGACAGAGTGACATTGATTTCTCCTGATTGGTCTTGAAGTATTTTTTCCGCGGTTCTTAGCTTAGACAGATAATTATTTACAATAAAAATGAAGAGCACACCAACACGAATAAATATGTTAAGCAGTTGCTCTACAAGAGATGAGCCACATTTACATTGTTGCTTAACACAACTCGCGCTTCCTTATTTGAATAAAATAAGATGAGGGAACGTCTGGCGATGCTGGTGGAGGGAATATTGTTTAAATCTGACAATATTCTCCGACTTCTGTTGGAATTAATTCAGCTAATTGTCTTCAGCCCAATTAGAGTCTATTCCCCTCTGCAGTCTGTTGAAACAGTGCCGAGCTAATTGGATTAAATCTTTATCATTCCTTGGGAAACAGAGAGAAGGGGGAATATGAAGAAACACTACAGCCTTTTTTAATTAAATCTAACCTAATGACTGTGCTTTTATTAACATCCGACTTTTTCATGCCTCCGTGCTGCAAATAGGACAGGAAATCTGAAGGCAGAGACTTTTACATGACCAATTTATTGACTGTGAACCCTTGTCGACGATGATACCCGCATGTGATCACCAAAGAACAGCTCTAGGTTCACTCTCTTCGGTCTCGTTCTACCACACTCGTCACAGGAGCCTCATTGTAAACCTGTGAGTGCACAGTACAGTTAAAAGCATGTCCCTGTATACCAACTGGCCCTACTCATCCCCTTAAATGCCAATAATAATTAATGGTATTACAGCAGGATACTTCTGCGGCCCTTAAACTCTGCTTTATTAGTGGCCTTTAGATAGGCCAGGTGGAGCTGGCTGCGCGGATCAAGCAGGCTTTGCCAATCCTTGCTAGGACATAAAAATGGTTTAGGGATGAAAAAATACATTGGTTACTGCTGAGGATTATTAAAAGAATGTATAAAGGGAGCCTATTTATGTGTGAGACATCCAACTGCTCTGAACACCGGGATCCAATGTTTGTTTTCCTTCACAGAAATCCTATGGACATCTGCTTCACGCACCACTGGTTCTGCCAAAACATAGTACGTAGTCCTATAGTACGTCTACTTGAGTCGTACTATAGGAATTTATTGTATTTCATCATATATATAACCAACGTCAAAGGTTTACTATATAGACCTGCGATGACAGCAGAACATAATTCAGCAATGAAATCTAACAATGTTACCTCTAGTGTTACCTGACGGCACATATACAGCTAGTAACAGAAAAATCTCCATTAGTTGCAAATGTCAATATCAATAAAAATCTTTGAAAAAGGCTCAACTTCTCCATCGATATATCAATTATCAGGCATGGTAGGCACTGGGTAGATACAATGTGATTGACAGATTGTACCATCTAATTGGTACAGGTCATTGGTCCCCCCTCCCACTCAAATATATTGCATCTGTTATTTTTTTAAAACAACATGGTGCTGGACAAAATGCTAAACTCAAGGATTCAAAACTACAGTTCACAAACCAATGGGTGAGGTCAAGGCAAGTTGCATCATTAATAGACTAAAGGCCATTGTTATGCTACACAATAAGCGTTGTGTAAGTGCGATATTTACCTGCACTAAGCTGTATTGCTGTCAACTTTTGTGCTGGCTAACATGATGGATCAGATTGGGACCTGGATGGATGGATTTGTGAAGTTCCCATTTCCTTTGCATTTACTTTCACAACCTCCTGATGAAGAACCAGTCCTCAGCAGGTTTCTGAATGTTCATCCAATCAGAAGAATGTGGGCCTTTTAAGGAGAGCTGAGCCATTATTGCCCCTTTCAGCCAGGGGTTTGGCTGAGGAACTGAATAACAGATTGAAATAAATAAAAAGCCTCTTTTTCCTAATTGTGCAGCATACAAAGCCAAAGAATAAACGCAGTAGAACCACACATCATTCACAGGAACTCTTAGGAACATCGTATTATGTTCATTACCATCTATAGTCCCATCAAAACCACAGCAATGAACTGTGTTTTTACTCTCTCCAATTCATGAGAATGGCCACTTGCTACCAGCTCCGACTATAAAAAGGACAGTAAAAGAGCCATTCGCGTTCATGGTAATTATATGTTTTGTCAAAGTGTCCACAGAATCCCAGCCAGTGACCAATTTCTCCTTGAGGATAAACTATTCAGAATCAAGAGCTCATGCCCCCCCAACAAACAATCACAGCTTATTTTTGAGATGGAGAAGATGACAGGGAAAGCAGGAAAGATGGACACAGAGGTTACAGATACTGCCTTATATCATAAATTACCATTTTAAAGCAATAACATCTGGAGCCACAGCTAGAACGTATGAGAGTGTCTCCATGCAAAGCAGGAATTAAGTGATTTGAAGCTGAACTACTAAAACATGGGCACATGACTATGAAGATCCAAGACATAATATTTGACAAAAGTTTGACTTTCAAAATTCAGACACTGACCAAACAAGTCTCTTTCTATCTGTAATTTTCAAATCTGCATGACATACACAAATCCTTTGTGTTTTTCTGTTTTGTTGGATTACAAACTGGACTAGAAATGCGTTTTTCAGGCTTGGACCAATTTACCACCACTTTGAAGGTGCAAAATACTTTATTTGAGACACAAATAATGATCAAGACAAAAAATTGGGGTCTGCCCTCAGAGTCAACATGTTGTAGAGCAAACTTACAGCTGCAAATCTCGTGAGACATGTCTCTAATTGCTTACCTCTTGCCCTCTTAGAGAGGTTGTGTCTTCAAGTCATCATCATTAAACCACTCCAGTTTAGCTTTAGCTGTATGTTTTGTCCTGCTGAGTAGTGAGTCTCCGTCTTGAATTTCTGGCAAACTAAATACCGGTTTTCCTAAAGAATTGCTCTGTATTTAGTTAAATTTTTCCTGCAATCCTGACCAGTTTTCCAACCCCTGCTGATGAAAAGCATCATCACACCATGAAGCTGCCTCTAATGTGCTCCACTGTGGGAATGCCCTTTGGGAGGCGTTCCCCATAAAGGCCAAAGTTCAATTTTAGTCTCATGTGTTAGGGGAATTGGCCACATGTTGTCTGGCAAACCCAACCTCAATGTTCTTTCTCTTTTGAAAGAATCACTTTTTTTCTGGCCACTCTTCCATATTGACTGTGTTAGTGGATTTATAGGCATGAGCTCTGTCTGTGGAGTTTACGGCTAAAACCGTTCTAATGGACAGATTCGCTGCTGTGGAGTATTACAGCTCCTTCAGTGTTTGTTGAATCTCTGACTTACACCCTCCTTTCCCAGTCTGTGAGTTTTGGTGGTTGTAACATTGGCTGGGGATATTTTTTCCCCATAACCCAAACCTGATCTATATTCTCTCCACAACTCTGAGCCGTCTGAAGTGCTCCATGGTCTTTTCTGCTTACTTATCAATATTGTAAACTTTCTGAATGGATATCTTATACTGTCATGCATGTTGAAGATCCTGTGGCACTTCAGCTGGAACATCATTAACTAATTAGAGGACTTTGACTGGTCATTGGTCAAATCTTAATCTATTTGCACAACAAAAATAATGAATACTTATGCAGGACTTTTGGGCCTTGGTGGAGATATGGGCTCTACTAGGTGCTGTTCTAGTTTATGTATTTATATATAATAAAATATAACAATGTGCACCATTTTGTTGGGTCATTTTCATAACATAATAAAAAACCAATTTAAATTCCAGGTTGTAATGCGATGAAGCTGGAATAATGAAGACCTGGGTGAAGGCACTATAATTCGCTCACTGACCTGGTAGTGCCATTTTAAGCCTTCCACAGTGGATAAGTATAGGACTTAGGTGACTATACTATACTATACAAGAGTTATATGCACTCTGCACTGTCAATATGTACAGTGCATGCATCCACTTAACCTCAGTACATAACAACCATATGTGCAACAATCTCCTGACCACTCAGCTTCTTTGCTTCAGATTGAAGAGCCACTGTATTGATTCAGAGAAACCCAGCCACCTCCCCCTTCTTTAAAGAAGCCAAGTCGTGTGTCCAGCGCTGCTCTGCTCTAAGAATCGTTTCCTTATAGTCTCAGTGGGAGAGACGGGGAAGAGCATCTGGAAAAACAAACAGGAAACCCAGTGAGAGGAAGGTTGGGATGATATACAGCCTGTTGGGAGTACTGCAGCTCACTGCCATGAGAGTGGATTGCACTGGAGGGCAATAGGGAGCACGAGGGGGAATGGTCCGCTTTATACTGCATGCCTCATGAAAATATAATGAACAGGAGCCAACGACCCAACAAACATCCACAGGAAGACACAGCAGCGCAGACAGGCTTTTACACACAAACACACACACACTTTATAAAATTTTAGATGAAGCATCTGCAGCATTCGTCACAAAAAAAGATCTAAAGAACATACTAGGGTTGATTATCTACCGAGCCGGTTACCACATTATATATTCAACCTTTTTTTATGATTATCCGAATTTTTGATGTGATTGCTGATAAAATGAAATAATATAAAACTACTTTAGCTACGATGCAGCCCCCGCTCCGATCCCTGCCTGTGATCACCACTCTTTGGTCTCCAGACATGTCCTGACCCATCTGATTGGTGATGAGTCATGGCCTATCAACATTGCGACTTCCACAGATGACCATGAAGACTGGAGCGAACCAGTTTTTTCGAGGTTAGGACAGAAGTTAAAAGACATAATAATTGATTTTGAAACTTCAAAAACACCAAAAGACTAATAAGTTTAACCCTACTCTGTTGACAGGTTATCAGCAACATGTAGCTAAAACTAAGGCAGGGTGATTGAACAGTCCTGCAATCAATCTTCCCTTCATGAATGTTCAGTTGTTATTAAAGAGACAGAGATGAATCAACAGTAGGTTGAGCTGAGGTGCTTCTATTTTTTATCCTACCTTCATTCCTTTCAATGGGGTGGACAAAATATTTAACCACCCTTGAAATTATTCAGAGACTTTATATTGTAGTGGTTCTTACTTATGATGCTAAGATTAAAAAAATTTAAAGAATTTATACAGGTTCAAAATATATACATGTTATCGGCTCTATTGTTGGTAGTAATCAGTATTATAATCTGTACCCCCATCTCACATATCAGCCAGTCCTGCAGCACACACAGTAGAATGTGTTGTCTCTATATTTATCAGAGGTCATTATATTTGATTACAAACACCATTCATGTTTTATAATATTTTTATAAATATAAATTTTTTGTTCAAAATACTTCTTCACTGTGATTTTTTAGAAACAATTTAGTGACAGACATGAAACCGAGCAAATCCTGAGAAAACCTGGTGAGTCCCTTTACTCAGACACTCTCACAAAGTGCATGCCCTCTCATGCATGAATCGCCAGAACCTGAGTTATGTGGTCTGAGTTTTGGATTTGTTGGAGACGTTAGTGAAAACATTTGCTAAATCCTTTGAGGCAGACATGAAGGGGAAAGCAATGTGTTAGAGACTTAGCTCTGCAGCAAAGGACAGACATGTCTGATGATATAATTTTAGTGGGACATGAAATATGTAAACCATGCTATTTCATGCCTGTCTACACACACACTTCACGACATAAATGTCCCATGTTGACACTGTGAATGGGATTTCAAGGATCTGTTTTGCGACTGTGGAAATGTTTCATACATATTGAAAAGGACTGCTCAGTAAAATGGATGTCTAAATCTGAGTGGGCAAATGACATCGCACACAGCACAGGGCAGGGGGATAGCGATCAATGCAGATCATAAACAGAATACGATAAAGTAATCCATTGCCATTAACAGCAAATGGGCATTGTATTGGAGGCCCTTTGGAGGCAGACATGCATACGCTTCAGTTTACCAAGCAACTTGGCTGAAAGAGGAATGGCCATGTCTCACAAGTGGGGTGGACAAAAAAACATGTAAAACCTTTTCCGTGTACAGATGCACTAAGAAATGTTTTATTAAGAGGAGACAGAGGGAAATAATTTTGACTAAAAAAAATAAAAACCTTTGAATGGAGACACACACACTGTGACTACTATACACAAAACACACGCACACACGCACGTACGCACGCATCTCATCAGGCAGCTCTGACACGCCAGCCTCCCGCATGTGTCGGTGAAACCTGAGTCCTTCTCTGTCACACTCCCAACATCTGGATCTGTTAAGAAAATGAACAGCCTGGCTATTCCACTGTCATTTAACCTGAAAGCAATTCAGCCATGTGTTGAAAAGTTTTCTTGGAGACTCACAGGGCTGCTTGGAAAAGTGCCTCCCTATCATCAATCAGCCACCTCCCTCTATTGAGTAACAGTGCCTTGTTGAAGTTTTCTTCACATAAGTTAACATTAAGGCACAGATTTCTGCAATAGCCTTGAAAATATGAGAGATTTGCCGGTCTAGTGAAGAGGACACTTGTGACCACCTGATAAACATTTAATAAATATTAAGTTCAATTTAAGTGTGAAAAATTATGCCGATTTATTTCTAACATTTAAGAAACTTTTAGTCTTGAGTAGTAAAATAGAATATCTACTGGGCCACATGAAAAGTACAGTTTAAGACACATTTTTCTGAATATTTGTAATGTTCTTTTTTCTTTACTTCATATAATGGTCCCGAAACGCTCAAGGGATTAAACTAATTTAACAAATGACATATTATAATGTCACTTGGTAGTTTGCTGTTTTCCTCACTTATTTTATGTATTTCTTTTGGTCTGAGTTGAGACTTGTCCAGCGATTTAAGCTTTTAGATCACTGTCCTTGGGATCTTGAGGATATCTATTAAATAATTCAACAAAACAAGAGAGGGATAGGTAACAGGGTGAAGGCCTGAAGTAACTCAATCAGAGCTGCCTGTCGGACGTTCCCCCCCTTGCCCTAAGAACTCGCACAATGGCTATGGCTGCCACACTCTGAGGTCAAAGGCTGTTTGTTGACCACAAACCACATAAAATTGGTTGCTCTGTAGCCATGGCCGGGGGTCGACCACAGTGTGGTCAGTGTGATAATGGGAGTTGCTATAGTAATCATGTTGCACTAACACGCCAACACCTACATACATCAAAAGGAATGAATATGCAGTCACACAAACCATCTTGTGTGTATGAATGAGGTCATATGAGGGGGAAATAAATCGTCTTTCATCAGTCACACATTACCAAACACTGACATTAACAGTAATTTAACTTTGACATAATAGAAAGGTCAGAGACATAAAGTAACCACACTTTCCTGTCAGTTTCCTTTGACTTGCCCAGAACATGTGAATCAGAATCTGTGCTTTTCTTCATTCTTGCAAACAGTTTTTTTTTTTTAACTATCCACAAGAGTTTAAAGTCCCCATTTACGAATTATCAGAAATAAGTTTGCAATCCTAATGTACCAAGAGGCAACGATTAGTACTTTTTGTTCCATAGCTGAGCCTTAACATTTCTGCTGTTCGAAACAGAAAAAAGAGTTGTTCCCCTTGAAATCTTAATCTTCACTTGATGTAGATATTTCTTCATATAAAGTTGTTTGAATAACGTCCCTCAGAAGTGGCACGTACTATCCACTTTGACGGTATAATTGTCACAAGTCCAGAATCTGCTGTACATGAATAAGATGCAACAAAAGTATGCTTAAGATGCGGGGTCAATAAGACAGAGCTGCAGTGTTCCAGCAGCTGGTTTGTTTGGTTATAGTTCACAATAGAGATAAAATATGTTGTAATCGACTATCCAAACATGTCTTTAGTCAATATACTGAGGAGAGAAAAAAAGGCTATTGAAGCAAAGCGTGGGGGGAGAAAGAAAGAGAGCCAGTCGCCAATCGGTGAAAGAGAGAGAGGGAGAGAGAGCGACCGAGAGAAAGCTGGTCCCAGAAACAGACCACGATCTATTAGTCTAGCTCTACAATAGCCGGAAATCTCATATTGGGGTCATGCATTCCTTATCTGCAAGTGAATTTTCACATGCCAGATAATGTTCTAATGATTAATGGAGTTGAATGAATAATGGTGTTGAAGAAGAGTGTTATTTTTACACAGTGGCAGCTGGTAGCACACACAGTTAACCTAAAAAGTGAAGATCACGCTTGAGGGCACTTTTCTCAAGTCCTCCCCACAAAGGACCTTCAGCTAAACTAAGCCATTTTTTCCATAGATTTAAATACAAATATTCTAAACCAGATTCTGTGAATTTGTGCACATGTAAAGAATGACTGTACAGGCAACTCAATGATGCAATAGTCCCTTCTTGGGAACGCTATAGCCGCTACATGCCGCGAGTTGCAAAAGCAGCTATTGTCGACCCTTCAGCTGCACATTAACAGTGCAGCACTGCCTTGTGGGATAGAGATGATAGAGATGGCAAATATTCTTCCCCATCCTGCTCTCTAAGCAGGTGTTGTGTGGGTAAACTGGCACTGGTGGACATGCCACTCTAATTTCATTGACAGGTTTATGACCTTTTATGTGTCCCAGCTGCCATGTTTATGACAGGCTGACTGTGCGTTCATGTTCAACAACATTAAACATGCATAAGCTAGACACGGCGGCCCGCCACACAGCAAACAATGCTCTCTTCACCAGCCATGAGCATCCTACATGTATTTGGAGGGAATGATCTGGATTCACTAAAAACAGGCAGAAATGGATAAAGAGAAGGACACTTAGATGGAATTCCATTGGCAGGGATAAATTCAAGCAAAAAATTAAATCTAAATTTTATTGGACCGTTTGCCTCAACAATTGAACTTAGTATATTTGTTTCTTCTATAGCCAGACAAGATCAGACAAGGTGCGATGGTTGGACCTACAGCACTGGGAGTGAGTGTCAGTTCCCCAGACCCAGAAGCATGTTGGGTAATAAATAACACCTCTGGGAAGTTCTCTCAAACAAAAACTTGGAGCTGTACTTGCTCCTGGAGTACAGTAGAATAGCCCTCAGACAGAGGAGCAAACGTGAAAGAGGACGTTACAGCCAGTGATTTATGGACCATTGTTGTTTGGAGGGTATTTGGCAAGAGTGGTGGTTCTTCTCTAGCATGTGGGACCCAGTCTTCATCAGGGCTTTCTGACCCTTTGGGATCTAAATCTTAACTTTCACCACAGTTTCAGTTTGTTTCAGATTTTTTTTGTACTGAATTAACTTGATTCCAGCCCCATGATCTAGGATGAAATAGTATGAATATTTTATTAACCAAAAATATCATGATTATCAGAATTATGGTATTTGACTAGATATATAATTATATAATAGTTTGTTTGTGTGTAACTTTGCTTATGGCTTTAGATACAAAGTTATATATAAAATCCAACTGTGCATATGTATATGCTTGTTCCTGTTCACTCTGGTGTGACGAGGGCGATGTCATCAAGATGATGAGTGAGTGAAGCTGCCTTGAGTGTCTAAAACTTCCAAGGAACTGACAAATATAAATATAAGATTTAAATTGTAATGTTTAAAGGGATTTATTTTTTGTTATAATAGTTAACAAAGAAGTATGGTCATGGTTTTGGTAAGAGCCCAATATCCAGACCAATAACAAATAAACAAGCAAAGCTACACATTAAACTCTATTTTAAATGGCTTGCAGATATGTTTTAGGTCTAGAGGACAGACACTCTAGCAACCTCTTCATACTGCAATTGGCCAGCTTTCATCAAGGCAGGCCGTCAATTGATAGGGAGGATGAGCACTAGACAGAGAGATGATGAGTGTGTGAGATATAAAGAGAAAACTGGAGAGATGGTAAGAGACAGAGAAAAAACACAGAAGATAAACAGAAAGAGAAAAAGGTTGAATCTCCCCTGTGATTTGTCGGCCTGATGCCTTAAAGCCAGTGGAGGAGGCATCAGTATCACCAGCCATAACACAACATGTCAGGATCATTATCAGGCTAAGGATATGATTAGAGCCACATCACGCCGTGCCCTGCACTCTTTTCTCATGAGGAATATGTTCCTCGCTGTCCCCTTGTTTCCTTTCCTTTTAAACGGCGATTATAATTTGGTTCTCTGGAGGGGTGCCAGGAAATAAACTGTTTAGTGTCATAGCCATGCCTGAGCAAGCACGCCCTGGCCCAGGCCCCTACCTAGGGACAGGTGCCAGCACAATGCTCCATTTAACACAGCAGCCAAACAGCCTCTGTGTACTTTACCTAAACTGCCATTCTGTATTTTGTAAACTACCGTGGTCACAACATGGATAATTAAATTATTAATTAATTGCTATATTGGACAATCTGCACAAGTCATGTTCAGTGCACATGCAGCAATCTGTCTGCACCAATTATGAATGGGAACAGGGAGTAGGGAACATGTACAGCTCACATTTACTCGCTGGTCTTACATCTTAACAAGGCCTCTGTAGGGCTTAGGACTTCTCACTTTATTAAAAGCAAACATGCAGCTAACAGAAGTGATTGAGAGGTGTTGAGACATCAAGCTGTTGCCTTTTATTTGAGATGTATAAAGCTCTGGAGTCCCAGCAATCCAGAGAACAGGGTCACGGTTAATGAAGATTACCAGATTTATATCATTTTGTTTTGGTGTAAAGAGAGCGTCTTTGAAGAGAAAATACAATACATCTCAGGTTCTTATTCCTTGATTCTATTGCGCGCTAAGTAATGCTGGTTACTTAAGAAGGAAAATAGACAGAAAATAATAAAAAAGGATACGCTGATCAATCATCTCATGTGTTGAGCAGTTATCCTAAATCATGATCTGTTCACAAAAGAGAAATGGAGCCAAATTGCTAATTTATTGAGGGCCGAGTTCCACAAATCACCCAAGGGTACAGAAAATCAATGTTTTCATACTGAATCCCACTTTTTCATCCAATTGTGAAAATTGTAATGTGTTTTGTGCTGCTGCTGACGCATAATATGCTTTAATTTTTATTTTGAAAAACCTTTGTTTATCCCTCCATTATATAGGATCCTAAGCCTTTAACCGCAGTAGAAAACAAAATCGCAGCAGCATAGAGCAATGATGGGCTAAATGAATCCGAATGCAGTTAAACATGTTGCATTTTAATAAGCACACAGTCATAAATGGTGGCAGCCTCAAAAAATGTTATGATTAAATTTCATCAGCTTAATCGTTGTAGCCACGGTATTCATAACTCAAATACATCAGGACAGCTGGGATGCTGTTATAATCTGTGAGGGGAAGTTGATAGGGACTAAACACCTTTCAGTGAGTTTGAAGTCCTTGTCCTGTGTCTTATCATTAAAATGTATTCTGGTCTTCATGTGTCACAAAAGGAACCAGCTCATCATGGAAGAGAAAAATCGAGATGGAGAGAATTGCATAGGAGAGGAAGATGCAAAGGAGACCCTCCTTTAAACAGAAGAAAAGAGGTGGAGCAGGAGGTGGAGAGATGCTTTAAGCTGATTTATATCAAACGGTAATAAACTGGGCATCTCCCCCCCTGCCTGTTTAATATGCGAATATGCAGAGCATCCCACTCCTGACAGCTCCCCATTAATAAAAGCATGGCTGGAAGCGCAGGTAGCCATAGCTCATCTATATGAAAATACATGATGATGGCTTTACACAGCGTCATCTTTTAGAATGGAGCTCATGTGCCAGAACAGATCTGATACCTAGAAGTACACACAGTCATAACTCGGCATACGTCTGTAGTTCATTTCCGGGATTTTGTCAAACCTGCAGTGCAGGTGAACGGAATCAAATCAGAATGTGGCTCATGCATGACGGAGGTGTGGGGGAGATGGAATTCTCTTAGAAGACTGTGCATGAGTTTCATATTTAAATCGTCTAGCAATATGGTGCCAGACCATATGGTGCACTGCCATTTAACCCTGCTAATTAATGAAACCAATGTCTTTATGCGCTACTGAGGGGTGTGTTCGTTACACCCTCATCCCTCATTTTGACCGTTGATTTTGAATTATATGGTGCCCTAAAGAATGAGACACTGAGTGAGGATACCTTCCCAACAGTCCCAGCCAAGAAAGAGCAGGTCACCTTGGCGTATTGTAAGTTACCGTATATGAAATGAGGAATGATTTATAAAAGGTATATATTGTACTCGTGAGCATTTTTCTCCTTCTTTGGTTACATGATATCAGACAAAGATGCATTTCCACAAGTCCAATATTCTTATAGGTCTGATGTATATTACCTTTGTCCGCTTTTTCCCAGCAGACAACCCCATATGGAGGAGTGAACAAGGGAGATAAAAAAGGGGTGGGGGAAACACAAAGAGGCTGTGGACCTGGCATGTCCAGCCCCTGGAGGCCTTGGTAATACCCACTCTTAGCCCATGTATTTTACATGAACAATCCTCAGAGGGCAAAAAGAATAGGAATCTTACACTATTTAAATACAGAATTTGGGACATCAAAGCCAGGCTGATATTGGAATAACAGAAATAATTAGGAATATGGAAGTTGCAGAAATAGCCACATTTCCATAAGATGATAATTAGTCCCAGGGCTAGCTGGGTCAGGAGAAATCCTGTTTGTTGAGGCTTTGTACTAGCAGGAGGCCTACAGCTGGCATTCCAGGTAATTACAGAAGACCAGAATATTACAGCTGTAATACTGATTGAAAATCAGGTTTCATTTCATTTTTGCACTATTCCGTGTATACACAATTGAAAACATGAAAGTTTTTTTTTTTCTTTCCAATTTAAATAATGTGCTAAAGTTGAATGAGTGTCTGATACACACAAGAAACACAGACCACAGTTAAGTAGGTTAACACGTTTTCATTATAGGTGGTTTTCAGTCAGACAAGTGGAAAATATGATGAGTATATCTAGCACCTTAAGAAAGAGATCATAGACCATTCTTTTGATGATGCTTAGTGACTACAAAGGCTCTTAAAACACGCGTGCTAAATGATAACGCAACCCTGAGAACCACTTGTGAGATGACAAACACTGAAACCTCAATTAGCCTAAATCTTGAATCGGATGAGACCAGGCCACAGGTCTGCTGCCGCGCCACTCTCTGTGTGTAGTCATTTGCTTTGTCTTGTTCTATTTCCACTTACGGGTAAACAGGGGGGGAGTAAAATCATTTTATTTTCTCCTGCTGAGAGGGATGTTAAGAGGGGCCAGAGAGTCTGTCTCCTTATCTAATAACCCTGCCACAAGCTTGCCAGCACAGGAGAATCCTGGCAATGAGCTGGGAGGGAGTCACAGAGCCATTTAGAATCCGAGCTTGGCTCAGTCAGTGAAATCCACACTGCTACTGGAAGAGTAATGCTGGTCTCTACAAGTCTCCCTCCCGTTCCTCAGAGGAAGCAGATCTGATGAATCTGGCAGCATCTGGCAACTGTTTGTGTCTTTTGATATTCAATTGCTAATTCACAGTGCTACTTCTCTGATACACAGAAAGTAAATGCAATGCAATCAAATCTCCCCCAAGGACTAATCTAAACCTCAAATACAATCTAAAGCTGTTTAGCTGAGTAGTAAACCTGTAATTCTACACAGATTACTGTACAAACTCTGGTACTGTATAAAATCTTGAATTCACAATTCATTTAGCCAGTACCTGTAAAAAGGTTCTATCCTCTTCTTATGCTTGCAAGGACATTGATGCAAAGCATAATGACAAAGACCTTCTTAGTTAAGCATATTAGCATGCTGACATTTAAGCATCATGTCTACACACAGAAAATAAAGCAGATATTTGATCATAAAATTAACATTTGCCATACTGCTCGTGTGGTGTCATCCAAGTGTCTGTAAGCCCCGACATTCAATTTGATTCGAAACAGCATCATTTACACCGTGCTTTTAGACTAGATGTCCGCTAACTGAAGTAGTGAGATATTGTGTACAGTGCGTATGTGTGTGAATGTGTGCGAACGTGGCTCCAGAGGAGTCTATCAGATTGAAGAATCGGTCCCCCAGTTACTTCAATTGTATTGGATTTGGTTGCAACGCTGTTTGCCCCTGGAACTCCAAAAGTGTTTTGTGGACTCAAACACTTCACCCACCCCTCCATCGGCATAGTGGTGGGTAGTTAATGATAGAAAATACATTTTTCTGTGAACTATCCCTTTCATTTTCAGCCCAAGTGGTTGCCACCACGGTGACACTGTCACCTACTAATGCTTATTTGACTCAATTCAATAATAGGAAAGCAGCAATGACTTTAATGGAGAATAACTGCTCATGATGACACATGCGACAGATGTTGGAAAAAGGAGAGAGAGAAAAAACGTGTGCTACACAATGACACCTGGTTTTATTAAGAGATTAGTTAAAAAACTAAGAAAGGAAATATATGCTCATATATTTTATTTGCCAACAAAGACAAATATAAGTTTTGAGAAGACAATGTTTTTCCAAGGATCATTTAATTTGTTTGTGAATCCTTTCACATCATTTAAGATTACACACAAGATTTGAAAAGAACATGAAAGCATCTATCTTATTCTAAAGAGAAGACTTCACAGAGCAGTTGACTGTTGCTGTATTGGCAGCTGTGAGGACAGACTAACCAGCCTGGGAGACAGTGTCCCCTGGTGTCTGCAATGTCTCATCTATAATGGTTATTCAGGCCAAATACCAATAATTTGCTCCCCCAAACCAAGCTCATAAACATTATTGAAGTCATTTTTATCCCAGTGGCTACCAGTCACTCTTTACCGAACAGTTTTATTAAAGCGGCTGTCATTATGTTCTACACTAGTGTTGAATGGTGCCTGTGTCTTCAATCCAAACATCATGGAGCAATTAGATTTTTTTGGTCAGAGTTAAGTTGGGCCAGAAAACATTGGACCTTCTTGTTGGCAAGAGAGAACACTTTCAGCCCCAAAAAACATTATGGCAGTGAGAAGAGGTAATAAACATCCATCATAAGTGTGGGTAGGGAGGCTGCTCACTCCCTTATCTGCAAACTGAATTCATTACACAAGGTCTATTTTTGACGATGAGGCATGAGTGAGATGCAAGTGGGGCAAGTCTTGGCAACTGCTTCGAGACAAGCAGTCACGCATCGTAAAAAGCTAAATATCTTTGTCCCATAGGGTTCCAATGAACTGTTTGATCAAAGTGAAGCTACCAATTTATCTCTGAATGGAATTTTTCCAACTAATCCAACTCCCAAAACATCCCCCAATTCATAACAACACACCTGTTGCCTAACGGAGTCTGAGCCACAGCTCTCCGGGCATTCGGCCTCTTTGTGGACGGAGGACCAGGCCAAGCCCTGGACATAACAAACTGCTGACTAAACACAATCTTTGTTGCGGGCTGGGTGCATGTGACATCACGTCATCCCCTGGGGCTGTGTGGGATCTAGGGCAGGCTCAAGCTCTTTGTGTGTCCAGGGCCTGAGCACCCTTTGGACACGCGTCCAGGATCATCCTGCCATGTCACCTCCATTGTCCAGAGATCTGGACACACTACCCTAGCATTCTCACACTATGAGGTACTGTGGGAGAAACATTCCCTTCCCACTTGTCACTGGCCAGAGGTTTACTGAGGCACACGAGATTCAGGAGAAAACCGTAATAACCAAATAACTGTTTATTTGACCCATGTACCGAACATATCACCCAGTGTACAGACGACGTCTTTCATTTATTTACAAGCCACAGAAATATTTTAGTGACACAGAAACGATCTTTGCTTTACACAAATGCATTTAGCAAATGCTCACAACCATGCATAAATATACCAAACTCTGTATTTTGAGGTTTCTTGGGCATGGTCAATCAGAACCCTGATGGAATGTGGCCATATTGACTGATTTTGATGTTACCACAGTTTTAACGAGAGTATTATATGTCCTAATCGTTGATTAGTGCTTTACTGCTGGTAGACTCACTCCTGCCATCTTCATCCACTCTTTCAGTCGTCCTCTTGTCATATTCTTTCTTGTCTGATCTCCGTATTACTGCAGTTTCCATTAAAAAAACTGAAAGACACTAACCCGCATATTAGATCTTTGTGAATATCACAGAGTTCATTCAATGACGCAGAACATGGAGACCACAGTCGACGTGCCCCATTAGTGGTGGGCAGGAATTTAATAAGTGGGACCATAATGTCTGGCATAGGTTCCTCCTGATGCAACCCTGAGCTCTCCACACGCAACAGCACCTAGATAGATCTTCAGAGAAAAAAATGGCCACATCCCTTGCAGTCAGACATATACGCAACATCCTCCTGACACCAATCTTTTCCACATGGATAGCCTATCGGTGTCCTATTTTCCTGAATCTGTTATTTCCATAATCCGGCGGGTGCCATTGCCTGGGGTTAATAGATGAGCCTGAGTGTGTGAGATGGCAGGGCGTTGTAGCCCCGAACGAACAGTGTGCGGTCTGATGAATGACATTTGGGCTGCAACCACGTCACTTCTTCCATTAGCAAAGCCTGTCCCAACTCTGCCGTATTGAACCATGGCTTTCAGCTATTAGCCTGATGCATGACACAGTCAATTCCAGTTACGCTTTAATAAGTGAATATTTATCTTAGCCTTCTCTCAAAGAAAAAAAGGAAAGTACAAGAAAAAAAACTGAGGAAAGAAATCCCAGAATTGTTCTCATTTCTCTTAACGTGTCCATAAATGTACCTGTATTTAAGCATAGATCACTTGTTCATTTTCATCTTGGCCAGTGTCTTTAGAGTCAAGTTAGGTTTGCCAAACACCATCGTATGTAAGGTACTCAAAGCACATTCAAGTACCGGTATGGTCCTACAGGAGATACTCCTTACCATATAATTGAAGGTGTCAACAATGTTACACATCAGTTTACTGATCATGAGGGAGAGTGCTTGGTCTATTAAGAGATGTGTTGTGTCTTCTGTGGCTGTGAAGAGAGCTTACTGATATTTGACAAAACAATTCTGATGATGTCAATAGGCTAATCTTGGCTTTGGCTAGGAAAACAAAAAATTATGTGAATTTTTGCAAGGAATTACGGGTCAAACTAAATAATGGTATTAGTTGTACATTTGGAAATTTGCCATCCTGTGTTTAGGGTGATGGACTAAATATCAGATTCTTTCCCCCATCTTGCTTACTGGAGATAGATTGAATTTCGTTGTATACAACAGCCAAATAATTAACAATAAACAAATGTATAGAAAAGCTAGATTAGGTTTAAAGTTATTTAGAAAGAACGTCACCACTAGGGCCGGGTACTTAACTTGGTACTTCAGAAAGTACACACTAAATGATCTTGTTAATACAGAGTCCCCATTCACTTTTAAATATAAGAATGAGAGACTAATGTGAGACCAGATAGTGGTGGAAATGAAACAGACAGCCCTTTGCCAATTTGCGATAAAATGTTACAAATAGGACAGAGAAGAGATTGCACAGAGAGGGCAATGGCAAACTAAAAGTGGTCATTATTGAAGTTACACTTTTTAAAGTTTACAACACACACCATATTTAATAGATGAGAGCCGAGTTTGTTATCATGAAAGAACCAATACTTTTTCTGATTGTCCTTTTATTAGCATCAGCCAACTTTCAGTCACTGGTTGTGTCCAAAATTACCACAAAAACTGTTTTTAGATCTTTTACCTGCCCAAGGGGGGTTTCAACCCCTTAACAGATAAGCGTGAAACCTGGTAGAAGGATGTGGAATGGGTCAGGGAACCCATCAAATCCTAGGGCAGTTTTCATCATTTTTTCCTTGGAAATAATGCACTGATCTTGATGAAAGAATTAGGCACGTTTAGGGAACTGATATCTAGGAGAGTGTGAAATTTGGTGCAGCCTAATTGAATTTAAAGGGACTGTTGGGCCTTGGCGGTTTTATGTGCTTGACTGATTGCCATTCTAGTTTTAGAACGTTTTGATCTTGGCATGAAACCCTTAGTATGGGAACAGGATCAAATTTACAGGGAAATATAACATGTTGCACTTTGCAAGCACTCTAATGGTCCCAGCAACTACAACAGAAAATGTAACACCTACAGAGAGTAGAGTACAAAAAAAGGTACATTTGCGTGTCGATACTGATTTCCAAATATTGTACTATGAAAATAAATACCAATTTAAAATGATCAAAAAACGTTTTGGTAAAAAAATACAAACAATATTTATGCACAAGCATGCGGAAATATAAGTGTTTATCGGTGTGAGCGTGTGTGTGTTTTAGAGCAAGAGAGAGGCGTTGATCTGTGTGACCAAGTAGAGTTGAGTGCCACTCTGACAGGCTATTAGTCATAACGCTTTAGCCACTCAACCCCTATCACTATAGTAATCCATACCCTCAGATGGCTACTCCACACATTTCAATACATTCACTATACACAGGCACATTAACACATATGCACCTCATACTAAATAGAGAATATTACTCCACGCGACATGACATGTGACTTACAACAAGGTCGATCGAGGCTGACAGGTTAAAATATAAGTGAATGTTTTAAGGGGTCAGGGAAAATATCAATCACTCTAAACCCGAGTGTCAGACCGCTGTGTCCTATCAACCGTCACCTCTTTAGCTTTAAAACACAGGCCCAGTACTCCTCAATTGTACTCCGACAGTTAAGTGATACAACATAAATATAAACAAACAACTTTTTTTGACAAACATCCAAATATCAGGAGAAACAGTGAACGCTATTTAAAGAGAGATTATCACAGGATGTTACGGAACCCTCACACTTGCTTGGAAACTGAGAACCAATCATTTTCTTCTTCATTGAGACACAGGGGACTAGTTTGGAGTTAATTGCAGTGAATCCAATTTTTTAATTAAAATGAACATCATGATGATCTGGCTGGATTGGGATTTGTTATTGCTCTTTCTTTCCCTATATTCGTCTCATTTTCACTCCCCTGCAGGACAGCTTGAAAGAGTCCTGTTGTTTTATTTTAATTGGGACGGTGATGTAATTGGCCTACTCCATGCTGATCTGTTCAATTTTGATCCTTGCATTTGTGCATGTACTGTGTGTGTGTGTGTGTGCGCGTGTGTGCTGCGTGTGTTTGTGTGTTCATGCGGTGATGTAGTATGTTGGATAGCTTCCAAAATAAGACTCAGAGACAGATTAAGTGCTCACTATACTAAACTATACGCGCAAATAAGTAGCACAACACACTTTGAACATTAGTGTCAAACAAATCCATTCAACCGCAAGACAACAAGAAGCAGAGTAAATCTTTTAAGATAAACAGCCGAGCGAAATATTAACCTGGGTTGGTTCCTCACATAATGCAAAACTAAAACATTTGTAATTTTATATCGTAGACTGTATATAGGGACGGACGAAATTACAACTCCCAAAAAGTTAAGCGTATTGATCGCCACCTAGTGGAAGGCTGCGACATACGTCATAATCCCGCCTTCTCCAGGACTTAGGATGGGGCATGGACCAACCTTAAAACCAAAGTACATGTCAAACAGTGTTTCCATTACGTTATAATTATGTTATAATTGACAGCAGAGACTGGCTAATGATTGGACGAACTAGTGTAACGGTGGGACATCACGATACACAGCTCCTTCCCCAGACTGCTGTCCAGATGAAAGGCTTTACATGGTAATAAACATGAAAGTCAGTAAAAGGAAAAATAATAGGCATGAAAAAAGCATAAATAAAGACACAATGTCTGTGTCTCACTTCCTCTGTGCTGTGTCACAGTCATGTTGTCCCACTTAAGTAACTTTTGAACACCCTGTGAACATACCCAGAAATTATTTCTATGCAAATTTACTGATGGGGAAACACAAAGCAAAGCGATATGTCTGGGTGTCACAGAGAAATGAAAATACAACTTTCAAATTAAATCTTAAATACACTTTGAAAAATCGATTCTTTATGCTTTGGCTCGAGGTGCGTACCTTGCAGAGGTGGCACTGTGATAAATATTCATGTATTTTTGCCCCTACAAATGACTGCTTTAGAAAAGCAGAGGTCAGAGCGGAGGTTTGGGAGCTAGAGAATAAGAACAGAACCAACAGCCTACTCACTACACTGCTGCTTTTTTCTCTCTTCACTTATATAAAGTGTGGGGGAGATGTAACAGCCGCAATGTGACATTTATCGTTCCACCCTCTCGGTGACTATCCCCTGATTTGTGAATTCTGTGCAGGCAGAGATAGCATAGCTTTGAGCGCAGACTCCCACCCTTCTAATAATATCTCTATAATTAGCATATGCTTTGATTATAAAGGTCACTAACTCGGCCTAACGGAACATCATATGAAGTGTACCAGGGGAGGCTTGTTTAACAGTCTATTTCCATCCCTTTTAATCTGCATTCAACTATTTAACATGTCGTATTTCTCGGCGTCGAGTCAGTGAATGTAGTTCCAGACACGCAGCGAACCCAGGGGAGACGTTGCTCTACAAGATTCTTTGCACCTTTTACTTCCTGTCAGGTGGTGCATCTTAGAAGATGTTGGACTAATGAAATTACTCGGATCGGCTTGATTTTCTGATAATTAAGTACAAAATTAGTGTTTGGGGGTTTATCTGATGAATGACTTGTATGTGACGGTTTCCATCCAAGCAAAGTTGTGTAAATGATAATAAATAAATACCTATTATATGATCTTTCTTTTAGTAACTTTGAGAGAGTTATTACTTTAAGTTATTTGTGTATTTCTTTATATTATTTTGCCAAAACTATGATTAAACTTAATTAAATCTGGTAACTGCACAGTCATACAAATGTAATTATTCAATTGAATCAAACACTGATGATGTTTTGGATGTATTGGTACATTGCAGTTATATCTAACATCACCCATTTTTCACAATGTTAAGGTCAGGATGTCACGTTCAGTGATATGGGAAACATACAGTATAAACAGTGGGTTGTACATGAGTAGTTCCACATTCGGAACACACCATATTGGCCTCAGCATTAGCTGCATTTAAAACTATTGAATTGCTTTTCCAGTGGCTGTTCATTTTCAATTGCACAAATGTATGTGTGTCTATATGTAGGGAATATTAAAGATTATTTTTCTTCTTCCCAAGCCGATGCAGCAAAGATCAAACACGGCAGGATGAGGTAGTCTGAATAAAGCCTTTGCTGTTTACAGATCAGTAAAGTAAATCTTGCTGCACAGCACAGTCTGCCTATAGATGGTGCTCTGCCTGGGCTGGTGGGGCTATTTTAAGTCTTCCCTGGCAAATATACTAACAAACAGAGAGGGGAGACCTCATGGGAAACCATTGTAAACAAGTGGGTATGATGCACCGAGTACAATCCCCCTTTTTTGTTTTATAGGAAATATGCTCCTTTCATCTGAGACAAACAAGTGGATAAACCAACGCCTACACTCACACACCACGCGTTAATTACCACATTCATTTACAATGTTTAATCTGTGTGAGAACTGAAAATACAACAAACAAACAAAAGGCAGACCAGGATTCTCCTGTTGTTTTGTTTGTTTGTATGGTGCAACATTTAAAACTGAATTCGTATCTGTAGAAAATTGGTCTGCACAACAATGTCCTGGTTTTGCCTTCCTCTATCAGTTCTGCTGAAGATATTTCCGGCTTAAAGATCTAGGTTGTATACAATAAAAGAACGGGATAAAATATCTGGGTTACTTACATATCGGCAAAATTAACAGAGTGAACAAAAGTTTTTTCTCAGTAAAGTCTTATTCAGATTTTAGGTCAAGTAAAACGAATGCCCGGCAGCTGATCAAACATTTAAATGTCTGTCCCGGTCAGCGGTCCTTCTGAGACTTTAAGGAAAAAGTCACTCAATTATTTTTCTCATCAAAAAAGGCCATCACTGAGCAGCAGCACATTGGCTCAACAAGGTGAAATTCAGCAGACGCCAAGAATTACGGTCAAATTCAAATGCAGTAAGTGCTGTTTTCATATCTTCTATAAGGTCCCACTGTTACCTACAAGCACGTCAAGCCCGGTCACCCGAGCTCGCTCCATTTATTATCAAAGCACACAGCACATTTGAACCTGAGGGAAATATGATGCTTGACAGCTCCTGTGTCTAGCCAGAAAAAAAAGTAGCTGAAGTTTCACATTAATTGGTGACCAGGCAAAAAGCGAAATAAATAAATAAATCTGAATCTCCGCTACGTATCAACACGTAACCCAACACCTGCTGGATGGTATGGATCGCTCTGCGGTTGTGGTCAGCAAAGGTATCGCTAAAGGCATCAGAGGGTCTGACCATCACGATTAAAATATAGGGATTTTTTAATCTTATAAATTAATTATTTTTAAAAAAATTTTTTTAAAAAATCGTTTGCATGTGAATTTTTTTTTTTACTTTGTACAAGTCACAACTTAAAACTTGGTGATAACTATTTAAGGTTAAAATAAAAAGAAAACAGACTCTGGTAAATTAAGGGCATGTGGGAAATTAAATTAGATTTAGAAAAATAAGGTCTTTTGTTTTTTGTTCAAGCTGAGACTTGAGATTTTCTCAATATTCAACAGACAGATGCATTTGAATCCTACGTGCTGTTACCAAACAAACCCATGTGATGAAAGGTATTTTTAGGACTGCGATGACAGGGCCATGGACACACAGGTTTGTCGTCTCCCTTCTCAAGCTTTGATCAAAGGTTCAGAAAGAGCAGCCTCCACATCTGCAGGGAAGTCCCCTGTACCCGACACAAAGAGACAGGAAGGAGGAACAGAAGAGCAGAGGACGACTCACACACAAATGACACAACATTTCAATCAAACTGCCAGTAACTTGCCACGTCCTCACTAAAAGAAAACAGGGCAGTGGGACAAATATAGCTCCGAACGTGACTCTTTTGTTTGAGTGATAATTTTAAACAAAAGGGATATATTAGGACACTGATCTTTAACAGGAGGGTTATTAGGTTAAAACTTCAATGTCGACCGTTTTCCTCACAAATTGTTCTTTACTAAAAACACTGATCCCTGACAGGCTGTAACTGCCCACATTCTGACAAGCACATACAAGTTTGTTTTATTTTCATTACCATTTGGTCATCACTTTACTAGTGGGACGACTTTGAACGTAAAATACTGATATCATTCACACAAACAAAAAAGCCCATTGCTTAGTTTTGTTAATAATTGCTTATTAAAGAAACTGATCTGACAGTTCAAAGTATAATTTACAAAAAGAACTGGAACCCAGTAGAGAGCAGAACTCCACCAAGGCCCAATAAACCCCTTATGAACCTGATTTAAATTCACTACATCCACATTTTGTTCTAAACCAAATTGCACACAGTCCTCTTAATATGGCTGGTCTTCATTACTAAGATACTTGAATTATTCGTCCGCAAATGTGTTTAACTGTTGAAAAATACCATATTTTGTATGAAAGTAAAATAAAAAGAGATCTTGGATCTGCCCTATGAACCAGATCCGCACCAAATTGTAGTGGATTCCTCATGGACCCCTACCACCTTCCTCCACCAGCTATGTGGTAATCCATCCAATACCTTTTGTATAGTGGTGTTTAATAAAAGACAAAAAACCTACATGAATGAAAATCTAACCTCCTTGGCAGAGGTACACACAAAGAAATAAAATGTCCACCACTACTATGAAAACATCCTCTTTTCCTGATAAACAAGAGAAACACAACCAAAAATGCAACCACAGAAAGAACCCGCGCCTACATATTTAAAGATAGTAAAAATAAGAAGAAAGAAAGTATTCATTAAACTAAATGTGATGTGACATATGAGTCGGCTCATCGTGGAGGACAAGCTGCTGGTGTCTTTTCTAACCTCTTCATTAGAAGGATGAGAAAGTGTGCTCCCACTTGCGCACAGAGTTTCATTAGCACATTGAACCACCTCCTGTGTCAGTTTAGACAGGGAGAGGAGAATCTCTGACACATCTGACAACTACACTCCGGATTTAACAGATATTAGAGATGACCTCCAGCCTGTCTTCCTCAATACCATACACATTTCCTGATTTAAAAAAGGATTCATTCTTCTTTTGTTGTGAGAAAAAAAAAAGGAAACTGTCTCCACCCCCCAGACTCAGCTCTCCCCCAGGTTCACCCACACTTGAATAGCAATTAAATTAATTCTTTTTTTCCTGCTCATTGGCTCTTGTGAGGACTTTTGTGTTACTGGGTATGAGGTGGGGCGGGAGGGGGGGGGATGACATATCTAATCTAGTCAGGTTTCGTATCTTGTGGGAGACTTATGAAATGAGAGGAAGGGGGATCTTTATCAGTGTGGAATTAGTGCTTCTCCATGCATCATCCAGGAAGTGTATGGAGTGACTCTATTATAAAGAGGCAGCCTTCAAAGAGGCCAGCGCAGCCAGAGGACACCTTGGGAGGAAAGAGAGGACCAGGCTGAGGAGCAGGATGGAACCTTGCTGAAGCAGCACTCTGCAGACAGATCCCAATCAGGCATTTGCACAGGGTCTGAACAATTACCTCCCAAATAAAGGTCATTTTTACATCACTCAAACACTTGCACAGGAGGGAATGTGGATTGGAGATATCCTAAAAGTAAACTGAAATTGGAATGTGACAAGTTCCAGCAATTCATTTGTGGGGATAAACTGTTGGACAGGGAACAGAGAACATGGATCCAGGTGAGCAGTAGTTATCATTGTCGGTTGCTGAAGCAGTAGTGCTAAAGGCTTGTCTAAAGATTAAGAATGAAGGAAATACAGTATTTAATTGTAATACAAATTCAACCCATATGGTTATACATAGGATGAACTGAGCTGTGTAGCATTTATCTGATCCTGGATCAGTTCAGTGATTAGTTCGAGTAAAAAAGCCCAATCAATGAGACAATGTATAGAAGATTTTAAAGACTAGGTTTAATTTTATAGGTCATAAACATGATTCATCAATTGGTTGAAATCAATTTGGTGTATAGTTCTTGTCAATTTTTTTTAATTAAATGCAGGTAATATTTGTCTTCTAGCAGTTCTTACAGTCACAGCTTCAGGTACAACACTTTACCACCATCTCACTGGAGTAGGGTCATAAAGAGGCATACATACAGTAAATGTATATGTGACTGTAAACAATAAATGTGTTGAAGTTTTGTTTGCTCTAGGCTACACGCAGACACTGCACATGCATACAGGGACCCTACAACTTCACCAAGAGTTAGACTTGGTGTTTTATAAAACTCATAATTCAGTGTTAATGTCTGGACTTCATGAGAGGGTGCTGCAGAATCAATCATTTAATTTGATGTAGTTTTTCGGCAGATCTTACATTGTTTTGACCTCCAGAACTTCACCCTTTTAGTCAGTGCTTTGGTGTCTGCTCCTATTTCAAGGCTGACAGTACACCGATGGGTTTTATGTATAATGCTCCTTTGACAGGAACATCAGTAGTCTAACACATTTGCACCATTAGTGGTGCATTATCCTGATGCTTTCACAGCTACCAAACTCTGTGTGTATTGCTGAACAATTTAGCAGGTTCACACCAGGGGCCGAGAGTCTATTGAAGTGGGCCTACAGGGCCTCTAAAGTTACTGAGGACTGGCATTGTGGTTTAAATGATCTGGCCCTGTGGTAATACAGAATTTTACTCATGGCAGTAATTGTAGCTCACAGCTGGAATGAGAGCAGACAGAGAAGAGTGCATAACATTAAAGAAGATAAGAAGGGGGAACATTATATCGTTGGTAAGGGTTTTAAAGGAGTTAATGATAAAAAAGTAATAGATATTTGTAGGGATCCATCTTTTTGTTTCCAAGAAGGAAAATAATTTTGTTTTAATCCTATTCCTGTCTTTAAGACTCAATATGTCAATGAAGTACAGTTAGAAAGTTTAAGGTTGATATGACCTTAAGTTTTTATCAGCTTACAACCAAGTGACAGATTGACACCCTAGATACACTGGAAGGACGATTAGCACACTTTTCCCTGGGTATCGCATGGAGTTCACAGCAAAAATGATCTTTCACCACAATCTCAATGTCTATATGTCATGTATTATTTTTAGGGGTGCACCGATGTATCGGCCGTACATCGGTAGCGGCCGATATTCGCCTCGTTTACTGATATCGGCTTATCGGTAATAAACTTGACTTTCACCGATATCATTGGCCGATGTTCATGTTTGTGGTAAAACCTCTGGGCACGTGCCACGGCTTGGGGAGCTGTCGCTCCGTCCTCTCCGCGCCGCCGGAGGCTCAGTGTGCGGCACCGGGAGGTCCTCATCCGGTGGCGCCTCATGGCGTCTGGTGCGGGGGCTTTCTTTCTCTTGGCCCGCTGGGCGGTGTCCATGTTGGAGGGGACTGGCTATGCGGTCAGCGGCGGCCACTCTGGACGCGTGTCGGGCCCTTCTCGCGGATCACCTCAGCTACGGCGACCGCTGGGGGAACCCTCTGTTCGCGCGGGTGTTGACGCGATGTGATTACTGCCCGACACTAAAAACAGGTCACACTGAGGAGGGCTTGTTAAGTTATCTTGACTCCCGCAGTGTAACTTGTGTAACAGTGCAAGTATGAGCGTAGCGTCTGTTTAAGTACTTTATTCTCATGTGCATCGGCTCTATTCATCCGTCTCATGCACAGGTAACAAGGGAATTGACAACATACGTCCTACACACAATGCCGTAACACATCTAATAAACGGGCAATACTGCTACCGTAAATCAATGAGAAGAGCGTTCTCTATAATGATACTTTGACAGGGCTGTTTTAGACAGGGTAAAAAGGTGCTGTTTTAAATTATCCTTGTGGTATGTTGACCAAAATATGTTACAGTCATTTCATTAAGATCCCAAGGAACCATTTCAACTTGCGGTAAAATGGGCATAATATGTCTCTGTTAAATAAAGTTTAGTTAAATCAAAGATTGTTTCATAAATCTGATTAAATTTGTGCTCATTAAAAGATAAGAGTGATGAAGGGCTGACATTTTTTTAAATAGTGCTTTTTAAATAATTATTTAATTATTTTTCTGGCACAAAAGGGTGAATGAATAACAACAAAAGAAAATAAACAAATATCGGTTTCGGTATCGGCTATCGGCCAGATTGTTATTTTAAATATCGGTATCGGCCAAGAATTTCCATATCGGTGCATCCCTAATTATTTTCTATGTGACCAACAGATGCAGCAGATGAGCGGCGCTGCAGTTACCCGCTGCACTCCCACCCAGTGTAGTCCAGGCGTAACAGTGTATTCATCACAGACCAGTGATACAGTGCAAACATTAAAACATGGGGTGCATGTGTTACAGTGGGTTTTAAGTATTCAAAAAATTGAACTAGAAGTCAAATAACTTTCTTTAACCCCAAAAGTTTGTGATAATTTATTGAACCCAAGCTGCTGTGGAAAAAGATAAATGTAGACATCTCCACTGATTGGCCAGCCGTTCTGCAGAAAATCTAAAAACCACCTAATTGCACATTTGATTGTTGGAAGAAGGGGATGTAAACGCATGGTGTGGAGTGGACTACAGCCCTCATGTGTAATTCATGCCGAGGCGAGTGCAGTGACGGACCAGGCTAAGATTCCCTTTCATATTCTAATCAACTATGCGCCCAACGTGAACAGGGCACCACAGAGAACAAACTGTTTTCAAGCACAGCCCAGAAAGCGTATGTCCGTGCGTGAGAGGGAGGTTAAGGTTTTTCACTTAACAAAAAATGCGTAGGAGTGAAAAGAAATCTGAAGAACAGGAGGCAGAACAGAATCTGATTAAGAATAGGAACCAAGGAAGTATTGACGAATATATTTAACAGGTAAAATGCAGTTAGTGATTGGTGAGAGCATTTGTGAGTCATAAATTGTCATGTTTGATATCTAAATCTGACCAAATGTTAATTAACTTCTATGATAAACGCCAGTGTCTGACTGATGTACTGAATCACAGCCTTCAGCATTTGGTTTAAGCATCCTTATGTGCAGGAGAATAACGCTGTTAACCGAAGGTAGCAAATATATTTATTTCACATTCACTCTCTGCTGCTAAAAAGGACATTTTTCTTACAATGCTTTTGGTCTGAACATTAGTCCTTAGTATTTAATATATATGAAACAGGGAGGATCAACAACACAGACACAGATTAACAAAACTCTCCTTGCATGTATTCAGGTGAAATTGTTCCGGACCTTCTAATGCATTACATCTGATGAAGTTATTAAGAGGGAAACAGTAAAAAAGTTAAGAGCAGAGAGGAAATTAAAAGAACCATCAAACAAATGTATTTCAGAGATCGGGCCAAAAGAAAGCATTTGAAAAATCAATGCATAAGATTTGAGTAATACTCTCATGTATCATTGCTGTGGTTTTATTACAGTTTTACTGTAAGGTAGAACTTTGATACTGCTTCATTTTTGATTTGTGATGAGCTTTCATTATTTTAGTCTGATAAGATTTCTTAGAATCCATTCAATAGATGAACATGTATAAGAGAGGAATATATAAGACGCTGTTTCAGCAATACTGTCCATTCAGAGCAGAAATGAGACATTTCAGAATTTAACTGATTATGACCACAGGAAACCAATATTTATGAGAGCAATATATCTATATGTATAATTTCAACAATTGGGAATGAAATATTGTCCCTCCTCACTATGCTGTCTTTAACCTTAAAGTGCTATGACAGTGGGAACGGCCTAGGCGATGCATGCCTCCCCTCATTCTAAGGGATAATGGCAACTCACTGTAATAGTGGCAATAAAAGTCTGGCTGTGTCTTCAGAAGGATGAGAGAGACGCTGAGGGAGAGAACGAGTGTGTGAAGACAGATGATTCACTATCAATACTGCAACAAGATGAGTGAGTGTGTTTATTGAATGGAGAATTTCTTTTTCCTCTGCAGAGGTCACATGACCCCCCTCCATCCATTGCATCCAAGCAGGAGCAGCACAAGTTTGCATTCACTGCAGTATAAAAGAAAGACATTAAAAGATCTCTACACAAAGGCACATGTATAGATATGCATGCACGCGTGTGTGTATACACACAAACTGACAAACACAATTTCCATATTTACTGTTGGGTGAGAAAAGGAAGGGGAGGGGAGGGCAAAAAAACCTCATAAATAAATGACAATGCACAGCTTGCCCTGGAAATAGAAGCATAATTTTGTGTTTGTATTATATTCAGGCGGGTAAAATTTAATCTCCCTTTTAATACCCTCTATTGTATAAACAGGAGAGAGGTTGCTGGAATATAAACATTAGGAATGTAACCTTATGAAAATCGATTTGGCATTGAAAAATATTATCTCTGTCTAGTTGTTTATTAATGCAACTTCAAGCATGTGGCCACTATCAATGAGACAATTCCACTATTTTATGTCTTACAGAAGACAATCTGGCAGAAAAGGCTTTGACAAAATGTACAATAAAGTTCACTCAGATAAATCGGGCACAAGGTAGCATTGGCAGTATTGTTCTGATTAAGACTAAAATCAAAATGTATGAAAAAAAAACTTATCTCAACAAAACAGTTGCTTCATCTTTACTATTATTGTTGAAAATTGTGCAGATTGATTAAATGAAAGGATTTAATGTATGATTTGTATCTGTGTGAATAGTGATGTGGTTTAAAGTTATTGATATTTGACTCAATGGGACGAATCAGCTTGGATTATGATTTAAAGCTTTATAGATTATGCCACAAATTTGAAGTGACACTAGAGACACAATGAGCTGAGTTTTTTCCCTCCCTTTTTTGGCCGAAAACCAGCAGCTCCAGTGAGGCCTGTGCTACGAATTGGATCTGATCTGCTGTTATATCATACTGTAAATGGTTGAGCCACAGAAACCAAACAATTCTGCCAGCAGACTAATCACTTGGGCTGGTAAACCAATCCTACACGGACATGCACCGCAAGTATGAAAGTGTGTCGGCAGCCCCGATTATTTATTCATTTTGTTTGATTCAGGATGATGTTGCTCCCTTGGATTACCGTTTTTCCTATCTGGCTGGCACTATGCCCTCTGTTTAAGATATCAAAGATTTGTGGCATCTCGTTGCCTTGTGTTGGCTCGCCTGGGGAGTTCCACTAAACATGAAATGGATAAAGCCACAGTGATGTACTGGCGAGAAAGGAAAAAAAAAAAGGAGAGAGAAAGAGAGAAGGCAAGAGGGGAGGAGGGATTCAAAAATGAAAAGATGTAATGGGGTTCTTCTGTTTCAGGGAGAGACGTGGGGCTGCTGCTTCTGGAAGCTGCTGCCTTTGCCTGGGATGCTGGATGGTCTCAGGAGAGCCAGTCTGTCAGAACTACGGCTTTAAAATACCACTGGAGAGGACTGATTGGGACTGTGTGTTTCTGTAATCTGTGTATATTAGATACGGCAAATTAATTTCCCAGCTTTGGTTTCATCACACCGTTACGAGGGGGAACACAAACAGAGCAGTTAAATTGAATAAAACACATGCTATTAATTATGTACAGGCCTTTTTGGGAATCCATTTTCCTCTTAAACTCAAAAAAGGATCTGTAAACATATAGTGGAGAAGACCAAACAAGTAAAGTACATATTAGTTTTTCTCTATGTGGCTAAAAAGCAGTGAGCTATACGCTCAGAAAAAGACTGTTTTAATATCATGTGTGAGCAGCTGCTGAAGACATGGTGACAACGTCAATGTGAATGTAATTTACACTGTGGAGATGAAGCAGCCAGACTGTCAGTCAGACCTGCTGTTAACACAATGTCAGACAAAGCTCTCGACATTGAATAAAATGCTATGAAACAATGCTATTCATCTTTTTTTTAAGAAAATGTGAACAGGGAACAAAATATACTATGTTAACTATGTCGTGCTCTCAGGAACCAACTGACTTATAAATGCTCATTATGTTCATTTTACCATCCACCATGACAAATTAAATATTAATTTTCTAATTATCTTTTTGTTGTCCTACACAAGCATTGCAAGACTTCAGTTGTTTGCAAGTTCTCGCGCAGGCCTCTCCACTAAACGCATTGCATCACAGACAGATGCCACTTTCATTGACTAAATCAAAGAATTCAATTTGAAGTTATAGCGTTCGCAGAGAGTTGACAACATAACCGCAAAGAGAATGAGCTGCACTCATCTAAAACTCCATTAGAAATCATTTGAATGTTGGTCAGTAGAATGCAAAGTTGTGAGAGATTTGAGATGATGTTGTATGCAAGCTATAGTGTACAGTTGGTTTGCTGTTAAACCTTTGTTTATGCCTTGAAAAGGGTAATTGAACATAATTCTGACCACATTATCCTTGATTCTCTGCAGTGTTTGGCCTCTGCACGTTTGGTTCCTGTGACATGCAGCCGTCCTCTGAACACACCTGGTACAACAGCTTGGAAATGCTTCTACAAAACACCACTTTCTTGCATATCAAATTATTCCACCTTACAGAAGCCTTAGTTCTGCATTGCCACATTTAGTAGCAAAGATGAATCCTGAACCTTTAGATATCTGTAGCTGTGATAAAAACCCTAAACGTCTGACTCGTCACTGCAGATGTTTAACTTCCAGTCAATCACGATTCAGATCTTCACTATGACTTGCAGGACGACTGACAGCGATTCACCCTAGTTTTATTGAATTCCTCCATTTACCCCTTCAAACCCAACATTGCATATTGAACCATGTATCTGTTGCCCTTATTTTGAGGAACATCAACATAAATTATCTAAAGCCATCTGTGTCAAGGTGCTCTTCCTTGACAAACACTCTGATTACAACAAAAACAAGATCTCTATCCTCCAAAACGGAACCAATATAAAATCACCTCAGCATAATGGGCTGGGATAACAGGAGGAGACACCGGGGCTACCAGGTTTCTTGTTTCCTATCTAAATCGGCATAAAGCCTCTTGCCATTCAGATAGATTACCTGTCGGTGCATTAAGTACAACTTAGACCACATCTGAAGCCACAAGAGACACCAGCTTGCTCTTTCTGAGGCGCTTTAACCATGGCCTCTTCAAAACCACAGGGCTATTACATGTGCCGTTAAAAGCTTTGAGAGGGACGTCCAGTCAAAGTCAGAGCTTAGTGGGAGCTTGTAGCAAGGTGACTAAACTCATCCTTTTCATTCCAGCTCACAATTGTTTCTGATGGAACTGAGGTTACTGCTCTCGTCTTTGCACCACCTACATCAACAAGAGCTACTTTCCATCACTCTCAGCGTCTTTGACTTGAAGACAGCGAGACAGATAGATGAGGGAGCAAGGCGACCTAAAGACGAAGGGAATGAATTCGAAACTCTGCTTCATGCTATTCAGGCCAGGCAGAGAATCAAATACAAAGGAGGCGCGTTTGATCAATGGCCTCGATTGAGAGGCAATGGATTTTGCATTATAACCACCCTGTTCATTATTGGCTGAGTTAGCGTCCACTCACTAACGCCCCCTCTGTCCTTTCCTGTTGAGGAGTGGTGATCAATTTGGAGGAATGCGTTCCCCTTCGCACGCACACACATATACACACTCCCAAACAGACACTGACAAACACACACGCACATCACTTGTGGGGATACGTTTCCTGGAAGTCTACCTTAAACCTAAATATAACCACTACTTGCCTAGTTTTAACATTAGCCGTTGGGCCCTGGTTGCATCAGCCATCCCTAGTTCACACAATCATTGACATAATGCATTCCCTTGACTCATACCCTTACGTTACCATCACAACTTAATACTGAACCTTAATCCAGCCCTGATTCTAACCCCAATCCTTAAGAGTCCTCAAACAGCCCTTTGAAACTGGTTCAATGTCCCCACTTTCCTAAAATGTCCTCAGTCCCTAAGAACTATGCACAAACTGGTCCTCACAAAGACATATAGTACACACATTCGCACTCACACACTCACGCACACACACACATCACAGCCCATCACTCCAGAGGCTGAAGAGGTAGTGAGGGCTGGAGAACTCTGAGCCAAAAGAAAATCACTCTGCTTACATGAACAATAGCTCAATTACAGAGGCCTGTTCATGTTATGAGATTGGTTTTCTTATGCTAATCTGTACACTTAACTAAATGCTCCTCAGTAAGGGGTTTGTGCCCAAGTTAGCTCACCATTTCATTATGTAGTCACGTGTGAGCAGCACTTCGCATTGAATGCCTTTGTAAATCAAGATCATGGAAGGAGGGATAAAAGTGCCTTGCTGATATGTAAGTGGATTTCGGGGGTCGTTTCCCTATCCTTGTATTGATAAAAGCTTGATTAATCAATCATACATCTCTTGCAATTGGTGGTCACGATGAAGTGCAGCCGTGTGATATTTTATGTGTGTGTGTGTGTGTGTGTGTGTGTGTTTATGTGTATAAGTAGTTATCTGCTGCACACCTTTGAGGTTGTGTGGACAAATTTTGGTTTGTTTTGTGGATCATTACTCACAACTTAAAAGGACCTAATTGAACAGTTAAGACTTGGTTGAAGGTTAAGATTATAATTAGTTTAGGTTAAGTTGGCTAATTCCCCAAAGGACGTTCTTTCATTAAATGTGTTAATGTTCATGGTATCAAGAAGTCATACAATATGGTTTAAATAAAGAAATTATATATCAAAAATGTGTGTGCGTGTGTGTGTGTGTGTGTGTGTTTGTGTGTGTGTGTGTGTAGCAGCTCACATTTTGTCTTAAACAATCACAAAATGAGTGGGAAATAATTTATAATCACCATGTTGGAGTTATATGTTGCACATCTCAGCACATCTCAACTAAATAATGTAACCAGATATGCACACAGATACCATGGTGCTGACAAGAAGCAATGAGGATATTTATCAAACGGACAAATGTGACTAATGATAATGTCAGCCAATATGGCTCCTTGTTGTAATCTAGAATTACAGGTTATATGCATATTCCAGCAAGAAATTCCAAGCCCAAGGGAAATAAGTAATTAACTGCACTACTGTATACCATAAAGCAACTGTTTAAAGATGACAACATAATCTTAAGGCTTTTAGGTTCAGAGCATTTTTGAGTTAATACTCCAAAATATCCCCAGTTTTTTAAACCTGAATTATATTTCATCATCTCCTCTTCCCCTTTTGTTTTTTCTCCATTTCAGCTGCTCTGCTCTTGAGAGCCAATCTTCCATTCACCCATGTATGAATTTCAACTCTCCATTTCCTAGACCAACTTTTTCCTCTGTCTCAGCCTCTGTTCATCCACTTATCTAATAGCACAATTGATTTGTCATTGCTGTAATCCACACAATGTAGTGCCCACGCTGGCTATACTGACCGTCCTTTGACTTCGACCTGAGAAAGTGACAGTGAGAGAAAGGGTCGTCCTTGCCAAACACTGAATCATCGCATTTGTCAAATAATGTACAAGAAGAAGGGGCCAAAGACGGGTAAAAACAAGCATCTATTTTTCAACACAGCAATTTAATATTATCTTGAGGCTAGCGATAATTCCATTTGACTGCCCCCTTTTACAACACATGAGTACAATACATGAGACACTAAACAAATCCCCTGTAGTTGAGAATGTTTCTGATCATCTCAGTCAACTTGTCTCCTGTGATGGTGTGATGGGATTCTCAAGTTGAGTATTGAGGTTAACCCTGACAACCCTGAGCATAAGCCATTTAAATCACAGACTGGAAATGAATGGCGAAGCTCACTCTCTACCCAAAGAAGGGTACGATCCCATCCTTAAATGTTCAGTGTGAAGAATTTAGTGACGTCTAATGGTGAAGTTTAAAAAACATCCGTTGAGAGGACACGCTCTCAATTTAAGGGTAAAGGGTAAAGAAAACAACAATTTGTATAATTTAGATGAAACACACTAGTGAAAACATCACAAGGATTATTTTATATTCAATTTCTGGCTATAGACGTTCACCTAAATCTTACACACTGAACCTTTAAATTTCCGAGAAAGTAATTTATAATTAGACTACATCCATCCAGTACTGCCACTGTAGGCTGAGAGGTGATATATTATTTCTCTTTGGGACAATCTGATGCATGATGCATTCACTTTGCATAACGTGCCTCAATTTTTGCCATGTGGCAACAGCCTTAAAGATGGCAGTTGAATGAATAATGAAGCACAATGAAATGCTAATACACCATGAGTGTCAGGGAAGTTATTATTCCCCATATTGCTTATTTTTGGAGCATGTGACCCACAGCAAAGCAGGAGAGAGTTTCTTGTTCTGAAGTTGAGACTGTGTCACAGAGTCTGAGTCGTCATTGGGGTGTCCTGGAAATATGATGATGAACTCAAAAGGTACAAAGAATTTGATAAAAGTTCAGAGAAACGTGGTGCGAGTTTCCGTTTGTTGTCACTTTTGAGTTGTAAATTAATTGGACACCACTCCATCTTACCTCCACACCTCACTTTAGTTGAGGTGATAGGTAATAACTAATAAAGGAGCGTGTCTAAACAACACATGTGACATCATGCATTGGCACTGTGAGTGACATTCCGGATATGAAACATATTTGGCCAAATTCATGTCTCTATTTTTGATAACAATTTTGCAGAGGTTAATTGAAGGCAATTTAATTGAGCTATTCAAAATTGTCAAAAGCTGTATTTTTACGTATTGTTAGAATATTTCTCTTTTCTCAATACACTTATGCAAGGGCTTGCAGCAAACTCTCCCCATTACCCCAGAAAATGGCCAATGCAGAAGAAGGGATTAACTAAGCATACATTCAGGCCTATGGAAAAATGGATATGTCCACAGCTTTATTGGCATTTATTATGGTTGTTCTTGTTTTAAGTATAAACCCCCTCTAAACTGCATCATTGAATAGGCTGTTGCTCTGCCTCACACAAACCATTAGTGGGAGAATTTATGCATTTAATATATTAGAATAGAAAATGAATTTAAAAAGAAAACGCCACGAGGGAACACATTATCTTTCCTGTCTGCAGTTTTCTGGTTCAACATTTGGCAGCCTCGTCAGTAAATGAAAGAATTATTTCAATTATTGTATGGCACTAAATTATAGTTTGTGGAGAAAGTGGTGACAGGTCTGCAGAGCTATAACACTTCCCCTGCCTCTGGCTTCTCTGTCAGTTTTAATGAAGAAACCTCTCTATACTACACAGTCTGAGAGAGACAGAGAGAGGGGAGGTTTTGTTCACTGATTCTCAAATTTGTTGCAACGACTGTGAATCGGTACTTAAAAAAAAGGAAAAAGAGCACCAGCATTCAAGGTCAACAGTGACTGCTTGGGCTTCACATGTCCCAAAATCAGGAGACTAAAATTGGAAACAGCAGAAAAAATATTCTCAGCAGCTAAAAAATAACTGAATCTGTTTCCTTCTGTTGAACTTACTTACAGCATGTTATTCCATTAATAGCCCCCGTGTCTTACTGCAATGGTTTGCCACAGGGTTCGGAGCTCAAGCCCAACTGGCTCTTGCAGATATTCCCACAACAAGCATTAGGGAATGTCATGTGTGGAAATATATTGCTATTATACCTGCTAAGAAAAACACCTCGGGGCAGGTGTATCCTCCTTATGCTCGCATTAGCTCCCTGCTAGCTGCCCTGTCCTTCTGCGCATTAATGCCCTCTATAAATAGAGAATAAAAGACTGGGCTGTATAAACCAGTATTGCCCATCCGCTATTGTAAATGGCATCTCATCCATACAGATATGCCTGATCCCTGAAGCATTTAACCAAATTAAATACCACCTTCATTACCAAGCCAACACCTATCGGAGGCATACAAAATACTCCCAGCCCCAAGGACATACTGCTAAATGGGCTGGCAGAGCTTAAAATAAGTCCACACACCATAACGACGAGCCTTCATTTGTATGTTCCTAATGTGCCAGCTTCACTCACTGTACATGGCCCGCTGCTCCGAACACATGGTGAGTAATTGCTAACACTCGACCTCCACACTGCACTTAATCAACATGGTAACACCATTGGGATAAATTCACGAACAATACAGCCAGAATAATTCATATATTGGTCAACAGGACTAATGTGCAAAGTGGTGTCACATGATTCAGAGCCAAGGTTACTGTACGTTACCTGAGAGAAATATCAATGTAGCCATGTTCGACAAAGAGGATTTCTGATCTGAAATTATTTTCTCTGTTTATATAATTCAATTTAATGATAAAAATGTAACTCTATTTCCAAGCCAACGTAGCCTCCTCTTCAGTCGTATAGCTCCATTTTTAATTAATCCATAGATCCCAGTTGCCATAATCTATTTGACCTTTTCAATATAGGAACCAGCTATTTGTCATTTAAAAAATCCTTTCAGGATTTTCTCCAATGACAACAGAATGAACTGGATGCATGTTTCTAGGTTCAGAACTCCGTGTTCATCATTGTACAGTTGGCCCATTTGTCTCCATTCTCACCTTTGACCCACAGGCAAATGGTGATAAAAGCACCCTTCATTGCATTCGACAATAAAAGCAATAGGCAGTTCTTGAGTCAAGCAGCACGGTAAACAAACATAAATAAAAGAGAGTGAGAATCAATGAAAGAGGAAGCACAGAAAAGCAGCACACAGACCTTAGCAGCAGATACGCTCAGATATTACCACCAGTGCAAAAAGGAAATATTTACTCTTTGTAGAAAAAGAAGGAAACCACTTTTCTTTGAAGAGTTTTACAGTATCTTTATTCTGTTGTGTGGTGCTGCAAATTAAACACATTTACATGACCTCAAAGGCTCGGTTAGTCCCTTCACATCACACAAGATTGGAAAACCACTGCGGATCCTGCATTTGTTGTTTTTTAAGTAAATACAGCCAATAATTATTACCACCAATAACTTTATATTTGTGGATGAAGATTCAAGGGTCTGGTATCAACTCGTCCATTTTGTAAACTCAGATATTAATTAATTGGGCTAACTTGGCAGAGGTCCATTTAGCTAATGACAGCACTCATAATCTCAAACTCTAATTTGGAAACACTCAAAAGTTATTTATTTAGTTAGGATACCATTTCTCTTCTCTGTAGAAGTTGATATGTGACACAGACATGCTCCAAACTAAGCTATTTTAATTGATATTTCAATAAAAAAAAAAGAGTGTGAGGTTATACAATAGCTGCTAAATTGTCTATGTTTAAACGGAATAATACATCTGCACCTGCCATGGACACGACTGAGCGAAAATTCACTGGTTGCATCTAGTTTGTTTTAATTTAGTGCCAAATATTGCTGTGAAGATACTTCCCTTCCATTCATCTTTATGATTCTGAAGATTATCTACATAAGTTAGCTTATGCTTTAACATCGCCCCATAACTCTGCACTGCTGCATTATTCACAATTTTCAAGGCATTTGATTTGTACTGGATGTCTTTACAACTTCTGACATGGAAAATAAAAACAATCGAGCTTGACCTTCCTCTTCTATCATCTTCCCTTTCCTCTCCTCCGAGCATCCACCCTATAACGGATTAGCTCAGAGGAAGACCCATTTCCTCCCTGAGGCTGCTAAAATATTAATCAAAACACAGAGGAGTGTGCAGCAGCTCCCAAGATGCATGTCTTCTAATGGTAATACATGGGGAAGGCAGAGAGGGAGGAGTGCTGCCTGTAATAGCCTCACAGAGGGGGAGGAGAGGAGGAGGGCCAGAGGTGACAGGGGTTTTCACAAGGGACAAAGAGAATGAGAGAGCGAGGGATAGAAAGGCAGGAAGAGAGGTGGAGCGGAGACACGAGGTGTGTGGAGAATCGACGAAGAGACTGCACTGAGCCAGAGAGCTTCAGAGAGATCCGGCACATGGAGGATCAAAGAAGTATCATTGCCTCTCACTACCCATTTTGTGCACTTACAAGGGGTGAAGATAGCCTTGTGTAAAACTTTCAACTATGAATAATAGATCACAAAACATACAAATAGCCAATTTAGGTTGAGATTTTTTCTTTGCTGATCCGCAGGCCCAGATATTTGTTTGTGAGCATGTTCCTGAAAGATAGAAAAGAGATGTTATGGTTGTATGAGGTAATTTTATTTTCCTTCTTAAAGACAGAACATACGATGCCAGGTGGTCTGCACGAGCAGTAAGAGGCGTTTCTCTGGCACTGAGCGACTGCCAGTGGGGGGAAATGATTGGAGTATCCATGTTGGCGACACGCTAAGCATGAATCTAAGCTTTGTTGGTGAAGGGAGACTAAAATGGTTAGTTTGGTTATTTTCCACGCTTGCCTACTAGTCTTTCGTTACCAGTTGTCATGTTCCATGGGAGAATAAGGGAAGCATGTTAGCTTGGTGAAAACTGTGAAATGAAAGCGCACACACGAGACAGGCAGCCGACTGTTACAACCAGAGAAACCACCTGACAACTGACAACTGTTTCCAATACCTGGTCTGAGAAGAACGACATGCAGATTTTTATGGGGAATGCAAAACTGTATATCCTCATGGGTCATCTTCAACTAACCCGCAGACAGCTGTGACTGTGTTCCGCTACCTGGTAATTAGGAAGACGTGGCGCCCCCATGGGTTACACACTCGTAGCATGCTGCCATACTCCTCCCTCTTCATCCTACAGGCTCCCGGGAGACGTGGCCATTTTGTGAAAGGTCACACAAATCAGTGACCTCTGTCTACCTGACCATGTCGATAATGAGATGCAACTGGAGCTTCATTGTATTCAAATGAGACTGCGCGTGACAGCAATGTTGAAGAGATACCCGGCAAGAAGGACCAACTTTACTTCCGAGAATGAATACACAAGTAGAAGTTTCATCATTCATAAAGGGAAGTTTCATCACAGAGAAACAGAAAGAGGGGTGATACAACTTTATTTTGCCCACTCATGGTCTTAATGTCTCCCAAAGACAGATGGGCAGGGGTTACACTGGTCTGTACCAGTCATGGGCCTTTGTCCATTGTGTTGCTTTGCTTAATGTAAACCGATAAAGCTGGCTAACCTTGTGGGCCCAATCAATGCTTATTTAGAATACCATTGATTAACAGTTCTGATTATTGATTATGTCATCCTGCTCAAGAAATGCCAATGACTCTGATAAGCGGTTACCCTGGAGCAGATAGGCCTGTCCACTAGGCTACTGGACACACACATACAATATGGGCCCTGCTCCCAAAACGGATTCACAGGGGTTCAACGTCTTTCTCTTTATCTCTCTTGCACACACGTTACACACTCACATGTATTCACTCATTAACACACAAAGACTGAAGACAGTTCTACCCTCTGTTGACACACTGTAATGTCTGCTCATCTCAGACCTAAACATTGAAATGAACACACCATCTGTTCCTGCAGTGTGCCCATGTGGCCTTCAGTGTGAACATACAGCAGAGCTACATAAAGCATTCCCCAAACTTTATTTGAATCTGTCTTGTTGGCAATGGTGGAGCAAGGATACCCCTCATTTAATCATGCAACAACAACATGACCAGTTGAAGATATTGTGCCACTACTTCAGAGTTGTGGACAATGTTATTAATCTGACTCTCCTCTCCCAGGTTGTGAAAGAAGAGATTTGAACACACAAGTGTTCACGCACCTCAGTAAACTTAACAGCTCCGACAATGCTCCTTTGTAACCAGACCCATGATGTCACATTCCTGCCGTGTGACCTCTGTGACAATCACATGACAATAAAGAGGTGAAAATACACTGCTGGAGGGAAACCATACTGGATAAAAGCCTACGGGATAAATTATAAATATCTGCTGTATTCAAAAGAAAGTAGTTATGGATTTTAATATTTTTGGGAGCATCTCATTACCTGAAAAACAAAAACAAATTTGTAATGACTGTGAAGTCATTGTCCGGTGCTGTAAAGCCTGATGATAAAAACGTTTACAGCGGTACCATTATTAAATTTAGAGTGAGTCAATCAAAACGGTCAATAACACAGTAGCTATTATGACTTAGAATTACCAGAGCTACTACTTGCAAACCAGACTGTGGCGTTACATTTTAATAGTCGGTGTGGAAAGATTTATACACGTTAAAAAATGAAATAATTAGTAAGCATGTGTTGATAAAGTGTCAGGAATTGGATTATGAATTTTATTTAAAAAATAAAAGGGTTATACAATACATACTAATTATTAGACTATTAGATATTTGATCAAGAGCTGAATCAGAGAATTGATACCATGGCTCATTTCTGTATGATACATATGATGCTACCAGCAGCAGCAGGCTGACTTCGCACCAAGACAGTTGACAGGGAGCAAACAGCTTACAAGGCTTTGTTCATGGGCTGTTAATACAGATGGATGCCGTTTCTCCATTTACTCCCTTGTACAGAAATTTATGAAAATTCCAGATACGTGGGCCTCCATCTTGCACTTTTGAAGGCAATTGGGGCCAGAGTGGGATCTAATAGTCTAATTAAAACCAAACTTATCTGTAAAAATTAACATGAGATCAGTGTAAAAACAACCTAAAGAGACACAAACCATCTTTGACAAAAATGTATTTAATGTGTATTGTTTTGGTCTATGTCCCATTAGGATCAATGAAGTATTCCTGATTCTGATTAACTTGAAGGAAGTAGACCTATATTGCGGCCAACCACCAGGCGGTGATGAAGTAAATTTGGCTTTCCTTTCCGAAAGCCGTCATGTCGTCCATCTTTTCCAACAGTCTGCGGTTCCGGCCAAGAAATATTCCAGTACATCAACCCCATTAAATCATTTATTTTCCCTACAGTCTTTCTTAAGACATAACATTGTGTGTTAGTGAGCTTTAGGGGTGCTGATAGGCAGATCTCATTGCCCTAGGACTTAGTCAGACTAGCTTCTTTATCCTATTACCACTCTGTGTTCTGAGCTAAGGTAGATGGCTGCTAGTGGTAGCTTTATATGCATAAACATAGGTAGGAGTGGTCACAACTTAACTCAAAGCAAGAAAAAAAAAACATTTTACCAAAACGTTGAACTTTTTTTCGCAATTGAGAGATTTTGTCAAGAATGAATCTTAACAACACTCTATACAAGTTGTCCACTTTCTTCTAGGCCCCTCAAACCATAAAGGCCTGATCGTGTTAATTGAAGAGAAGCTGCTGCTGGCCCATGATGAGGATGGGACCAGGACGCTTCTGGAGCTGTGTTTTTGGGAGGTGTTGTCGCTGTGTTGTCTTATTGTTAGGTCAGCAGTGCAAGGCTAGCCCCTGTCATCCAGCCAGTGTTGAGCTCTGCACTTTGCATAAGGGGGCTCTTCCGTAATGAGCCGCTATGTATGGGTATCATGTGAGATATCTGAGCTAGCGCTTACTGTTCCATGGCCAAGGTCAAAGCCTGCCCACCCCACCACCAACTCCCCTACCCTATCCATCACCTGAGAACACAGACCGCAGTGAAGCTCACATTCCAACCCCTCTGGACATGCTCACACCAATTTGGAAGAACTCTCTTTTTATGGTGATCTCTGTTTAATGTATAGCTTCAAGATCATATACATAGAAATGCCCTACAATTCCTGTACAAAATTTTTTTTGTAGGCTGATGAAATTAAATGAATGACTTTTGTTTCTTTGTCCACCCATTGAGAAAAATAACACGATAGGGTTGTGATGTCAGTCGTGTCCAGTCTAAATATATATGTCTTTAAAAGACTGTCCAGGCTAATTGTTTGCGGTGTAATATAATAGTCTGTTTATCTCTTCTAGCCTATGTGTATGTTTGATGTTCGCTCTTTTCCGATGAGCACTTCCTATCAACATGTCAAAAGTGGATACCTTATGTTGCTCCTTATATGAGAAAGACCAGGGCTTAAACGTACAGGACCCTGGAACAATCTATGGTGTCTGTACACCACCATACTACCGCTTAAGTCCCCACAGTTATCGATAAACTGCCCTCTCCCAGATCACATATCAATTGCTTGCTGAACTCAGGGGTAGAATAAAAAAACGTGTGCCTAAAGAACAAATGCCCTCTGCTGTGTATCCTCCAGAAGTCTGAATTACAATTGGTAATTTCATCCTTTAATTTTATAGAGTAATGAGTAATGCCGTGTAAATTTAAAGTTAATAAGATGTGCACAGGACTGAACTTATATGCATTTCATGCATGGTGTGGTGATCGGAATTTATTGAGTTATTCATTTGTTTGTTAATCAATAATGCTCCATGTGGTCTGAAGTCAGCTTTTAGACAGATGGCTTATTTTGTAACTGATTCCACCTGCAATCCTCTGTTCTGTCAGAATTATTAGCAGTTTTGGGTGGACTGTTTGGGTGCAGATAGATTACATGATGAATCTGAAATCAATTTAGACTCAAATATTCATGTTTGTCATGACAGCAGCATATTAATTACGTCTCTACTGCAATCTTCCCACACCCCTTTCCCTAGACAGGACAGCCCATTGTATTACCACTTAGTCCTGCACAATACACTTTATTGACAGCCCTTTTTCTTAAGACTAGAGTAAACTATGGGGTAAAGAGCAGGTAGAGCTGATTCCCTCTTGCAGTTTAGAGTAAGAAATATGAGGCAGGAGGGCATGAATTTCAGAATATGACTGGATTGTACAAAAGTCTGGTGGGAAACAACTCGAGAGGGAGCAGGGACAAATAAAAAGGAGGAATGAGCGAGGAGAGATGGATTTCCTGCCATTTGTGATCTATGACCAATCGCCTGTCTATTTTCAGATTCTCTGTTAATGGCTATTGGCCGAGATTTAAATCCTTTCTTTTGTGCATTCCCCTAAATCAATACATCGGCATCCATTTGATTGAATGCTCATCCATTGCTTTAAAATGAGGTTGAATGAGTTTTGTCCTTTTGACCAATGAGTCTGTTTTCAGTACAGATTTAGCTTCTCATGTTTTCAAGAAAGTAGAGTGTGGGCATCCCGGTATGATAAAAAAAAAATTAACTTAATTTGATTTATCAGACATTCATTTGTCAGCAGATATTTACTTTGAACAGCAGCGTTAGCAAACGTCAAATCAGTTTTTAAGCGTTCCATTTTGACCACAACTGGTATGCCCTTTTCCCAACTTTCCATATAAATTTAAATGATCAATATATATTAAGCAATATGAATGATTATGCATCCAAACTGCAGTTGTGTAGTGAAGACAGACTGTCCTCTTAAAAGGGCAAACAGAAGAGTCATAAAAAATAATTATGAAAAAAAAATTGTCAGAGAAAACAAATGAAATTTCAGAAAATAAACAGCAGCCCCATAAATCCAATGGCCAACGCAAGTCAAACTGATCTGTTCAGCATTTGATTAATCTTCTTCTAGCTCGATAGCTATTGTACTCGTTTTGACAATATTAACCATAAGATAACTTTCTTCAATATATGAAGAATGTGTGTGTGTGTGTGTGTGTGTGTGTGTGTGTGTGTGCCTGCAATTTCTTTAGGGCACTGAAAGGTGGTAAACAGAGGTATACTGTATGATTATGAGTCCTGGCTGCAAATTTGTATGCCTGCTTAAATTGATTTCCATGCACATAGCATAAAGTGTATCTACAATAATATTTGTGTGAAAAAAAGTAGGAAGTTCAATTTTATTTACATATTTTAGTAAAATATCTCCCTTAGAAAATGTGAGAGAAAAAACACATTTCAGTTATTCCCTTTAGAGGAGAATTGGCTGCAGCTTGATGAAATGAATCCTTTTAATTTGCATCTCATATAAAAAAAATAATATGGAGTAATTTCAATTGGTGGAGAAAAGGAGAGGAGATTGATGGCGCTTAGCCATTGCATTTGCTGACATAGTATGAAATAAAAACAAGGCTTTGATAAAGTGATTCTCAAATTAGTATTCAAACAAAACTATCAAATTCAGTCACCCTAAATGGAGGAAGGAGGAAAGACAGAGAAAAACAACAGCACTCATTGATACCGACATAAACAAAGACAGTGCTCCCCCTGCCTGTAGTTAAACAACAATGCCCTCTATTGGTGTGACACTGCATGTGTTTTCCCAACAAAGGCCATCACACTAAAAGCAGACTGTGTTTTTTCCAGCTCACTCAGCAAAAACATCACATTGAAGTGCAATCACCTCGAACCTCAAAGACTGTCCTTATTAACCTACTAACTACCACAGAATGCTTTATTATTCATTAATAAATTATATTAATCTATAACAGTCGTCCTTGCCATAATCAGGGGCCTTATTAGGACTTAAAACGTATTAATTACAACAATAGTGAATGAAACCACAGTAGGTAAGTAAAAGTGTAGCCAGCATGCCTCCAGCATTAAGAGTCTGCAGACTCATAGACGGCTTCTCCAAATGCAAGTGCTCTGTGTGTGTGTGTGTGTGTGTGTGTGTGTGTGTGTGTGCGTGCATGAGTGTGCATGCGTGCATGAATGTGTGCGTGCGTGAATGTGAATGAGGATGGTTTACAGGATCAGTGAAGGAGTTCTTGACAGGAATGCACATTGAACCTCTCGTCTCCCTGTTGCGCTCTCTACTGAACCGGAACAGTGGTGTAGACAAACAGGGGCGCCCCGGTGAGAGTGGCGAGCAAAGTGAGTGAGCACAGAGGTTTTAATATGACAGCTACACTCCTCAGCTGTAGGTTCAGGATGAATAAGATGTCCTATACACCATGTCTCTGTGCTACCATCATGGCAGATCAAGCACATGCCACTTAGAAAAACTGAAGTGGAGGCTTGACAGGTGAAGGAGATGTAAATTGTGAGTTTATTAGACTTCAAGATTTTATTCAAGGAAATTATGAACTATACATCTTGAGCTTTATTTGAGAAGAAAAACTAATATTTAGATACAGGTTTCTGATAAAACAATGTAAATCTAATTGTTACTTATACATTTTAAAGGAAAACTGCCTTTGGCAGATGCAAAATATTTGTTGACTTCATTCATCATAAATAGGGCTGCAAATTAAATGCAACCATAAACGGATCACTCTTTTACACTAGTCATTGTTATTTTTGTTAGCATTTACATTTTTGTTCAAAAAATGTTTAAGATATTTATTCTTGCTATACTCACACCAACCTGGCAAACATCAACCATTAGACACTTGTAGAAAGGGGGGCAGGGGTGAGGGCAACAATGCAGAGCCAGGCAGAGGAGATGGAGATAAATCATAAAAGCTCCACAATATTAAATGGGATTAAAGCAAAGATTTGCCGCTGCTGCTTTTAAATATGGTTTTGGCAAAGTTTAGCAAACCTCTTCAAAAATAATTTATCCAATAAGCAAAATAAAGAACCTGACTCTGTTGACAATGTTCTAAATAACTCTGTTAGACTTGATTTTCAAATACGGTGAGAAACATAAGGGAGGGTATTTCAAGGCTCTCAATGCAATATTGAAAGCCTTGAGCGAGAAGACTAATAATGCAGCCAAAAGGCAATATGATATATATACCTGAACAGAACTATATGCCATAAGTATCATTCCCCTTCTTATTTCAATTAAAAGCTTCTCTTTGATTCGTAGGCAACCAGATGAAATGAACTCCTAAGCAAAGGACAGACGGGAAAATAAACGGGTGGAGAAGAAAGTTATAATTCCAGAACAGGGGACAGCTTCTTCTCTTTCTGCAGTTTGAACTGGCACAGGGGTGCTTAGGAGACCTCACGCCCAGTTTGGCAGTGGCAAACAAAACAAATTGGCAATGGGAAAGAAAAAAGAAATATCCACATAATCTATAAGGGACTGACAGGTTTTCTGTCTCTCATTCTGGATCTTACTTACTCAAACGTGACTTATCAAGTGTCTCAATATGTGCATAGAAATGAAGGAATACAAAGCCTCAAAAGACAATAGTTGATAACGCTTATTAGCACGGACCAATTTTACCCCACAATTATGCTGCACATTTTCTTATTAAACAAATTACTTTACAATGAAGAGATAGGTGGGGAATTCAAAGCTCATCCTGAAACAGTCCCACTCTGTTATAGATCTGTCAATCCCCTTCTTAAAAAAAGGTTAAAGAAGCTGATGTAACACCAACTGTTCTTCAATTCTTCTGGAACAAATTATATTATGACTGACAAAAATAATCATATATACTGGAAACTAGAGCCTGACCGTTACATTTATTATCCGATAATATTGACAGTATAAGCCTTTTTTACACAGTCTTGGCATTTATGTTTGCTGATATACATGGATATGACAACTTTTATTTTACAGAATAAACAATGCAATAAAGATTGTATTCATGTTTACATTTAGAAAATCACTAAACATTTGGTTGAATTTGTGTTATTTTTAGGAGCCCTCAATTCCATTTCGTTTTCATATTTTCTTTGAACTCCTCCAGGATTGAATCTTGTACAACCCTCACTGTTGACGTCACACTCCTGATTCTTGGAGCGATAGTTAAATCTCTTTGCTCAATCTGCAGGCTGCCACCAAACACACTTTGATCCTCTCTGTTGCCCACTAGGGCGAGAGGGAACAGCCACATGACAGCAGAAGTCTGGGAGAGTGTGGGTATTTTCTCCACTCGCAGTGTAGGATTATGGGCTGCTAACTACTTTTGCATGAAAGAAAAACATCAGAGCGCACCGTCGTAGAGCCCCAGCTAACAACACTCACTCCCCGGAAGCCTGGGTGTTCTTTGATGTGCTGCTGAGCGGTGCGGGGCCACACAGAGCAGAGGAGCACAATCAGTCATCTGTTGGGAAGGGACGAGCAGGCCTCAGAGCCGGAGGAGGGTCACTCAACACTGGCCACAGACACAGGCACAGGCAGGAGGCAGAGACACGTCTGGTCTGGTCATTCACTCTTATGAGTTCTATCATGTCTGCTGTTACTTCCCACTCTCTTTTAAGTGCTGCTAATTCAAATCTCTTCTACTTCTCCTTTTTTGTCTGCACGAGTAAATAATGAACGCATCATTGTCTGTTGTGATAAATATTAATCCAGTTAATCACTGTTCTGTGACTCAAGTGGATCTCTAAACATTTTCTTGCCTTTACTCTCAGGCGTGCATATTAAAGCAAGGCAGCCAGCTGTGAAAACAGCTTAATTAGTCATAATCACTTGTGATGGAACATGTTTCCACTATTTGCCTCCATTAGCTCTGCTTTATCCTCTCATTCCATCAGCCCACTGCTGCCACTGTGTCAGGTGGGGCTCTTCCAACAAGGAATCCATCGACAAAAAAGACTGTCTGGACAGATGTTTTTTTAACTAATAACATTAATGATAGCTGCAGTGACATCACTTTTTTTTTATGTGCTTTGCATGGAAAGTTTTTATTACAGAGTCTGTGCTGGGTACTATTGAACATCATGTACACATTATTCCTATTTGATTACACCTCCGTAGCCTTTGATTTGTGTCTAATTAACCTAAGAAAAAGATGCATGCATAACTGAGCAGTCGTCTGGTTTTACAGACATTTTACAGGATAATCACACATTACTAAAAAACTACAACAAACCAAACAGCATATTCTCATTGACAGAAACAATTATAAACTGGGGGCCAGCCACGACATTATCCATGCTTTCCCAGTGTTGTCACTCCAGACTTACTATTTTGAATTTGACTTCAGGCTGTAATATTAGCTTGTAATAATGTTTGTAAAACATCTACTGTATGTCTCTTTGTTGTTCTGCTTCATTACCTGAGCGTTCCACAACTCAAAGGCCACCGTATGGAGCCATTTGCAGGTAGACGAGCTGTATATATGGAACCATAAAAGTCAGTCTGCCATACGTGATCAAGTGCAATTACAAAGGGTATTATGTAAATCTGTTGGTGCGCCACAGTAATAGTATTACTGCCAGCTTGTCAGTGACCATTTGACAGCAAGAATGTACTTATATCAGTCTCCAACATGCAAGCATCCATCATATAGACTCTCAGTCAAGATGCATCAACCCACACACACACACACCCATAAAAGAAGCAGATGCCCAAAGGAAGGACCACATTCAAGTCAATACAGTTAAACATTATTGCTGAGTGGACATTACTGTGCATGCAGATTAGCACTTGGCCCATGGGATAGAGGGCCGTGGCTTTAAGACTCTGTGTGTTTGTGTGTGTGTGTGTGTGTGTATGTGTGTGTGTGTTTGTGTGTGTGTGTGTGTGTGTGTGTGTGCGTGTGTGTGTGTGTGAGTAATTCAGAACATTTTTTACTTAGATCGTGAAGCTTAGGTTTAAAAAAGCTTCAAAAAACAAATGTAGATAATTTGAACGTCTCTGTTTTGTCAGTTCCATCACTGTATTATATTTCCAGGGAACGGTAGTGCACTGGACTCAAATGAGCAGGTTATCCATAACGAGCGAAAAGTTAAAGGTAACCTCTGGAGCTTTTGACCCCTGGAGGCACAGTAGACCAGTGTTTGACTTGGAAACCAGTCAGTTTAAGTATTTTTTTAAGTGCACTAATAAGTAAGTTAATTATTATTATACAATATCATGTAGACAGAGATATGCATGCATTTCAGCAGCCTGGAAATAATGTGATACTGTATATATTAATGTCACAGTCAGATGTTCACTGCACAATAAGCATAAAAATTATATTATAGTTTCTGTCGCTATTCTTAATTATCGAATGTGGTATCAAAGGCTTAAAAAGTAAATTGTCATTTCAAAGCATTCCTTAATAGGCTTTGAAATCATGCATATTTGGTTTGTCTTAAGGACATAAAAAGAAAACCTGATCGAATTCAATCTCTGCGCTTCAAAGTCAGCTGTACAAGTGCTTAGGTGGAAAGACAGGGCAGTTACAGGCAGGGAGGGAAACACTAATCACTCGCTTACACATAAGACCAGTTATCTGACAGTAAGAGGAAAAAAAAACTCTTAGGAGAAACACAAAAGACACAACACAAAAAGAATACGTTGTAGCCATTCACTGTCTAAGTTGCATTGATGAGGTGTGATGCAAGTCATCCGGCTGCTGTTGTACTCTCCTCCACAGGAAATCCAATAGGAACTCTCAGTGTCACTAATGCCCTCCACCAAACCGAGAGTAAACACTGATCAATGCTCAGCAATCAGCAGATAGATCACACATGATATCACTGGCCAAATCAAGCCAGAAAACATCCTTCCCTTCTTTTATCAATGAGCTGCAGAGCCAACCACTGCGTTATTCACATCCCTAATGATTAAATAAAAACACCTTTGAGATTTTAACCCAAAAGTTATAAAAAGCCAAGAGAGATAAAACATTGTTCTTAATTTAATCATGACCTGTAAATCATTTAGTTTTTATGAGGCACTATTCGTTGTGTGATATCTGATCACCTACCAAACTTAAAAAAGAGGTTAGTTTCCGTTTATCGGATTCCAGGGATAAGTCCAAAGAATGCCTAATGTAAAATGGCTTGAACAAAATGACCAAGATAATTTAGCAAATTAATTTGATATTTTCCTTTTCTCCAATCTCTTTCATTCTCCTCCTCTGTGCTTGTTCTCACAGTCCTGTCTTACAGGCAGTAAGTATATGCACCATGAACACATTTAATTTTCCCTGTTAGTCTACAGCACGGCCAGAGGTGAGCTTTAATAAGGATCAATGGCACTTTATCTGGGACAGGACCCACTCCCGTGCATGCAAATCACAACAGTAGCAATGGATTCAATTAAAAAGAGAACCTCCAACCACCGTCAGTGGAAATTCAATTAAAGGATTTATGCAAAGGTTCACTGGCTTTTTTGTGTTGCTGTTTCTGTTTATGTAATGAGCTTTTCATATCAAGAATCAATACGTAATCTGGAGCGGGGCCATGGAGAGGGTGGTGGGTTGCCTTCTCATATGCATTTGGATATAATTCAAGCACAGGCACTTCTATAGAGCAGTTAGCAGGATGTCTGACCACGTTACTACACCCACAAGGCATGAACTCAAGTCTTCTCACCCTCTGGGGTTCTCTTGCAAGGTATATGTCTCATGCTATAGCCATATATGACGTTTATATTATGTATTGACAGGGGACATACTCTAAAGTACAGTGATCTACAGTAGAACTACTTCTATGACTCCCTCTTGCATTCAGTCGAGCACAGAGAAGGGTGTGGCCCCTGCAGAAATTCCAACGTGCACCCTGAGGTTTGTGTTTTAGCGTAATGAAATGGGATCTGAATAGAAAATAATCCTTGTAACAAGATTGAATAGGGACACCCCTGTCAATATTAGAAAATGGGATTGCTGGCCTTTGTTTTTTGTGCACAGACACATGTGACGTCTGTGTGAGCTCTTACCTGTGCTCCCATCTGAATGTAAGTGCTCTCTCACTGCTTATCCACCCAGGTTTGTGGCAAAAGTGGAACACAGAAATAAGAGTGTTCTGGCCGGACCTCAAGGCTGTGGGTGGGGACCCATAACATTTTCCCACACCAACACGATTAGAGGATTTAAGCCCCCTGAAGTCCCTCAGAAGTTTTTGATTAATCTGCCACAGATGCAGCGAGAGGGGTTGTTCCAAGATAGAGGTTTAAAAAGGGGATGCTGTGTCGACAGAAAAGAGGTCCAACAAATAAAAGCTGCACAGTAAATATCTTGGTAGTTGTTGAAGAGGGGCGCAGACATTAGCTACCCTACTACCTGGCAAACCCTAGAACTGCCACATTGGCAGTTCACAGTTCAGTTAGCAGGGCCCATTGGTGTTAAAGGTGCCATATTTTACACTTTTGCAGTTCTTTATATGAAGTTTTTATTTCTATAAGGAGATACCAAAAACTGTCTCAATGCAGTTTTACATTTTTCTAACCCTTACCTTAGGAGCTCAACAACAGGTCAGTGACATAACGAAGTTACAGACGTCCCTTACATTTGGTTTTAAAGGTTAAGAGCGGAGCCTCTAGTGGTGAAGCTTATGTTGCAGCCAACGGATATTTCCTCACTTCCCCCCCTCCCTTCCTGAGCAAGAGGACAGCTACGATGTCCTTCTTGCGTCCAAACGCTGACAACAGCATTAAGCTGCCTCCTCTCCAGTGATGGGCTGTCTTTAGATTGATATATTTACTGTATAACTGTGTTTTGTTTAGTCTGTAAACTGCACTAGTTTACATGTGCAAAGGTTGTATAGCTGTGGCAGTGCTGTATTGATACTGATACTGATAGTATTGTAATAGAGTGAATTGAGTTTAGTGACTGAATTAGCTCAATGCTAATGCAAGCTAACATTAGCAAGCAGGTGGCAGAGGATCAGTGAAGGAGATACGAGGGATAGCACCCAGAGCACGAGCAGCAGGGCACAGAGGCAGGAGAGACTGCACCACTGCAAAAGGCCCAGGCTAAAGCAATGCAAGTTTGTATTTATAAAATATTTTTTTTATAAAAATTCCAATGTTGTCTGCATGATAAACAATGCCAATAAAACACAAAGTGTTTTAATACTGCAGTTCTTTGTTTAAATCTTTCTGAGTAATTTTACTGTAATATTAGCTGTGCAGTGAATGTCAGTCACTGACTGTCAAACGTCAGAGATACCACTGAACAATTAATTATATGAATACATGAATATTTTTACATGTAAACCTGTTATTGTCTAAATGTGTGGTAAAAGAAAAACGTCACAGCCTTCAACCCCTAATCACTGACCAGTAGCACTGGGAGCTGGCCACTGCAGACATGGTGACCTAACTTTTGCTGGAATACCACAATGTACTTAGGAACTGTAGGGACAAACCTTTCAAACCACAAGAGGAAATGCTGTGGTCATGATCCTGAACACTGTGAGTCTACCACCGCACCTTTTCATACAGCCTTCAAGTTGTTTCATATTAACAGGCAGTAACGGGAGGATGTTACAGTATTATACAATATTAGAGAGCCTGGTGATGAAAACACTGTTGCCACAGCATATCAGAATTTTATACATTGGCAAAGGCAGTACCATTTTAAATTAAACACAATACATGTATTGATAAGAAGTTATCACACAGTTGAACTGTTACCTTTGCTCAAGGCTCTGAATTTCTGGAGCTTCTGGGACAATCTCCAGAGGTTCATCTCTGTAAAGAACAACCATAGATTGTTTTATAACATAAACATCAGGATACAAAAAAGAAAGAAAGCAACAAGAATGGAAGATTGTTGATAACAAAACATTTTAGAAAAACAACACTACAGGTTTTCAAAGAAAATACTTACCTGTCTTTTGATTGAAAACTCCATCGTATGACATAGCTGGATCTGAAAAAGGGTTTTCCTTCATCAGAGTTGATGTGTCAGGTTCTGTCAGAAAGCTTTAAAAGAACAGTAAGAAAATAAGTGTACATGACACAGTGGTATTCTATCATAAGTCCTTTTACATCCTGAGGTGGTGGGAAGATACCTCAGCAAAATAAGTTAAAATACATAAATCTCGGGTTTCTCGATGATTGCTACTATGATCTTAGGCATGAATAGACATCAATAATGATCTAGATGTAACAATGTAAATGCTTCTATACGAGCATCCGACTGAATACAAGCATTGTACTTCTGGTGCATAATTATATTGATCTATCAAACTAAGTTTTGTGTCGTATGAGAATTTTAGAGGGTTTTGATGCTGTCACAGCATTTACCACCTGATGTAGTTTTTAATAAGAAATGGAAATTCCCTTTCTACGATATGGTAACACCACTTTCAATGGCTTGAGTCTCTTATGCTTCTTGGTGTTGGCCTGAATGTGTGTATGAAGGCCATTTTCTACCTTACTTGAATGAAAGCCATAGGTACACTATAGATAAGCCATCGCCACATAGCCTGTGCTGTAGACTGACATGTACCTACCTAGAAATGTACCCACAAGTTGTGACAATGCATACTAAAACAAATGTGATTGGTCCGCTTGGTAGACAGAAACATCCGTTTAACACAATGCAATACACCATTCCCAATATTAAAAAAAAGTTATTTTTTGTTGTGATGAGTCAATTGTATGTTGTTTTGAAGGACTGCACAATGTTTAAAAGAGCAATTTTCCTCTGACTGGTTTACAAATATATACTCACATTTTAGAATAGAATGAAAATCAATTCACCACCTAAAACCACTGCTTCCAAAATAGCTATAGTTGATCACCTCATTGAAAATTGTTGCAATTGATGGTCTGAGGTAATACACAGTTTCTCTCTTAATTCAGTCAACTGTGTGAACACTGACATATTTGTACCATGGCATGGCACAATTTCTTTCAAATGTAATTTAAATGTCAATGTAGATACAGCTCACAGTATGTGAATCTCTTGAAATTCAAAAAACAATCAAAATAACCTTAACCAGACAAACCATGAAGAGACAATCTTGAGTGCTCTATCCCAATGTTCATCGGCACTCTCAGTAAAACAGAGGGACGAGATGTGGAGCAATAGAAGACTAAAATTACCGTCTGTATGAAAAGTGAAACTAGACAGTCTATTCACATCCTGGCCTGGCTATAAATAGGGTAACACACACAGCTAATGTGGTGGATTAGTAGCAGGAAGCAGACAGGCAGTCATCACAGCCCTTGTCCTCCTTCGCCCACCAGGCTCTGGATCCCAGCAGACGTCACCCTATCTACCGAATCAGTATCAGCCGGGATCCTAGTCCATTCACAAAAGCAGCTCCATACAACCCTCAGCCCCACTGTGTCATTCACAAAGTAGGGAACGGGTCCTGTTTCAGTAGCTGATATTCTGTCAGGATGTTACTCCCCCTTTCCTCTTCGTTGCACCATATAAAGTAAGTGTGTAAGACTATCCACACCTAAGGGCCCTTCCTTCATATTTATATAGAGGTTGATGGAAGGAGATAAGAGCTAAAGTGCCCATTTTTCCACAGATTGAATTATATAATGTGTGACAAAGCTCCATTTCTTGTGATGATGTTTGATTGACTGATACGTCTTTACAGATCTTTGTTTGATTCCAGACTCATTTGCTCCAGCTGATTTTAATACATGACGACACTCAAGTCACATCAAACAAGTAGCAAATACTGTTGAGGGGGACTTACTGTATTTAAATGAAAAAAATCATATTCAAACTATGCTGCAAAATAACTTTATTTCTTGATGTGGTTACATTACGACAGTATATATTGTACTGTACGTCATAAGCTTATTGGATGCAGTTAAGGCTGTAAACACTGACAGGCCTGCATAAAACCAGCAAGTCCTGTTTTGTTTCGCTGAACCTCTGCTGCAGCAGCCTGCTGCTTAATCCTGCGAACAGCAGACTGCCAGTAGACACTCCCTCACCTTTCCCTCTCTCCTAATCACCAATTAGGACTCCATTAGTCTGGCCTGGCAGCTCATTTGCTCTGGAGGCAGCTGAAGGGGCCTGAAGTGTGGGACCTCTGCCCGCTGCGTTCTGCCCCAGCGACCATGGCACCGCGCGGCTGTCACAGTAACACCACCGCCATGTCTCCCTGTAACACAAGTGAAAGTCCTCCTCCCTCGCCACTTCTTGCCTAACAGTGCTGTGCCGGGGAAATCCTCTTCCACAGTGGCAGGCTGCGCACAGAGACTCTCCCTCTGAGGGTGGAGGGAAGCCGAAGATGCAAGAGGGAGGCGAGGAGGGGAGCAACTATAGGACAGTCAACGCATGTCTGTAGAGCCACTTGTTAGGTACTTCATTAAATGTCCGTCCCTATGGTGAGTAGGTGAAGTGGGACCCTTATTAACGGAGTAGGGAGACATCCTTCAAGAGCTGGGAGATGACTTATAGCCCCAGTGCCAGCTGCCTGAGAAGGCTGGGAGGGAGCAGAGGGAATAACAAGAGAGCCAGAGATGGAGATGGGTTGGGAGCTGGGGAAGCAGTTTGATGAGAGAGGGAGCAGGGACCAAGTCACATTCAAAACACTAAACAGCTCCTTAGCAACATTGTGAAATTACCCTATTGGCACTCAAGACGAAGCCCAAAGCTCCCAGGAACTTGTTAAAGCCACTGGATCCCTCTCCTCCTCTCACCGCTCTAATGTCACACCAGGGGGCCCTGGTCAAAAGTTCAGTACGTGAATATGTAAAAAACTATGTGAGTGCCAAAGGCAGCAGAAAGCGAATGAGGAGGGATTAGCACAAAATGCCACTGAACAATGTGTGTATGTTTGTGTCTACGTGGTTGGGTGGGTTTGGGTGGGTTTCCCTGAACCAAATGCAGGCAGCAAATATTCCACTTACATTTCACCCAGTTAACCTGAGGTCATGTAGAGACAATTTGTAAAGCACTGTTATACCATGTAATTAGTATTGTCTGTGCCGCTTTTAAATGTACAGACTCTCCATCTGTACAGCTTATTGGAGGATAAGGAAAATTTGACCAACTGGTGCATAATGAAAACATAATACAATTATGCTCTTTTTTTGTAGGGTATGCGTTTAAGTATAACGTTTGACCTGCCTGCCTGCCATGGCTTTCTTGAAGGCATCAATGATCTATAATCACTGCCAGCAATTTTGCAAGCAAGTGCAAAACAAATCAAATATAGCTAATGTATATTTTGGCTTTCTTCAGTTTCATTTTGTTATCACATCTCCAATATGCTGGCATCTGCAGTCTCAGTAATCTCCATGGATCCCAGGAGCATGTACAAGCAATTAAAACAATAGCATCTTTACGCCCCTGCAACCAATAAACAAGCTAATGTCACTACTCTATAAAGACACTTAGCGTCTGGGGCAATACCCCAGCTGGATTAGAGTTCTGTGCTTTTAATACCCCACCATAAAGAAGGTTTAGAGAAATGCATGCACTTTATTAAAGAGACTCCAAGGAAATAATATCAAATACATAACCAAAACAACGCATCGAAGTTCGGGTGTAAATTCAGAAAGCTTCCCATTTAAATTCAATGTTTTTTTTACACTGATTCTGCATTGATAGCATCTTGGTATACGTCTTTAAAGTCAAGTTATCTTCGAAAACATCTTAAGCTATATCTTTATTGATGAAACCACACTTGCAGGTTAACTCAAACCTCCTCAGTCTTTTGCCATGAAGGCTACCTTTCACACCATGTCTTTGTCAAAGAGGATTAAAGGTGATATTAGATCCGTTGTTATGTGCATACGCACAACATCTGAGGGCTCAGCTTTGCCATCAGTTTGAGCTTGAGCCCTGGAATCTACCAAGAAAAAAAATGGTTGTTGATGTTTTGTGGTGCTGACTGGGCATTGACGAGGGAATCTCCAGCCATAACCTCTGGAGGGAGCAGTGGGATCCCACGTAGCCACAGGTGCCATCTGGGCTCAAACCTGAGAACTTCCCTCTGCTCGACCACACCACAAGCCTGAGGGCAAGGAAGTCCTTTCCATGAGTCAGTAAATTTTTCCTGCTAAATCCTGAAAATAAGAGGAGAAGAGTGGGACGTGCATACAGGGTTAATATCATGGAAAGAAAGACAAATTTGGGAGAATGCTGGTGTTAGTGAGAAGAGAGACAAGAAGTGTACGCTTAAGATTCCTCATATGTTGCTTTCATTGGCCTTGCCCCATAGGTTTAACAGTGGTGTCCTGGGAGCGGTCCAGTGCCTTCAGTTTCTTCTTACTCTGGCAGACCATGATTTCACCCTCACCGTGTTCTCTCTTTCCTTTTCAGATTACATTTTATTCTGTGTTTCATGAAAGGTCTGATGGGAGTTTCCGTTACTCCAGCTAAATAAGCCAAGCAGCTGGGCAAACAGTACACCAACCTCGCACCCAATGTCAGTATGAAATTGGGTTAGAGGAGAAAGAAATGGACCCCACCAACACCACAAACCCACACAAATACTTGCACACATAGTTCAGGGCAGGAGACAAGCTCCAGAGGCTCAAAGGCCAGGTTATGCAATCCTCTGCCTAGGTGAATGTAAGAGTGTGAGCCTCAGGGAATGAACAAAATGTGACAGCAGCACTACAGGTGTGTGATGATGTGTGAGCCCCTATGCTCTTTTGTGTATGATGCCATTTGCACACAGTCACCTGTCCATCGTAATACTACATTTTAATCTTGCCAAGTTACAACTAATGGTGGTTAATAAGTTAACCTAGCTAACTGAGATAAAAACTCTGACGTAAAATGGACATCCAGATTTGAAGGGCTTCTTAGATGGAGAAGAAAATAATTTCAACAGAAAGAGGAGAAGACGGGCGGGAAGTTGGGAGATCATGAGGGGGCACTGGGAATTTCTCTCAAAGACCTCAGAACTGGCCAAGTACTGTTCTTCACACAGTCCCCGATGCCAGGGAAAATATTTTTACTTTTTACAGCCCTGCTTTAGTTGTATGGGTTAACGCTTGTTCCCATTTACATTCTTGACATGGCCTTGATTCAAACTTCAGAGGTTTACATGAAACATTTTATGTGAACTTAAAGAAAAGGAAATATAAAAATCTTTTGATGATACCTGGATTATGAAACATTTCAAAGGTTATTACAAAATTATTTTGTGTAAAGTTTGCAAACTGCAAAAGGGGCCTGTTCATTTGTGAGATATCCACACTAGAGTGTAGTGACTTGAAGATGGATAAAAGATCATCCCCCTCACTAGTTTCAAGGATTTGGGAAGGACAACATATTAGTACATGTTTGCTCAGCCAAAGAAGGTGAACCCAGTTAAACTTTTATCGAAGGACAACATGATTGATATATACAAAATATGACTTGTGCCTTTTATTTTTTATTTTTTACTAAATATTACACAATTTATTAAAAAGTGGGTTTCAATCTTGCACAACTGTACTGCTAATAATGCTCACTCTTTCAACGCTCGTCAGTTTTGACTGTTTCGCCTTTTTATTGACAAAATATAAACCGATATAGCTAGGATAAATATAAGTGAATGATAGGCTTGTGTATGTCACAAACATAAAACAGAAAACTTGCAGTGTATATGCAACAGATTGATCAGTTTAATAGCTCTAGGCATGCTCATCTGTTCACAGTATCAGTGCAGTATGTGCCTGAGCATGAATTGGTATAAAACAGGGATACACACAAGCTTGCAGGCCCAAGAGTGAAGAGGAACAGAGACACAGTTAGACTTAACATTAGCAGAACATTGGGATGTTTTCACAGCACATAATGTTTGAGTGCACATCAAACATGCCACGCACTGCTCTTTGATCGTCTGTGGTGGAGCTGCTCTCTAGCAGGTGTTAGACGAGTAAACAGGTAGAGAGGAGAGCACGCCGTCGATATTCGCTTATAAAGACACATCCTGCACTTGGCAAATACAGGAATGACAGTTTATGATTCTTATGGTTAGATAAAGTTTGTGAAAGCAACTAATATGCCAGAAGACAAGACTTTTCTTGAATCATGGAAATGGTTAATTTATAGTTCTCCAGGGCAATGAAGGTAAATGAAGCCTTGAAAGTAAATGGAAAGAATATCTACAGGTATCCTTAACTGCATCAATGACTTCTAACCCTTTGTGAATTGCAACGGTAGATATGGAATAATCTGTAACTACACACCCTGATGGATTATAAGGACAATACTGTGCAGCAGGAAATACAACTAATGTAGACAGACTGTTCAGAAACCCAGAAACACTAAAATATTGAATTACGCAAATTTAAATCACGTCTGGAAAAACTGAGGTGCTCTAAAACGTTTGACCCATAGTGTAACTGTTTCAAGCTTTTAATGAGCACACTGGTTAACAGTTGAATTCCCCTGAGCAACAGCTTGGAAGTGTATTTGAATGAAACCAAATACAAAACCCTAGCTCCGTATCAACAGCATTCAAACAGAGTCTGGCTGTATATTGGATAAGTAGACCTTCCAACTTCACTGGTTCAGGACACCAATAATAAAAGCTAAAAAACTGTTTAACATTGATTTGATGAGAGTACATTTATTTTAAAAGGATGCCGCAGAGCGTGAACAGACCAGACCACATACATAAATTGAGTATTTTCTCAGTGTCTGTTATTAATTTAGATTCAGTTCAATACATCTCTTCTCTCTGTGCCTCTTTCCATTCCCTCATCATCCCAGACTACAGTGAGGTAGATATTAGACAATCGTCTCATTAACAGTAAAACCGCAGTCTAGTGGTCACATGTGAAATTTCTCCATAGGACACATTCTCCATCACGAGTGTTCAGTGTGTGGAAGCTATGGACTTTAATCGCATTGCCCCTTACGCTAGAATAACTGTGAGTACTTTCTTGGCAAAGGCATCCACAGCTCAAGGGTTACTGCATGGTCGATCCTCCAGCGAGGTCCTTTCCATTCTGATTCAATCAATCTTTATTCCATCCACTGCCAAAATCAATTGCACTCCGCTTGGGATGCTTGGTTAAAATGTGGGGCGGCACTGAATCAGGTGGGGTACTCCATGCTACAGCAATATCTCAACAGTCTAAAAGGGTTCCCATAGTCAGTACACTTGTAATTTGTAGGACCAGGCCCACGTCTTTAACAATCACACTTAATATTATTTTTGTTTCACCACAATATAACACCAGGCTTGTATTAGATGGTACGTATAAGGTCACTAAAAATGGGCTTGCTATGATTAAGCCAAGTTACAATTTTCATTTTTCTATAAATTATGAATTTCAAAATAAAGCATTCTCTGTTCATACTGCTTATCCTTTAAGGGCTGCGGTTGGCCCAGAGCAAACCCCAGCTGACATTTGGCAAGAGGCAGAGTACACCCCCTTACTCACAGGTAACCTATGTATCGCAGAGGCAATATACTAAGAAAAACAACCATTCGCTTTCCTATTTACACCTACAGTTAATTAAGTGTCTCGTTTTAACCTAACCCTAGTCTGTATGTCTTTGGACTGCGGACGCTGGAGTACTTGGAAAAGGCAAGGGTAAGAACCGCAAAATAAGACAAAAATGTAAAATGTGTGTTGCATAGGTCAAAGAGTTGCTGCGCTTGCTTTTAGAGGAAGAGATGTTTTTCTCTAGGAAAAATGAAACAAGTGTTTGTAATTACTGATTTACCCATAATAACTTTCCCAGAGCTGTATGGATTAATAAACAAAACTAAATGTACACATAAGCTAAATAAATGTACTAGAAATTAAACCCTTGTTGTAACCAACTGACATAATTTCATATACAGTCTCTGTACTTTCAGTAGCTTGTGGCAAGCTCTTGATAGGACAATTTCCTCAAGCACTGCTCCAACCCCCACCCCCCAACCATGTAGTTTTCTTGTAGTAACCTTGTAGTTTCCACCCCTTCCTGGTGTGGACACACTGGTCTCTTCATCCCAGTCCAGAGCTGCCGGCAGCCACCTGGCAGCTGAAAAAATATGAGGCCCACTTAATGAGTTCTTTAAGAGAGTTGGAAGTGGCTGGTGTTCATGCTCCAGTGCCGAGGGTTATAAGATAACCACGCAGCAGCAGGCCGCCACCACAGGCTGCATCTCTGAGTCAGGACCAGGGCAGGAACTACAGACGGAGATAATGACACTAACCAGCTGCTCTTATATCTTTAACCTTGGTGATGATTGGTTAGTTTAGTTTGTCAACTTTGTGAATTCATAATTTTAAAGAAGTGAAAAGTTAACGAAAAAAATAAAACAATACAAATTCTTACCAATAATAGTTTAACCATATGTGATTTGTTTTATTTTATTTTAACAGCACCATGCTGGTGTATTGGGAAATAAAATCCTGGTCAAAATCCGTTTAAATTAATGTGCTCCTTTTGAAAGTGTAAATATGATGAGTATGAGGCTTAAATATTATTAATTTATGAATCCTATACATTTAAAGATTCTTGCTTTTCTATTAAATCTATAAACTAATCCCATACAGTTGATGAAGTGATGGAAAGACCGAGAAGTTTCTTTGAGGCAGAGTAATGAGTGCCCCTGCATTTAGCTGCTTTGCAGCAACCATCCCATATGGGAAAGGAAGGCAGATAGAAGAGGCTATTGGCCCACATCCAACACAAACACGGCCTTGAATCCTTAGCACAGAGCTCTGCCAAAACACTGGATCTCTGTGAAGGCAGAAGAAAGAGGGATAGAAGAGGAGGAGAAGAGGATACTTGATTAGGAAACCTTAATGGGACTACCCTGTCACATTGCATGGGTGTCTGGGCTATTGTCCAAAGCATTACTGACACTGCACTAAAGTAACAAGAAGGAGGTGAGGATCATACACCTGCTGCACTAAGAGACTTTTCAAAACTCAATTCTTCACTCACACTTTGTGCGAATGATGCAATTAGACTTAGGTAATCAGCCTCTACAATAAACTACAGGTGAGACAACACCTCACAACTATATTAACCGTATAATGCAACTACCAGTACAATGGGCCATGTAACCAAAGAGGCTGTATGTAAAAAAAAGAAGGAGCCTTTTATAACTGTTTTAATACTTGCAATTGAATGTATGTGAATAGGAGCAGTTCACTATACAGACTTGAATTTCTGACACTTGAAATATAATCTTGGTGCCACACGCTCAAACAATTACACAACTATTTAAAGTGTGGGTATGTATATGCCTAATTTGGCCACTTTGGGTTTCCTGTTTTCGAGTCTAAAAGCAGAATGCCAAGCTCCAATGCACAGATGAAATGTATTAGGTGTCTGGACGGCCCAGTGCAGGTTCACTGACAGCTGGGAATGATGAAGGCTAAGGTGTGGCCCCACAGCGCTGAAACCCTCACACCATGTCTCAGAAAACTAAATGGACAAGAAGGACACTGTTTTTTGTATTTCAGACAAGTGAAGGAGGAACAAGAATACTTAAGGCATACGGAAATAAAGAACCAAAGCTACTGCTCAAAGGTTCTCCACTTTTCCTTTGTGTGACTGACTGACTATAACAGTGATTGTTTTTGGCTGGGAAGGCAGCTCACTCTTGAAGCAAAGTGTGAGATACAAGATAAACAAAGTTAAATGAAAAGGGGTGAAAAGAGCGTAACTCAGACCATAGTAATTGCTCATTTGTAACCCAAAGCCCTGCTCCCCTGGTGGGTGCAGTGGAGAGAGTGATGGGGTGTTCTAGCTGTGCCCTAGAGTGATTGGGTGCTCTGAGCCACTACACCCACACTTGGCTTCCAGGATGGTTTGCTTGATTTGAAGAGTGACCTTGAGTGAGCCATTGCTCCTCATTCGTTCCTGCTCTCCTCCCTAAACCATCTTTTCCCTCCCTCTGTCCAGGGAATGAAACCTTTGCCAACCAACCATCAACACAAGAGCTTCAGGGGAATTACAAGCTGCCCAAACCAGGGCTGTTTCGATGAATGAGACTAGTGTTCTCCCTCCTACTGTGTCTTTATGCTTTCATCCCTCTGTCATCCGGCTCCAGCACAGTGTTCAAAACCTAGAAGCAGGTAAGCATAAACCACCTCTTCATTGGTGGCATAGATCAAACAACCGGTGAACAGATCTTTAAAAACAGATATTTTGATATAACTGTTCAGTGCAACACTAGTGATCCTGCTGGAAGGTCCTTTGTTAATAATATTATAACTGATTATACAGTGATACAGAAAACAGAGTTCAGTGACTCTAAAAGCTGCTCTGTAAATGGCACACGCATGGTGGAGGCTGTATTACTAATTCTAATTTAGGTAAACTCAATACAAGGTCTCTTTCGAATAACTCCTCTTTCTGTCATGTCATTGTTAGTTTAAATAAAAATTACCTTTTCTCTGTTAACTGGAATGTGACCTTATCAGATCCACATTTTCTAAATTAAATGTGGAATTTCTTTATCCCACTCTGAAATTTCAGATTCTATATATCCGTAGGGGAAGGTTGAGGGCTTGCAGTCATATACAGTAAATCGTTGCTGTTGTTAAATAATTTGCTTTGTCTTGTGATTTAAAGACCTCCTAATTCAAATAATGTAGTTTTGTTACTTGGTGCTTTAAACATTGACATTTTTCATACTATACCCTTAAGTGATTACATCAGTTATTTGTGTAATCGAAGGGCCCACACACCTAAAGGTTATTTTTACGAGACCTTTCAGGTAACTAGCCCAGAGGTTTATGTTATTTACTCAATGCTCTTGATTCTATCACTCCTCTTAAACTTTAGAAGCACAAACTAAAGGAGAACCCCGCCATGGCTAAGAGGGCACACTTGTGACCTACAAGCACAGTGTTTTCCTTTTACCCCCCTTCAGACCACTGGAAAAACCAAGTCTCTGTCAGGAGTTGGGAAGGCCCACAGGGTAAAGAAGAGCACAGGGTTTGTCTGGTGAGACATGAGGGTGGTAAGGGGACAAGACATTTTATGTGGATTTTCTACATCATTTTACCTCCACTTGTGTGTTTAATATAAAACTCTCAATTCCTCTGTAAACCATTCTGTAATTAGAGACAACAACTGAATAAAGGGTGCTAAGAGACCAAAGGAAAATGCTTGGAAGTTAGAGGGAGCAGCAGCCCACAGCCATACAGCAAAACTGAGTCAGTAATTAAGAGTACAGATAACTAAGTCATGGAAAAACCATAGACATGGGAAAATATGGTGGCCCCATGATGACAAAATAATCACAGGATGACAAAATAATAATAGGAAAGAGGAATCATCCTGGACAAGCCTTAAAGCCCCCTAGATTTACCCCATCGCAACTTTTAACATGCATGCACCACCATGAGCAGAGGAAGCCATTTCCACTGCTTTGGAGCAATGTCTGTGTTTACATGAGGATACGGTTTGGTGTCAAGTCAGAATCCAATGTGTGAAGCTTTCTATAACAATCTGAAGTAATTAACAGCTCACTTCTAAGGCTAACCACTTTCATTTGGTGTCCTATGGAGCCTCCCAGAAGTGAAGACCTTAACAAATGGCTTTATTAGGCAGGCCTTCATAATGTAAACCCATAGTCTTAAGGGACAACACACGGCTTTGACCACAGAACAAATATGAGTAATTTGTATACAAGTCTGCTGGGAGCCATAACAACCGCACTGGGAGGAATTACTTTATGTAATTACTTGAGAAAATATCTTGGTCAAACACATGCAAGGCTATGTCAGGCTATGAAAAAGAAAAACAGAGGTAGAGACACCGTGAGAGAAAGAGAAGGGAGTGATCATGTGATCTATCCCTGTGGTGGTTAGGGTGCTGTGTGGAGAGTCTATGAGGCAATCATAAAGGCTCTTCAAAAGCACCCAGCAAATTTACTCACATGGAAAATTAAGCAGAGACCGCATTCTGTCCCCCTAAAGACTTTAAGATATATGGCTGCTTTTGTAATTATCGTGGGTCAGGTCTTAAATTGAGATATGTTCATATACCAGTGATTTCAGTGTAAATCTTCCTCTGTGTGTGATGATTCTTTCAATAGCACACTTGCATGTGCATATGGCTTTTCATTTGACATACTCTGCTATCTATGTGTTTGTGTGTGCATGCATGTGTGCACATGCAGCGGGTGATATATGAGTTGCGGAAGGATTGAGAGAGCCCTGTCGACAGCTGCTGGCTGCCATTCACACCTGAGAGGACCCGTGTCCTGATGAGAATTAATGTACTCTGACATCCTATGGGACTCTGGCAGCCCCCAGAGGGCCTAATGAAGAAATACAACCTTGCCAAGAGACAGGGGGCATACCAAAAGGCTCCCTCAGGCCCCAAGAGAGGGCATATAGAGAGGGCATGGATAGACCCAGGAGTCATGGAACAAGGATATTTTGGTGTGAGAGCAGAAAGACTGAGTGTATTATTGGGTGTGAACTGTTGTTTTTTCCCTCTCTGACGTACGATATGAGCCTCAGATGTTCATTAGGACCATCATCTGGTTTGCAGTGTTAATTAAACAGGCAGAAAGTGTCACCAACATACAGAGGATATTCTCACATGCTCATTAAAATCCTAATAATCAATCATATTTTTTAGAAGTCTTGAGAATGAACCAAATGCCTGCAGGTTGCATTTTCTGACCTCCCAGCGAGCCAGCGTAGAAGAGGGTCCTAAAGGTCTGCAAGGTTAGAGGGCCAACCTCTTTGGATCATCTGTGCCCTAAGAAAGGTCACATATGGCACATCTTAAAAGGACCTGGTGTTTGGCATTTAAGTATTGGTCACTATGCATAATCTATGTGGGTCCCATGTGATGTGTCATCCAAGTACCAATTAAAATGCTTCCCTTTATATTCGGGTTGAATGTACATCTCTAAAGGGACAGATGGTAAGGCATAATGGTATATTTGTCCAGACAAGCCTACCAAGCTCTCCATAGACCACAATGTCAGGGCAGGAGGAAAAAACAACCTCAGCCCTTACTCCTCCTAAATCCCTCATTTGCTCATCACAAACATTTGTCCACACACACACACACACACACACACACACACACACACACACACACACTTCCCTCAAGCTGTCTTCCTGAAACAAAAAACAGCACATTAGATATTAAGTGCTCGACTCCTCTTGGCAAACAGGGTGTCTTTCAGGAGTAAGGCAGGCTGAGTTCATGATCTCAGAAAAGAATGTGAAACTCTAAACTAAAAGATCAGGAGGAGTTGGGGGTGTGAGATTTGGGTGAATCTTATCAGAAGGATGAAGATGTCAACACAGTACATAGTGTTTTGTCTAAAAATGAGACCGAGACATTTGGCTCTGGTATAGGGGTGCCTGAGGGTAGCCCTGGGGCCAGTACAGCTGAGGTGTTGCCTGGGGTTCAGTGGATAAACCAAGGCAGATATTAGAATGTGCTAAGACTCTTGCCAGGAAGTCCAGCAGCCTCTGGATCCCCTCATGATGTTAACTAGCCATCCACAAACCACCAGGAAATTACGTTAAGAGCTGATCCAGACAGCATTCCAGGCCTGTGACCATGTGACGTCAGAAGAACCAACATCTATCATTAGAATGTCCGCAAGCTCTGCCCATATGTCTCTGTCCATCCAAGCAAAGTCAGAGACCGTCCTGTTATGAAGTTGGTGCTGTGAAAGTGACCAGATGCCTGTGATTTTGCTATTGTACTAGGGCTAGTTTGAATTCCACTTCCAACTGCTTTTTCATCAGCTGCTCAGCTGTCGCAAAGCAAAATCGATGCCAGGATATCCTTGACTGAATTCAGCTCTGCCACTAATCCCTGAAAATTATAATGTATCTCCATCCATAGAAAGTCTTGGTGGCAATTTACAGTGAATGGAACCTGAAATACAACTATTTTCACTGAACCATTTGAACCTAAGGACAAACTAATCCACAAGTTCAGGTTTAATTATCTGCTCCCTAGAATTGTCCTTTGATTAAACCATTTTTTATTTTTCACACTTGTAATGTCTGATTCATAAAGACGAAATCTGTCTTTGAAACAAGTGTTACTTCAAGATACTGTCAACTAAATCAGAGAAGGTTTGCAGATTGCCTCAGTAATGGGATCTGGTTCCTTCTTGGCATTTAGCTTTAGGGTTAGGGGTTAAGGTTAGGTTTAGGGGGTTAGGGTTTCACTTTGACAACAAATCCTCGGTCTTCTTAGTCAACTCTCAACTCGTTACTGTTACTCTGTGATGTGACTCTGCACTGCGACTACACAGGGCAGAGGTTTATAATCAAGGTATCAGCCTTAGTATTGTTAGATGGAGTTTTACAAATTGGATTGTATTTGATTGATGCAAAAAAATTTACCATAAACAATAACAATACAAAAAAATACGAAGGGCAAAAGGTCAAGTTATGTAATCATGTGTGCCTGAAAACCGACTACAACCCAAGCTGACAAGTTAATCATGGTAACTTGATGGAAGGGCAATGTTAAACCTGGCTGTTATAGGTTAGTGTTCTATGCATGGCACACTGCGGTTCGTACCCGTCATAGCTAACATGCAAGGGTATAAACGTCACTCTGTAATACTACTGTAAAACCACAAAAAAACATTCATGTTTCTTTGGTTACAAAAAAAAATAACAGAGGGGTCTCCTTTCTTGTGGATCATGTCTTTGTCAGCTGTGATATCTCAGAGCAGAAGTTTGTAAATGTCAGGTAAATTCTTAAAGCTTCTAGATCTATGTTTATTCACATACTTTTGAACCATGACCTTCACCACTGCACTAAATTAGTTCAACTTAGTAGCACATGTACCCCTTGTGAAAAAAGTAATCATCAGGCCCCACTTAAAACACGTCTGCTCTTTTCTCGCCTAGTACACAGCTCAAGGGTGACCTACGAGGGGAAGGAGGGGCTTTCTTCATATGATCCAATGTTTTGACAGAAATTGCTCTTTCATCCTCCTTTAAAATTTCACAAAATTTTACACATTTCTTTCAAAACAGTCTCTTCAAAGTCCCCTGTCAAACATATATGCAGATGAGAAACACTCTTAGCCGACCATCCTGTGGGCAAACATTGCTTCCAGCTGTGCAAACATGCCTTGACAGAACAAGCCATACATGACAGCCAGCTCGAGTTTCTTACTCAAACAAAAATAGCATAAATACAGTAACATACTGTGAATAGTTGTCATCTTACAGCCTCTGGCTTTATGCTAGCTACAAACTTGGAAAAGTGTCACATTTTAGTAGCTTTATATTTGTAAATGTAGTAGTTTTGTTCAATGTAAATGTTTTTTTTTTAATATGAAAATCCATGTGATAAGCTGGAGATGTCAATTATCAAACACACATTATGCCAGAAACTGTTACTTCTAATCAATGTAGTAAATAGTGTTGTTTTGTTGATGTGTTCATCTGCATGCAGTATCTATTGCACTTCTGTCCATCCTGGGAGAGGGATCCCTCACATGTGACTCTCTGTGAGGTTTCTATGTTTCTTTCCCCGGTTAAAAGTTTTTTTCTGTAGTTTTTCCTTCCTCTTGTTGAGGGTTAAGAACAGAATATGTAACACATTCTTGAATTTGATTGATTGACTGATTGATTGATAGGATTTTGCACCGTTTTCAGAAGTAGCACCTCTAAAGGCTTTCTATTATATTCTATATAATCAACTTCACCTAACTAAGCTGATTTTCACTTAGCCTATCTATGGACTTAATCATTCCTTCTAGTCTTTTATAAAAGATATGATTAGACTTATTGAAAACTAATTTGAAATGTTAGCCATTCACTGCACACAGGAAACAAAATGGATACATGAACATTTCACAAAACATCAGCAGAGGCACTACATCACACAATTTAATGATCCTGTTTTCACAATCCAGTTAATTTGAAAATGTATTATGTTTTGTTTGTGCCTTTTTATCTTATGCCCATAGAGGTATGGAATGAGAGATAATTGCTGCTGATTATGATTTATGCACTTGTGTTTGCTATGGATTTTTAGACCAAACCTTAATCCAGGTTTGGTCTTAATTGGTTTGAGTGTGGGTTTATGGAAGAGTCAATTGTCCTCTAGACACACGGTTTTATGTGATCAGTTTGCAGCTGCAGGTCATTTGAACTCTGACCCTACATCCCTACATGATAATTGTGAGATCAGACCCTTGGCCTCTCTCAAAATAAAACCTCTCATATTGGCCACAATGGCAATGTCCACTGTGACCAATAACTGAGTGAAGTATTTTAAACATGATTTATGTATTGATGAGTATGTGTGTGTGTGTGTGTGTGTGTGTGTGTGTGTGTGTGTGTGTGTGTGTGTGTGTGTGTGTGTAACTATTACCATTCGACAAATCCCTGAAAATCAGATCTGTTTCACTTTGACCTCTGGCCTGAGAAAAAGAGAGTGGACAGACTCTCTGAACGTTAGCCAAATACTTCAAAGTGGCTTTGTAGATCTTTCGGACACTTGAATCTCCTCATTATGTTGTATAGATGAATAAAAGCAGCTCATGCAGAAATCTATAGTAAGTGTCTGTACAAGCTCTGCACATTATATTCTCTAATGGGATTTAACATTGGAGGCTTCAGAGGGAAGGAGGGCAAGAAGCTGAGGCATGTCTAAACTGTATAAAGTTTATACTGCGGGATAATCTTTATCATGCACTATATTTGCGAGATAGGAGGCAGGGAATGAGCATTCCATGGTTCTTATACATTTCCAATGTAAAAGTTGATGAAAACAATTATGCAAAAGGGAACTAATTGGTTGTCATATTAATTTATTATTAATCTGTATCAGTTGATGGTTGAAAGACATAATGTCAGGGGTATTATTACCCTGATAAGGTTAATAATTCATTTATGGTTGGAGTTTTTTTTAAATGCAGAAGACTGAGTCGAACTATGAGGACGTTTTGGGATTGTAAAATAAGAATCTGGAGTGGTGCTTGTAATCGTGAGAGTGGGTGTAGGAGAGTTATGGCTTTAGCTAGCCTGTAGTTTATGTGCACTCTGGGTAAAATGCAGAGCACTTTGAGAACATTTATCATAAAACACAGGGAAAGGACCGGGATGTAAAATGGCTGCTCTGCTCGGCTTCAGTATCTGCGATAAACTCTTCAGATAAATAATGTATGACTCCACAGTTGAACAAGTTTCAGAGTGCTTTTTATTTCTTGCTCTGACAATTATAATGCATTGGAAGGTTTTTTGTTTTCCTCTTTTTTCCCATTTGGGGAAAAAAACTAGTTTGCTCTTTTATTATACTTAGATCCAAACAATGGGAATGTGATTGTCCTAATCTCTACTTCACTATGCCTAAGAGCATTATCATGAAGTAACACCATGCCTAATACTCTGCATATACAATGGTGTAATTTGTGAAACTAAATATGAGGCAAGGGATTGAGCAAAGGAACGGAAAAACAGTGTTTAAATAAAACTCAGCTGGTGGATACATGTCTTTAACATGTGAAAGTTTATTTAATATTTCATGTACCATTATGCTCCCTGAGTGATCATCTCCCTGACTACATGTGCGATTAATTACAACAACAAAAATACTTTGGAAAGAGATGACAGTTAAATTTAACTGACAACTAATTTTCATTATTTAATCTACCAATTTCTCCCGTTATCACGTTATTTTATGCTATAAAAAATAAGAAATCTGTAAATCATTGGTTGTGAATTTGGTTCACCAAAAGTCTGAGACATGAATATTAAATTCACAACCATATAACACACAGACAAGCAGTGTAATTCATATTCTGCCGTTTCAGCTTATTAATCAACTAATTGATCCAGCAATAGATGAAACTCTTACTCTACACATTTTTCTATACTACTCTACTGTATTTTCCCAAAGACATAAATAAAACCTACATCTACTCTCTTTAAAGGACACAGGCGGTGGGGACTCCATGCGCATTGGCAGCATTTAGCAGGTGACAAATGGAGTTTCCCAGGCTGAACCAGCCCAGAGGCCTCACTCAGATGGGTTGATGAATGAAGAAGTGAGCCCCGACAGGCAAGTTTATTTTTATTACATCTGTCATCATACCTTTGCAATGTATCCACAGCAAACACACATACAGTGTATATGCAACACTGGAGGAAGCGGTCTTGAATCAAGATGAAGGATGTCTAGAGATGCCATTACTCCATTTGGTCTTTGCAATAAATAAAAATACAGAAAATAACAGCAAATAAGTCAGATCAATGAATATAGCCAATATCCTTTCTATTTCCTTACACACAACATTGAGGGATGAGGCAACAGGAAACACAGGAGGATTAAAAACAAAAATAAGGTTGGTATAAAAAGCAGAGGGCTCTCGAAAATTCATGTCAGAGTGAGAGAATCCAAAATGCACTGACGGAATAGTGAAAGAAGACTGGAAGGGCAAGGTTACAAGCAGAGGTAAAAGAACATCCACCATCATTTCATTCTCCTTCTCTCCCAACGAGAGAAACGCATGATGGCAGGGAAAAACACTGTTTCTTTATTTGGCTGCACAGGGAGTACTTCATCTATTTGACAGAGGATGTGAAAACACAGAAAAAGAGACTGGGGAAAGGGGGGAAATATTCTTTTTAAGAAAATGATTCATGGGCTCAAGGCCGTGCAACTCATGAGTCAACAATGTACTGTTGGTGTCTTTGGGGGTGTGTTCAGCGAGGGTGCGTATCAATAGGTAATAAATCTCCGAGCATTCCCAGGATGAGGACACCCTCACAGGTGTCTCACTCTCACCACAGCAGCTTCAGCAGTACACACAAGGGCATGGGTCACAGAAGCACTGTGACTCAGTGTGGACAACGGGTCAACATGGCTGTTTTTGTGGTCAATGTGCTGACAGCAATAAATATAGTGGCATTTTACTTCAACTGATGGGGTGATTGAATTTGATAAAATTCATATTTTGATCGGACTGCAAGTGTTTCACCTGAGGAGTTTCATCTCTAATCATTTCTAGCCCATTTGGGAGAGTATTTTCTCTCAATATCCAGAAAATATATGAAAATGTTTGTCCTTGGAAGCTTTGAAATGTACGTATGGATAAAGACAGTATGAAAGTGAAAAGCTTAATAAGCACTGGAAACTTGAAACAATGAGGAAGTAGGTAAGTAAATACACAAATATCGAAAGTAATTACTGACAATTTGGACAAACACTTGCTTTCATCTTGTCTCATGTCAAGCTTCACCACAGAACTCAATCAAAGTAAAAGCAGCCGAGCTAAGACCCACTCTTCTCCACACAAACGAGCAAGGAGAGACACTGTGACCTGCTTAATGGTAATAGAATAGGCTTTAATGGGACTGGCGTGAGACAGATTTAATGTAGTGACTTAATGCTGAGGTCTCTCACCTCTCCCTAAGGCTCCAGGGAAAGCTACCATTATGTGATCAAAACCCCCTGCCACCTGATGGGCTAGCTGTATACCATGTATAATTAGGGTCAGCTTGGACCCCTAGAAAACACACTGTGGTTTAGGGCTACAACGAACAATTATTTATTCTATTGACTCATCTATTGTTAAACTAGAGTTCGAAATGCTTAAAAAGTACATTTTCTTTCAAGTAAAACTCATTAGAGTCACTGGGGAGGGAAAATCTGTGATTGAAAATAGAGTAATAATAAGAAGAAAATAAAGTCATAGTATTTGTTATCAATATTTTAGATCCAGAAGGAGTGGAACTTCGGCAGGCACAGTTTCCCTTTATTGATCATTTCATAACGATTTTGTATTAAATTGCAACCGAATTTTTGTCAGCTGTCTTCTCAATTAGAACTTTATCGTTCTTCAATGTGGCCGCAATGTATCTTAGGAAATGCTTAGATATGCACCATGATGAAAATTTAAAAACAAGCCAATTTTCACATTAAAAAGGGCATTAATCAACAGGGTGTTTTTACTTTTAGTTGCCCACCATTCATAACTTTGTTTTTGGATGATTGGCGAATACTAGTAGAGTAGAGTGTACAGTGGTGTACATTGTTTGACACTTTATTATTCACTTCTTGAAGGGAGAAGGTTCATTATATATCTCATTTTAAGGTGCATACATAAAAGAATGATTTTGAAACATCCAAGGTGTGGTCCCTGGTGCAAACCTGAAACCTGAGGCTTCTAGAGTACATTCACAGAGAATTTTAAATGAGAACTGTTCAATGGGGCACTTTTTTCTGTGGAAAAAAAAACATTAAATTCAAGCAAAGTGATTCATACCTGGGGGGGATATTTAATAAATTACTCAAACTGTTAATTGGTTGTCAAAAATTAATCTTATGTTGATGGACGAATCAATCAAGCAACTAACCGTTTCATCCTTGATTTGATTGGTACGTGCTCCAACCGTTCACTCAGTTTTCACATTAAAAATGAACAGGATGAACTCAAAATAAAAAATTACACTCAAAGCTCAATAATTTAACATTGAAACACAAGGCTAGATGTCTCACTATTACTGCAAAATATTGATTACTTAATAACTCTCCCATCACACCCACAATAACAATCAGAGCTAGTTCAGTGAGCTGCAGTACCCTGAGATCAAACGCTTCCAAATTTGAATTTTGATGCATGTGAAACGTGCAACCTCATCTTCCTGCCGTGTCATTCCCGTTACATTCGTCCAGAGGTGGCTTTTGGCTCCAGTTCATCTGGAGTTCAGCTGGAGCAGCAGGGATTGTTCACCCAGTCGATGGTGTGAGGTGTCTTATAAGGAGCGACTTGGGAGGAATCCTTTCAATTAGAGTGATTTATGAGAGACCTTATTGAGCTTATTATGCATGGACTAAGACTGGAAGTTTTCTGCTCAGTGCACGTCTTGATTACATAAAGGAGAATTTGAAACTTCCAATATTCCTTACAGTATCAAATCTCATCCTGACTGTCATCAATCTACAGCAACTTGCACTCCATTAGTCTTAATGAACTCCATCTACCACAACAATTTCCACCCCATTTTCCATTGTATGCTACCAACAACAAAAGCAGTTTCAAAACACAGCGGATCAAGTCTTTGTTTTATTATAACAAAATTTAATAAAAACGTCTTCTTTCTTTACATTTGCAAATAAAGCACATTTTTGCAGTTTCACAGACCACCTGCCTTTAAGGATAGTCAAACGGTAGTGCTAATAATGTTATCTAGGAATGTATCTGCAAGGTAAGCTTTCAAATCACAAACAATTATCTCAGCCTCATTATGCAATTCAGCAAATATAGTAGTTAAACTTTGTAATATAAAATATATCCATAAATATTTATATATATTTCCAACAAAGCTACAAAGATATAAACGTCTTATTTTTCCTTTGTCTAGAGCAAAATGGGACTGAGGAAAAGTTTAATGACAATTATTATTTCACAAGTCAGCAGATATGTATTATTAACAAAATAAGTACGACATCTGTGATAGTTAGAGAAAATCAGCACAGGCACACAAAGGTAAGCAATGTGTGTGAAAATGTGCTAACCAGGACTGATATTATTCGACTCTACATGCTAATAATACATGACCGGTGCACATAAGGTGTATAATTATGGAATTAAATTTGATTTAATTGTGCAAGGTCAATAAGATCTTAAAAGTAATCAGCATCAACATTTTCTGACACAAGACGTCAAGTGATTGTTGGGAGAAGACAGCTCATTTCTATTATTAAATTCAAGGCTTGTATACAATGCAAGAACTGAGCTGTCTAACCTGTTTCCTACTCAATATGATTACTGTGGGCTAGACTGTGAGATACCGTTATCAAGGCGAGAGGGTTTATGTGTAGGCAAGGGAAAATAATAGGCAATACTGAGATCCCTGAGCTGAGTGGAAGTCCCTCACTTGATGCTGATGAGAAACACAGAGGGTTGCCTCTCCCCTGTGTTTAATAGAACTTGTTAAATAAGTGTGCAATATCATTAGAGATAAAATAAATCCTATCCGACAGCTTTCATTGAGGTTGTCGTTTAGAGATATGGAATCTATGCTCTTATTCATTCACAATAGAAACATTGGTTCATTTCCTGTCTACATGGATGAACTGCCCAATTTTACGCCAGCCTTTGAAGGTAATTTTACATTGGCTAGGCCTCTCTGATTTAAACTTTGTATGCATTATTTACAGAGAAAAGCAGGGGGCAGGGCAGGTCTATGGAAATATTCCTTGCCCCAGGTAATTATCCGCAAGTCTTAGTCCAACCTCGTTGATGAAATGTGCTCATGTTTATGCACATGAAGGGGATTACGCATTCAAACAGTCAAAACACTATTTCACTTCCTCAGCTCGTAATAATAAACGGATTAGACTTCATTCAAAGTGCAAAGACACCCTTTATTTTGAACCATATCCTGCTCCAAAAATGCAGCCCGTGTGAATGCAGGTGCTCGTCTTCTTATCATCTGTTATTTCATTTGGCAAAAGAAGAAAAAATTAGGTGTTTTGGATTGCAAAAGGGGAACGGTGTAGAATGGTGAGAGAATACTTTCTATTTCAAATCCATGGAGCTTCACAGTGCTAAAGTCATTATGGGCTGTAGGCAATGAGAGGAAAGACATGGTGAATTAATTAGCCTGGCAAAGAGAGAGGGGCCCCGTACTGACCCCTCAGTGGGTTTTCTCCCTCCGCCTCACAGCCAGCCAGACAATCAGCAGTGTCACTAATTAAGAAATAGCAGTTCAGATTTTGTCCTTTGTAACATGCATCAGACAAGCTCAAGAATTAAAAGTGGAGATGGAGTACACTCACTGAGGGGCTGGAAAAGAGCAAGGGCTGACTACTTAAAACACACACTGATTGAAGATATAAGCAATGTATTTTATCTGTGTATTTTATGGCCTGTGTTGCAGTAGATTATAAAGCTGCTGTAAGATATTTATTTCTGAAAGAAAAACACACGCAATGTATATTATTTTCACACACATACACACACAAACCTATAATCACATCACCGGTGGAGCAGAGGGTGATAATAAAAGCTGGTAATCCATTTGTGGCTTACACATCCATATAGAGTTCAGAGGTGACACTCTAGCTGGAACTGGTACAGAAAACAGAATGATACATGTATTGAATTGCAGAGTGCCTTTTCTGTATAATCATGACTTTGGGGATTTCTACAATATTTAGAGACTTTAAATTTCTAAATTTGAAAGTATCTAAAAAATATTTATATATTAAGACACCCTGAAAATGATTTGTCTGTACCTGACAATGTATCTAGGTAGAACATATAAAATAATTATTATTTCTCTCTAACTTAGCAGTGACATTCAACTCCCAAAGTAGAATACTGATGTGCATGTTTTTACTTCTTTGTTTTATTTCTTTTCTCTGATAATATCAATATCTATACCTCAATATTTCATATAAATAACACTTTGTTTGAACAACACACAGTAAGACAAACCGAATGTAAATTTGACTGAACTTTTAGTGCACATGCAGCGCTAACAGAAGTTTCATTGTTGTTGCTGTGAATCAGGCCCTAGCATCGGTTCAATGGTTGTTTTTCCTTTAATCAGGGAGAATCCCCTCTGCACAATGCTGTAATGCTTGCAGACGGGCAATATTACAGCTAAGGGAGCCTTCAGGAACATTAGAGAGGTGGAGGTTGGGAGAGCAGGCCCTAGTCATTCCTACAATAAGGAAGAGTCACACCAGAGACAGAAACAATAACTGCAGTTCCTCTACAATGGTGCCCCAATGCACCCAAATGCAGAAAAATGACAGGAGGTGACGTTCCCCGCTGCATTACTTTTGAGTTACGGAGGTGATTTGCAATTCAAAGAGTCTGAGGAGTGCTGACCACAACACTAACGCCTCCACAGGCCCACTGAGGCAAATAAGACCAGGGGCAATTTGCAGCCTCTTTTGCTGGGAAACACACTTTTTGGCCAAGTCATGTAAAATAAAAATATGATAAATACCAAAACTAATGAGGCAAAATTTTCTGAACTAAAAATAGAGGCGAGTGTGAGGAGTTACCTTAATGTCAAGGCCACCCTTTTTTTCGGCGCAACTTCAATAGAGTTGGCCTTGACAATGTTGCAAGGTAGCTTGGACCTTTCACTTGTAAATTAATGTTTTGCATATCTGCTTAACTGGTGAAATCACCAGTAAAGTCTTACTTATCAAAACTGTTCACAATGTTTGGATTTGCATTTGCTTGAAGCAAGTACAATTCAAAAAGTGGAGTTTTGATTAAGCATTTCTGTGGAAGAATAAAAACCCATTATTTGTAAGTATTTCTATTATGACTGCCACAACATGAAATATTTTTTACCTGAACCATTAATCATGGCGTGTATGACGTCTGTGCTGCCATATGGGGTCCCACCATGTGAAGAGCCCCAAACTTGCTGATCCTCTGTAACTGGGCCCAATTAATCCTGCCGCCTGGATCATCCACATCAGGTCTGTAGTGTGCTGTGCTCCAGCCAGAGATAAATACAAGTACAGTATTTCTCCCAGCAGTCTGTCCAGTTAGAAACAGAAGAAGTCAAAGCCTGTGATTAATGATGGTGAGTTAAAGTACAATAGATGATTTAGGATGACTGAGGAAAAGAGGGGAAAGGGATTTGACTTGAGGTTTAACATAGTTAGGATATCTGTGAAAGGTGAGATCTGTGAAACATAGATCTCGTTCTTTAAACAAAGAAACCAGAGGGAGCCAGGGGCTCTTTGGTGGCCACACAATGCTAGTGAATGCCACATAATCACAGTATACATGCTGTTCTGATCATGGACCCTTTCTGCATTTCATACCCCATCTCTCTCCCCTCGTTTCCCCTCGTTTTCCCTTCTACTACTTTTTTTCATTGCAAATATGCCAAGAAAATTGCGTTCACTCATGCAGCATCCTAAATGGTAACTGTGCTTCTGATACTTTGTCTGAGGTTGGTTGCCTTAGTTAGTATGAAAAAAGATATGAGGTAGTCGACTAAAGGGCTATCGTCAGTGGCCAGATGGACAATCAGGATGAAACATGAAATGTAGTTGAAATTATCCTGTCAAAAAAGTCTTGTACATCCGGGCTACATTTTCATGGAAGGGCCAATTCTGGAACAAAGAACGCAATTAAACAAATTACAGTTATATTTTCCTGATTATCTTTGGAACACTGCTTGATATTTTAGCGCCAGCTAAAAAAAAAAGGGAGATCCATTGAGCTGCCAAGCAAGGTTTTACTATTTTACTGGAAAAGTATCTCATGTTAATGTATGAGGGATTTTATTGAATGTACAAAATTGTATCATGATACAACATTGAATAAAAAAGGTGACACAAAGTAGCTTGTAGTTTCTAAACAGGACCTCAAAGCACAATATCTGCACATGATCAAACTGCACAACATATCTAGAAGGACTGATCATTGTCTCTCTCTTTAGCTTTGATGTAACCTAAAGGAGAATCTATGCTAATCGTCAACAGCATGGGACCGTTTCCCAGTTGGATTTGCAGCAGAGAGTCATGCAGACATTATTGGGCAGTACTTATCGGGTGAAATCAAGGGAAGCCTAATTGGATTGGACTAAATCCAGGTGCCGATATCAGTATTATATGTTCTTGGTAACCTTGGTTAACCATTACTGATCAGGTGTATCCAGCCAAATGTTGATTCCAAGGTATTTGATAGACAAAGGGAATTTAACTTGTACTGGTTGTACGGATGTGTAAATTTTCTGATGTGACTACCTATACAACCTGATTGATAGATTGATTGACCTCTGCAATGTGAGAAGGGAAAAGCCACTTTCTCATGCAAAAGAATCAATCAAAACTACAGGGAGAATCTATGGCTACTAATAAGTATTGCTTGGCTCAAGGTGGAAAGCCTTATTTTTGTGAATAAAGGCGAAAAAAGAAGGTGCTATCAGTCTAACATGAGTTTGTGTAACCAGTAAATATTTAGCATTACGCCAAAGATGCTAGAGATATTCTGACCAGGGCTGAACTGAAAGTATATACTTCAGGATTGTTGTACAGGGTACATTTACAAGTGGTATATGGTGCATAACCATAGACCAGTGCAAGATTCTCCACTTTTACCACCGTTTTCTTTTTTAAAGCCGTCACATTCAGTAAGCACTCATATTTCATTAGCGAATATGTGCAGCTTGCACTAGAAGACTACAACCTGGGGATGGGCAGCCTCTTTCTCACTGAGGAAGCTCAAATCTTTTAACTATATGCGGCAAGATGCTGGAGATCTTCTACCAGAATGTGGTGGCTAGTGTCATTTACTATGCTGTGGTCTGCTGGCGGACCACAAGGTGCCAAAGCTAAGAACATTGGTCGAGAAAGATTTTACTCAATGGGGGTGGTCACCAGTGGAAGAGAGACCTCAAGCTAACAGTCTGAGTACTGGTGCTGGGCATGGCATAAGTATTTGGGAAGGCAGACTGAACACCAGCTTATAAAAATAGACTTGAGTAAGTAGCTGAATCAGTTGATAGCACCCAAGGCATCCTGAGTTGTGGCCAAACAGGCAGGTGTATCTGAATTGTTGTCCATTGATTTTTAGTGATTTGTTTTTATATTCAAGTTAAAGTTGAGCATTTTTGTAGGGGTGCCCCCTGAAAGTTGGGGGGTCAACTCATTTTTTACAAGTCGAGGAAACATTTTACTGCAGAGTGGGCCCCCTTACACACAAATCCCACAAAGCTAAATTTAATGAGAGACTTCTTTCAATAAAGAAAGAGTGACCTTGTCCAACATGCGTGGTCACAAGACACAATCTAAACAACTAAATGATCATGTCAAGGACAAACTCTGTCACGATGCCCCATTATCAGTTATCTTCTTGTTTGTTGATAGTACAGGATGATGATGACGACAGGCATTATACCGTTTTATGTCAGATGTTTATTATTCACCAATGAGCTTATGCTGATCCTGTCAAACCAACTCTGGCAGTAGTTGCAAAATGTGCCTGAAATATTTCATGTTTATATGTACTCAATAATCCACTGTAAATACTGCAGGTATTGTTTTTCTATGTCTTTATAAGGGGCCTTAAAACAGAAGCTTAGATGTATTGTATATTCAGAGCTCTGTGATGGTAAACTTGGGTTTAAATAGTTCAGGACATGTTCGAATTCCTCATGTAGCTACATGTAGTTACAGTAATGTAACAACAGTTTTGCGACAATATGAGAGAGCCATACAAAATTCCTGTTTTGTGTTGGTATATTTCGAAGTGTATGACTGTAGGTGTTGGTGGGAGGAGCATGAATGCACATGTATTTTTCTAGCACTTAAAAGCAGTAAAAAGAGTAGATGCAAAGAACAGGAGAGGAAACACGTTTTGAGGGGGGAAGAAGCTACTTGAAAGTGCCTGACAGCTTAAAACAAGCAAGTGAACCACGGAACTGTAGATAATTATCACAACATCTATGGTATTCAGCAACTCAGCATTTCATTATAGTCCAGCCCATATTTTGTTTAAAGTCACTTTGATTGTGTTTCACTTGAGTAATAACCAAGTCTATCTGTGTTTGCCTATAACTCAAACCAACACAGCGCAACCTTAATACAGCATCTGGCTTTCACATAACATTTAAGGCTGAGTTTTGAGGAGCCTCTGAAATGTTGGAATTAAATTAAAACATGCGCACTGCCTAGGCAAACTGGACACTTTCCAAGAGTGCATTTCACACACCATAAACACTACAGAAATCGTCAAATATATAACCTAAAAGGGCACAGCCAAGCCTTTTAAATTCATCGGGCAGCGTAGATTCAACAATCTCCCGAAATAACAAGCTGATTTGCATTTAAAAGAAGAAGGAGGAACACATTTCCTCAGAATTTATGGTTTTTCAAATCAAAAGTTTTCTCTTCTCTTTTTGAAACATCTCAATATTGCACCTCCACTTCAGATAATTTGAAGTAGGCGCACAGGAAAATATGCACTTACCTACATTATTACCTCCCTCGTTAATCCAGGTCACAGTGTAGGAATGCTTTCCAGTAAATAATGACTCAAAATGTTTAAATCAGACGAAACTAAATAATGCAACATTAACATAAATGTGATTGAGATGTCAATGTTAGGTGAAAACAAAAGTAATAATCTCTCTTCCTTTCTTATTAGCAAAACATTTTTTAATTAACACCACAGCTCATGTAGTGCAGCACACATATTATAACATATTTGCAGTTTTTTTATGCGCGTTTCAATCAAATGAATTGAAGCAAGGAGGATCTGCGTCACCGCTTCCACAATTTCACTGTAGGTGTTCAAAGTGAGCTAACCCTCCCATTGAACCAGGGAAGATATTTCCCAAGCAATGTTCACAATTGAGGGCCCAGACTGCCTAAAAATAAGTTTCGCTCATACCTAATGTAATAGTGTACTAGTCAAATCAAATTGAGGTTCACATATGGTGCGGCTTTAAAAATAAAAATAAAAACAAACTGTTACTAAGCCTCGAAATCTATGTCAAATAACCACCATCTGTACCAGAGCCGATTAAAACCAATGTTTCGTTAGAAGCTTAAGCAAAACTACTGCACGATATGGAAACAGATATGATTATATAACATAACACAAAAACAAATCTGGTTAAAGCTAACAAGAGGGACAGAGACCCCATTCAGAACCTAAACCCATTCTTATTATTCTTCTCCAAATCTAATCTTGACTAACAATAATTACATAAATACTTCTAATAGGATTATGGTTAGTGAAAATATGCTGGCGTGAAAAAAGGATAAAGACATGAGGGAGAGAAAGGGAGGGAGAAGGAGTGAGAGAGAGATAAGTGGGGTACCTTTACCACTTTCAAACACTCAAAAGAAAGCATGAATAGAGGTCAAGACTTGTGAAGAACTACAAGTTTCCTAAACTGTGGATCAGGACTAATTCCTCCTGGCCCATGGCTCAGAGCTGGGTTGTGACTTCAAACAGCAGCGAGTTTATTTTATGAGTTTCTGGAACATTCCTCAAGTCTCAAGTTCAACAATAGATGTCTGGTGACCAAATGACCTTTGTCCTCTTTTTTTCTATTTCACAATCCATATAGATGTTAAATAATTCTTCAGTCTGGGTGTACTTATCTCATAACCTTTTCCAAGTTATTTAATAATCATCTTTAACTGCCAGTTTCTGATTTAACTGTTAAATATGTTCCCATTACCATTATCACTGGTCTCACACTGGTTTACCCATATTAGCCTTGGCCTGAAACCTGCTTCTTCCCACAAGGTTACAAGGCTCAGTGGAGGGATCTAGATCTGCTGACATCCACTAATATAAGGCCGCCGTCATATTTATACAAACTGGCACAAAGAGTGAAAGAGCCCTTTACAGTAGTGCAAAAGAGTAAGTGAATAAAAAAGATAGAAAGGACAACCACAAGTCTGTCGCTCTGCATTAGAAAAGAAATTACTCCAGTATGTGCACATACATGTACATCCACCCAGACTTTGCCTCTATTGAACTATTGCTCCGAGATAAACTGTCCCGTGACTCCTCGGGACCACCTACCCAGTAGGAAAATCAGGTTGTGCACCTGGAAATAGTTATAGCCACAAACACTGACAAACAGCACGAGGTTAAGGTTGGCTACGACCCTGGCCCACAACAGAAGCAAGTGAAGATAGGGAGCCCTGTGTGCCGAGAGAGGAGGGATGGACTGCGCACATTATCAGGAGGAAGGAATTAGCAGTATCAACAAGAGCCAACTCAAATAAAAATAAAAAAACCTGCAAACATACCACAAACACACATATACTGTACTAGCATAAACACAGGTGGTAACACACCCAGACCCTAACATATTTGTATTCTGCAGTAGCCCTGAGTGATATTCACTCATGGGTTTACCTGTGTTCAACAGCAATCCAATTCAATCATTAAAATAATTCTTAGCTACAGACTGAGCTTTTTTATTTAAAGAAATTAACAAAGATGAGTCTACAATTATGGGGTAGCAGAAACCCCTGTGAATTATAAAAGATTTATTAGAATAAACATTAATAAAATGGAACATTACAAAGTCAAAATCTAACTAACACAAAAATTCAAATAGACTCAATATCCCTGATTATCCAATAAAGGACATATTATTTTTACTCTGTCACTATGCAATGAGTTTTGTTGGCAGAGCATAAAGCTATTTAAAGTAAAGCCATCTCCTCACCAGATGAGGATATAAACAACATAAATTCTCCCTGAGCTCGAGGCCTCTGTCTGCTGTTTGTGAAGGACCCCAGAATGTGTTTGTCAAGAGAAGAAACAGTGGATTCCATTGATTTATGCCAGCGATGATAGGTAATTGAACAAATTAGCCGGAGATAACACTTCTCCTGCTACTTGAATAAGAATCATATTATTGATATTCAAGCCTCGAGAGTGTCTTCTGTGCCAATCGTGTCCTGCAGGACTTATTCTGCTGGAAGACCTATGAGTGTGTAGTGAAGAGGAAGAAGTGCCTTTCACTTTTTTGGAAAGCAGACAAACATTCTCCCAGTTGTTTGTATTGTAAATCACATTATGCTCCACAAAGCCTTCCAACAAACCTGCCGTCTACCAACACCTCCTACTGTGACACATTAATTATAACTTCCTGTATACAGCCTATCCCAAGCCATGAATACGTAATGCCCCAAAATGAGTCATATTCACATAGCAGACGCCCAGCAGTGAATAAATACAACCTATCCATCACACACTGCCCAGTGAAAAATTAATGAAAACCCAGAGAAGCAGGCAGGAGGCTGGGCCTAGCCAACGGGAATAGTGGAAATTATGATACTTTATCTTTAAGAACGGGAAATTTAACAGCCATCACGTGTCCTAATTATACCATCCACGCTGCACAAGGGCTGAACACCTACAAAGTGACAGACTGAATGAAAATCAGAGCAGAGAGCAAGCAGGTGTTCCTTGAAATTTGGACTTCATATCACGTCAGTCCAAACAAGGTGCTAACATGGAGTACAACTTGAATTGTCTCACTCCTGAAAGCCATCTCTGTCTTTCTGAAGAATGGTGAAAACTGCAGCGGAAACTGTCAGGTCATTCATCTCTGTTGTCCCAGTGGGCGGTGTTGGCTACAGGTTTACTAATGGTCCTGTTGAAATGCTTCAGATGTCTGAGTAATGACAAGCTATAAAAGCTAAGCTGACTATAAAGTCAACTAATCTGAAATCTGTTTGGTGGTCCATTGATAGTGAGAATCAAAAGTGCTTAAAGTAAACAAACTGAGACTACACGTAAGTGAGTGGTAGCTGCCTTTCGCAAATTGTTTCTACGCAGCTGGGGAAAGGAATATTACTGGGTTTTCCATCTGTTCCAGCATTTCAGTGCTTAAAGTCAAAGGAACGAATGGACTCACAAATTGCCAAAGAAAAGCAAAACAGAAGTATGAATGATGCAAGGAGGCAAGAAAGAAAGAAAGTAAAAAAATAAAATAAAAAAATTCATGAACTGTCCTGAATTTTAAACATCTACTGCCCATCCCTGCCCCCTCCTCCTCGCCTCCCCTTCTGTTATTGCTCCTTCTGCTCCTCATGTCTGTTAAGTCAGCATGACATTTTATGATGCCTGGATATTAAAAAGCAGTTTCTATTATATGTGAGAGGGAAGTGGAAACAGCCATACTCATGCTAAGTAATTAGGGGAAGCAGGCGAGGGGATATTTATGAATGCAGGGGAATGCTAGGGGGAGACCAGGGGAATTGGTGTGTAATGTCCTGCTGTCAGTAACAGTTTTCACTTTAACTCCATACAGAACACTGTTTAGAGAAGGAAATTATTTTGAGTCTCATTTATGACCCATGATTCCTCTGAATCATCTGGTTCTTTTGTCCTTCGCGATGCATCAAACTGAACAATGCCAAATGCAGCAAAGATGGAAGTAAAGAGGTGAAGTAAATAAGGTCACAGCAGGGTAGATTTGATCACTACAGATGAATCAAACACAGACCGGCAAACGTGATTAAAATGTCTGCTTTGAGTCGTCAAGAGGACATTTATTTTAGGTTAGGTCCATGACGGTTTTTTAAAGCCTCTATATCTGACAAAAAAATGAAGATGCAAGCTCAAAAGGGTATATTAATAATAACCCAAATGTATGTGCGGTATGTGGAGTCAGAACTGTAAAAGGTTATGTTTGTCACATCGTCACCTAATCTTTATAGAATAATGTTGGCGTGGCCAGCCAATCTTAGCCCGCCATTATCTAAAGAATATTGCCAGAATTAATATGCTTTTAAGCTTTAAAGATGTTTACTAAAGCTAATGCTTTGATTAACTTACAGTATAGCTACAGTAAATCAGAAAAGACGGGAATATTTTACAGACAAAGCAGCTGGACTCCTCATAAAAACATCTAATGTTTTTATTATGGCTGTCTGCTGTAGGGTTTAAAGATTTGTGATTTATTCCTCTCACAGTGTACACACACTGGCATCTTGAGGTAGTAATGTGCTGGCTGCTGCCATCATAATGGGACAAAATATTCCCTCTAAAGTCCTCTAAGCTCTGGAGTCCTGCCCTGACAAAGAAACTAAACCATGAAGAATAAACATCTTCTTTAAATCAGTTATATTGGTAAGCATCCTGGTTAATTAAGTCTTTCCCTAATTTCTAGCGGGAATGTTTAGTTTTACCGTTTTATATGTTAAAATCCTGCTAACCGATTATCCATCGTACTCATATTTTTACTACTGGCAATTTGACTTTTTCCCATCCATTTGATTTTTGGTATCCGATTTCCTTTTTTATGTTGCACTTGGCAGCTCTGATTGTAATAACAAAACTTATGACAAAAACACTCCCGCATGAAAAAGGAAAATGGATTCCTACTTGTAATATCCTCTTTATCAAAAATCTACTTTCTAACAGAGATTGCATGGCGCCAGTGGCAACATTTTCAAAGCTCGCCTCAGATATACTAAAGAATCCACCCTGTGTTCTTCCCTTTGATGCAGTCAGCGTATCCGTTTCCGATATGCACAGGAGAACTTTGATCAGCTTACTGACCACAAACCGTGAAAAGTATTTTTCAAAGTTACTTAACCTGACTTGAAAGCGTATGTACTCTGTTAAACAGCTACATAGGAAAAGAGTTCCTTTGAAAAGAGTCGAAAGGAAATAACTGTTGATCAATGTTTGGTTTTGCAGTTTAACACACACACACACACACACACACACACACACACACACACACACACACACACACACACACACACACACACACAATGATCAGGGTTGTGGCTTTTGGCCCTGTGCAGCTGTACTGTACCTCTTTCTGTTCAAAAACATTAAACAATATTTCCAGCCAGCCCCTCCAGGCCCCCAGCTCAATAACAATTTGAGGCTGTGAGAGAAGTGAGTGGAGGTGATTCAGACACCTCAGGGCCTGAGGGGCTGCTCTGGGCTCTCCCTGGAACCACAAACCAGCACAGGTCACACTCAAGTTTGTTGCTTTTCGTTTTCCTCACAGCTCTGAGCGCAGGGACAAAATGAAGCCTTAACCTCGTAATCTACCCAACGCGTCCCACGGTAGCACTTCTGGATTTAGAGTTGGGAAATTACACTTCAGACCTGAGAGATGAGGAGGTAGAGGTGTGATTTTGAGCATAGCCAATGAAGGAGGGCCGTTTAGATCACAGAACCACAAGACTGGTGGAACAAGGCATTTTAAGGACTAAAATTTCAAACATGATATTCGTTTTAGAATCAATAATCAAAGCAGGCAGCGACATTATTGAAATAAAGATATTTACATCTGTGTTTATTTCTGTAAGATTTTATCTTTGATGGTTTCAGTTTCAGAGGTCGAGAGGGATATAACGTGACATGAGTCTCTCTGCCACCTGTCACTGTGTGGCTTTTGGAGAAACAGTTGTCTTGCCTTCTCCCCCGAGCTAGCTAAGTCCATCCAGCCCACTCTGTCTGCTGCACAATCGGCCCTCTGTTCGTGACTAAGGGTGGGTCCTTCCACCCACATTACTGTGAAAACAACCAAATCTCAAACACACTCTCAATCTGGCATAGCCATACGTAAATACACACACACACACACACACACCCCGGGAGCCACTTCTTAACCCATCGCCCACCACGCTGCTATGGGGAACATAACCCCATTTCTGCCACTTACCATTATAATCCTGCCTGTCCGCCTCATTGAAAACACGTGTATACATGTATGCGCACGATTGTGTGTTTAACACAGATGCATAAATGTGGGTCTGCCAAGATATTCCAACACTAACTTTGGGTGTGACTGTCCATACAGACTTGAAAGCCTAGAAACTTTGACAGAATGAGCTATTCCTGCCATTCCATGTCCTTACTGCCAGCCTTGATCTTTGCCCACCACTCAGGCAATAAGCAACCAGACCAATCACAGCAGTCTGAATATTTTCAGTCTTTACTAACTTAGTAACAAGACACAGATCCACCTTGTTACATAAATGTGTTGGGTCAGTAAAGCTCATCTAGAAAACTCTAATTGGTGAGATCATCATTTTTTCTTGACTTAAAACAACGTTTGATAAAAAGAAAGGTATTTATTAATTAAATAATAAAATTAAAATAAATTGCATGCAGTGCCGATATCAGAAAGTTAAATGTTATTAAGCGCAGAAAAGTAGTTTCTCAGAACATAGTCACATAACCTTTGTTAATAATAATTATTAGTTAAAATAGTTTTGTTATGCAGGCAAAAGATCTGAAAGAATCTAAATAATATTCATAATATTTGATGACTGATTGACTTAGCTGTAGCTTTAAGACCCGCCCTCTCTTGTCATGAGAGTGTTGTGCTGCATGCATGTACAGAATTAACAATATGTGGACATGCTGTGGGGTTCGTCGGTTGCACAGTCACTTAATTGTGAAACCTTGGGCAGAGAATACCAGCTGAGTTGTTTCTGATGTTTCTGGATGCAGAGGCAGTGCATTGCTACAATGGCCAACCATTTGAAGTGCGTCCGATTATTATTATACATATACATTTGAATACGTTCTAACCGATATTGTTGTTCAACAGTTAAACAGTTAATTGTGAGCATCCATTGCTGATGAGTCAAATCCTTAAGTCCCATCCTTGGAACTTAAGCTAGTCAAAGAAAAAGAAGCTGAGAAAGTTGCAGCTGTTCATCTGTATTACTTCACGTTCAGGAAATCTTTTTACGGTACAAGAATAATGAAATGCAGGTTTACTTTACAGACCAACATCACAAAGTTGTGTGTGCTCCGGAATAAATCAGGTAGTAATCAACACTATGTCTCCAGTAGTGGTTAATAACCTTACTCCCAGTATTGCCGGGAAAAGCCATCTTTATCCAAAACACTGAAATAATGGGCTATGTACCAAGTTATTTTCTTTAACCCAACAGGGTTGGCGCTACAAAGTTCCAAGTTCTACAACCAATAAAATCTGTGTTAAAGCAAAATATTAGGTAGTAAAAGCCTTGTTTGAATACAACTCACAAAATTAGTCTAACAGTTTTTTCCTGTCTCTTAAGCATAGTCTGCAGAGGGTTTTTGATTTGTAGCTGGTAACACACAGCAGAGTGAATGGCAAAGATAGAAATATACAGAGGATTTAACTAGTTTACGTTACATAGATTAATATTACATATTGATTTCAATCACTGGTGTACGACTGTGCCAAACCTGCATACTGGGATAAGGTCCTTAATTGGAGGGAATAATGTGAATTCATAGGAGCGATAAAGAGAGGCGGTGGACTAGTGGCAGAAAAGGTCTCTGGTTTCTCTCTGGTTCGACTCCATGGAGAGACAACAAAAGACGAACCTGGATTGATCTGTCCAAAAATCCGAGAGGATTCTCCCTACCTTGTCTAGTGCCCCTGAGCAAGGCACCTTACTCCCCCAACATCTGCTCCCCGTGCGCCGTACATGGTCGCTCCCGCCTCTGTGTGTCCTGCACCAGATGGGTTAAAAGCAGAGGTTAAATTTCCCTTCCATTGCATGAGTGTGCCTTTGCATGTCTGTGCATGTGTTTGGGATAAATAAATTAATCTTAATCTTAATCATTTATGTAGTCTATGATTTCAACTTATTTCTCACATTGCATGGCAGTATAGACTCAAGCAATACCATCAACAATAAGACATCCTTACACAATCAGGCTCCAAAAATAATGGACAAAATGCCTTCATGGTACCATCGCTGTCACTTCCTGTGGGAAAGTGTATGTTTGGAAGACAGTGACAGAGAGAGAATCCGTGCTAATGGGACAAGCAGGAGCTGAGCACAGATCTTTAATGTAGCAATGGCCCAAAAGACTTTATGTCGCTAGTGTAAACCATTTTTGGATCATTATTAAACTGTGGCGGGACAGATTAGACCAGGCGGGCTGCCATAGGAAAGGTTTATAATGGTAAACACTGGTAAACCATGTCTGAAAGGTGCTGAGGAGCCAAAGAGCTTGTCTATAGAATATAAAACTTCACTGCATCACTGTCCTCTCAGGTAGTCACATGATTCATAGTCGTACTTGCCAACAACTTAAAACCTCAGACACAGGATATGGCAACAGGGACAAATCACCTTGTGTGAAAACTCCCCTGTACTCCCATTGTATGTGATGACACAGGGGATCCTCCTAATGTTTAATGATGAAAATGTTCTGCAACTGTGACAAGGCGAAGTCTTTGCTCCCGTGTAAGAGTACCATGAGCCAACATATGGTTCGGTGTATTGCAGCCGACATTGACGTATTGCGAGTGGAGTTGAAGTGGGGCTCACATCAAGAGGAAGCTCGTCCAAACCACTTACTCTATAGATCATCAGAGACAGAAAGGTCTCCCTCAGCCGGTGCACGCTCCTGAAGTGGGCCCATTCAGTCAGAAATGAAAATAGAGGGAGAGCGTACTACGTCTTTGGAGTACGTGTGCGTTTTTGTGTGCGGTGTGAAACTCATCCAGACACAGAAGCGCAAGGGTGGGCCAGTACCTCTTACTTAGACCACACACATGCACACAATAATAATCATGCGCACATATATGTCCACATACACACTAACACACACGCTCACTTAAATGCCCAAAAAAACAAAAAATGTCAACCACAGGCCAAGTAACACAGGCCTACACTGTTGCCATATCCCCTTCCAGAGACGGAGAACGCAAACGAACCCTAAATATTTTTCACGGCTGGGTGCGCTATTTAAACGCTCTCAGAAGTGATGTCTCTTTGACAAGCTGTGGTAAGTGATATAATAATCACACAGCCACACGTTTGCCAGATCACTAGCCCACATTGCCCCCACCAGCTCAATGCCCTTAGAGGAGACCGAGACAAATAAACAGATCCAGAGTCAGAGACTGGTAATGAGGAGTCATGCACTGCCAGACCCCCCCACACACACACACACACACACACACACACACACCATTACAGTGTCCCTCCCACATGCCTCCTTCACTACAGTGGTATCGTCGCTGGCAGAGGAAGGAGTGGAGTTCCAAGGCCATCCATCTCTTATGAGAGCACACTGATGGGCTTTGTGTCACTGCAGCATTTCAGACAGACAGACGGAAACAAATACTGGATAAGCTCTCACCGGCAAACACACAAACAACACACACATACACACCTTACCCCTATTGATCATTTCTGCCACCAATGCATCAGACACCCCATAACTCAGAGTTAAGCTTCAACCATGAAAGGCAGTGATACACTGGCTTAATTTTGAGACGATAAAGTAGATTGGCAATTTTGTAAAAGAAAAAAAAGAAGACTTTTTTCATTATAGTTTTGTTCCTTACTGGCCATTTAATCTACACCAATTTTGTCCCAACTGACACCACCCATTGCTGGTGAAAGTAATATATATTGCTATCATTCTCTCCGAACTCAGATCTCACGTTTTGCTTTGGTAGAGTCTAAATGACACATTTCCACAACATTCCCTGCACATACATGCACCAGTCACAGGTGCTACAGTGACTTGATGCTGAAGAGTTGAGTTGGCTTTGTTGTCTTTGTTGTCTTTGTTTCTACAGTAGAGGCTAAAAACATGACAAACCGAGTCTCACAGGTGGGCTTCTGAAAAACCTCAGATTTCAACCATAGGACAGCACTTGGCAATCGATGACAATTTCATAAAAAGGATTTTCCCATTATTTTAGCTTTACATTTCTTGTGGGAGAGTGGACTCAAGAACACTCTAGCCACAGCAGCCACTGTGAGGTGAACTGTTGTAGCCGTCAGTTAAATAAAACCTTATTTTTTCTGGTTGTGAGATTGATTACAACCAAAGTAAGTATTGATGTTCAGACTTCTTGCCAGAATTCACATTAAAACAGGGAAATGATAGATTGTATTTGTACAGTATCACAATTATTTTTTACTGAATATTTAAATCAGGCTACTTTGTATCGAAGGGCCTCAATCATCATTGTCAGTGTTTTCCTTATTTCCATTCTTATACAGCAGAGGGGTTATGTGCCTGTTTATAGACTCAGAGGTTAAGGTGTGTGCATATGAAGAACCAATCAAATAAATAATATTTGGTCCATCAGTCTCAATATTGACATTTCCACAGATTCCTCATCTCACTCAGCTTTGTCTTTTTCTCTTGCCATCCTTATTTCCCGCCTGGTAATAAGCACCTGAATACATAAAAGATGTTGCTCAAGTCCTTCCTGTTTATATTAATGTTTTATTTAGTGTTTTGTATTATCATAATCAAAGTTCCAATAAAAATAACAAAGTAGAATAAAATATACATATCAAGTGACAGCCTAGTTCCGTAACCTGTCCCGCGTGGAATCTTGATGTTATGTTAACAAACAAATTAGCATTTAAATGAGTCCTGCATTTTATCCTTCAAGGTTATGTTGTTATGGATATTAAATTAGAGTGTGTGGATTTGCTTGTGTGTGCGTTTGTGTGAGTCTGTAGGTTTGAGTGTGCGTCTGTGTTTGCCTGTGTGTGGTCCATAAGCTGCCAACCAACAAGTCCCCCAGAGAGGTGTTAGAGCAGGTTTGTTTAGGGTTGGTTTGGGAGACTGGGGTGGAAATGTGCATGTTAAGAGTGCACTTGTGTGGGTTTCCGTCTGCACATGCTTGAGGGGAAGCAGTCCAGACATTTTGTAATTGTGGAAGATTTAATATCCATTTCTCCTGCTGGACAAAATCAGTAGTTGAAAAGTCCTTCTAAGCTTGAATGCCTAATATTTCTTCCTATTCTCAAGGAGAGAGTCTGTAGATAATACACTTGAACAAGTGCTGGTCTGATTGATGTGCGGTAGATGAACATTTGGGCTGAGTTCCTGGAGCAGCTGTCACACCAATGAAAATGTGTGGACTGTTATGGCAGAGGTGCAACACAGTGACTGTTTAAACAACAAACAGTACATAGAAACACATTGTTCCCACCAGAGGGCCCAACTGCAACTTTGTAAATTCCAAAACAGAGACTTCAAACTCTGTATACTGTTGTATCACCACTTGGGAAGAATCACGAATTCCCGAACTTGATGCTATAAGTCAATATATATATATAGATATCTATATGTATATCTATATCTATATAGATATATATATATAAAATATGTTTACGCTTGAGACGTCCTCAACTACATGGTCCCACAGGGAGAGTTACAACAAAGTGTGGAAGCTGATGCATAAGGTCGCGCTCACCCTGCACACTTTACATCTGCAGATGATATGGTGAAACTTAATCTCTAAGGCAAACTAATTTCCCCTTTAATATATAGTTGATTCAGGAACCTGCTCAAAAACAATTTTTTTTTAATCTACCCCTCGCCGGCTGAGCAGACATAATAAACAACAATTATTTTGTCCTCGGTTTGGTGTATGATTCCACTAACTTTCTTAACTTTTTTCTTGAGTAAGGAACCGAGTAATGGCTAACACATGTAGTAATGTTCAAAGTTTAAAGGGAAGATGCCAATTAATATTAAAATAGTATTAATAATGCAATAAAAGAATAAACAGGTTTGCCAACATTTGTATTTATGCAACATCAAATATCTTTTCAAGTCCTTGGTGAAAAGACATCTGTGGTCTACGCCCGCCCCTTTAATCCATAGGTGGGGTAGAGTGATTTGATACCATGCATTGAGCTCCAATGATTAAATCCAAGTGCACATGGTTACAGTTCGGCCCACTTGTGCCTATTAATCCATTTGAAACCACTAGGACATTCCAAGACACACTGATCAATCACAGGGAATGTCAACCTGGAAGCACTCAGAACCCCAAGCAAACCATTTCCTGAAGCCTTACCTCCACCAATCGCCCGCTCCTGACATTTACTTTTTTCTTAGCATTGCTATCCTATGGGCCGTTTGGGCCATTACAAATAAAAATGTATGGAGTCTGGTTTCAAACGTATGGTCTGTAGTGGAGTGTCTGATAGGTTCTTGTGGGTTCGTGACAGGAAATAAAGATTAACAACCAGAGTGGAATTCTTTTAAGACATGCCAGCGTTAGGTGGGTTGTTGTAATTCCAAAGTCAGAAAATTCCACCTCCCCCCCAAAAACACATCCTGTAAGTCCATATCCAAAGTACATATCAGAGCAGGAGCTCTGCCTCAAAGAGTTTAAGATCCTTCGACCCTATAAGTATCAACACTAATGGAAAAGCATAAATGCAAACGAAAAACATTTTAATTTGTTATGGAAGAAGCATGAAATGACAGCAAATTATCTTATGTGTTCAATCCTGTGCAATAAAAAAAATATATTTTAGGAATTTCAAGAGAAGTCAGCTGGCAGGAAACTAGTTTGTGACCAGTGTGTGTTCTCTGCAGTGAAGAAGACTCATCTCTGTGTTCAGTGGATGATTTATTGTTATTGTTCCACAGCACTTCTCAAACAAGAGAAGACAACATTAGAGGGAAGAACAGGTTCTGAGGATGATCACTAACACTACAAAAATATGTGGTTCATCGGCTGGTCAGCAGCTGCTCAGACCTTTCTTTCATTACAGAAATGCAAAGGCAAAGACCTTTGTCACTGCTTTGGGTGAAAGGCAAACTAAAGGGGCTTCCACACTCTCCTTATTTAATCTCTTTCCGTCCATCCGTCCGTCACACACACACACACGACTTGAAAAACCGGTCTCAGGTGTTTGAACTCATCATTACCAGCTCCAGCCTGGGGATCTGCTCAACCTGACAGCCTTGTTGATAGATTGCAGTTGTACAACTAAAACAGATTGACTGCATCTCACTCAATGTAATATGCATTTGTTGGAGGTTACAGGTAAAGGGAAGGGCAATAATGAATTTGCTTCTTGTCCTTTGGCAAATGCCCCTGTAGAGACTTTGACGGACACGTTACCATATTGAAGGGGGGAAATTATACTTTTGTGGATATTCTGCTTACCAGGCAGAAGAAGGTTCTGGTTTCCCTTTTAATCAAATTTCAATTATTCCAATGGAGGAGAGGCAACGCACTCGTTTTGTAGCAGGCTCTCTGTGTTCTTTAAAACCGGTATTTTCCTCCAGCAACTCCAGGTAATTAATCATCCATACATGTTTTAAAACATCAGCGACTCTCCTCGCTCCGTTCTCTCAGTCAGTACTTTGTCTCTGTTGTCCCAGTGTGTGAGTGATTACCACAAAACTAAATATATTACATATTCCAAAGTGTGGAAAATACACATATGGCATGGTCTTTGAAACAGCGTTTTTATTTGAAGCATAAGCGGAAAAGAAAAAGAGGCTGAATAGAGTACGACTTCCAATGTACAGGTGCAGCTAACGAAGTTGTAAGAAAGGAATGGGGAAACGAACAGTCGCAGGTCAACAGTTTTCACAGTTTTTTTAACAAGAAGAAAGAAAAAATAAATACCTAATTGCCAAATCTGTGTGTATTAGGCATCATTTTGCTGGCTGAGAAATATCTTGGCTGTATTCAACCAATTGATTTTTTGGGGTTGGTATTTCTTGGTGGTAATGGTATTTATACTGATCAACTTCAAAACAAATCTTAAATCACCATTGAATGGGAGCCGTTCTTTTTCTATGTCACAGATGCTTGGCCCTTTTACAGGCTCTCACTCACTGGGCCACCCCCTCCTCCTTCGACGCAGGCCAATGAAATTTGCATATCCTTTTATGGTCAAATCAGGATCGAACAGCAATCCCACTCAGCTGGATTAAGTCCCCTTAAACCCCAACCGGGGGGCTCTCAGCACAACAAATCAGACTTTGGTCAAGGATGGCCTTCACTCATCTCTAAAGCTGCACTGACCCTGCTGTCCTGGTCTAAGTGTTGCAAGTCCTGAATCACCCAGGCCTCTCTCCATTTTCAGCTCTCACCGAACTTACTCTCTATAAATGAACCAAACTTTTCTTCCAACTATATCACCTTCCAATAAAATTATGCAAGATAATCTTATTATCACAGCATTGAAATATTTACAGTGAAAAGGTTGCACATGAACCATTGTATTGCACAGACAGAGTGAATATTGTACAGTTAAGAGAGTTAAACTAGAGTTAAAGTTTACTCCATAATGGCGCGTGTAGTTCTACTGGGAGCAGAGCTGGTTGTGCAGTCTTACTGTTGCAGGAAGGAATGACCTGCGATAACTCTCCATCAGACACAGGAGCTGCCCAGTGCTGTGACGGTGCCCTGCAGGGGCTGGGACTGGTTGTCCATCAGAGAAGACGGCTTCGCCATCATCCTCCTCTGTCCCACCACCTCCATTGGGTTAAGGGGGTCCAAGGACCAAGCTAGCCCTCCTGATTCATGTACTAATTATGACCTTAACCATACAAATTTTATCTGGTTACACAAGTTTTAGATAAACTTAACTGTATCTTATAATTGCCATGTTACTAAAAGTATTGACTGTGCATCAGCCTGTAATTACACTTATACAATGATAGCTGATATACAATGATAAATACTCAACTTGTGTGCACATTGCATGGAGGTGGTCATATCATGGGATGAGAGGCGGACAACAGGTTACATGAAACCTCTTGAGAGCTATTTCTGCTTCATAAGATAGAAACAGCTTCCGCAGCAGATTACTTGACGTGCACACAGAGGTGCAGACACATGGCTCCCTCTTAGTAAAACTCTCATACTTTGCACAGTAGTTCCTGTTTCTAACAATACCACAATAATTCTTTAGTTTCATCAAGCAAGCTTGTGGAGCAGAGTGCTTCTAAATCAAGCTTCTAAAAGCTGCACACAAGTCTAAGATGTTTCCTGGGTTATCTGACAAAGACAAGAGGAGACAATGAGAGACAGATCAGTTTCAATTCCATCTGCTTCTCCTCTTCCTCCCTTTACAGTGTTTTATCTCATGGCTCTGCAATTCTGAGTTACAGGACCTGTACCCAGGCCTATCTTCGTTCATAAGCGGATCATACCAGGCCAATCTTCCTTCTGAAAATAGAGGAGGGCCGGAAAAAGACTCCCATTTGCTGACGTCACTGTATCAAGAGCACGGGACACAGGGGATGAAGAAGCCTGAAGATTACTCCCTAAAAATACATTTGAATTATGGCCTCTGTATTGTAACCTCTTTTATTCCATCTCTGTGTGTTTTTTTGTTGACCGTTTTCTAGATGTGCCCCATTGTCTGCATTAGGAAATAGATACTATGAAAAGTGCTGTTATACTGGTAAATGTGAGTTGACTTTATGATTAATTCTACTGGTGTACATGATGGTACTGGTTTAATAATATACTTACATAAACTTCTTGTAAAAGGTGTGGCCTGGTTGCACATTATTGTTTTAAGCCTCGGCATTTGCTCCATTTTACTGGTCTCGGGGGACAGCGGGCATTGAGTACTAATTGGTTCCAGAGCGAACCATAACACAGACTTTACCAACGACTGTCCGCCTTCATCACCACAGGACCGTAACAGTGTTTTGCAAACAACAGAGTGAGTCTGATAAAAGGCCAGGTGGGTAATTGATGTGGTTACTAAGTGGCTAATATGCATTCTTTACGCATACCAAAGTAGTCGGAGGGAAAGATAAGGGGTAAATTGAAGAGGGTTGGGGCAGAAATACAGTCATGAATGACAACATGAAACTAAAATTGAGCCTAAAGGGCCAAACATTCTTAGAGAAGACTCATTAATAAGGCGCTTAAGGACTTTAACTTGAATTAGAGCTGAGTGTAAGGGCTGGGCAAAATGCCAAATATGTTATCGCGATAATTACTTTTTTTCAATAAAAATACATATCACAATATAAATCAAGTTAGTATTTCTTTTGAGATTCAGGATGTACTGAATCCAAAAGTTCCTTTTATTGGTTATATAAAATGTTATAGGTAAGTTGCAACTTTCTTTCCCAACACTTTAAACCAACCCTGCTTTGCATTTTGTAAGGAAACTAAGTGTAGTGTTTGACTGCCCAGTCTTATTGAAGGTTTCCATTTCATTTCATGATGTGTTGCACTGTAACAGCAACTAGCAAAGAGGTTAGTAAAACAAAGTGTGTTTTGCTGCTGTTAAGTTGTTAAGATAGACATATTAAAGTATTAAAAAAAACATTTAGATCTGTTCATAAGCCAATTGTTCCGTGTGAAAAAATACACATCAAGGTTTTGCCATTTTGACACTGTGACACATTTGAGATAATTTCATCAGTTAGTTGTTTAACTTCTTTAATGGGACAATAAATCAAACTACACTGAAAGTTACCAACCATTAAATAAAATGACTGAAGACTCCTGTTTGCTCAGTAGGTAAAATGAATTGCAACTAAATGCCGACAAAGCGGTAATTGTTTATATTACTCTCTAAAAACATGAAGCAAGAATTGGAGCCATACAAACAGCTGGAGTGATTATTTCCTGTGTAAGGACACAAGGCAGCTGTGCAATTATCATACATAACCTGGCTGTCTGATGTAATGAATGAAATGTTGCAGGGTGACAAGAGTAAGAGCAGGGATGATGACTGGAGACATTTGGGTTAGTTGTTGGGTAAATACAGTAGATATGATAATAGCATCACAGTGACACTTCATCTAAGTACCGCTGTCATTGCACATTGTATTTGTGCTAATTGGCCAAAAATATAGGGTATCAGGTGCTGTGGGAGTATCCTATAAACCTAATTTACAGATGCTATTACCATTATCTCCCACAGCTCAGTAAAAATTGTGAGTAAGAACCACTCTCTCAGGAATTCTGAAGCCTATTTCCTGACAAGCGATATGGGGCCAAATTAATGGACCCTGGAGTTGATTTCCTGTTTTGGTGTAATAAAAAACGGTTTGATTTTAAGCAATTTAAGGCATTTACTGATAGCACCAACATATTTGTTCTGGCAAATAAAGTAACCTAAACAAGCTATGTCTGACAAAAGCTTCACAGCATTCAATTGTATCGCATCATTTATTAGAAATCTGACAATGTTTGTTTATAAGTTGACTATCAGAGCCACTAATGGCTAATGAGCTGTGTACACTTTTCTAGAGAAGTGAGACAAAATATAGAAAGATTTGCATTTATCAGTTCGCTTCATACTGAACTGGTTTACAAATTTCTGTTACAACAGTCCAACCCCAGCACTCATTAACATGTCCGTCATACTGTTCAGGTTGTTTTACCACAGACAACTTTATATATTCTGTCGCATCCCTATCCATCCTTCCTTCTCTTTCCCTAAGGACAGGTCAAGTTGTGATTATTTGAAGAATGTACCATGCAGGTATTCTACCGATACTTTTTTTTATATGTGCATTCCTTTCAACTGGTTTTCTTGGCATGGTTCCGAGCTGCCTTGCTAATGCTTGCTCTCCCTCAAGAGCACATCTGCTGCTTTAATGCTCCACCAGAGTTTATGGAGGTCTCAGCACAGGCCAGAGCTGCACCTGCAGACTCATCCAAACAAGGGGAACAGTACTCGTATTGTAAAAGAATCTAGTGACATAAATGTATCTTCTATCTTAGCCTTAAATTCCTATAATGTGACTGGCAAAACTCAACCAAGTGTTTTAAAGACGTGCTCAAGGTTAGATACAGGCAGTTGGAAGGAAATGCAGGGGTTAGGAAAAAGGTAATCAGGTGGAGGAGATATCAGGAGCAACTATTAGATAAATATAGGGCACAAAAAAAGGGACAGTAAAAAAATTTGTTAAAAAAAAGGACACAAAGGAAACAATGTCTTGCAGTCAATTCCTCTTTGAGTATAAATAATTACTGAGGCCACCTGTGCCAGATGCTGACTAGGATCATTAGGCGTGTGGCTAAAAGAGAGGTGCTTACCCAAAGTGGAGAGTGGTGTACCAAGCCCACCTGCCCAGGGATAAGAATCTCTCTGGGACACTTAAGCTGAAAGGATAGAGGGCTGAGCCTCTCTTAAACAGATGAAGCTAAACAAAACTAAAGCTATTTATCAGTGTAGCAGCCACTCGACTTGTCACTCCTCTTGGTGCCTCCTCTCACTATAACCATTCATCCGCGGCGGCGCTATCAGCCCACACAAAGCAAATCAGATGCATGAATCAGGACGAGCAGTATGGCTGAAGTAAGCCAAAAATGACTTCTCCAGCTGGCCAAAAGGACAAATTAATATAGAGTTGGACACCACTTGAGAGTTGCCATTTGACTTTCATTGCCCTTTGGGTTATGTTGAACCAAACCAACTTCAAAAGCTGTGCTTTATGCTATGTTTGTTGAGGCTTTTAAAGGGCATTTCCATTTGAGAGAACATTGATGTCATTGAAAGTATGAACAAACACCTCTGAACGACCTCGCATCAAACCTTTATCCAATCACTGCTGCCTCCCAGGAAAAAGGTTAGTTTTTACTCAAGATTGTCCATGAACAAATACAATTTGAAAATGTCTATTTTTGGCTAGCACTAATAACTGGTGCCATCTCTATGCCTCCACACCTTGCAGTATTTAGGTGATTTATATTCTCCATTCGTCATGTGAGGAACAGCTGAGTCCTTGTCAGAACTTAAAGATTGATCCTGCCGTTACTGTGTGTCACTGGTAACACACACACACACACACACACACACACACACACACATGGATAGTTAAAGGGATAAATATACTGTACTTCCCTACAGTCTGCAGTTTCTCTTCTTTTCTAAAGTGGTTTTAAAACACAAGTAATTATGCAGATGGGTTAAATTAAATTAATGATAGAGTTGTGTACTATAATTACATCCCTTCTTTACCATTACCACTGTATCTTACTATGAAGAGAATATGGGGAAAACCTAGATACCAGCACAATGGGACATTTTGAAACAAACAAAATTGTCTCATTTTGATGGATTAAACACACCTCTCAGATCTGCAGCCTCGGAGGTTTGGTAATTTTGGAACCACATGTGTATTGTTTAATCAGCATTGTTATCATTACCACTCTTGGTCCTCCACTCCTGTACACTAAAGTGCTGAAGCAGGTAAATTACACCATGGAACTTCATGATACTCAAGTGTATCCGTCCATTATGCCAGAAGACTGAATCCAAACCAATAACCTCTAACTATCCTTTAATGATCTCAGCTCAAATGCAATTATGTCCTTAAAATAGATGCACCTTGTAATATCAGTTCAACCGTATGTGTTTGTTTTTTTGAGAGATCCTATAATCTCTTATACCGTAGATTGATCAGTTTTCTTGTTTTTGTAAAGCTACAATCAGCGGTAGGCTGACCATTCAATGCAATAGCCATGTCTAATGGGACCATAATGCAGGGCTGAGTGGCTCTATCTTCGAGGGAGAGTCAGGGCTCTCAGCACCCCCTCAAGCCATCGCCTTGGGTACATTTCAGAGAAAATTGTTTAATATTTTCCACTTATGAATGGCTTGTTGTTATCTCTGAGCAATAGAATTGTGTCTTTTTATTAGTTTGGCTTTAGATTCCAGCTTATGATTGAACAATACAATGTTGTCACTACCACTGTAAGAAATAACCACATGGGTAGTCAAGATCAGGGTCAAAGAAAGAAAAACTCCTTCCTATAAAGCAATGTTGCATTCACAGAGCATTTCAAATGCTAACAGTCCAGATAAACATGGGAAATGGGTCCTTTATTTCATTTTATTTTACTTCTGTGCACTGGTCTCTGAGGAGTACCGGCATCGATTGCTGATTTAATAAAAGCTGCTGTTCCTCTCCTCCATTCTTCACTCCTCCTTCGGGTCACTCTGCTTAAAATACCTCCGTTAATCAGATTTCTGTTAAAAGCCGTAAATAGAATCAGAGCTCTGGTGCCAAGACACACTCTCCTTTACTCCAGTGTCTATTCAGTAATTTCTTTTTCTATTATTTCCCCAACTGGTGTCATGAATTTTGTGAGCTTCCCTTCTGAGATACATTAACAGGCAATCCCTTGTATTAATTCCAGTCCAACACAAATAGCATAACATGTATTATCTCTCCTGTAATGCAATACAATGTTGGTGACAATATGAAAACGGAAATGTTTATGATACTGTATACTGTAGTTTTGTACTATTTCTGGAATGGTGTCCCATCCTCTTCTTACAATCCTATATCTCAGGTGATTATTAGTGGTTAGAAATTAGCTGGTGGAATTACAACCATCTGTTAATCCCATTTTACAAGTACACTGTTTTTCTATACGATATCAGTGAAAAGCGAATTGCTAAATAACTGCAAGCTATGTATGGGTTAATGTTTTTTCAATCAGTAAAATTTTACACAGTACTACTTGACCTCAGGCCATGATAACAACGTCTCAGTGGGAATTAGAGACATTAAAGATATGTCCCCTCAAGAAAAATGTAATCTTACAACACACATGAAATATTTATCCTGAAAACATTCAAGAACACTATAATAACATTTATTCATTACAAAGTACAGTGCACTCATAAGGAGAAGGTTTTAAATTATGTACTACAAATGTATTTTTCGTGCCCAGTTCATTATAGTTTACATATAGAGGGAGTCACCAAAGAAAATCCTGAAAGTTAAGCAGAGGTATACCTTTACTCAAACACTTAAAAACTGAATAACCTAACACCTGCATAAGGAATAAGTTCAAGTCTAAACCTTGGCTTTAGAACACAATTTGTGTTGGGCCGATGCAAAGTGGAGGCATTACTGTGAAATGAATCACAAACTGAGAGAGTAAAAAACAACCTGCTATATTGTCCCAAGTATTATCAATTTTGATTCTTTAAATATTTACCTATGAAATATAATATGAAAGGGTTTACATGTCCTAGATGGCTAATGATTCATGGTGGGACCTGGGAACTCCTCCACTAATGTGCCTTGCTGATATTTAAAGGGTTAATCCACACTGAATCACCTAGAGAGTAAAATTGCTGGTGTTCTCTTTCAGTTGAACATTTTAAAATTGTTGCAGTGCTAGTTTATTGCTTGTTGTTATGCTTACGAGCAGGGAAAGCGGCTCAATCCACCACTTTATCCCTGAGGGTCTTGTTTAAGTCAGCGAGTGATTGTCAGAGTTTATGTCTATTTTAAGTTGCACATTTCTGAAACCTCTGGTAGTTACCACAGCATCTGAAGGCCCTTATAGGTAAAGTAAGCACTTTATAAACACACAACCCAGCATTAAAACACACTTGTGAAGCAAATCCCAAATAAAGTTTTAAAGTACTGAAATAGAGGTTGACCCATAGTGATTTAAAGGCCAATATAAATAATCACATGAAAGATAATTCAACCCCATCAGACATGAAGCAAGCTCTTCCACTTGCAATATAGATTACCGGTTTAGACATTTTGGAGTAGGTGTTCAACTGGCATCATTGGAAAGTTGGTAAAAAGTTTTAAAAAAAAACTGCTGTTGACTGGGCAACACAAAAACCGTAATGATAACGAAGAGAAACGGTTACAAACATGTTAAAGGCACTGTTCTTCTTTAATAACTAATAAGCTGCTCTTTTTAACTTGTAATTTAAAGTACAATACATTTTATACAGCCTAATGCAGTAAGGATTCCATAACAAACAACTGTAACATGGTCATAATAAAGCCTGCCTGTTGTTCAGCATTCCCACATTTCCCACAATACATTCCACTTCTATAACTTTCATTTCCAGATTTGAGTGATGGCCTGCAGGGCCCGACCCAACCATTGTGCTCCTCTGACTTTGGAAGATAGCTTCTCAAATCACATAGGGCTCTTGCCTGTTGAAGCTCGACTGAAGTGAAATGAACTCTGCATTGATATCAGGACAGCAGAGTCACTGCCGTTCTTTCACCAGGGGAACAAAACCCACCCATGGACACTGCACATCGACAGCCCAAATCAGCAATTAAATTTGATATCTCACTTCAACAACAACAACAGCTGCACAAACACTTATAGAAGGCATCTCTCTCTTTTGTTCCTTTAAAGTTTGAAGTCTAGCCGATAACTCGCTTCACAGTTTTGGAGGCCAGGAAGCTGAAACCTCCCTGAGGGTCTTGCATTCGATTCACTATAATATGTTTTCAGGACTGCACCTTTTGCCTAACAGAGATCATAATGGCTATTACCTAATGTGCGCAGATACTATCTTCTTTATAAACCAATTGTTTTGGGGGATTGTGTATCGATGGTTTTCGTGTATATGAATCACTTGTGTTGAATCCTCAATTAAAAGGTGTGCATCATGTTTTTAGTATGAGTGGAACATGATTTGCCACCCAAATAACACTTAAATGGGCTTAGAAATCCTGATTAGTCATTCTATAAAGGCTGAATGATCCTTGAAGGTGAGACTTTATTTTTTCTTTGCAGCAGATAAGCAGCACTTAGACTGCTACAAGGGCCAATCATCACATTGTTCCTGATGAATAGACAGCCAAAATGATTATGCACTCTATAAAAACTCTTAATTAGCACAGTCTCTTCTCAATCAAGTATCTAAATTACATTTGTACAGTTCAGTGATTACTGACCAAAAGAAGAATTCTGGAGCTATAATGAATACACCACCCTATAAATGGTCTCATCAAATGGGTGACCACTCACTGAATGAATCATGTCCTAATAATTAAATTGTATGGTATACCAAGAGTGTTAACTTTAGTGGATGCACATTGAGTGGTTCTGACTTTTCAATAGGCTTTTAAAGAAATTAAGTGATGGACTTGGACAATAATTTCTCTTTTCTGGGTCATTGATTGTTCTCTTTTTTGGCTCCTCCAGACCAATTTTGCTTAAGCCCTACGAATTGCACGCAGGGATGACTACATCCTCTGACAAGTCCAGGCAATAAAGAGGTTCATGGTGCGGAGCTGTCAGAGTTGTTACTTTGGAAATTTGGTCATGAAAACATTTATCTAGAATTTAATCTCCAGATTTTTTTACTTTGTGTCTTTTAATGTTATTCAATTAGTCCCTGAAATTGTTCGAGATACGATACCTACATTAAATCAAATGACTGTCCAGGCGGAGTTTAGCTGGTCAGCATGCTAACATAAGTAGCTGAAAAAAGTAAAACAGATAGATTTCAAAAGCTGGAGATGTCTCTTAGCAAATAAGGAATGGTGTTTGAAAATCTACTTGCACATTGGTAAGTAAACTGCTTTTAATGCCAGGTAGGGTAAAAAAAAAAAAAAAAAGCGCCTCTAAATCAAACAGTGCACAGGGATACAAGAATCCTGCTAATTTCTGTGTTTAACCTGTAAAGTAGCTATTCCAGGAAGCCGAAAACACAAATATTAATAAGCTCTACACAGAAGCTGAAAAAAGAATCAGACAGTTATTATGATACCTAGAATTTAATTATTTACCAGTCCAAAAGAGTCATGATAAATTTGTAGCAAAAGAAACATTTGTTTAACACACTGCAACTGTCAAAACAGGGAAATTAGTCACATTATAGAAAGCTTTTTCTTTTTATTACGTGTTCATTTTTCTCTACTTTATCCTTGGAGAACTAACAATTTGCTGCAATCTGTTAGCATCCAGCTATTAATCAAGTGGTTGCTGAACAGCCTGCAGGATTGTTATGATTTAAGGGCTATAATACCATCTTCTCGCTCTGCTTAAGCTCCTACATTACATTTGTTTCAGTTTTACTAAACAACCTGTCACCACGTCATAATATTAGTCCAAAAATTGAAGTTAATTAGCATCAACCTTCCCTCCTTTATTCACCTAGACCCTCTTCCTTCCCGGTGCCATGCATTTGAAAATTGAAAATAACCATTACTGTCTTTCTAAGACATTTTTCGCTATCTAAAAATGAGTTTTACTCATGCCAACTTTCCTCCTGATCAATAAACAGAACTGTAGGCTAGTGCCATATATCACCTCCAAAACGGCCTATACCTGCCTCTCCTGATGAGTGATAGATCTCCCATGCAGTATGCAATCTAAAATTACTCATACAGACTGCAGCCAAATCAGAACCTTCCTCCTTTGAATCTAGTACATAATCAGAAAAAAAGGCTTCCTGGAGTCAACCAGCATGTGATGGACAAGCTTTTCAAAGCACAAGGCCGGGGTACTGCAAGTGTCATGAAGCTTATTTTATAGGGTTCATGATAGATGTTGTTTAGAGGGATTTAAGCGGCCCTTATGCTGGTGTCAGCATCTGACCCCTCCGCAGTGATAAAGCTATCAGAAAGAGAGAGTAGAACCACAAGTGAAATATGGAGGGAGAGACACGTGTGCCAGATAAACTCCTGCATACTGGGCATCCACCCAGCTCTGTGAGGGAAAAGCCTTTAGTCTTATCTGCATAAAACTTAAGTGGGTGTGGTGGTGGGCGGGGGGGATGGGAAAATTCTAGAGAGTGGTTTCAAAACCTGAATTCAAATCAGGAGCATTTCCTAGGACAACTAAGTCTTTACTATATAACTAAATTAATATTAAAAGTACTAAACGAGAATAAGGGGCCTGGGACTTAGGATCTCAGTTGCCCTGGCCTCAGAGCATACAATGGCAAAAATGTGTATTGGTGCCACATTAAACCATAAACATAAATCAGTAGAACACGTAATTTCTGTTAAATTTTCAGAGGTGCATCAAACACCCTCAAGGCATCTGCATCATTTATTTATTTTATTTTATTTTCCTGAGTTACGACAGCAATTGCATTTATGTATTTATAATACCTCTATGAGTTGTGTCTGTAAATTCTGACCGTGTTGATAAGAACGCTGAATCAAAGAACTGATGTCCTGTTTTAAAATACTGTTGTATACTGGTCAATTTACAGCAGGATTTGTCCTTGCATCTCTTAATTCTGAAGCTCTTATTTGTATATTTTCAGTATAAAAATCTCAACTCTGTTAATTCCTAGAGTTCCTGGATTGCTATCCAACACATTCCTGCCACTACAACCAATCACAATCATTAGTAATTACATGTGAAAATGGTCACATTCATATACATTGATCAGTAACTCGCTGGTATGTTTCTCCCCCTTTCACTTCGGTTAGAGATGTGGAAAGGGCAAGCCAGCCTTGCAGGTTTTAAGTGCTCGACTGCATGTCTGAAAAATTGTGTTTAGCCATGATATTACTCTAAAGTATCAAGGCTCAAGCTGATACATAGACAGCCTACTGTGGCCAATTACTATTACACCAATTTTTATAGTCCATTAGAATCAGCTAGACCAATTCATCCACTTTCTTGAACTTGCAGACCTCTTGGGTTGCTGTAAACTGGAAACGTTTATTGCCAGAGGCCCTGTTATCACACTGCAGCTCTGTTGGTCAAAATAAGTGCAAATTTATTAATTCCATCAAATCATCTTGTATTATGACTCTTGTATTAATCTCCAAATTAAACAAATATCAAGTATTAATTGGGAACAGAAAAAAAATATATATACCATGTCCAATCTGTGTTCTTACCAGCTTGAAATGAGCTAAAAGACAAAGAACAGGAAACGAGAAGTTGTATTGCTGATAAAGAAAAGTGCTGGCACAAAAGTGTTCTTCATCTTAGAGGTTACTCTGTTAGGAAGGTAATACAAACCCAATGAGACATTAACCCCACCCTCCCCTCTCTCCTCCAAGCCCTATAATACAGACACTGCTCCAAAAGAGTAGTTGGTGTTGTCATGTGAAATTGTGACATATTGGTTGTAATCAGGAAATGCGACAGGTCAGCCCCCCCTCCCAGAGCATGTCACCTCTACTCCCCCGCCCTCACAGGCCTCATCTGTTCAGCCTTCATGAGGCCCATGTTTTATTCCCCATTTCCGTCCACTTACATTGGCCCTGTCATTTTTCACCCTGCTGACTGATTACTGGCTACACTGTTGAGCCAATCTCCCCTTACAGCTCCTTGTCTTCTCTGACTTTATAACATTATTACGTGTCTTTATCACCGCCATCAATACTCCTGGCCCCATGGTGAGCCGTTTCAACATCCAGTCCAGACACAAACGCCATAAGCTTGGCCCACAAATCTTAAACACACACTACACTACAGCGTATAGAGTATTTTTGGCCGAACAGAGACCTGAACCAATACAAGTGTAACAAAGTTAAGGTACTGTGAATTCAGCATTATCCGCACTTTATTTATAATGCCCCAGAAAACCTCTCTAGACCTCTCTGTTCAACCTGGGATCACGTATTTTTTCAATGTGGATGCACAAACTAGAGTGTGATATGAGAAGTTTCAATTATTGACATCTTTGATTAACACGGTTTGATTTCAGAACCACTGGCCTCAACTTCAATGTGAGCTTGATGATAAAGAAATGCTGCGTCAGTCCCATCCTAACTGGCTATATTTCAACGCAGCGTTTGACAAATATTTGCAATTACCGATAACAAAACACATTAAAAGCTGCATTGATTGCACAGACAAAGAACATCCTCATTAGACGGACTTCTTTGTAAAACCACTGGTAGCGGCAACTGGACATTATCTACTGAACATTAACAATTCAACTCAAAATGCATAATTTCCATCACACATTTTTATGAGATTCCTAATTATCTAATTATCTTTATTGACACTGCACTTTTTACAACAGAGCCATCTCAAAGATGCACTGCAAACATACACTAAAACAAGAAATGTTGTCATAGTAATAGGCCTCTATAATATGAGGAAATGTAGCTGTGATTCAAGCTTACACTGGAATTTCACAATTGGCATAATGTGATCCCGAATTAAAAATTGTATCCACAATTTTGTTGATCCTCTCATTGAGTAATTTCCATTTATAAAGTAAATGAGGGGTAATTCAATAGAGTAGAAAAGGGAAAGGAAAGATGTCACCCAACAGGAAGCTAGAGGGTAGTGGAAAATCAACAGGCTGGCTTCTTACAGAGGCAAAATGTGATTACAAATCATTATGGAAAGTCCTGTAACTGTGAAGTCATTAATAAAAAAATATAAATAAAGTCTAGTGATTCTTAATTACAAAAGATCTGATCAGCCAGGAATGAGTTTTAAATATTGATTGCTATTTATAGACGCCTCGGCTAAAACAAGAAGATATTATAATCTGGAGGGAAAACTAATCAAAATATGCAGGATCAGTGCATGACGAAATATTGGCCAGCAAAACTCTTCTTGGAAGGGAAAGGCCCCCAGACCCCCCTAGCCTACTACTCCACATCTTTGTTGTTATCCTGGTGAAGTGGTGAAGGTAACTCAGACAAGGGATAAATGTGAAAAGGGGATAGAAAATATAAAGCATCTGTTCGTACGCTACTGCAACATGTATAACAGTATATATTTATAAGAACACCATTCTTCTTGTTTTGTTCCTTTAATTACCCTCACTGCTCGCTGGCTATAATCATCATTATAGTAGTCTCTTTTTCCCCTGTGAACAAACTTCAAATTAACCCCTTAAATGTCTTCTCGGAATGAATGTAGACAACGCTGATTTCAGATAGATAATCAAGTTATTTCAAAGGGAGAAAAGCTGAAATCCCAAACTTAAATTCTTATCCCATCCTAAATTAATCTAACAAGTCCTTCACCTTTTCATAAAAGGGTGAAAGACAGCAAAGGTTCACAGACTTGACACTGGCTTCTCAGTCTTGTTAAAGTCTGCAGTGTAAACAGATTTCATCAATATTACAGATCCCTGTTGACTGAGTTCTTACTCCAAGGGCAGATTTCACTTCGTATCTACAGTATGTTCACACAGGCTATTGAAGTGTGAAGTTGTGACCGAAGGCTGTCGTCGTCAAGATGTATTGTTGCAGTTTAGTTAATTTTATACTGTTTGATATAACATGTACTGCAATCACCGAAACACTGTAATGCTTTTTCAGTTAAGGTACAGACACTGATAAAAGATAACTTTATTACTTGAAGTTTAGTGACAATGATCAAATTGAACAATAATTTAAAACGATAAATTTAATGATTTACATACGAATACTGGTGCAGCTCTCCACACTACATAGAAATCTGAACATGTCGGAGAGTGCCAACCACTGAGAGGGTTCCATAAAAAAAAACTGGATTGTAGTTTAAATCGGTGTCAGTAACAGCTGTAACATATTTTAGACCATGTATTTAAATTCCCCAAACTTCTGTATTTAGTGGGCAGGAGTTACCACACGTCAGCAAGCAGTCAAGTATGTGTGTTATTCATAATCATTTAGAAATGCTAAATTAAAAATTAGAAACAATTATCTGTTTTACGGTTATTTCCCTCAAATATAATTGAAAATGCATGTGTGTATTGTCAGTTATTTGAGTGCAGTCATTCATGTCTGCCCCTGGGTGGGTGCAAGGGTGTGTCTGGGTGCGCACGTGTGTGTGTGTGTCTGAGTGTGTCTGAGAGCACATGAGCTGGAACACATACAGTGATTTGATTGAAATGGGGAATTTTACCATGAGTGAAGCATAGTGTCAGTCTCACAACAGGCTGCCTCAGTGTCAGAGGAGCACTGCACTGGTGGCAATTACTATTGACATCATGCTAATTGTGGCTGAATAATTAATCCTTACCGTTACGGAGCATAGGGATCTGAAAAGGTGAACTAGATGTGGCAGAGCTGAACTCACAGCAGAATGGTGACTAATTGGAATTAGGATCATTTTGTTGATTGAACGATCATATTTCCTATTTCCTACAATATTCTTGTTTAAGGAGACACGGTGGCCATAATTGGACTCAAGACCACCTCGTGCCAATTAATAACAATTACAGAATGAATTTAAATATCTGCAAACTGATCTTGAAGCTGAATACATAAACATAGTCTAATTAATAAAACTGATAAAATCTAATGAAAACAATACACTGTACTCTGTGCATGTGATTATCCTCAGTGAAACTCAGTAAAATGCACAGCACCTGTCTGCCCTCTACTGGAAACTTTAAAGTTGTCTTCCCTCTTGCAGAATAATGTGTTATCAAACACATTTTAATTAAAGCTATTATATTGAATTTTGTGGCTTTGACGCCAAACTAAAAGGCTAAATACAGGAAAGTAGAGGGTTTACTGTTGGTGAAACTGCTTTGTACTGCTTGAGAAAAACTGGTGATAACAAATGACAGGATACTTTGAGTTATGGCAAGTGCTTTCCAATGGGAAAGACTTGTCAGTAATCTGTCAGTAGACCTGAGTAATAATCTTTTAACAAGTCAAAGTCAGGAAATAAATCTTTCAAAGACAAGCCAGGGTATCACAAATATTTGTCATAATACTCCAATGAAATTGCTAAAATTAGTTAAAGAATTGACTTCACCAGAATTAAATTTTAAGTAATCATGTATATTCTCTTCGAGCTCTATCAAAAGCTTCAGTCAGGGGATTCAGAAAGTTGACTCAGACATAACTGTAAATACAAGAAGATTTTTGTGCATAATTCACAAGAAAGGAGTTTCCCGAACCACTTTAAAGAAGCGAGAGGAGGATTTACAATTTGAAGCTCCCAGACCATCTTTCAAACGCAACACATCTGAGAGCCTCGTGGCTTCAGCGTTTGTAAGACAACGTTGCCATCTAGTGAGTAGCACAGCAAAATCCTTTCTCCCCTGCTATTGACTCTTTAACGCCTGACCTTAAGTGAAAGAGATTTTCTGACATCTCTTCAGTTGTTCGGTTCTTTTTTTATTTTATTTTGAAAGTAGCTTGTTGAAGTGCTTTGTTTAATTAATTCTGTCAAGTACCCCTGCTTTGTATCGAATATCTGTGAAACTGTAGCATATCCCTTAATGAGATACCATGTTAACTTGATTTCATTAATGATTCCATCGTGCTTAGAGATATTACATTGAGCTTTGTTGCCCTGCAGATGGCCTCACCTGTGAAACTAAAATTATATACTTTAAATACTGAAATGTTCAAAAGGTTTATAACCATATCAATTTATACAAATCTCCTGAAAGTTAAGGGAAATGTGAGATAATACCCACTGTCCCAGAATTCCCTTTTGATTAGGAACAGTCCATTGTTAATACAAAACAAATTAAATACCTGCTCTATTAGTTTGAACCTATTTGATCACTCATTGAAAGTAATAACAGCTTTTAGATCAGACACATACAATATATCATGGACAAAAAACAAGTAAAACAAGTGTCAAAGGAGCTGAGAAGCATATTTTGTGATCAGTTTCCTAATTGACATATCGGCTTCTTATGGCCTCAGACACCAAAGACCTCCTCACTAAACATCAGCAACAGAATACCTTTGCAAACCACTTGTAAAAATTCACTGTAAGGCAGTGAAGCTTATTTTGATCTCTGCCACTCTCCTCATCAATATCACACAGTAAATGTCCAAGCAAACAAAGCACAAAGTTTAAATGTATCATCTGCACACAACACAACAAAAAACATATTTCAATAATCAGACTATGAACACAAGCCAACACATAAACTGAGAGAGACTTTACATAACATTTCATATTTACCAGCTTAAAGTTAGAGTTCATATCCAACAGTCCGACAACTATACCTTTATCTGGCATTTTCTTTTGTTTACCACTATTTTTTAACCTTAACCATAGTTGTGACCATACATTAATATAATCTCATGGCACCATCTACAGGATGATGTGTGCTATGACATTAGTCAGTCAATGACTGTGGTATAAATATATATTTTTTTACCATTATAACTAATTTAGTAAATAACAGAGCAATGCAAATGTATGCTAATGACCCCATTTTAAGTTGATTATGATTGTCAGGGCTAATAGACACTTGGATGACACCACAGCAGCAGTATGGAGGCATTTGTTGTTGTTTTTTCTGTAGTTTTTTTCACGTTTGAAGAATCAATCGCGGTTTACTTCAATTGTTGTGGTTTTGGCTGCAACGCTGTTTACCCCTGAAACTCCAAAGGTGTTTTGTGGACTCAAACACTTCACCCACCCCTCCATCGGCATAGTGGTAGTAGATAATGAGTGGGTTCTGCAAAATGTAAATGGGGTTTTGAAAATAGCTAAAGTTAAAGTTGAACTACACCATATTCATTCAACTGAAGATATGAGTAAATATACCAAGATAATTCCTAAAATGTAAACTCTGAAGCAAATATTCAAAAATATTCAAAAACACAATACTCTCATCAGTCAAATCTTTTTGCAAAGAAAAATCTGACAAAACGTCAAGATTCTGTGATGACACAGGAAAGAAAGATGATCAAGGTCTGTGAGCCAACACACAGTCACCGGATATCTGAGACAGTGGCCACCCATATAAACGTAATGGTTTGCCAAACAATTACAAACATTCAGTGCAGAAAGACATTTGGAAATATGAGATGTCTTCTTGTTAGTTTAATAGTTGTATGCATTAAAACAGGTGTCCACCTGTGCAATTAAAAAAGTTAAAGAAACAAAGCAAGTTCCTCTGTGCATGAAGGGGAATGACTCACAAGACAGCTGATGGAGGAAGAACTGAAAATGCACTTTTTCAGTGTTTTGCACCCTCCACTCAAATCCATCATTGTGTCACCTCCATCAAACCTGGCTTCACCGGCATCTTCATTTACACCGGACACACAGCTTTTAGTCCCAACACTTTTCCTACCCAATAAATAAACCAAAAATCAACAAAACAAAAAAATGCTAATTATAGTACTTTGTTTTAAAATGAATGTTTTAAAATTTACTTTGTATCCAACATCTGTTTAGCTGTGGCATATCCCTCAATGAAATGCCATGTTCATTCAATTTAATTCAACTTTCCATCTTGCTTGGTAATAGTGCATTGGGCTGTGTCGCCTGTGCTGCAGATGGCTTCACATGTTAAACTGCAAATTAATTACTTAATACTTATTTTACACAAAACTTCTAATAAAAATTGTATGACATGTGAAATAACACTCACAATAGCAGAGTTGCCAGTTCAGGAGGGAATAGTCTAGACATGTTGTAAAGGTAGATGTGGGACTTAATACAATGTGCCCATGACTCCTTTACCAAGCAGCCTTACCTGAAACCATGGGTTTGTTCTTCTTCGCCGTCCTCCATCACAATAACACAATGAAGGCTGTGGTCCTGGTGTGCATGGCTAGCATAGCTCCTTTTGCCTCTCCCACCAATAGCGCCGCTTCACTAGCATCAACGTTAGCTCAACGTGATTAGCATTAAGCTAACTCTAGTTCCACTGCCTTGTTGTTGTAGTTTCCAGCCTCTGAAACGAGTTGTCCTCAGCTGTCACTGCGCTCTGCGGAGACATGAAGGCGGCTGTGCTTCTTCATTGGGTTTTTTGTTGGGAAAACTTTGTGTGGGTTTCATTTCCAGTCACTCTTCAACCAGTCACACCTTCTCCACAGAGTGGGGTCCTCAATTACCAATATCACGTAACATCTGTGCTTCCGCCAGGTGAGGCGTAAAAAGTGGCTACAACGAAAAAGTCCATTAAGCAAACACAATCCTGTTTGAGCTTTTTCTTATCTGCACATATCATATTGTAATTAAAATGCTTAAAGTCCTCTTTAGGGTTTTCAAAGATATGTTTTCTTAATGAAAGATCTGAAGGTCCGGAATTATGGCTGAGTCAGCAGCTTCCTTTAAATCGAAGGTCTTTTATAGAATTGCTCTCCCTGATTTTATTTATCTTTTTTTTGTTCTTTATGTTACTGTTATTGATTCACCTTTACCTTTGTTTTTGAAAAGTGCTATTTAATAAATATATGGTGATGAGGATTGTGATTTTTATTATTAATGTTGTTGTTGTTGTTGTTGTTGTTGTTGTTTCTTAACTTGTATTACCTATTTTGTTCTAATAATCGTAAAATGTGTTCCTGCCTGTAAAAATTCCAAAGCAACAACCACTCTGAAAGTAAGTGAAGAGTTTGGTGCAGTTGCAGAGTTGCTGTATTCATCACTCATCAACCAATTCAAATCATTTTACAATCAGCTTCAGCTTCTTGTGTGAACTTGTTAAATGTTAAACTTAAATCACTTGTAAACTCTGTCTTTGACTCTCTCACAAGCAACATTCACCACTTCTTTGCCAATACAGACATTTGTCTCATTAACATGCGTATGTTATGTTTATATATATTATTCGTATATGCAAATATTGGGAAGAGGTTTCAAAGTATGTTTTAAACAAATCAATAAAACGCCTTTCATGTACAGCGTCCATGTTTTTTTCTGTTTACCCATTTCAAAGCTCATTAACACACCAAAGTCAGATCAACATCACAGCTCGGGAACTGGGACCTTCTGAGGAGCATGTGATTGCACCTTATAAGATGTTGATTTGCTTAAGGGAAAGTTTCTTTGCACCAGCTTAAAAAGCAGTTTAACACCAGGAAGCATGAGAGGATTTATTCAAATTCTAATTTGTCTGAGGCTTGAAGACATGTGCCCATTGAATGAATATATAATAGACAACTCCAAAATACTGGATGCTGATGCTGCCATCTTGCACCGGTGACTTCAATTGGAGGCAGAGCCTGCACAATAGTGATTGTTCTTTGTAGCATCATGGTCCTGCCGATGCACACAGGTCAGGTGTCATGTCATTTCACATGGTATTTATAATCTAAAATAAAACCAAACAATGAAACTAAACATGTATTCCTGTATCAGCAACAACTACCTAAAAAAACAGAAATTAAAACCAACTATTTTAGTGTTCCTCTATTTTTGTCCAATCTAACATGGTTGTGGCAGGGTTTATGGCCCACAATGTGGCTGGCCACCAAAGGGTGATCAAGGGGTTTTGGTTTCGCTTTAGGGAGCTGCTGTGTCATCCATCCACTGTGGATATGTCCAGTAGTAAAACTTGCTTGCATATTCATAGATTCTGGATTTTCATCAAGTAATTACAAGATATAAACTTATTTTGAAAATATCCGCTAAAACTTTTTGCATTAATCTTCTAATGGGCACCGTTGTCATTTAGATGAATGGAGATCCTCAGACCTGGTTTTGCTACTATATATATTCACAATTTTACCAACCAAAATATAAAAATATGAAATTATCAACCGGAACAGTAATCTGTTATTTTTTCTTTACATATAATCATGTCATGCCCGGCCAAGTCCATTTTTGTTAATATAAACCTGCAATCTTGTTTCAGCTAGATTGGAGGCTGAACTTGTCAGGATGACTGACAGAACAGACTTACAAAATGGCTCTGATTGACAGTTAGTGGAAAGCACTGTTAAGTTACAATATATTCTCTTCTAAACCTTTCCTGACGATAAACCTCCTTTTCAACAAGCAGAGTGATAAAGGCGACAGTAGGCTAAATCCTACATTCACATAGATGATACGCCAGCATGAAGTGGGTTTTTGTGTGCGAGGGTATTTCCCTGTGATAAAATCATGCAAGTAGACATACGTGGAGAAAAATGCGCCACGGTCTGTTTCTGTCTGCCAGGTCGTGTTTTCTCTCCAGACGTGGCATTCTCCTTCCGCCCACAAGATGTCCCTGGACTTTCTGTGGCCATATCTGCCTGCTCACCTGTTTTCTATCCTCAAATGCTGGTGCTTCCCCGCCCACTCACACAACCCAACCCTGTAACCTCATCTCTCTTACCACAGCTCACACCTCACTGCTTTTACCAGGTTCTTGCCAGTCAATCTTTGTATTACCCCCCCCCCCCGCTTGATGTACCTGCTCTGAGTGTTTCATTGTGTACCAGCTAACTGTATCCTCCATGCTGTTTTCTGTTCCTCCCAGTTTGCATGTCTACACGCCTGCTTGATTAACCCACTGTCTAAGCCTGTTTATTCTTATTGAAAGCTTCTTCACTGTACCAGTCTGTATCGTGTGTCTGTGCCTGTGTCCTCCCAGCCATTGAAGATACCTGCAACCATAGCAGGGGAGTTGAGGAGAAGCCATGGAGCAGTGTGGAAGTCACAATAAAATGTGGGTGAGCTTATGTTTTTAAATGGAAATGGCAGTTTAACATTTCACATTTGATTGGCCTGAAATGATTGCAGGCGAAGATGATAAACCGAACAGCCCGTGCAAACAGCCGAGCGGACACACCCTTAAATGAATTGTGGGTAACCGTGAACACAGAGAATATAATACAGTACACCTTAGTCCAGATGTGAGCTGCAGCAGACACACACGTTAGATTGCAAAGAGGACAAAGCTCGCAGTGTGGATTGATTAAGCCCCAAGAAATCGAGCTACTGGACGGAGTTATTTAGATGAAGGATTTCAAAACATCAGTATTAGCATTTAGATGCACTGAGGATATTCCTATCTTAAGATACAGTGAGAGTAGGGCGAAGTGAGACATGCAATGTTTAGGGAGATGGAAAAAGCAGCTGGTGCCACCCTTTGGTTATTTAGTAAGCAAATCACATTTCCTGACTGCTCAACCATGTATTGACACCACAAATTTTGTAAATTTATTCAGACTGTCATACTTTCTATGTTTTTTTTTGTAAAGTTTTTGAACAATTTTAATGACAGGTACACACAGCCACCCAGAGAAAGGGCAGCATATTAACATTACATTCTGTATATCACTGGAATATATGTTATAGCCAGGGCTTTTGGATGTTTTGAAATGTGGAATAAGTAGAAACTGTTGGCAGGACTGTGGCTTGTGTCACTCCAGGAGTGAGTATGTGAATGGGTGCCTCAATAAAATATGGGACTGTGCCATGGAGACCACTGTTCATTTCCTGTTTTCAAATTACTTTCAACACTAGCATGTTTGCGAATCTTAAATCTTAAGTGTTCATTATTGTACCCATTACAAATGTCCCTTAAGCTTGATCTTATTTAATACTTTTAACCCAAACCGAGATGTGTCCCTTAACGAAGCACTTATATTGAATCAAAAATCAAATTATGTATTTATATATATGTATATATTTTATAAACAATATCTAAAGTGACTTTTAATGGTTTTAAAGGCACTATGTTGTCCTACTGATATTTACCCGTAAGATCAGAAGGGGCTTCATTGCTTCTATTTCTGTTATTGAATTTGGAATTGTGTGTGTATTTCTCTGTCTTTGTGTATTCCTACATGATAGACACAAAATGGGGAACTCCCAATAAAAGGATTTCTCCTCAGTGCTGCTCATGGTCAAGACTTTACCAGCAAAACTCAAGTGACCATAACTCAAATTCACTAAACCTGACTCATAAATGTATGATCAGCAGACAAGCACTCCTTTGTTTATATGCTCCCCACTAATATTTTGGAAATAAGTAATTGCTTCTCAAGGTGCATCTTTAAACATAAAGTAGCTTCACACCTCAACAACATCTAACAGAATTTGGCAGCTGAGATATGTACACCCATTCATTTTTGCATCCTGTTTGTAAAAAAATGTGTATGTGCTAGTTTGAATCCTCATACTTCCAAAATCTGGTTTCACAAACAATAAAGCTCTCCAGACATTTGTAAGTCATGATCATTTATCAATGAAGATTCCATTATCAGAAACCCAGTCTTCCGCACCTGGGAATATAACATCTGTACATCAATGTTGCAACGTGAATGGGCACTAGATAACAGATAAAGGAATCGATTAATTTAATTAATGAAAATGATGATGGTTAGGAAATAAAACCAAATGCCAGCTAATATGTCTTATCCATCCATGCCATTCAATATGAGGAAAGGTCCCATCCAATAAGCTTTGGGTCACTAGTTTCATGTTGTGATAACTTAATGTCAGTTGTGACTCAAATGATGGACAAGCAACACTCCCACCTGTCATAACAGAAAATAGCTCCACATGCATGACAGATCTCTGTGACAACAGGAGAAGAAACTATTAATTTCCTGTTTTCTCTGACATGTTCTTTACCTGCCTCGTTTGAAATATACAGTGCTTCAAACAGCGGAATCAGGTGTCAGACAGAGACATGTTGCAGAATATAGCATCCTGTGTTTACTGTAAAATGTGAACCAGGTCCTTCCCACATATTTACAGTTGAAGTTGTGTTCATTTACCAGACAAAACAAAGGTTCTTGATATTATATACAATTATCCAATTTAATAAAACTGCACTGATCGATGGACTTGTGTCATACATTTTTATTTTTATTTTGTCAACGTTGTTATATTAAGGAAAGTCCTATGTTCATTTTTTCCTCCCATTCAAGAACATTTCCCTGCTCGGCTCAACAAAACAAAAAGGAAAGTCTGCAATAGCCAATACAATAGCTCTAATTCTATAGCCTTAACCTTCACAGCTGAATGTGGAACCTCCCACCCTTTACTCTAAACAGAACGTAAACATGTGTTAACCTTGACTCTAAAGCCAAACCTTTCAAACAGGACTGGATTCAATGTCCTCCTCAAAAACATCCTCACGTCCAAGGGCTAAAACTGAAAAATAAAAAACAGACACCACGAATAATGACATTAATATGATATAACAAATTAAATAGACACAAACACACACACACACACAAACACACACACACACACACACAAACACACACACACACACACACACACACACACACACCAGGCACACACACACATACACACAATTCTTGACTCAACAACCAGAATAACCATTATCTGAGACCCAACTCGGCAACCGAAGTTTTTCTAGAGACTTTAGCAATATATCGAATCAGGTTTTTTTCGTGATATGATGGAATACCGGTTAATGAAAGAGGATTAGATGGATATCAAGAATTATTTAAAGAAGTACACATACATACATATTTCAATCTCTGTCATTATTTAGACAAGAACTGCCCGGCAAAGCACACAAAACCACATCATACTGGTTGTGAATTCTATTTCATACCTGAATTGGGTCAATCACTTATTTAAGCCCATATAAAGTAAGAATATAATGTTAAAAGCCATTCCGTTAAGTATTTCCACAACCCTTACCAAACATTACTGACATCAATATTAATTGAAGGTCAAAATACGAGGTCATTTTACATATCTGCTATTTTATCAGCATGACCTTCTCTGTGTTTTTAACAAAGAAATATGTGCTCAAGTCTCTTTCAGCATTTGTTTTTACAACAGTGGCCTCTCTTTCTACTAAAACAGCATGGTGGGATATTCTTACTTTGTAGCATACACACAGGAACAGTTATGCTCTAAATGTAGTATGGCCCGGAGAACACTTACACATCATCCACACTGAGCTCCTCTCCCCCAGACCTCAGTAACAGTGAAACAGGCAGAGTTAGTTTTCAGATACATGCTCCTGCACATAGAACAAGATATCAGAACACCTTGTTATGTTGTTTTTTAAGACTTTGTCAGTTAAATGTTTAGATGCATGTGTTTAGGATTCTTTAGTTTGTCAGTACTGTGATCGATCATGTGTGCAGAAATGGCTCTCTAAGGAGGCCGCCATGTTTCTTACAGCAGTCCAGACTGGACAAACTAAAAACATTTTGAGTTTGTATGATAATTGAAGTGAATTGAAAATGGTTACCACAGGTTCTCTCTCATGTTTGGAAGAGGAGGATGAGGTGAGGGGTATTCAGCTGCAACATGCAACTTCACCGCTTTATGTCACTAAATTCTACACACTGCAAATTTTAAAGTTATTTTGATATTGAGTATGAAAAAATATATTTTAGATATGAACCTATAATAGTATAAAATCAAAATGTTCATTATGATCTATTTATATTGTCAGCATTTCAGTTTGAGCCACGTCATTGACATATAATCAATGAGATATGAAGACAAACAAATATAGACAGGGAGTTGCCACATGAACCTTTATTATACAGCCAGGTCATAAAGCTGCAGACTACAGATAATAATGTGGTGATGAGAAAGCAGACTTTTGTGGATGAATCATTTTATTATCGGGTGAATTAGAGAATGAATTAAATCATATATGATATACTTCTATGAGAAGACACTGCTTAATTATTAATAAATGTTGACCACAGTTATCAAAGTAGTCTGTTCTGAAAGTTTGACATAAATAAGACATAACAAATTAAATAGACACACACATACACAACCACACAACCACACACAACCATTAGCTGAGTACCATCTCTGAATTTCCCACGGGATTTATAAAGTATCCATCTATCTGTCTGTCTAGAGACTTGTATCTAGAGATTATTTCAAATCAGTTTTTTTGTGTGTGTGATATGATGTAATACTGCTTAATGAAATAAAATAAAACTTATATTAAGAATAGTTTGGCAAGGTTGAGCTTATACCTACCCACGTGAATCTTTAGTATACAGCCATGTCATAAAGCTTTGGACTACATTACAGACGATGTGTTGATGAGAAGGTAATTTTATTATAGGGTGATTGAGAAAAATTAAATCATCATCATATACTATGTCAACACACTGATAAATAATTCATAAATATTGACAAAAATTATCAAAGTAGCCTGTTCTGAAAGTTATAGGAATTTATGGACTTGTGCTCGGGTATAGAACACATCAATAGGTTTCACAGCTTCCATTGATTGATCATAAATAGTTCCTGTTCATGTGAATCTAGCTGGAGGTTAGCTCAGCTGTTCCCTTGACGGTATAGTGGACAGGTAGAGGAGGTCATGGAGAGGATCTATGCCATCTTGCATGTGTGTGTCTGCGTGTGTGTGTGTCTGCGTGTGTGTGTGTGTGTGACACCAGCATATCGTCTCCCGTTGAGTAGTTGGATTGCAACAGAGGAGCAGGGCGCATGCAGACACACCATCAGGCGGTGCATTCTCAACCGGGGACTAGTTTCCAGTCCTGCACTTGGGTCTGAGTAAACAGCACCGCCCCGATGGTTGTTTGTTTTAAGTGTGGAGCGATCCATCGCAGCGCGCCGGGCTCGATTGACACTGTCTGCTGATCTGCTGCTGCGGATTGCTCAGAATAACAAGGGCTGCTCGCTAATTCCCGTCCACCGGGGCTTCACCGAAACACCGAGAGAGTCGGGTCCTCCAAAAAAAAAAAGAAAAAGAAAAAGAAGGGCCAACAAGGCAGAGGCGAGAGACCGCCGCGCCGCCGGAGTCCGCACCCCAGAATGGCTTCGGGAGACCTTTACGAGGTAGGATAAAAACCCAGTGCGAGAGAAAATGCGCCGTAATATTGACGAACACTGGAATTAGGAAGTACAGCGGAGGGCGTCGCGAATGTGAAACGCGGCGTCCTAAGCCCTTTAACACGCGAAACTAACCCGCCTCAAGCTTCGCGAAGACGAGGCAGCTCGGATCCGTGCTCGCACTTTCTGTCGCTCCTGGCACACTTTGAGGTCGGTGCTCGCCGGGGCTGTGGCGGAGCGATGGGAAGTGCTTCGCGGGGCTCAACTCCTCTCAGTGTGTCGCCGAGTTGGAAGTGGTGGTAAAGTGACAGCGGCGCGGAGCGGGCGGACATGGTGAACGACGCAGACGGAGTGATGGTCGCAGAAGGTGCGCATGTTTGTAAAAGATATGGAGCCCCTCGCCGCGCTGCGATAGTTCGGAGATAGGAGATGAGCCCCGGGGGTTATCTCTGAAATGAAGAAGTCGGGCTGAGCTCGGTTGTTGTGACTCTGTGAAATAAAAAGTTGCCCGAGCGGGTGACAGGAAGGTCACGTTGCCCTCGTGTGCGCAACATCACTCCGGACCCGCTGCCAGAATTTGCCAGGTTCCTCCATCGGCCCCTCGCCGTCACCAGGCTGCGTTACTGCTGACATGGTGTCATATGTTCCCCCTCATGGTGGTGACAGGCATGAGGGTCTGCTGACTTCCACTCTGACACAACAAGTTTTCCTCCTTGTTTCTTTTGAACTATAGACTTTCGTGGGCATCTGAAGCCAAGTGAACGTCCCACGAGTGTTTTAAGTAGATAACACTATCAGCCCACAGCACTGTCCAACAGCACATGAGGAGCCAAGCAGGGCATCAGTTATGTGTTCAACATGTGAAGCAGGAAGTAATTGGCTTTTCTCAAATAAGTTCTCATAGTTGGGCTCAATATCCAATTTTAATATTCTTAATATTAATTATGTTATTACAATTATTACAACTTTCAAACCTGGTGGTTTCAGGTTGCGCTCAAATGGTTCAGTACTGACTGGGGAAAACGGCTCATGTCAGCCTCGAACTTGTGAATCCAAGTTGTGTGAATGTAGTATTACATCAGTGAAGTACCGGTGAGTAATTTCATAATAATATTTTAATTCTTAGATTGGTAACGTTGTTTGATCTTGGTTAAATTTGTCTCGTGTGGCCTGGAAGTTGATGCATATTTATGTTAAACGGACAGTCCATAGACATGCAGATTGGGGTTAAGTTCATTGGAGACTGTAAATTGTCTTTTGACTGTGAGAGTGAATGGTTGTTTGTCTCTGTATGTCGGCCCTGAGATAAACTGGAGACATGTCCAGAGTGCACCCCTGTCTCTGTCAACTGGGATTGGCTCTATCCCCAACGACCCTCAAAGGATTAGCAGTATAGATAATGGATGGATGAGGGATGGTAAATGGATTTAATTTATATGGCATTTACTTAACTCTTTACTTAACTTAAACTCAGAGTGCTTTACACTAGGAGTAACCCTTAACTATATATACAGCTCTTTTCATTCACATACACTGAAGGCATACACCCCAGCCTTCCTGCCAGTGGACCTGTTGAATGATCTTTGTCGAACAGGTTATTGTTTCACTTGATTATCACTCACTCAATATGATTTGTTAGAAGCAACATGTTGGCAGGCATCATCAATCAACAACCAGTCTTTGGATTGACCATAGATGACACAGTATGATCCACTCAGTACACATGCTCGACCAATTGTGAGTCAGTCCAGCAGTCAATCATGACATCATGACCTAACATGTTTAAAGCTACAAATGACTTTGAACAAGAATTTATGGATAAATGAGCATTTGAATAAAAACCTTCCTAAAATGACAGAAACCCTCTTTGACAAAAATTTGTTTTCATTTTAGTTGAACTTTTTAATTTGATCCATGCCTTATCCATTGACATGGAGTAGGAGGGATTTATGAGCTATACAGCAACCAACCACCAGGGGGAAATCAAGATGCTTTGGCTTCACTTTTGTGGTGGTGTCATGTCATCCATCCTTATGTCTGTGGGATTGACACTAATGTGATAACAGCACTGTAGTTGACAGTTCTGTTCTGAGTGACCTGAGTTGAGAAGAAGACCAAATTTCAGAGAGCTGAATCTCTTATCCTTGGGGTGTAATAATTTTAAGGACATGTTTGGAGTGCCAGTGTCAATTAACTGGCTTATGATGTAATTTAGAGGTGATTTGTCAGATGGTGCTGTCAAAGAGTGTTTTAAAAGTGGAGGCAGTCTTCTTAGTTCATGTCTATTGGTCTTGGTATTTAAGTGTGTAATAGTCAGCCTGTGTGTATCCATAAACTGTAGAATGTTCTCTTTTCACAATCAAAGTGACTCCAAACAGCAGGATCAGTCATTATACACAGAATGGGCCAATCTCACAGGTTTTAAGAAGAACATCTTGATGTCATACAAAGGTTTCTAAAGTTTTGTTAATTGGCCATCCTTAAACCTCTTGAGTCAAAGATTTTATATTTTGCATAGATGATGGGAATTATGTGTTATCTTGACTTTGAGACTTTTAAAGTGAAAAACAGTGACCTCAAAGATAAAGTGAGACAGGATGAGACTGTGGTTTGGCATTGAAATTCAGTGCTTTTCTGTCATTGATCTCGAAAGTGGGAAGGAATTCAACATTTGACCTGCTGTTACTTGTTCGAATTAAATATTTAGTATATAAGATGGGACCATCTAAAAGGTAAGATGGGAAATCTTTCTTACAAAGTTATGTATAAAGGTCAGTCTGCTAACCTTGTAAAATGTAATAAAGAATCATAAGCACCAGTACACAAAGTAACAATGTAAGATGAACAGTGTAATAGAAAAAAACAACTTGTGATAATTTGCTACTTTTCTTATTTGTTTCTAGTAACATTTGACATATAATAGAATGTCCATGTGAAATCTGCTTTTTTTTTACCATCAAACATTACAATGGGCCGTCATTGTAGCTGCCACAATTGCTAATCAGAAAGAAAAATAGCTGTGGCTCAGTGAATTTAGGTTGCAAAAAATTTAAAAGGCATATCAAGAAGAGTTAATTTAAAAGCTCCAATGGAGGATTTTAAATGATGAAACTAAAAAATCATTGAAAAAAGACGTGGCTGAGAACATGAGAGCCAACTCCTCAGGGATTGGTTCGCGCCACTGTTTTAAAATGCTGTCTTAAGCCTGAAACATGCTTCTGCGTTTTCACGGGCCCGTAAGCGCAAGAGCCCTTCCGGGTCCCTTACGTGCTTATGTATCCCTCCTTACGTGCTGACGGGTGTCGACCCCCTTTTCTAAAATTTACGGCAAAGCTCCGCAAGCTCACTCAGCCCGCAAGGCTGTGATTGGTCTGCTCTACATCTCTTCTGGAGCTGCATTTCCGGTTTCATGCCCCATAATACCGGCAGAAATCACGGAAGATTTAGAAGAACGAATATGGACCAAATAGAAGAGCACTTGGCAGAAGATATCCGATAGTATGATCACTTGTATAACCTGTCACTGACTGGCGGATTTGTCCGCCAGAAAAAGGCTACGAGGAGCCGCAGTGGCTATGTAAATAAACAATCGACGAAGAAGAAAGAAGGCGTCTCTAAGGTCGTCTCGACAAAAAGCATTACTCCGCCTAGTGTTCTGGCGCGGAATTGCTTTGTAAGACGCGCAACAGTTGGGGAAGCATGAATGAAAACGAGTCTTGCGCCACAGCGGCGTGAAAAGACGCAGACGCAGTCGCAGAAGCATGTTTCAGGCTTTAGAACTAAAAGGTATTAGTGTGGATGCAGCCACAATCCGGGTTCTGACCACCTGACACAGACAATGACAGCTCATAGGCACAGTTTAGAGGTGAGGTTACTAAGCTAAAAATATAAATGATAATCTCAGACCCATTATGACGTGCTCAGTTGCACCAATGACCACACCCAACAGTGATGACAGGGTGTACATGCACACCTGTCTTTACCACTTAGAAACCATTTGACGCTCTTCTCGGAGGATGCTGAAACCTTATTTATGGTAGACAGGGGGGTTCTGCGCCACATGCAGTAGATACCTATGAAGTAGACTTGGATTTATCCATAGATGGCAACCCTAGATGCATGTGTCATATGTGTTTAGGCCATGCCATGCTTGTTTCTGTCACTGTCATTGCACTGAGCAGTATGAAACTCTGATCAGTCTCTACTATAAACTTGCAGGAGAAAAGAAAAGCTGTCAAAGCTGGTCGATCACAGTTCTTGTTTGTGTAAACAATATAGCCTTAGTTCAAAATGTTGTTACATTTTTTAGTATGTGCACGTCGTTTGTCGTGGCTACATACATATGCTCTGCAGCAGGGCTGTGCGAAAAAATGTGTCTTTTATATTACGCTCAATTGTTTAGTTCGTCGTGTCACATATCATGAACGTTATTTTTTGGGGCATCTGGACGATGATTTACATCTTCCATATCACAGAAATGCATCCAGGAATTGTGCATGGAGGCAACACAAACAAACATGGTCCCTCTGAACAGGATAAGGACTCAGACCAGCAATGATATAAACAAACCTTTTTATCATCAACATCTGGGCAATATTATGCATCTCCCACCTTGCAATATTTTGTCGCTATAAGGTCTTGTTTACAAGTTACTTCTTCCATTGTCTATTGGTTGTCTGTTTCTTTAGAGCAACCGTTGTTCATCATTCAAGACAAGTTCCAACCTGTAATTGTATAGTTTCAGTTTATAGCAATGGCAGGCATAGAGGCCATTCAGTGCTGGAGTGCAATTGTACTACAGACATTATTAATGGTGTGACTACATAACAAAGAATTACTTTACAAAAGATCATTCTTGTAAGAGTCCTAACCACTATGGGTCCAGCAGATTGAGCCCCTGAAGACATGCTGCTGTGACCCACAAAATATTAGAGACAAAACTAAACCAGTACTCATTTATTTGGGGGGTCCAATTTAAATAGATTTTCTTCATTCAATTGAATTTGTCCATTTAAAAAAGATTCCGTTCATTTGCAGAGGTGAAACTTTGATCACAACTGAAATGGGGACTGGATTATTGAAAATGAAACAAATACTTTGTCCTAGAAATTATTGATTATTTCTTTGTAAAGTAGTTTATAACATTGTAAAGAAACATGCTCTATAAATAAGTTTTGCACACCAATGTCAGTCCAAGTTTCTAAAAGTTCCAGCCATTGCATAAGAAAAGTTTGTGAAATAGTTACCCCTTTGTGGTACATTTATTTATCTTATCTCGCAGACGTTTTCATATTGAAAAGATATAGCACTGAGAAAATGTGATTAGGGATGGGCATAATTAATCGACAATCGATTAGTTGATCCCTGTGTATCACGGGGACGTCAGTCCCCTCAGAGCGAGTTTTTCCGGCGGCTGGACTGACGGTCACAGGCTGCGTTCGCGTCTGACCTCGGCGAATGTTAACATGCTCATCTTTCTCAACAAAAACCAGTAGGCTGGTGCTGAGCTTGTATGTGAGTTACTGGTTATTTTTATGAAGCTTTCTCGACTCGGTGCCTTGTTTGATAGTTTTGAGTTACATTTGGCAAAACCAGTCAGACCTAAGTATTACATAGATGTGGTTAAGTTGTTGCTTACCATGATGTTTTTTTATTTCATTATTATTATTATATTATTCTGGAGAAAAAAAAAACGAGGGTCAGTTGTTTTTGGTAGCACCGGCTTCTAGCTGTCGGCTCCGCTGCTTAAGATTACGGCAGTGCATATTTTGTTTATCTTGTAATAAAGATCTCAATGAGGAAACACACTTTGTTTTTTCACTTCATTTTAATATAGCCTATAAATAGTGAAATCCTGAACTTGAAAATATAAATGATCAATCGAAAATTTGTCATTAATTCTCCCGACGATCGATGAAGACTATTTAATCGAACGCCCATCCCTAAATGTGATGTAATGTGATTTACATAGATTTTGTATTTTCTAGCCCCTGGCTATGACTCAGATTAGGATCAATCTACGCCAGAATTGTTGGGTCAGGATTCGTCATTTTACCAGGGACAGGGGAGAAAGGTGGTGATGCAGTTACATTACTGCCCTGCATGAAAGGGCAGAGTACAGGTGTAAGAAGAGAGACCTTTTTGGCTTGGTTGGTCATTGGCTGTCCTGAAGCATCAAACTTGGGTAATGAATTATGGACCAAATCTTTGCCCTCGCAAGGCCAATGAAGGGGTCTAGCCATTACATCAAGTCGTGGTTCTGTTGGCTTCATCAGATCTCAAGAAATGTTTACCTGTAATTACCTAAAAGTGATAGGGCCGTTACGTCATTGTGCACATTGATTTGCTCAGCCCTTCTTAGGCCTTCTCGCTCTCTCCACCTCTACCTCTCAGTCTCTCTCAAAAACACACATGATGGACCTGTCTCTAATACTGGGATTGGCCATTGGGAGCAAAGGGAGAAATCCTTCCCCACTGAGAGGGTTTGTAGTTAAGTGTGAGGTTGAGAGTCAGCACTACAAAGTTTGAGGCCATGTTATAGCTTGAAAAGAGTGGAATGCTCCCTTTGAGTTGGGATTGAGTTGCTGCCTCAAGTGGAGAAGTTTGTGTATCCTGGAGTTAGTAAAATGGATGAATTTCAAAGAGGGATTGATGCAGTCTCAACAGGTAACCTGTGAGGCAAAACTTTTGATTTACGATCTGCGTTCCAATTGTCACTTGTGATCATGAATTTTCATTATCAACTGAAAAAATTAGATAGTGACTAGCTTAGGCCTTTTCTTCCTCTTCAAAAGCAGCCAGGTGAGGTGGTTCAGGCATCTGATCAGAATGCTTCCTGGGTGCCTCTCATTGGAGGTTTTCTTGGCACATTCAACTTTTATGAGGCCCCAGGATTGATCCAGGACATGCTGGTGAGACTGGCCTATAGAAATGCCTTCAAAGGTGAACTTCATTGTGTGCTTTGATCTCGGTGGTCAAAGGTTAATGTGACAGTGGCCTGACAAAACTTGAAATACTAGTTTGACCAGTTGTAACTTGGACTAAAAGATTAACTGATCAGATCTAGGTGATAAAAGGCGAACTTGTTAGTCTTGAAAAAAAATTGTATGTTGACTTTGTTGTTCCATTAAACATTTATGGTTAAAGCTTTCATAAGTAGACAGTATAGTGCTTAACACAATAATGCAATATTGTAATCTAAATAGCAAAAGCTTTAGTCACTGAATTACTGTCTAATTGCTTGTCCTTGTGTGTGCTGCCCTCAGGTGGAGCGGATCGTGGACAAAAGGCGGAACAAGAAGGGTAAGTGGGAGTACCTGATCAGGTGGAAAGGTTATGGAAGTAAGGAAGACACATGGGAGCCCGAGCACCACTTACTGCACTGCGAGGAATTCATTGACCAGTTCAACAGCTTGAGACTGCACTCACACAGACGGCCCAAAGCTCCGAAAAGTCGCGGAGAGACCCTCATCACCAGCCACCCATCTGCTGCAGAAAACAGAGCTCGGTCAGACGCTCGAAAAAAGAAAAGGACTGGTGGCCCAGCTGCGGGGGTCGGAGTAGGACCTCTTTTAGGGATTGGAAGTGGAGGGTCAGGGCCTTCTCTGAAGCAAAGGAAGATGAGTGTAGGACCTGTAAAACATACTTTAGGCGACAGAATGAGCAAAGCCATGACCTACAAGGCTCCTGTACCAAGGGGGGCTCACTTTGTTCCCCCAGTGAGGGTTCCTCATAATGGACTCCAGAATGGAGACTTGGAGCCTCTCGTGTACAGGACAGCAGCAAGGTCACATAGACCAACAGACAAAGTGGATGGAGAACAAGACACGGATACCACTGGACAGCAGTACACCACTGAACTAGGTAAGCTGGTTAGATATGTAATGGAAGGAAAAGCTGATACTGAATTTTTTTAATATTAAAGTTCAAATGTGATTAAATCTGATTATGATATAGTAAAAAAAACTCATTCATTAATCCAAATAATTACTAATTCACTCTTTGAAAGAAACCTTGCTCAACAGTTTATGTTGTTAATCTTGTATTGTTTGGTTCAGACTTGTTTTGTGTTAAGACAGCAGCAGCAGCTAATGTGTTGCTGGGTTTTCTTAAAACCATGTTTTGATTATATAAACATCCTTGCTGGCAAGGACTCATGGGAGCTGTTTTCATTTCTTCAACCGCAAAGTGATAGTTTAACTTTGTAAATATCCAAACGGTTTCAATTTCTAATAGCAGATGTTGTCGTTTTTCATAGTTTTGTCTTTGTACACCACCACACTGGATTGGACCATTATTCCTGTGTATTAATCCTGACGTCACATCCAGGCTTGCCTCTGTTGCACATGTTTCCGTAACTCAATACACTCTCTGACTAAGCATGTCTTTCCTTGGTTTGCTAAAATGTCAAAGCACGTTCCAGGTGTCTACTGCCGGCAGCTTAGTCTATAAGTATTTTGCGAGTGACACAGTTTCATAAATTCCATCTCTGTACCCGACCATGTTGTCATATCCACAACCGAGACGCCTTAATGAAAAAATACAGAACATTTATTATCACAAAAAAGAAGTCTGCCCAGTTCTGGAACAGAGTCTTTGTACAGGTTAAACAAGGATTGTACTGTACTTTACTAGAACGATGGGGAGAGTATAGAGATCTATGTATGGGTATTTCAGACATAGCTTTTATGTCTGCTGATAGAGATAGCTGGATGAATTCTTAAGTGCATTGGGCTACACTATTTGCTCAGATTCAGGCAGATGTTGATAGGATGGTTCTCAAAGTACAGATGGATAATGACCCAAAACATAGTGTTCTAGAAACCCAAGAGCTTCATAAGGGGACGAAATAGAGCATTCATTCAGTCGCCTCACCTAAACCTAATTGAGCATGCTTTTATTTTACTGATAACTAAACTGAAGGCACAAATAAACAAAGAAAACGTGAAGCAACCTGATGTGGCTGTAGCAAAGGCCTGGCCACGAATATCTGGGGAGGAAACTGTTTGGTTGGTGTGTATGGGTTCCAAACTTTAGACAGTTACTTCAAAACTTTTTCCTTCAAGAATAAAAAATATTTGTATCTGTTAATTTGTTGAATTAATTTTGAGCTTCAGAAAATGGGGGAGGATGAAGGACAGAAATGTTTATAGAAGTATATAGAGTTAGAATTTGAGAGTAATCTCAAATTCGTAGTAATGGAACTAGGACTTTTGCTCGCTATAAATTGTCTTCTATAGTTTCTTGTTAATTAATAGTGGTCATAAATCTCTGATGAACTAAAAATGGCTAATGGCTATAATCAGCCATACAGCTGCATCGGTTTGGCTCCAGTGGAAAATAACCGTTCTACATGCCTACATAGTGATACAAGCAGTGAAGTGTTCATAACATACCAGGCAGCCAGATACATATAGATTCATAACGATTCAGATTAGATTGAATATCATTTCATAATATTTTTTATAATACAAGGAGTATTTCCTGTTTGATGATACAGTGCATTGCTTGTAAAGAGTAGGTAAGCTATTATACTGTTGAAACTTCTGCTGACACACAGCTCTTAAAGCTTCTTCTATGGTTCTTCACTACTGGAGCAGCTGATAACACATTTGAATCTTTCTCTTGGGTCACAGTCCAGGGCCTCGGCCACTGTAGTTAATCATTAAATATGTCGTTTTTTTAAGCTATCTCAGTTTATTAAACTGAAAACCAATATTGGAATGGTAAGAATTCTTTTACCATATTTGAATAACCTCCCATCACTGTATCAACAGTAGAAAAAATATTGAGTGACCAATCATGCTGTCTATAGAACCTCTCAAGGGGATATTTTGCCCTCTTTTGTGGGTGTCAGCAACTTTGCTGCAAGGCGCAAATACCATAGAATATTCAGAATGTATTCTTGTGGGTATTTATGCCTTGTATGCATTATATGCTTGTTGTGGACTGATTGATCTTTAGTTTTTGCTTTTTATCATTCCAAACGACATGTTATTCATTGCATTGGTAGATTAATTGATGGTGGACGTGTGAGCTGTACATGTGGGCAATCTGATGCAGCACAAGAACTAGATCTACAAAATAGGCAAATGGGTGATTGTGAGAGAGCATCTCTATATGAGAGCCTAAAGGCTAGCAGGGTTAACCTGGTGACTACTGGTTTGGCAGCTATAATAAGTGTTGCCATAGTTACTTTGAAAAAGTAACTTAGTTACTTTACAAGTTACTTGATTGTAAAAGTTATTTAGTTACTTTACAGATTACTTACAAGTTACTTTATTAGTTACATTTAGCAGCTGCCGAAAACTCCTCCGCCGCCTCAACAGAAAAATGACAACTGGTTTTGCCAACACTCACTTCATTAGAAACCGCCGGAGGGGGCCCCCCCGCGCGAACGGAGGGTTCCCCCAGTGCGCGCCGTAGCTGGGTCCGACATGCGTCCAGAGTCGCTGCCGACCGCCGTAACCGGTCCCCTCCAACCGGTCCGGCGAAGGACACCGCCCCGCGGCCCACTAGAAGGAAAGCCCCCTCACCGCGGACAAACACCTCCCCCCCAAAAAAAAACGTTGAGGCGTGCCACACACTGAGCCTCCGGCAGCGTGGATAGGAGGGCGACGGAGCGACTTCTCCCCCAGCCACGTGCCCAGCGGTTTACCCACAAATAACGAAATAGTAACGCCCAGTGACTTGGACAAGTAACCTTAATCTGATTACTGGTTTGGAAATAGTAACGCGTTAGATTACTCGTTACTAAAAAAAGTGGTCAGATTAGAGTAACGCGTTACCAGCATCACTGGCTATAATGGATCCTAATCTCCTAATCCTTGAAAGGCTACCTCACCTACCTGATCCAGCAGCCACAGCTCCACCAATTAGCACGCTAGATATTGCTGTCGACTGGCGTTCATTGCCCCGTTTGGGACTAACATCAATTTATTTGGTTTGTAATTTGAGAGCGCTGGGGTGGATACTCAAATGTTCGGCCAAGAATTCCCATCATTTGTTTTGATGATTTCCAAAAAGTTACAACTGACCTTTTCTTACTCCACTCTCTATTTATCTTTGCACTGGTGAGTCAAAGGTCATGTTTAACTTTAGAGTCTCATCATTCACATTGTTGAAAATGTACCGCTTTTTTATGGACTCCAGTTTTACATAGTGTCCACGACCATTGAAAGTGCTTCACACCCCAAGTTACATTTAACCATTTACACATGAATGTATGCAGCACTTTTCTATTTGGGGTCATTCGGGGGGGGGCACAGTCCCTTTGAATAATGTTTGTCTGCTACATAACTTATTGCTCCCAGAAATCATAAATATTTCGGTGAAAAAGAATAATTTTCTAAATATTCACATTTAAATGCATGAAAATTAACTTCATGTGTGGTTTACAATCTTGGAATATCAATACAATCAAGTCAATTAATTGTACCATGCGCTGACTGATTTGGTTGCATGCAAAGAAAATACCGGAGGGCAAGTGCCAAATCAAACATGGATGATTTGTTAACCAATTCATATTAATTTAAACCACAGCTTGGGTAGAATTGGTAAGGCTTTCAAAGCAATGCTAATAATATTAAAATTATCAAGCAAATGTGCCCATGATCGAACCCAGCCTGAATTTAATTTTCTTAATTGTTTTTCTTTTAGTTATAGAAGATTATAAAAATACAAACTCTTCGAATGAGCTATGAAGTCACAGTTTTATGTGTCTTTATTTAATCACCTAAAGTCTCATGCTGCTTTAACATCACAAATGAAGAAATATAGATTGATCTGCAAAACTGCTATTACTACAGTACATAGTAATATTGGTAAAACAAAATATAAAAAGAAAGTAAAAGTAAGGTTGTATTGACAGTAAAATAGAATTAGGCTGGCCACACTGTGGGAATAGAGAAATGTTCTCTGAGGATGAGCAACAATTTCCTCAGCTTATTTTTACAAGTCAACTCAAGCTGTAGAAGGAGTTTAAAAAGTCCCCTGTTTAACCATATTATCTAAACCAGTGGATTAGATAATATGGTTAACATAATATAATTCAACTATTCGAGTAAAATGAAACGTCAGTCATTGTTTAAATGTTTTTCCCAAAACACCTGATTACTTGTGTTTCTCTGCCTGATGGCAAAACAGCAACATTTTTACACACAGGTTTTGAGAGTAACATTTCCAGTCACAGTTTTTGTCACTGAGGTGCTTTTAGTTATCTGGTTTGTGAGTAGGTGTGTAATATTTACAGAAGCCAGTTTGACCTGCTGTGTGTTATCCCTCCTCTGTGCCAGGCTGCCCTCTTGCAAACGGAAAGATGCATCTGCACAGCTCAGTAAAGCGGAAGCTGGCTGACGAGAAAGGCTACGTGTTCGACAAGCGGCTCAGGTACAACGTGCGACAGAACGAGAGCAGCTGTCGCTTCCGAGACATTGTGGTCAGGAAGGAGGAGGGGTTCACACATGTCCTGCTCTCCAGCCAGACGACGGACAACAACGCCCTGACGCCAGAGGTGAGAACGAGACCCTGATCGTGCATACAAGTTATTTTATTAAGACCTACACTTAATTGTGTTATTCCTGATTATGTCCCATCATGGAGCTCTGTTGAGGAATTATAAACGAGTAACATTTTTCTCCATAACGGCTGTAGAGAAGCCCTGGAGCTATGCATTCATTCAACTGCTCCAGGAGAGTATTCCATGAAACAACGTTTTTTTTTTTGACAGCTGGCAGGTGTGAATATGTTCACCTGCATGATTCCTACACAAGACCTTGCTGGAAAATAATATGAATGCTCACAAAGACTAGAATATACAGTACCCCTCCTCGGCCTTAGTAATGACACGGTTTGCAAAAATCTGCTTCCTGCCAAACAAGTTCCCTACAAGTAGGGTAATTATGAGTAGATACAATCCAGCACAATGCCATCTGTTGTTATAGCAGCAAAATGTTGGTTGAACAAGTGAGGAAATTATTTAATTATTCTTCAAAAGTGGTGGACGCCCCAGAGACTGCCATTTCAGATGATTTGCGCTGCTTGCTGGGCAGCAATAACACTGACGTCTCTTCAGGAGTAAGTTATGTAAAGAAATGTCGGCTCAGTGATAAAATGCCTATATGCTATAATGTTCAGTTATCAAAACTGAACATTTTACTTGTTAAGAATTGAAAGTTTTAGAAGGTTAAACACACCAATACAGAAGAATAAAGCATTAAAAGCATTAGGAGGGCTCACAGAGGGAGTATACCTCCGCCAAATCTGATGGGCCATATAGCATATTGACATCAGATACATCTACCATGTACACGGAAATGATCTGCAAACTGCTTGCACTATACACTGGCAAAAATAAACCCATTCTCTGAGTTGAAAGGAATATTTGTTACTGTACAGTAACTGAATTAAGATAATACAATTATTTATTTCGATTCACAAAGTCTGGATCATTTTCTGGATTCACACCAAATTTCATCTGCACAGATCTTAGCGCTCTACACGGGATCTCTGCATTATTTCTTCCTATCACACAATGTTAAAGAAAGTGAGAAAGAATGAAGAATCCTGGATCCGACACACAATCCAGATCTGCTACCAAACAAACAAAGGCCGATTAAAATGTAATCTCCTTGGGGGTGGTTATGAAAAATTGATGTTTTTATTGCAATTTCATGACAGGAAAAAAAAAAGGTGTGTCATGAATTTACTGCTAATGCAACAAAAAGTTTACCAAACAGTTGATTTCCACTTTTATGAAACAGGATACTACTATTTTTAGCAGCAGGCCCGATGAGTTCTGATGATAAACAAACCAGCCGACTTTTCTCTCCAGGTGTTTGGGGCGTATAATCGGAGCCAAGCTGTGTTCACTGACTTTATGATGTGTTCTCTCCGTCTCACTTTGTCGATCACCCGCTTACTCATGTCACTCAACCTCCCTCCATGGCAGAGCGAACTGAACGTCCTGAATACAGATGGGACAATGTAATCTATCAGGATGCAACACTGGGATGACAGGGATTTAAACAATTTATCACAGTTTTCTCATATAAATGTTAAACAATATTAGACCTGTTCTGTTTTGCACTGGTATTTATAGATGTGTAGACCGGTTATTGTCACTGTCACATTATCCTGTCGTACACAGACCATAATTCTTATTCATGATCCTAACTGAGAAAGATGAAAAATGAATGAAAGAGTTTATTAAGGATGGAACATTTTGCATCTGCACTGGCTGTGGTTAAATGGCGTTCTGCTCTGATGCTGCAGCTTATTGCACTGTGATGATTCGCTTGTTGAATTGGCCGCCTGCAGCGATGTGCTCGTCTTTGATTGGCTGCTCGTTTTCAACTCTCTAATCAACATCAAGCTTCTGCGTTTACATTTCCCCTGGATTTATTCAGTAATTCTCAAAATTTTCCCCCAACTGCACTTTTCAATGTTTGTCTTGTCTGTTGACTTTTGAACCCTCCATATTGACTGTGGTGCCATTTTGTAACCTCCTGTTTGAATTTGTGGACTCATAATTCATGAATTGTCATGTTGTTGAACAAGCAGTTATTTTTTAATCTGTCAAAACTACAAATAGGTTTTTGGAATCATCCACAAAAATCATTGGTTTATTGATGAAGATTTCACTGTCGACACAACTGACACTACTTGTGATATTTATCCTGCATAGATAAAGCTGGATGGGTCATTAAAGTCTATATTCATGATTTACACCTCACAATGAGGTTGATGAAGGGATAATGAAGTAGCTTCTGCTGAAGATTGTTGTCTATTTGGAAGATTCTCATTTCAATCTTTTATGAGTGGACATTTATTCTAATATTAAACTTATGTTAACTAATATTGTCATACATAATGGATGCTTTTAATGCCTCTGTACCAGCGAAACCTTGATATTTTCGGCTTTGTCTGTCTGTCAACCCTATTCTTGTGATCATGACGATCAAAGAACCCCTTGAGCGAATTTCTTCAAATTTGGTACAAACGTGCATTCACTTGCACTCATCAATCAACTGAGTAGATTTTGGTGGTCGAAGGTAAAAGGTCATGGTCACTCTGACCTTACAAAATACATTTATGGATTTTGAACGTAACATCAGAGAAACACCTTGAGGGAATTTCTTCAGACTTGGTTAATATTTTCAGATGGACTCATACATCAACTGATTAGATGTTTGTGTTCGAAAGTCAAAGGTAAAGGTCACTGTTACGTCCTAGAGTCCTAATTTTGCCTTGAAGTAATCCTTTCAAATTTGGCAGAAATGGTCACTTGTCTCCACAGATTAACTGATTCGATTTGGGTGGTCAAATGTCACAGTAGCCTGTGACAGGCTCTCGAACATGATATCTCAAATCTACCTCTGACCTCATAACTTTTGAAGAAATGTATGCATACAAACTGCGGCAATATAGTTTTCTTTGTAGATTCCTTAGAGGTATGTTAATATAACAGAAAGGCTTGAAACAGATAATTGTGAGTATCACAACCGCCCATCCCCGGTTGAAAGTAGGGTTTTTCTCCTCCCAGATTATATGATGTGTCTTAGATCATCCACAGAGGGCGGTTTCTGTCTTTGATAAAGCATCGTGTGCGCATCTATACTTCACAGGCACTGAAGTGGTCTAAAGTGTGCATGTGTGTATGTGTACTTTCATGTGTGACACTAAGCCTGTAAGCCGTAGGCTTATCAAACAGCTCTGATAGCACCTTCTCTGTCTCTGTCTCTGAAGCTTCAGGAACAAGAGAGTCTGCAGATGTGTCTACTCCATGGCTTAAAATTATTCCATGTACATTTAATTAAAACATTTGAACACTCTATTTTAAACATGTACTTCACATTTTCTAATGTATAAATACTTTAAACATTGACACAGCTTTCTATTGTGTTACAACTGTTTTATTCTTATCAATGTTGTAAATATTGTAATTTTGTTGATGCATTCAGCTACACATGGACGATTCTCTCGCAGCTGCTGCTAAAGAGCATTAAGAGTGCAGACGTTTAATTAACGATCATATCTTGTGTCCCAATCGCACCAAATTGGACATTGCTCTTCTTTGGACCATTATCAATAGACACGCCAAGTGTGGATTTGATGAGATGAAAGGTTTTCCAGCTATGCCTTTGATAGTCTAGCAGACAGAGACTTCTGGAAATATGAATTGGACAGACGTGCGACAGAAGAAATGGCTTAAAAAAACTCTGAACTACTGACGGATACTGTTGCGAGTGTCTCTGTTGCGGCCATCACCTTTATTTGTCTATAAATATCCTTGAGGCGTCTGCTCAATGCACATGAATGTCAGTGTGACTGCTCTCTTTTTCCTCTCTGTGCCTCCGAGTGGGACCAGCATCGGCCTGTCTCTGCTCCACGTACTCTGTCTGAGCAGGATTATTATTCACCTTGCCGCAAAAATAATACAGTCATCTTCTCTCTCTCTCTCTCTCTCTCTGTCTCTCTCTCTCTCTCTCTCTCTGTCATATACACACACAGTTTATATGCTTGGTGAGACATAGAGAAGTAAATTCACTGAGGTTAAATTGTTGTTATGGGTCAGGTGATAATGTGATTATAATGCAGCAGCAGAGTGTGCAGATTGAGTGCACACAGAGGCAGGATGGTATGAGTGGGGGTTTCCAGATGACTTCTTAACAGGGTTAGTCCAAACACATGTATGCTGATGCAGAACGATGCACCGTTCAGGCTTTAACTTGTGTCCTCACAGTCCATTTGTTCAGGTATTATAGTCCAAGTACTCAGCTGAAGATTGAATGCACTCGCTTGTCTGGGTTTTTACCATCCCTCAGATTACGTCCCATGAATTAGTAAAGATAAAATCATACTTGAGGCCTTGTATTTCTGTTTTCTTACAACACATACTTGTTCCACGTCAGAAGGAGTAGCTGCTGTCTACACACAGTCGAGCTAGTTGATGCAGGCGGGCACACTGTCAAGGAAACATGCAGCAAGTCGTCATGCAAACATCTCACCTGCACTCCACCGCCACTCAGAATGTAGCGTTAACAAGTCAGAACCACAGTCACCACTGAAATCTGGCCTCTCTGGCCCGTGTCCCATCCCTCCTCCAAGTTTGCTGCAATTTATTCAAGTGCGTTTTTGTGAAAACCTACTGAGAACCGAAGGTAGAGCATGATATAGCAGAGGTTATCACACAGTGACAGTCCGTAGACCCACGCTATTTAAACTCTATTCAGAATCGGTATTGTAGGTATGGAAATAAGCATCTCCTGCCTTTACTCTCTAGATCATGAAGGAAGTGTGTCGAGCTCTGGGAAATGCAGCCGCGGACGACAGTAAGTTATTACTGCTCAGCTCCGTGGGAACAGTTTTCTGCAGTGGTCTGGAGCTGTCCTACCTGATAGGGCGTCTGTCCACTGACCGCAGGAAAGAGAGCAGCCGTATCGCAGATGCTGTGCGGTAAGAAGACATCTTTAGACACAGACTCTTTTATCACTGTCCATTGGACTCGACAGATTTGGTAACATTGTTCTGTGACTCCTTCAGGGACTTTGTGTTGGCATTCATCCATTTCAAGAAGCCTATTGTGGTGGCTATAAACGGGCCGGCTCTCGGCTTAGGAGCTTCCATCCTGCCACTGTGTGATGTGGTGTGGGCCAGTGAGAGGGCCTGGTTCCAAACTCCATGTGCAGCGCTCCATCTCACCCCCTCTGGATGCTCCTCTTACACCTTCCCCCAGATCCTGGGTGTAGCTCTGGTGGGTCCGCGCAATATCTAAGCTCCTATCAAAATTCACTTGTTCTATTTATTTATTTGATTACCCAGTGTTTAAATCAAACATTAACAACATATTTAAAATACGTTCTGCAGGCCAACGAGATGCTGTTCTGTGGAAGGAAACTCACAGCACAAGAAGCGTGCAGTCGAGGTCTCGTGTCACAGGTCTTTTGGCCAACCACATTTAACCAAGAGGTGATGCTGCGTGTGAAGGAAATGGCGTCATGCAATGCAGTGGTAGGTCCTGATACATTTGCGTATGTGTGACTTTGTACCTGTCACTCAGAGTCTGTCACCTTTTGTGTTTGTGTTCATGCACCTCCACTATCGCCATAGATTTATTTCTGTGGTTAACGCTGAAATGACGTATATTTTTTGTTGCATAAAGTGCAGTGAAGTGAGATCCGATCATAATTTGTCACAGTAGTTTTAATTTGAATACCAGGCATGAGCAGACGAGCTCAGAGCTGAACACTTGTGATCAGATCTCTCAGGAAGCGCGTTAATACCAGGTCTGAACGGGGCCATACACAACCCAGATGGCAAAGCTTTCGTTTGAATGTAACCTAATGACCCTCTCCACTCTGTGTGTGCTTGAAAGGTTTTAGAAGAGTCCAAATGCCTGATGAGGAGTATCCTCATGTCGCTCATGGAGGAAGTGAATGAGAAAGAGTGTCAGATGCTGAGGCAGCTGTGGTGTTCAACCAAAGGACTTGAGGCCCTCTTCAGCTATCTGCAGAACAAGGCATATGAGAAGTAATCATCCCCACCCAGGAAATCAGAGATGGTCCGGCCGACCCTACCTACAGAGGGACATTCAGGATGAGATCTTAAACTAAAGGAGAAGTTTTGTGATGGTCCTTTGTTTCCATCCATCAGCAGAGGCGATACACTGGAGTTCTGTTTGCTTACATCGCAAACAACAAAAAGAATATCTTCATCCAACCTTTTTATTGGAACCACAACCGTCCAGATGTTTCTCCCCTTATTTTAGATAGTCAAAGAGCAAAGGGCCAAACGTGTTTAGCTGAAATGTATTGAGGAACAGAGTGTTTCTGCACCTATACGAAACTTAATTGTCAGGATGTACAAAATCAGTTTACGTCTGAAAGCACATGATTAATTTAATGTTAATATATATTAATATATTTATTTCAGATAGAACAGTTGCTTTCTGTATATAAGATACAGGTTTCAGGATTTTCTTTTACTCGGTTATTGTTTTGACTTGAAGTGTAAAAACCAAAGTTGGCATGAGGACAGTTTCTTGCTCCTTAACATTCACATTCCATCCGCTCTGCATGGACGAAGAAAACGAATAGAAAACTCATACATACTCATTTTCAGATTCACAGACCACTTAAAGAAAGTTGATATACATTTTTTGGGATGGATGATACTTGCACCCAGCTGTCCAGAGCCATCAATGCTATTGTACCCAGTTTTGGACTGAATTGGACCACTTCAAGAGTGCTTCAGCAGTGGGGGGGAGTCTCTGGCAGAGAGGCTTTCTGACATGTGGTTAACTAGTGTAAAAGGTTTATTTCTACCCAAACCATGATCGGTTTCTTGAACCTGACCAACTATTTTTGTTGCCTTAACTCTAAAAATCATAATATATTTGAAAATAATCATGACTGCTGCTCCCTTAATTATGAAATGATATTAAAAAGGTGAAAGAAAGCAGACATAACAACAGATGTAACCTATTTTTTTAGTATTTCAATCGTGCGTTCACACACTAGACAAGTCCAATCAAGACACAGGACCTCAACAAATGATCTCTGTGTAGAAATCACAGAGACGACATGATGGAATGTGACTTCAGAATAAAAACCAACATTCCGACTGTCCACCTGGTACGGGGAAATTCTTATTTATGGTGTTGGAAGCCATTTTTTTCCTGATCTAAATACAAGCACGCAACATCTAGCCTGTCAACTCTGATTGGCTATTGCTGATTTCTGCTCACTCGCCAAATCGTTCTTCCTTTCATACTACACGAGTATCAAACATGAATCGGTTGGATATTGCTCTGGTGTGCAACAGGCACAAGTCGACTTAGTATGAAGATGAGTCAATATCAAGTTTTGAGTCCACACAGAAGACCTGTGGTGAAAGTCCTCCTGTGTGAAAGTCCTGCATCATGGCCTTCTCTGCTTAGACATGTTCACAACAACACAGCATCTCTAGAGGAAATCAGGTGAGTGGTGGTGCAGCCGACAGAGGCAGGATGTAACATGTCACGTGTTTTTGTTTACAGAACATCAACACTGGCATCAGCCCTTAAACTCTCTTGACATCTCAGTTGTTTCTTTCTACATGTATACCATATATCATCTGGAGATATTTAATTTCTTTTCTTTTTTTTTGTGTCTGTCACGTGTTCATCTACACCCCCACACATTGGCTCTTTTTCACAAGGTGGCCGGCCAGAGAAACTCCTGAGAGAGTCCGGAGCTTCTCACTCGTCCTCATGATGTTCTGCAGAGTTCAGTGCATGTCTGAAAGCAGCTATACTAGTGAGGATATCCTCAACGTTCATCTGTATGATGTTATTTTCAGCTACAATAAAATATATTCTATATATATGGGTTTAATATAACTTATTTATACAAATAAAATCTCATTGAAGTCAGGATTTTTCCTTCAAAGGAAATGCTTCTTTTTTTCTTTTTTTGTTCAAGTCAGAGGAATTGGAGAACACTGGACGTCTAATGTAGATGCTACACGTGCATGTACAAAATGTCCGCTTTTATTTGGCTTTTGGGTTTGAGTTTAAAACCACTTTATGATTAAATGAATAAGGGTCACGTTTCACATGGAAGGATTAGCAATGAGTTGTATCCCATTTGTTTGAGCTCCATATAGTAGCCTCGCATGTGGAACGGTGGTGGTTCATACACACAACATGGCTTCCAGTTATCAATGCAGATGGTGATTGTGTGAAATGGGATTTGAAATCACTTTGACATCACCTGATGCTTCTCGCTCTGTGGTCTCGTGCTCACGTCATGATTACACTAATCGTTAGTGATCAATATTGTGACAATGCAACAGTTGTGTACCTGGAGTCAACTTTGTCCTTGTATCTGCATGTGTTGAGTTGAGATTTGAATCAATTTTATATTTTAATGTAAACTATAGTTAGGATCTATTTTGTTTTACCCTCCGAAAAAGATGTTGGTCTGTGAAATGTTTTGTAAAAAACTGAAGATATTTGTCAATATTTGCAGTTGTACACATGCAGTAAAGAAGAATATAGAGATAATATGTTGACTGTTATGTGGAACACAGTGCATGTAATATACTGTACATATACGAATGCGTTGCCTGTGTGAATGCCTTGTGTGTCAGGGTATATTTTGTACCAGCAATGTAAGTATTGTTAGAAATGTTGCAGTTTATTTTTGTATTTATTTGAGATAAGTGTGGATGTGCAGTGCCATGTGGTTTCCTTTGCTCCGGAGGCACCCCCCCCCCCCCCCACCACGCTCATCTAAACTATCTTATAAACACTTTGATGAAATAATGGGTCAGGAAAATAATTTATACATATTTAATATCAAAGCAAACACTGTTGTCACTTGAATGTTATACTTTTAATTTGACATTAAATAATTTTCTGTAAATTACTGAGGTCAGATAATGTAATATTTGAGCTTGTGCTTTAATGAGCTGCTGTGAGTATAAAGGATTGTTTCAAGCATAAAATACTCCAAGAGGTTGTTAAATCATTTTCAGCTTATTGATTGCAGAAGATAATTACTTGTAGTTTTTAATTTATTAAATAACCAAAATATATCTTTATCCTTTCATACTTACTTGCCAGATACATAATCACCTTCACTGATTCAGTTCATACACTCAAAACTGCCACAGGAGCAACTTTGCAGGTTTTTGACCAGATTTGTCGTTCTTCTGTAATAATCAATTAAATTCCAACATTCACATCCTCAGCCATGTCCCTGATCTGATGAAACTGAGCCTCTCTTACTTGGCTTCATGGTCCCAAGGAGAGGACAGAAGGACCTGTGTAATGTGGCCACTTTAACGCATCAGTGACTGCAAATCACTCAGGTCTGCAGGCTGTTAATCTCCCCGATCCTTCAGATTAATGTATATTTATTAATTTAAATTTGTAATACACTATGAAAGACACCTGAGATAGAAAATACAATAGGTAAAAACTATTTCGAACTATCTAAATTTCCACCTCATGTTTGACCGTTTGTGTGAAAATGGAATTAAACGTAACTTAGCTACAACAGAAAAAACCTATGACTAAATGTACTCCTGTTTGCATCCTTATTTGTGACAAATTATACTATTTCTGTCAGGTTTCCTTTTTTTTTTGTCTTTAACAACCACATTACTTTAAGTTGACTCATATATGCGTTTGTCTTCCTCATCAAAGCACATCTTTGGGGTGCCTTGCAATCCAAATGTCTGTCAAAGACTGATCCATACTTTGTGATGGGTAGAGTGAGCTGCTTCCAATAAAGAAACAGTACTTTCACTCCGTGGTTTTTGTTTTACTCTCCTCAAATAAAGGTGTGAAAATTCACGTTCATGGGCAACAGTCTTGGGACTGCAGTAATAAAACAGGGATGCAGATGTCCAGGATAGGAGCTTCAGTGTTGAACCAAAGGCTGCTTGGCTTTTCCTGTGTTGGTTATGATCCAACAGGCCTGATACAATCTTCGGTTTTCCAAAAACACACAGAACACCCTTGGAATAACACCGTATACGGTAGAGAACCCAAAGTTCCATAAAGTAATGATTCTCGTGGTCTACATGTAAACTTCCAACACCAGAATGAGAGTCCTCCTCAGACTCCATAAAGATTGATGACAGAACAGCTCCCCTGAAGTGAAACCAAAGGTTCTCCATCACCACCTGTTGGCTGGCTGCAGTATAGGTCATAAACCCTGATGCTCCATGTTAGTGGATGGGAGCTGAATTTAAACATCAAATTATTTGTCTCAAAGATGACTTCAGTCAGATTAGGTAGTTCTGAACACAATGAGCGTGTATCTGCGGGGCCTCACTTTCGCGGCGTCCCTGCACAGACTGCTGGTGTGCAAGATGGCAGCACTTGTATCCTGGATATTACAGCTTCATTTGTGAATAGTGGGAGGAAATGGAGCTGCATCATCCATCTTTATATCAGTCCTATGGTCCTCAAACGCCTCAGCAGCTCAGATTAAATTTAACATTTTAGTATCACAGAAAACAAATTGAGTCCCGTTTAAATTTGTATATCCAATTTAATACCACACCCACCAAAGTATGAAAGTAGGTCTTAAAACCGGTGAAGACAATATCATATAGTGAATTCCTTAATAATGTATTAATTAGTTCATAGAGACAAAGAACCACTCACACTCACCTTTACACCCACAGGCAACGAACAGTTGCCAATTAACCTAACCTCCATGTCTTCAGACTGTGGGAGGGAACCAGCCAATTCTACATAGAAAGGCAACAAGGGTTCGAACCGGGAATCATCTTCCTGTGTGGGCCAACAACTGCACCAACGTGCCGCTCTAAGACAAACCTTCCACAGCCTTCCTTTTTGAGGAAACTGATTTCAATGCTTTTTAGGATCAGTACAGACAGGCACTTTGTTTTAACAATCACACACCATATCAAAGCTCATAACAATTCATTTAACTTTATTTTGAAGGAATTGATCTTCTCATGAATCAATATGATTACCCTTTCAAATAAACATGCAACAACTTTCTAAATCTTCAGTGTGTGTGTATATATATATATATGTAGCAACATGGAGAGGAACCCAACCACTGGTCGTTCTGGTTCGGGTGTTACATTCATCTTTTATATCCTGAAACGGATCCTCCTTGTTTTCATGAAATGTTTCCAGGTACCAGAATATTCCTGAGGTGTCCTGGGGACTAACATAATAGATGAAAGGGTTCTGCCACCGGCTCCACTCGTCTCTTTGATGTTGTGGTGTTGTAATGCAGACAGCGTGGAAACAAATGAGGATCCAAACCAGCTAATTTTACTCCAAAGACCTAGTTGTGGTTTTGAGTTCATTACACAGTTAATGCATAAGCTGTAAATCTCAATCAGGTTTGTATTTGCTGGATTTCACATGATGCCAACATTTTAAAAACATGATTCTCTTTACAAATATCAAATTAACAATAATAACAGCAACATTTAACAGTTACACTAGGGTCTTGAAATCGTTGATGAACACGATCACATTATGCTTAGACCTGTCAAAGCTGAAACAACCCATCTTTAGAGAGACAGAGTCACAACCCTCCTGTCATGTCTCCACTCAAAAACCGCAGCGTTAGAGTTACGCCCTCGATCCAATGTCTCAATATCTGAAAACTTGCGATGCCAGTTGGCAAAGACGCAGCAAATTGTCCTTCAGACCTGCTCCTTCGGTCCTTCTTTCAGCCTCCTCTTCATCGCCTGTGCGTGCTGCTTGCTGCGCTCCCGCTTATCCAGCCTCTGGTGAATGAAAGGAGGAAAAAGATAACTTACATTTTAAAATACATACATTGTTGGTCATTCGTCAGAGAACTTGTCTCTTATTCACTAAAACAAACAAATGACTGACCTCTTGCTTCAGGCAATGACGCATATCACGGTCCATGTCGTTGCATGTGCCAATAAACCTCATGAAGCTGTGCTGAGGGTAAAATGAAACAAGATTGACTTGGTTTGGTTTCCTGTGCATGTGAAGTGCTCAGAAATACAAGGATTAAGAGAAGGTGGTACCTCGCTGTGGCACTGCCTGAGACGAGTTATCAGTTCATTGCACTCGTCCGTGTGCAGGTGAGGCGACAGATCAGGGTGCATTCTGAGTTAAGGGTTAACTGAACCGCAGCAGGGAAACTGAAAAAGCCACAAACAAAAGGAGCACGGATTGAGGAGGACCATGTGTACAATTAATGGAAGATTATGATAACAGGTGGGATTTAGTGGCAGTGCCATCTTGAACTGCATCAGTGCACTTTTCCCACACCATGTGAATATACCAGACATCACTTCTACTAGACTAGACTATTGATTCATGTATTTAATCTTTTAATTAGCTCTGCCAAGGATTGTTTGTTGGTTTGTTTTGTTTGATTTTAAGCTAGGTTACGCAAAAACGACTGCCTTTGTCCTACTCCTTTGTCCCTGCTTCCATCCAGGCCTTTCCTGGGCTACGTGTAGGGCCTCTGCCCACGTCACACCCTCTCTTTCAGCTCGGCCGTCATGGGCCAGGGAAGAACCCATTACATGTTGGTGCAGATCTGCATCAGGGAGAGGATCTTGATATCTTTCTCCACTTCTTTTAACATTTTGAAATATTGCGCGTTTCCAAGGGAATAATTCATTGATCTTGATATCAAAAGTAAAGTAAAACCAGGCATATTAAGGGTATGCTTTTGTCTTGATTGTTTGTTTAAAGGATAACACAAATTCTGCACGACTGAGTTTCATTTCATTTTGTGGAGGGGTTGGACATGACCCAAGGAAGAACCAATACAATGTTGGTGTGGATCAGGGGCTGGAATCTCTAACATTATTAGATACGAGGCTTTTTTTATTCACAGAAAATAATCAGACATGTTTTGTGGACTGATATTCATGAATGTGTGCAGTTTGGTGCAGATGAATATTCATCAGGGGACTGTTGGGCTTTGCTTTTTTGTTTGTTATCGATTCTGTGTTTTTTTCCCCCTCTTTCTTTAACATTGCATTTATCAACATTTATTTGTGTAAGTCTAAGTCTTTGCAAAGTGGTGCAGCATGAAGGAATAATTTGGGACCATTGGGTGCTGGTGGAGGTAAGAACTCTACTGAGTGCAATTCTAATCAATAACTGATTCTATTAAACGTCCAAAAATAGTGTTAATTTCCCAGAATCGTTACAACTTGAGTTTCTAGTTTCGCAAGACAAACACAACTAAAACCTAAATCAATTTGCCACTTCAAGCTACTTCAGTGAAGCAAAGAATTACAAAGGGCCGTACAGAAAGCAGAGTAAAAACAATGAAAGACAGAGGATAAAGACAACAGGGACACTGACAAAGGTTAATCACCATGTATCCTAATCAAGAATTAAAAGCAGCTTTGTACAAATGTGTTGAATGTAGTGTTTTGAAATGGGAGACCGATTCAGCGCCTGATCTCTTCAGGGCAAGATGTTCCAAAGTCCAGAGGCTGTGACAGAAAGTTTCAGCCCATACTCAGGGACACATCTGAGAGGATTGAACAATGAATCGATTGCATCAAACCGCTGTTGATCAACTCTGTAAAACCCACGATTCACTGATCACTTGATCCTATGTACACGGCGTTGACCTCATGCCAAGGACATGTCTCCTAAAGGATACTAATGCCTCCCCATCCCTCTCCTTCCTGAGCTGTCATAGTGATGCTGGACTGTACTCCTCCTGGGGACACAGAGAGGAGGTGGAGGAGGTGGGGGACATCACATGGGACACAATAACTGAACTACAAACATGCACAGTGAATACTCGGCAGTCTCTTTGACTCTGCTCCGTGGTGAAAAGCCGGGGAGGTGTCCGGACGTTAGAGAAGGAGCTGAGTTTGGACATCAGATTGTAACAGACTGTGTTTATTGTGCGTCTCGTGGCTTATCACAGGTTATTTAATACAACTCACCGGCGGACTGGCGGTGTCACCTCGGTCAGATGTCACGTTAGCTAACCGTGAGGCCTCGGCTAACGTCACCAGTATGAACCCACGAGGAGACACGGAGGTCTACGAAGAGCGTGGTCCTCCTCTTCGTCCGGGGACAGTTGGAGTCGCAGCAGGAACTTCTCTACAGTTTGAACTCAGACTAATAAAACCCTAGAAAACAACAGGCAGCAGGGGGACACGCAGCCTGTGACCTGACACTCTCCTTCTACACGCTTTTGTAACAGTCAGCCTGTGATTTGAGTGACAGGACATTACAACGAATCGGCGGTCGCTTCTTTCCTCAATCCACCAATGGCGTGCGTTGTTACCACAAAAGGCGGTACTTTTACTGGCGGAAGTTTACAGTGGATGCAGGAGCGTTCCTCTTGATGCGCTTCCGGTTTTGCTTTTGGATCAATTACGTTTGAACATTTGAACTATTCTAGCGACTAGCAACAAAGTTAAAAAGGAACAACATACAGATCATCTGCCAACAGTGAATATGTGGAGGAAGTGGAACATTGTGATAATTAAAAACTTGTGACACACATTTGTAAAGTTTATATTATGACCTTTGAACAAAGTTCTCTAGAGTTAACTGAAGCTTTAGTACTGAAACTCAGTAACAAGTAGGCTCCCGCAGCTCTAAACATCTAATTAATGAAAAATAGTTTTGTGATATTATCTAATAAGGCTTAGGTGAGCTGTAATGTAATATTTTAGACACATTCTGGATTTAGCTTAGGTGAACGTGTGTACTATTATTTTCCAGTTTCCATTATTGGCGACAAGAGCGGATAATTACGTTTTTACAAGAAACAACAAAGACTAACGAAATGTTTAACTATAGATACACAATATTTTGTGTAGCAGAGATTTTGTCCTTTTTCCTACACCTTCTCAAATTGGCTCTCAATTTTTAAAGTTTAAGGAAGATTTATTGTAATCCCAAAACACGAGGTACTTAAGAGGGAACCAAACTAAATACTGAGATCCCCTTAAGCGGTAATAAAATAGAACACTAGAATTTAAAAACTAAGCAGAAGCAGCAAATATATACGACTAAATAAAAACTATAAAACAATAGAATCCCAAACTAAACAAGGTGGAAAAAATGCAAATTAAAAAGGTGCAAATGGGTATTTATTAATAAAAGTATGGATATTCAAGTACTATTTCTTCTCTCACCTATTCTTGTTATTATTGATATTAGCATTATTATTGTTGTTGTTGTCAAAATAATTCTAACTATTATTATTGTTCTTGTTGTTTTTATTATAAATACAGGTACAAATCAGGTATAAAGTGGCAGGTTGAGGTTTCTAATTTGAATCTACAAAAGCATCAGCATCATTGGCGGATGTACAGCAACACTACCACTCCACGTCAGCAGGGGGCGGTATAGGGAGCACTTACTCTTTTCTGGCGGGATGTGATTGGTCCGTTCGTGTGCTTTACTTCGCTGGCGGTTTGTTTGGACTGTTTCTAGAGAGTGGTGTTTCGTTAGGCGGAGCTGCTGGTTTGATCAAACCCAGTTAGAACCCTCGTCGCAGTGGTTGGATGTGATCAGGCACCAGAGGGAGAATGGAGGACTCCACCAGACGCGTCCTGCAGAGACTTATCCGCCGGATTCCGACTCCACAGTTAAAAACAACGCTGGAGAAGTGGGGTCGTCTGACGGTGGCTCAGCGGGGGTCCATGGATTACACTCAGACCAAATGGGCGTTAACGGAGAAGCTGCTGTCTCTCTGTGAGGTACCAGACCCTTAAACATCTCTGTGTTTACCAGTAAAGTATAATACCTGTGTTTAGAAATGAAATCCAGCGTCCAGCACAACTCTACCACGTCTGGGTTTAACACCATTTTAAAATATACCGCTACTTTCCACTCAGAATCAACATCATTTGTGTTAAACTGGCTGCTTCGCTCACTGCTTTTCGTCTTCACAGGAAAACGACTGGACAACGAAACACATCACAGAGCTGGAGATGATTTGTAAGTCCTCTGAAATGACTGATCTTGTGTGGTTTTGACCAACAACCATATCCTGCCACCAACCCACTAACCTTTGTGTTCCACTGTCTGTCAGATGTGATCGACAACCCAAACCAGGGAATGTGGCATGGCTTCCAGCTCCTGGACCCCGAAGGTCTGTTTTTAACAACACTTACAGGTTGTACTGGGAGACAAACCACTATCAAGTATTATTGCAATATCGTTTTCATCAATGGCGATATAGCAAATATTCCATGTTTATCCATATATAGCTTCAATCTGTTAAGTAGTTTAACAGATGTTTCCTTGCTCGTACAATCATCCTGTATCACTGCATTTTACTTATAATATACATTTTCTATTTTTTTTTTATTCTATAGCCTTTTCATATTTCTTTATTCTCAAGTCTACCCAATTCTGCTGCTGTAATAACTGAATATCCCTGGTGTGTGGATCATTACAGTTTTATCTGATCTTATCTCTTGTTATACGTTGTTTAGGAGCAGTGAGGAGTTACAGCACGTAATTGATCCTCAGATTTGTAAAATGATTTGCTGTTGACAGTTTTGCTTACTTTTCAATCAGTTAAATAATCTCATTGTGTTTAACAGGTATTTAACAAAGTAAATGTATGTTTTGGCACCTGATAGTGATAGTTATCCTCTTTATTTCCTTAGCTTTTCACAGGGAAATAACGGGAATATTATTATTCAGCTGATTTTGCTATTCAAACCCATATTGGTATTTAGTTTAGATTTGAAATTTGATTTAGCTGGTTACATTTTTTCTAGTTTTTGTGACTCTCACCGGTAGTTGGTATGTGGACCGGGGGCAGGTTAAATACAGATATTCCCACTGACATTGGCTGTTAATGGGAGTATTTATTCACAAAGGAATTCCCAATTCTGCCCCTTTTAATGTATATTTAACATTTTGTTTTCTTGTTGCAGATGATGCTCACTCTGTCGAGCTGACACAGTTCAAGGAGCAGTTTAAGTCTCACCTCGGGGAGCTTGTCAGACATGTAAGCCTGATGTATAAAATCCTGTTTAGCTGCAGTGGCATTATTATGTAGTATTTCATGGGCGACTCTGTGTTGAACATTTAATATTGAAAGCCTTCTTTTGACATTGTCTTCAAGGTTTCTGTCAAAATAAAGAAGCACACAGACGAAGCTGTCTGGATTCGGATCGCCTGGGGAGACAGCTTCTCTCGGCCCAATCACCTGAAACCAACATATGTTGTTCACCACCTTCAAACCCCGTATGTCTTTGTGACCGGTCTGACTTCAAAACAAAAGCCCCTGTTATCCCAGGTGAGTAATGAGTTTTATATTGAATCTTGACAATGTTTGTTTTAACAGTTGCCAGGCAGCTGTCTTCCTGTTTTTCTAATGTCCTCAAAGTGAGTGATGTTCTTGCCAGGCCCTGGTTCTGTCCACCAGACATCAGACAATTAAGGATGCTAACCTCAGTGGACGGAAACTCACGGCCATCAGGGACTTGCTGATGAAGCAGTACCAACAGGTAAGCATGTTGGGGTCACAACAGAACAAGACGTTAACCAGAAGATCAGGGGAGCTGAGAAAGGAAGTTACTACACAGAACAGGTTCCTGGTTTATTTAAATGCCGTCTGGCTCGAGTGAAGTCTTTACATTATGATCTCATTAGCTTACAAGCTCAAATTCAATTTAAATGGACTGTTGTCCCACTTCTGATTTTTGACATTTGAGTATCTTGATGTGTTACTCAGCTTTGTCACTGAACTCTGCGATCACGCGCTGGATAGGTTCTGATTTAAGTAAAGCTTTGTTTAATTTGTGCAATAGTGTAATGAAAAGTATCTGACCGACAGAGGGGAAATCTAAATTGCCATGTTCATCCTTTTTTAACTTAAGGTACACTTAAACCTTAAATATTATGTATTTCATTTCTAAATCTAGCAACTTTAGCAGGATGATGCGGTTTGGGTGGATATTTGTTGTAATCATACAAGTTTTGTGACGGTGTCAGGTTTGTCATTATAGTACCACAGCTTATTAGTCTGAAAAATACCAAGAATTCTGAACAACAAATCATCAAATTCCCAAAGACTTAACTGTTTTATGTTATATATTTTTATTTTTGAGTAGATTCTGACTTTTCCTTCCTTTTTGTCTCTAGGTGTTTCCCACTAACTTCCCCAGCCCTCTTGCAGAAAAGAATGAAACTGTCTCAAGTACGTTAATCAAATCATTCAATCAGGCCAAAGCTATTTTAATATTTTCTGCATGATGTCACACATATTGTTTGTTTTGCTTCATTTATTTGAAGTGATGTGTAGTTCTGGTGGAATTCTGCATTATCATTGAGTTTAATTACATTTTGGGGCTTTTATGTGTATTTATAGACCCAAAAATCGAAAGAGAACAAGCTGGACCTGGAGCACACAGACATCAGATGGCCTGTGAGGCCTTTGGTGATGGGATGTTGCCTCAACTACAGGCTGCAGTTTACAAGGTACCCTAAAGGCTGACTGGTGTTTTTAATACTTGGTGCTGAGTAGAGGTAGAAGTATTCAAATCAAATATACTTTTATTGTCCCGTAGGGAAATTTATTTTGGGCCAAAGTGCTACTGCAGCTGCAGAACAGCTCGTTGAATATCAGTATCAGAGATTAGCATCATACTGTGCTGTGATCATCTAAGCGATGTTTTGTGTTCCTGTCCCCAGCTGGAGACAAAATTCAAAGACCACACCAACAGGACCATGACAGAGCGGGACGAGCCTTTCAAATGTGTCGTCAAGTTTGAAAGCACCAACCTCCTGGAGTCACTCAGACACTGTGCAGCCTCAGGTACCACTACTCTGCTCGTCACAGCCTGTAACAAAACCAATCATGTGTTTGGAAGTAAATAATATTTACATACAGCAAACAATTTAGAGCGTCATACTACTTGCAATTACATATGTTGACCACAAGAGGGCACATACACACTTTTCATCATAGTCAATGCACTGTTAGGCCAAGTTTCTAGAAAGTGTTTTTTTTTTTAACATCTTGCACCAGAACCTGTCTTCATACTTGTCAACTGACATTGGAGAACTTGTGCACGTTCCCCAGTCGAGGTGGGAAGTATACATTCACATTAATTCCCACAAATGTCTCCAAATAGTCTTCATTTGTTTTTCTCACAAGCACAGTTCCTCCCATCCATGATATCACTCTGATATGAGACAGGTTTTGTGTAGGATCTTTTGTGTAATAACCATTTGACAAGAAAGTGCTTTTGTAAATGTCAGCCTTTGTTACTGTCCAGACAATTAGCTGTGATTAACTATTATGTCAACAAAGAAATAATTGTGATTACAGTTTTTTTGTTTGACAGCTCAACTAATTTAGTTTTTCATATTTTACAGGCATTGCCTCCACCCCTGTCACCCCCTTGCTGTCATCTATTCCTCTAAAAGGAAGGAATTATTTTGTCATCACTGATAATGGCCCCGGTCCCTCCTCACAAATGCACCAATCACAGAACTGATGGGTGACAGACTCTTGATTTAAAGGACTCACGGTGTCACTTGTTCTTTATTTCTCCATCCATGGTTTGCTTTTACTATTTCATTATGGATCCTGTTAATGTGGCTCTTGAAGATTCTTTAATCCCTGGATTTTAGAATCAGTTATTGTTCCCCTCTTTGTTATGCACTTGCTGCTTCAAATATACAAATATTGTGCAATATATACTTGTCATGTAATTATCTTTCATTTCATCTTCGATTTAATGATCTTTTAATTCATTTAATATGTTCACGATGTTAAGACAGCAGGGTTGTTGCAGGTTCTGTTCAATAAAATTCAATAACTAGAATTTAGTACTTTTAATGTTTTTAAAAATTAGGTCCTGGGTCTTAAATACATCAGGTAGGTATTAATTATGTTACTGCTACTTCCATCAGAACTTAATCATAATTTTCTGAGAACTGTTTTGGTGGAAGGCATGATTTGTAATGTCTCTGTTGTGTGTGGTTGCTACAGATATTAGTACGCTCAATTAAAAATACAAACAAGACCAACATGGAACTGATACCTGAATCTACAAACACACAACTTTATTTTAGTGCACTCAGCTGGGCCGTGGGAAAGACTCTGCAACTTCACCATATCTTCAATTCTGGGGAAGTGTATAGTCCTGGGACTCTGATATTCCTTCAAATCTATCTTACTTGATGTAGCTCTGAATTTTTCTTTACGACTGCAGTGTCTGCTCTAAACATGTCTGTTTGGAATGGTCTGCTTGCTTGGCCTGTGTCAGTGCGCCAGAGCGCATTTCAAAATGATGACCTGGCATTAGTGCTCACTAATGCCCTCCAACAGCTTCAGGGGGAAACAGTGTTTCAGCCAAATCCAACACAATTGAAGTAAATGTTGACCACTTTGAGATTTGATAACCATCGCTGTATAGGGCACACCAATACTTTAACAAATAACATCACTCACATGGGGCTTTTATCCAGAGAATCACGTGGGAAAACAAGCGTAACGATGACATTTCAAATCTTTTATTATGAAAAACGGAAGCGTGTTGATGAGACAGGATGTGACGCAGCCTCGCCCGCCTCCTCGTCCTCAGCTACAGGAAGCTGAGCCGCATCTCTTCAGGCAGAACCGCGGGACGTAATGCTCACCCATCGCTGCAGCTGCCGGGGCTCCTGCCTTTCACCACCGAAACATGGCTGCCCCTGTCAGGACCAACCACAGACACCCGGCTCCTGCTGCCACCGCCGCCGCCACTGACAGTCCGAGCTGCCGCGAGGAGCCACGGGAGATGATAACACCCACCATCGTGGAGCTGACCAAAGAGGTGCGGACGAACATCCTCTGCACCGTGAAGGGATGTGGCAAGATCCTCCCCAACTCACCTGCCCTCAACATGCACCTCGTCAAGTCGCACAGAGTCCAGGTAACCCCGCCTGTTCAGACGCCAACTCACTGTGGAGCAAACATGGTCGTGAGGGGGGGCGGCGCAGGTGGTACGTAGCCTCTTAGGGGGAGCGAGCACAGGAGTAGAGATGCGGTGTAAACACCACGTCACAGGTAACTTGAGCTTGAAGTTCCAGTCGCTAGCTCTGATATGTGTGTGTGTGAAACACCGCGACGAGCTAGCTCCACTGCAGCTAGCTGCTTATGTCATCAGTTATTGATTAGGAGCGCACGTGATGATCTGTGCTTCCTGCAGTCTCCACTCAGACCCACATCCTCTCTGCTTGGTCAATCAATCAGTCCAGCTTTATTTGTATATTCACATATCACAGTGTGTCTCATGGGGCTCAACAAGGGGAGACACATCCTCTGCTCGTCAACAAGACTGAGGAGAAACTACACAAACAACTTATTAACATATGAGGGATCCTCATCCAGGACGGACAAGAAGTTCAGTAGATGCTGCGTGTAGCTAAACACACCAACTAAATAACAGTAATTACAACATTGATTAGAAGAAACAACATAATGGAGACGTGTTAATGTCTCCAGTGTTTGTAAGACATTGTCTATTAGAGATGTAGGGAGCAGCAGTGACCATTGAAAGAGATGAGTTATGCCAGTGATGGTATAGTATGTGAGAAGGCATATAGTATATTAGGAAGTGTTATGTAATCATTCCATGATCAGCTGCCACCACGATCCAGATCCATGATCTGTTGAACTTGTAATTGTGGACAGAAACTAGGGACCTGGGTAGTTTTTGATTTGCCTGTGTTATTTTGACTTGAGTGCCTTTAACTAGCCCTATTGGTTATTCGATTACAAGTCTATGATGAGTTGTAAGTAGTCAAGGAAATGACAGGACACTGATTAGAAGGTCCAGCTACGCATGGGATTCCCCTTTAACCCAGAGGAGGATGATGGCGAGCTGGTTACGGGTAAACAACCAGTCCCTCTCCCTGCAGGACACCATCACAGCACTGGGCAGCTCCTTCAGCGACACTGATCCACTCCAACTGTCTGAAGGAGAGGTGTCGCAGGTCGTTCCTAAACAAGCTCTGCAAAACAAGATCTGCAAATCTTCCAGTCAGCCACACACGCAAAATCTTGGACCGCACTATAAACTTGGTTTCAAGTAATTTAAATGTTTAATGTAATGAACTCAGTTACACTATATATAAGATAAGATGAACCTTTATGGATCCTCCACAGAGGATATTCCTAATTATCTGTTTCCCTGTAAATACTCCGCTCTCTTAAAGGATTATCTCATCTTAAGTCGAGGCAGTCCAATCATGTGGACTAGAGTTCACCTCTGACCCTGGTTCCTGTCTCCTAACTGGACCGGGCTTTTTTTTCTGAGGGGTGCAGTATTTCACCATCTCCTCCTCCTCCATGAATGAGGTTCTTTACTTGGAAAGGCTGCCTCTTGTCCTGCAGCAGACTAAGCTCTTTGTTTAAAATAGGTGAATGTGAGAATTTGAATGAGCTCTTAGGAAAAGTCCCTTTAGCCCAGAGTCCAAAGGCTCAATCGGTGGTTTCAACGTACTCTTTGAGGTGCCATAAGTCTCTTCTTTTAAGCTGGAAGTCTTAGTTTTCAGTCATGAGTCTAAATAAACCTTTAAAAGAAACGGATCACTTTTTATAGCCAATATTTAATTCCTGTTCATTAATGATTCAAAAGTCTGTCATTAAAGAATTACAGAAATTTCGAGTCCTGTGTGTGAAGATTTTATCCTGCAACCACACTTTGATCAGAGATTGGGCCTTTGGTTGTAGAGTGAGAAGGGAAGCAAGTGTCAGGGCCTCAGTAACAGATTGAGCATGTTATTTTTAATGCACAGCTCTCCTCAAGTTCTGTCAAAAATAATGACTTGCTGGAGTCGCTCACTGTGCACACTGCAAGACTGAGGCCGGATGTGGACTATCACATCTGTCTATATCACGTCCACTGTCACACCACTGGAGATCTACTGCAACTTGGCCCTACAGCTTTGTATTTTCTCATCATTGATGGTTAATGTTTCCTACTGCATAGCCGCTTCCTTGTACTTTCTATTTCGTTGGGCCTAGCCCAGTTTAGACTCCTTTCATAAAGCTAATGTGACTGTTTTGTCCTTTAGCTGTCTTCCTATCCTCATCACTTCCCTTAACAGCGAGGGAAAAAGTGAGTTTAGAGACTGTTACTCTGTTCCATCACTACAAGGCACAATCTCCAAGAAACAGTGAACAAGCTCAGACAGGCCATACACAAGACTGTGGACTGACCTTGGTGCAGCAAAGACAGGGAGTCTTGACTCTTTTGAGCTCTTTACATCCCACAACGAAATAAATGAAGCTGAAGCAAACTACAAGAGCATATTGTTTGCAGAATATGTATTTTTGCAAACCCCTTATGACAAACAAGCTGCAGCTGTTCGACTCCCCTCCAGTGTTATTGCAGATGGGGGTGACCTTGCCCACTGGAAGGCTGGAGCAGTAATGACTAATGGAACGTGATGCTTTATCTTCACACGTGATAAGATACTTGACGGTTTTGCAATGTACATTTAGTGTAGGTGTTGTCCGTAAATAGCATCATTGGTATAGAAAACACTATGATACAATGTGCTCACAGCTGATGTAGCAAGTCGACCATGAGATTGTGAGCGGAGGAGTTACAGAGGAAGTAATACAATCCCAAGTGCATTCATTTCTTTATTTAATTATTTAGTTATTTAAAGCAGAGCTCACTGTACTCATAGAATTGATCTCTTATATAATGTTACATCTGTTATACACTTATTTACCCACCCTGGCTTAAGAAAGAAAGGCAACACACAACCATTGCTTTTATTTGTAGACCATAAGATGCAATACGAGTTAAAATGTACATAAAGAACGTTAATTGATGTTGATGCAAAGACAGAGGACATCAACGCTGCTTTCAGACATTCACTGTAGTCTGGAATTTTTTTTCCTGAAATGCGAGAACTCAAATATCTGACTCGGTTGCTCCGGACATTTTGAATTTCGATTTACATTTTACTTTTCCTGACAGAACCCTTGTAAAATGTCAGTGAGCTGATGTGAGAATACTGCAGGAAAATTCACAAAGAGCGAGTGGACGTGTGCATGACCTTTCTGTCACATGACCCATGTGAAACTGTGAAATGTGAAGAATATGAATTTCTGTGGATTAAAAAGAGGCGTCACACACGTAGAATAAATTAACGAAGATATCGACATTGAGACTTAAGAGCTTTTTGCATTAAGGGCTGATGCCGGTGATGGTGTGCTGTAAACGGAGACTTGATTTCCACAGCGGAATCCTTACGTCATCTCCACCATCTGCATGTTCTACTTCAGCACCAGCCCTCGCATGAATGTTGCAGTTATATTTCTTTTGTTTTGAACTTGTCTGAGCTGCTGCGCTCTTCAGAAAATATCCAGACACAATTTCCAGAACAGTTTGACAATGGCTTATGAAATATTTCCTCATCAAGAATTTATCTTGGTAATGCAGTTACTGGAATGTACAAAAAGATATGATAAATACTTTCCAGAGTCAATGTATGAACATACTTTAAGGCGATAGCTGCTGGTTTTTCTGTTGGATGCTGTACTCAAATAAATAATGCAATTATTGCTCCCCTTTGTCATCTGTCTTCATCCATCACTGTCATTGTTTTCCTCAGGATGGTATTGTCAATCCCACGGTCAGAAAGGACATGAAGGGCTCTCAGAGGCTGTACTCCTGTCCCATCGAGGGCTGTCCCAGGGGGCCCAGCAGACCCTTCTCCCAGTTCTCCCTGGTTAAACAAGTAAGCCTCCCCTCCATTGATTATACAAGTATAAAATATTCCTCGTTAAATAAATTCTTTGCGTGTTTCTCATCCACCGTTAGCAGTGTTTCTTTTGCAGCATCAATGGCTAAAAAAACACTTGGGGTCACTGCCCTCAGTTCCTATAGTTGTCCAAATTATACAATTGTGTTTGGATTAACATACTTAGAGATGGCTGTCATTTTTCCTTCAGGTGTTTGTATTCTGTATGTTGTGAATGGTTATTTAAAAGCTATATTATCTTTGTTTCATTGCAGCACTTTATGAAGATGCATGCAGAGAAGAAACACAAGTGCTCCAAGTGTAACAATGGCTACAGCACAGAGTGGGACCTAAAGAGGCACATAGAGGACTGTGGAAAAACCTACCAGTGTTCATGTGGGTGCCCCTACGCCAGCAGGGCGGCTCTACTCTCCCATATCTACAGGACAGGACACGAGATTCCTACAGAACACAGGCATGTATATGCTTAGGCCGGATAAGCTTTTCACAAAAATGTTGTTAGGTTTGTCTAAGAGTTGATTTCAATTGACTTTTTTCTGCATCTGTTCTGTTCCTGTATAGAATTCCTCCAGTAAAAAAGCGGAAAATGGAGAAGCTTTTAAGTGATTCTGAAAAGGTTAGGACCAGAGAGTCAGCCTGTCAGATCATGCCCACATCTATCGAGCTGACGGCGACTACTCCCCCGTCTCATACCACCATTCACATCCCAGACTCAAGGAGTCAGAACTCGAACCCTCGTAAGAGCCTCCAGAAGCTGCTTCTACCAAAGCCCAAGATGGCATTGGTCAGTGTTCCTGTGATGCAGCTGGCCCACCTGCCTGTCCTCCTTCCATCCACAGAAAGTGGTGCTCTGAGGTCTGTAGTGCTGGCAGTCGACAGCCAAGGTTCTGTCAGCACCCTCCATCTCCTTCAACAAGCAACCGGAGCAGTAGTCCCCCAACTTGACACTAAGAGTCTTGGTTTCAAGGACAGCATGCAGACTTCCTGTTCTAGCCTTGGGTTTGTTAGCACAGGAGTCCAGGTCAGTCTGGACTCTGTAGGCACTGAGGAGTTACTCGGCAGCCTGGCAGTGCACCGGGGAAGAAGCACCTCCACTAACATTCAGACAGACAAATCGTACTTGTCAAAAATGCCCACAGGGGTGGTTGTAGGAGAGGGGATAGGCTTGTGCTCTGTGGTTGAGTCCTCTGTGTCTTCCTGCTCCCAAACAGACATCAGCGTGAGTGCCCAGGTCCTCCTCCCAGTCAATGTTGAAACCCAGACATTCCCTTCCCAAGCCAAAGCCACCTCCTCTATAGCAGCTCAGACAGACGGCCAGTGTCCTAGCCCAGTTCCTTGCTCCTCCTCATCATCTGGGCTCCCACACAAAACCAGGCAAACACAGACACACTTTGCGACGCCACAATCAGAGGAGAAGCCGCCGGAGCAAGGTATCATGTGCTCTGACCTATTCAGCAATGACTCCCTGAGCGTCTCTACCCAGACAGCTCTGGACATACATGACACCCTCACTGCTGCGGGAAGCAGTATATATGAAGACTCAAAGTCAGGAGTTGGTATGTGTTTTGGGATGCAGACAGACGAGCTCAACTCAAACAACATGGCGGACAACCAGACCCAAACGATGACCTTGTTAAATGACTTGGAGACTATTCTGTCTAACAGTATGTCCGGCCACCAGGTGCTCACAGAGGACACTGCAGCCTGTGGCTCAGGTATGGGATCCGTTCAGGAGCATCACAGTGGCATAGACTTTGACTTTGAAGAGTTCCTCAATGCTGTGCATATTCAGACGCAGACAGAGGAGAGTGAGCTGGGAGGACTGGGCAGTGACACGCCTCTGGAGTCTCTGGACATCCAGACCCAGACTGACTTCCTCCTGATGGATGAATTGGACCAAAGCGAGGGACCAAGTCGCACCCAGGCCAGCGATTTGGAACTATTTGACACACAGACTCAGACTGACCTCAATTTCCTGCTCAACGCCGGAAGCCAGATGCCCCTGAGCAGCATCCTGCGACATTCAAGCTTTTCCATCAGCACAGAGTCCTCAGATACAGAAACACAGACAGATATCCCGTCATTTGCCGCTGGCCTCTCTGCTCAGGCCCCTGTCAGTCAGGGGGACCATGCAAGGCTACTGAACAGCACTGAGACGCAGACTGTGACGAGTCAGGCCGAAGGCCTGGGCCACCTCTTTCTGACCAGCAACGAAACACAGACTGTCATGGATGACTTCATGTCTGCAGACCTGGCCTGGAATATGGAGTCCCATTTCAGCTCTGTGGAAACCCAGACATGTGGAGAGCTGTATGCTCTCTTTGAACACACTGAGAAACCCAACAGTTGAAGCCCTCATTCTGAAGCTGCCTACAGCTTTTGCAGAACAGGCTTCTATTTTCTGCTTCTTCTTACTAGAGGAGTAGTCCTCTGGCAGATACTAGTCCTAGCAGTAAGAAGTCTGTAGAGATATATCTGATCATTCCACTGGGGGCGTCATGTCCAGAGCCTGCACAGGTATAGACCCTGACTGCTCCGCTGCACTTTAATTCACTCAGTGGGCATGGTTTAACAGCTCCTCTGACAGTTTACATATTTATTTGCACATAAAGTAACAAATTGTATGTGTCTTGTTTTAAATGCAAGTTTACTTCTATATTTCAGTTTTTAACCACTGTGACTGGTTTCATTGTTGGGCCCTTCTGGTAGTTTAAAAATAACATTTCATCAATGTTAGATCTGCACTTAAAAGGGATTCCATCTTTTGCTGTCAAAATAAGGATATCAAATAGTTTCAGCTGTATCGCAGCCTTTAGATATGCATAAACTGCATGAAGAAATGTTCATCTGTTGTACAGTATATACAATATTGTACAGTTAGTTTATGTATGTTTGAAAAGTTCACTCAGTCAGCAGCACAAACGTGAAATGATGAGTCTCAGCTTGTGTATCTTTAACAATGATCTAAGGTGTTAAAAGGCATCTCTGAAATATACCTTTACTCATGCAGATATGGCACAAGTCTAAATTAAATGTTCCCGTCTCGTCGGTTGTTGCACACGTTCCGTTTAAATGTGATTGTGAAGTATGATCTGTAAACCTGTTTTTTGTGTCTGGGTCTGTGCAGCTGAGCAGTAAGTCAGTAGGAAAATGAGGGTGTTGCTGTCTTTGACTTATTTATTAGCTGCAGAGTGTAAGTGTATACAGTAGCAGTGCTCTGTGCTGCAGTGATCCGGTTATGTTCACTGTACAGACACACATTGTGGATTAGAGCAAGAATTAGCACAGAGCTATTGTTTTTATCCACCATTGATTTTGACTGAAGGGAGACCTGTTGAATATCTTCCATGGAAATCTTTTGGTTCCACCCTTAAAAATTTGATAATAGTATTTTAATTTTAAATTCTTTTTTTTGAATCCATTCTCCAAGCAACTAAACCTAATGTTTTTATTTATGCTGCTGCACTGAGTAACCTCACCAAGCACAGGCATCACGTGGGGACTGTGTTCTGCTAAAGAACAAGAAGCTGTAGGTCTTGTTTGTTTTGTTTCGTTGGTGCCTTAACCCAAGTATTAAGTTCAGTTCTGTTGCACAAAATAGAGTTACTGCTTTTAGGTAAACTCTTTTTCAGAATCATATAAGAATATGTTTTGGTAAATGACACAAAAGATGTCAGAAACTTTTCAGACTTTGCTTGCATGTGTAATACCTTCTGTTGTGGTATTTTCCTAACTGTTGCATGCAATAATGGAATTTACGTTATCGATCGCCATGGTTTTTTGTAGAAAGATTTATTCTGTCACATGGAAATGATGCTATAGAGCAGTTTGTTGAAGAGAATTTGTTTGAAGCCATCTCGCCATGTTTGTAGACAGGCGGGTAACGCTGTTGCAGTTCATTTAGGTTTGTAGAAGCTGAAGAATGTCCAGAAGATGACACTGTGCCCAAGTCTGTAACATGCTTTATTTTTTGCACCATATCCTGACATTCAAGGATAATTTTCTGTTGTTTATAACTATTTTGACACTTGTATTTAATTTCAACATTTCTTGTATTGAGATTATTTCTTCTCGTTTGTGGTTCTTGAATACAACATTGCTGCTCCCTGCTGGTTTAGTGGAATGGGGTGGGGAATGCCTTGCTTAAACAGAACGATGTGTAGAAGCCTTGTTAGTCTCAAGTGTCCGTTGAAGTGCTTTATTTTTCTCTCTGTGTGGAGTGCATGCAGACAGACATCTTTGTTTTAACTCAATCTGAGGTTTCTTGCCTGTTTGTTTAGAGTAAACGTTGCCTTGACTAATTGCTGAAGCTACACTACAGATGTCCTTAATAAACTGCTGGAAAACATACATTATCTTGTCAGTTATTACAGACAAAGGTTAAAGAACAATAAACAACTTGAATAATGCAAAACTAACAAATATAATAATAACTTGGGTTGCAAAGCAACACTGTGTGGGATAGAGCATTAACTCTGGACCTGATGCGGGGTAGGGCAGACGGGGACCGGGCTAAATGGCTCTATGTTGCATTGGTTTTGTGCAACGCAGGAAGGATAAAAGCTTCACTTCCTGTGTGCACACCACAAAATGTAATTTAAATCAAATTACTTCCTGTTGCCAGTAGGTGGCGTTATCAATATCACTACCTCCGGACTAATGGATCTGCTCAGGTCGGGACTCTGATCAAAGGTGAGAATTTTGGTGCTGGTTGGAAAATGCCCAGTGGAGTTAAAAAACGTACTATTTCGCAAGGAATCAGGAGGTGGTGCTATGAACCTGAGTATATTTACATATGGAGCTGTTCAGGCCGGTACTCTGATCATGTGACAGGATTTTGATGCTGATTGGACAATGCACAGTGGAATTATGACATTTCCAATTGCTACAGAAAACGTACATTTTCACCAGGCCTGACACGCCTGTGAAGATTGGTGAGTTTTCGAGTATGTTCAAGCAGACAAAAATGTGATTAATTTACCTGAATAATCAAACAACAGCAATAGGACCTTGCTCGTGGGACTAAAAATAGATAATTCTGTCAAACGTTGTCACAATCAGTTTCCAAAAAGTGCAAAAGAGTTCATGTATCCAAATCAATCAGACTGAAAACCAAACACCAGCTTGTTCCTTAAGAAAACAGGCAGCTGGGCTGGAGATGGGTTTGGGCACCTGCTGCAGTGCTGACCTGGAGGATCCGTGTGAGACTCTTACCCAACAAGTAACGCCCGTATTGCACTGTGTCATGATTGGAGGACATGGGCACCTGAAACCTTTTGGGAATAGAAACACCTCCTTTATAAGACGAGGGTTTGTTATGGTGACATGTCTGCTGTGTGGAGGTCAGGGCTGCTAGGTGATTGGGAAGCCCCGCGTTTGCAACAGGCTCCTCTCTTCTTCCTCTCCTTTCACTTCTCTTATCCACCATGAAACCTCTTTCCTGCAAGTTCACTCCCCCTGAAGCCTTCCTGCCACTCCAGGTCTGGCCCTCAACCTTCGGATTAAGATGCTGTGGCTTGATTGGTGGTAAGAATGTGTAGGTCTTGATGGGAACCACGGTATTGTTGGGCCCGTGGCTGAGTTTCTGAGGCTTAACAGGCCTTTTCTCTGACACAGTGCATTTTGTGGACAGATGATGAGGCCGCCAAGTTTCTCCAAGAGTCCTTGCTTCCTCTGTCGTTTCTGGCCATTCTGTGTTATCTAGCTGCAGAGCTTCAACAGCATCGCTATACCAAGATTCCCCCGGTTGGTTAAAAAGACCTGGACACGACTCACAGCGCTGCTGTTGGATGCTGGCTGAGCTTTCTGAAGTAACAGGTGTCAGATCTTCTGAGATGTTTGGTTTTTCAGCCTCCTTTGGCTCTGGTTTCCTGTCTTTCTTCTGAGTCAGAAGAATGCAGCTCAGTGGAGCAACTCTGTCCCAACCACAGACCTGTTTTTAAAATCAATATATATTGTTAAGAATGAGAACAACAGCTTGGATGTGTCTAAACTGAAAACATACCAGAAGTGTTTTATCATTTTGTGAGATTGTATAGAATTGATGTCAGAAAAAAGACGAGTTATATCAAAAACTGAGAATATATTTTAACCAGACATTACCATAAAATATTTTGTTAATGTATTGTCATGTGAAAATATATTGTGTAATTTTTCCACTAAGAGAAAATAATTGAAAATAGTTAGAAGATAGAGGATATAAGTAAGACTGGACGATATGACCCTAATTTATATCAATTTAAAAAAATATATATTATTATCCTTTAAAAGTTTGAAGACTTATCTCATGTGTTGCACCCCTTCACAGTATCAATAATTATTGATACTGTGTTAACTTACAGCTTCTTCCACACCAGAGTACAGATGATAGTGATATGGCTCCAGTTCTTTCAGGTCGGCCTCCTCACTGAGATCCAACAGGATGTCAGCAGGACTTGTACTTCTTCTCCTCACTGGTGTGCGGTAATGCTGCTCCTCCTCCTCCTCCTCCTCCTCCTCCTGTGGTGGAGGGGGCTTATTTGATCCACACACTGTGAGATCCGGTTCTTCACATGTAGCCATCAATCGCATGGTTTGTGCAGTGAGGGGGGGGCGAGCTCAAACGTGGCAGCTGCAACTCTTATAGGCCCTATCGGTGGCAAAAGAAACTGCCACTGATGTGTAGACGCAGCCTTTGAGGACACAGTACAGGCAGTGCCTTTGATGGCAAACTGTTCATAGGCACCTGTCCCTCTTAGTTAAATACCCTAACATGATTTGGTGTACAACATTTGAAATAGACTTGCACTCCTTCAACCTCAAAATATGTTGTATGAGTTTTAAACTTCTATGGTCTAATAGCATCAGCGCATATACTAGACAAATGACAAGCCAAGCTGTACACAACAAACAGCTTCTGACTAATAGTTTTTAACCAAGTTTTAGTCTTCAGTATTGATATGAATTCAGTTATCTGACGATGACATGGACAGCAATATTGATAACCCAATGCAAACTGAAATATAGGTCCGTTGGACAAAAATGACAAGCGCACACAAACCCTTTACAAACACAAAATATAGTGAATACAGTAGGAACTCAAATGCAATTCTCTAGTTAGATTTTAATAATTAATTGAAAATGTAATTGCACAAACAATTTGCATGTTAAACATTCCAACTGAAGCAGGATTGAAACTTTGGTGTTCTCAGCCATGATAATGTACTGAATCAAATACATTGATAATAGTGGAAATAACTAACAAGTGAGCTTTCTCACTTCCCTCATCTGTTGAGACTGTACATGTATAAGCTACAGCAGAACAATGAACAAAGTGGCCCTGCTGACTCGTGGTCAGGTTACTCTAGCTAGATTTCTTAACTAGCTTCTTTTCCCTGCCTTTTTTCCCAGTTTGCCTGACTACTCAACATTTGCATAACTTATTTAAATAAACGTATATTACAGTAGAGTTGTTTTACACCATGACAATATAACTCCTGATCACTCTTTTAGTCACGTCGACATGAAGATCCACCAGCATCCACCTCTTCTGTTTCAAGCTAGCATTAGTTAGCATTCAGTTGCTGCTAGCCACTGTTCCAAGTAGAAGAAGCAGTCGCCTAGAATTAAAGTAAAATCTCAGCCCCAGCCAGAAACCTTTTAATATAAGACACTGGAAGTGAAACGCCATCACTGAGGAAACTTTAACTTTAGGTCTCTTACCTTTCGCTGTTTAATTTCCTCTCCTTTCCCCCCGGTGTCACAATCCAAAGGAAGATCCCTTGATTTTGGAACAACTTTAGATTATGATGATCAGCAACAGTCCATGAAGTGATTGGTCAATAATTTAACACGTGTTACTCAGTTTACAATTTATTTTTAATTTTTTTGACACATTTTTAATAATTAACACGTGTTGAAATAGTAAAAACAAAGAAAGTATGATGGATTTGGACACATTCTTAGTTCATGTATCCAAATCAACCCGACTGCAGCTTTGCTCAGGGGAATAAAATGCACAGGTTGAACTTTTCTTCAGTGTGCAATTTGTTCTCCTATGTGAAACCTACAAACTGAGGGACTGAAGGAGATTTGGGTTTGTCAACCTTTTCTCATACTTCTTTATTGCCTCTGTCAAGTGTTTGCTTGTTGGTTTGTTTATTGTAAGCAAGATGCCACAAACCACTGGAGAGAGAATCATGAAACATGGTGGAAGGATGTGGTATAGGTCAGCAAATAACCTAATAAATATTGGTGCTGCTTATTTCTCACTATACTTTAACATTAAAGACGGGGAGTTTTTCAATATTTTTAGTTTTCGGGAAATGGATGTTGATGAAAAACATAGGTACATTTAGGGGAATGATATCTGTGAGTGTAACATTTGGTGCAACTTTGAATTAAAGGGGACTGTTGTGCCATTCTAGTTTATTTTAATTCACTAGATCCAAAAACCCGATAGAACCAGACTTCAATTCACTTTATATTTAGGTTTCTTTTATTTCACAACACAACTCAGTACAAAAGAGGTAGTATAATAAAGTAAACAGCTTGTCACAATGAAAGTAGTAAAAGATGTTTGGAGATCAATGTGACACAGCTGCTTTAGGGATGTTGGTATATTACTGCTCTGATAACCCTTGTACACTGTACACTGACTGGTAAACTGAACAGGTGCAGGAGTTTGGACACAGCCTGGACAGAGGCTACATGTGAAATACCAATACTGAATTCAATGGAGTTTGAACAGCAGATTGTGAGAGGGAATTGTTGCTAGGCAACTTGAACAGCTGAAGAAGCACTTGTGGGAACTGTTCAGAGGAAAATAAAGTCCCAGATGACATAAAGAGCTCAACAATGGACTTCTATTGTTATGGTGAGTAAGCTCCGGAGGATGAAAAACAAATTATCTCTGCAATTACTGCAATTTCTTCCATCTACAGTTATGCCAACATTATATGATGGAGTGAAGACTTTGTAGAGTCGGAGATATTAAAAGTTGTGGTACCATCATCATCACATGAAATTACAGGTTTTATTGCACAGGCCTCACACAGCTTGAAGACACACACAAGATGTTCCTTAAGAAAACAGGCAGCGGGGCTGGAGATGGGTTTGGGCACCAGCTGCAGTGTTGCCCTGGAGGACTTGTGTGAGGCTCTTATCCATCATGTAATGCCCGTATTGCACTGTGTCAGATTTGGAGGACATGGGCACCTGAAACCTTTTGGGAATAGAAACATTTCCAGCATAAAACAAGGGTTTGTTATGGTTACATGTCTGGTGTGTGGAGGTCAGGGCTGCAGGGTGATTGGGAAGCCCAGCGTTTGCAACGGGCTCCTCTCTTCTTCCTCTCCTCCCACTTCTCTTATCCACCATGAAACCTCTTTCCTGCAAGTTCACTCCCCCCGAAGCCTTCCTGCCACTGCAGGTCTGGCCGTCCATTTTGGGATCTGGACCCGGTGGCTTGATTGGTGGTAAGAATGTGTAGGTCTTGATGGGAACCACGGTACTGTTGGGCCTGTGGCTGTGTTTCTGAGGCTTAACAGGCCTTTTCTCTGACACTGTGCATTTTGAAGACAGATGATGAGGCCGCCAAGTCTCTACAAGAGTCCTTCCTTCAGCTGTCGTTTGCGCAAGGTGATGTGATGTAGTTTTCTGCATGGCGTTGACGAACGGCCATTCTGTGTTATCTAGCTGCAGACCTGCCACAGCATTGATAAGGCAAGATTCTCCCTGTTGGTTACAAAGTCCAGGACACGACTCACAGCGCTGCTGTTGGATGCTGGCTGAGCTTTCTGAAGTAACAGGTGTCAGATCTTCTGAGATGTTTGGTTTTTCAGCCTCCTTTGGCTCTGGTTTCCTGTCTTTCTTCTGAGTCAGAAGAATGCAGCTCATTGGAGCAACTCTGTCCCAACCACAGACCTGTTTAAAATCAATATATATTGTTAAGTATGAGAACAACAGCTTGGATTTGTTTAAACTGAAAATATACCTGAAGTGTTTTATCATTTTGGGAGATTGTATAGAATTGATATCAGTAAAAAATACTAAAGATGAGCTATATCAAAAACTGGGAATATAATTCACCAAAAATTAGTCCAAAATATTTAGTAAATAGATGACTTGCTGAATAACAAAATATAAGATAACAATATAGATATGATATAGATATAATATTACAATTGATGTACAGTTGGTATAAGGACTACAACTTAAAGGTAACATGAAGTACATCTGGTAAAAGCAGGCGAAGGTTTTGCAGTAGGAATATATCAGCTCAATTTAAATGTTTACATTTGAAAAACCTTTGTTGTCATGACATTCACACATGTTGCCAAAGCACATTTAAAATATAAAAGACATTGTTCAGCCCTCAGTATAAGCAGCACAGGTTATCGAGCTATGACCCAGAAAAACAAATATTCACTTACAGCTTCTTCCACACCAGAGTACAGATGATAGTGATATGGCTCCAGCTCTTTCAGGTCGGCCTCCTCACTGAGATCCAACAGGATGTCAGCAGGTGTTTTACTTCTTCCCCTCTCTGATGTGCAGTGAAGCTCCTCATCCTCATCATCCTCCTGTGGTGAAGGCTCCTCATCTGATCCACACACTGTGACATCTGCTTCTTCACATGTCGCCATCACTCTCCTGGTTTGTGTCAGTTTACTTCACGGTGAGATCTAGACAAACAAATATAGCGTGTGGAGTGCGCATTGTTTGGTGCTTTAGAATGTAGATAAGTTTGAAAAGTGAGGTTACAGCAGTTTGTCACAGACGTCACTCACCAGGAGGAGGCAGGCTGTATCCCATGATGCGTTTCACTTGTTTGTGTATCGCTGTTCTTTCTTCAGGAAGCAGCAGTCATGGAGGAAGTCCTGCAGCTCGTGCTGGAAGGTTCTCTCTGCTCGACACCGTAGACTGTTTATATAAAGCTCGACACAGGCGGAGGCGCTGGATGCCTTCACAACGCTGTCGCCATGACGACCCGTAGAGGAAAAGCGTGACGTAAACAAAAGGGGGGAGGGGCTGATGTCGCGTTCACGTGCTCCTCGGAAGGTCCCATTTCCCGAGTTGTGAAGTTGGTTTTCTTCCAACTTTTGACTGTTTAAAAAGGTGTTCAACATGACTGCTCCCCAAAAGTAAAGCTAACGCGTTACGATCGCCATCTGGTGGCTGACTGCAGTGCAGGTCATTAATCCCAACTGGGACAAATAAAGAGTCAATGTATGTTTTACTTCTCTTATACATTTTTCTCAAAGATTGTCTCTGTCCTTTTCAGATGAACCGTATCACACCGAAGCTGCTTTCAGACATTCACTGAACTCTGGATTTTCTCAATGTGTGAACACAAATGACCCAGTGAGGCGCTCTCTGCTCGGCCTCCTGGGCAAAATGTTCAATACAGTAGAAGTCGATTGGTGAACCCAGCAGGGGATCCCCTGCTGGGTTCACCAATCGACCTCTCCTGTCGATTCCATTTGCCACTGGATTCAATAACAAATATCTCCCAGGGAAAAGGTGTTCCACCGCACGTAGAAAACACAGATGAAGATGTCAAGAGAGTTTATGGTGTATTTTACCTACAGGTCATGTTTGAAAATGGCTTTATATACGTCCATGTGCCCGTTTTAGTTTGGTTGAGTGCATGTATCGATTGGACCTTCCTTCATCCGTCACTCACATCTGCACAGACTCTGGCTCCAAATGCACAAGATGACGGCATTCATATGCAGCCTTTATTAGATTCATCTCTGGATATCGGGAGGAAGTGGAGACATGTCGTCCATCATTCAAAGTCCACCTGTTGTTCCACTATAACTAATGTTACTTTATCACTTCTGATATTGAAGGTTACATGTGTTCTGTCATTTTAGGTAGATCTTATCCCCCTGCTGTTTGTTCAAGCTTTCATTTTTCTGGTTTATTTGTTCGCATGTGTATGGACAGAACATTTGCTATGTGGCTCCGTCCCCTGGTCCCTACAGCACATACTCTGGCTCCAAATGTGCCAGATGGCTGCATTCGTATCCAAGGTATTTCAGAATCATCTCTGGATAGTGGAAGAAACTGGGGGACACTTTTTTCCTTAAAAAAAACCACCCTTTCTTAAGTCTATGGTTCCTGTACTTTGAAGTTGGTAAATTGGACGCTGTTAACAAAATGTGTCAGAGAGCGTCCTGCACATTTGGAGCCAGACTCTTTGCAGAAGTGATAGATGGAGGAAAGTCCCATCGATACACACACTCAAATATTGATCAGTCTCAGTTGCCAATCATGTGACCAATGGTCACATTAAAAGCTACCATTTAGAGCTGATTGTTAATTATACTAATAGGTTCGTACGTGATGACTTCAGCAACTTGGCGACTCGTGAACGTACATTTTTTTTAGGGGGGAGGGCATTCCTAGTAGTTGAGACTGTGTGTGGTGTTCACATGCATTTCTTCGGTTCTTCCCACACCTAGCGAACGCAGCATGACTGCACGCGCTGAACTACTGTCAGTTTCTCACATCTGTGTTATGCAACTAGCCGGATTCCGCCATATCAAAAAGTAAAATTTAAATATATTCTGTATTGAAAGTCGTTGGTTCTTTTCCGGGGAGCTGTTGGGTCATTGTGACGTGACAGCGTGACGCAATGGGGAAGTAAGGAGGAACGTTCTGTTCTGCACGTAGAGCTCCGGTAGACGTCAAACTGATCACACATGTGCAGCTCAGGGAGGGGGAGAGGCAGAGAGAGGTTCTCATCTTAGTCTCGTATTGCCTCGTCAGATTCCTCTCTCTCGAAATGTAAAGGGGTCGATCAGCAGGGGGAACTGGCACTTTGCTGACGCACAGCATCAGCTCGGTTTATTGGTCCAGAGCCGCGGAGTGTCAGCGGGTGACGCAGCCGGAGCACCTATCCGGGAGGGGGACACTGACACCTGACGGCTCCATCTCTCCACCCGCCGGTCTTTCCCCCCCAACCCAGCACGACCACTTCGACTCTGCAGTGCGGGGACTGCTGCGTTTTATGGAAGCGGACTGCGCTCGTCCTGCCCCTGTCATGCTGCCCCCGAAGAACTGCCTCCCAAGGAACTACAGCTGCATAGCCGGGCTGTTCGGGAGCCTGGCGGCGGCGAACCCGCGGCTGGACGATGGGGAGGATTATGACATGATTAACGGCACCTGCGAGCCCATCGAGAGCCCGGTGGTGGACGAGAGACCCCGGGGCAGAGAGATCTTTCTGAAGCCCCAGCAAAGTCCCAACCTGCGGCGGAGATGCAAGTCGCTTCCCACGCCCACAGAGAGAGCGAAGTTGGAGATCTCCCGCAGCCGGAGTCCCACCAGTCAGAAGAAGGTCCGCTTCGCTGACTCTCTGGGTCTGGAGCTGATTTCAGTCAAGCATTTCGATGATGCAGATGAACCAGAGGTGCCGGAGCGCATTCTGGCCAAATTACACAAAGCACCCCTGCAGCTGAGCCATTTGGACACAAAGTTCCCTCGCGCTCCTGCGCAGTCGGTGTTCATGGAGCTGCAGTTCACCAACCCGGGCACGCTGCCCGGCTTCGAGCAGAAAGTGAGGGAGGTGAGAGTCCTGCTGGAGACCGTCGAGGCGGATGAGTTCAGCCTCTCCGGCTTTGTGCGCGTCTTAAATCTGGCTTTCGAAAAGAGCGTCTCTTTGCGCTATTCTCTCAACAACTGGATCACGTACATGGACAGCCTGGCGTACTATGTTCCCGAGCCAAGCTCAGGGGACACCGATAAATTTCGTTTCAAAATCGTCACGCCCACCTACCTCGACAACGGAGGCACGCTGCAGTTCGCGATTAGATACTGTGTTGGCGGTCACGTGTTCTGGGACAATAATAATGGAAACAATTACAAAGTGCGGCATCACCGGTTCAAGATGTCCCCGCCGCGGGAGTGGGAGAATGGATGGATTCACTTTATCTGAGCTGCGGTGGCGCAGTGCGCGCGTAAATGTGCGCGTTAAACCTCTCCGGCCACCTGAATTATGACTGAAGCCTGCTCAAAATGACCTCCCCCTGCCACTGTCCGCTACTTTCATACACACGGACTAGAAAGTGACCACAACATTTGAAATCTTTGCAGTGCTGTGGTGACAAGCCGAGGGTTAAGATGGGTAAGCTGTTGTTAGGTGGCCAGTGTTTGGATGTTTGCCTTGATGTCAGGGATCTGTACAGCATGGTGCCCTTCGGGAGGGCATGCTCGTGTTATGTAATGTTGGCACACGTGCCACGGAAAACGTGCCGGGCAATGCCGACTTGGCGCTTCACTGTTTGAGGAGATGCTGTATATTTATCTGGTGGCACGGTGGTACCAGAATTAGCGTTTTTGTTTTGCATGTTAGCAAAATAGAAAGAGGAGAGTTTTGACAGTTTTGTGCGTATTATTCCAATTAAATGTATAATTTCCTACTTTCATGCCTTGAAAAATGCCTTATTTTAGGCCATGCTGTGGGAAGTTGTGCATTCAATGTTATCCAGTGCTGTCTTGAAAAGAGGGAATGCATTGATCGCCATTAAACGCTTAAAATAAGGCCTATAAGACGAGGGAAATAGTTAGTGCCCATATAACCTGTTGGCTTCCAATCCGGGGTCACCAGCCCACAGAGCTGCCTTTTGTCCATTTACTGTAAATGCACCAGTTCAACGGCAGTTCTATATTTTACCCTGCATTTATATACGAAATTTTCCATATTTTCAAAAAGTCCAATGTCAACAAACTCCCCAAAAAAGTTTCCTACATAAACAATTCCCCGAATTTTAACTGCATCATGCATATTCCATCAATTCCTACAGGCTGTTCATTCAAAGGGGCTTCAACATTCAACATTCTTGTTCTGACCTCTTCAGCGTGGTTGTTACTCTACTAGCCTTCCAAGGTCAAATTTACCTCAGATTATTGTGGACTTCTTTTCTTCTTCAGGTTGAGCATTAGGAAACAGATTGTTCTTTTCTCAGTAATCATTTTGTAACAAATACATTCGAACAGAACGGCATTGCTGTACATTTTAAATGTGACAAATATTAATTTCTCATGATCTCAGTTACACTGTGTGCCACGTTTTATCAGAGCAGTGTTGTCTGTTGACACAGTAGCTGTTACATGACTGAAACCAGCTTCCCCTTCTCTAAAGGTGCATGCTAGTTACCAGGTGCAGGAACCGTGCTGCTCACACGTTAGCACAAAATGGCCTGATCCGGCTCACTGGCTCATATTTCCATAATTAAATTGCCAACTATTGTCTGATCAATTGAATTCCATGCCACATGCCTTGATGGATGTTCCACAGTTGTCTTCCAAACCTGATCCAAATCATGCTAGGCTGGGTTCGTAATGATGAGCTTGTCGTAGGAGTTTAGTTGGTGGCGGTTATTCAACTTTTTTTTTTTTTTATTCTTTCGTCGTATTATATCAGTATTCTTTCATGTACAGAGAGTTGAGTCTCCAGACCAGTGAGCAGAGCAGGATGCTTTTAATTCCTGTCCTCTGACTGTAATCTGAACATCACTTTGGCCGTTGTTTACATCCACACGGCCTCAGAGGGAGGCTCTCCTATTAATGGGGATGTGGATAAAAGACTATTCCTGTAACCACTTAGCTTTTGGAGAAGTTCCACTGAGAATCCATCAGAAAAGTTTATCTGAAACTCTGACATGATTTGAGTCGTTGTGGCGCTGCGCGCTCCCTGATGCTGTTAGACCAGTTTTGCTGAGATGAGAAATGGACGGCTCTCAGTTGATATTTGCAGCTTAGCTTCACCATGCGCAGAGCTGGATTAAAAACAAATAAAAGGATCTGGCTGTAGCAGAGCTTACTGTGTGTTATGTTGTTAAATCAGTGGGTATTTACATATTGTCTGCTTTGGTTTTTCTTAACTATGTTTAAGCATCCATGCCGTGTGAAACCAGAAAGCATTAATTAATCAGGCTGAGACTACTGATGTGAGCAGGATGCAACAATACCAATCATCTGCTACCGATGGAGGGCTAGATTCTTAGATTTTAACATGTGATCATCATTATTCTCTTCGACTGTCTGACTACAAATCTCTCTACATTTTCCACAAAATGTTACTCTGGTTAAAAGTGGGAAAACTGTCAGATATCAGTTGCTCAGGTTTATCCTGCTGTCTCCCCCCCTGCCTTTGTTATTGTTGCATCCTGACCCGTGAGGAAACGAAGTGCTTCTGGTTCAGATTCTCACCTCAAACCACGTATACGTCACCGTTTGTATCAGAGCTCACTGATCTATAGATATGTATGTAAATGTGTTAATGTGTCATATTGAATGTCTCCCTTTTAACTGTTCATTGTCGCGTGTATTCTGAAGCATTTTTAAAAGTGGACTCGAGAGACGTGAGCGATGAAAAGTTTACCTGACGATGCTGTGAAGCTGGAGGATAGAGTATGAGCCTAAAATAAATTGAAATCCTAAAAGCACACTTATTAATCAAATCTAGGATGGGAATCACCGTGCACAGTGATATTTTCTCTCAAAATGTTTTATATAAACTAGAAGTTGTTGCGGAATCTTCCCTGAAATGTGCAATCGAAACGTGAGCAGTGTATCTGAATGCAATGAGCTATTGGAAACCACATGTGCACGACCACAAGTGTACACTGCCTTACTAAATTATGAGTTGACCATAGAGATGCATAAAAGAGGAGGAAGGTGCTAAGTGATTCTGAAGAAATGAGGTGATTGCAGAGCATGTGAACTGAGGAACACATCTGGACAAAAAGGGAAATGCAATGTGGCGTTTGAAACGCTTGCCACGAGCGACTAATGATTGTAGCTGATGCTGAGCACACTCAGTCAGGTCAGGTGTAATGCACTTTGAGTGGGGAAAAGGAAAAGAGGGCATGTGTCCGGAAAGCTTCTCCTGTGAATAGCTACTAACCAAGATGTTCTCCATCCTTTGTCATATTTACTGCTCTTTTCTCTCACTGTTGAAAACACCTCTGTCTGTTTCATAACCACTGTATGACACTGAGGTTTCTTTCTGGGTTTGCTTTCGAGTCAGTGTTTATTGTTTTCTGTCAATTCTATGCAGCACTTTCTGTTTTAAACTGTACTATGAGATTCATATTTTGAAGTGAATGTTTCACCATAACTGTATTCTTCTTCTTTAGTCTCCTTTTTAATGTAACCTATATTTTTGTTAAAACAATGGTAAATAAAGGCATTTGTGATGATAACCAAACACTCTGTCAGCCCCTTTTAAATTCACAATCACCCAAACCAAACTTTAGTCTTTCTTTATTCAGTTTCTGTCGGCCGAAGTTGTAAATATTAAATATGATCTGTTGCATGTTCATCACAGGCACTTTCCCTAAATGTTTGAGCCTCTAAGAAACCGGCACAGTTTATAATTCAAACCCCAAATCGAGTGTGTGTGTGTGTGTGTGTGACTGCAGAGCCGTGCATGCATTTGTTCCCAAGGTGTCTGTGTACTAGGGCAACTGAGCATCTAACTTGCAAAGAGCTGCTGCTCATTAGGCGACACACTGCAGTGGACAGCTGCCAACGCCATTGTGGACAGGGCTGCAGACATGAATCTATCACAGTCTCATGCCACGCCCCCCTGTGTTTATGAGAGGGAGGTGGTGCAGCTTGAAGCAGGAAAAGGTGAGGCACACCAAAGAAGATCATGTAAAATGTAATGATAAAATGGGATGTATAACTGGCCTCTTTGAAACTAAAGACAGAGGGCAGCTGTGGATCAGGAGATAGAGTGGGTTGTCCAGGTTGATGGTTCGATCCCAGGCTCCTCCAGTCTGCATGTATAAGTGTTATTTGGCAATGGCACTGCTGGCATTGTGTGAGAGACACTCTATATGACTGTGTGTGGATGGATGAATGGAAAAAACTGTAGAGCTTTGAGTGGTCATCAAGAACAGAGACGTGCTATATAAATACAGACCATTTACTATTTACATAGTGCTTTTCCAGTCTTTTTGACCACTTTACAGTATGAAGTACTTTAAAGTACAAGTTGCACACATTCATACACTTCTTCTATATGCATACACATACAAACATGCACACACATTCACATCATTCATCAATCACATAAGGGGCTATTTAAGGTTCAGTATATTCCCCAAGGAAACTGTGGAATGCTAGATTGAACCAGTGACCTTCTGGGTATTGGACGACCCCAACACGTTGTGTCAGCAGTGTTTGTACAAACTGTTCTCTAAGATTCTTAACTTATTGGTGGCGTAGCTCTGGTTCATAGTCTGACACCTCGGATGACATTTAGTCTCTGTTTTTACTCCTAACAATTATAGCACTTTCTTTCTGAACAGGACTAGTGATTCATTTACAGTAGCCTATTAGCATTTCATCTAAATAAGGCCACACTGTCTGGAGACCATTCACAGATACTATCATCAGCCACTAAATGGACGATGAAGGCAATGGAACACCTACTGGAGGTTAATTTTAGAATAGAATAATTTAAGTTTCTCTAAGTTAAACCTGTGTGTGTTGCTAAGAGTGTTGTCTATGGGGGGACCTCAGTGTCCGATTTGGAACATGATTCTGCCTAATCTAGCTGTAAACCCTGAGGCAGTGATGACTGAACTGCGTTTAACTTTTCTTACCTACAGCTGTGCAGGAGGCGACCTGACTCTGCACGCTGGCTTAAAGGGATTGTTCACTCAAAAAGGAAAATGGACTCATTATCTACTCACCACTATGTCGATGGAGGGCTGGGTGAAGTGTTTGGGTCCACAAAACACTTTTGTAGTTCCAGGGGTAAAATCAGTGTTTAACGTAAAAAAAATCAACAGAAGAAAAACTTAGAATTTTAAGTTTTTAAAGGCTAAAAAATGAAGTTGTTTCGAGTCGATTTTTAATGTCGGGGCTTATGGGCACTTGGATGACACCACAGAACCAGTATGGAGACATTTTCTCTCGGTGGACTCACCTCCCTCCTCCATCAGCATAGTGGCGAGTAGATAATGAGTGAATTTTAATTTTTGGGTGAACTATCCCTTTAAAGCTTCCTGCAGCCACTCACTGTGAATCCATATGGTACAGACAATGAAAGCCTGCTGTGAAATTCCTATTTAATTCCTTGATACGAGCTACTTAGCAGCTCGCCTCGAGTGGAACATCAAACAGCAGTAAACACACAAAGGAGGATTTAAAATATCCAATGTCAGTAAGTGATGAAGCAGAAAATTAAGACGTGCTGTTTAATTGAGCTGAAGAGTGAAACATTTGTCTTGTCTGGGTTTTAATTTATTTCAACATCAGCCAATCCCCTCACAACAAAGCTCACTTCTAGCATCAGCAAAGTGTGTTGTACGCTTGTCTGTGTAATCACCACGTGATGGTAATCAGGCATCATTGTCATGCTGTGTAACAACAGCTGCTTACGTAACTGCTGTGTTTGTGCGGTGATGACGTTCTGATGGTTCTCTCCCTCGGGGCGTCTGGCGTTATTAAACAGCAGCCGCCGCCATTTTCATGCCCCCTGTGCTGCCTCTCCAACCTCATCCAACCTCATCCAAAGCGTGCCCTTCAGCTCTCATAACCTGGCCGGGTCAATCCCCACATATAGTTTTCATGATAGTTTAAATAATTTATGTGAGGCATTCAGGGAAAAGTTGTGCCATGAGATTAATCCAGACTCTTCAGCAGCAGACGAGGCTGGAGAGCAGGGATACGACCATAACCTTGTCGCAGTGAGCACCGGACCTGAATTATTAATTGGACAAATGATCTTTTACAATATATGGAAAATTAATTTGGTTGTTTTGGAGTGTCTGCTCTCACAGTTTACAACGACTGTGTCCCTGTTGCTTTGACCTCAGCTGTTTCTTTTGCAATATTTTTCTTTACACGTCTAGAGGGAATCATCCATCACGTTGCTTTCCCCAAAACACCTACCGAACTGAGAAAATGTGTGTGCTACATGACAAAATGTTACACTTACAGTTTACACTTCACATACACTCACTTGCTGAGGGGTTCAAATCAGGTGAGGCAGGAGTCAGATGTAATGATTGTCAAACAAGCTTTTTGTAACCTCATCTTTCTTTCTTTCTTTCTTATTCGTAACTGGAAAACCTTTGTAGTTGTCATACTAATTTCTATAACATACCGTAGATTTGCTTTGATCTTTCATTTGTTCCTTTGAACTTAACAGTGTAATGTATTTTTTGTCCTTGTACTGTTGACATTTTATTTAAAGCCCATAACTTAAACATTTGACATGTGAAATGTCCTCAAATCAAACTGTATGAACCTAAATGTGTCCTGTGAATTTATAGTGAAATGTCCCAAAAATCACATGTGACTTTAAATGTCACAGGTGATGAAGTGACTGTTTTTATAGTTTTATAACAGTGGGATGTTGAAGAATGAACAGTGAGTCTCCACTTCAGAATCAGAATTATTTTATATGCCAAGTACATTTTCACATGCAGGAAATTGACTTGGTGTGGTTGGTGCATAGAACATAAAACAACAATATATACAAGTAGACTGTCTTCCCACTGTCCAGAAGGTTAGGTAATAATATTTTAACATGTCATTGGCATTCTTACTTGTCTAAACAAGCTCCACTGCATCACTACTTTACTATGTAAACTTAGACAAGCAATCCAATTAGAGCACACACACACACACACACACACACACCCACACACAAACAAACACAGCCCAGACAAAATAAATCATCCTATGGTTGCTTCATCTCTGGGAAAATTGTATTTTTGTGGATTGGAAGTTTCTCAAAAGTATTGCATGAGAAGTTAGGATAACTTGTTTCCTCACACACCATGTTTGGACATGATACAGGAACTAGGTTAGAGAGATATTATAGGAAATACTTTCCAATCAATATAATGACCATGTGCTATAAACACGCCTCACGGTTTGAGCAGATAAGCTCATTCTTGATTTATAACACATTGAGCCTCCAGGGAAAATAAAATTACACCCATGTGTGGTTTAAGTGTGTGGTAATGCTGTCGAGACTTGACTGACTTTTATTTGAAATTGTATTATTTGGGCCTTTCATGCCAACATATTGTAGACAGAGCACTGCAGTTCAGCTAACCATAGGCAAAGCTACTTTTATGGAAATAATAAGTTGGTCGCTGTGTAGTGTGATGGGAATTAAATTGAATTCCCTGGTGAGGAAATAAACCATCAGAATCAGTGATCAATTCAATGATCTCAAAGTATTTAATTAATTTTCAAGAAACAATTTACAGAGAATAGATTTGAACACAGACAGAGTTACTGAGCAAACACTTGGCCAAGCGGGACAGAATCTCCAACACCACTGCAGGTATCAAGATTCTAACAACGGGTGACAGGAGATGTGCCAGCTTTATGCACAGCTCAAGGGTTCACGTCATCCTTCGATATCATGCAGGCAGGACGTGTCCAGTGGTCAGACTTTGTCAGTGAAGGGGTAGATGCCCCCCTGTCTCCTGAGTGTATAGACATTGGGCAAAACATAAAATAGTCACAAGGGCATTAAGGCTCAAAGTAACTAACATTTCCTGATATCAGGCAGATGCAAACATTAAGTGGAATTTATATAATGATGTTTCATCAGGTCAATCCAACTGAACTTTGAGCATAGCTGTCAGGACAGGAGGATCTGTTACATTTCAAAGATGACAGTTAGATTCAATCATTTCCATGACATGTAGCATCTTCCATTCCCACATTGTTCAAAATGTGAGCTGATGTCAGGTAATAGAAGAAGTCTGTTTAAAGATCTGAAGAGATAAAGGTAATACTTTTCCTATGAATGGCAGATACAGATCAGGGATTTAATTAGAGTTTGTTCTCACTGAATGAGTGTGTGGAAGCTGAAACTTTGTTGGTATGAAAAATGTCATTTATCTTAGGGTATACTGTCGCGTGAAAGGAATCAGGTTCCCGGTTTGAATCCCCTATTCAAGGTTCTTCCTCTGTGCAAAGACATGAAGATTGAGGTTGGTGATGGTAAATTGACTGCACGTGATGTGGATGGTTATTTATATGTTGGCCCTGCGATACGCTGGTTACCTTACCAGGGTGTACCCCGCCTTTCAAACAATATCAGCTGGAATTGACTCCAGCCTCCTCAATGACCAAGTGTAGATGATGGAGCTCTTTGTTGCTATGGTTGCTGCGAACAGTTGGTAAAGCAACTTCGGCTGGATCCTTGGATGGTAAATATGTAAATGGTCTTACATTGTTTTATTTCACCTGCTGTTAGATGTCAAATGGTTCAAAATGTTCACATTAACTATTACAATTAACTGTGTATTTGAAATGATTACACAGTCCTGGTGCAGATGTTCACATGATCAGTCATGCAAAACAATGGGAAGGCTATTCAGTAACTGATTCAGTAAATGTATTTTTCTGATTCCAATGTACCCTGAGAAGTTGTAGTCTCGTCCATTGTGTGAGAGTGAATCCAGAGAGTGAATCTTAAAAGCTGAGCAGCCCGTTCCACCACCAGTGACTGTTTAGTATGCTGCTCATCGTCTTCTTTAGACCTGCAGGTCTACAGGACCTCATACACAAAAAATACCAAAGTTAAAGGCACAGCCATTTACATTTTTCATCCCTTTGTTTTTCTTCCATTTTCCACTGTTTCCATTTTGCGATTTTGTAAACAATCCAGTTTCTTATCTGTTTCTCTTCCTAGACACTTGCTGATGTTTCTTTATCTGTTCATTTCTTCACACTCGTCTTCCTCCCCTCCTTCCTCACCTTTTTCACATTCTTCACTGTTATTTCGGTAACACAGTGATAAGCATTACAAACCACAGCAGACACAGTCAATTTCTTACATCAGGGGTGAATTCTGGGACAGATGCTAACTCATAAATAATCTACTGATCCAGAATGTTTCCATTCTGTCTCATCCGCTCTCCATTATGTCTGTCTGAGTGAAGATGGATAAATAGAAATCATCATGCTGACAAACTGCTGGAGAAACATAGCTTCACAGGCACTTACATAAAAGCTCTGAATGGCCATTGGAGAGAGGAGATCATCTAAAACTGGCCCGTCTGTCACGCCAGCAGCTCATTTGTTGAAGATATTGGAAGGATTTTCTCGTCAGTGTCACACAGCTACTGGTCTGTGTGGTGAAACTGGAAGAAACTGTGTCATGGTGACCACACAAGGTGCTATTGTGGCTGAAGTTCATATACAGCCCCATGTGTCCTATAGGGTAATTGAAAGTATCTACCTGTAGAACAATCGGTTACGCTTAGATGATGTCAAGGATCCATGAATAATAATAAATGCTAAGTGGTCAGAAGTAGTAGAAAAATGAAATCCCATGTCACCTGAGCATCAGAGATGTTGACTGATGTTCGTTGTTGGTCCAATTTCTCCCACAGGTGTTTGAAGAAGTTGAGGTGAAGGCTCTGTAGAGGCCAGGAGATCCAGCCCCACCAAATTCAGAATACCACTTCTTTATGAACAGTGATTTTTGTGCATTTTAGGGTTTTTTGCAACGCGCAGCATTGTCCAAAATGCACTTCAATCCAATAGCATTAAGATTTCCCTTAGAGCCAGGGGGCTAAACCATAAAAAGGCAGGAGACCACACATTGAGATGTGACGGTTGGAAAGGCGGTTGTGGGATGTCAGATAAAAGTCAAAGGAGCAGACAAAGTGAATCGGGCAGGAGATGCCGATGTTAAATTAATAGAAGGAATAAAGAAAGTCAATGAGCATAACAGGAGCCAAGACGTGTGGCTGAGATGTCGTCTGGAATTAATAAATCGAGGAGAGCGAGTGAAATAACCTTCACTGAGCTTTTCCTGAGCTATTTAGTATATTAAAGTGTCCAAGATGGTTGAGCTGTGTACTGGTTTGACGATCATGACGTGTGACTTACCTGCCATAGAAGCATTTCACTGTGTGCTTGTGTCTTTGTAAGTTAAGGATGTACGCAGAGAGGGAGACAGCACTGAGCGAATGCTTGGAAAGGACACAGCCAGACACATCAGCCTGTGTCTCTCTAATGGTCTCTAACAGCACCCAGAGATGTTCGCCTGTTTCTCGCTGCGCCCCCCCCTCCCCGTTGAAGTGAGTAAGAAACCCCATTGCTCCCTCCTCAGCCTTGTCGACCTTACAGAGGTGCCACGGGCACTTTGTCACAGGAAGTGGTGTCATTGACTCCCCCTCCCCTCACTTCCAAATAAAAACCCCGTCTGATGTTTGGGAGCAGGGCCGGGTGCGTGAGTGATTCAGCAAAAACGTGACTGCTGTCAGGAAAAAAATATATTAGCATGTTAGCTCGATAGCGGCCCTGCACAGATGGGTCCTGGAGATGCGAGATGCATCAGACATGAATGTGTGGTCATGTGTGTGTATATTTAGGTCGTCCTATCCCTGTGCGTCTGTCCTATGGTAACCTGAAGCCTATCATTTTCACCCTGGTGGGTACATCTCCACAGGCGCTGTTGCCTTGGGCTGCAGAGCGCTCCCAACAGGTCTCATGAAATAGTGATGTTGCTGCACTCTCTCACACTGCATGTGTCTGGCTCCTGGCCCAGATCCCTCTCTTGTGTCTCCCTGACTTGCTCCTACAGACAGGGGGCGAGTCACATGTGACCGGAGGTGCCATAACCCACCTCAGACAGTGACCCTGAGCTCATCCGCTGATACACCCCCATCCACACACACATTTGAGTCTCAGATATTTAATGTAGATTCAATCAATTTATTTTATCAATCCATAGTTTTTTTTTATCATGTTTTGTCTCACTATCGTTATTATACAATATTTCCTGCTACAGCCTCATCGTGTTGTATATTGAAATGTGCAACTGTTAAAAATAAAATGATGATCATGATGATGATGGTGATTATTTCTTATTTCCTTGAAGTAATCACAGCAGAAAAGGGAGTGATATAGACAGAGAGTCTACAGATAGTAGTGTCTCTCAGAACAAGGCTGGCTTGTCATGTGTGATTCTGATCTTTGCATATTAGATTGACTTAATTTGACCATATATACAGTACTCTCTGTTTCCTTCATAGCTGAGGTAGGAATCCCACTGCTTCACCAAAGACATTCTCTCTCTTATCATGTGCTGGCCAAGTTTTTGTTTTGGCAGCACGTGCACACGTGTAGGAGAAAGTGCTTCTGTGTGATGAACCGACGCGGGTGCACTGCATGCATGTGTGCACTGAGACTCTTGGGTCTTGTATCTACTCCTAAAGTATGAAACCCACTCTCTGCTGCCCTCTTTTGAGCAAAAATGTTATTACAATAATGAAGAAGACACTTTTAAATGTATTTATTAATAAAGAGACCATCATTGACTTCAGCCTCAGCAGATGTTAGACTTTTCATTTCCTTATTATTTCGTTTTCTTTGTAATAAAAAGCAAACAGTAAATCTGACAGCTCCATAGTTTTATTTCTGGATGCCAGACAGTGGGTCGGAGAAACTTCCCTGCACTCCACATGTGGTGAATAGATCAATAGGACATTGGGGAAAAGGGGGTTAGAGGTCAAACCCATTCTTAATATATTTGACCAATACACAATAAAGCAGTGACACTGTCTTTTTGGAGACTGTTCCAGAATGATCTGATTAGATATTGGTGGTCAAGGTCACTGTGACCTATCTGAAGATTGGATTTTGAGAATTTCTTCAGATTTGGCACCAATGGTCGCCTGGACTCAAAGATGAGCTGAGTGATTAAAAGTCATGTGGACCTTATATGAATCTGGAAAACAACCTGTTATTAGTATAATTAATAAGGCGTTCATTTAGTCTCAGAATTCAATTACGTAAAAACCCTAATTCATTTGTCATGGTGCTCCTTTCATCTCTCTGACTTTTCTTGTGCACAAATACCTTACACACACTTTTCAATTGGGTTACAAGTTGTTTATTTTAACCAAATAAAGTTATTTAGTCGATGTGTTCAGCTACATGCAGCATTTATTGCCCCCTGTCTGTCCTGGGTGAGGGATCCCTCACATGTGGCTCTCTGAGGTTTCTGCCTCCCCCCCTTGTTAATAAGGTTTTTTGGCGTCGTTTCTCCTCACTCTTGTTAAGGGTTAAATACAGAGGAACCCTGTTTATCCCCGTGAGATAAATTATGATTTCTGAATATAGGCTATACAAATACAATTTGATTGATGAACTGAATTCTAGTTAATCCTACATCACTCTCAATATAAAAACATCTCTCTCTTTCTTTCTCTCTCTCTCTCTCTCTTTCTCTCTCTCTCTCACACACACACACACACACACATTCACACAAACACAAACTAAATCCTCAGTTTAAGTCAGGTTAATGAATCAGGCTTTGCTCGTGCCCCCTCTGAAGCCCTGTGTTCTGACTGTGAGTCATCTGTCTGGATGCTCCACAGGTTATCAGATTAAAGGGAACAACAAGCCCAGAATATGAGCTCGCTGGCAGCAGAGGAGGAGACACAGGCGATTGGCCCTGTCTGTGGGGCCCAGTCGTCAGCAACAGCATCACTGCCTCCATCTGTCTGAAGGACTGCACCCTCTCTCCTCTTTCTCACACTCCATCTGGTGTCTTCGCTCCCTTCGTGAGTGTGTATGTGTCAGACTGAGAGTGTGAATGTGTGTGTGTGTCACAATGACCATTATCACCAAGAAGTGTGAGGGCAAATCGCATTCAGTCTGTCAGCACTGTGCTCTTGTGCGTGTATTTGAAGTAGGACTTCTCCTCTGGCTCCTGCATGCTATAGTAACATGACCGCAGACAGTTCACACAGTCATGATGTAGACATGTTTTAGTGCACTCCTCTCCTCACGCACCGGGGGAGTCCATCTCTCTCCTTCTCCCCCTTTTTCTCATTTGCCTCCACCTCTCTAAAGACTGTTGCCATGGCAACGTGGTCTTCCTCATAGGTGAGACACCAATCCCCCCGTTCTTGTGCCAGGTGAATTGATGGTCATAACAGCAGAATAAACACTCTCATGTTCCTGACCCCTCTTTTTTTTTTCTGCTCCCAGAAAAAAGTGCATATGTTGACTCAAGCAACGGAGTTAAAACAGAAAATCTCATATAATTCATCACAGAAGCTGTCAAACATCGCTGACACTTATGATTCTGGCAGAGCTGTTTAAGGCTGTGTGAGTGGATAGAGCGAGGCTTTTCAGTGTCCTCCACTCGGTGTTGTTTCAGCTGCGTAGCCTCAGGGACAGTGGGGCGGGATCCAGAGAGAGAGATTTCAGTAACACACAGCACAGACAGAGACAGACGGACAGATACAGAACAATATCTCAATACTAGCGTAACAGCGCCTTTGCAATAAAAATCTGTAAATCAATTTCCACTGTAGGTAAAATAATAATCTACAATATGAGTCACAAAGTGAAACTAATGATCTCATTCAAACTTCAAAGACTCAGACTGCTGTAAAATATTGATTCATTCTTTCAATTTTTATAAGCCTAGCTGATATTGTATATTGCGAGTTTCTGCTATAGAGAAGATTATGAGATATATAAACTGGATATTGTCATTGTTTCAAGCCACAGACACAACCCTAACCCTAACCCTGACAGTTGCGTCATAAAACGCAGCAGGATTTTTTCCCTTCCAAAGTCTCTACCACCTAACCTAACCATAGAACTTCATAAATTGGGGTTTTCCCCTCCGGAGGTCGTAGTAGCTCGGGGATGGGACCAATCGATCAGGTGTGCCCACATTAGTGGGGGTAGAGCCTACTCACAAGTCTCTACGACCTTTTTATCCATATCCATAACCCTAACCCTAACCCTAGCAGAAACATTAACCCTAACACTTCACAAATTGGGTTTTTCCCTAACCCAAAGTCGTAGAAGCTCGGGATGGTACTAATCGATCGGGAGTGCCCGCTTTATTGTGGTTAAAGCCGACTCACAAGTCTCTACGACCTTCTTATCCCGAACCCTCACCTTAATCCTAACCCTAGACCCTAACCCTAACCCTAATTGTAAACTTTCACAAATCAGCTTTTTCCCTTCCAAAGGTCTTTGAAGCTTTAGGATGGTACCAATCGATCAGGCGTGCACTTATCAGTGTTGATGAAACCACTTTCAATGTTCTCCTCCTTCAGAAAAAAGTTAGTCAAGAATATCCCCATCGCTTTTGTGCTATTAACCCTTACCCAATAGAAATGAGCTGGTTGCTCACATCGTGGAAGCTCGTGGGGGTCAGTAGCCTTTGCTGCCACACTGTCTGAGAGCAATATAGCTGTTTCTATACATGTATCTGGAATTGTAAACAGCCAAATTCCCAAATAAATATCTTCTCTACTAAACATCCAGATGTCTTCCCTGATTAGTGGTTAAGTTAAACTTTAATTCGATTTATTAAGCATCTTAAGGGTCCATGCACTGTCAATTATTTTGCGTTTGTCTACTGATTATTTATAAGATGTACCTGTGCCCCACTTCAGACTCCTAACAGCGACACAGAACAAATAACATAATCATATTATTTTCAAAGCCAAAGAATTCCGTTCTCCATGGAAAAATAATTTGACTATAGAGCACATAGTGTAGATGAGCACTCGGGCGACCCCCATTAGGTTTCTTGAAAGATCAGGGAGAACAAGGTAAAGTTGTTTGCTTTTTTCTCTTAAGAACTGTGTCCTCATATGGCTTCATAGTTGTGTTTTTTGAACTGCATTTAAAAATCAAGCGATATTACTACGCTACAATATGTTGGATTCACATTAATGTCGATTTAAATACATTTCAATGTATGGCATGTCTTTGTAGCAACAGAGGCAGCTGCCTTTGAACAGTGTGGCCTCAAAGGTAGCCGCCATGACAAGTCGGTGTTCGTGTCTGTTGACGGAAGTGTTACTACGAGCAACCGCGTCCACCACCCGACCTGCTCCTCACCGCTGCAGAGAGTCGAGCAGCGGGACTCCGCCACGTTCATTCATTAAAAGTTGTTTTCGAGTGTCAAAGTTTAGAGTATTTAACTTAACCAGGGCGGAGTCGAAGGAACGTCACCGCCAACATGGTAAGCCCCGGCTGGGACACCGACGTTAAGAGTTAGCTCGTGTGCTACAGACCGAGCGCTCACTGCCTGTGATGCTAACGCTGTGGTTTTCTCCCCGGGACAGAATCAGTGGGACAATCGGAGGATCGTAGCTCAGCGCCGCGCTCAGGAGCAGCAGAAGCAGGACGACGCCAAGTTTGTGGCCAGAGACAAGCATGTCCTGGCCGGCCTGAGGGAGGAGGAGAGCTGGGGGAGGAGGAGAGAGCTGCGGCAGGAGCAGGAGGAGCTCAGGGAGAGAGAGATGGAGAGCGCTCTGCTCAAGGTGGGCGATCCCGACTATGACTGGAACACACGACCCCGAGCCCACCAGCACAGAATTTATCAATAAGTGATTAAACCATTGCTCAAATGACAGAGAGGAAAGCAATTTGAGCTGAAAGGTTAATTTAACTTTAAATAAACCGCTATTCTTCTCGTAGAGTAGGAAGAAACAACAACATATATATTTCATAGGTGAAAGTAGCAGGATATATATGTATACTCATATACACGTGTTTTAAAATTCAGTTGGGAAACTACTGTGACAACTAGATCTGTAGCTCTTGTTTTAATATTGGTTGCCAGGGGACAGGAGTTTCCCTGCTAGCTGATCAGGACCAAAGATTATTATTTCTGTTGTCTTAGTCGTGTCTCAGCTAAAACCCTTATGGTCACATTTTTTAACTCTGTTAATCGAACATTAACAATCATCAGCACAAGTGTGGTCTGTAGAATGAAGAACAGTATACGATAGGCTCCTAAAAGGATCATTTTAACATCATCTGTACACAGAGAAGATTGTGTGCCAACATGTTGGCTTGTATATACATATTACAGCTTTCACAGTGTGACCCAGATATCTTACTTTGTTCAAATTTAATTTTAGTTTTTTTTAATTACTCTTCATGCCGAAAAATACCTAATCTGTACAATATTATTGAATAACTGAACAATATGAGGTACAGATTGAGAGAGTGTGAGAGTAGCTTAAAATCATGTATTGTGATTAGGGTTTCAAAATTCCGGGAATTTTCAAGTTGGAAACTTTCCATGGGAATTAACGGGAATATACGGGAATATACGGGAATTAAACAAATCACCACAACACAGAAGTGGACCAGGATTCAAACTTTGAAATGCCTCGTTTTAACACTTTGGGGTATCATTAAGGTGTGAGCTGTTACCTAATCAATGCAGATGGTCATAACTGAATTTGACTTGCAGGCAGATGAGGACAGAATAAACAGGGACAAGCAACTTGAACAAGAGGAGAGAATGGCTAAAGAGCTGGCTCGCATCAACTTTGAAACCCAACGAGATGAGAAAATGAGGCAGCACATCAAAGAGAACAGGTGAACACACTCACGTACTGTCGAACAAGCAGCAATTGTGCTTTTGTACATCCTCTCTCTGCTTCGGTCTGTGTAAACCCGCCTTTTGACTGTTTTCAGTCTGGAGCTTCGAGAATTGGAGTCCAAACTGAAATCTGCGTATATGAACAAGGAGAGAGCTGCACAGATTGCAGAGCATGAGGCCATGAAGTCTGAGACCTTGGTGAGCACCGTCCCTGTTCATTTCAAGTATTAAGAACTATGCTGAAAAATGTTTACGGATCCTGTATATATACCGTGTATGTCTTTTTGCTTTCACTAGCGTGAGAAGGCGGACTGTTCTCGCAAAATGCACTGCGAAAGAGAGCGAGCAGCTGTGGAGCAGCAGAGGCTGGAGCAGAAACGCCAAGAGGAGCTGTTCCAATATCAGAGGGAGCTAGAGCAGCAGGTCATGGAGCGGGAGCACAGACGACAAGAGGCTTATGAGGAGTTCCTTAAAGAGAAGCTCCTGGTGGATGAGATTGTCAGGAAGGTTTATGAGGAGGATCAGATGTGAGTTCATCGTTCATTCTTTAACACAATCAAACAATGAATGAAGGATGAGCAAGAACTTGACTTTAATTATTTGATTAGCCTGTTCAGTTAAAGAGAGAAGAGTCATGTTCAGTTGTGTATCTAATATTGAGGATATTTTAAAGGGGACATATTATGAAAATTCCACTTTGTAATGCTTCTACACGTTAATTTGGGTATCTGGCATGTCTACCGTCCCAAAAACTCTTTGTTGTGGTTCCTCTATGTCAGAAACGATACGCTAGAGTGCGTTGAATGAGATTATGACCGAAATAAACGTCATAGTCGCACCATGCCCATGTAGGGAGTCTCGCTACATGGTCTTGGACGAGTGAGCTAACGCTAGCCGGGCTCCACCGGCCCGGTTAGCTCGCGAGCTAACTCTAGGTCCGGGTTCTCCTAGCCGGGGGGAGCCCCTAGCTAACCGGGCCGGTGGAGACCGGCTAGCGTTAGCTCGCTGGTGCTACCCGTCAGACATTTAAGTGGCTGCATAAACAAGGGAACCCTGGGACACCTCTAAACGTTGACTCAACAGTGTGGAAGGAGGCTGCTGCTACACCAGCTCAAGCTCCCACTGCTCCCACTGCTGGACTGCGCTGAGGAGCTTGGGCTCTCGCAGCTAGGCTCACCGGGGCTTAGGGGGGCGGGGCACTCAAAACAGGTCAATCTGAGGAGGGTTGTTTTAAATGATCCTTGTGGTATTTTGACCAAAATATGTTACAGACATTTCATTAAGACCCCAAGGAACCATATCAACTCCGGTAAAATGGGCATAATATGTCCCCTTTAAATCACTGGATTTGTGTGGCTATGCATTTCAAAAACCGAATCTACAAGCACCAGTTTCTCTCTATAGAAAACATAAAGACTGTGGAAGAGTTATGGCTTTACTGTAAACTGTTGTTGTCTTGGTGAAGGGAGAGACAGCTGAGACTGGAGAAGGTCAGAGCCACTCAGCAGCACATTGAGGAATTCCACAGGCAGCAGGCCGAGTGGAGACGCATAGAGCAAGAGAGGATGGAGGCCGAGAACAGGCGCATCATGGAGTTTATGAACCAGCAGCAGCACATGGAGGAGGACAAAATGGCCAAGATCAGAGAGATGGAGGATGCCAAAGAGAATCTTCATAAAATAGTTGAGACAACGTTTTTCAGTCAACAACCCATTTCTGCATCGGGTACCAAGTATCACTAACATCACTCCTCTCTCCTCTCTAGCTGTGTAAGAGGATGGAAGAGGAGATGCAGAAGCGTGAAGAGATGGAACAAATCCGTGAGGAGCTTTGCCTAGAGGAACAAGAGGAAGCGAACAGGCAGAGAGAAATTGTAAGGATCATTACTGCTGTTACACCAGAGTGTGGATAGTTGACTCGAGCCTGTCAGGACCCGTCATGACCCTACCAGTCGTACCAGGTTTAGACAAAAAATTGGATTTTCTGGTTGGGGTCGAGTTCGGTCACTTTGGCCGGAATGTCTACTTGATTGTTTACAGCCTGTAATCAGAAAAAACATCAGGTACAGATCGGGTTTGGACACACAAAACCAAATTCCTTTCAGGTTCGACTAATTTTCTCTCAGGCTTGTTTAGGTTTGGACAGAAAATTGCGGTCCGAGCAGCACTCTATGTTATACGTCCATGTTCAGCGCAGCTCTAGGCTTTTAGCTTTAGGCGTAATAAGTAAATGACTTAATTGCTCGTGTTGTGGCACTACAATAGCTAAGTGTTGATCATACCATGTTTTACTTAATTTTTTTGGTATTACCTAAATGACCCCCCAATATCTGCTCTAACAGGAAGAAATGGAGAAAAAAATCAGAGAGAGGCTTACGATGCAGCAGGCCTGCCAGGAGCAAGTGGCTTTCAGAGAGATGAAGAAGAAAGCGGATAAAGAGGAAGAGGAGGCCTTCAGTAAGGCAATGATGGCTAAGTATGCAGAGGACGATCGGATCGAGCAGATGAATGCCCAGAAAAGACGCATGAAGCAACTTGAGCACAAACGCGCGGTGGTGAAAATGATAGAGGACAAGAGACGACAGCATCTGGCTGATGTGGTACGTCCCAGGCTCTCTGTTTCCACAATTACATCAATAATAAGGTGGCACTGGTGTAGCTTCACTGTCTGATGATTTACTGCTCATGCTGAGCTCCTGTTCTGGCTCAGTGCAACTTTGGTGAGTGGTAACCATCTCCTGTGAGAAGTGTGGAACTGATTGAAAGTTGAATCAGGTCCAGCAATTCCAGGAGTAATGCTGAACTGTAGATCAGTTAAAAAGACTAAGGATCTTATATATCTATATTGAGGTCAATTTTAGGATAAATAGAATTCTTAACAGGGTTTAATGTCGGCATGTGTGGTTCCAGATGGCGCTGTTGCCTCAGTAGAGATTAAGTAGTGTAACTTCATGAACGTAGACTGGGAAAACAATATTTATTTGAGCTGCACAAGTGAAACACATAATGTAAAATACATGGTTTGTCCGTGTCAGCTTCAGATTGTCATGTCAGTTTCAAACAACCTGATTTGATCATAACATGTTCATCACTCTCCTCAAGGAACTGGAGGCCAAAGAAAGAGCGATGGAGCAGGAGAGGGAGGCGCAGCGGAGACAGATTGTTGAAGAAGAGAGAAAGAAACTTCTGAAACGTCACGCGGCTCAACTGCTCGGATACTTCCCGAAGGTGTGAGACAGTTTGTGAATCATCAATCATTTTACACAGCTTCATGTCGTTTGTGCATCGAACGAGTGTCTGATTATTAGTGTATCTTTATTCAGGGTTTGCTCCGTGAGGATGACCTGCAGCACTTTGATGAAGACTTCAGAAACAACTTCAAACCAATAGCTTCTGAAGACAGCTTGGATGGTGACGCTTAAATGTGGTTCTGTCAGTCTGCCACTAGAGGGCGGTTCAAGGCTACGGTGATTACTGCATTACTGTTAAACCAGTAAAGCATTTCTCAAAAAACTGAATGTGAGAATAACATGATCAGGTAACAATTATCCAAATCTAAACTTTATTAGTAAAACTTATTGGATTCTGAAAGACTCCAAAGTCACAAATTTAACTTAACATCACACAGGAATTTATTTAGAAATGTATAATATTGATCTCGACACCTTGAACAAAATGATATGCTGAGTCTGTCAGTGTTTACGACTTCCCCCAGTCCAGAGCTTTCAGGAACTCGTCTTCCGTGAACGACAGCAGCTTGGCAGCCTCAAAATGCATCTGCAAGCACGCAACAATAAAACTTTGTTAATTGTATATTTAATCGAACACAATAAACAGGGTTTGTATTAACAGGGTCTGAAAGATTCACTGACCTTTTGCCTTTTGAGAATGTCAATCAGTTTGAGCTGCTTCTTGAAACCAACAACGAGTTCTGCTTTCTGCTTTTTCAGCATTTTGTTTTCAGCAAGTAGATTTTCTTTGCTCTGATTGTCCGTGCTTATGTTGTCCTAAACAAATAGAAGGTAGAAGACTGAATTAGTACAAGCTAGACGGAACTTGCATTACTTCTGCAACAGGTAAGATTCATTCAACATAGTAAAATTCATTTGAAGCTTTAGTTAAATGTTGCTGCTTAAAATTCAGCTACACTAATTGAAAGACTTCTGTTCTCCACACGTTCAGTTTTCAAGTGTTTAGTGTTGAGGTTGTATAATCCTTGTGTGAGGTTATTATCTCTGTTTTCAAGGAATCGTCTGTTTATTAATAGGATGAATTATCTTTTTTACTTAAGAGATTGTTGCACATTAGTTCACTTTAATCATACTTTTTCATTCTAAAGGTAAAATATTGTGACACTCAAAATGGCTTCTTTTAATTATTAAAAATAAAGATAAAGTTCTTTATTCGTTTTTTTTCAGATTTATTCATTAAGTGTTCAATTTAAGTTTGATTCTTTATTAATTTCACATTACATTACTTTGATTATAAACCTGCTTCTGTTTTGATTAATAAAAGTCTGCTCTTCAAATACTAAAATGTGTTGGTTGTCAACAAATAAAATAAGAGCCATGTCAAAAAGAAAAGTCTTGTTCCAGTTCAGTAGTGAAGACCAGGTGGTGAAAGTCAACCACTTTCAAGTAGCGGTCATGAAATGAGTTTCAGCAAAGAATGAAATCACAATTAAAACAATTTACAAAAAGATTCATATTACCAACTGTAAATAAACCATAGTTAAAATTCAGAAACAAAAATTAGCCAACATTTTCTGCACAAAAACTTTGCAATAATAAAAAACACCACATTTGAATACCTACAGTAGTAATTAAACCTAGATTGTTTTTATCAGCAGGGACAGCAGTGTGATTTACTGGTTACCTTATTAGTCTGTTTCATCTGGTTGAGCTGAGTCTTTAACCTCTCCACCTCCTCCAGAGCTCTGTTCAGACGAACCTCTGCGGCGCTGTGCACGGCTCCTGCTTGTTTGTTGGACCTATTCAGATTTTCTATTTCCTACACAGAGCAAAGGGAGTTAATACAACGGATTTATCTCACATGGGTAGGAAGACGGTGTCAGATTTTACGGTTTGTTATTGAGTCTGTGCCGTCTCTCACACTGGGTTTGCAGTGACACAAACCTTTTTCAATCCAGACACTTGCAGTTGAAGATCATCACATTTTTTGGTTGACTCCTCTGCTAAAGCTCTGTGCTTCTCAATCTGTTTTTGCTGAGCGCTTGTGGTCTTCTGTCCTTTGGCTCGGTCCACCTCCATCTCCTTAATCTTTGCACTGAGTTCAGCATTTTGATTATCCTTGTAACAACAGAACAATAGATATAATATCTATTGTGCAATAGATATAATATCTATTGTGTCTCTTGACACTTCTAGTTAACTTATTGTTCATGTACATATTTCACATTACCTTCCTGTAACATTCACGCGAGAGTTGATCCAGTTCTTCGTGCATGATCCGTAGCTTTGCATTGAGAACCCGCATCTGAGCTTCTGAAACGGCTTAAAAAAACAGAACAATGAGCACATTTACAAAACCAGGAGAAGTGGCTTTATCTCACGGTTCACGTCGTGGCAAAAACAGATTTCTCTTATTTTGATTTAATTTAGGAAGTGACAAAAAAATACAATTTCCAATCCCGGGTCAATATAAAAACACTATTAGTTTTTTGGAAAAGGTTTTCAAACTAAAACATTTATTGTTTTAAAAGGATAGATTTCTTATAAAACAATTAATAAAACAGAACTTGCATATCAAGTTGTTACAAAAAGATGAAGATTGTATTAAAACAGTTTGCTGCTTTTTGGCATGACTTTTATAAGTATTTGCAAATTTTGTTATTTATTTATAATTAACTGGAGTTTACATTACTTAAAGTGATATAAAGATTTACCTGATCCAACATTGTCTCCAGCATTAAGTACATCATGGTCGTCCCCAACAATGTCATGAATGTCAGTGTCTTTCATCTTCTCCTCCATACCACGAATCAATTTTTCTAGAAATAAATCCCCATCTTCAACATCTGCGGACTCATCTGCACGAGACAGGCTTCTGCAATCGAGCAAACAACAATAAAATATCAGAATATTAATGTCAATGATATTCTAAAAAAGTCATGTCCTAGAAATTGTTGCTTAATGAACTAAATAGTTGGGAATGGATTTAGAAACTATATCAAATCCAACTTACACTCTTTTACAGTCAGACTTTTTTCCTTTTGTTCCAGGACGCAGGATGCGTGATATTCTGTGGATGAACAGATAAATAAACAGAAAGACAAGGAGGAAATAAGTTATTTGAATAAGTGATTTTTCTTTCACTGACTTAGTTTGTAAAGTGTATCTCTATTTAGAGGCTGGTCTTTTTCACTGAAATAAATTTAAACCTTTGAACGGGTGGTCAGTGAGAAAATTTGCCTCTAAAAAGTCTACAACCATGTTTGTGTTCCTGAGCCGGAGATATTTCTTACCTTGAATCCTCTTCATCTTCATTGTCTGAAATCAGGAGGGTGGATAACGGCTTTGACGGAACTTTACTCTGTTCTCTCTAAAATAAAAAACAGCAAAAAGAAGTTTCAGTTTTACCACGAGTCAGGTCCTAAACATTCACATTCAACTTTCCCCATCAGTTGAGCTACTGTTGTGACAGATTTAGTAAAATGATGCAAACGGGTGAATAACTTACCATGAGCTGCTCTGCCTGCTTTACTAGCTCTGTTGTTTTGACCTCTAGCTCTGCATTTAAGAGTCTGATGGGAAAATAATTATGGTTAAACATTATTTTATCATAACCATGACTTCTGTGTTGTAAAATTCAATCACTATATTTTGTAGGAAATTCTCTCTTTAAATGTTGAAGGAAAACGGTAACAGTGTTACATCTCTAAACACGACCCCAACACTTCATCCCACATTGCACTATCATATCTACTCTTGTGTAGATTAAAATATGTACCACCATTATTTTGAAACAAATTTTATTAATTGTATTTATTAATTGTGTTGACAGCTCTTGTGTCATGTGTGTGTGAAAAATGTAAAAAAGGAGATTTGAGTGAGTAATTATAAAAATCAGGAAAAAGTCAAGGTAAAGTCATGTAAGTCCGTTAAATAGAGGTCTAGTACACCTGAAGAGTTTCTCTCTAGGTTTGATGAAGGAATGTACTCAATGTGAAGGAGTACAACATTGAGTACAATTGAGTACAACTTCTAACACAAGACACATAATGTCTCAATTACACACTGATTGTGTGTTGATTGATATTTACATGATAATTACTCAAATGAGATTCAACAGTGTTAATTAATCAGAAGGGGTCATTTGATGATCCTACACATGAATGAATTCATGAACAAAATGATCCAAACCAAGCAGAAGAAAGTCTTACTTGTATTTTTCTTCCTGAGCAAGCAGGTGACAACCTCTTTGCTCACCCGTCAGCTTTTTGGGGGGAACAGATGCAGATTGGACCTGGGATCTTACATCAGCTCTCTTAGACCTCTCACTGGTCGAGCTGGCGGATGGACGTCTCTGTTTCTTAACAACAAAACAACACAGAGCAGTAGATTTTATTACATAATCCCCTATGCATACATATTTACTACAAGATATGATATTTCATATTTCACCTTGATTGATGATGGATGTCAACAAACGCATGGTTTAAGTCACCCATATTTTACTTGTATGAGCTGCTGTATGTGCCCACATTTGTTTTGATCCGATGGTTGTTGTGTTACATGTTGTTTGTGACAGTGTTTGTGGATAAAACCACGACCACATGTCAGTGTCTTGTCAATCTTTAACCCTTTGATACGCAACATGGTTTAAAAGTGACCCGGCTAAGTTTTTATAATCTGTATCTTTGCAGGGAATGAATTTCATCTACCAGTATTTCAGGGATTCCCCACTTTACTTGTTTTTATCATCACAAATACATATTAACATTTTTCCTTTATTACTTTAGGAATAAAAATCATATTTGTATCACAACCCTTTAATGCACAACATGGGTCAAAACTGACTCGTAGTCATTACCTGTGTTATTTAATTCAGGAGTGTTTCTTTGCTTTATTTTTGAAATAAATGTATTTTATCATTTAATATTCTAAGTATTGATTAAATATCTTGTTTTGATTATCTCAAATCACTATTTTCCTTTTCTCCTTTCTTACTTTCTAAAGAAAAAGTAAATTTTGTATTTCTATATCACTTTTACACACATAAACAGTTACTATTCACTTGGGAATACCTATAATTAATTTCACACAGCTGCTGTACCACTACTGTAAAAACAATCTTCTGAATAAGTTCAGAGAGAGACTGATATGCCTGTGTTCAGAAACTCTCTGACTACCTACATACTGAATATTAAACATTTTTACTCTATAGATCAAGAGATTTTTCAAAGTAAAGTCCAACATGTGTGCAATCAAATCAGTTCATTTCTGGATATTTCAAAGCTCTATACAAACACTTTGCTCAATAAGTTCAGAGTGAGACTGATGTGCCTGTGTTTAGGACCTCCCTGACTACCTACATACATGAATATCAAAATTTTTTACTGGATATATTTGGAGATTTAAAGTCCAATATTTTCACTGTTTCGAATTTTTCAAAGTTAAGTCCAACATTTACACTGTGAAATAGATCATTTCAGGATATTTCAAAGTACTGTAAAAAACCCTTTGCTCAATAAGTTCAGAAAGAGACTGATATGCCTGTGTTCGGGACCTCTCTGACTACCTACATACTGAACATCAAACCTGTTTTCTGTATAGATTAAGAGAATTTTCAAAGAAAAGAGGACCTAGACTGACATCATAGGAGCCTTCTCCAAAATGAAGAAGGATACGCTAAATAAGCTAAAAAGAAGGAAATGTATACGGGTCACTTGTGACCCATGTTGTGCATTAGAAGGGTTTTGCATAGCTTGTGCATAAAAGGGTTAACAGCACCTGGTTAGAATAAGCCATGATGTTCTACATTAGAGTCCGTGCTAAGGGACGGTCAGCAGCCCCAGTGTGTGAGAAACCTAATCTGTTAAAAAACAACCGATCCGGTTTAAATTTACGATGGAAGCATAAAAACACATGTAAGGGATTAAGATGTAAACCACAACAAACCTGTGAACCGGCGGACTGAGCCCTTTTATTCAAACCTCGTTCAGCCATGGAGACGAAGAGAGCGGAAGCAAACGCAGATCCGGTTGCCTAGCAACTACTCTCTAGTACGGTAGCCCTTGAAAGACATTTTAGGTGGATGTCGTTTTTTTCATACCTTACCACAAGAAGTGAAAGTCGAGTGTTTAACGGATACATATCTTGATTTAACAAGTTGCACGAATTGATATTTGCTTTACAAATGAAGATTTCACGTTCAAAACTCATGACGAGTTTATTGAATATGATGCTTTGTACATACGATTTGAGATAAAACATTTTAAATTGATTGATTGGTCAATTGATAGAAAATTGACCTGTAAATAATGATCTTATCCTTAGACTTCTACATGTTTCGTCGTTTACACCTCTCAAATGGAGAGGGTATGCTTCATTCCTTGTATTTATTATGATAATATTTTTTTTCATTATAATTATTAAAATTATAAAGATCATTAGAGGACAATACAAGACACTGGACATTGTCCCTGGTGATGGTGCACTTTTGGAGGTTTATATTCACTGTTTACAAGATAAGTCAAGAAAATAACCAGCAGATTCAGGCCAATCCACAATGAAAATAATAATAGCTGAAGCCAACAAAATGATTATAAATTAAATCCATAACCCAACAAACTGCAACAGTAAAATGCTGTTTACGTCTGAATGCAGTAATAATCTACTAATGTATAATAGTAACACAGAGACATACAGAGTGGACATACAGAGTGGTTATTTATCCACATTTACTTTCGAGTTATTTTTGGTAGTCGTCACTTCACTGATTGTACTTAAATATTTACTTAAATGTTTGCAAAGCAGTACATTTCCTTTCCTACAATATGATATTAGTCCTTTTACTCTTATAATGATTGGCAAACCTCCTGCAACACTGATTTACATATAGCACAAAACAATACTTCAGTACAGCACTAGAGTAAATGTACTTCTTCCGCCCAGCCACACGATGACATTTCTTTTTGTTTTTTTGCTGGGCTGAACTGGCACCATTTACATCTATAATATGAATAACACCCATATACACACTCATAATAGCATGCTCAGTAATGTCCCCTACTGACATGTTTACATGTCTTAATGTGGAGGGGGTGCTGTCGGTGCGCATGCGCCTGTCCCGCGGCTTCTACTCAGTATGCACATGCAAAGAAATCCCACAACGTGAGGGGCAGCGCACCGGAGGGACGAGCCAGTAGTTCTGCAGCTGCCTGGTCTCTGTTTACACCTTTACTCATATCCGTGCACCGGCTCGGGCCTGACAGCGGCGCGTAGCTTCGTTACACCGGCTCTTCAAGTCACCAAGTGTCGGGGACCCGGAGGGAGCGATGTCGGAGGAGGAGGGCGGGTTGGCAATAACAACAACACGGCGCGCTGCTGCCGCTGCTGCCGCTGCTGCTGCTGTCCCGTTAGCATCACAGTGTTCTTCGGTCCATGTCGTTTAACCGCGCCGGGCCAATACACCCGTCCACGCCTCCAGTCCAGACCCGTCCCGTCCCGTGCCGAGGCCCGCCCTGATGGCCGAGGCGGACCCCCAGCAGCAGCAGGCGGACCGCGGGGCGGGGAGCCTGCCCGGCCTGCTCCTCCCCGGGCTGCAGGGCGCCGAGGCCAGTGCTCTGCAGCTCAGGATCAAGAACTCCATCTGGTGAGGACGTGTGCACATGTACTACTGTGCACGGTTTGATTATACAGAAATGAATCATTGGCCTATAGCAAGCTGGTCCCAATAGAGAGAGTCATCGTCTCTGTCAAGCGACTTCACGCTGCACAGATCGTTAAACCACGTGGGGACATGTTGTGATTTTGGGCTGTTTTTACACTCAATGACAGGAGATGGGGGTGGATGAGGTTTTTAGACCTTTGACTTGAATAAAAGTAGCAAGATCAACATTTGATAATACTCACAAATGTTTTCTTAAGCTTAAAAATAGTAGTAAAGTAGTAGTAGTAGTAGTAGTAGTAAAGTATCACCAATAAGGTCCGTTGATAAAAAACCTTTCTTACACTGTTGAGATTTATTTTTTGGACCAGCTTAAAATAATAACTTTAATAAGCAACACACAAATTAATTAAATAAGTTGATATTTTCAAGTTCAGTTGTTGCCAACTGAAGTGTTGTCAAGTTGGTCAATTATTTTATCTGTGTTGTTATCATTATGATTGTTATTCTTTTGTTGTTGTTTTATTGGATAGTGTAGGTATTTTTCAACAACATAGCTTCATATCATACAAACTGAATTTATACAAGTCACTCCAGGAACTATAGGTAAATTCAACTAAGTAAAGATGACAATATATCCTTCTAAAATAGAGGGGATAAAAAGTATTAAATGTCAGAAAATGTCAAAGAGCATTCAAGTACAGAGCTTGACTAAATGTGCAGTCAAGTTCACCCTCCTCTTCCTCCTCTTCGCTTAACACCTGCCTCCATGAATTTTCTTGTGAATTGATTTGTTAAATACATCAGCACAGTAACGATCATCTACTCTCTGTCTGACTGTTTTATTTACTGTGTTCCATCTATTTCCATCATCAACTATGAGTGACACTTCAAAACCAACTTACTGATGTTAAGTCGGTTGGATTTTTAAGTGTAATCATGTAATTAAGGGGACACGGGTCAAATAGTCACCTTAGAATCAAGCTGCACCATATTTCACCACCTATAGATGTCAGTCTTTTAAACATGCCAGATTGTTTGAAGTTTCAAGTTTACTGGATTCTTCCCTGACTCATACCAAGTTTTATGTCCTATAATCTTGCTTAAAATCAAACAAACAAACAAACAAACACACACTCTGTTTGCACAATGTCGTGCAGATGGCTGTGATAAGAGCTCGGGAGACATGTGTAGGCTTGTATGTCCTCGGCGGAGGAATATGCGCTCTCGTGCCACTCTAGTTTAAATATCAAATAGTAATAAAATGTCAAAAGGCAGAATTATCGGAAAGGACAACAGTTCAGAGTTGAAACGTCTGCCCGAAATACCAAGACAGAAACCTTGTGCACCACTTGTGCCAGATTGTCAATAACATATTGAGATATTGACAATCTGTCTCTCTCCCTCCATCTTTACCCTAAGAGGATTTGAGCATAAATATTGGCATTCACCTCAGCGACCTGCCGCTGAGTGGTTTATGGTAGAATGAGAACGTCTTAGGCAGGGTCAGCAGGTTCATTTATAATTACACTATCACCCTGTTTTCATTTGAAATAATGGTTTGTAACTAAGTGCAAATACAGAGTTGTACTGTTCCTGCTGGATCTCATGTAGACCTACAGTGCACCTGGAGAGTATTGGGAGTTAAAGGATCTCTTCAAGTTATTTCCTTTTATTTTCTAATTAAAGTCCCTGTGAACACCTTTGGATGTGTTTCAGTGAACCTGACAAATCCGCCTCACAAACAGCCTAATGACAGCCTCTCAGCACCGGGCCTCCTGGTAACAGTGAATTAAAGTGAACTGTTCTTGTCATGGCTTAGAGTCATCTCCTGATTCTTACCTGCCCCGTGTCTTTAAGTGTGACCTACCTTCTGTCTCACAGTCCACCAGGCAACAACCTGATCTGTCTGCAGATTAGGAATTAGTCCTAGAGAAGTTGTTCATGAATGCTTTGACCCTTTGTTGTGTTGCACAGCTCTGAATCATCTCAAGCTTGTTTTAGCTGAAATAAGGTGTCTTTCATTGGACCGTGTATTCCATTTATCTACTTGAGGTGTCCTTACTTTAAAAATACTGATTGACAACTTATTTTGCCTTTTCCTTTTGCATTTATTTATGTACTTTATATACTAGTTTCTATTTGTTGTAAAATTTGTATAGAGGACATGAGTCTAACCCTATGGATAAGTTCAGGATTCACAATGAAACATTTGAGATCAATACAGGTATATGGGTAAATATGATGATGATATATGATTTTGTTTTTTTTGCTTTTCTTTAAATAGTTTACATTCACAGTTGTTTTGTAATATTATTCATTTGAGATAAGCTTTAGTGGATTTTACCAGCGAGTGAGTGTTAAAATCCTTCTGTCTGAGACAATGTTACCGCGGCGCTCGTCTCCCTCTTTTTACATATGACAACATGTGTTCCCAATGGTGGGATACATGACCTGAGAGATGCTGAAGGGAGGGTCGTCTCATACCAAACATTCCTTTGCTTTATAAATAAATAGACACAAGGGCTCATGTTACACCAGCTTCATACTAATTCATACTATGTCTGTATTTTGCAGCAAATCTGTTCAATCAAAAGTGGAAAACATCCTGGTGAGTAATTCTGACATGTTATTGATCTATGGATTGCATTTTGAATTAACCTTTTTAAATCTCCTCAACAATAAGTAATAATAGCTATAAGTCATTTGATTTTGATGGTAATTTACTTGGGGCTATCATGTGTAGAGCTGAAGTCTCATTGTTTTGTTATTAGTGGAAATCTTTTCTGGCAGTATATCAAATGACAGCAAATGTTTTAACAGCAGCTTTTAAGATCGACCTATATAGATCTGAGCATAAACTGTACTGAGTTCCAAAGGTTGTCTGAAGCGATGTCTCAGGGCTCTATAAGGTCAATCCAGTCTTTGTAATTCAATTCTTTAAATCATGGAGGTCTTTTATCTGTACTAATATCCACTAGCTTAGAAGAGTACGTTTTATGTGTTTATAAGTTTATGTGTGCCTAAAACTCAATCAAAAATGTTGGTGATGTGACCAGCGAGTTCACTGATGTGCATCGAAAACCTTTGAATGGTGGCAACATGTAATTAACCTGTGTGAGCCAACTCATCAGATGGTTAACTATGCCTAGCTGTCATAGACCAGTGTCATGTTTGTCACCTCTATAAACAGAGTATGATTCATATGTTGCACCCCCTATAGGTCGAAGGTAACATTGCGAAAGAATATTAGTTAAAAATGAAGTCAAGAAATCCGTTCAGCCAACCTTACTGATCACAGTCTTTATTAAAACCCAATAGGAGGAAGATGTTGGAAGGAAGAACAGCAGATATCTTAAATTATCTTTGTTATTACCAGTTTTAATTGTCAAAGTGATTTAAAGACCTTTAATTACAAAATATGTTTCAGTTATTATCGTATATGGAAAAGACAACATCTAACAAAACCTCATATTAAAGAAAAAACTGACAGTGAATTTTTGGTATTTTTGTTTGAAAATTATTTCTAATAATAATAATTTTCTAAATAACTGGTGATTGATTTTCTTTCACTGTACTTGTCAGCAAAGTTGGACCTCCCTTTGTTGTTCAATGACAACTTAAGCAATATTTTTTAGAAAATAATGTGTGCAACTCAACAGAGTGAGACAGTCTGTCCTCTCACCAGAGCTGTAGCCGACATGTTGAATCTTAGATATATAAATATTATTTCTTTACTAGAATTATGATAAATTTAAATCACTAAGTGTAGTGAAGATCAATCGTAGATTCAGTTTAACTTAACAGAGTAATAGTACCATGTTTCAGCTTTTAATAAATCCAACCTTTATTAACCAAACCAAGGCTTGTGGACGTTAGCTTTGCCTTCTGTTGTCCTTATGTAGCCCAATATATCTCTAATATATCTTTCTTTATATATAATGAATGATGTCATGTAGTTGTTTATATAGACTAGTTTATCTGGTCTTATCCCGGCCATGCCTTTTAAAAAAAGTTGTAACCCTAGATCCAGTCCTGTATCCTGTGATCCACCACTGCTGATGATTCTCAGGCACGCTTCATTAGTCCATACACTCCCATATTAATGAAATGAGGACCTCAAGGGCTGGGCAAAAAAAAAGGCAATTATTTTCGCAATATAATAAGTATAATTTGTAATAATTTATAAAAAATCTAACATATATTGAAATATTACTTATATCATTGTGTAAGTTAGGAGATATAACACATTATTGTTCTACCTCAGATTTGTGTTTTGCTGTTTATTGAGTGTTTGTCATTCTCTGCTCAGACTGCAGACTTTAAAACCACGACTTTAACTCAGGAGGTAAAATCAGTCTTTAAACTTAAAACAAATAACAATGTGACATTTATCATGATAATTATCAATAGCAAAAAAGTTGCAAAAAATGTTAACTATTTTGCTTATTAATCTTCTGCATTTTGAATGAACAAATACACAATAAAAGGCAAGTCTGAACTTTGAGTTTAAACCAGTCCTGTCCTGAAATAACCAACATAACTTAAAACTGCTTGAAAACAGCATAACATTTCAACTTAGCAAAAATGTATCCTGATCCATTGAATTGATATATGCAGAGTAATTTATGCCAGTTAGGAAAGAGTGTGCGTTCTGAATAAAGGCACAACAAACCTGTCAGACATATGATTATGGAGCAGATATGTTATACCCGTGACATACAGGAACTGGTGAAGACCCAAATGCAGACATTCTTGAGGACAGATAAACAAACAGAAGTCAGCAGTCAAAATGGTAAAGTAAATTCCCAAAGAAAAGGCAAAGTATAAAAATACAAAACTTGGTCATTAAACTTGTGAAGAAACACTGGGAAACACTGACAAGTCGACCAGGAACCTGACAAGACAATTGTCTGCGTGATTGGGGAAACACAGTCCATAAACACAAGAAGTCCAACAAAAGATCCATAAAAAATTCAAACAGGCCACAACAAGTTCCAAACAAATCAGAAGTGCAAAAAGTGTCCTCAATCGGTCCGAATAGGCATCGCAAGTCGTTCAAAAGTTCAACCTAAGTCAGAATCAGGGCGATTACATGGATTGATCCAGAGAACATAAATATTTGTAGGAGGTGAAAAACTAATGAATATGAATCAGCTGATTTTTAATATAAACGGAATTTTTAACCTTAAATCATTTATCAGAGAATTGGGACCAAGATGTGTAATTAGAGGTACGTTGTAAAATAAAGACGTAAGTGGATTTGTGGCACTCGCACCTTTTCCCAGAAGACATTTTGACACGTGAAAGTCGTAAAAACCACCCGTGTAGATGATGAAGTGAATGATGGCTGGATTCCATTCAGCTGCTTCAGTTTCAGGCTGCATGCTGACTCACTGTCACACTGTCATGAATGACTTGCATTGAAATGAGCGGATGTGACCGTTGTCATGAGCACCTGTGCTTTTCTTACTGTCACATGTCTAAGTGATTGCTGCTGTGAAAAGGGCCTCAGACATATTGTAGGTGATTACCGACTTCTGTTTCTCGTTACTTATCAATTAGTATTTGAGCCTGCACACATTTAGTTTCAAGGTAAACTGAGTTGAAGGGGGAATAGAGTTCACCGCGCAGGACCGAGGACACTTGTTACATTACATTGACAGTCCAAGTCATCAGAGCAGGACGTGAGTCAGACTGAAAAGGCAGAGGATGTCCTCTGGATGATGCACTAAAAAGATTCAGGGAAAAGGATTGTGAGCTCATTTATGAAAATGATGTGTATTCTACTGGTATTGCTCAGTGTCAATGACCTGTAGTTCCCACACGTCAAAGATGTTAATGAGAAGAGATGAGCAGCATAAAGTTTATTCCGAGAGGCCATTGAAAGGGGTGGACATGTCCTAGTGGAGGAATGTGTTGGCAGTGTGTGTGCATGTGTGTGTCTGTGCCCTCCCCGTGCAGCAGGCCGTCCTGAGAGAAGGGCGGGAGGCGGGAGGGTGGCAGGAGTTTGGATTTCACCTTACAGGCTATGCAGGAGTCCGTCTCTGTATCTCTGTCTGCAGCTGTTTGTGCTCAATGTGTGCTCATGTTTGTGTGTCTCAGTCTGTGCAGCTGTATGAATGCATGCAGTATGAAAGTCAAAATGAATCTCCTCAGTCCTAGACCAACTGTTGTTTATGATAAGGTGCAGAGCTTGACTCATATGATGCCCACAAAGCAAAGTCCTCGTCTCATCAGACCATCCAACCTTCTTCTACGCGCTTTCTGTCAAACTATAGCTGAGATGACTTGCAACTGTTTTGTCTCTTTCTTTTCAATCTTAGCCTTTAAAGTTTAAAAGTCCTTCAGAGGGTTCTTGATAGCTTTCCTCACTGGTCTCCTTTTTGGATGCTCAGTTTTTTAGGATAGGCTGCTGTCGGCAGATGCATGTGCATTTACGTGTTGTTTGAATAATCTAAAAACATTTAGGTACACAAATTTTCTACCGTCCTAACTTTATCAGATTATTAGGCTGTAGGACATACCAGGATGCTCCTTGGATGACAGGCGTTCACGTTCATAGTCTTGCATCATCATTGTAGGTTTTGCTACAACACTGGCACACAAAAGCTCAGACCTCCAGATACAGATGCACTCATACTATACAGTCAATGGAAACAGATCTCCATTCGCTTATGTGACCGGCTGCACCGCCATCATATAAATGTGTCATATTAACGATAATGAATACTTGAAGGCTCACAAGTATTTTGCATTTTATTTTGAAAATTAAGTGAAATTATCTTTTAGAGATCTGTTGTTACTTTGACATAAAATTGTATTTCTCAGTCGATTCATTTGAAAATGGCACATTAATTCTTCTTTGACTCAATGCTGTAAAACAATAAAATACTAAAATTTTCCGTAAGGCTGAAAACCTTTTATAGGAACCATATTCACTGGGTTGGCTCACACGGGTTAGGGCTCGGCAATACATACCATATGATTTGTTAAAGTTAATAAAAAAGTTTCACTTTGTGGTGGTGAGGCTGATTTGCAGCATGACTTCTCCATAGATCAGCACGTAAAACCCCAGCAAGGGATTGAAATGGTTCGGACCTCACAAGTTACGATAGGAAAGGTGTATCCTACTGTATTCCATCAGAAGCTTGTCTTTGATTAAATGATTAAATACTTAGTTAATGAAGGTTCTTAATCAAAGGCAGGTCAGGATGTGTATTTCCTCAATCATCTTTCGTCAAGATCCATGGATTATTCTCTGAGAAATCAATAAAAATGTTGAATAACATCCTATCTAGTAATATTAAAGAAAGTGAAACAATAAGGATTGATGGCTTCTTCCATGGGTCATGCCCCCCCCAACCCTCCACAAAGTGCCAAGAAAATCGGTTGAGTAGGTCTTGTGTTATCCTGCTGACAAACAAACAACCTTCTTGGCTGAGGTAACTGTCCAAGAATAACTCCAACTTGCGTGTGTGTTCTTCAGGTGTAAAATAACCATGTCCGATTTTAAAACCACAGCAGTAGATGATTTTGGGCTGATGGAAAGAAACATTTAAAAACGCTTTTCATTTCCTTTCCACAGCAAGATGTCGAGAAGTTCTCAGACATTGAAAAACTCTACCTCTACCTTAAGTTGCCTTCTGGTCCGAGCAGCTGCAGCAGCACTGAGAAGAGGTAAAGCTTCACCTGCTCTCTGACAGGATTTACAGATAAATGGACTCTGGAATAACTTTACAGGATTTTTCATTGAGTCTGCCAGACAGTTTTTATTTGCTATATGATGTGAATAATATAGAACGGCATAATTGTTCATCAGTGATCCACATCTTTTCTCAGTGACCAGAGTGCCCTGTCCTCAAGCCGCACTCAGCAGATGCATGCGTTCAACTGGATTCGCAATCATTTAGAGGAATACCCGGAGACATCTCTCCCCAAACAGGAAGTCTATGATGAATACAAGTAGGTTTTTCTTTTCTGTCATCACACACATTTACAATCATTCTATTTTTTTCCATAACTAAACAATTTCAGGCTGAAACTTTAACTTTCCAATTAAAATAAAACGCACAGTGAGAATGAAAGTATCAGTCTATTTTCTTAATGAAGAAACAATATTAATGTTTATTTATTTCATTCTTTATCTGTGATGTTTCACCTCACGGCTCCTCGTGTTCAAGTCTCTTTCTCCACTAAACTGCTGCCGGCTAAAGCGTCAATATAAATAGACGGCGCAGGCATGAGAATCACGGCAGCATGTGCTGGTAATATTAGAATGGAAAGTCTGAGACAGTCATTGAAATGCTCTGACAGTGTTATGTAACTGTCTTTTTAACTCCACCAGAACAGAAATACAGTGGCCCCCAGAAATATTGGCGCCTTTAGGATTGACAGGTGAAAAGGCTTCAGAGAAACATAATGTGCTGCACTAGAAAACAATAGGAACAGTTTCTTTTGAATGAAGTAATCATATTAAGTCTATCCGATCATTTTAATAATTCATGACACCACTAAAGTATTTCTAAGGGAGTTATTATCAAAGTAAATGAGAAGAATTTGTATCATAAGAACTCACTTAGATGACAAAGACAAATGACTACAGTTTATACATACATCATGTTTATACATACGTGTATCTGTGTGGTACATACTTGGGATACATAAAACGATTAAGAACACTGAATGTTAGATGGGAAAACAGATGACGTACAGTGAACCGTAATAAAATAATGTCAGATGTGGCTGTCAGTTTAGTTTCAACGCATCTCATCTTACAAGTTTGTCCAACTGTAAATCGCTGTTACAACTTAATTGTGGGAATTCTGTCTTTATGTTTACCTATAAAATAACATAATAATGTGTCTGGTGCTGTGGGTACATTGGGTTTCTGGAGCTTTCACTGAAAGATGCTCAAACAATATAATGTGCCAAGAGGACCTACAGAGGCAAGTGATCAGTCTCTGACAGTTGGTCAATTCATTTAATCCCTTCTTAGGATAAAGATATTTGTTGTGGCTCATTTTGTTATTTCAAAGCAACCTGGTATCTATAGGAACATCTATACTTGTACTATGACTTTGATTTAAAATTCAAGGTATTTGCTGTGATATGGTTGAAAACTGACTGATTCATCACATTAACTCTGCCTGCCTTGTGTTTCAGGAGCTTCTGTGACAATCTCAACTACCACCCGCTGAGCGCTGCAGACTTTGGGAAAATGATGAAAAACGTCTTCCCGAACATGAAGGCGCGTCGACTTGGCATGAGAGGAAAATCTAAATATCCTTCGGTGGAATGGATTGTGCCAGTCTGGCCTCTGTCTCTGGTCACAGACCATCTGCTGTTGCAGTTCATAAGCCCCTCTCTAAATATAGATGTGAAATGGAATAAAGTCCCCTCTCTGCCTCGGAAGCACAAGCATAATACAGAGACGCACAGGGAGTCACTGTGATCTTGACCTTCATGACTCATTCATGATTTTAAAACGTTTCTTTTGTGACCTTTAATCTATCAGAACTGCTTGATTATAACATGATCATTTTAAACTCAGAGGTGTTGAATGTACCAATCATTTACGATATTATCCTGTATATTGGCAGCAGATGTAAATGTTCTGGAATCACATGTTTTTCATCTTAACACCAGTTCACATATTGCTATAGTGGATTAAGGAAGAGACCCTTTGTTCACATGCCATCGTTACCTGCTCTGGATCTCCATAAATCACCAGAAGGAGTAAGAACCTTTACAGCCTTCTTATAAATATTGCAGAATCATTTTAAGTGTCTCTTTGTAAATAACATCTTATCTAATGTGTGTAGCTGCAGTGTGATGTCCTGGAGTCACCAGGTCAGCTCAGCAGCATCAAGGAGGAGGTTCGGTTTGCAGCCTGTGACCTGGTGTGTGAGTGGGCCCAGAAGGTGCTGAAACGCCAGTTTGATGCCGTGGAGGATCTGGCCCGCTTCCTCATCGACAGCCACTACATCAGCAACAAGTCTCTGGCAGCTCTCACCATTGTGACCGGCACAGCCACAGGTAGCACTCCGGTTCTGCTGCTGGCCTCATGCTGTGCGGTTTTAAACTGTAGTTGGAAAACGACATCTAGTGGCAACTATCTGTCAGTGCAGTTACTGACTTCAAATGTATATTCAAGCTCCGTGTGAGAGACCTTTGCAGTGAAGTTCCATTGTAGCAAAAATAAAGTAGTTAAATAAGAAATAACACACAACGGTGAAGTGCCACAAAAAACTTCCAGTGGCTTCTTAGTTCCAACGTATTAAGTTACACAAATAACTTAAAACCAACTTAAAACAGAAGCGACTCAAAGAACATAAATTAACCTTTATAACCTTAACCTTAATAGAACCAAACCAACCAAAGCGCTGCCGGCTTATTCGCTTTTCAAGTTGTGTTTAAACCAAATATTGTGTTTCAAGCCTATATACACATATTATTTCAACTGGGGAACCACATGTCAGAGGAGTCAGATGCACAACTCAGACCGGCTTAAGAGCGACAGCAGAGTAAACAAACCCCGGAAGACTAAGAATAGAAAAAAGGGAAACAAGGCTGTAGCACTGGACCCTAGGCTAAGGAACTAAGACGACACAGCACTGTGACTGAATACGCTATTGGAGGAGACACGTGTTACATATTATGGCAGAAAAGAGAATCAGGACAGTGTGAAAGACATAAGGGCGGGAAGTGAGATTTGAAACAAGAGGTGATGTTAGTGACGTCAAACAAAAACTAAGAAACACAAGAGTGAGAAATAATGAGATGTGACTAAATGTTTCCCGACAATTATTAGCGGTGGAAGTAATCAGATCATTTACTTAAGGAAAAGTACCAATGTCGCTACATCTAATGTCCTCCTGTTTTATTTCTCTAGAGGTTAAGACTCCACAGTCTGCATCAGCTTTCATCCCCACTGCTGAGGCTCACTCCTTCCAGCCTCACGTGACGAACCTGTCGTCACCTTCTGTCGATGCGAAGCAGCAGCTCCAGAGGAAGATCCAGAGAAAACAACAGGAACAGAAGCTGCACTCTCCTTTACCCGGAGAGGGACAAACCAAGAGATCAGAGGAAAGTGTGCCTTCAGGTAGCCCCACACCTCCGTCACCTCAGCCAACCATAGGCATTGTGGTCGCTGCCGTCTCCAGCCCCATCACGGTGAGAAACAGGGCTCATATGTTACTTAATGAATAATTTTGTAAATATCAGTAGAGTCTGACTGATGTAAAACAAAAAGATAACGGTTAGCTGTTACACGTTCACTACCTTCATCTACTTGCAGGTTATAATATAAAATTCTGTTCTACTGCTTTCTGATGGAGCTTCTTTCTCCACAGGTTCAGAGAAGTGGGCAGCTGATGTCCCCAAGTCCGGTGGGAACAGTTGAGAGCAAAGCGCTTCCCTTCAACTTCCAAATGGTGACACAGCCGATGACACGGAGCCCAAAGACCCTGCAAAATATTCTGCCCAGTCCAACGGGAGAACGCACGGCTCGGCAGCGCTACGCTCAAATCCTGCCCAAACCTTTAGCCACGACCTCTATCACTTTGCACTCACCCTCTGCCATGATCATTGCCAACAGCCCGATTAAAACTGTGATGACCACGTGTCATGTCAGCCCAGTCAGTTTGGTCAAGATGACGGCCATATCGTTGGCACCCAACAGCAGCACCACCACCACGACCTTCACAAACGCGACCCTGCGGTCAGCATCTGCAGGGATCAGCACTTCCACTGTTGCAGAAGACATCAGCTCTAATCAAACCACGAGAAGCGCTTCTGCTGTCCCAATGCTGGCCCCGGTGGCCTGGCAAGGGCAGACAGCTGCCGCTCACAGCATCGATGTTGAAATGGAAGTCGAAGCAATACATCAAAATAGCCAAATGCAAAATCCTAGCAGTCTCATTTTGACTCAAGGGGCAATGGCAAATAGAAGCATAGGGGCTGTACAGAGGGCCGCCAGTGTTCCTATTCCTCAGACGAAAGGCTTCCTGGTTCTGGAAGAAACATCTCTCACTAAATACAATGGAAAGTCCTCCTTATGCACTTACGCTACGGCAGAAGTCGAAAGCAGCAATAGAAGCACCAACAATACAAGCACTTCGCACTTGACTCCCTCCCCTCAGAATACCAGCTCTGTTTCGATACTGAACACCAGCGGAGCTCCTTCGTGTCGGGACAGCTGTGGTGTGACACCAACAAAGGAAAGTTTCCTGTCCACCAAAAGCCTAAGGAAACGCTCTAGCGTCAGCCCAGAACCTTCCCCAGTCAAAAGGGTTTTTATGCCCCAGCAGCCTGTAGGGGGCACTGCTGCTCTTGGATATGGCATCAGAAAGCCAGTCGGTTATTTCTCCAGGCTGGGAGCTCCGACTCGACCCGAAAGTGCACCGGCCACCAGGGAGGTGGAAGTGAGAATGAACTCTGTCTCTACCACTCCAGTCCATTCACTCTGCACTTCCTCTTTCAGACCCAGTGGCTTTTACTCTGTTGCCAACACACAGAGCTCCATCCAGAGGAAAAACACCACCACTGTTTTGGAAAATAGCAGCTCAGTCAGTCACGCATTAACACAGCAACAGCAGGGGCACACAGTGGCTAATGTGCATGTCATACCTAATAACCCCAGCTTCCAGCAGCACTCAGGTGATGGGAGGATCTCAAACTCCACCACAGGAATCATGCAAGGAGCTCAGCAGCAAAGCTACACCCAGTCCAACCCTGCCAACGAAACCTTAGAGTTTTTGAGTCAAGTGTCATCGTCCAATCATCTCCCTATGCAGACAGACATGGACTACTTTCCCTTCGATGACGATGTGACTCAGGACAGCATCGTGGAGGAGCTGGTGCAGATGGAGGAGCAGATGAAGCTCAACAGCCTGCGTGGGTTCGGAGTCACAATGCAAGGCAAGCAGCACGCGGTGCCGGACAACGTTATGTCCACTAATCAGTCAATGACTGCTTTCTATCACGCTGCCAACCACAGCGGCAACCCAATCCATACACCAACCCCGACACCCACTCCCACACCAACGTCAGAGATGATGGGAGGAGCTCAAGGCTTCACCGGCGAGAGTCCCTGCTCCCACATCGCCTCCACACCCCCCGTGGACAGCGCGCTGGGAAGCAGTCGTCACACCCCACTCGGTACTCCACACTCCAGCTGCAGCAGCAATGTGCCACCCAGTCCGGTGGAGTGCAGGAATCCGTTTGCTTTCACGCCCATCAACTCCAGCATTACTGGTTTCCATGACTGCAGCACTGTCTCCAGCAGCCCCGTCAAGCCCATGCAGAGGCCGATGGCCACCCACCCAGACAAGACCAGGCTGGAGTGGATGAATAACAGTTACAACAGCAGCAGTGAGAGTTTAAGCAAGTCAAACAGTGGAATGGGAATACTCCCCGGTTATCAAGGCCTGATAGATGACCATTTTCAGAAACCTCATGCCTTTGCCGTCCCTCATGCGCGGTACCACGACAGCAGCTTCGGCCGCTTGACTCCCATCTCTCCTGTGCAGCAGCAGGTAGCTAACATGACCAACATGACCAAGCAGGAGGGTTTCGCTGTACCTGCCCCACTGGATAATAAAAACACCAACGCACCCACTACAAATTTCCGCTGTCGCAGCGTGAGCCCCGCGGTGCATCAGAGGAACTTCTGCGGAAACAGCGCCCATCCCAACGTCCTTCGTTCAGTGGTGTCTCCCTATAATTCTCCTGTGACTCCTGAGATGTTGAACATCTTTGCAAACAGCCAGACTAATCTTGGGATGAGCAGCATGGCCCAGCGGAGCCGCTCAGTGCCGCTCAACATCATGATGCAAACTGAGGTCCGTCCCATGGCAGGCCAACAATGCAACAACAAAAACCTTGGCAGTGTCCTTCTGAGCAAGCTGGACAGTGACAGCGACGATGCTCTGCGGGGTATAGGCATCAGTAATTTACCCTCCAGCTACACTGCGCGCATGAACCTCACTCAGATCCTGGAGTCTGACCCAAGCCTCTCCTGCGCTGACAACCACCTCAGCATGATGACCTGTGACACCACCAGCCCCTGCAAGCTGCAGAGGCCAGATTACCTCATCGAAAGCGCCATTAATGAACCAATGCATTTCTCTGCAAGTGAGAGCCTAGTACAATCTGCCTCTAGACAGCATCAGCAGGCCCAGTCTATGATGTTAACTCTGAACCAACAGCAGCAGCAAGAAGAACTGCATCAGCATCAGCACCTGGACTTCAGCAGCACCGTCAACGACCTCCTGACAGACCACAGCCTCGCTGCCGGGGGTCAGCTCGTCGAACAGGCGTCAGAGCTGACTACAGGCGGAGCAGACTTCCCTTGTGAAATCAGAATGACGTCAGAGTTCTCCAGTAGCATCAACGACCTCAATGCATTGGATTCAAACCTTCTGTTTGACCCCAACCAGCAACAAGGGCAATATCAAAACACTGCCCCAGAGGAGATGGTGAATGAGCCGCTGTTTCAGCACATCAGCAGCGAGACGGCTCATTCGAGTGGACTTGACTGGCTGGAAAGCAAAGATCAAACAACTGTTGGATTGATGGGTTGAGAACTGAGCTTTTTTTGTAAATCTTATCATTTTAACTTGGAGTTGCTGTTTGTTTGTACTTGTTTTCAGGCATTTACACCTAAAATGCAACAATGGACACAGTGAGGTTTGTCCAGTTTAAGTGCCAGGCTGAACTGCAAAGATGCTGCAACACACTGATCAAAATGCAAATCACAGAACATCACTTTATACTGTTGTATTAAGTGCAAGAAAAACTGTGGTTCCTGAACACACCTAATCCTAAATCTGTTTTATTATGTTGTGTTTGAGGTTTCACGACAGAATCAACTCTTAAAAGTTCCATATAACCGATCCATGAATTATGCAAGAAATATGGAAATTGATAATATTGATCAAAATATACTTTTACAACAATATTTCTGTAATCAAAGGCATTACAGTATCTAATTCCTCTGAGTATCGGAGATGGAAATGGAAGCATCAAACAGTCGTCAGTCTGCTTTCAGTGCAGCTGAAAAAGATCAAAACAATCCGACATGTTAAAAATATACAAACACTTAATAGAAAAACAATTTTATGACAAAAATGCAGCAAAATGCATCCATGTAAATCCATTAACTATATTATTATGGTCACCCATCACCCATAATTAATATTATGCTAAAGAGTCTGCTTGGAGCTTATTACAGAATTAAATTTATCATATCCTCATTTCTTAAACTTGGATATGCTTTTTTTTATTATCACAGATTTTGAGCCTTGTCCGAATCAGACTAAGTTTTACTTGATGTCAATACTAATAATATTTGGCCTCTGTGTGCACATTGCTTTATTAATATGTCATATTTTTTGCAAAATTTGAATGAAGTTGTCTTGAAGATATTTATAAAGCTCTAATGAATCCCTTTAATTTATATGCAAATCTTTTGATAATTGTTTTATATAGATATATTTCCAAATATCAGCAATACACTTTATGCAAAAAAAACAAAAACAGATTAATGTCAAAGAAATACACAAGTTGTCAAGTGTGGAAACATTAAGCCGAGAGGGAAAGCCTCTGACTTGCAATGAGGTCCTAAAAATAGCTTTAATTATGGATCTTTATAGATGGCATGTGTATGGTCATATTGAGATGGATTATGTGATATCTTCAACATGTAGAGAAAGATGAGGCCTCAACCACTCGGAGAAAGGGAAACCACGTACCTAAGACTTCACTTAAAGCCCTTGACGGAAGGTTCCTGCACTTTGAAAGTATGAATCTTGTGTTAAAATAAGAATTATTGGAATTTTTAAATAAAAATGAAATAATAGCCATTTTTCTTAGAGCTGAACTTATTCACACAGTGTGCCAATAACTATTTGAATAAGTAGGTAAAAAAAAAGTTAAAAGTTAAAGAAACTAACTACTAACTCATCGTAGTGCACTGACAATCTGCAATACTTGAGATTCTTTCGAAAAATGCACTGTGTTTGGTTTGGATGAATATCGTCACTGCCTGTAGCAGACCAGCCTCTTCCACTGGTGAAGAGTCGTGTCTGAAGAAGGGATGCAACCAGCGATTTAAAGGTGCTTCTGCGGGTTTTTGGATCCTGAGCCTTAAGTCCATCCATACCAAAGACTACCTTTCAAATATAACCTGCAATAACATGTACTAACATCTCTGGTGTCTGTTACTAAGTGAAACATGTGGGATTATTGCAGCACTGGAAAAACATTTGTTTCTAAAACTCATATGAGGATTTCTACGTTTACTATCAATAAGGCTTTTCTAAGGCAAAAAACACCAATTCATTCATGAATTGTTTCTCTGTGTGTTAGCGTTAGGTCCCTGAGTGTACACTGTTGGTCACACAAACCTTATTGTTGTCAGTGTGGCCTGTTTGTCTTTGTGGTTATTTATTCAGAATGTGTTGTTTGTACAGAAGGTATAACCTTTAAAACCATATAATCCAGTGTATCCACAATAATCGACTTGCACCGTTTTGTAGCAGACAGTATGTTTTAATTGTGTTGCATATTACCACCCATATACACCGCTTATTTTGTCAACATGAGTTGTTCAATATATGAGGGTGAATAATGAATATGATTTTTTCTTTTTTATCCTCAAGATTCAGCTTGTTCTCTAAAACAATTTAGAACTGGATCTTTTTTGCAGGGATTTATCCCCAAAAAGATTTGCACATGGTTTTAAAGTATAAAATAATTACATGGCGCAATATCAATGCCATATATATTGAATAGGCAGTACATTGAATCTTTGAGTGTGTTGATAAATTGATGTTTTATACAGATTACAGAGGTTTGAACTTCTGGAAAAGCAGATTGTATCATTTTAATATATAATCTCATTTTGAGTCTAATTTAATATTGAGTTATCGAGAAAAGGATTCTTATTTTATTCAGCTTTTGGATCTTTTCTCTCAGTTTTGATGTTTAACTTAGTCTGTGGAAACGAGTGCATTTATGTCATTACCTCTGAAGTTTGTGTTTGATAAAGCCGTTACCCTTCCTCTTGTTGTGAGTAATTCAGAGCAGTAGAGCTGCCCTCCACTGTAGTCATGTTGCTGTGATCAGTGTCTAGAGGATTCTTTTTTTTCTCTGCATTTTAGCAAGTGCTTTTATAAGGGGGAAGTGCTTGTTAATACTGATTTTTAAATACTTTTTAAGACTAATAAACATTTTTAAGTACATCTGTATTTGTTTTCTCTAAGCTGTCTCCAGATTCTCTTGAATGTTATTCCTATCCATTTCGTGTTCAGAGCTTTGTAGCTCCTAGATCACAGTGTACTTTTTATGCACACAAATATACATGTTCAAGAAACATCTCTCTCTTCACCTTTAACAGAAAGTAAAAGAAAAGACAAAGAATATGATCCCATTTTGCTTCAGCTATAACGAAAAAAATTCAAGATAATACTTAGATTTAATTATTACTATTTACTAGTGTGTTTATAATAAGGTTTATATCTTAAGGTAAATTAAACATGGAAAAGATGAAAGTTGCTACCATACTTTTCCCCTTTTTGAAATAATAATACAGATAATAATAATCTGCAGTGCGCTGGTGAGCTGGGAATGGCTCCAATAAAAGATGAGCAGTATAGATAATAAATGGACGGATGAATGATGAAGGGATGGACTGATGATAGCAGAACTATGTTGCGCTGTAACCACATTGGAAACCAGCTCCAACCATCTAGTTTGTGTTGCCGTTAAATAAACTTGAACTTGTGCTGTTTGTTAACCTGTAGTAAAAACACCAGCATTGTGCTCTGAGCTGCACTGACTGTTGGATGACACCTCTGCCCTTTTCTGACCCACCACTGTTTATGTTTCTACTCATGCGTTTGACTAGCAACTTGACAGACATGGTAAGATCATTACTGACACCAGTCCTGCCTGCGTGCTGGTGCCAGACACAGGCAGTAGGTTTTCTATGGTTTCTTTCCGTACGTCTGTCTCACTCTCATAAACGTGATTCCTCAGGATCTCTACACGGGAAACTCTTAAAATTTGGCAAAAAAACCTCTCACGAACTCAAGAACTCAAGATCTCTCTGGGTTTCCTAAGAGTTTTCTTAGGGCTTCCTCATGCTTTATTCAGCGCTTTCCCCATGGTTTCCTCATTGCTTCCTTAGTATTTCCTCCGTTTTTTTTTTAGGGGTTTCCTCAGTGTTTCCTGAAGGTTTACTTGGGGCTTCTTCTGCATTTCCTCGGGGTTTCCTCATGTTTTCCTTTGCATTTCCTCAGTGTTCCCTCTGGGTCTCCTTATGGTTTCCTCATGGTTTCCTGAGGGTTTCATCAGTGTATCCATAGCGTTTCCTCAGGATTACAGGTTTTCTTAGGTCTTCCTCAGGGTTTCTTCAGCGTTTCCTCAGGGTTCTCTACATATTTTCTTAGGGCTTCCTCAGGGTTTCTTCAGCGTTTCCTCAGGGTTTGCTGAATCTATAACAGGGCAAATAGAACAAAAGGAGGAGGAGGAGGAAACCAGTAGAGGCGGAGGAAACAGTATGGGGAGGAGGAGGAGGAAGAGGAGGAATACACGGTGTGACGACGGTGTCACTGTTAACAACTGATTCAGGTTGACCGGGTGTTAAGGCCCTAACGTCACCTACACTGAGGGAATAACAGATACGGAGTAGTAACTAAACCCCGGAGGAGAGGCTGCTGTTGTTCGGACCACTGTCTTCTTGTTGACGCTCTCTGGGAGGAGGAGGAGGAAGAAGAAGAAGGGCGAGGATACCATGGCTCTACTTTCCTCGCAGATCCGTGGACTTCAGTCAGATGAGGTAAACCGACCGCTCCGCTCATATTTCTCCAGCCCCTTAACCCCGTCGTTAGCTAGCTGGCTAACTAGTTAACGCTAACCGCGGCTAACGAGACACGCTGTCAAACTGCATGTGGCTCGGTGGTTAAGTTAGCCAGCTAACTTATCACCTGGCAAACTGACGACACTGGGAGTGTCTTGTTAGCTAAAGTGCTCTTCTTTCTGATGGATGATCGATGGAGTTGATCAGTTGTGACAGTCAGTTAGTGTGAGGCAGCTGTGCTCTTTCTCAGCCAGGAAACACAACAGGCTGTGAGCGGTTACCGCCTCTCTGTTGGCCATTTCCCGTCCACACGCACACACTCTCTTTAACACACACACACACACACACGCTATTACATTCTTGTCTTTCTGTTGCTGTGAGTCTAAGTCTGACGCTTAATCTAAAAAATATCCCTCCAAAAGTATAGAAACAACCAAACTCACACACAAACTCTAACCCCATTATTGCTTCACCATCATTGCCCTCACCCTAATTCTAAACCCTAAACCTAAAAGCAAATCCTAACCCCACACCAACCTTGTGAAAAAGCGAGGAACGGTCAAAATGTCCTGTCGACAGTCTAAACAGAAAACCTTATCCCGAACCTTAACCATGACCAATTCATACCTAACCTTAAGCTTAACCTTACCATACTTAACATCTTACCCCTAACCTCAAAGGGATAGTTCACCGAAAAATAAAAACTCACTCATTATCTACTCAGAACTAGGCAGAGAGAGTGGTATGTGAAGTGTTTGTCAACAAAACACTTTTGGAGTTTCAGGGGGAAACCAGAACAAATTCATACCTAACCCTCACCTTACCACCATTAACATATTTCCCTGAACCGTAACCAGGAGCAATTCATACCTAACCCTAACCATACCACCATTAACATCTTACCCCTAAACTTAACCAGGAGCAATTCATACCTAACCCTACCACCATTAACATCTTTCCCTGAACCGTAATCAGGAGCAATATATACCTAACCCTCACCTTACCACCATTTACATCCTTCCCCTAACCTTAACCAGGAGCAATTCATACCTAACCCTAAACTTACCACCATTAACATCTTTCCCCTTACCATAACCAGGACCTCTGAAATAATTTTTATCCTCATTAAGACCAGGCTTTTATCCCCATGAGGTCTTGTGATCCAATGTGTACACTGAAAGGCCTTCTGCTCCACATGGTCCTCACAGAGACATAAGAAACAGTACACACACACCAGAAGCAGACAAAACTAATTATGATGCAATAATTTACGTTGTCACTGGTCTCGAACTAGATACTAATATGTTGAGGGCCCACATTGTATTTTCCTCTTAGCCTGTGTGACGATTGTGACACTTCATGGTGATTCACAAACTTTACAGTCAAAGCATGAATGGGGCAGGGAATTGGAAATGCACAAAGGTGCAAAGTGTTGTCAGGATGTTACATCAGACTAAACTCTGATTGTATGAGCATGTGACAGTGATTCATTTCCAAATAAAGAAGCTTCAGATCACCGCTAGGACTAAGTCAATTAGTTTGTTTATTGATTATTATTATAATAAATAATTGTTTCTTCTTTCTGATGTTTTTAACTGAAGTCCTTTTTAATGGTCAAATATTAGCTGTTTCTTCACATATATGAGGATTAGGTTTTCTTTGTCACACATTATCTTACACTGAATAATATCATTGAGGTTTGGGCTGTTGCTAAGACATTTAAAGATGTCACGTTGCTCTTTGGGACTTTGTAATAATTTAGTTTGTAGAATTTTCTTTACAAAATAATGAATCAAGGAATGAATACATTATTGATCTTGTTTTAGGTCATTAAATGTCAATGATTTATTTAAACTGTCCTTTAAAACTTTCTAAAGCCATGTGACATCTGCTTGATTTTAATGTCTTTTATCACTTTGTATCATTAGATTCAGGCTATGAGTCATTCTCCCCTTATCCTCCTCTTTCAGTGTCGTTTGGTTTGTAATTTATATGTTCATATAGTCATCAGTATTTCTTTTTGTCTTTTATTTCAGGAGGACTCCAGAGTCCTAAAAGTGAAGGTCATTGGTGGAATTGGACTGGCCAAAAAAGATATTCTTGGAGCCAGGTTAGTTTATAGATTGTAATGCTTACTCACAGTATACTGTATGCAGCTAACCATTGATTAATTATTGGTCATTATCTATTGAATATTTTTTCGAATACAATACTGAATGAAAGCAAATCCTCACAATTAAAAATATTTTTCTGTCCATTGACTTATTAATGAATCAACTAAGAATATAAATCCTTTTCAACAATTTGATCTATAAATAGATAATATCCTGAAAATTATCTGTTTACCAGACCCTGATGTCTTGTCTGACCAAAGACCCAAACATATTTTATAGAACAAATTCTATCTCAAAGAGAAAATCAACAAATTCCCACATTCGACAAGCTACAACAGATTTTTGTCTTCATGATTTACTTTAACAAATGAATAATGATCCAAACATTTTCAATGGTCAATTTAGTTTATTCCACGTTTTTTTCTTTTCCTGTAAAAGTCAACTCAATATCTTCCTGTACATTATGTGATGAGACTTTCCTGTTGCTTATGAGTGAAAGGAAGTGATGGCAGTATTTAGTTTTTCAATGAACATCTAGCAGATGTAAGTTACAGTCAGCTGTCAGTGAACCATGAATACGTTTATGTTTCATAATTATGTCCTACATTTGTTTTCTTTCAATTTCTTGATCAACAACTTGTTCATGCTACGGCCAAAATTGCTGGTTTACTATCACGCTAATGTAAAGTAATTTAATACAACAAACTTTGCTGCAGGTCTAATGTGGCATTGCAATCTGGGTAATGTGATTGATGGATGTGGTCATAAAACACGTCACAGTGCCTGCATAATGTCATTGTAAATTAATAATTGTTAACTTTCTATTGACTGTTAAGTGAGCTGGAACCATTATGTTAACGTTTCTCAGTCTGATCGCATCAGACAAGGATGTAAAGTGTTTTCCTTCCCTCAGAGATAATTCAGAGACTCGTGGTCATAGAACCACACAACCACTAATACACAGAGAGCAGAAAGTAGATGATGAGTGTATAAATATTTCTAGAGTGATGTCTCTATCTGAATCTAAATGTTTGTCTCATCTCGCAGTGATCCATATACAAGACTGTCCCTCTATGACCCTGCCAATGGAGAGATCACTAGTCTTCAGACCAAAACTATAAAAAAGGTGAGTAGGGGAATATCCGCATTTGTTGTTACACCGGCTTGTAACTTTTGGATATTATGATTTAATTTAATGATTATTTACTTATAGACGCTGGACCCAAAATGGAATGAAGAGTTCTTTTTCAGAGTAAGTGAAATTTTACATGAAACATTTAAAAATGCATTATACCGTATTTATCTGAATTGTAGTATATGTTCCAGTAGGTCATTTTTGGCTTGAACAAAACAGGAACTTGTTTTGACATACTGTCATACACCACTGGGTACTTGATCATATTTAATCATAAAAGGCCAGAAGTTGTTGCCTTTGGTGAACATGGTTTGTTAACGAATCTAGAACAACAATGTTTTGATCTTACTCTATGTGTATGTTTCAGGTTAATCCTCAGAAACATCGTCTGCTGTTGGAAGTATTTGATGAGAACCGACTGGTAAGTTGATAAGTTATATTCAACCTTTCCGTTGAATTGGTCTACTTATGTTTGTTTTACTCCACAAAATGTTAGTTCAACTGTTGTCTAATTGATCAATTGCTCCTTTTTTTTCTTTTTTTGTAAATAATATTTTGGTTTCAAGAAAAAGGAAGAAATACTGGTCCAATTTTTTTTAAAGCCCTAGAACAGGGGTCACTAACAGGCGGACCGCGGCCGGACCCAGTAGTCGTCCCGTATGGACCCGAACCTACAGCCAAAACAGAAGGTTATGATTTAAAACCTGACAGGGCGCTCCTATTTGTAACCGGCGCATCTTTTGTAGTCTTTACGGTAGTGGTTTATTGGATATGGATAACGCACAAAGCAATTGGATAACGCACCGACCAATTGCATGCGAGTTAAGCCATCCCCTGTGATATTACTCAGCCAATCAAATCTGTGCATTTCAGGTGGTTAACATTGCGACTCTAGAGTGCAGAGAGATGAGAGAGTTAGAGGCGAGCTACACACGAAAAGACGGTAGAAAGAAAAAGGAAAAATAACGATACAGATAGAGAAAACCAACCATTATGATCTTTCGGACCTTTGCTTCAAGAAATGTTCTCTAACTGGACCTCTTTAAATTTATTTGAATACCCCTGTCCTAGAAGATGTCTTTGAATTAATTTGTTTACCTCAAGTATTGGAGATCAATTTTAAGAGCTGCATTGTTAAAGAGGGACAGGCATCATAATTAATGCTTTTACTATTGATAGTGGCTGGACACAATTCAAAACCAGGAAATAGTCTGATAAAGGACTCAAATTCAAAAGATAGATGCGCATGTTGTGTAGCTGCCTGCTTTCATCAAATTAGAGTCACAATCAAATAAACAGACAAAATCTAATATAAATCTTTCTTTGTAACTGTGTGTGTATACCATAAAACATGAATAACATGGTGTCATGTTTCAGAAGATAAGGGTATCCTTTAGTCAATGCAAGGTTGACTTTGGTTTCTCTGTCTGTCATACAGTCGCCCTTATTTTGCCTTGATGTGTGTGATATTGTTGGAAAAATGAGATACCTTGTTATTTACCGCTGTAAATAAGGGCAAATCCGGCTACCTTAAGGACATTGTAGTGCCTGCTGCTTTACACCTGTAGAAAGACATTTGAAGTCTGGGTGCTATCTGCAATAGATAATAGTGATATTTTTAAGTATTGCTAATGTTGCTAATAGGTTTCTATCTTGACACACGAGGATACCTGTGTGCAGTAGCAGCTTTTTAAGAAATGTCCTGCTTGACCATCATATGTGTCTTAATATTTGCCTGATAGACATTGGTTTTAAGTTAATCTGGTTTGTTGAGATCCTCTTCAGATAAATAGTAGACGGTTTGGTTTTTAAGATCTTTGTGGGAGGTCTGTCTCATTAATTTTGATCAGTAATAACCGATAACCATCACAGTTGATCATGTTTCATTTAGCACATTAGATTGAATGTTTCATTAGCACAATCTTGACACCAATGTCTAGTGTTCTCTTACTGATCACACATAGTGCGTATCAGTGTTAAAGGTTTATGGAGTGCCAGGTTGTAGCATACTATCAGATGAACCGCTGACCCACTTTCCTGCTGATCTGATGTTCAGAAGATAGCAGTGCTGTCATACACTGAGCTTCCTGTATGAAACGCTAAAACATTGGGGGCCGTTGGTGTCCTTCACTAGAATGAACAAGGATTTTGGCTTTTGTCCATGCTCCAGATTTCTTATGAGATATTTTGTACTGTTGTGTTTTTAGTATTTAGGTTGTAGTAGTTATTTAAACATGTCCAATTTTTTTTTTTTACTGAATTGCTGGTATAGCTAAAAGGTAGGGCTAAAATAAATGTTCTCACAGAATGAACTCCACCATGCAGTTTCAGGATTAGTGTATTTCTTCTTAGGAGCTCTGCAGCTACATTGAATTGGGTAATATCTTTTAAGCTGTCTTAATGTTAAACTCTGCTCAGTGATTATAACAAGAAGCAGCTAATTAGACTGAGAGGAGACAAGTCAGTGCACAAAAGTCTCAGTCATCCATTTGCAATGACTTGTTTTTATAGATCTAGTGATTTGTGCACAATATGTCGCATTCCTAAGAGATTGTGCACAGAACGAACAATGCTGTACTATGAAAAGCAAATCATGTGATTATTTTACCCTGCTCCCTCTCAACTGTTGCATTTCTGATCATTGTCTTTATCTTGCAGTGTTTTGTTTCTCTGAAGTAATGTTTCCCTCTTGGCTTATATAATGCAAAATGAAGAGCTTGAACAACATCCAACAGTTTGATGCTTTGCTAGAGATTTGGCTCTTATTTTATTTTCATTTACAGTCCATCTTTAGGTCAAAACAAAGAAACACAACAAGGTCCATACATAAGACGGTACGTTCACATACAGTATAGTCTTTATAAACATGGTTCCTTCATCACTGTTATTTTTAGTTTGGCTGAATGTTTCTAGAACCTTTGATCCCATGACAGGTATACAAGTCACATGATAAAGCAAACATGGGTGTGACTAATTCAAATCTGCCTTGTCATGCTCCGGGTAGAGTCTGTGTTAATTTGCAGGGTGTGTCATAAACATGTTTCTGTGTATGTATGTAGGAAAGCGGCAGAGCAGGTGGGAAACGTGTTTATAGAGTGAGAGAGAAACCTGATCTGGTGGCATGTCCCTTACTAGAAATGAAATGTGCTGTCCATTATATAATTAATTATAATTGTTCAGAAATGAAAAATCCTAGTACTTTCTGTGATTCACAATTTGACCAGGCAATACACAAGAAATATGCAGATGAAGTTTGCGGTCCCCACTGAATGAATCCTTATTGTTTTAGATAATATTACAGTGCTTCGCTGTTTCCACTGTCATCAAAGTAATATCAAAGTGTAATGGGCAGTTTGCCAAGAATTTTGTGCGTTTATTTTTGGCAGAGGTTGACCTTTATCCATTTCTGTGACTTTCTCTAATGTTGCCATTATGCAATAAGGATTTAGATTTTCTTTCTGGGCTGCAATTAAATTACTATTTTTTATTATCATTATTCAGTTGTCTGAATATTCATTTGACTGCATTAAATCACAGTAAAGATGAGAAGATTAAGATTAAGATATGTTTATTCATACCAAACACAAGCACAGACATGCACAACACACCCATGCAATGGCAGGCAAATTCTACCTCTGCATTTAACCCATTTGTGTGCAGGACACACAGAGCAGTGAGCGACCATGTACGGCGCTCGGGGAGCAGATGTCGGGGGAGTAATGTGCCTTGCTCAGGGGCACTAGACAGGGTAGGGAGACTCTTGGATTTTTGGACAGATCAATCCAGGTTCATCTTTTGTTGTCTCTCCGTGGAGTTGAACCAGAGACGAACCAGAGACCTTCTCTGCCCATAGTCCAAGTTTCTGCCAATAGACCACCGCCTCTCTCAAGAGTGTATTGCCCAGACAGGGGCTGTGTGACAGTAAAGGCAAGATGATAACTTTCTTTTGTCATTGACTTTTACTGGAATCACATTAAAAATACCAATACAGCTGATAAACAGGCCAGTTGTCGTTGAGGTCTTGGACAGACGTCTCCACAAAACTGGCTGAAAACACAAATGTAGATGCAAATCATTTTTTTTACATGAAATTTGGATGCTGTAGACACAGTCTCAGTCTTTTCCAATTTCAAAAAACTGTTAGATGATATGAAAGGAACCAAATAAAGCAACACTACATTGGTATTTTGTGTGTTCTGAACATTGCAGCTTCTGATTAGTCTTGTGTGATAATGCTAAGGTGAGCACTTCTGGTGCTTGCTGAACAGGTTTGACTGTTTGAAGGAAGAGAGTGAAGGCTCCAGGCTAACCCATAATCCGCCATCAGGAAACAAACAAGTAGAGACACCAGTGAACCAGTGGAGTAAACAAAAAAAATGTATAATATATCCTGTCAAACATGAAAGTGTCTGTTCTTACCTGGAATTAACATGGATCTTAAGTGACCACTTATTATCACATCTCACTCCCCTGCTCTATATGCACATAAACACATACATTATTAATGCAAGCACTAAATTATGTTTTTTTTCTTCTATATTTAATATTGTGTTGGTGGTCAAAGATAAAACACTAAATGCGAACCACAGAAATGTAAAAATACTTTAATTTCATAATGTAATTGTTTCGAGCTAGAGGATGTCAGCTGAGTAGGAGGTCCTTTACTGTGGCCCTGGACACATTTGCGTTCACACAGCAAGAGGAATGTGGCCATGTGTCTGATCTCAAGTGCGTCCTCAAGTCTTGAGCTGTCCACTTATGATTATATCACTCAGGATAGGTGTTAATGCCACATCTGAACAGGACCTCTGGGTCACTTCTAGAGGCAGCATGAATATAGGGTATGATATGAACAGGACATCACCGCCTGCAGAGGTTTCCATGGTATCTCCCTCGTCAATGAATGACCACCATGAAATGTTATGGAGAAGAAAACACTCATAAACGATAAAGAGATGGCTGTTGTGCAAGATCAAGACGAAGGCCACATACAAAGTACAATACAATTGTAAACACACACACACTAGAGTGAAAAAAATCTAGAGTAAAATTTGTAATCACAACAGGAATTCAGCACTTATTAACTGAGAATGATGCATTAGCAACCGATTAGCTCCAGATAACAAGTAGAGGCTAGCTTGGTTAGCAGTAGATGATCACAGAAAAAACTAATTCTGCCAAATCACAGCGATACTGAGACAGCTGTTATACAGTATGTACAGACATTCATCCAATGAGAGCATGCAGGGAGTTGATAAAAGATTCTTGTCAATATTTGCTTGGACAGAGATCTGACATCAGAGTCACTCATTCATTTCTCCCTATATAATAACTCTGGATAGTTTACACTGTAGTGAGATTTAAATTTAAATTGTATTAATTGGTCAAATAATATGGCGGAAAGCACTAGGTAGTAAGAACTCATTTTGGACACAGTCTGGACGTAACAGCGTCAGTTAAACTGCTATAGAGCTGTTAATCTAGTGGTTGCTACAAGCAACACACTGTGAAAACTGCTTGTAACAGAAAAGATATGTACATTTAAATGTTAGGGGTTCAGTCTGTGTCCATAGGGAGTTGTCAGTGTGGTTCTTCATACAGATCATTATTAACACACCTTACCTTTTTCAAAATTGTGTTTTGTGTGGGTGATACCAAAACTATTAACAGGGCAATGATCACTGATATAAATACTGATGATGACAAAGATGTGCCTCCAAGTGTGGCATCCACATTCTTGCTAACACAAACCTCAGTAATGTCTCTGCAGAATATCTTAAAATTAGTTACATGTTTTCACGTTTGCTGGAGGATGAACCCATTAGATTTTGATGGTCAAAGGTCATGCTCACTTGAAAATACATTTTTGTCTTGTGAACATGATGAGATCTTAAGAATAGTTTGGAGTAATGCTCACAAGTATGGCTAATTTTGCAAATATATTAATCACCATGAAACATGCGACATCTGTCAATTTGTATCCACATACATATGCACACAAGTTTTTAATCACGAGTACTACATTATGTACATGAGGGTATCAAAACGTCATGTTGACAGGTACTTAGACCGTAGTCATGTTACGTTTGCGCCTGTTGATTAACAGAGCTATCCTGTCTCTCATGTCCAGTCCCTACTCTAACCACACCCCACTGACACACTTTACTCAGCAATCAAAACATTTTCTTTAAAGACCAAACATGTCCTTCGGTCTGGACACAGTGTTATTTGGGCACCAACTTAATGTTGCGTTATTATTGGCATATTACACCACTTACATGACCTGTGTGGTGTGAGTCACCAATCTTATCTGATGGCCCACCACACCAACATCAATAAAAGCTCTTTTTGGCTGGATGAAAAAATAATAACCAAGCACCATGTTTCATGGCAATTCTGAGCTATACCACAGCATTGTGTGTCCTCCGGTGAATCATGTCTTTATCCTGGCTGTACCCCCTACTATTAAACATTAGACTGACACTGATTCTGTTGCAGAGTAATGTCTCCTGAAATAGGACAGCTGGGCTCAATAGGCAGCCATTAATAAATAGGACTGTCAACAGCCTTGGAGTGGAAATCAGACCATCAATGACTGTTACATGGGGTGTCATATAACAGGTGTCGTATCACTGTCAAAGTAATCAGTTATTTCTCATTCTTGTCTTTCGAGCGATAGTATTTCACAGATTAATTTCTCTACAGGACACGCACAACACAGTTTATATTAATCTATTTTAATTTAAAAACAACCTTTTTATGACTTAAATTGTACTGCATTAACTAAGTTTGATAAGTTTTACTGTTTACAATTTTTCCTGCATATTATCAAAGGCTATGCAGGATTCAGGATTATGTTAAAAGTCATTGCCTTAATTTCCTGTAATTCAATAGCAGTGGGTACAAATATTTGGGGGGGGCACAGAGCAGCAGAAACATTAGAAGCAAAGCTGCAGCAGGAAGTGCTGTCTTGAGTGAGTGGCCTGAGGCAGATGTAACCGTTTGCCTCAATCTTAGATGCAATGTAAACCGCCACTATGTTGCTCTTGCTTTTTTCCGGCAGGGTAAATGGGAGTGAGGAGACTGGAAAAAACAGGGAGCTGTAGATATTAATCTGACTGGGGCTCAGGAGGTACAGTTAACCAGGAGCTAAAATAAGCCAATCTTATTTAACAGGTCAGCTGAGGAAACTAGTTTTTTTGTGTAACTTTGTTTTTTGTGTAAGGTTTAAGCTCCTTAAATGGACCAACCTCAGGGAATTCTCTAGTTTCAAAGGTTGTATGTTTGGGTCATATCTCCAAACAGAACCACTGACCTCTTCCGACTAAAAGCTGAGATCAGCCTGGACAGGAATGTAGGTTGTCACCAGAGCTATTTTGGCAATGTACAGCCGCTAATGATTGTGATCACAGAGCAGAGCTTGGAGCAGTTGCTTTGCTTCCCTTTTTTCCGACCAGCAAGTTTGATCATGCAGCTCTCATTGGCGCTGCAGGGATTAGAGAGTTAAACGAATGGCACGTCGGCTCCGCTTGCAGTTTGCGTCAAGGAGAAGCAACACGGACCCTCTGTCAGAAAGCCTCAGCAGCCATGGTGAGGAGAGTGGAGACAGTGTGTCAGCTCGCAGCCCCACAGAGAGTCTGGCGCACAGTTCAGTCCGCTTGAAGGTGACTCCTCTGTCACCAGACTATGCTACTCTACAGCGGTACTCTTCAGTGTTCATACCCAGGGTTAACGTTGGAGGATGTAATAAGAAGACTATTCTGCAGATCTCCCTGCAGCCCTGTGGTAAGTTCAGTGGACAAGTGGATGGCAGTACAGAGGATGGAGAGCAGGGGGTTGAAGGAGGAGCAGGTACTGCCTCTGATGGAGGCTCATGCAGCAGCAGCATGGCTAGCGATGCTGGGTACTGTAGCAGCAACAGCATCTTTGAGCCAGATGCTCCAGAAAAGCACAAGACCACCCAGGAGAGGAGTCTACCTCGCTGCAAGTCCAAGGTCCCACTGAGACGGTGCTCCTCTTTGGTTATATTTCCAGAGAGCCCCTGCAGTACCCCACCTGCCTCCCCAGTAAATCCTGTGGCTCTACCTGCTCTTCTACAAGCAGTGGGATCTCACCAGTCATCTATTCAGACATCTGCTAGTGAATTATCACAAGATGGAGAGGATGTGAGTTGCAAAGGGTCCACCACCACGGCAGTAATTGGCCATCGTCTCCCAAAAGGAAGCTTTTCAGGTGACTTCAGGGACACAAAACACATGGTGCAATTTAATATTCCTTTACAGGATGAACCAAAATGCAAAATGGAGGACAGGAGTAAAGTAATGGAACTCTCATCAACCCTAGACAGATCGAATCGTCACTCTAGCAGTGTGCTACTACACTTTGCCCACCAGAGACCAATGATATCCAGGAAAGGAGCTACAACCGCAACTGCAGTTAATGTGGAATATCCTGGGGCTTTAAATCCATCCGTACATCCTAAGGGCGAACATGAACCTCACAGAAAACTGTATCGTAGTACCTCTGCTTGTTTGTTCTCCTCAACTAAATCATCAGGGAAAAACCAGAAGGTCTGTTCGTATGGAAAAAGCCAGGAAAAGGCTGAGGAAAACCAATGTCATCGTGCCATACAAAGGAGCTTTTCCCTGGAGGTGCCTTACGCTAATACTGGAATTTCATGTCATGTTTCGAATCCAAAACTCAGTAGCCCTTTTTCCCCACATGTGCATATACATTTGACTCCTTGTTGTCCTGCTAAGTTACCAAACTCTGCTACTGATTTAAACACAAGCCTTGAAGTGAATAATTCGCCAAAGAGCCCAGGTCAAACCACCAAGGTGAGTGTAAAGTTTCTATTCTGGAATTGATTAATGCTCTCTGACCATCTGGGAATATAATGACTTCCTAATGACTTCTAGAGGCAAACAACTTGAAAAGGTTGAAGATGCATGATACATCAAGGCCCTATGGAGGAAGGCAATAGGTTACTCTTAATGTTGTTGAACTGGTTAAAGTAGATTCCATACTGCTTTGGTTTGACTTCTTGACTGTCATGAATACAGCAAATCTGAACTGTCTAAAAGAAATTTTAGCGTTCAAGAGATTATTATACTACACATATTTTTGATAGTGGTGATATGCTGCAATGTACTTCTCTCCTTTACTGCTATCGCCATTCAAATCCTTAAAACTCTGTTTACTCAGGGTCAGCCATTAGGTTTGCCACAAGCTAGAGCGACACTCTGTAACTGAGAAGATGGCTAAAGCTAAGTCATGCAATTAACAATCCCAATGTGGACAAACATTCAGAGGTATTTGGTTACATTATGGTAAATCCATTAGCATTTTAGTTTCCGAGAAAAGGGTAAAGGAGAAGGAAAAAAAAATTGCCCCTCTTTCATTTGCTGTTTAATCTTGCGCCGTGTTCACCTCTGCTCAACGTTAGAAAAGTTTTCCATGTTCTGTTAGTGCTATGAGTAATAGTCTTAAGTATTTACCCAAGCTAATTTTAGTGGTGGGAAGAGCAGTGCCCCTTGCTGATATAAATAAAGTGCCTCTGAAATATTCCCCCTGACTCCAGATAGTCTGGTGGTCTGTCGCACTGCCCAGTCCCGTGGATTCAAATTTAACAGCATGATACTAGAGCAGCGCACAGTCATGCCAGCCATCTGTGGACATGGTGTATGTGTGTGTGCGTGTGTTGATGGTAATGTAGGCAGGATGGGAGTGTGAGTCTCTCCCAGTAAATGTCTGGTGTGTCCCCTTCCCTACGCGTCCCCCTGCCAGGCAGTGTTTGTGAAGTATCAGGTGTCAGACCCCCCTGCATTTAGCAGGTTGTCAAGTAAGAAGGTCTCTTCCAGTAATTAGTTAGTCTTATTACTTTTTAAAGATCAAAATTAGCTTTTTTTAATATAGATTATATTTTCATCTGTTAAATTTTCCGTAAAATACTAAAGGAACCAAGTACCAAGTATGCTGCACTTTTATTTATTTATCTAACTTTCATGTTCATAGACCTTTAGGCATATGTAGACCAGTGTCCTATCACACATCTCCTTTTTAGAGTGCTGCATCCAAATACATTTGTTTAGATTCAGACCATGTTGATTCAAAGTAGAGCTCTGAGTTATTCAACCTGTACAGGTTGAGAATGGGAGGTGTAATGGTGGGAATTTATGATGTCACAATACACGAGAGTGATAACCGTTGAACAAGTCATCCCAGCTACACAGGAGAGAGTGGAGCTGTCAGCCAATCCCAGTTTGTCATGAGAAGAGGTCAATCAGCAAATACCTGTATGGGTGGACTATACTTGTGTGAAGGCTTTATTGTGACTGTCAATAGTATATCATAATTCAAATAACTAGGAAATGCATCTAAAACTGCTAAAACCAATAAAGGTTTCAAAAATTGAAGACATAACCTATGTGCTATGTCATTAGTTAATGAACAGCCAGGTGTGACCACATGACAGGTGACATGAATCACAGATCTCTCTGCTATGTTTACAAAATAAACCAAAGTCATAACCTAATGAAAGCACAGTTTAGATCTTTATCAAGTTCTTTATCTTTATTATTATGGACTGTCAATATTTGACAGTTGTGCTGCAGTGTTTGTGGTCGAGTTGTGTCGCTGTATTTCAAGTGGGAACAGTTTACATTTGAGTCAAGGAGAAGCAATACTCTGTCAGAAAGCCTCAGCAGCCATGGTAAGGAGAGTGTCAGCTGGTAGCCCCGAGTCTGAGTTTGAACTTATATGGCTTCATACAGGATAATGTGGTTTTTAGAACACAGGTAATTGTGGCCCTACCTCCCATGTGCTTAAAAACGACGTGAACAGGCTTTAACATGTTCAAAAACTAGATTGAACTGTCAAGCCCCTGATCAGTTTCATCACAGACTATTTGCCTGCAATGATAACGTTAGCTGTGTAGCTAACTCCTCTGAAGTTTAGGTTTCACAAGCTGCAGTCCACCTGTCAAAACTCGTTGTTGTTGCCGAGCTAAGATAGATATCACTGAGCTTGCTTCACAGACACCAGAACATGCGTCTGTAGCTGTTTGCCACCGCCTCATACAGTATGTGCTCAGCTTTGCTAAATGCCAAATGCTTAACTCAGTTGCAGTTGGAGTAACATGAACATTCAGGGACGCTCTGAAGGTACATTTACATTGGACGAACTTGTCCAGAGCATGAATTAAGTCTCAAAGCTTTGCCTCACCTCACCCTGTAGTCCAGGAAGTTACCGGGATTAATTTCCCTTCAGTGTTCATTCTGTTTGTTACAGATGATGAGATGAGAGCCTCACAAGAACCGTTGTAATCATAAATACAACGGACTACAACATTCTAAGTCTATGGAGTAGAGTACTGATGCCTCCTCAAGGATGGATATTCTAGAAGACCTCACTCTTAAAGGAAATTGTACAAATACATTCTCAAAATGCACAGCAGTTATAAAAGCAGGAAGGTTTGGCACATTGTATATAGAAATATAGATTGTTCCTTTATTTGCTGTGACATGGGAGTAAACTAGATGTTTTTATGGTTTGTAGCTGTTTCTTGAAAAAAAAATGTTTATATTAAGTAGGAAAAAAATATGTTTAAAATTATATAAATGACAAGGCTAGAAGCATCCAAAGATTAAAAAGACATTTATATATGTATACATATATGTGTGGTCTGGCTTTGTACACTTGACATTTTCATTGTAGCTGTAAAATGTGTTCCTCCATTGTAGTTTGAAGAACTCTTACACAATATAAAAGGCATGTGGGAGAAATGGGTTTGAAAATGTGGGGAATTAATTGTTCAGACTCATAATTGCAGGTTAACCTAGACTTCACAGTTTTTCTTGGATGCCTTATAAGAAGTACAAGGACAACCGGGGCCTCCGTCTATATTTGTTCACATAAACACTCTATACCCTGTAGACAGTCTGACCTGCCGGGGCGTTAATTTGGTCCCAAAGCTGGCTGCCACAGTGAAGAGCGTTACCCCGCTGCCTTCTGCCTTCGAGGCTGTTACGACTGTTTGTCATGCAGTGAACGCGTGAAGTGTTCAAAGCAAAGACAAATTATCTTACAAATGCTAACCTTATTTTGGTCGCAGTCTCTCCAGCAATAACAGTGCAGCCATTCATCACAAGCTGATATACACATTCCTAACCAGGCTACATGCTAAATATATATGGAAATAGATCAAGTCATATGACTCATTGTAATACGGTTCAGTGTTTGTGCCGAGGATGAGATTTTCTCATTAGATGATCTGTCTAATCTATAGATCACATAAGTTTTTTTGCAGAAAATGGCCTGTGATGAAAAGGAAGTGTAGCAGACAAAAATTATAGATGTATTGATATCCCAGAGATATGATTGGAAATGGAAAAAACTATGGCACCCCCACAGAGACTGTCTCACTGTGTAACAATGTGTCAGCCAGTGTGAATGTCAGTGTATGCGTGCGTGCGTGTGTGCAGGAGGAGATCATATTGACATCATCCTGACGTGTGTGACTTTCTCTCTCTCCGTCAGACGCGTGATGACTTTCTGGGACAGGTGGATATCCCCTTGAATCAGATACCGGTGAGTCCTTGTTCTTTTCACATCACTGTCTTATGAAGTTAGGCATATTTTTTTTTGCAGAGGTTATTACTGTACAACATCCCGACTTCAATGTCACCCATATCACCATGTAAACATGTACACCCTTATTCGGGAGTCCGTTCCACATCATTGTCTATGGTTTTGGAAACACGGCTTGTCATGTTTATGTTAAATCCATTTATGTTTAAATATAAATACAACACCCACAAATTATTCCCCTATGGTGAACTGTCATTACTGTTTGATGTCACTGTATCTTAAAATATTCCTTGTCATGATACTGGGCTGAGCAGGAGATACATTTATGCAGATCTTTAAGTGTTTGAGGAATGAAATATATCCTGTTTTTATTTTTATTTTTTTCTTTCTCAGACAGAAAATCCTAACACAGAAAGGCCATACACATTCAAGGATTTTTTGCTTCATCCACGAAGGTTGGCATGATTCCATGGTTATTTCATCTTGACCTCTTTTACTTTCCATTTTCACATATGTTTACTTGCAGGTGAAAATATAGCTCACATTTCATATTTTATTTATAAACATCCCTGACCATATTAGTGTCTCACTTGTTCCAAAAACAATTTCTGTTTGTCACACAGCCATAAGTCCAGAGTTAAAGGTCATCTACGTCTCAAAATGACCTATCTGCCAAAAAATCCTGGTTCAGAGGAGGAAGCAGCAGATCAGACTGAGGACCCCGATGTAAGTTTGGCTAATGTTTGTTCAGCAGCAAGTCACTGTTTCTCCAGTGACCATCACATCCTCTTGCAATTTTTTAGTCTTTGACTTTAGTTCCCAGTCATTCTTGTTTTCTACTTGTACCCAAATGTACCAAAAAATCTAAATGAAGATGTAATTTGTTTTCTTAAGATATCCCTTACATCTTATAGAGTCACTCTGACTGGACACTGAATATACACATTATTTATATAGCTTAATTTGCAAAATTCTCTGCAGTTTAAAAGTAATCTAAATTCATTTATTGCATCCTTATTAATCTGCGACCTTCAGGTATTTAGGTAAAACATTTGTTGACAACCCATGTACAGTATAACCCAGGCATTACAATATTTTTTTCACCAATCCAAAATTTAAAACATCAAAAGGTTACAGCAGTAACATGAACTCTCTTAGAGCACGGGTTGTGTAAGTCCATCTTATGATTAACCCACAGTGTGTCTATGCTGTTGATGTCTTCAGAATGAAACTTAGTCAACTCCGTGCTTTTGTCCTCATCCTAACTTGTGAATTCTCTTCTCGTTTGCAAGTCATCTTTGGTTTATGTAATCACACAGCAGACATTAAGATATTTTCTATATATCGATATATCTATCTTGTGACGCCCATTTTGAAACTTTTTGTTAATGTTGTGCAGCCTGGTTGGGAGCTGCTCGAGGCTCAGGACATGTCAGGTCCCAGACAAAGCCAGCTGCTGCCTCCTCTGCCCCCTGGCTGGGAGGAGCGGCAAGACAATCTGGGAAGAATCTACTTTGTCAACCACGAAAGCAGAACCACACAGTGGTATCGACCCACAATACAGTAAGACTTCTCACATAATCCCAGCAACGGCACATCACTTTTTTCTGGGGGTGCAGTACTGATTGTGTGTATGTGTCTTTCCTAAACAGAGACAGTGATTTGGAGATGCACAGAAGACAGAACACTGATATAGATGTGGAGCATGCGTTGAATACACGCAGACAGATCTCAGACCATGAGGAAAATGCCACACGAGAGTCTCCCGAGGTAAATTTAACTCTTTTGATGAATGTGAGTTTGCATGCCTTCTAAGAAGTCCTGCTTTTCCTCAGTCATTGTTGATAACAACCTGTATTTTTCCTTTCTTTTTAGAGGAATGATTAGTAAGTGGTAAAAGTTCATCAAAGTAACAAAACTGAACAGAACTAAAAGTGTTTTCAAATCACAAAAATGTCTCAACTCCACAGAGCTTGGTTCCCTTTGCCTGTTTTCATGGTAAAATCTAACACGCTCAGCACTAAATGGCGGACAGACACTTTTAGCTATCTGGGGAATGTAGTGGAGAATTTAGCAGCTAAAGAACCAGATTGTTCCCTCAGGAATGGCAGAGACCAAAGCAGAGCTAAAAAGAGAATCAATGTTAGGCTTCAGCAGGATAAAAGAATGACAACAGTTTTAATAAATTATTTTTAGGTGAATGGGAGAGGAATAGTAAAGTCTGTCCTGGTAGCTATTCTATTTACAGTAGATGCCATGTTGTGGCTTGGTGTTGTCGTGGTAATCGCATCAGTGATGTTGTGGCTTCTCTAAGAGCTTTAGTATAAACACTTAAAGAAAACCACTTTTGTCAACTCTCATTGAAATAACTGTAAAACTCACATTGACTTACACTGCATACTAGTAATTTGGCAGTTACAGCTGACTTTGCTTCCTGCTCTTGTTTTCCAGAGCTGGGAGATCATTACAGAGGACGAGTCCACCATGTACCACAGCAACAACCAGCTCGCATCACTGCCACCCCAGACACCTGCAGAGGTCAACTCGATTTGTGGCGAGCTGAGAAACTTGCAAGTTTCAGGGGCCACAGCGAGCGAGCAGCGCACCTCCCACACGGTGAGTCATGTTGTGCGCAGCATAAGGTTCTGGTTACCAAAAGTCAGAGGAAGAGAGGCTCGTAATTACATTAATGTGAACCATGAGCTTTCAGGGAGAGCGGGAGGGAGGTGCAATATGCATTAATGGCCAATTGATTGTTGTTGTCTTTAAAATCCTTCCCCTCTGCTGCAGGATCATGCTAGTAATTCAAGCCATTCCAGTTTTAGAAGAAGCTCCCAGAATTCTGGAGAAGAACATCCTGTTAGTCCTGTGGTGAGTGTTTCAGGAATTACACCAATCTCCATTTTACCAAACCTGTCTTTCATCAGAATGCTGCTGTCATGGCAAGTTCTCTGAATCTGCCAGAAACCCACCAGGGTGTTTTTTTGCTTTGATTACTGTATTTGATTGATTGATTATTGATCACTGAATTCAATTTACATGTCATTCAACAGCTGGTTCCAACCTCATCTGGCCTGCCTCCAGGGTGGGAGGAGAAGAGGGACAGTAAAGGAAGACGCTACTTTGTCAACCACAACAGTCGAGCTACAACTTGGACACGACCAGTCATTCAGGTACATTGTTTGACTGATGTATGCTGACACTCTGCGTGACTATTTTTATCCCCAATATTATCCACCAATTATTATCAATAATTCTAGTCTCTTATTGATCTAAATCTTCATTGATTTATTTTTCTTTTGACAGAAAACCTCAGACGCAGCAACAGCAGCAACAGTGGCAGCAGCAGCACCAGCACAGAGTGGTTCAAGTTTAACCCAAAGCACGCCACCGCCCACTACATCCCCTGAGGCGTCTCCTCAGCACACACCAAGCCCAGAGGCCACATATGAATCTGGATTCTTGCCAGCTCGTTGGGAAGTTCGCAGTGCTCCCAATGGAAGACCGTTTTTCATCGACCACACCACAAAGACGACTACCTGGGTGAGAACCCAGAGGACAAGAGGGCTTCCTGTTTTCTCTTGTGTCCGAGTGGGGACAACCCTCTTGGGCGTGCAGTTCTTCTGATGGCCACTAAAGACCCTTTCAGTATTAAAGTCCCTTTCAGTATTTATACGACTATTTCTTGAGTAAGCATTGCCTGTCTTTTGTTTTCTTCTGAACAGGAAGACCCCAGACTAAAGATTCCTGTACACATGAGGAAGAGACCCTCACTTGACCCTGCTGATCTTGGCCCTCTGCTGGTAAATTAATCGGTTACAAAAAATCAGTAACCAATCATCTGAAAAGCATTTATTGACTTTAGGCTTTAGATCTTAGGCAAAAGACAGATGCTGCCTCCAAGTTGTAATTTATGATCAGACATGATGGTATTTAATTATCTAATTCTACCCTACTTTATTCATTTTGCTTCATTTTAGCCTGGTTGGGAGGAAAGAGTTCACAGTGATGGGAGGGTATTCTACATAGATCACAGTGAGTATGACAATTAATTAAGAAAAAAAACATGCATCATTAACTAATATTATTATAATTGTGTTTCCACGTTAATTAATGTTCGCTTATCCATTTTATTACACAGACACCAAGACCACACAATGGGATGATCCCAGATTACAGAACTCAGCTATAACTGGACCAGTGAGTATGAGTTAAAATAGTTTTTTCTCTAAAGCATACAGATTTCCTGTATATATATAATCATTGGCCACACTATAGATTGTAAGGTTAGATTTGATTTTGTATGTTTTTTTTGTTCATTACAGGCTGTGCCTTATTCCAGAGATTATAAACAGAAGTATGACTACTTCCGGAAGAAGCTGAAGAAGCCAGTGAGTGTCTTCAAAGGATAACTGTTGTTGTTTATACATCAAATATTTGATCTAACTGGCATTGCTTTAAACTCTGTATCAGTTTCTCAGTCTAAACTTTAAAAATCACTCGTTATTTATCCTGCTGATGATTGTAAACTTAAAGGACCTCAATATATTTTGATGTAGGCTGATATCCCAAATCGCTTTGAGATGAAGCTGAGACGAAGCGCTGTGCTGGAGGACTCGTACCGACGCATCCTCTCAGTAAAGAGGGCAGATCTGCTGAAGGCGCGACTGTGGTTGGAGTTTGAGGGAGAGAAAGGACTGGACTATGGTGGCTTGGCCAGGGAGTGGTTCTTCCTCATGTCCAAGGAGATGTTCAACCCGTACTACGGACTGTTCGAGTATTCTGCCACGTGAGTCAAAACATTGTCTCTTGCCTAAAACAGATCAGTGTGATACATTTGTTATCTGTATTGTATTGTAGCAGTTCAAATTAAGACAAGATTTGGGGAATGAAAGGTTGAACGAGTGTTCTACATACATTTAAGTGCCTGTTTAATCCTAATATATAAATGCACATTAAAGACATTCATGACAGATCTTCTGCATCCAGCATCCTTTGACTGATTTGAACACCATCAGATATTTGTTGCCAGAAAGATTAATTTTAGTTATCGGCCATATATAAAGACTCAGAATCAGCTTCTCTTGGTTGTATCCAATGCTCAATTTAATTATCAGTGCTCCCACATTTGCTGCATGTGTCCCGTTCACTCTTACATTCTGTCTCATCATTAAAGGCTTAAGGCCCAAAAGATATCTTAAAAAAGGGCTACAATTATCTATAGAGAGGAACTGGCCAAGTGTTCTTGTGTTATTTACGAGGAGATTTGTTTTCCAGGGACAACTACACACTGCAGATTAATCCTAACTCAGGTTTGTGTAATGAGGATCACTTGTCCTACTTCAAGTTTATCGGCCGCGTGGCAGGCATGGCTGTGTATCATGGAAAACTGCTGGATGGTGAGTGCTGATGAAATGTATAATCAGAAATAATTATTTTAAAGGACAGCTGTGACTAGAACATCTTTGTTTCTTCAAAAGCTTTCTTCATTCGGCCTTTCTACAAGATGATGCTGCAGAAGCCGATCACCCTCCAGGACATGGAGTCTGTGGTGAGTTTCACTTTTTTTAAACAGAAAATAATACCTATATCAATAACCTCAAATTACAGATGATCTGCATTATTTTTATCTTGGTTATTGTTCCAATTTCAATAAATTGGTTTTTAATCATCTATTAAAACTCTAAAAGTTTTAATCCATATAATAATTTAATAATCCAGATAATTTCCAACGGTAGTGTGAATTAGCTTTTTGTCTTGAAGGTTATATACTAACAAAGTTTAATCTTATTCTTGTTTTGTTTTACTCGCAGGACGGTGAATATTTCAACTCCTTGATGTGGATTTTGGAGAATGACCCAACAGACTTGGATTTGAGGTTCACCGTCGATGAAGAGCTGTTCGGACAGGTTGGCTCAATGTCCCATTTCTGCCTCAACAATTTCCCTTTGGGATAAATGTTCTCTGTATATTGATGTGATTATATTCCTGTTCAGACTCATCAACATGAACTGAAGCCAGGCGGCAGTGAGATTGTCATCACTAATGAAAACAAGAAGGAATACATTGAGTAAGAATGGAAGCTTATCTTTAAAGAAAAAACACTGATCTTTTCAGTTTGGTTGTGGTTTGATGCTGATCCTCTGTTTTGTGTTTGACAGTCTGGTGATTCAGTGGAGGTTTGTGAACAGGATTCAGAAGCAGATGACTGCATTCAAAGAGGTATCAGTTCTTTTGATCAACTTCCGTGGCATCACCATCTGTTTAGCTGCTAAAGACTTTGAATAAGAATGGTACCGTTGTGTTTTTAGGGATTCTTTGAGCTGGTACCACAAGATCTGATCAAGATCTTTGATGAGAATGAGCTCGAGGTGAGTTTTTGTTTTTCTGATATGCTGAAATGGATCAGATTTATTCTAGAAAGATGACTAACGATCTATCTACCTGCCTTATTTCTACTCCACAGCTGCTCATGTGTGGTCTCGGAGACGTGGACGTGAACGACTGGAGAGAGAACACTAAGTACAAGAATGGCTATTGCTCCAACTTCGCAGTTATCCAGTGGTTTTGGAAAGTAAGTCTACTTGCCATTCCTGGAGCTAATAATCTGGACCTTTCTGCATATTTCCTCTTTTTAAGACGTTGTTCAGTTTGCAGTAGTTATTAAATTGTATGTTTTCTGCTGCGCTGTTATAGACAGTGTTGCTGATGGATGCAGAGAAGCGAATCCGGCTCTTACAGTTTGTGACGGGAACATCCAGGGTCCCAATGAATGGCTTTGCTGAACTCTATGGTGAGCTCATCTTTTGTATTTTGTATTACCACCCACTGGTTTGTTGTTCTGTCTGTGTTTCTTTTTACATTGTCCACTCTTCTTCTTTCCACTGAAACAAATAATTGTTGTCTTTTATGTCCAATCTTTGCCTCCTCGTCCACTGAGCATCACAAATCTCTCTCTGTACTATTTTCTCTTGTCCTCAGTTCATGGGGGCTTGAGCTTGTTTTTCCTGTAAATGAATTCCAATTGAAATGATGTCGTCTGTTTGTCTGATATTTGATGGTCTTATTTTCCAGGGTCTAACGGACCACAGCTGTTTACCATTGAGCAGTGGGGAACACGCGATAAACTCCCCCGAGCCCACACATGGTAAGGACTTTTCTCTAACATCTAACATGTTTGTGTTAAACAATGTACTGTAGACCATGTGTTTGCTGACATTTATGAAGTTCAAACGCAGATTGTAATGTTGAAAAAGCTTATACTGATTTCAGCGTTCTTAGCTACAATGTTTTTCTTGTGTTTTGCTTAAATTTTTGTAGTATCAGATTTATCACAACTCTAAGTAACATTCACTACTATTACGTTCCTGTAATGTGGCCACAATGTAGGGATCTCCATCTCCTTTTTTAATTACTTATTTTTAACTAGTTTGCACAAGGTAAATATCTTGATGACAATTAATCTAGTCTAATCCAGAGGGAGAAAGAATACAAGATCATAAATGGTGATTTCCATATCAGCCCTGATTGATGCATGAAGAAGAATACACAGCTTTAATCAGCTTGTGTCGTGGAGGTAAAAACAGACGTATAAAAAACACTAGTTCAAATGAATATGTAACTAGTACACTCCTCGTTCTAAACCTGCCTGTTTGGAAAGGGCTCTTCGTTTGGCCTGTGGTGATGCTAGCTGCAGTTTTCTTTCTGAACCAGTAAAAGTGACCTGCAGTAGTTGAGCCCCAGTAGGTAAAGACCAGCTGCTTTACTCAGTCCACAGAACCATGGAGCAAACGCTGCTGCACAAGGAGCTGTCAATCTGTTCAATCAAGGTTCAGTGGCGCTCGACTCCGTTCAAAGAACCCTGAACTGGAGAATAACTTGTTGTAACATCACTAACATTGATGAGTCCGAGCTGCTGCTGTTGCTACAGAGCACTGGTCACCTGTTTATTTGATATTAAAGGTCTCACGTATCTAAATCGCACCAGATTTGATACAGGACTTTGTTGCTGTTGTTTTGACAATTGTGAATATCTCAAATAATTGATTGATTAATTCTGTAGTTGATTCCTGCAAATGCAAGTTTTTATGACTTCTTCTCGGATGGGATATTTAACCTTTGTTCACTTGCTGTCTTTACCCTATACAGCTTCAACCGTCTGGACCTTCCTCCTTATGAGTCATTTGAGGAACTGAGAGAGAAACTTCACATCGCCATTGAAAATGCATATGGTTTCGATGGGGTGGATTAATCCCAGGCGTGGTGAATGAACTGACATTTACTGCCATCGGAGTAAAGCCGATGCCAAGCAGAGAGACGAGCTTGGCGTTACACTCAGGTCTTAACCTGCCAGCTGTGTGACAGATGAAGGACAGTCGCACAACTCTCACTTTGCTCCTCGGTCGTGACGCATGGAGAAAAGGACTTCACATCTGGAGAGACCGAAGACTTAATTCACGAAATGTAATGTTTACAAATTAGATTTTCTTCTTATTAGATTATATTGTTTTTGCATTTTTTACATCGCTCAAAAGTGGATCGACTTTTATCTGTTCTGTTAAAAGATTGAATATTTAAAGGGCATGATTCGGCGAAATGTGAATGTAAAACCATCAGTTTAATTTGGGGTGAGCAGCCTCAGAAACACTTAATGCACAACTTCTCACATCAGAGACTAAATGTAGTTATCTTAACCATACGCCTGTCCCTGTCACTAAATGAATACAAACATATGAGGGGTGTTGAGTTGGACCATGGGTTAGAATATGGTGAAGTTCATGTTTATATAAAGACAGTATACTGTGTTAGGTGTATGAATGAGACTTACACCCATGTCTATTGTCAAGAACTATTAAACTCCAAAATTACTTCAAACTAAATGTGAACAGTGAAATTGGCCCAGCTGCTTAAAGAAATCACAGTGAGATTATTCCACATGTATATGAAGTTTTAGGTAACAAAACATAAATACAAATTGGTAATTCAACCCAAAATAAATCACGTCTAGACGTTTTCTCCCCAGTTGCCTTTTATTTTAATTATTTACGTAACTATTTTTCATTCCAGTATATTAGAACCTTTAATGCAGGAAACCCACAATGTAAACACCTCATAACTTTAGCAGAAACTGTGCAGATATATCCAAGTTGGAGTGATTACACTTGAACAAAGTGTATTAATTCAGTTTTATAGTAGTGATGCACCAGTACCAGGACCAGTAAATGGCTAAACTAATTATGATACTGTAGCGGTGTTTCCACAGGTGAAAAGAAGTGACTACATGCAGTGCTAGACTGTGTTGAAATACTATGCATATTTGTACATATTGACATAACGATTGAATACCACTTGATTTTTGAGTTTATCAGAAAAATATATTGTACATACAAATATAACTCTGCCGTCTATTAACTGAAAAAGCAACTGTCAAACTGAAGTAAGAAAAAAAAAAAAATATTGGTGCATGTCCAGATTATGCATCTTTTTTGTTTTTTATTCATGATAAGTAGCTACTCATACTAAAGTAATAGTTATATGTATAGATTCACATTAGATGTCCTGGGCCGTGGCTTTTAGAAATCTTCTCAGATGGACTGTTTGAAACATGTTTAGTTTTCGTCTGCTCATCATGGGTGTCTAACTTCAGCGTGGTGCTCTGTTTTTAAGAGTATAACTTTTGAAATGTATTTTGTAGATTGTCAAAACGTGAACAGATAATTGTTTCAATATCACTTATCATACCTTTGTAAGAGGGTAGCCGTACTTAAGCCTTGGTTTGAACTTTTTCTGAATGGTAAAACATGTGTTTACATTGCCTGCCATGTTTACAGCTCCTTGATAAAGGAAGGAATCATGGGCTGGTTCTTGTCTCTGACGACACAGTTTTATACTTACGCTTTTATAAAGTGAAGCACTTTGTTTATATTGATGAGTCTTACTTCTGAACTGTCTGGTTCTTGGCCAATCTGTCATCTGCAGACTGTTTAAATCCCTCTTTGAAAAAACATGATCCTATGCTTCAAGAGCACATGTGTTTTAAATGTTTACGTGTGAACATCGCTGAAAATAAGCACATTCTCTTCTTTCACTGATTTCAAGTTAAATACGGAGGCCTTTGTTTGTAATATACTGTTGAATTTAATTGTGTTTATTGATGTTTTAATCTCTAAATGGAAGTACTGTTATATATGTATCATTCTCTACTGAAGAATATGAATAGATCAACGCTTTATTTCTGATATATTATAGAATTTAATTAGAACACCTACAAGTGCATTAACACAACAATATACATGCAACATATTGACATAACAGGTGGGAGGGTGAAAGCTGTTATATGACAATTTGATAACCTGTAGAACACCAAATTAAATATAAATATAACTGAAGAATAAAGATAATTAAGAAACATCAGTCATGTAGTGTCTTCACTTCTAACTTTCCTATAAAGTACGAGGTTATATTTTTGCAAAACTTGTTTTGGGACAGTGATGGCCCGAAGATGAACTAGATGAATAAATGGGTGGGTCCAGGAATTTTGTTTTGGTTTCTAAAAAATTGCGAAATAGGGCATTTTCAACATTTTCAGTTAATTCTCAAAAGATATTAATGGATGCTAATTTCTATACCTTCAGGAGCAAAAAGGATTTCTGCGTCACAAAATCTAATACTGTATCAAATAAAGCTTGAAATGGTTGTTTTTGAGCATTGATTCTGATGCCTTATATTTTTTTAATCATCAGTTTATTCCCTAGATGTATTGTGTCTGTATGATCACACTGTATTTCTGTGCAACGTGTACTAACAGTCTGTTCAGAGGAGCTGGATGCAGTGCTGAGCTGCTCCACCTGGGGGAGATGAGACACACTGTATTAAAACTCCCTGAGCTTTAAAACTTCTGTCAACTAAAACTTGTTGTTTTTTAAATCATATTAAAGCCTTACATCAATTATTCAACTTGAATTTTACTTATATACTTACAATTATTGTTTAGTTTTTTTTTTTATGTGGAACTATAGATTTCCTTTCTCAGGGTTCATCCTGGGATTAGATTTAAAATACATGTCACTTCATTAAAGAGTCGAGACCCGAGTCTGAATGTTTATCTCAGGCTACTTCAGCTGTAGTCAGATACCAACCTGTGATCGTCCCTTGTGCCTGCCGAGCTACAGTATGGACTGTTCCTTCACATGTTTTGTTGGCTGTTAGCACGAGCAGCGCTGTGGGAAAAGCCTTGTCAACATCTCTGTGGTCGGAGCTTTTTGTATGACTCCGATGAGCAGCCACAGCCCTAATTTCTCCAACCCCTCCCCCCCCCCCCTGCCGTGGCACTAAATCCCCCTTCCCTCCACGCAGGTCAGTGGAAAGGTCACACACTATTCAGGCCGGCCTTTTGGACACCCCCTGGGGTCAGTGGGGATGGGCATGTGTGGTAGCAGCAAGGCACAGGCCTCGGCCAATGGCAGCAGGCACTGGTGAAGTTGGCTCCGCCTTTACCCACAACGTTAGCAACATTCAGAGCCCGATGATGACTTTTACTGCATCGATCCGGCTTCGGAGCTTGACCAGAGTTCACATGCAGGCCGAGCACCCCCCCCCCAACACACACAAAAACTGTGCCATATTGGCAGGTGCCGATACTGAATTCTTGATTAATTAAACACCCTGGGGAGAACTTTGCTGACCATGAACGAGGCCAGGCTCTCACGTTCCCACGTTATGTGAGGAAGGAGCCTGCAACCTAGAGTGAGGTTCTGCTCACTTATTAGGTTATGTCACATAGTGTAAGTACTTTATTGGGAAGTGTAACAAGCAAATGGGTTATTGAATCGTGTTTGTGTGTGTGTGTGGGAGAGGTTGTAATTTTAACAACTGGTCATGTTACAATCAGCTGTTTAATAACCTGAGGCAATTGTGAAGATTTATGTGGGAATTTTACATTTACATTTCATCACATTGCATTTTACATTTAACAAGTATTTATTCAAATTAGCATTGATATTAACATCTTTTTGAACATTTCGTCATGCAGATAACACTGAGATTCTACATTTAATTTGAAAGAAAACTCAAAACTGTTTCTTTTATTGTGGACTTTTATCTGAACAAAGTTATACGTGAGTTGTGTTAAAGAAACAAATCATGCATCCGTTTCTCCCAAACAATTTCAGAGAGATAATAGCTTCCTAATTTTAATAAGAAAAGGTCACGGGAAACTAACATAAAGCACCCATGTAAAATAAACTTCATTGAGACAATTAGAACAAATGACAGGAATCTGCATTTTAACAGAACATCGGCATGTGTTGTTTTGTTGTATCAGCTGATATCACTGAGAATACTCTTCTATTTTCCAGATTTATCAAAGAGAGCAGTTTTCACAGGGACTGAATTAGCGCTTTGCATATTTTACTGACTGAGTGGAAGTCACAGCTGGGCTGCGGTCTAGCTGCTGAATAAAGGTTGGAGAGGGGGGGATCTCGCTCCACAATAAGGGATGGACATCGGATCAATATCGACATTGACACAGCAGCTGTCCTGCTCCTATCAATGCTTCCTGGTAATGCAGGGCCCGGTTTTAAAAGACAAGAGAAAAACTCATCTCCATTAACATTTCTTTCTGTCTGTATAAACCATTCATTCTCAAATACTGAGGGATCTGCTCCCATCAATACTGCTCCAGTTGTATTGATAAGGAGAAGTGAAAGGGTTATTGGTAAAGTGATCAGGAGGAAAAGTCTCATTGTTAAAAGATCAACAGAACATTCATCATGGGTCGATCTGGGTTTTGTTGTCATGTCCAGACTTCACAACTGTTAAGTTATTAATTCAGATCATGCAACATTAATATTCCAGTCAGATGACATCTGAAACCTGAAACTAAGAAACTGAAATTCGATATATTTTGCAGCCAAAAGTTAGTTAAATGAATTTTGCTTATGTCCTCTTATAAATAGACTTTTGTGGAAATATGCATCGTGAGGAGAGGTGTGGTTGGAGCTCACATGCAATATTTTCCGGGTTAATGTGGCGATTCGGAAGGAAAGGTTGTTGATTGTTATTTATCTACACTTACAATTTATTGCAGGTGAGAGTTCTTTGCAGATCAATACGTATGTTTTGGTACAATATAAGGTATGATAGTGACATTTTGCACAATACTGAATAAAGAGTGTAAACGTATAAAGAGGTTCAGCCAAGGCAGGGTGACAATGACAGTAGAATGGTGGGCCCAGCTTTGGATAGATCTGCTTGTACTTCAGTACACATTGCTTGTTGCTGGATTGTTTATTGTGAAATAATATCTCACTTATAAACTTTATTTATACAGGACTTTTCTAAATAAAGTTACAAAGTGCTTAAGAAGACAAAATGGAAAGTAATTCAAAAAGAAGCCACGTGAAAGAAAGAAAGGTGATCAATAAAGGATTTATCGGTCTATCCCTACATTTGACTAGATCTACTTGTTGTATGTAAAAGTTATCATGTGATTTCTGTTTATTGAGGAGGATTTCATGTGATGTGTCAGCAGTGTGAAAGCTGCTGAGTGCCGTGTGGATGTGGAGCAGGATGCACGTGGTGTGTGTTGCCGTCCTGTGTGTGACCGAAGCCAGGTGGCGCTGCACTGAACTGTCCCGTGAGCAGTGGCGATGATGAGGAGGGGGAGGAGGAGGAGGAGGAGGAGGAAGACGCAGCTTCGCACTCTCTCCCGGTCTCTGAGCTCAGTAGCAGCGCAGCTCATCTGCAGGGAACAGGCATGAGAGAGCAGCTGTAGTTAGCGATGCCAGGACAACTCACGTAAATGGCGCCGGTTAAAGGGAAATTAAAGCAGCGCCTGCTGTTCCTCCTCGTCCTTCTCCCGCTCTCAGGTGAGGATAAAACACGTCCTGGGCATTTTGCGTGAGACGGAGAACACTGAGTAACGCCAGGGACTGAGCTGTGGAGCTTCAGCAGGAGCGGACCACGTTCGAGTTCCCAGCTCCTGGGAAGTTACAACATTTATCAAACAGCTTAAAAAGGGAAAAAGTTGTGTTCAGAGTTTTACATCCGCTGATAAACGAGCCTGAAGACAAATAATCCACGACACCAAGCTAATTCGGCTGTCAAGTCAACTATTTCTTTTTTCCTGACATTCACTGTCAACTGTTTAAATAGTACCTGCTTTAAATGGTTCATGTTTTGTGGGTGTATTCACTGCTTCATCGAAACAACTCTGATTCTAGACCCTTGTTAACTCCATGGCTCTACTAGCGGCATATCAAGAGATCAGGTCTATTTAAGGTTGGTGTCCAAAAATGTGACTTAAAATTTCATCTGTAAACACTGATGGTCACAACGAGTGGTCAGAGCAGAGGAGACCAGAGCACATTTATTTTGAAAACTAGATTAGAGGATGAACCCCTTGAGATGCTGCTCCTAGTTTCCAAACACAAAACATGGAACATTAGCAATGTTTGTATTTTTGTATTATTTGTGACCAATTTGACCAATGACACAATCTATCAATACAGAGATAAATGGCTGAAGAGACATGCATGTTATATCAGGGTTCAGGAGCGTTCCTTGCCTTTGACCTGGCAGAAAATCTTTACTATCAAATGAAAATATTTGCGTACTTTGCATTTTGTTATGTTGTTCTTTTGAATTAGAAGTGACAAACCTTCTGTTGATGTAATGAATCCTGATTGTGTCCTATTATGAGTGACCCAGTGTCTCTGTGTCCTCCCCTCAGATCTCAGATTAATGACACATTTCATAAAGTCCACGTTCAGAGCGTGGCCGTGTATTTCTGTGTAAACCAAAGGGACTAATTGGATCAGCTGTTTTCACCTTCAGCCTGTGACTTTATGAGCCATGAGTAATTGGATTAAAGCGGAGTAGAAAGAGTTTATGAAGCTACAGCGGTGAGATGCCTGTACAGGACCTCCAGGCCTGTCCAGTGGGATACCTCACTTTAGCGGGACCTTTCAATCCATGTCACACTTTAATCCTTCTGACACTGTGAATGTAGATAATATCTACAGGGGGGGATTGGGAAAAGCCCACAGACAGATTTACAATTCACCTTTTAAATCACTTTAAGCCAGTTTGACTAGTGTGTAAATGCTTTAAACTCTTTATTGGGCGCCTCCTCCCTTACAGAAGTTCCCATCCTGATACCTACCTCTGCCCCCCCCCCACCCCCCTCTCTCTCTTTCTACAGGTGTTCTATGCTTTAGCGAGCTATTTTTCATCAAGGAGCCGCATGATGTCACCGCCATGCGAAAAGAAGCTGTCATTTTGAAGTGTCAGGCGCATGGAGAGGCACCCATCGTCGTCAGATGGCTCAAGAATGGAGTAAGAGTGGTGGAGAGCGAACGCGTGCACCTTCTCTCCAATGGCTCCCTTTATATTTCGGAAGTGGAGAGCCGAAGAGCCGACAAATCAGATGAAGGGTTCTATCAGTGCCTTGCTCAGAACAAGTACGGAGCAATCCTGAGTCAGAAAGCCCGCCTTACAATCGCAAGTGAGTATCGCTCTGTCATTGTAAAGGTTGCGTGTGGTGTCATGAAGGTTGATGGTGGAAGTCAAATTCTGAAGACTTGTTTCTGTTAGCCAGCATTACCCCCCCGCCCCCCCCCCCCCCCCCCCCCCAAGTAAACATCCAAGGAAATGTCAACCTGTACACGTTTGTGTTCATTTGGTTTATTTAACTTTTTGCTGCTTTGTGTTGCGTTTCGGGCAGCTAGCAGGGAGTTGAACAAATCCAGTACGGTTGGAGCCTTAAGATAAAGATACTGTTTGAAAGGGGGAATATGCCCATTGGTGTGCAAATGAAGGAGCAGGAGAATTTAAAGGTTAGGAGCTGTCCAGGATACCGACTCTCCAGTGCTAAAGAGCAGATGACCCCTATTCACGGGCCAGGGCTTTCATGTTATTGCACCCTGATCGCTAGAGGAATTGTTCTTTTGGAATGCTTTCTCCTCCAGCACTGGCCTCGTAATTTAAAGGGGGGGGGGGGGGGGGGGGGTAGAGAAGCTTCAGGCAGGGTTAGTTTTTTTGGACCGCATATCCCCTCCTCCTGCCCTACAGGCCATACATCTTGCTGTGCCACTTTTGCAGAATGCAGAATGTATATTAACTCCCTTAGCCCTCATGCAATTCGTTGGCAGTCACAATTAAAGTTGCATTTATTTAACATTGCAAGATAGGAATAATAATCCTTTTTTCAATTTAATTCCATATTGGATTTTTCGGTTTTAAGGTCTGCTCCTGACACTTCTGAGTAGTATTTAACTTACAGTCTCTCGGTTTGACATCCCAGCTGTTGTGCTCATATTTCCTGGTACATAAAGTAAATCTAGTTTTATTAATTAATTGAGGGATTAACCTGCTTTATAGAAGTTAAGAGGTGATAAAGGCTGCCAGTAAGCTTTACTAGTTTGTTTTAAAATGGCACTTAGACATGCTTGAGGGTCTATCTGGAAGCTCATAAAATTTGCACATACCTGAGAAATGCTCAGTTGAAGGACACAGAGGTAGCTGTGGGGGTTGTTGCAGGCGGTGTGCGCACACTCGCGTACGCGCTCACACACACCAATGTGAATTGCTGTTTCCCAGTACCCTGGCCTAACCCCGAGTGTCTAAATGACCGAACTTTATGGCAGACCCTGCCAGGTCAGAGGGAGCTGGAGCTTTGCACACAATTGTTTTCTGCCTGACTACTCTGGTGAAAGAGTGAAAAGCTTTTCACTCTGACTGTTTTTGTCCGCACCACCCCCCACCTCCCCGTGCTCGCAAAAGAAGGGGCTTTCCTTGGTGGCAACTATTTGTCCTGACATGAGGGAATAGAACGGCCGGACCTGTTCACCACCCAAGCTGAATAACATTAATTGTAAAAATTAAAGTTTGGAGGTTGAACTTTACGTTTTTTTGATTAAATGTCAGGCTGTCAATCCTCATTTAGCAGCATGACTCTGTTGCATCACAGTCTACTCAGGGATGTGGGCAATTTGTGTGCCATTTAACTTAATAATGCTATGTCCTGAAGCCTCAGTTCCTGTTTTCCTGAACTGTAGATTGAAATGCCTCTTATATCCCAATCTTTTCTCATTTGCTTAGTTTTTACGAGATGCAGTTGATGATGCTTTAAAAAGGATCATGGGGAACCTGTGAGCTTTGTATGCTCATCTGTTGAAACTGTGGACCTGGGTTCATTTAGGAGTGTGATGGGGATGGAGGGTGAGGGTCACCTTAAACGGTGGCTTGTCACAGCACAAAGGTGAGATGGGATTTGGACCTGATTAAAAGGAATGTGACACATGAGCCTCAGCATGTGACTTCTGTCAATAGACCTCAGATTGATTGGGATTTATTGCACCATGTGACTGCATTTAGAGCATGAAAACAGAGGATTCATCATCAGGTACGGCTCAGGTTGGTGTAAATGACAGTTGAATACAAGTAGACTGTGTATGGGCAGGAAATCTGACTTTCAGCACCTTGTATATACACAGAAGTTTGTATCTGTGTCACAGCTCAGTTGAGAACTCTACCACACTGTCTCTCCTGTCAGGGCTGCTGACAGCGTTGTCAGCCACAGCTCACTCATCATAACACTACTGGTTTCAGCTTTAGCTATGTGCATTCCTGCCATGAGCATGCAGGCAAAACCAAAAAAAACACCTGACACAGGATCTGAGAGGATTAGATAAGCCAATAGATACAAGTCACACTACCATATGAAGTAAAGTGCCTGTTTTTCAAAATCATTTTAAAAACCGCAAAAGCCAATGAGCAATTTTAGATCATCAAGAGGTCATCAAGGTTTTTGATTTAGCTGCTGCAGGCAGCTCACTTTTAAAAGTTGATGTTGCTGTGTCCAGAGGCAGTCAGATCAGCACTACAGCTTTATTTCAGTTGCTGAGGAATACATCTGACTTTCGCCAGCTGGGTTAAATTTCAAACCCCAATAAGTCGAAAGCAAACTTTGGACAGTGTGGGCTGTGATGTGAGTGAACGAAATGCCCTTAAGTGAGAGAGCGCAAAGCCTGGAATCTTGTTTTTCTCCTCTGCTGGACACGAAAGGTTACCATGGTTCCCCTGAATGGCAGGCCCGAGAGGTCAAAGGTCTCTTTAATTGTTCAATACGTGGAGCGCAGTGAGACAATCTAGTTTTATCAGTTGCTGCAATAGACATCGATGGGTCTACTTTTATTTTTTATAAATGTCTTTCTATCTCTGTTTTGTCATTTTAACATTCACATAAGTTTTATTTTGTTATCAGCCACCAACTTATTTTTATTACACGTTCTGACAAAGGATCCAACTTGTGTTAAGACAACATATAGATGTTTACACATTGACCTCTTTACCTCTGGGCCGTGAGATTAAAGACAATGAAGACACTGTCAGTGGTGAGTGGAGAGTTGCTGTTGAATGATTGGAAAACTTTGTGGCAGAGATAAGGGGTTGGAGGAGGGGTCGAATACTCCTTCTCACACCGCCCCCCCCCCCCCCCCCCCCCCCCCCACACACGGCCGGCACTTTGAGAGGTCACCCTGCTCATGGGAGCAGTTCTTTGTTTAGCCAGGCAAGTGGTCAGTTGACTATCCTGCAGCCTGTGTGGAGCAGCGGCACATCTGCCAACCAGGGAGTGATTGATTTGTGGGCTCTTTCAGCTTTGCATTCTTCTTCTTCTTGCTTATCAGCCCTCTTTTTTTTCTTTTCCCAGGGCCTTATTTTAATCTCCTGTGGTGTCATTTAACAGCTTAAAGTTTTTATAACATGATCAAATACCTGCGTTTCTTAGTAGAAGTTGTGGAATGAGTAAATCAAATTATTTAGATTGTACCAGTTCGCAGGAATAGGACCCATGAGTACATTTTAAACTTCTGAGGGTTATCGTAGTAATTCAGTGAAGGTTTTTCATAGGCCTCCTGAAGCTGAAGGCCCTCAATTTAACATGCTGCCTGCAGGATCAGGAGAGGATGATCAATTTTAATGTCTCCTAAAAGACGGCACCCTGGGGGTTGGGCAGGGCTAGGGATGGTCGGGGGACATCAATGCCATCCACATAGTTAATGAGCTGAACACAAACTGCTTTGGTCAGCTACAATGTTGAAACCATGTGGGGGTGAAAATAAAGTAACAGATACTGTTGATGAGATTATTCCTCCTCCATAGAAAAATAACTTGCCTTATTCCAGAAAAACAATCTGCATTAAGGTCTTGAAAAGCTATTATTTTAGACAATTTCATTATAATATATTGCTCCCGAACTTGTCAATGCTAGGTATGATATTGAAAGTGCATATTGTTTTGTATGAGTTGTGGGAGATCAGGGGGAAACCAGTATGACAATATTTGAAGATACAGGTTGCATTTCTTCCTGCAGCGTCATTGCAAAGTATATTCACAACTAACACAACTAAACAACAGAAACCGATGGTTGAAGATCTGATATCCTTTTATAAGTCTTAAGAAGATTCAGGTGGTTTGTGGTTAAGATGAGAGTTAAATTGTTTTGAAAGTTATTTGTAGCAGGAAACGCAGTGTAGACATAGATCCATTGCAGTATTACATCAGAGCACAAACAGAGCGACAAGTCTGTTTTCCTCTAGTTGTCACATTCAGGTAAGGTATGCAGTGCTATGTTGTGCTCTGGCTCAGAAACTGACCACAGTAATCAGAGGAGAGAGGGCTGAACTAATTCCTGGTATTTGTAAGGGAACCTTTGTTTGGGCCTGACCTGTCCACTGACCTTCAGTTTGTTGAGCTGTTGCCATCAGCCGGCCCATCTGTTGCAAGCTGATGGGAAGCAAACACAGATTCTCTCCCTCGGACATTAAGAAACGGCAGTGTAATGAACCAAAAAGCTATAATGACATTACTCTCACTTTTAGACAAGCTTGCTTTTTGTTTTAACTTTGTGATTCAACATGACACAACTTGTGTGTATTCAAATAATGCAGCTTCTGAAAGAGAAGGTGTTGAGTGAGCATTTCTAGGCGTGCTCTCTCTTGCAGCAGCTGGGTTGCATGTATTATTTTAGTTGTTGTATTGGCAGCAACTGGCAGATGTCACTGATACAGCAGGGAAGGGTGTTGTTACAAAACAGCATTTAAAACAGCTGGAAGATGATGTGAGAGATTTGCAGGCAGTCTGCAGGGCAGCAGAGCTGGTTCAGGGTGGTCATGCAGGGCTCAGGCCTGAGTTGGGTGCTAGCCAGGATTTGTGGTGGTCATAGGTCAGAGGTGAGAATGCTCGGAAGGGCAGATGGTCAGAACTCTTTCTTCATGCTTTTAAGGGGAAAGGCTGAGGAGTAAAAATAACTATGGTAAACAAAACTACAGTGTTTCTATGTATAGACTCAGAGGGAACTTAAAGATTTTTTTTCTTTTACCCCTTTAGCAACAAAGATCTTTTAATCTCCAAATTATACATTTCCTGGCAGAAAGTAGAAGGTCAGCCTCCTAATTTCAGTCGGGAGTGCTCTGGTCAAAGCTGGACATAGATTTTTTCTTACCTTATCTTAGTATTTGATCAATAATCAATGATTTTCTCACTGTTTGTCAATCCACCATCATTTGACCGAAAGGAGCGGCAAAGTAGAGAGGCAGAGGATCAGTGCAGCTCATCTCTCATGCCCTGCAGTCATATCACTTCAGCACATTAATGGCATTTTTGTTAGAGCCTGCGTTAACTGAGGGGGCGGAGGAGGGTGGTGTGGAGGGGTGGGGGTCTCTTACCACTGCTGTCCTCAAATTAAACAACCACAGCGGAGCTAAGAGGGGTAAGCAGTCATGATTAATTAAATTAAATGTGTCCATGGTAAAAAGATCAGACGACAATTTGTCTGTGGTTTAAAAAAAACGACATCGGTCACACAGACAGGTGTGGGAAACGGATGTTCAGTAAACAATTTTATATTTCATAAATGCATTATTGAAATTAATTTAGAGATTTCAAGGCACGTTCCTGTTGATTGTGTAAAAGTCATGATTCAGCTGTTTAGCACCACAACACCTGGCAACACTGCCTACACACTGTCCTCCATCATGGCCCTCATAAACACTGCTGTGTATTTATGACAGTGGAGGGATTTCCTCCCTCGAAAGCAAAGGTTACTACAGCATGGTGTTGTATGTCTGTGGAAGAATCTGCTGATAAAACTGTCCATATCCAATACCCTAACCCTAACGATTGAGGCAGGCAATGGGCAAGTCACAAAGAAAGTCATGTGTTTGTTTGTTGTGGGGTTTCTGACTTCAGAAGTAGAAAATGAGTTTCCATATTCAAGTTGTCTACATATGTGTATTTCTATTCGTGGCACAATAGAACTATTTTGGATGTTTTCTAACAAATAAACATTGTCATCATGTGTATTTGTTCATCTATTACTTAATTGGTTATGATTTCACTGACATTTTGAAATGGAGCTTTAGAAAATGCAAATAACTGAAAAGCTATACAGCTTAAACTTTCTGCTCCATTGGAATAATCCTCATGTGTGTTGATATTTGCATCTGTGTACCTTGATGGTTTGATTTGTGATGATGGATTTAACCTTAGCAGCTGTGATTGCCCATTGTTTTAAGTTTTTCTTTTCTTTTGGTACTCTCAATAGTCCCTCTCTATCAGAACGTCAGTGCAATTGATTTTGTTTAACTAATGATTGATCCCGGGCTTCTGCAGCTTTCTGAGCACAGAGGGGGATGGGACAGAAGTGTGTGTGACCTTAATGGCTTTTATGACCTAGGAGGAGCCACTGCCAAAGAGAGCATTTATTAACAAAAAGAATTACAAAACAACTTAACTCTTCCTCATACAGTTCGGTTGGATTTTTTGTGTCAAGATAGAAGGCTTTGTTGTAATTCAAGTTGGGCCTTATTTTCCGGTAGCTGGCAACAGCTCAGTCTCAGGGAAACCTTATCCACATTGGATGTGGCTGCTCCATCCAGTCATTACCTTCCTGCAGCACTCAGCAGGTCTATAGCTTTAGGTAATAGGCAGGCATCTCTGTTCTCTGACGTCCACTGGATGTGGCTGAAATACATCGATATGTTTGGAGAAGGAGGGCAATAATTCATCCGAGATCTTACACTAATCATTTGTACCATGAATAAAAATGTTATAATATTGATTTGAAATGTTTCCTGATTGAAGGGAATTCCTCTTAAGCCTGGTTTCATGCCTGTGCTTTGACTTCTTAACGTGCGGTAGTTTCAAAGCAAGCACTGAAATACCAAATGGAGTGAAACACAACACCGGCTTTTACAACAAAGAAACACCTCAGGGGAAAGGATTCTCCTCTGACATAATCAGTAAAGACATGTTGAGGAATAAAAGCAAGGCTACTCTTCTGATTGTAGCTGAGAATTCCCTTCAAATCTCATGTGGTGGTAGAAGCCATACATCTGGATCAATATCAGTTCATATCAATAATAAACCCTCTGGTCTGTTTTACTGCAGGTATCTCCTCTTTTGCAATCCAGCCGACACCCATAGTGGTAACTGAAGGCTCAGTCGCGAGGTTTTCCTGCAAAATCAGTGCCCACCCTCCTCCCATCATCACTTGGGAACTCAATCGGGTCACATTACCCCTTGCCACTGAAAGGTATGCACTCTTTTGTTGACATTTCATACATCCTTGCTCTACAGCAGTTTGTTTGTGAAGCCATACATTGAACATGTTTTTTAGTTCCACAATCTTATCAATCATAAAAGTTGGACCATTTTTGTGTGTGTCTTTCTCTTTCAGAATCACAGTCCTGCCCAGTGGCGTTCTTCAAATACATGGGGTGCAGCGGGCAGATGCTGGAAATTACCGCTGCATTGCCACCAACATTGCCAGCCGCCGCCGCAGCACGGAGGCCCCCCTCACTGTCACCCCAGGTAAGTCGTCTAACTCGCGTTGGATAAATGTATTTTGTAAAGATCATGAATACATAACGAGATGTCAAGAGAGTTTGTGGTGATAAGAGCTGGTGTCGGGGTGCTGTAAACATGATCATGTGATCTAGGCAGCGGATATAGTTAGGGATGGGGTAAAAAATAATTCTGTTATGAATTGTGATTCTTATGGATGACAATTTTAAATAGCCACGCTTAATTTTAACTTTTTTTTTTTAACATTATTTTAAAAACATATATTTATTGGTTTTATACGGGGGCCGATATATATAGGGGGAGGACCAACCTCACCCAAGAGCATGTTGAACAGCTTTTGTTTTTGCACAAGAATCTAAACATATCCAAGCACTAGCTTTCTACAGCCTACATGCAAACAACAGTGAAGCATAGCCTACTTTTTGTTTATTTTAAAGTTTATATTTTAAGTAAACTTTTATTCATTCTATTTCATTTCTCTATTGGCTGCCCGGCAGTCATTAAGTTAATGTTAATATTTGAAATAAAACTTGTACAGCTCTAAGTGAATTTGACTGTGTTGTATTATTGAAGGCAAGAAGTCGTAATATCGAATCGCAATACATATCATATCGCCACCTAAGTATTGTGATTGTATCGTATCAGGAGGTCCCTGCCGATTCCCGTCCCTAGAAATAATAAGTCAGTTGCTGTCTCTGTCTGCTGCAACCGGCTGCTCCCCCTCTCAACTGAATAACGCTGAGGATTTGATGCTGTTGTGAATGTGACTGTACAGAAAACCTGCTGCTGTGTTGTGCATGTGTGAAAGGCAAACTCTGGGTAAACTCCGTAGCCAATTGTTCGGATTTTACCCGGAGGTCATGTCTGAAAACGGCTTTAGTTTGTTGAAAGCCTTTAACATACCGAACCTACAAAAACATATGCTCTAAAGCTTTCTCCCTCCCCCTCTACCTCTCTCTCTGCAGCTCTCAGCCTCCAGCTTCCTCAGAGGCCGCGCATCATCACTGGGCCCCAGAACATTTCAGTGTCCCTCCACCAGAGTGCCATCCTTGAGTGCATGGCCACAGGCAAACCACGACCCATCATCTCCTGGAGCCGAGCGGACAGCAAGTCCATTGATGTTTACAACACTAAAGTGTTGGGAAATGGCAACCTCTTTATCACAGACATCAAGCCCAAGCATGGAGGAGTCTACATGTGCAGAGCCACCACTCCTGGCACACGGAACTTTACTGTTGCCTCAGCCAACGTCACTGTGTTAGGTAGATACTGAACAGAAGTTTGCTTGTGTATGCTTGGATTATCCATTGATGATTGATAAATGAAAAGCTTCATATACTTAAATTTGTTTCACTGATGTTCTCGTCCAAAGCTCCACCCTCTTTGGTCGAGTGGCCGGAGAGCCTGACCCGACCACGCGCTGGCACCGCCCGCTTTGTGTGCCAAGCTGAAGGAGTTCCAACACCTCAAATCACTTGGCTCAAGAACGGAGAGAGAGTTCACTCAAATGGTCGAATCAAGATGTACAACAGGTATTATTCTCTCTGTTTATCTAATCATTCCTGTGATCAAATAAATTGTTTTTCTGACATGCCAAATGCCTTTTTTTGAGCTTTAACCCCTTTAACATTGTCATTTTTGACAAGTAAAAAAAAAATTGGACTAAATAATTACCTACAATACCTACAGTAGAAAGGGAACTAAATAATTTAAAGCTGAGCAAATGGGGTTTTAGTGAGTTTCCTATAATTTGCTCCTGCTCCTTATTCAACCGTCTTGTTGGAGGTAATTATAGAGTGAAAAGACCCTAGAGAACGAGCCCCAGGATAAAGCCATCTGTGTTTGTGTGTCTGCCGCAGCAAACTGGTGATCAACCAGATCATACCTGAGGACGATGCCATCTATCAGTGCCAGGCAGAGAATGAGCAGGGATCCGTCCTCTCCATGGCGAGGCTCATTGTGGTGATGTCAGAGGATCGACCGAGCGCACCCAAGAACCTCCGAGCTGACACAGTGTCGAGCTCTGCGATCCTTCTGGCTTGGGAGAGACCTCTGTATAACTCCGATAAAGTTATTGCTTACTCTGTGCACTACATGAAGGCTGAAGGTGAGTGATGTTTAAACAAAGACAAGAGCATTTTATTGGTCTTTTTTTCTCTCAGGGACAAAATTGGTGGAAGGAAATTGTTAAATTATTAATACATTTACTGTTCATGAGCAGTACAGGAACATAAACTTAATCTTTTTCTGTCTACAAATTATAATGCTCAAGCTAATCAAACTGGGTCCGTTGGTGGACAAAGACTGAAAAAAACTAGAAAAGGAAGGAACTTAATTTTTAGTAATTTGCGATAATAATAATAATAATAATAATTTTATTATAATCACACTTATATAGCTATTAGCTAGTTAATACATATATTTATATAGCACCTTTAAAAAAAAAGAGTTAACAAAGAGCTTGACAGCATAGCAAAATGCAAATAAAAGAAAAATAGCAATCGGCAGGAAGCAATGTAAAAGCCAATGGAGAGAATCGAGGATGGGGGGTGTGATGTTGTCTGTTAAAACCAGTAAGAAGCCTCGCTACTGTATTCTGAACTATTTGGACGGGGAGAGTGACTTATGGCTTATGCCAGAGAGGAGGGAGCTACAGAAGTCCAGTCTAAAGAAGGCTAGTGTGGGAATTACTTTATTTAAGTCTGGGTGTGAAAGTTTGGGTTTAGTTTTAGAGATGGTTCCAATTTGTAGGAAGTAGGACAGGACTTTTCTAAGAAATTTCAAGGGAATTATATCCAGGCTGCAGGTTATGGTTCCAATAAAACCAAATAGTGACACGGGTTCCAATTTGCTAAAGTAAGTATGAACGTCTCTCTTTGCAGTTAAAAAGCCATAGCCCTGTGGAGCTTCAGGATGCAGGTTCCCTTTGGCTGATAAAAAGAAGAATGCAGACAAAACCACAAAAAGCACAAGGGTTGTAGTGTGGCAGCAGAAAAGCCTGAAAGCCTGTCAGCTGCCCTGGGAACCGACAAGAGTCACATACTAACAATACAACATCTCAGAAAAAAACCTTTAGCTTTTTCATTCAAGCACTGCACTTAATTATAATGCCACTGACTTCCAATTGGGGGAAGTAAGACATACAGAATTCACCCAGAAAAAAGAAACACCTGCTGGATTTTGTTGAGGATAAAGAGGTCAAAATAAAAAGAACAAGTTGAACCAATTCTCCTGCTTTATTCTTTTATAACTGTCAGGGATTTTCTGCACTTGATTTCGATCTAGTTTAACAATCTCCTCAGTCCCAGTCACAAAGAGTGGCTATTCATTGACATTGACAGAGTATCTGACAGTGCACTCTTCACCTGAGGTTGCAGTCAAAGAGGCCTGGCAGTAAATGGAGGCTTTAACAAAAAAGAGGAACTAATTAATCTGTGTGACTGAGTGTCCTAAAGTGTGTTTTCTGTTAGGGCAATGGGAGAGTAAAGACTTTGTTACACAGTTACAGGGAAGGCTTTCTGATTCATTCAGAATGTGATGAGCTGACAGAGAGGGCTTTTAAAAAACATTTATGTACCTTATTTACCAGGTTTAAAATTAGACCAGGTGTTTTCTTTTACCCCGGGCACAAATAAATGTATTTTGTCTTTGCATTAATAAATCATTACTATTACACAGAGGTTTGTTTGAAAAGTTAGTGCATGCAAACATGGATATTAATGTCAGTTTGTTTCCCTTATTGTTGTTGGAAGGGAACATTTTTAATTTTTTCAATATTTTTTAATGACGTGCAAAAAAAAGTTTTTACCATTTAACAACTTTAATAAGCATGGGCAAATAGTGTATTCTGAAATTATACTGGAGCACACACATTTAAACCTGATAGTTGCTGGACGTGATGAAAATCAGAAGGCAAGAATCGCCACACACCAGTTAATGCTCCCTTTAACTTATTTATTTGACCTTCCAGGTAGATAATGTTTCTTCCAGAAGAAGTGTAACATGAATATATTTACCAGAGCATCAACTGGTGTGCTGGCGTCTCGCCTTCCAAATGTGAATTTCCACAGGTGATAAGACTGGCCACATATTCTGTTATGAAAACATACACACCAAAAGCTGATACAAGGTTTTTGTTGACTGAATAATTCATAGAATTTTGGTGTCCCACTTTATATACTTGTACATAAAGTGAAACCTACAATCTTCTTGAAATGTGCTGTAATCTATCAAATAATATCAAAATATGAAGAAAAAGTAACTGGTTTATCACTTGACAGGGCAGAGATACTGTTCACTTTGGTTGTTTTATGGTTTGGAAATTGTGAGTATTTAAATTTACAATGTTGTCATTTGTCCAGGATTAAACAACGAGGAATATCAAGTTGTCATTGGAAACGATACGACTCGCTACATTATTGATGACCTGGAGCCGGCTCGCAACTACACCTTCTACGTTGTGGCCTACATGCCCATGGGAGCAAGTCGCATGTCGGACCACGTGTTCCAGCACACGCTGGAGGATGGTGAGGCTCATACCCAGTGACGCTGATAAACAAAGTCAATCCCATAGTTTGAATCAGAAGCAGGGGGGTGATAGAGTAATTGATCTTTTACCATTTCATTAGACTGTTAATCCAGCAGAAGCTCAGCGACGTTTGTTTACAAGATGTTTAAACTTCAGTGAATGAGCTTTGTTGTTGACATAAGAAACAAGTTATTTGTGTGCACAGTGTGTGTACATGTATGCGTGTGTCTTTGTACACAGGCTCATGTATATTCATGCTGTCTGGGGTGTTTTTTTAAACCCAGGCAAACCTCATTTGTTTACGGCCTTGACCTGTGGGCTCGAGGTCACCTCAAATAGGTACTTAGGACAAGAAATTGTAATCCACATTTAATAAGGGAGATATAAAGATTAGCTGATCATGCCTGATCATTGATCATTTTACATTTCAAGCAGGATCTGTGGCTGTAACGTATCATCGTTAATATCATAGATATCACTGTTTCCCCTACACACTGCAGCAGCCACGTGGTCAGTTTGCATAAGGGGGCACAATATGGATAAAACGGACTGAAAATCCGTTGATGGATCATAAAACCAGACTGGAATGTCTGTTTTGGCTACTCCATCCAATTTAATACTTAGTCAAAGTAATGTATCATATTGATTCAAACAAGCCATGAAACGTTGATTCATGGATTTCTAAGGTTTTTCACATTGTACTAATACAGCCAGTGATATTAATGGATCAGGTATGAATGAGTTACAAATAATTCTGTGTCAGGCCAAGTACCTTGTCATTTCCCAATTTGTTAGTATCTAAACTTTTTTAATTTGAACTGGAGCAGTTTGTTATAAATCTGAACAACAGTGATATTTTTCATATTTGAACTGTAATATGTTTTCTTCTTTGTGTATTATCTGGTAGGTCCATCATCTTAGTTTTACTGCGTAATACAAAACAGCTTTCAGCTAATCTATCTTGTTTTCTCTGTCCGCAGTTCCCCTCCGAGCCCCTGAGCTCAGCCTCACCAGCCGCAGCCCCACAGACATCCAGGTGTCTTGGCAGCCTCTTCCAGACAAGCTGAGCCGTGGCCGAGTCTCTGCCTATCGTTTGTCCTATCGCACCAGTGCTGAGAATACAGTCTCACAGCTAGAGCTACCTGGAGAGAAGACCAAACATCTACTGGAAAACCTGCAGCCTGACACCATCTACCTACTGCGTATCAATGCTGCCACCAGCATAGGGTTTGGTGAGCAGTCGGCCTGGACATCCCACCGCACTCCCAAAGCGTCCAGTGCACGAGGTACAGCATTAGGAACGGTCTTCACGATTTCTGATATTAAAGTCTGCGATTTAAATATATCAAGGAAGATTATTCTCATGTACATATTGAAGAATTTGACCTAAAAAGAGGAATTGTCACTAAACTCTTGCAACAAAACAGACTGAAACAAAGAGAAGAGCCTGCTCAAATAATCTTGTTAAGGCTTTGCGTTTGTTACTATGTGACCTTTGCCTTCGACTGTCAGTAACACTGACAGGGCCTCAGTCGTGGGTCATAAAGGCAACGGCTCAGGCCTCCGGATGGAAAGAGTATATGGCTATTTAAAGCTACATCTGAAGCTCTGTGGTGGGGGGAAGGGGGGATTTGTTTTTCCTGTCCATCTCTGTTGCCCCCCGTCTCCAATCTAAACTCAGGACAGAAGTCCTCTTTTGGTAAACTTCATTCCCCTCATTCCTAAAGGAAAAACGTGTGAAATCACTCCCTTGACTGTTAGAGCTGTTGCCTCTAGTGTGCACTGAGTGTGAAACAGCTGTTAGTTTCACTTTTCAAAGGAAAAGCGGTCAGGGGCCTGTCCATCACATTAACAGTTTCCAATTTTCTAGGAACAACTTCCTGTGCCTGAAAAATGTCTGTCGTGTGGTATAAAAAAAAATGACAGTGTGTATGAAGATGTTGATGTGGCAGCGTATGAAAATGATGATGAAATATATGGTTTGACTCACAGAGGCTGTTTGTAGGATTGTAAAACATTAAAAACAATTTTTTTATTTTTTATTTCTATAGTACCTCTGTCTCCCGAGCTGCATTTGGAGCCTTTGAACTGCACCACTATCTTGGTGCGCTGGCAGTTGACGAGCAGAAACTCAGTCAGTGTACAAGGCTACAGACTCTTCTATCATGAGGAGAGCCAGCCGGAGAACACACCAGCTCAGCTGCGCGCCTCGGCTAATACACACACCATTGGAGGCCTTGGTGAGTTTTGTTTTACATCATTTGAGTTCCTCCTGCCTCTTTGCCACCTGTATATTGTGTATGCAGGATATTATAGACAGTAGTTTCATGGTTTTCATGTGAACAATACACCATCATTCAATAACAGGTAACACAAGTTTCATATTAACGCCACAGGTTTCTGATTTAGTTGGACTTTGAAGCATTCAGCTGCATAGACTTACTAGATGAAAAACACATGTACACAATACAAAAACATGGAAGGATTTAAGTATGCACCTACGTATATATTATAGTGTAAAGTTCCTGTTGGACGAATGTCTTTTAAAACTGCATCATTTGTCTGCCGAACTCATGAGGGATTAATTAGCCTGTCATGTGCTGAGCAGAGGTTGACGAAGTGTGGAACAGAAAAGCATCACATCCCACTTCCATGACCTCCCAACCTCTGTGTGGAGCTTCAGTGTGTGTGTGTTGCTTTTCATCAGCTGCTGGATGGTGTTTGTGGATATCACAGCCTTAGTGGCCTTTAGGTCAGATTCATTTTGGCCTTTTTTCCTTTGAAAGAGGAAGGGGGGGGGGGGGGGGCTCAGGCTAAAGAAGTGGACAACTGACCATCTGTGGCCAGAGGGGGTCAACCAGGTGGTCAACAGCTGACTTGTAAATCAGGAGGCTCAATGCTGGATCAGGATCAGAAAGAGAGAAAGAAAGACGAGGGGGAACTTTAAATTACTGTAGGTGTTAACTCTAACTCCTGCAGGCGTTTAGTTAGTTATTTATTTTAATGATTTAAACAGAACTACGATTGATGTTAATACCAGAAAACGCTAACCATGAAACATGCATTTACTACTCCCTTTAACATCGACACTATTTGATTTAATAATAAGTGAATTAATTTAAAGTAAATTGTATTGTCATAATGGTTATGACATATTTTTAGAATATTTTTGAGTTTCCCCCTCAGGCTGTTTCTTGCTTAATGAGATCCCTCTGAGTATTGAATGGGAGGAAGAGGAAGCTGCAGTTGCTGCTGAAGATAAATATTAGGCCGATCAGCAAGATTAGCATCAAACAATAGAAATAGAGCTTCAGTCGGATAAAAGGATGATCTTTTTGTTCCTCTATGATAAAGGAGCTTTGCGTGGCTGTGTTTTGAAGAGAGGGGAGCTGTTTTGTGGAGGCTGATTTATTATGTGTTTTATGACTGCTGTGAGCATGTATTGCTGGAGGAGCATTGACATCAAAGGACTCTCATTGTGGTCGTCTTTAAAAGCCACAGAAAGAGTTTATGAGCCAAGACTTTAAGGAAATACAGCCTCGAAGCTGTAGGCCAAACACTGACGGTGTCTTGTGAGCTCACTGTTTTACTTTTCGTAGATTTCTGTCTCACAAATTAGCAGCAGCGCTGTGCGCGAGGAGAGAGGTGTAAGGTGAAGCATCTGACCTCCTGTGAGGCAACACTTCCTGCAGCAGAGAAGAGAAGGCTGTGGTCGGAGGAATCTGACTAATTAGCTTTGAGTCCAATTACCAATTATTACTTATTTCTTCAAGACTACTGTGACTAAACCATCAATGGACGGGACGAAAAATTGTTGATGTATATGAGAGGAAGTTGTGCTTTAAAACTTCTAGATTTTAAATTGAAAGCAAACTTTTAAAAAACTGAATACAACAAATGTAAATGGGTGTATGGACTTATTGGCAGCCCTGATATTATTCCATGCTAAATGCTCAAATTTTATCTGACAGTCGCACAAATGGAGTGGAGTCATAAAGTCAGCTGAATGATTATTGTGGATTTTTTTCAGCGGCTGATCTCTACAAATTAAATCTGCTTGTACTGTAAATTGCATTTCCTATAATTAGCATCATGTTGCCCACAGCAGCCATCCTGTCTTTGCCAATAACATTGATTTCTGATCAGCTTTGGTAAAACTGGATGCAGTTGATTCAGCTCTGTGCACTGCTGCAGAAGATGCTCCGAGCTGGCCGATGAATTATCACTTATGATGACCCAAGTGAATGAAAGCCCACCCTGACCGAGAGGAATGTGTGTGAGGGGCTCCAGTTGGGTATAAATGACACAGTGATGTGACCTTTCCTCCTGTGTGTATTCTCTGCTTGGTCCATGAGAAGGACGTGTAGCCACATTCATGGTTTGAGCACCTCTCATACCTGTCGTCACCAGGCACCGATTTGTGCACAACTGTAGATTTACCTCACAGCTGCAGGTTATGTTGCATCTTCTCCAATCCTTTCCTCAAACATGAGTCAAATCATGGTAGTTAGAAAACTAGTTGTGTATTCTAGCCATTATTTCAAGTTTTTTTTGGTGTTTAACATGCTTGTGTGTTTGTGTGCACATATGTGCGTTGATTTGTATGAGTAAAGGCAATACAGAGGGGGGGTGAGAGCAAAATGATAGATGCTGGTGTGAGGGTTCATACAGGAGTTGACATTTATGGCCTCTGTTCAGGCCTGGCTTACTGTGTGCGGCCTGGGGGGCCTTTCACAGGGCTGAACAAAACCAACAGGATCTGCATTTTGGTTGTAAAAAAAAAAAGGGGGTGACCACAAATGGCTCAAATATGCCCTTTAATACAACAACCTAATTTATGGGAGACAGTGCATGTGAGATCTTTCCCAGTGGGACGGAGAGGAAAATATCTTTACTCTAGGAATGGCATCTAAATCAGAATGCAGCGCTCTTAGAATATAATGTGTACGAATGCAGCTACATTCATCTATATTTTTATTTATATGTTCCTTTCCAGCTTTTTAACTATGAGGATTTGATGCGCTTTTGCCTATTTTCCATATCATTGTTAATTTACAAAACATGAACTTTTGCTTTGAGAAGTTGGGCTTTTCTGACATTTCACACCCAAAATGAAAAAAAGATTGTCAAGATAAGCAGCCATTATGTGCAGTTGGTATGTTATGTTATGGATGGATAAGTAACATCCTGGGGGTTTCATATAATGCCATTGGTTGTGGATTGCACAGGATTGTAATAAATAGTGTTTGCGGTCATTGTTGAGCTTCAGGTGTCTCCTCCACTGTAGCTGAAAAACCAACCTGTCCGCTGTGTTTTCTCTTATCAGGACACTGTCAACACCTATTAAGTGCCATTTTATTTTGACTCTTGGAGTTTCCCTGTTTTTCCACTCACTTCCTCAGCTTGACCATCCCCCTTTAAAAGAGCCCTGTAACCCCTCCTTTTGCAGGATTTAGCTTGCCAAGATTCCATGTCAAAGGTCATGGCCCAGATGTCACAGCTTCCCCCCTCTCAGAGCTCCTCTCTCGCATAATTATGGCAGGCCCATTGTAATGTGGGGCTGGGTAGAGGTGCACACATGCCGGCTCCTCTCTTAAGAAGTGGACAGGCGTAATAAGCTACACAGAAACACTAGATAATAAGCTGGACATTGTACAAAAGTTACCTTCTGGATTTATTTATCTATTGCAACAAGATGTGGACCCATGTAAGAAGAAGTGTCTTGTTTTGAGACAGATCATATCTTTGTTCAGTCTTAACATAGTTAACATTTAACCTATTCTGCAAAGATAACACTGCCAGCAACTCATGATACACTTTATATTGTAGATTAATGTTAATAATTAGATTAATGTGAATTGCAAGTAATTGTTCAGTTGTGCGCAGCGAGAAACAAATGCAAAAAAAAGAGGCTCATCTCATATTCCACACCCATGACCCCAGATTCTTTCAAAGTTTTATCTTGGCCTGACCTGCTGGCCCTGGTCTGGCTCCAGTGAAACTCCTCAGGGCTGCATGGGGGTGGAAGTAACTCGACTTCACCCCTCCTAAACTCCTTTAACCTCCCTGGACACACATTCACCTCCTGTGGTCTCCTTCTTTTCTCGAACTCCTAAATCTCTCATACTCCAGCATAAGTTAGTTTGCCTTTTTGGATTTTGTTTTTGCAGAAACACAATACTAGTGATATGCATACGATTTTGTGTTCATTTGTGAAAAGTTCTTATTTAAGAACACTCAGAAAACAAATTACTTGTTAGAAGTTGTCAAGACAAAACACTCAACATGTATAACTTACACAACTGATATTGTATGCAACATATAACTTTGTCCGTCATCAAAATTGTTTTAAGGGAAAAGGGACATTTGGTCAGATGGCTTTTATTTAGGAGCGGGTCTTAAGGGTCAATGAGGCCTGAAACTGCTGTTGACCATCAGCCACGTCCTTCTCAAGGGATTTTGTCAGTCGATTTAACCCCCGGATTCTGGACCTAAATAAGAGTGACCACTGACCAGCAGGCCTGTTGGGGCTGGAGAATGGTCAGTCTTATTGGTGCTGAAAAGACATGATGACAGGGTGATGGATCGTGGAGGAGGTCTTGTGTTCTTGCTGCCCTGAGTGCTGACCAAAGGACTCACGGCACTGAGCATCTGTCACAGCGCCTCACCTCTCGTTCCCACCACACCATCAAACTGGAGAAAAAAAACTCCCTGACCCCACACCCACCCAGTGCAGCTCTCTTTCATGTAGCACCCCTGCTTCCTGTTGGCCGAAAGAATCACATTGTCATCTGGCACCAGGCATCAGGCATCAGGCCTGTATTGAATTATTACACTGAATTCAGAGTGATGGTGAAAATAAAACAAAAGCAAAAAATTAAAGTTACTCGAAGTCCAGATCTGAGACACCACACATGGTAAACTCAAGTATTTTACAAACAGAAGCAATGTTTCATGATTCTGTGATGTGATTTATTTACACATTTTGGTTTCTCTCTTCTTCTATATGTAGATCCAAGGAAGAAGTACCATGTTAAACTTCTGGCTTATAATTTCATTGGAGATGGCTACCAGGCGGACCAGACTATCAGCACCCCTGGATGTGTCTGTAAGTCATAAAGAGTGCCAGGGAAGATATTATTTCACTGTGCCTGCAGCTTGATCATACCAGTTGTATATGATCCTCGAACTGGGAACTTTTGGGTCTCTCTATAAATTGAAGGTCTTGACCTTTTTATGTTATTTGGCTCTTAAAATGGAAGGGAACTAATTACCTTTTTTAATAATTCATTCCTCAAGTTGCCATGGATTGTTTGTGTGTAGCCCTTGGTAACATTGTTTAGATAAGTGCTATACAAGTTATTATTAATATTATAAAATTACATTATAATGTTTCTCTCAGCTGTTCGAGATCGAATGGTGCCTCCCCCACCTCCACCCCACAACGTGTACGCCAAGACTAACAGTTCCACAGCCATGTTCCTGCAGTGGGGCCGACCCGCCTTCACCTCCAGCAATGCAGTCAATTACACCATCCGCTGCAACCCTGTGGATCTGCAGAACGCCTCCCTGGTGCTCTACCTGCAGACGTAAGGAGATCTTCTACATACATGGATACGATTCATCCAAGCAGCATTAATCCATTTTGGCCACTTAATTGCAGAATTCAACAAATAGCTGAATTTCAGATGTTTGATTTAAATATATATTTTGAGGTTTTTATCCAACATGTTAGCCCTGCTGTAGCCTATTGATGTTTATTTCTGGTCACTTGATGAGCGTTACTATTGATTAATACATCTATGATAAATTCATGTGACTGCTGTTCATTGCTAACCTGTCTGTAGAGGAGGATGTCACTGTAAAGTGAAACCACATGTATAACTAGTAACTGGGTTTTGTGTAGTGTACTGATGGCTTCCCTTTGATGCTCACACAGTAGTTTAGCTGTCATTTCACTGTTCAGCAGTAGTCCATCATCACAGCCTAAACTCAGCTGAATCGCATCTCCTAAAGTGTTTATTTTATGACACTTAACAGCAGAGATGCTTTTCTCATACCTTTAGGGTGGAGAAGCTCACAGCTCAACAGTATCTTTGTGTTGATGCTCCCTCTCAGTCAGCACAGCTCCATATCACCACCTGCTGGCCATTATTACAGGGGAGCTGATGAACATCTGCTTTGACCTTAGTTTGATGGAAAAAAGAGGTTTCAAGTCAACTGATCCGGTTTTTTTCTGCAGGAATGAGCAGAGCCTCCTGGTGCGAGATCTGGAGCCCAACACCAAGTATGAATTTGCTATTCGCCTTCACATTGATCAGCTCTCCAGCCCCTGGAGCCCTGTGGTCTATCAGAGCACTTTCCCTGAACGTGAGCACTAAACATTATTTACTGTCTATACTCTACTGTACATTCATTAAGTTCTTATTTGCCGGTAAAATAAATGTATTTAAATATACAACTATTGTTGTTGCATGAACAAACACAGTTGGTCAGTTTTCAAAAGACACTTTGTGATTAGTATTTATAATATTTTATTTGACCTTGTTCTTTTCCTCCACAGCTCCCATGCTTCCACCTTCCAACGTGAAAGTAACTCTGATTGAAGACGACACTGCGCTGGTTTCCTGGAAGTCTCCAGATGAATCCAACATCGCTGTGACACACTACACAATCCTGTTCGCCTCTAGAAACGCGTGGATAGCAGGGGAGTGGCAAGTGCTGCAAAGAGAAGGTAAGGAGGGGAGTCGGAAGAGAAGTAGTTCTCTAGTTCTCTGTCTCGATGTTTATCTGTATGCATGTGATCCTGAGTTAATCTAAGTGATGCAAAAAATTGCAGCTTTCAACTCTCACTCCCAGATGCACCCCACATATTTTAGCTTGTGTGTTTTCTGTGCTGCTGTAAAAGGCTGGATCTTCTGTCCCTGTGGAGAAACCTCATATGTACTATGTAACAGTAGAGAGTTGCTAGTTACTCTATGTTCAAACATCACTGTTTCCATAACTAGTCAGTGGCAAAACATGTTGTGAGTTTCAAATGAATAATTTTCAGCAGATTGTTCTCAGAAAGAAACTGTAGAATTTCTTATATTTAACTTTTTAATAGTCAGAGTAGGTAGTTTTTCTCCCTTTTACTGGGAAAAGGGTAAAAAGTGAAGCTGTTCACAAGACTAATCAGCTTAGCCCAGACCCCTATAAACTCACACTGAACACCCAACCCCCCTCAGTCTCTTCTGGGACCCTGGTGGCTTAGAGACTGGGTGGTACTGGACACGGGAACGATCCCCTGTCACCTTTGAACAGCTTCAGGCTGGCTGTATTCCCCGTATTATCAATTTTTCAATCAGATGTGAGTAAAAAAAACATGATTGTGTTGGATAATTGAGTGTCAGATACTACCAGTGCTGTAGCTACTCATTACATAATGTTTCTATGAGATTCCATTTCCCCTTTTAATATCACACTATAAATGCTTTTTTATTCAAGTTATTCATACATAAGAGGTGCAGTCACCAGTCAGAGTAAATGTTAAGAAGATAAAAGCCCTGTTTCAATAATATTTTCACAATGTGTAGTTAAAAATCAGAGTATAATCTCACCAACAGGGACTATCACCATGGCACTGCTGGAGAACCTGAAGCCTGGTCAGGTTTACCTGGTGAAAGTTTCTGCATCCAACCACATGGGTGATGGACCATTCTCTCACACTGTGGAGCTGACAGTGTTTTCAGATCTCTCCTCTGACCCTCGACAATCCACAGGTTAGTGCTGTCAACACTGCCCTGAATGAATCATTTGATATCTAATGATGGGAAACTATTCAAGGTCCTTTTACAAACTGAAATATGGTAATAATGATGTATACGCTATAACCTGACTGTGTGTCCTAAACCTTTCCAGGCTTTTCTGATGGCTTCTACCACCTGGACCAAAAATCAATGACAGGAATCACTGTGGGTGTCTGCATTGCTCTCATCTGCATCATCATTTGCGCTTTCATTCTTGTCTGCCGAGGCAAAAACAGGTACTTTAGTTTGTATGTACACAACAAAAGAAAGAAAAGTTTTTCCTGGAGTTTTTTCAGTCCTTAATGACATCATGTTTGTTTACCCTCAGGAAATTTTTAGCTGCTAAAACTAACAGAGGAGGTGTGAGCACATCGGCCTCGGCTGCAGGACAGCCGGGCTCTGACGGACAACTTGAGAACGCTGATGTGACTGTGCCAATGATGAGTCAAAACCATTTCATTGATGCAAAGGTACTTAAACTTATTACAGGAACATGTCATTAAAATGAACAGAAGTTATGCTAACAAAATAATAGTAACATATTGTATTAGTATAAATAAGATGTTTGGAAAATGGATGTTGGTCGTGGAAGTTATCAGAACCACAAAAAAATGAAGTTGCAAGAGTAGTAAAGCCACTAGAAATCGTATCACTTTCATATTATTTTATAGTTCATGCTGGATATGACTTAATTGTATTCACTGTATTTTACTTCTAGGGTGGAACAAATCTCATGATCAATTGTCTTGGTCCTGTTCAGCCAAGTGCTGAGACGAAAAAGAAATGGTTCACCTTCAGCAATAATGTGAAGAAGGACAGTAAAGCAGTACAGGTAAGATTAACAATCATAAATCCTGCTGTTTCAGTTGTCATCAGCAATTTGGAGTGTGGTAGAGAAAGGTTCCCACACCACAGTTGTAAACTATAAGGGATTATCTAACCTTCAATTGAGTCTCATATAAGCCTGACTCTCAAACCTCAGCCTCAGGTTGTTAGCAGCCGTGTTATTATGATGAGGAAGTACTACACAAATCAGCTCATGCTAACAAGAGCTTGAGAGCTCCTGATTTGGTGATTATGATTCCACTTTAAGTAAGAACCAAGTAGGAACTCAGAAGGAAACTGGGGTTGTTTTGCATGTAAGAGCAATACAATTTAGAGGAAAGGAAAAACATTGTTGATTAGTAAATATAAATATGGATACAGAAACTATTAAGTTTAAGGCTAGGGTAAAATGAAGATGAGCTCTCTTTCATTTAACAATGAGCTAACAACACTCGTTACTTTCTCATTGCTGCAGAATATGAGACATGGCGCCGTCACCTACCAGTCGGGCATCACAATGTTAACCTATGAGGACGAGCTAGTTTCTCCGGACCAGCCCGGCAACCTGCAGTCCCTGCTCGGCCACCATGGCGACACAGAGGGATCCTCTAGCAGTGAGGGCAGCCATGAAACAGGCGACTCGGGTCGCTACTCTCATGACGAGACAGAGATGACCAACCTATCATCTGGTGCCAGCAGCCGCCCGCCATCTCTGACGGCGGAGGACATTGGAGGCTTAGACTGCAGCGGCCCCACTGAAGAACCCAACGAGCTGTCGGAGGCTGACCTGAAGTTAATGAAGTCTGTTGAGAACGACTGCTGTCACCACGAGATTCAGGGCAGTTCTCAATCCGCACTTTCTCTCTAAGTTTGTAGTAATGCCTGTGATTGTGTGCGTGTGTGCGTGTGTTTGTGTGCGTGTGTTTGTGTGCGTGTGTGCATGTGAGAGTGAGTGTAAAGGCATTCATGGTATTCATTTTGTTTATTTACACAACATAACATAAATATTGAAGTTACCACAGGCTTGAATGGCCGTATGAGAGAGAAAGAGATAGAGAGAGAGGTGTAGTCTTTTTTTTTCCTTTACCTTATTCCTCATTTGTTATAGTGTAAAAAGGCCATTGTCTGACTTTTTACACTATAAAAACGTTGGCATTGAAGGTACTTTGACTCCTTTTACATCTTTGTTTTTCTTTCAATGAATGTCTTTTTTATTATTATTCTCTCTTAAGTTGTGCTTGTTTGTTTTTGAAAGAAAATCTCACCCACCATGAATGTTAAAAGAAGATTGTCCAAAATGGGAAAAGGGACATTTCCGACATTATTTAAGAGAGTTTTATCACTGGAGCGAAAGGGAAGAATGAGTCCTTGTCGCTGATTATCTACCTCAGTTTACCTCCGGGTAAACTTTCCACTGTATATTTAATAACTACTTATACCTACGTTATGTGACGGGCTGCAGCTCCAACACATTTTATACTTCCTGGTGACTTTCTTTCTGATTGTCATCCTGTTTTTGTCTTTTTCTCTTACTTTGTCCTGATTTACTGGATGGTGAGGGCGCTGCCGCTTCTTCCTTGCTCCACCTGTGCTGTGGACTGAAGGATGTTAAACACATGAACAGTTTGTTATTTATCTCCTCCAGATGTCGCTGAGGTACTGAGCCAGTATTAATATTTTTTTTTGTGTTCATTTTGTCCCTTATTGAGTAACGGAATGAAAGGAATGATGAATGTCAGTGTGCAGCTGCCCTTGCTCCTCCTGTTTTATACTACCTCGTTTAACAACTTATTTTATTGTCTCATTGTTTTCCCAAACTCAGGGAAAAAGATTTAGTACATTTGAAAAGTCATGTAGAGTTACATGGTGAACTGACAGGGTATCGTCTCAGTACTAAAATGTTGTAGTGTGTAATTGCCTAGTAGAATATGCAATGAATGTATCTCAGATATTGTGTAGCCCCCCCCCCCCCCCCTCCTGTAGTTTCTCCTCCGGTCCGACAATGTCTGTTCTTACAACAGACCCTCGTGTTTGTTGACTTTCCTCCTTTTTGTTCATTTAAAAAATCTCACCAGAAGTGCTTTCAGCGGCATGCCGGTACAGAAAAGCTTTACAATTGGCCTTAACGTGGAAAAAGGCCCTCAGAGGCTGAAACCAAAGCCTAATCTCTCTGAGGGAGATGCTCCACGTGAGGATGCATCACATGAAGAAGGATTTTACAAAAAAAAGCAATGGAAAGTGTTTCATCCGAGATGAAAGTGAAAAATTGAATGAACACCATGAAAAATCTATATTTTTGTTAGAAGATATGTACTACAGAGTACACATTGTAGTTCTGTTCCAAGTAGTATTTTTGCTTTGCTGTAAAGTAGATGAAGATTAGCACTTGTCTGCCAAGTAGTTTTATATTATTAGCCAATGTGCAGCGGTGACGCTATTTACCCAAAGAGTTGTTTGCTACCCAAGTTTATTTTAGTCTCTCAACTAATCTCTTGCAGAAGGTTACTGAGGAGTGGTGAAATAATCAGAACACATTCGACCAAAGATTTTAATCGCGGCCTTGGAGATCAGTTGAAGTGCTGCTCCACAAACGAAGCCTTGCACATTAGTGGCCTTGATCTGCGACAAAATGAGAGAAGAGAGTTGCGGGTTAAATCTCTGGGAAAGTGCCAGCAGGATTCACGGGCACTTAGTGACGATGGAGTGACAATGAATAATCAATCTTATGCAAACAAACCAAATGATCATCTCGCAGAGTTCCTCGAAAACTGTTGCAAGCAGACATCTGTACATTGTAGCTCAAAATAATAAGCGTTAAATACAATATATTATATTGATAGTAGTCTGTGTTGCAACAGTGCAGTCATGTGTAAATGTGCACCCACTGATTTTTCAACTTGTGAATGAGTGAAAAATAAATTTAACAAAAATATTAAGATGATATTAAAATTTGTATTTGAGATATTTCCTGGTTAGAGCTATATATAAAGTACATTTTAAACAATCAATCTATGAAGCATATGATTCTATTATTTAGATTTTTATGTTTTTATTTGTAAAAAGACTATCCTTTACGATGTCCCAAATGGTAATGATTGCAGTTTTTAATGATTGTATTGCATATGAGAGATTTCAGAAAGGTCAGTGGATGTACGTGTGTTTTCACAATGCTGTATTTTTAATCAGAGGATCCTGCAGAGGATTCAATCAGAGGAAACGTTTGGGCTGAGATGTGACACAATCAGTTTAGCTTTCTTTCTTTTTTTGAAAAGCAAACAATGTAAACCAAAGATTTTTTTTTTATAAGGTCACCGTTGCACATTGGCAAGAGATTCGTTGTAAAGCATCCTACCTTTGTGTGAAATGTTGTCAATTCCAGTGTTCTCTTACTCATTTTACGATTGATACCCTACGATTCTTAATCATGAATTTCCACAAAATCAAGTTTGGCTCTTTTTAAAATCGGTTGTTTTCTGAGATGAAATGGATTTTTGATACAGTGGATCATTTTTATCTTGAAAAGGAGAATAAACATTTCCTTTCTAACTCAAACGGATGTGAAGTATTTTACCTGGGATAAGATACTGACTTCCTTCCCCACAAAAACTACAGCTTTAGTGGAGTACAGACTCAGGTTGGGCCTCGTGCAGCCTATACAGATACAGAAGTGATACCTCAGGTTTTTAATTATTTCATATTCCGTTGTAGGTACAGATGAAATACACTTTGTCATTATTGTCTGTGAGACTGAGATGGAACCAGGATGTCGTCCTGTTGCCTTTCATTTCAGGAATGGTGTTATGTTTGAATTGTGTTCCTGTTTGAGCATTTGAATTTAAAGGGATACAACACAGTCTCGTCTGTGTATGAGCAGACTGGCTCTTTGTTCTTCCTACTGCAGTAATGTTGAGTTCAAATTATGTACGGTGGAGCGCTCTGGGTCATTTACAGTCAAACTCAGGTGGACCCACAGCTGCTCCGCCCTCAAGAGAAGCAGGTGTCTTCTCTTGAAAATTGAATGTAACTTTTTGTAATTATTATGTTTCCTGTTAATGTTTTGTTACATTTTGTCAGTTTGTCTTTGTCAGCAAAATAATTTGCAAGTTTTTGTTTTCTTTTTGCCAAAAATGTCTAGCTAGGAGATTTTTAGAAAGTGGCAAATTATGAAAATCTGAATCTCAGTTTAAATAATAAAGTACACTAATGAAAAGAAAACAACTTTTTGTACGCATTCATCTTTTTTTAACAAGAACTGTTTAGTTGTTGTGTTGCTTTAAATACAAAACATACTCATGAAATCACTGTGTACATTTTTTACTTGAATTATTTCTTAAACCAAAATGTTATGTATGTATGTTTATTCCGTTTATTCCCGATTCTCGGTCCTTTGACATCTTTCCTATAAAAAAATATAATATAGTGACACCTGTTAATCACCTTTCTCCAAGATATTCAACTTTTATTTGGCCAGGAAAAAGAAAAAATCTCCTCTACAGGAATGTGGTGGCTGGGGCAGCAGCATCATGTTCAACAGTAGAAAATATCACTTGCCTGTATTGTGTTCTTGGTGGATTTTAATGTCGGCCTTTGTCCATTGTCCTGTTGTCGAGGCATGCAGCTTCTTATTAGTTTCACTTTCTCTGCTGACTTCAGGACATTGTTATCCAGAATGTATTGATATTACATTATATGTCTGATAGTTGGTTATTAGCGAAAAACACAAAAGAGCATGACAACTGTTAGATTTCCATTTTCTTTTTAATGTCTATTTGCTGCAGGAGTTATTCGACTTAGAAAGAATCCCCTACATGTGATCGTTGCTCATGCAGGAAGCCCTATACATAACTAATCGCCATGTTGGGCTGCAGATGGCGCTGTTGGTCTGTAAAATGTACTTTAAAGTTGCTATAAAGTTGCTTTAAAGCCAAAATTGGTGCTTTTATACATTGTAGATTTTGTAAAAGTCACATTTTTCTGAACGTGCCTCGTGTATCCGGCTCACACAGATGTATATAGAACATGTGCTGGTTTTGTTGAAGGCTGCAGCCGCACTAGTTACACAGATGTTACAACAATAAATCACTCCACAGGCTTGATTGAGTTAATGAACATTATCGACCGGTCGCGCAACATTTCAGGTGGATCCTTTCATCTGGTGAGTTTGAGAGACTGGTCAAAACAATGACAGCCACGTGTTTCCCGTCGGACACGGACACTTGCTATAAAAAAAAATGCTATTTCAAGCCCTCTGCTAACACAACCAGAACAACAACCCATGACTCATGTTTCGTGTCTTCTCTCCCTCGTTAACTCTGCTGCGTTGTCACGCTTCCTTGTTTATGTTTTCTTTTTTCGCAGCCCCCCCTCTCCGAGCCAGTTTGTCCACCGCGCAGGCCTCCGGGAAATGTAGTTTGTAAACTTCGGTTGAAGGCTTTGAGGTGGTGTTCAAATGAGCCCATGTAAAACTACATTTCCCGACTCCGGTGGGTTGTAGGAGGATAGTCGGGTAGACTGCAACAACTCTGGAGGTGGATGCAACAACAGCTGCCGCGTTTCAGGCGCAAACACCGGTAAGTTCAGCCACTTCTCTCTGCTTCCGAACGAAGCTCTTTTTACATGTGGGTTAAGATGGCGGACGTTGTCGACGCGGCGGTGACTAGGCGCTTAGAGGCGTTAGCAACCAGCGTGTTAAACTAGTTAACTAACCCATAAACCACCGCGGTACAGCGTTAGTTAACGTTAAGAGACGATGCTACTGTTCGCTTCGGCTTACTGACGCTAACATGTCTGTTGTTAAAGCAAATGTCTGAATCCAGCCAGGCCGCATCTCTTGTTAGCTGCTGCTGCCCCCGCTAGAGGGCGACACACACACATGGTGTGAATGAACCACTGTGTTGTCTTCCGTCACAGTGATGCTTTATATTAAAATGAATTCAACTCATTTATTGCTCTAAAGTAAACAGATGTGTTTATTTTACACGTTGAAAACAACAATAGTTGAGCCAAAGTCCTTCACAGTCCTGGGAAACGAAAGCCACACAGAAGTGGATAAAATAAATTTGAATTAATAGAAAAGGAAATGCAGTGAAATGCACAGAAGATAAGTGTAAAAAGACAAATCAATCATAGGAATGAACAGAATCATAAGACAAACTTATGCTGAATTAAAAGCTTGATTAAAAAAGGTAGGACTTTAAATTCAATTAAAAAGGATTGATGGTGCGTAAACTATATCTCTGTGCAATTGTTGCACTAACTAACCCACTGTTGTTTCCAGTGAACAGAAACAGGCAGCTTGGTTTAGGTCTGTTGGTTTTCTCCTGATGTTAGTGTCATTGTTTCCAGGAGTGGTGGATAATGTAGAAAAAGAGAGATATAGCGGGTATCCAACAAAGCTGCTATAGAGCTGCTTATAGATGTGCTACACTTCCTATTTGACAATACCACAACAACAAGTTAACACCATGTTATATTAATGATAGTTAAATCTCTTAATATCTTAAACATATAGCCTGAATTGTTGACTATAGTGTAACACTTTACTGGAACAAAGCGGACCATGGTCAAAGCCATTATTTAAGTTTATTATGAAGAGTATGTCTGTAGTTGAGAATATACAAGCAAGTCCTGAAACAAGTTAGTGTTGTTTTTATACATCAGTGTCCTACATATGGGCACAGGTAAGTTTGTATTGATCAAATTTCCTTGTTTTTTTATTTGCTTAAACTTGCTTACTGAATCTAACACATTTTATTTTTTAACCTGATCTCCTGTAGTTACTATCTGTTGCTGACAACTACCAGAAATGTCGGAGACATCAAGTGATGCTGAGTCGTCCTGTGGCTGGACCATTATCAGTAATGAGGTATCAACCTTTTTTTTCTTCACTCCTCATCTCTGCTTTTTCCATTCGATTATCACTGTATAAGTAACAAAAAAAGGGGAAAAAAACTTTAAATTATAATTTATCTCTGTGAAAGAGGAACGATGTCTCTTCTTCATTGGAGACTGATTTCTTATGATCACATGCGCTAACCTTTGTAATCTTGAATAGAGACAAGTCTTGTAGCTGAAATTGTGAAACTGAAGACTTACTTTTTATTAAAATCTTTGCAATGGCTGTTTTTCCTACTTAATAAGACAATTCAAAAAATGTAAGTTACTGATTTTATTTCCCCTATTATTCAGTCACTGAGACTCCACTTCTTGATGGTGGTGCCTGTAAATGTGCCAATGTTTGGCTGATGAAACTTTACACTGATTGCCGGGAGCATCCTGGCGGCCAACTGATGTTTGTTTGCAAATGTCATTCATACTGTTGGGAGTATTTCTGTTTACAATCAAACGAGCGGGTCACATGATCTTGCTTAATACCATCTATTGTTAGGGTACATAATAAAGTAGAGGTTGTTAATCTGAACCAGAGAAGATATTACTGCATCATGGCCAGACTTAATGGTGGTTCACTTTGTTTACAGGGCTCAGATATCGAGGCGTTGGGGTTGGAGGCTGCAGTGGAATATGGAGCCCAGCTGCTAGAGCGCCCTCCGGTGGAGAAAGCAGAGCTTCAGGTCACACAAGCCTCTGCAGCAGGTGGGACAAACTCTATCATATAACTGACTGATTTAGGAACAGTTTGTCAAATATGATTATTGTGAATTATCTGGTTTTTATGAGCTGTTTTAAAAAAAAAGAAGACATTTGAATATCTCAGAGAGATTATGATAGGGATTTATTTTCACAATTTATACAGTTAATCAAGACATTAATTGACAGATGAATGTTTAGGGACTATAATTATGACGAGTATATATGTATGATCTAATATCTCTGACGCTAATCTTATCAACTATAACTCTATACATTTCAGCAGGGTGTGATGAAGAGAGAGATGCTGATTTACTTGATGATACACTGGAAGAACGAACGGAAGATGAGACACTGCTTGTCTCTGAGGTGAGAAGACCTTAAAATATCTTGCAAGTCATTTTTATAAATAATCTAGAAAGAAATTAGACTCAAATAAATAAATAAAAAAGTGTTTTCATGATCTACAAATGAAAAATAAATAATAAAAAATGGTCATGTTGTGATACGCGAATTTGTGAAATTGTTTTGTGTGTTTAAATTGTTTGATATTTGTGTGGATTGAAAGACACATTTATCATCACATTTTTCTATTGTACTTCCTTTAACAGATTTGTGAAATGTCTAATTAGCATCTACAACCACTTTGTTGCTGCTCGCTGTGTGTTCTGCAGGACAGAGATGGTGCTGCGGGGAAAGAGCCTGTGACTCTGTTGACTTTTAGTGATCACTCTGACATTGTGACTCTGGGAGACTTGAAGGAGGACGAGCACGCAGACGGGGAGGAGGAGGTAGCTGCCAACGCAGAGCTTTACCTCGGCACATCATGCAGCAGCCAGTACGCCTTCACTGCTGCAGAGACCGGTACAACACACTCACCTCTCCTATTGTTATCTTTGGCAAACATATTTTACTGCCACTCACTGTGAAAAAGGAGAAATTCCACACATCAACACAACATAATTCTTCCTCTGCCCATTTCCTACATCGCCAAAACAGGTTTGATGATGAGTCACTGGATACTTCCACAGAGTTTGGTGAAGTTAGGCTACCATCTGCGGAGCAAGCTCACTGAAGGCCGCTCTCATGCAGGTGGCCAGTGTGAAACTAGAGTGAATCTAATATATTGCTAAGCTTGCTCAGCAATTCACAGACCTAATCCTGCTGCTGAACACATGCTGGTCAAAGATGTGTGCATTTAAAGCATGTTCCGCCACAGAAGAAGTCCTGTGTTGTTTCTTCACAGCTCACAGTTTCTCCACGGGTGTGCATGAGTGTGTCTATGTAGGTCTGACTGACTAAAATAGATAAGTCATTAATTTACAAAGTTATATAGAACATCATATAATGGAGAATTCCCATTAAAATGATGTGCTGATAAACTTGATTTACACATTTTTGTAAGACACTTTATCTCTGAGCAGATTATTGAAGTAATTTTTTTTAATGCATTTTGTATATTTTGGAGAACAAAGATAACCAGCAGCAACAAACCGTCCAGTAAATCTATTTTATTCAGGATTATTCTTTTGTCTTAATATTTGTAAATGTTGTGTTCCATATGGTGCCTAAAGGATTATTTCAACACTTTGGAAAATAGGCCTTTTTGCTCCTTTTTTCAGGTTTTTAGAGAAGAAAATGGACACCAATTTTTTATCAGTACGCTATAGATGAGCGGATAAAGCTTTGTTAAGCTTTGACAGCTAACTGTGCTACAAAAAAGATCTGGACAACAGTTATCGGCCTATTAGCTGAGCTTAGCATAAAGTCTGAAGGCAGGGGACAATAGTGAGTCTGTCAATGGCAAGATAACAAAACCCACGTACCAGCTCATATATAGCTCACTAATTAACGTGACATTCTTTATGTTTAAAGAATGTAAACAAATCTGTAGAAAAACCAAAGTGTAAAAGCAACATGATGCAGTGTCACACGGATATATACTGGAATATTTACTGGTATCAATTTTCTCCTCTCACTCTAAGCAAGAAACCAAATTAAGCATGTTATCCAAAATGTCGAACTCTTCCTTGAATGCATTTTAACCAAAACTTGAACACAAGTGTAGATAAAGAGTCAGTAAAGTATTAATATGTTGTTATGTGCATTTGTAGCATCACATGTGCTTGCTTTCTGAGCCTGTTAATTTTGTGTGCACCTCTTTGTGAAAATGTATTTTATTTCATATCATCACTGCAAACGTAACTGTGTGTATTTTTCTGTAGTTTTCCCGGTGCAGCAGCCGGCAGTGACCAACTCGAGCAGCAGTGAGGACGAGGCAGGACAGAGCCCCAGTAATATTATACGAAGACGAAGGGTGAGGAAGAATACCTCGAGCATTGTGACGGAGCCTGAGGAGGAGGCCCTGGAGTCTGGTCCGAGTGAGGAGATGGAGGAAGACGTGGACAAAGAGGAGAAGCAGCAAGAGGAGGACGAGGAGGAGAAGCCGGCTGAAGTTGGACCTGCTGTGGATGTTGGAATGCAGGGTCAGGGCAGCAGCGTCCTCAACAAGTGTATCCTGCTCGCACTCCTCATAGCTTTCATCATGAGCTTTGGTCAATTCTATGGTAAGAAGTTTATAAAGGACTTGTTATTGTTAATGTAGAGAATATTCATGCTTTTAAATCTCCAGTAAGCAGAATTTATTTGCAGTTCTCAGTAATCTGTGAAAGATCACATAGTTTCTATATATAAGGCTCGGACCCTGTGTCTTTCAGATGAGATGTTGTCCTTGTTGCACTGATTTTAGAGTTTTTTCAGCTTTTCTTCAGTTTTGTGTTAAAAGCAGCTACAGGAGAAGCCTCAGAGTTTCTTATCTTTGGTGGGAACCACAGTGTTTATGTGAACTTTAAAGTTCCTCATAATCCTGTGCTGCTGACTTCATAGACGTCAGAGATCACTGCAGACTGCTGCTTCACCACATTTAGATTTAACCCAACAGTAATTTATTATCTTGCATGTAAATAAATACATTTAGCTGTGTATGTAAATGATTTGTTGTGTTACAAATGTCACAGGCACAGTCCAGATTCAAGAAAGACGGAAAATAGTGAAGAACATCGGAGTGAATGAGCTCGATATTGTGAGAGATCTGCTTCAACAGCATGTTCGAGAACAACCTCTGATAAACCAGGTCAGTGACATCACTGGTTAAGCAATATTACATTTATTTATCATGGATTTTACAGAGTCATTAACTCATTCGGTACAATGCATCAGACAGATTTTCATAAATTACTTGCTCTTTCAACCAGAAAAGAATACACACGGACCAGAAATATAGAAGCTTTTTGCACAGCCCTTATAATACATCACTAATAAATCCAACCTTTTATCTGCATTTTTTTCTTACCGTTAATATTTTGTCGGAGAGGTGTAGTTTTGACTCTAGTCATTCTTGATTATAATTATTGTAAATGATCATTACCTTTTTCTTTCTCTCTCTCTCAGGCTCATAAGGAAAACCTGAAAAACCTGGATGAGCAAAACATGATTTCACTGCTCACAGACGTGATTGAGAAGATGAAGAAAGAGAATCAGGAGATCAACATTAAACAGAAGCACATTCAGGTAACCTGAAGTTAATGTATAGCTTTTGTAACGTAACACATATGCAAACGTTATCATAAAACAGTGTAAACACCACTTTAAAAGCCATCACTTTCTTTTTCCCATTAAGGCCCAGAGAAAGGACCTGCAGATGTTGCTGCATCAGAAGGCTGAGGAGAAGACCAAGGCTGTGGCACAGCAGCAGAAGCTGGCAGCTGAAAACCAGCAGCTGAAAAGCTCTCTGGCACGTGAGGAAAAGTCTTTGTCCACGTTACAGGATGAGCTAAGGAACCTGCGTTCCAAGATCATAGATCTGGAGACGATGGGAGCTGGAGCTGACTCACTGCTGTCAGAAAATCAGAGGCTGGAGGAGCAGCTGGAAGAGGAGAAGCAGCAGATCCAAAACATCCACGTCCAGAGGGAAGGATTAAAGGCTGAAGCTCAGACACTGAGGAAGAAGCTTGACAAGGAGAGGAAGGTGACAGATGAGCTGAGGAGAGAGCTGAATCTTCTGAGAAGTCAAATCCCCATAGCTGGAAAGGAGGCTGGGTCAGAGGGAGAGGAGCTACAGTCACGGCTGCTGGAGCTGGAGGAGAGACTGAGCTTCGAACAACAGCGCTCTGACCTGTGGGAGAGGCTGTACCTGGAGACCAAAGAAGAACGAGCCAAAGGAGACACAGAGTCCAAAGTGAAGAAACCTAAAAAGGGCATGGCAGGGAAAGTGAAAGAGACATTTGATGCTGTGAAAAACTCCACCAAGGAGTTTGTCCACCACCACAAAGAGCAGATAAAAAAAGCAAAACAGGCCGTGAATTTGAACCTGAGGAAGTTTTCAGATTCTGTCAAATCAACTTTCCGAAACTTCAAGGATTCAGCTTCGACTCTCATCAACAAGGCCAGAGGCTTTTATACCAAGAGACGTGATGAGAGGAACTCAAAAGAGTCCTGGCAACACAGATCAAACAAGCCTCATCACAGACAGGCGCACCAAACCAACGATTTCTTCCACAGCAGCCACAACACTCGCAAATACGAGCATAAAGTGCATGAAGATCAAGGTCCGAGCAGCCAGAAGGCCAACCTGAAAGGATGCTCTGGGGTTTTTGACTGCGCTTACCAGGAGTCCATGAGTCTCTTCAACAAAGCCATGGAGCCGATCAAAGCAGACGAGTTCCACCAGCTGCTGCAGAGCTTCCTGCAGCAGGAGGTCGACCACTTCCACCACTGGAAAGAGCTGGAGCTGTTCGTCAACAACTTCTTCCACAACGGGGTGTTCATCCACGACCAGATGCTCTTCACAGACTTTGTCAGCGGTGTGGAGGACTATCTGGCGGACATGCACGAGTACCAAGGGCTCCACGATGACACGTTCGGAGACCTGGACGACTTTGTCTTCAGGCACCTCTTCGGAGAGGTTTACACAAAACGCTCTAGACCGAGGTACGTCTCCTTTAGCCATGTTCACAAACTGTCTTTTTTTACAACAAGTCAAAGTGCAAAGTTTTGACTATGACTTTCAGAAGACCTTTACACCTTAAAAATACATGAATTTCCCCTTGAAATGAAAAAACATAACCTGATACTAATGTGGGATCAGATCACTTCGCTTAGTTAGGTTCTCAACTCTGCTCGACCGAAGTAGTAAAAGTACTGGTCCTGGTTGGTTTCGGTTAAGTGTATGTGTTAAACTTGCTATTCAATCCAGCCTACACCGTGCTTATGCAGCAAACTATACTGTGTCAAAAGTCTTTAAAACTTGGTACAAGGGAGATCATCGAGGTGGTTTTCAGTGGCATCTAAAAAGGTCTTAAAAACTCCAAGTTATGACTGACGCACCTCCTGCCCTCGTTTTCCTTCATAATCATGCTGCAGCTTGATGGTGAATTTGATCATGAGTTTAACTCTAATGTTCATGTTTTGTGTTGGATTCTCACAGCGGGCCGTTTGAAAGACCTGACACAGACTCAAAGGAGGAGACCCGGTCAAAGCATCATCAACGTAAGCAGCAGAAAGCCAGACCCCGAGGACAGAGTGAACGCAAGTGGAGCCGATCAGGAAGAAACACAGACAGACACATGGCTGATGTCAAAATAGAACTGGGTCCGCTGCCGTTTGATCCCAAGTACTGAAATCATCTCAGCTGGTTCGTTGTTATTGTTGCAGGTTCTCGTTTTTCTTTTTTTGTATTAAGATGCAAAGTCTCTTTTCTTTTTTTGCAAGTTTGCACAATGTTAACTTTTTTAATGCTACTGAACGTCCTGGAGCTGTTCTGCGATTAGTGAAGTCATCATTAGTTTTGAAAGACAGATGTCATCTGCACATTTGTAACATCGGTTAAAATTTTACAAATGTTAAACACTTAATTTCCATGATTTAATGCTTAAACACCACTGATGCTCCTCGTCAACCACAGCACCTTTGTTTCTAAATATTAAGCAGAAGTATTTATTGTGCTTTGTTAAACAAAATGGAAAATCAACATCCACATTGATGATCCATCTCATGTACAGTCAAATAGTTGTTTTAATTTGCTGCTACTAAAACAGTTTTGTGTGAATTGGTTTTAATTTCCTTTAAGAGTTAAAAGGCTGTTTTCTAACATTCCACCCTAAGCTTGTTTTAACTGCGGCTGGAACTTTTACTTTACTTTAGTAAGTAAGGTTAAAAACAAAGACAGAAAAAAAATATTTCACGCAAAATTTAATTAGAAAAAATCACACACATCTGACATATCAATATATTATTCTCCGAGAGGAATTTCCGTTGCTGCAGTGTTTGTCAGTGCCTTTCATAAATAAAGATGCTTCCTCCAACTCTTCCCTCAGGAAACTGAGTGTGGAATATTTCTGTCGTCCTCAAAAAGCCGTTCCCTTTTAAAAACACTGAGATTTCCTACAACAACAAAAAAACGTGTTAGCAACTGAAGTGATGCATAAATATCTACATGCAGAAATATGAGTTAATACTTCACCTTTTCCAATACATCAAAGAAAACCAGGTGGGTGGGCAGAGAGGATTTATATGGAAACGACGTTCTGAGCCAGTGAAGAGGGTCCTCGTAGAATCGGTCTGCTTCATCGACGTACCCGTCCTCTCCGAGATCCGGAGGACACTCGAGAAACCTCATGTTTATGGGGCAGTGGACGTGGCTGCAAGGAGAGCGAACCATCATCTGCTGTTTATATATGATCGTAACTTCATCAATACAATAACTCCTAAATACCTTGCTGTACCTGTAGTAAGGTGTTGAGTGACAGGGCATGAGGAAGAGGACATCCAGCTGCGGAGGCGACGACACGCCGTCGGCATCACAGAGCGTCTGGAGGTGGCTCATGACATCCAGAGTTCCTCGTTGGTGGATCAGGCCGGTGTAGAGAGCTGGAACCAGGTTGGACACGAACAAGGCGAACGCTGCAGCTCGACGCCACGACTTCAAATGAGCCAAAGACATCCCTGGTGTGGAGGTAAAACAGAGAGAACCTTGGATTTAACCCACATATGACTGTATGTCCAGTAAAAAGATTTAAAATTTAAAGTGGACACTTACCACAGAAGATCATACAGAAAGGCAGCACAGGATAGATGAACCTGAACTCCTTGTGAGGAAGCAAACTAACACAAAGGAGTAAAATGTGTCAAGTTTGTTTGTGGAGAATAAACCAGGAACTACTTATCCACCTGCTCATAACAACATATCCCTTAAAGGTCCACTGTGCAGGATTTAAAGGCTCTATCCACAAAAACTGAATGAAATACAATTGTTGTTTTCATTTGTCTAGCATCACCTGAGACTAATTATGTTTTCATAATTCAAGAATGAGCCTTTGATATCTACATCAGGAGCAAACCTGCTTCACCACCACCATGTTTCTACAGTAGCCCAGAATGGATGTTACCTGAGGGCCACTGTATATTCTCCTCCGTGCTCACAGAGAGGAGGGTGAGGAGTGGTATTTAGTTGCAATTTACAACGTCACCACTAGATGCTGCTAAATCCTTCACACAACCTTTGAAGGCACCTTGTGTAGTTTATGACTGCTAGCAGCGTAAAAGTGTATATCTGTATGTGTGGGTCTCAATTTTGTTTGTTTTTGTGCACACATCAAACACTCAGTGTTTCACATGGCTCCACTGAGTGACAGGTGACTGTAATGAAAGACAACAATGGTCCAGCGAAGGCCAGAAGATGACTGCAAGTTAAACATGAATGGGAACAAATACACGTTTCTACATTATCCAAAAGGGAATAAGTCGGCTGTTTTATAAGAAAGGAAAGTCTTGAACTGAGTGCAAACAAACCATTACTTTTTTACACAAATAAACAAAACTACACAGTTAATCTATTGTGCTTTGCAGAAAAAAATCAAACAAGACGGGAGGATTTTTTAAGAATGTAACCGGGCATTTGAAGAGTAAATTCTCTTATTTATGCTTAAGTATAAGTTTATAAATTCAGGCCCATGAACATGAACAAACAATTTATCATTTTACCTGTAAACCACAACGGTCCACACGACTGCTGCCAACAGGATTTTGTATCTTCTGAAGGCGAGGGTGCAGCCGTGAAGAAAGAGGGGAAGATGAGGGCCGATGACGACGGCGAAGCCCTGAGTGAAGTACCAGTGCCAGGGGTGAGAGCCGTAGAAATCAGCCACACCGTGAAAGATGTTAAACTTCAGGAAGTTGAACTGCACCATGGTCCACTGGAAAACACAGAGAGCAACTGGTACAAACAGTCTGACTTCATGAGCAGCAGCTAGTGGATACGTTTTTGAAGTTTTACCTTTTCATAGAACACACAGTCGATCACTGTTGAAATCACCAAAGCCAAGGCCCTGGGAAGTATGACAAAACAAATTGTAATCAAGAAAGGAGGAGAAAATGTAGTTGAAGTGGAAACTAAGAGGGAAAGTACAAACCCAATGGGAACGAAGTCATGAGTGATGAGTCTCAGTTTGTTCTTTTCCTGCCAGAAATGGTAGATCAGCAGTGGAAACCAGATGATCAGCACCGTGGGACGAAAAATGACGGCCATGGCAACTAAGGTCAAATATTTTTTGCTGGAAAAAAAAACAACACCAATGGCATGAGTCTCAGTTTTTTTATGTTGGAGATTAAGGGCAAATAAAAAAAAAAGATATTAACAAGCAAACAAAGACCTGCTGTGTGTTTTGGATCCGGGCAGAGGGAAGTAAAACAGAGCCAGACAGGTGATGGTGGTCTCCATGCTGTTGGTCAGAGTCCGGGTGCAGCAGAACCACGTGAACCACGAGCACAGTTGGCAAAAGAACTGCACATGAAAACAGCAAGACATGTTTTAAAGTCTCTTTTAAGGTTATCAGATAAGTGAGGCGTTTATGTTTCTAAATAAACTGATGAAATCTAAAGAAGAAAAGACCAAACCAACCCTAAAGGCTCAGTTATAGTAAAAATTACAGTATTGCTTTACATCATGTTTGGTGATCTTATGTTTTTGTGTTCATGGTTCAATACAGAAAACACACTTCTCTGAAGTTGTGTCTTTTCCTAAAATCAAAGTAAGAAAATATTGTCTGACTTGTGCACATGAAGCATTAGATGTGAGCATACACTGGTTCTGTTGGAGTGAAGTGCATTGAGTGACACACGGCTCACCATCCATTTTGCAACGTCCCGACTTTCCAGTGTTCGGACGAGGAAGAAGAATTTTACGTCAGCAAACGCCGCCAGGAGCGCTTGGAATATTCGGGGAAGCCATTTCTGCAGAGCCAGCAAGGAGCAAGTTTAGTAAAACATAAAAATGTCTGATCAAAAAACATATTGTCTGCATATTGAGGTATGTGAACTAACCAGGAGGTGAACTGAGTCGAGGTTAAAGAAGTGTAATATCTTGTATATGAAAGCAAAAAAAAGTGGATAGGAGAATCCTCTTATTCCTTCCTTCCACTCCCAGGTCAGATACCCATAGGTCAGACTGTTAAGGATGTAACAGCACAACAATAACAATCCTATCTGATCGTGATGAAGCTGTAACTAGCTAACGATATTAAAACTGTCATTTTACAAATAAACATTTATGTTAGCATTTTACATAAAAAAACATGAAAGGCTGTAAAAAAAACTTTTGTCAGGCACAGTTAAAAATCTACATCAACACAGTCACACTCAGAAAATTTAGCCCAAAGGATATTTGAAGACCATACGATGGGAAACCTCCAGAGACTGCCAGTACTCATCGGGGACGAAGCTGGTCTGAACCAGGAAGCAGTTGATGACCCTGAACGCGACACAAAAGCCAATAACTTTGGCTTTAAGCTCACCTGTAGGGTGCAGGGGAAAAACAACGTAATTTTCATCATAAAGCTGATTATCACTGTCTTAATACTTTATTAATATATGAAGTTACACAACCAGTACTACAATGTAAAAATACTCTATATCCGGTAAAAGTCCTCCAGTTAAATGTTGACTGAAGCAAAAGTACATAAGTGGAAATTGTAGAGAAAATTTTAACAAATGAGTAACTGTAAATTTATGTGAATAGATTAATTTATAATAAGTTGAAGTATTATTACCAGATAATTGGTATTGTATTAATTGTATTATTTACTTATTATTTTATCATATATTCTCTAATAACAAAATAAAGAAGTAACAGAAGAGTAACAAAAAGCATAAATGATAATAAAATAGCATAATCACAACTAATATTATTTTTGTAGTGTAATTAAGTCACAGTTTAAGATCATCAAAGTTTGTTTTGTGAGAAAATCCTACTTGGACAGGTGAGTGCAACAAGAGCTGTAAAGCAGCAAAACTTGAATGTGAAGTTCTTCATTATTGCTCATGTTCAGTGTTAAATGTGTCAAAATAAAAGCCTCACCATCGTTCAGTGGACATTCTTCTTCCTTCAAGTACAGCTGAGATTTTCTCTTCCGCAGTTTCACATTTTCCAATTTGTTGGCGAACCTCAGACGTGTTGGGATGTTCTCCATCAGGACATGTTGTGTGTGCGTGTGTGTGTCTGTGTTTGTCTGTCTCTCTCTCTGTGTGTGTTTATATCACCTGTCAGGCAGTGTGACAGAGAATAAACTCCATCCAATCACACGCAGGTCCTCATAAACACGTCAAAACACGTGAAATAACCGCTGATGAGGCTGAACCACCTGTATCCTACTTTTCATTTATTCAACCAACACAACTCAACTTTAACACTTTCATATAAACGACTCTAAACACACGCACACTTCAAAACAACACACCACGACCTTAGCGCTTCCGCATTCAGCCCGGCTTCCGGTGGAACTACGCTTCCCGAGTTCAAAATAAAAGCTTGACACAAAAAACTGCTCTAAATAACAACATTCTTATCATTATTATTATGAGCCTCAGAAACATTTGGGTCAGGTCACTTCCATCTCAGATTATAAAGCTGTTGGCCCTCAGGCACTAACATTAAGAGGGGGCCTTGTCTTCACCTACGCTGGACACCTAGACTGAATAATAATATTAACAATAATATTAACAATGACGATAATAATAACTATAACTAATAAACAAGTACTACTATTAATCGAATCTAAATAACCCCAATAAGAGAAAAATGGAAAAATACAGCATAAACAATAATACTAAGTATTCAACAGGATATAAATAGATCGTTTTTAATTCACTCACATCTGTTGTTACTTTAGCTGAACGTGCTGCAGATAAAATCCTGATGATTTAAAGTTTCTCATTTGAACCTATATATACAGTCTATCATCTGAACGTAAGAGCGGGAGGCGTGTTCCTGTTTCCTCCAGCAGGTGGCGAGCTGCACGTAGTTGCTCTGCCCGGGGTCACAGCAGAAGAAGAACGCATTCGGCTGCTGTATGTTGTGATCTTGGAGAATCTGTTTCATGCGTCCACCTCCACGTGCCTCTGTCGGTTTGGGTGTGTGTGTTTTACAGACGCCCCAACAGACCGCCTCGTCGGTGAGTTGGAACTGTTCCAGAGAATCGTTCACAAACAGTTAAAATGTCACGTTTGACTTTAATTCAGGTTTAACTGACAGGAAATGATCAAGCGTGCAGGGGCTCTGTCCTCATGTCCGGTCTTGGTTCTTCAAAATAACACTCGTTGAAATCTAGAAATCGTGTCCAATGATGTAAACAAGGCAGAATGGCACCTCCTCATATGTGAGAAGCTGAAAAAAGGGTATTTAGCATTTAAGCGTGAAGAATTACTTTTACAGTGATTAATATAGACAAGTGTCAATTATCTTTCAGTTGGTCAACTAATCCGTTTAAGGACTTTTTATAGTTATTGTTAAGACGTGTAGGTTAGTGTATACAAAATAAAATACATAAATTACAAAAAACGGCTCGAAAATATAGAATAAAGTTATCATACTATTTTATTTTTAAATAAAGACCCTATTTCCACCTTTAAAGGATACACACAGACACTCTTAGTAATGCATGTCAGATAGCAGACGTTATCCGGTTTTAGTTATCATGAGTCTTGACTGTTTATGGTTCAACAAACATGATAAGATCTTGAATTGTGGCTATTATAAAACAGCAATATTTCAGTGTGTCCAGCTGCACTGTGACTGCGTGTCAGTCCCCTTTTGCAGGCATCTATAGAAAGTCACCAGGCGTGGAGGATTAACAGTATTCTGTGATTTAAGGAGTTTTTAACACTCTTGTTCATACAGAAATACAATATGATAGCACTGGATATGATTTCAAAAACTTGTCTCAGCCAGCAACACATTATTAAACCTGCACTGTATGGAGATGCACTAACAATATCTAAGCAACAATTTATGATGTATATTTTGAAATATCTTTAATACCTACTTCATTTTTCTTTTAGGATCATCTGGTGTCTAAAGACGACACCAGACTAAAGGAGTCATGTTTAGACGAAGAGTACCTTTCCCACAGAAGGCCTTGGCCATGCTGCTCGGAGTTGCTGGAGGTTTATATATCTACAGACCTTTTTTTGAGCCGATGCTGAAAAAGTCAAGTAAGCAAAATCCGGGAGAGACGAAGAAAGAGAAAGAAACGGACTGAAATAAATCATCACTTCCCAGACAGAAGCCAGGAGAACAACACTGGACTGTCAGTGCTGGATGCCGAACAAAAGACAGGACCTGTGTGGATAAATGTTCTCTGTGTAGATGTAAATGTACAGAATAAAATAATTGATAATTTGAATGTTTTCATGGAAATCCAAATCCTACAAACCCACACTTGTCCTAATTAGTTTAGCCTTGAACAAAAAATATTACAATTAGGATTGGTCTGAGTCTAAATATCTTTTAAAACTCCACTGGAAGCTTTGTAAAGCCACAGTCATGAGTGACCACCAAGCATCATGATTAACCATGTTTGTACCACAGCCAAAACCTGGAATTTCAGCGACTTGGCTCCTTTGCAAGATTTCCAATGTTTTGTCCACACAGGGATGAACAAATTCTCAGGAGAAAAGGTCTGTGATTCAGATAAGCCTAAACATTTATGAAATTTAGTTCTTCAAATCATGGACTATTGTATATGTCAGGGGTGAAGAAAGTGTTTTGGTGGAAGAAGTAGATAGAAATCCTCAAATAGTGAAAGAGTAACACGATATAGACATTTTGAACAGATGGATGAGCTTCCACTGGGATCAGAGTAGGATGTGACCTGTTCATGGCCTCGACAGACTTGAAAAACAGTTAACCTTAATCTCATGTCTAACTAAAACTGTCAAATTATTGGAGTGGAGTCAAAAGCACAACACTTCTCTTTGAACTGTGGTTGAGTAAAAAGCATAAAGTGACATGAAATGGAAATAAAGCACTTGAGTGTAAGGGTATTTTACTGAGTAAATCTATCATAAGAACTGTTGCTGCTGAATCTCCACCAGACAATAAACAAGAGCTTGATAAGTGAAACGTCACAGTTGTGGTCCTGGTATTTTTGGTACATTTAAAACTGCGTCACTCAGCAAACCCCATGATGAATATGTTGAGAAGTGAAATGCTCTTTTGAACCAACCGGCTGTCATTAAAACTAATATTAAAATTTAAATTCAACTTTTAACCCGTCCAATGACGGTTATCGCGTCTCAAAATACACCCAAACATTTAAGAAGAAATAAATCTTCCCAGTCAATCGAATATGTTAAATAAAATTAAACATGAGTTTTCAGATTGAGTGTTCCAGCACATTCAAATTCAAAAACTAATCATAGTCTGGGAATAAAATGCTGAAAATTATTTTGTCAGTTTCTTTTGTAACAATAAGTTTTGATATGAAAGTGCAATGGTATTTCATATTTATAATTAATTTGAGTCTAGAGCAGTGTATCCAGAGGCTGAATTATAGCTTCCTCTCGCCAAACAGGACAAGATCCTGTCCGAGGTCAGTGTCTCGTCATTTGTTCTTGTTACACATAAGGTTTAACATACGGTCGATAAAGCTGATGATATATGGAAACTTTACCGAAACGAATTATTTGTCCCCAAACAGCAAAACACTTCAAATTACAAATTAAATCACTCTGCACCATTTAAAGGTTCAGTGTGTAGAATTTAGCGCCATCTACTGGTGGAGTTGCATGTTGAAGCTAAACACCCCTCACCTCAGCCGCCCCTTCCTACCTGTGGTAGCCTACAGTTGTGATAAAAACTCAAAAGATATTTAGGTTTTCCAGTTTGGACTACCGTAAAAAACATGGCGTTCTCTGTTGAGACGACCCGCTTTCAATATAAATATAAAATATGTAAAAAAAAGGTCACAATTCGTACCATGTAGATGACCACACACTATAGGGAAAATATCACTAGGATTACTTTATATTCAATTACTGCCAAAAGATCCGTTTCAACTATATCTTACACACATCCCTCCACGGTAAAAGTAATGAGTAGTGTAAAAGTAATCAGTAGAGTAAAAGTAATGAGTAAAGTAAAAGTAATGCATAATATAAATGTAATCAGGAGAGTAAAAGTAATGAGTAATGTAAAAGTAATCCGGAGAGTAAAAGTAATGAGTAAAGTGAAAGTAATGAGTAATGTAAAAGTAATCAGGAGAGTAAAAGTAATACATAATGTAAATGTAATCAGGAGAGTAAAAGTAATGAGTAAAGTAAAAGTAATCCGGAGAGTAAAAGTAATGAGTAAAGTAAAAGTAATGAGAAATGTAAAAGTAATCAGGAGAGTAAAAGTAATGAGTAAAGTGAAAGTAATGCGTAATGTAAAAGTAATCAGTAATGTAACGTCTGTGTATTATTACAGTGGAGGAGCAGCAGCTCTGGCTGTCACAAGTGTTGCACCGCCCGTTTCCCCTTCACTCATCCGGCTGTGAGTGATCGGTCCGTGGGGAGGAGCTGAGTGTCGGAGAGAGAGGAGCTGGTGTTCAGTGTTAATGAAGCAGCAGCAGTCGACTCATGGATCACAGGCTACTCTCAGATTGAAGAACTCCTCCATTACTGGCCAGCTCTTTGTTATTACCTCTGAAGACGTGAAATCCTCTTCCCCAGGACCCAGAGCAGCGGCAGCGGCAGCAGCGACGCCCCGGGGCCGGTGAGTGTTCACACTGTTTTCAGGAAATAACATGACGAACGCATACCGAGAGCAGGCTGTAGCATCTGTCAGGAGTGAGCCTCGCTCTGGAAACTTCTCCTGTAACTTTATCACACTCTTATCTCTCACTTCTGGCTACTACCACCTCCGCTGTCATGTCGCCCGAGCCGCGGTTTATCAGCCAGAGCTGTGGGAACATTTCTCCACCTGCTTATCATCCTCTGCTCCACTTCTCCTCCACACTTGCTCAATAGCAGTGATCACAACCACTCACACCAGTGGAAACTGTTCTCCTCATGTAGATTTCATATTTGTCACTGGTCTGAGGCGCGTGTGTTCACATGTACGTGTGGCAGAGGATCAGACACGTTCCCTTTAAGTTCAGGATCCATATTTAGTTTTTTCAAAGGTGATTATTTCCTGGTTGAGAGGTCACCTGACCAGCACCGGCAACCACATGAGAACCAGCTGAGGGTCATTAGATTTTGTGTTTGTTTCACTTTATGGATTTTACTGTTTGTTTGTTTGTTTGTTTGTTTGTTTGTTTGTTTGTAGATAAGCCCTCAGGTATTTTCCTTAGCAGATATTTATCTTTTAAAGATGCTGGGTGTTCACATGCTCAAAGTCTTTCCACGTAAGTCCTCATCATCTTAGTGCTGCACCCTTCTCCTCTGGAGGAGTTAAGCTGAAGTTAGTGGTATGTGCATATCCGGATTTTCCCTGGTAGCTGCCAGCCTCTGTGTTGGCCCGCTGCCTAGGGTGGGTCCTCCACTCCTCCCTGCTTTGTGTTTGCTGCTCCTCTCGGCTGTTTGCTCTCCGGTGGTGGGTATACACGCCTGCTAATCACAGCTACCAGGTTCACTCCCACTGCAGGAGTTTGCCTAACAGATAGCGAGGTGCAGCTCAGAGCTTCCCAACTTCTGCTTTTTAAAACTCTATTTACACGGGTAAGGGTTGTAGAGATGATATGTTTTTCTTCTTTCTTCATTTTCTCGATAGAGACATGTGGAATACAGGTGAACGGGTTCAGTATATTAATATATATATTAATCTATTAGCATATTTAACAAATGATGCATGTCAAAAAAACAACAAAAAAGCAAATAAACCTGCCCACCGTTAGCCAGAATTCAAACTGAATTCTAATTCTAATTCCGCAACATGTCAGTATTATCTTTATCTCATCCTTCTTATCTTTATCTTTATTTTCCCACAAGGGGAAATTATTTGTGCAGCAGGAGTTCGCATAGAGACAAAACACAGAGACAACATCAGCAACAGCATCCACAATAAAAACACATTTAAGCAAGTACAGGGAAATGGAAAATTCCTTCCACTTACAAATATGTATGGCAGATGCCATCAACAGCAAGATATTTTTAGATAAAACAATCTAACTGCTAATTTCTGTTAAGCATAGCACTTACACAAGTATTCTTCCGAGCAGGCACCCTGTAACAGTGGCCTGAGGGCAAAAGTTCAAACTCCCTCTTGAAAGGATGATCGCAACAGTCCAATAGTGTGTCAATCAGACAAGGGGTGTACAGAGTGATCCTTAATCACGAGGAAAACAGGCAGGTTATTAAAATATGAAACGAAAGGTTGCTATTTCCTAGTGAAATGATCCCAACATCCTCAAAGTGCTTATTTAATGTTTTATAAGGCTTAGGAAAAACATGGCACTATTTAGCCAGGCAAACAAAGATGGTGAGGCAGGAGATTTCCAATATTTCTTAACAAGGTCCTTTTCTTTAGGACCAATTCAACATTTATCCCAAGCAGTCTGGCCAAGATGGACGACAATTTCAATAAGTTACAGATAAAGAATCATAGGACAGAGAAAACCTAAATTATAACACACACAAGATCATTTCTGCTGCTTCTGATTTGGACAGTCCAACATGGTGGAGTCCTGCTTCCACAGGTGTAGTTTACTGAACTCCTGTTATTTAGGAAACTACCAACACTCAGTCTACTTACACCCTTGTTGATCAGTGCAGACATGGATTTTAATTCACACGTTAATTGTGCAAATGCAGCTGCAACACAGGTTGATGTTGATGTTGATGTTATTATTCAGTCTTTGCACTCAGGGAATTGTTACACTTAAGGCTGTTTGTAGGTCGCTGCCTCTCCCTCTTTCTGCACATTGTATTTATTATTATTGATCATTGAATAGGTTACTCCGTCAGCATCATTCTGTCACATTGAGCGATGTTAATTTTGGAATGGTTCAAAGCTGATACCATCTGCCACACGGAGCATCTCACCAGCCTGAAGATGTCGCTTCCTTCCTGGAAAGTTCTAGTTGTCAGTAAAAACATAGATAAATGTAGGCCAGATGCTTGTAAAACATTTTCCTCATAAGGGGAAGTTCTGCATTATAAGACTTTAAGTTATCCTTCACGTTTCCTAACGTATGAAAAGTTATATTTTGATTTATCAAGATGGCAATCAGCAGAACAGTCAGGGTTCTCAGTGAGGAGTTTTCTGAACGTGTTGTTGTCTCTTTCTTTTCTCACCAGCTCTGTAGTGTTTATGTTCACAAGGCAGGTGGGGGGGTTGTTGTTGTTGTTTCAGACAGGTTTGTGTTAAGGCTGTAAAGAGGACTAGACTCTGTGTTTTCTTACGTATCACAAGATCACACTCTCCATCAGAGCTCACTTCCCTTTCACAGATGCGATCAGGCTGAGAAGTGCAATGTGAGTAAATGGCTTTGCAAATAAATATATCCGTGCGTATTAGACATATTTATTTATGAATAATCGTTAACTTTCTTTTCAAGATAACTTTGGCTAACATGGAATTATACCGGGTCTTGTTTTCTAGCAGAGTCGTCTGCAAAGCCTGATTAAAGTCTGCAGAAGTTTGCTGACACAATCTGCATGTGTGTGGTTTAGCTTTACTGCGTCACTTCCAGGGCCTGTTAATACAGAACCACACAACATGTGTTACTTAAGCTGGTGTCAGGGTTTTAAATACTGATAAGAGTAAGATGGGTAGAATCGTTATTTATATGTGCAGATTAATTCGACCTTCAGCCGTCGGATCACTTTATTACTAAGCTCTTTAAACAAGACTGTTCCACCACACAAGCTTTTTCACACTCACATTTTGATTTGTTTATAAGGTACAAATGGCTTAAACAATACATGTTCCCTTTGTGGAGTTTATAATGTTGAGGTGTTAGTGAAACAACTTCAGACGGATACAGATTCCACTTTATGATCAGGTGGGAGGTTGGTCCTTGTTGATATAAATGGACTCCAAAACATTTATAGTCATGGACCAAAAGAAAAGGTGCAGGACAGATCAACACACACTGCCATGTCCATGATGATCATAATGTGAATCAACAAATCAGTTTCATCAAAACTGAACATTATAGCAGCCACAAATGCAGCATTTACTAGGTGTACCTAATACATTGGCATGTTGTACTTGCTGGCAGTGCCTTTGAATGGAAGGCAAGAGGAAAGTGGTGTAACGGAAGATCAAATGAGACAGAGAGCTTTAGGTTAGCGTTCTTGCTCACATGTCAATTTGAAGATCTATGTAAAGATCTGAGGAATGTGGTTTTCACTGACCGACACAAAGCTGCTTCGCAATGTTACACTATACAGTGACAGTTTATGGCGAGGGATGTTATTTAAGGGGAATATGTGACATGCTAGGGATTTGTGGTTGCTTTGCCTCACAGTGAGAAACGAAAATGTAAACTAGAGGCCAAGCAGTCATTTCACACACTTGTAAATAGAAATAATTTTTCATCTACATCCATGAATTATACCCTTGGGAAAAGGTGAAAATGGTTAAAGAACATGATGCAATGTTAAAGATCTGATCTGCGATCCAACAGATCCTTCCCTGACTCACACCACATCCTGCCCCCAGGTTCTCTGTAAATCCGTTCTGTTGTTTTAATGCAATCCTGCTTGCAAACAGACAGGGGTGAAAACATAACATCCCTGGCGAAGATAATCATTATATATCTATAAAGCAGAGTTAGAAACTGGCTCCCAAAAGTAAATCATAAGATCAGTAATCAGGTAATGAGATTAGACAGGAAAGTTTATCAAGTCAAAGCAGGAACCTGAGAGGATATTGTTAAAGATAAAAGGAATGTCAAACACAAATAATCATCGCATTAAAGCAGGAGTTTCCAGAATTTGTCTCAGAGTGGCTGAGATCATCGTCTAAAGTTGAGGACTTCGGATAGAAAAGAACTAGGGCTTTTAAAGGATTTAAATAAATGTTCCAGTGTTCGTTTGGCTGAGCTCAGTGCGTAAAGATGCTGTTTCCATCTGACCACATTTATCATGCATCTTGATTTTGCACGAGACCTTAAGCAGCTTATGTCTCCAGATGAAAGGTCCAGTGGGTTTTACATGGAAAGAATTTAGGACTTGTCTGAATACTTTTCTATGCAGCAGTCACATGATGCATCCGCCCTCTTTCCTGATTGTTTTGATCAGAATCAGTCGACCGTTAATAACAAGAACGTTGCATCAAGTAGATATCAAAGGATGCTGCTCATACTCCATGTGTAAATGTAAGAAAAAGTTCATACTTAGATCCTTAACTAAAATTGATTCAGCATTTACTGTGTAAAAATACATTCTACTAATTTCTGGATGTTGTTGTATGGAGACAAAACTCAAGTGTTTTCTGTTTTGTTGTGTGACTGTGAATTTTAAATGTTTCCTGTCACTGTGTCAGCAACACAGAACAGATCTTGCATTAAACACATTAGCCCACAGCCGCGTGCGGTGGATGCTGCGGAGGTCTTGCATAATACTAGAGTAAAGGATGTTACACACAACATTCATGATGTCAGTACTGACTGAGTCCCTCCTATGAACTTGATGTTCTGAGGAGAATGTGGAGAAAGTGTCATTACCTCTGTCTAAAACACTCAGTCAGACCCGAGGATGAGCTGGGCCATAACTGTTACTGTTACATAGTCGTTACGACAATTTCACACAGATATTAAATGGGATAAAATGGAGTTCTGGCATTTAACACGAATTGTGCATATGTCAACATCACTGTGACAGTGTAATGTGCTGCACAAACACAAGGGGAGATTGTTACCATATTTCCATTAGTTCACCTATAAACTCTGGTTGTTTGTATTGGTCTGAAATTCCTTCCATTGCTCTACTGCTTGAATTAGTCTGAAGGGACACGGATGTAAATCTGCAACTTGACTGTTGACTGTCTGTTGACCTGAACCAGAATGAGGAAGGAACATGGTTAAAGATGATGGGCAGTATTATCGTTATTGTTTTGTTCAACTGATGATAAGAAAAAGTGGTTTGATTGATTGTGGTTTGATTGATTGTGTGTTTGGGCACAAATATAAAGACTCACTGGACTGTATGCTGTACAAACTGGCTTTGATTGAGAGTTTTTTTTAATAGCTTTTAGTTTATTTATCTAGAGTTAAATAAAGACTGTAATTAAGACGTTTAGACAATAATTGAATCCTGTGGAACACAGTAATGAGTTATATCAGGCTTTGGCTACACAGACAGTTGTTGTAGCATCAATTCATTGTCGTTTTTTTTTTTCTTTATTGGATCTATTGACCTTTTAAAATAATGTCACTTTATTATTTAATTATCAATAATTATATGGATATTTAGGGTTGGCTGATGTTTAATTGCTTGGATAAGTAATAAGTAGATTATTAAAGTTTTGGTCCATCTGTTGTGTCATCTGGGAAATAAAAAACATTTCAGTTTCAGATATATTTCTGTGGCACCGCGTGTGATTGTTAATTTGTTTTGTATGTACGTTTCAGATAATAAGGACTCACAATGTCGGACGGGGACTATGATTACCTCATCAAATTCCTAGCCCTCGGTGACTCGGGCGTGGGAAAAACCAGCTTCCTCTACCAATACACAGATGGCACGTTTAACTCCAAGTTCATCACCACAGTCGGGATAGACTTCAGAGAAAAACGAGTGGTAGGTTCAATCGCCTTTGAATGAGATAGTCAAATAAAGGATAGAGTGGAGTTGTTAGCGCAGTAAAAGCATACATGGATTTTACGTTCAACTCATTTCCTTGTTTCTAAGTGTTTCCATAAGCTCTTGTTGCTGCCTAATTAGGAGCTTTAACACATTCCTACACCATTAAGTAAGACCAGTGTAACAAAAGACTACTGATGAAGATTGCAACAGAAATCTGAGCACTGACTGGTGTCGGTGAGCAGAACCCTCCTTAAGAATAAACACTTCATGCAATTGGCAAACAGCTGAGCAGTGTTCATATTTACTCAGTACTCCGTCTCCTAATGCTGCTGGCCTCCTCCTGCAATGTGCCTGACTAATTGTTTTATCATGACACATACAGGACAATAACAGTCACTTCTGAGCAGCTCTTTTGAAATGCCACAATTAGTTGTCACGATTAAAGCACAATAATTAATTACAATATGAAATAACACTGGGCCCTTTTTATTAAAGTCCCTCCCTGAACTGAGGGATGAGGATGGAACACTAATAACAAAAGTCATATATTTTACTATCAAATATCAGATTAATACTGCTCATTACAAATGTTTTTTTATTATAATAGGGTTTGTTTAATCTTTTAAAGCGCTGAAAGACAGGGTTTATTTATTCATGAATAAACGAGAAACCTTTTATGAGTATTGTATTCTGCATTGCAACATGTGTGTAGGTACTGATTTTGATATTTGATTGACAGAGATTACTGGTGTAGAAATAGATACAGTGTCCACACACACTATGACAATGTGTGAGGTCGCAGCACAAGGCTTGGATACATATATACATACAAACACATATTTAAAGAGATTTGACGACTGCTGCGTGTCTTTTATCAATGAAGGTGAAATGTGCTCACACACCTCACACACATATGGTTTTGTCATGTTTGATTGTCTGTAAATCTTAAAAGTTTATTTGTTTATAATTGAATTTGCCTCTATTTGATGTGTGTCAGTTTTCTCCCCACCACACTTCTCCGGTGAGCTCAAGGCTCTCAGTAGCTGAGTAAACTCTGGTCTGCAGCAGATATAACAATACTACCAACATAGCAACAGGAGCTACTGCTTTGAGGCCTGGCCGTTGGTAACTCTCCTCTGACTTCTTGCTAGAGCTCAAACAAATATCAGAAGCTAAACCGAACTCTAATCCAAACAACATTCAGCACCTAATAAGATAATTTATGTAATTATTTAACATTAGTAGCTGGATGGGTGTTGCCAGGTATCTCTTGTCTTTCATGTCATCAGTTGTACTTGTTTTTTCTAGTGGAGTCAAGTGCTCTGAATCGTGTTCCCACAACAGGATGAGGATGTTCTTGTTTTATAACTAGCTGTTAAATGTAGAGCAGAGAAGGTCCTGTTGGTTTTTGACGTTAGGTTTTTCTTTTTTTTCTCTCAGAACTACAAATCCTCAGGTCAAGGTGGATCAGTTCGAGGGCAGAAGATCCACATGCAGCTGTGGGACACTGCTGGACAGGAGAGGTACATGAAGCACTTAATCACCTTACTGAAAGTCCTATATCATTTTTAGATGTGTCTTTATCAAAAGTAATTACATTTCTCATGAAGTCTTTTCTGAATGATTTTAGGTTTCGGAGTTTGACGACCGCGTTCTTCAGGGATGCGATGGGTTTCCTCCTCCTGTTTGACCTCACAAACGAGCAAAGTTTCCTCAACGTCCGAAACTGGATGAGTATGTTCATTTGTTGTCAATTCAGCTGCTGATTCTATAGATATTCACCACACAAATCTTTTATTTTCAGATAAATACTCGTGCAAACGACGTTTCATTCTGTTCGAATTCTTGTTATTTTGCTTTGTTGTTAGATGTGTGATAAATGTGTCTCTTCCAGTTTAAATTGTCTTTGTGCAAATGTCATTTTGCCCAAATCTGCTGCATTTTCTCTGCTCAAATATCTTATTTCCGGTGGTTTTGATCCATTAATGGCAGCAGGGTATGTCTACCACATTGGCGTAGGAGAGTGAAACACACCGATGGATAACGACATTGCTGCTTCCACTTCCACAGCACTTTTATCCAGATGCCTGACAAACTTTTTCTGAGTTGTGTTAACTGTCAGAAGAGGGAACGTTTCTCTTACTGCTTTTTTCCAATGCGTTATGTATTTAATTTCCAGTTCAACTCTTTATTTAACATCCTAGATCACATCACTCATAAAAATTACGAAGGCATCGTAACTCTGCTCCACCTAAATTTAAAAATCACATTAAAAACTGAATATGTCATGTGTCTTTCAGGTCAGTTACAGATTCACGCATACTGCGAAAATCCAGACATCGTTCTATGTGGCAACAAATGTGACCTGACGGATCAGAGAGCGGTGAGAGAAGACGAGGCACGAGAGCTGGCAGAGAAATACGGGTATGTCTCCGTTTTGATCACTGTACATGAACCTCTCCCTCAAACATTTGTCAAGAAGGCAGTGGCTGCATTGTTTGCCAGAGTCTGTGCAGGAGAATGTCTGCTTGAACTGGTCCTCCTCGAAACGCAAATATTTGAGCACGTGTAAAATATCCTGCTCTGGCCCCATTAGACACACCTGTAGTTAAAACACAGATATCGTAGAGGATGTGAACTTTATAACATGCTTTAAATGTCCTCAGAATAAACCACAGCATGTCGTCACCCTAAGTTAACTGGTTCACAGCATTATGGCCTGTTCCATGTGCCCATTTGCCTGCATAATAATGATTCTCCACACAGACGTTTGATGTTAATCATCATGTAAATCTTACAGAAATTATCGATTGTTTATTTCATGTGTTTGTTTTGACTTCAGCGATTTTATTTTTTATTTCATTGGACTTTGGAGTCTACGCTTTATGATATATGTTTTTAACTTGAAGAAAAAGGTTAATTCTATTCTGTGTCTTTCTTTATATCAAAAATCGTATGAGATCACCAAACACCAGCAAAACATATTGTTGTCAAGCGTCGTTGTCATTGTTAGCGGAAGCTAATTTAGCTTGTTTCTCTGTGCCATGGCATCAAACTGACATAATTAACCTATATGTATATAGGTTATGTATATATATATATATATATATATATATATATATATATTTTTCATTTATTTATTTATGTGTATTAATATATTCTATTATATATTTTAAATAATAAAAATACAATCTTAATACTGAAACCCATTAGTTTTGAGCAATTTAACCTAGATAAGAAGTTGTTGTTAAAAGTAGAAAGTCAAGGGATTACTCTACCTTTTACCTTTTTATAGTCTTTTTATTTTCTTTTAGCCCATAGAGATGTGTTTCATTGTAATTGGTAGCATCAGTCTGTGACCCAGACGTTTTTCTTCTGTCCAGTATCCCATACTTTGAGACAAGTGCTGCTAACGGGGAGAATGTGAACCAGGCTGTGGACGACCTGCTGGACCTCATCATGAGGAGGATGGAACGATGTGTGGACAAGTCGTGGATCCCGGACGGGACCGTCCGAGTTAACGGAATGACCAACTCAGAAATCCCAGAGAGCTCGGAGAAGAGCAAATGTGCATGTTAGAATGATGAGGAGTCATTTTAGTTACATATGTGTGTGTCCATGATACTGGCGATGAAAAAGGAGGATGACAATGTTCAATGTTTCACATAGTGAGAGGATTATTTCTGTGCTAGGTCAAACCTAACAGTAATTTGTGCCCATAGCTCCATAAACTGTGCATACTTTTATTGACACGCTATATTATTTGTCAGTACAGATCTCAGTGCCTTTTTGAATATGGAAATTGTCATAAGGATTAATTTTATTAATTAATTTTGATTGTGCGTATTGGATATTTATTGCCTGGCTTATATGTCCATCTTTTCATCACTGGTGTTTACTGATCACATTTTGTATAAACTTTGTGTTCCCTGTTGCAGCAGAAAGCAGAGCCCTGCCAGAAGTGCCATAAATATTCTATCAATACTTTCTGTGAGGTTAGCGTGGATTCACTGGTTTTAACTCAAGAAAGAAGTCTCCTTTGCTTGTCTTTCTGCAGCCAGATAAATATTGACTTTGATTCCTGCAGTCACTGATTGTTGCTGGAGGGATATGTACTTTTAGAAAACTAAATGTAACCAGTGAAACTGATTGTCTGCTGGACGTCCAGCTGAACAATCTCACCTGTGCCACTGCCAGAAAAAAGTATAGCTCACATTGACCATCCAGCACAAGCTACTTGGACTCTCTACACACAATTTGCTTTTCGGACTCAGTTCTTGTGTTTGTTTGTCTGGAAAAAATGAATTATGTAACACAGTTAGTTAGTCATGAAAACTTGATTATGTACAGCAACTTGTTTGGCCAATAATTACAAAAGCAATAGAGAAACTTAGAAGTGAACCAAGAGTCTGGTACTTCAGGTCATTTATCCTGCTTTAAAAAAGCACAAATACAACAAATAAAGACACAAATAGAAGTTCAAATTTCCATGATAGACATTTCTTAGAAAAAGAAGTTAATGCTAAATCTCACTGATGCTCTTGTGTATATTTTAATAGTTTTAAGGAAAATAATTCGATTTTAAAATTTCAAGGAAAATATCAGTTTTTGTTTGTTCGCCGACTTTTTTCCTACTGGCTCCATGTTAAATACATATGAAGTCAAACAATTATTGTCACTAATGACAAAACTTGAGATATAAGTTCCATCTTCAACATTGTAATAATTAAATGCTTTTGTTCGGCAGCTTCCAGAGTCTATCTCAGTGAAAAAACAAGTAAAACCAGCTCTGATGAGGCTGACCTTACCTGGATCCTCTGCATTTATACAGTTTTACCATTATTCACTTGTTACAATGCAACAGCTTTAAATCACACATATGTTTTTAAGTATTTGCTTCCTCAACTGATATCATGAAGAATATAATACACTTTTATAAAGTACAATAAGATCTTCAGGGGAAACGGGCTGTGGTGCTACATGTATCTCACACAGCAAATGCCACATATTCAATGGGTGTATTTACTAATGCGGTCATATTCTCATTAAATACATTGTAAGAAATAATGCAATGGGCTTCAAATGTGTGATAGAAACCTTTTATGGGTAACCTGTGTTTCAGGTCTTAATGGGACCATGATAACTAAAGTAACACACAGCACAGGAGCCTGTTCAATCTGGTCATCTTGATAGTGATCGATTCTGCATTGACAAGATTTATAAGTAAGGAAATAAAATTGGACATGTACTTTCGTTTATCTTATGGGATGCATTTGAAATGCCAATGCTGAGGATCAGTTTATAATACAACTATATTTTATATTTTACAAAAATGGAAAGAATATACACACTGGGGATTATTTTTCTGAACTGTAATTTCACACAAAAATCTTATTACACTTTATTTCTGTATACAATTGTGAATTTGATCTTTCACTTTTTCAAAACAAATAAAATCGTTCACTTAAATCAAATTTGATCACATTAGTTAATAGTCTCAACTGAACTATTTCATGTTGTCAATTGTCACCCGCTTTCATTTGCAAAATATGTAAATTGTGTCAAAAAATAAACATTTTATTTATGTAATCACTGAAGTAGAATCTCATTTTATATAATAGGTTCCTGCAATGAGGACTACAGGCTTTATATGGACCTAGGTGCAGTTGATCGGGTCCTATTTTTCTTCTTTTTTTAATGTTTTCTTGTGATAATGTAAACTAAATTTAAAAAAGCATTACGGACTTCTGCACATGGGCCCATTATAACAAAGATAAATTATTTACACGTTTTTACAAATCTATAAAAAAAAGTAAAGCAATGACTGACAGTTCTTGTTCTAGGTTGTGCTGTAAATGTCCTCACTTAAGATGGAGACCCTTTTTGTCCATTTAGCTGATTAGATTTAAATTATAACGTTATATGTACACAATAACATCCAACAGATGAAAGGCTCGTGGCGGCAATATGGTGGTTAATGTTATCACTGCTGACAACACATGTTAAATCCATTTTGAATTTAGACTCCTCATCACATCATCAGTCGGAGAAATAAAAAAAAAAATATACCAGAAACTGTAAATAAAAATGGATAAATGCGTCTCCACTTCCTCCCACTATCGAGAAATGAAGCCAAAAAATTCTGCATACATACACTCCCATCTTGCAGAGACCAATCGTACGTCAGTCTCAGCTGTCAGTCATGATGTTTCACCGCATTTTTATTGCATACAATAACTAATTCAAACCAAACTATTGGTCTATAGCCCATCCACTAGCCTAACGGAGGCGGGTTTTACGACGTGTACAGCAGCCAGCCACCAGAGGGCTTTGGAGACTTTTAGGAATCAGTCATGCCGTCCAGCAGATGCTCTAAAGTCCAGCAGGGGGCAGCACATCTCCTGCACCTCGGCGTCGATAGGAGCGTATATCCGGTGAGGAGAAGAAGAACCAGCCTGAGGGACTGTCTCTGATGAAGGTTCTGAAGTCTCCTCGTTTGTTTTGGAAACTTTTACTGACAATTATTTACGTGTAGTTTTCACCGAGGTTTGTATTAGAGTCGGAAGATGAAATCCACAAGACGATAGTTCGGATCTAAAACTCAGCAGGTGTGTCCTTATCTTCGCAACGTTCATTTCCGTTTACAGCTGCTCGGTCTTTACTATAGAAAGACTTTGTAAACACGTCAGTATTTATATTTATTTACGGAAAGTGACACATTGAAATGACTTAATGTTACGACCATAACCGTTTGTATCCTTTGCTTTATTTGACGTGTTCCTAGCACACTGCTAACAGTAGCTTACCGTATCTTCGTATTTAAACTCTCTTTTCAAACTATGAGAACAACATTGACCAGAGATCATCTTCAGTTCTTCTGTTTTGTGCCCTACTATGTCACGTCTGAATAGTCAGTGAAAAGGGGACACTAATGTGGAACCTGACTGTATCGATACATTGCTCATGCATTGCACAGTGAGGAGGTGCAACAACATTGATCTCCCTTAGATTGTAAAATGTGTTGCTGTGTTTCTCACTCTGCTCAGGAAGAAACACAACCTTCAGAGTAAACATCAGTCTTTAAACTTATAATAATGATAATGTGATATTTATTCAGATAATTATGGATACTGACAGATATGAAAATTGTCATCTCAATATGTTTGGTCATATCATCCTGATTTAACTACTTTCCAGTATATATATACAAGTAGAGGTGAAATAATGTAAATGATAATCTTTAATTTATTTTCTTATGAAACTTAAAAGCATTTCGTTTTTCCTGTTTCACAAATAGTACAATTTGCTGTGTTTCTTATAATGTTGTTGAGGTTTGGACTATTGTGTAGGTGTCAAATTGGGCTCTGGTTTATTGCAGTGACCTTTTCTACTTTTTTTTTGTAATTATTATGAACTAAACGATGACGCATCCAATTACATATGACGGCTTGAGTATTAATAATCTAACAATATAGTATGCTAATATACGTATATTATTACAGAGGGCTACATTTTCTGGAATGAGTACTTTTAATGATCTGATTACATTTTTCTGATTATGCGTACATATGTTTACCAAAGCAGATATCCCCGAAGCAGGATGCCTTTCCGTTTCTGCCCCCAGTGTGGGACGAAGTTGCAGCCTGGTTTCAAGTTTTGTCCATCCTGTGGAGAGCAGCTTCCTTGTCCCACTGATGAACCAGGAGCTGTGAGCTCAGCGGCTTCTTTAGGTTCCTTTTTGAACAAAGGAGATGAAGGAGCAACATCTGTTCGGAAAGAAACCCGCAATTCAGGCACAAGCTGTGAGCCAATAGAAAGCAAGGGTAAATATATTGGGCATATTGGATTAGTAATTAATTTGTCTTATTTATAGATTCTGAACGTTTTTATTTTAAAGCTTCATATGTTCATTTAATCAACAGCCCAAGCATGTTTCACGTCACTTTCAGTATCAACTCGTCCTGCACTGCGAAAGACTCGTAACTCGCTGCAACTGGACAACTTCAAAGATGCCACTCCACCTGTGGTGCCGTCCACTCATCCTGTCAGAGATGGTAAGTTTGAAGGTAATTAAAATCTGAAAGCAGTCTCACCCCAAAGTTGTTTCTGTTGTAGTTTTCTGATGCAATATATAAAGTACATTCAGTAGTGTGAGGAGACTATTGAAGTGCCTGTGTGATATTTATATATGTTAGCAGAGTTGCCAGCATGGCATCTATATTTAAACACTTTCTGACCAGAAATAATACATATTGCTGAATAAAATATGTGTTTTGTATGGACAGATAATGCCGTCAGGTTGCAAACATCCTCACCAAAGCAGCACAAAGTCTCTTTCAAAGTCAACGCTGAGGTAGAACCAACTTTAGAGACTTCAACTTCTACTGCTGTTAAAACTCCTCGGCCTGGTGAGCTGCAACACAAAACAAGCTTCATCTAGTTATTCATTCTTTTATACAATACTACAGGCTCTCTCTTCTTTGCTGTCATGCTCTGTCCTTTTATCCGTATCTATGTTGGCCGCATCCATGTGTAGTCAGGGGAAAGGGCAAACTCTCCAGTCCTGCTTTGAAGCAGGTAGAAGAAGGAAAAAAGCCGACTGATAAAACATGTGAGAAAGCAGAGGGATCGACAGTCAGCGGCTCTCCTTTCAGATCACCAGTCACCTCACCAATCTCCAGGTCTCCTTTTAAAGGTGAGCGGCACCTCACCACATACAGATTACATTTACCACTCATGTTCAGCCTCCCATCAGAGGAGAGTTAGATTAACAGGCTTCATAAAACATCTTTACACTCTCATAGATTCACATACACCTGCTGATACTTATTTGAAACCTTTTTTCCCATAGATACAATTAATTGTTATAGAGCATTTAAACTCAGTTTTTTTATTCACTGAGACTGTCACTTAACGATAATGTTTATATGAATGAACAGCGACAGGAAAAAGCAAAGCTAAGAAGGCAAAGCATGCGTCCGCTGTGGAGCCGCTTCAGGAAGGCGAGGAGGTGATAGACACGTCGGGCAAGAAGTGGAAACTGATGAAACTGCTCAGTCAAACCCCGACGGAAATCTTCTACGATGGTGAGACAAGACAATACAAGAGCGGTGCATATAAACGGTCTGATTATCATCACTAGTAGGCAAACTTAACTAGCTGTTCAAGAATAATATTTATACGTCTCAACTCCTTGAAGCACAAGCAAACTTTAAAACAAGGATTACATCCAACTAAGGGTTTCACATTAATAATTATTATGGCCAAAAGAATGAATGATGATAATCTGATCACATATATAAAAGGTTTGAAAAAAAAGATAATTATAAGAATTCGGACAGTTTCAATTCTAACCTTACAAAATTATGAATACATGATAATTATATTGTTTTATCCTTATCAGTTTTTCAAACAGCTTCACAATCCAAGGAGTCCAATCACATTCTCAAACTGGTAAGTCTTGTGAGTTTCTTCAGTCAAATAATGTCGTTATTATGACGAAAATAAGTATAATCACTTACTTATTCATATTGCCATCAAAGATCTTATTTTTATTTGTTCTCTTTTTTCCATAATAAATGCTTTTCAGTTTTCTTCAGTTTAATTATACTGACTAGGATCAATAAAGTTTATTTCCTCTTAGGGAGCTAAAGATGGACGACTCTTCAATGAGCAGAACTTTCTGCAGAGAGCTGCTAAACCTGCATCTGGTGAGGGTGTAGAGGGTTTTCATTTATGTTTAGTAAAGCAAAAGTTTTTGTGGTTCCAGAAATCAGTGATGAATGTCTGCCTCACATGGAGGGTGGACTGCAGTCATACAGCAGCTCGACTCTAACTCTCCTGATGATAACTGCAAGTTAACCTTGTTAAAACCATCAGTAGTATCATCAGTGTTTATTACAGTAAAAAAAAAACAAGTCTTAACTGGTAAGTCGGAAACAGAACCACTCACAACTACAGTCTGAAGCTGAGGTAGATAGTGAGAAGAGTTCTGACAGTTTGCTTGTGATGTAATTAAACAACATCAAAAACAAGTGTCTGCCATTAATTTCTTCTTTTAAGAGAGAAGTGGACAAATCAAATCTTTAACCCTTTTAGATGCAGTTCTGATCTGTGATTTGTGTAACTTCTCATATGTATGACACATGATAACCCTCCTGTTAAAACGTCCTCTCTCTCTCTCTAGTGGACAAGTGGATCAAACAAAACAAGATGGATTTTCTGGGGATTCCTTCCTGTGTCGGCTTTGGTCCTCATGCAGATTCCTACAGGTCTGGTAACGTTGATTTGTGAATGTGTTCACACAATACGACAGTACTTTACATTAACCTGGGTTTTGCTTGTATGCTCTTCTTTTTTTTTTTTATAGATTTCTAATTGTCCCAAACATGGGCCAATCTCTGCAGTCTGTCATTGATGAAGATGATGGTCTGGCTGAGAAATCTGTTCTTCAGCTCGCCTGTAGACTAGTGAGTCTTGTGTCATCTGTAAACTTTACTGGTTGTCAGACAGAACCAGAACTTATCGCTGCTTTCGTAATAAACGAACATTTCTCTCTCCCTGCAGGTAGATGTTCTGGAGTACATCCATTCAAACGAGTACGTTCATGCTGATATCAACGCAGAAAACATCTACATCAGACCAGGACAGACATCACAGGTGAGAAAGAATCTGACTGTACTGTCAGTCATGCAGTTGAAATGTGTTATACACTGACCACTCTCTCGCTTTCTCTCTGTGCGTGTGGGGGGTGGGGTTAGGTTTATCTTGGAGGATACTGCCATGCTTTCAGGTACTGTCCAGGAGGCCAACATGTGGAGTACCGAGAATTAAGCAGGACGCCACATGAGGGCAACATCGAGTTCATCAGCCTGGACGCTCATAAAGGAGCAGGTGTGTTACTGACTCCTCATCCACAAAAGTAAAACCCTCCTGTCGTTGTCAGGGAAATCATCCTTTCACCATATACCGTACCGTATACACTGCCAGATTTATTTTTTTCCTTCAGCTGCAGACCTCCCACGGTCCATCTGGCTGCAGAGCTGTCAGGCACACACATGCTGCACATCATTAAAATGATAGGATCTGGTCTTGTGCTGCTTGTGATATCTTTTAATGTATAACCTATTTCATTTTCTATTTTGACTTATTATGTTACATGTATTTTTATTGATTTATAATTTATTTAACCAGGAAGCTCCCATTGAGATACAATATGTCTTAGAGGAGGATCCTGTTTAAGATGAGCCTGATATGAAATCAAAAAGTTTCACATATAAATCCAAGTGGAGAAAAGTAACACAAGGAACAAAGCAAACATTGACCAAAGAACAGACACAGAAACACACCGGAATCACTGGTGAAAATGAATTATGGGAACTAAAAAAGCAGTGACATTGTTACATGGAAATGAAATATTCAAGATGCCAAATCTGAGGGGAAACAGTTGTTGTCATCTCTGTGTGTTTTCTGTTCTCAGCGCCGTCCCGACGCAGCGACCTGCAGTCACTGGGTTACTGCATGCTGCGATGGCACACAGGTCCGCTCCCGTGGAGTGACCTCAGTCAACCAGAGCAGGTCGCCCCCCACAAACAGAGGTGAGAGGTGTGATCCTGACCCACATCATTTTAAAAGTCAGTATTACCAAAAAAAGGACAAAAACTCCATTCAAGTTCTCATTGTAGGTACATGGATGATGTCCCTGCATTGTTGAGTCACTGCTTTGGGAGGACGAGAGTTTCCAGTGAGTTGAAATGTTTTTAGGATACAATGTAAAAAGTGTGTGATTAGATACCATCAGCTCATTATCACTGTATTTTGGTTTAGGTGCATTTCAAAGCTTCCTGACTGCAGTGATGGCTCTGCAGTACTCTGAGCAGCCCGACTACTCAGCGCTGAAGGCCGGGCTCAGTTCAGCCTTACTGCATATGGGGGGGTCACAGGAGCAGCCACTGTGTTTTTAGGTGAGAACACACACACACACTAACACACACACACACACACACACACACACTGAAAGGACAATAAGAGACATTGTGACATATTTGCATCTGCAGCTCCTCTAGTTTTGCATTAACCTCAGGATTTGTTTGTGTGTCCTTTCGTGTTGATTGTACTGAAATGAAAGATTAAATAAAATGTACCCAGGGGACAATAATTCTTCAGTCTAGACTATATATATATATATATATATATATATATATATATATATATATATATTTGTATTCAGTAGAAAAATATGTTTAGTTGAAGTTTCAGCATGAACCTAAATATTTTCCTGTCCCGATGTTCAAGACCTAGACCTGCTGTGAACCGCTCTTTGGTCCTGATTGGAAAAGAGTAGAAACAATTTATCAAAATAACCACGTACATCAATTAAGTCAAAAGAACAGGAAATGGTTGATTTCATATATTATCAACAAGAAAAAAAAAATTTGAATGCTGTCCTTTCTTAATGAATTGTACTAATAAGTCTCTGTCTATCTTCTTGACTTTGTCCCTACGGCCGTCGTCCCAGACAGTCGAGACAGTGGCGTCCAAATCCAGCCGTCAGAGCTGTTCGTGGTTGGTGTGTGTGAGTGTGGAAGTTTCAGACTGATAGTATCCACTGGTCCGATTCATAATCTAACATCCATTAAGAATCATTTCATCTTAATGACGTACAGTAATTGATCGATCATCTGACAAACCCTTTACCGGTGCCTTTGTTCTAAGCAGGAAGTTTACTTGTAGTCAGCGTTTGATGTTATAACTTTGATCATTATGATATAATTTTGCGTCGTTTTATCATAACATTTTTTGTGTGATCAATTTATAAGAGAATTTTACAACAGAATACTCTTTGAAGCTAAGTTGCTTGAGTGTGAGCCACTTTCAGATTTCACCAGAGGTTCTGTCCTACTTTCAGTTTGTTGATTTGGGAAACATAACTCTCAATACTGAAAAATGTATTCTGTATTATTTTTCAATCAGCTTCTGAACTTCTCACTGAGCCCGTCTGTCTGTGCTGCTCAGGCTGATAAATTCAAGATAAAATGATGCCGGAAAGTAACAGAAAAGTTGAACAACCAATGTTCATGTGTTAATGACTCACATGTAGTAGGAGCTGTGTTCCTGATCCAAATATGGATCTATGCAGCTATCATTTGAGATGGGTAAATATAGTGTTAAGGACAATTCATTAGTCTTGACATTAGAGGGGACATGTCCTCACTGTCCACATCCAAATATACACCCATCCAGGTACAGCCTCCACCAGCCTAGCAGAAACAGGGGCATCTCTGTAGCAAAGGAATTCAAGTGCAAATCTTGCATTCTGTGTGACAATAACATGCTGTATTAAAATATGTCTACATTATTTATTTTTAGAGAAATTGAACAAAATTAGTTTGGAGAAGGACTTTTTTTTAATTTAATCTAGTTTTATCTGTAATGTTTTATTGCACTGAAAGCTGAGTTGTAGATTTTAATTTGTGACAAAATGACACCACTGCTTTATCGTGTTGGGTTTTAGTATTGTAAAGGTAATGGAGGAGGGATTAAATTTGTTAAATTTTGATGGACATGTTTTTGGTGACATTGAGACACTGGTAGTTTTTGAATATCTCACAATGTTTTCTGGTTTTTAAACATTTTGCTTGTTAAACGGTTGATACACTGACTTTTTGACCTGTGAATATGAGGTCAGAGCATGATGGATGGTAATGTCATTTCCTTTAGATGAGCCAACAAACAACTGCTCAACTCTCACTTTTATGTACTTGTAACTTGTTTGAATAAAGTGGCTGCATTTCTTTTTCAGACCAGTTTCTTTGCGTCTTTTTGTTTGTTTAATTTTCAATTTGTACACCATCTTCAATTTAAAGCGCGTCTAATATTAAATTCAGGAACGGTCGGTGCATTCTTGTGATGTTTACCCAACTAATCAACAGTTTGCAACAGTCAAAAATATTCAACACAACATATTACTTTTAAAGAAAGCTTTATAAAGTTTAAACATTTCTGAACATAAACATTTCAAGACATATACAATTCTTTTATATGAAACAGTAAATATCTCTTATTGTGCACACTCTTAAAAGTAATTCAGAAAATAAACACTGTTTTCTTTCGCCTGATCTCCCGTCCTGGCATTTAAAACCTTACATCCCTGTCTCTTTAGGCACTTTCTGAATGACGAGGCTTCGTAGAACAATGGAAAGCAATGACGTGGACAGACTATGGCGCCCCCGTGAGGCAGCTTTTGTACACAGCTACAAAGCTGAGGGCGTCCTCTGAGTGGAGCCGAGCTTTAACACTTCAAACTGATCAGTTGAGCTTTTTACACAGACATGCTGGCAGTGTGAGGCAGCGACACATGCAGGTTTACATATAGTTTGACACTGCAGGTTGTTTCCTTGTTTGTAAAAACTGGACCGGGAGAAGCTTTTGGAGAGAAACTCAAACTGCTGTCTTTAAAGTGTTTATACTCATTTCTCATATATATATAAAACACGTTTTTTTTTAGCTCAGGCCCTGGTGCAGCTTGGACATATCATTTCTGAAAATTCTCATATCTGATGAATAATATGAAAATATCCTGTAGGTTTTCAGGGTGAATTCCTGCTTTGGAAATGACTTCATGTCAATGAAAATCCTCAGACAAACATCACATGGTCAGAAAGAGCTCCGGGCTGTGCGCCGATTTAACACTGTAAAATCCTGACCTCGATAGTTTTCTCATATCTGCAAATACTGGTAACCTGTAACGCAACTCGGCGAATGATTGTATGCTTCTCTGTGGATTGAAGATATCCAACAACTCCAACATATAAAACTTATTTCTAAATTATTAGACCATTAAAAAAAACACACTAATAAAGCCAAGAACAAGGCCGCTTCTAGCTGCTCCTGAAATGTGTTTGGACACGGAATTTTCACATGACAGGAACAGTTGATGAACGTGTAAACTTAAGTGGCATCCCACTGTAACTCAGGCAACGTGATAAGAGCATGTGTTGAATGAACAAAGAACTACTGAAGGGAGGGGTGTGTGTGTGTGTGTGTGTGTGTGTGTGTGTGTGTGTGTGTGTGTGTGTGTGTGTGTGTGTGTGTGTGTGTGTCGCGACTTTCAGACGTGACTGAAGGTTTATCGTCAAACCCCAGGGTTTATCATTCTTTGTCAAACAAGGCAGATACGTGCACAAACTCTGCCGTAATGGAGGAGCTTGTTTGTCTGAGCAGTAAGTGGGACATCCTCAAGGCATCTGGTCCCTCGGGGTGAGAGGAGGGAGATGGCATGAGGAGAACAGAGCTGGAGCAATGGGTTCGCTATGGTTTCACTGTGTCATTAGAAGACAGTCGTGGCCAAATGGCTGGGAGTGGAGGGACGCTCCTCTTGATCATGTGATGTGTCCTCTGCTGAAGGATTAAAAAAAAGCAAAGGGCACATTAACAAAGTCATTACGCCTGCAGGGGAATGGTCACATGATCAGTTTACTGACAAGCTCTTCTCACCGTGTCGTTCATCTCCCTTTTCCTTGCTGGGTTCCTCCTTATCCTCAGGTAGTTCAATCTCTCCCAAATCCTGCACGTCTTCCACACTCGACTCCTTTTGAAGAAAAAAACTGAAGCTGTCATTTTGTTATCATAAAAGGTCTGTTAACAGATGGTCCATGAATAATGTTTACCTGTGATTCAGAGAACCGATCTTCATCCGAGTTCCTAAATCCCTCTGGGGCTTCCATGAGGATCTCAAGGCCGCCTGCCTCCTCTTCGTCATCACTGCCGAGAGAAAACAAAAAGATGTTGACTACAAAACACTGAGGTCACAAATGTACACACATCAAATAAAAAACCTTTAACATACAGTGTTCCTGCTTTTCTCCAAGTATGTCTTCTTCCTCTACTACACTATGTTTAATAAGATTAGAGTTCATTTTATTGACAGTTTTTGACTAAATGATTTGTAATAAAATACTTTTTGTAAAAGTTCCAATCTGCTGAATAGGGACTTGCTAATATGTAACAGAACATATTTATTTGGGGCAATGTCTCTGATCACCTGATGAATTTTCTTTTAGCTCTGATTTGGCCTCCACCAACTCCTGAAGGAAATATTGTGTCTTTTTAGCTGCTAAATGCTGAACTATGTTCACAAGCAAGTTGACAACTGTGTGTCTGTGTCTGATGCTGAGCATGTTGTGTACAGTCAGTCCGAACTCATCGAAAACATGTGCATGAGCCATAAAGTACAAATAAAGTTTAAAACATTTCTCCTGTCGTTTTTTATGACAAAAAACAACTCTTACCTTCCACCAGAGTAGAAATTCCCTTCATCCTTTTCTTCTTCCTCCACTTTGTGTTGGTTGTCATTTTGGCCACACTCCTCTTCCTTTTTTCCTTTGTCTTTCTCTCCTTGGTCCCCTTCGTTTTGTCCTTCATCTTTCTCTTGTCGCTCCTCTTCCTTTTTTCCTTCGTCTTTCTCTCGTTGCTCCTCCTCTTTTTCTCCCTCATCTTTCTCTCGTTGCTCTTCCTTCCCTTCCTTTTCTCCTTCGTCTTTCGCTCCTTGCTCCTTTTCTCCTTCATCTTTCACTTGTTGCTCCTCTTCTTCTTCATCAAGGTCAGAGCAGTTGAGAAAGTCAAAACTTTCTAGGGCTGTCTCAACTTCCTGGATGAAACTAGACGAAGTAGGAAAAGAAACCTGTGGAGAAACAAAATGCAGGTGTTAAAAATGTCCCTATCGACACTTGAAAACTCCACATGAACTTTTTCTTGAGCTCACCGTAGGAGCGGCCTCTGCCTGACTGAGCTCCGGACTGGACGGGTGAGGCTGACTGCGTTTCTCTGCTGCTTCTAGCTGGTTTCCACCCTGTGCCTCAGTGGTGCTGTCCTTTGTTTCTGCTCCAGCCTGTAAAGAGGAGACCTCGCAGGGATCATCCTTTACGGCCTCTGCTGAAACACACACTTGTTGGAGGCCACTTTCAGGCACATCTGCTCTCTCCACTAACGACACAGGAGGTACAGAGGAGACGTCAGGGCACGAGCAGCTCAGGTCCGCTGAGGTGTCTGAGAGGTCAGCTGACCGCAGAGACGCCCTGTCAGTCACATTACAGTCTGGGCTGCTCTCGCCCACAAGGCTGTGAGAGCAGGAAGTCTGCAGATGGCCGTTTGGCACCGCATCTGTCTGCGAGAAGACCTCCCCGGCTTCTGTCTCGTCCTCCTCTTGGTTGGACGAGAGCGATGGCGTTGACGCGCTGGACTTGCGCGGTGTGAGCGACAGCTGACTGGTGAGAGTGGTCTGCAGCATGTTGGAGGCTGACAGCCGCTGAGCGTGATGAGCCAGCGCCGGACTGGAGGAGTCGTCGGAGGATTCAGAGGAGTTGGACCAGACTGTCCCGTTCTCCATCTCTCCCTGTCGCTTCAGCAGAGACTAGAGAGGAAACACAGGCAGGAATAAAAACACTGAATGATGGATACACCTGCTGGTTTACAGGGATCAGAGACATTTTATGCCATGGCAAGTCAGAAAAGGTTTGACAACAACTGGGTAAATCAATCAAACTCAATTTACTAAATATATCACTGACAAGTAGAATTTCAGTTAAAACATAGCTTCGGTTTACATTTCAGCATGTAATGTGAAGCATCACTCTGAGCTCAGGAATCTTTTGATTAGTCTTTTATTTTATATTTGATTAAATATGTGATTTGTCTTTTCCTATTGGGATTGTGAATTTGATTGGATATCGATTTGAACAATTAATTAAATTAAAAAATTGGTTAAGAAATGATTATTATTATTGGATTTCTTCTACTCTGATCACTATAAACTAAAACTACAGCTAAATCTACGTCCCAACACACCGACTGCACGGAGGTGATTCGGGGGGCGGTACGGCCGAGTTCACAGTGTAACGATGCGGTCCTGTCCGTCGCAGCATCGTGGAACGCCTCCGCCACGGAGCTGTTGGGTCTGGGCCTGCCATGGGGCACGCTCTTCAGCGAGGTGAGGAAGAGGAGGAGGACATGATGGCGCGCTACTCAACCACAATTAAACAGCTACAAGGACCACAGCTTCGCTCATACAAACTGCTGTCACACAACCCATGACTGCTATCATTCATTCTCCTCACGTCAGACATGCCACTCCCACAACCACATGTCCTACCACACAGTCCTCTGTTAATATCCTCGCACACATCAGTGCTACCGCTACACACAAAGCAGTTGGGGAGCAGCTGAAATAGAACAAGCCAATGACATGACAGTAATAGTAGCCATCAGTGACTTACATGGGAAATAGTAATATGTATTTATGCCTAGTAAAAATTGTATTTACAGTGTTTGAGTGATTAACATGGCTGTAACAAAGTCTTTCTACAATTATGAACCAGGGGCCTGTTTCACTAAGATATTTCAGACTTTTCTGCAGTTTCAAATTTGCTCTTACGATTACGGTTTATCGAAGGAGGTGAGCTCTAAACCTGCACATGCAGATAAAGTCTGAGTAGAAAAAGAGCAGAAAGTTTCAAATGAATAGCGTCTGTGGTATTTTATGTTTTGGGTGATTGAAAATGGACAACAGTGACATTTGTGCAGTCATCTGCTACCTCGTAGATCCAAGAGGACATAGTGTCAACACGCAGTGGGGGTGCCCCTTCTTATTGCAAGGTGAAGAAATTAGCTGCTGGTGTAATTCTGCTGCGTTTTAAGCAGCTATTTAAATGTGGAGGCGGAGAGAGTCTGGAAGATGACTCACCCTCACAACATAGAAGACTATTGACAAGATCCGACATCTACAGAGAAGAGATGCTCCACAACCCGAGTGTTAAATGTTAAATAAAGAAGTGGACAATATTGAGATATAAATTGCAAAGATATAAATCCTTCTATCAGCCTTTAACAATTCAATCCCCCCCGATTAACAGAAGTTACATGGATTCAAATCATGTCTGCACTGTGTTGACATTTCTGTTTTGTTAATTTAATTATTTTCCTAGTAACATGTGCTTCATAACTGAATACATTTTTCCGCCGAGCAGAATGGAGCCGAGCTGTCTGATGTGGTTTGCATGATCTCTCGTATTTTTTAGTTTGGAAACAAATGTAGACAGGACACAGAGCAAATTAGGTCGGACAATCAGTGACATCTAAACCACGGTCAAAGTCTGTCTTTGTGAAACAGGCCACAGTGGTGCCAGAGCAGGTGTGGTGGAGCTGCTGTTGGTAGAAAAAAACTGAGGCTGAATAATGTCACTCACATAAAACACCTGCTCCCGCATAGAGGGCGTGTCTGGAGGGCTCTGATTGGACAGCAGCCGTTTAGTAACCGTACTGGTGGATGATGTCTGGTCGTCCTTATCAAACGGACTGAAAGAGAGAGAGGAAAGCCACAGAGCATAAAGTGAGTCACATAAAATAAAAATATCCTGATCACGTGAGCTGTGTTCTGCAGGTTAAGCATTTTTTAATGGTTTATGAGCTTGAACATGAGTCAACTTCAAAGTACAAAAATTTGATTATTGGTTGATCTATGATGTAATCACATGATGTGGGAACAGAAGCTCTCTGGTTCACTGAAGTGGAAATTTCCACTCCCTCGGCTATATAGAATTGGGGAGATGTTCATAGACATAAAAACATGGCAAACACAAACCTCCAGGTGACCTCCAAGTTTAGCTTCACCGTCCCAAGGTCGTTGATATCCACCGCGAGCGTCTGGGGGAGTGGGCAGAACAGGTCGAGCATTTCACAGGACACGCTGCCCACCACCACGTGGTTGGCCAGGCTCTTGAGCTCCGTCACCTTGACAACCAAATGCCAGAGAAATGAGAACATGGAGAAACCGTGAGAACTCAAGAAAGATGATCTTTAACCACTGACACTCAGAGAACTCAAATGTCCAAGTCAGTAGCCCTACACATGTTTCAGTATATTTTCTGGGACACGCCCAGTCGCTCATGAAGATTCTAATGCACGATGTAGACATCACAGTAGATGACAACCAGATTTGAGAGTATTTGGTGATAATGGCCAGCGTCAGTGTCGATGTGCTATAAATTTCAGCAGCTGGATTTAGCCGTCATGTCCTGCATGATCTACCCAGTCGCCTGAATATCCTGGACATTCTCCTGCTGTTTTGAAGATGTCTGACCTGGACAATCTCCAGCTGGATTCTTCAAATGTGAAAAGGCAAACTCCAGATAATATCCAGAACCAATTTTCCAAACACTAACACTGAACACAAACACTGACGTTAACTTTAAGTTGATTTAAATAGGTCATCCTCGAGCAGTAAATATTCTCTAAAGAACCATGTGTTTAGATCCACAGCTGAAAATAGTGACCAACAAATGCACCAATTATTCTTTTCTGATTAACATTTGCTAAAATCTAAAGTCCTATTTCAGAATAATAGAATAAGTCGATTTAGAATAATATGAGCCTTATATTTTAATAGCTGATTTCATTACCTTGATTGACAGCAGCTCTGTGACGAGAGGCAGGAAAATATAATCTTCGCTGTCCCATATTTGCTTCGCGCTGACTTCCACACGTCCTCGTAGCCTCCAGCGTTGACGCCCATAACGCATTAGTACCTGATGCAGCCCCAAAAAAAACAGCTGAAGTGATGCAACGTGCACAGCAACTCTGTAAAAATCTGCAGCTATAAGCAAGAATTTTTGTTTCTTACCTCATACTGGTCACCAGCACACAGCCGGGCAAAGCCAGCAAGGCCTGAATCATCAGAAATCAACATAGACATGAGAACTGGACTTGAATGAGGAATAGGAAGTGACATTAGTGTAATAAGTGACTCACCCTTCATTTTGACATGAAATTCCCCCATCTGACTTTCTAAATCGCTCTCAAGTGAGCACATGTGCTACAGAGACACAAAGAGGGACATGTTTAGATAATGGATCAGTTGTTATAACATGTAGAACTGAAACGATCAATTGACTTGTTGTTGGAGAGAAAGTGCACAAGCAGCTTTTGAAAAACTGCTTCGTCTTCTGAGCAATTTTTTAAGCAAAATTAAAAAAAGGTGACTGTTTTTAGATTCTCTGATGTGATGACGTGTAGTTCCGTTTTATAGTTTCTTTTATAATCAGGGGTTAGGAAACCTCCAGGCCAGGCTGGACATTTTGATCCAGGCCAAAGAAATTCTCATGACAGCAATTGATTTGTTTCTGGGTTAAAACAAAAAAACTTAAAATAGTAGATTCAAAAAGTAGATTCGGAGAGGTCTCCTCTTGCTATGGAAACATGTTGAACGAATACGGAACACACACGTAGCTGTTAAGTGCCATCCTTGACAAGTTTCACAGCAACTGTCCAGATAAGATAAAGTAGATGCGGAATGTCGCAGAGCTATGTTCTATAATTACAAATGACATAGACAATTCAGTTTGCCTATTTTGCTGGGACATGGAAACAGTGATGAAAAGACTCAGTCCCCAGCATCATTACAGCTCAACACATGCAGTTTAACTGGAGGAGATACAAGGAAAAAGGGTCTTGGATAAAGTCAACGCTCTTGTGCAGCGTCTGAGTGTCCAACAATCGGTTTTCAGAAGAGACAACGTTCTGACAGAGACAATGTTACGCAGGGGAGTTTTGTGGTGAGTGAGCAAACAGATGAGAAGCTATTAGAAGGAGAATCTGTGAAAGGAGCTTTGTTGCAGACAAAGAGCTCGGACCGGATAATGATGTTTGTTTTTTTCAAAGTGTCAGATTGTTTCAAAGCACATTAGTGACATGATACGTAATAATTTGAAAAAGAACACTGCAGGGACATTTCAGTGATTCTCTGTGGCTTGTGATGAAAGAACACACATAACAAGAACTACATGTGCATTCTCTGGGAAGTGCAAGTATAGAGGGGTAACGCTCTGCATTGTTATGCTCTGTAAGAATAAAAACCTGCTGGCACGTCTGAATATGCTGGTGAATTTGTCAATCTCCTTCAGGCAGAAGGAAAAAACGTATTTAGGACATGAAAAGTAAACAGAAGGAATTCAGGATATTTTCTACTCTGTTTAATGTGGAACCAGCTGATGAGCCCGACAACCCACAGCCCAACACAACATGCCAACCCAGCTACAGCAACAGGCTCCATCTGCTAGAGATCTACCAATGAAATGTCCGCAAGATTTCCCCATTCTGTGTTTTGGACAAACTTCAGCAGCAAACTTCGCTTAAGACGGACTGACCCAAACCTGGAAAACCTGCTGTTGGTAGCATCATCATCATCACTACCATCTGACATCAGATGCTCATCAAAGACAAGGACTTCCATTCATCACTTTAGCACGTTTAGTGTGATGTCAGTGTCTGATTATTTAATATGGCTGAAAATGGGTGTTTTAAAAAGTAGAAATGGCCCTTGAAAGAAACAAAAGGTTTCCCTCCCCAAAATCTGTTGGTCGAACAAACAAGAAGTTTGAAGATATCATCTTGGACTCCGGAAAATGATCTTCTGAAGTTACAGACCGAGTAATCTTTGGTAGAATCCTACAACAAAATATAAATAGCACAGAGAGCCATTGTACTTGCTGACACATAAAGTTCAGACTTGTTGACCTCAGCGCTGTCACTTGCCTCTGTACACTCCCTGTAGCCCTTGTTGGCTTCGCTCAGGCTCTCTCTGGCCTCCTTGCTGCCAGTGGCGGAGTTGAAGGCCGCCACCATCTTACACGCTCCATCACGCAGTCGCCGCTGTATACAGTATGCATCGTACAGCTCATCGACCTGGAGAGGCAACGAGTAAACAGGTTTCAATAGATTAATGGAACATTAAAATATCACCTGCAAAAGTTTTCATGATCTTTTTCAGAGCCTTTGTGGTTTAATGAAAAACATCACATATATATATATGTAATGCTATATTTAGTTTGTTTGATTGTTTTAGCCCCTAATGATGTGATTTTGTAAACATTCAATATTGTGGTGAAAGTAGTGGAACATATCAATATGAGACTCTTTAGCAGCTAAATGCTCCATGTTGAGCAGTCAATAAGAGTGCCTGCTACTGTGTGGTGTGTGCGGTGGGTTTTTATAAACAGCTGTTGCATTTGGAAAGAACAGTGATGAGACTGATACTGAACCAAAACAATGAAGTTGTAGGTTTGAGAACCAGAACAATCAGTCAAATGATGCTAAAGCTCTGCAGAGTAAGGTGATAACTCTCTTTCTCATCAAACATCTAGTGCCAATCTGTGAAAACATTGAAAAGAGCAGCTTTAAAAAGTAAACACATGAAGATATTCAATAAATCTTTTCATACACACCTTGCTGAGGTGGAATTCCAAGCGGCGCATGAACCTCTCTATGGATTTCACTTGCTACAAAACACAAAACAATCATTAGGCTTGACAGAATGAAACCATCTTATTCTTTCTTTCTCACAGTTTCGGTGTCCTGGTGTAAACCGGTGTGAATGAAACTCACCTTATCCAGCTCATACAATGACCCCTGCACAGGAAGAGAAAGAAACAGAAAAGAATCAAAACATTTAGCATCACAACACATCAAATCAACATCCTGACTGCAACCAGCCTGGTGCATAATCATGGTCAATACTGGTGAGACTTGTTTGACGACGTGGGCTCTCACCAGGCGACCATTCCTCTTGTTTTCTCGGATCTGCTGACCCAGACTGTCCAGCTCCAGCTGGTGGACCTGCAGGTAGGACCTGACAACAAAAACCCACAGTTACCTCTTCACTTCAATTCTCCAAGAGCAGTGGTATCCTACATATCCCACCAGGCAGGCGTCTGGAGCCGAGCCGGAGATGTATTTACTCACTGTAAGCCTCTGCGTAAGGCAGCGTACACTTCATCCAGCCTCTCGGGCTGGGGAGTTTTAGCGGGTGGCAGTTTGGTGGATCCTGTGAACATCCTGCTTCCTTACAAGGCACGTTTCTCTTGGATCAAACGGTGCTGAGGGAGGGAGAGGCAGGGGGAGAAATGGAGCATGGGATCAGGTCTGATAAGACTTCCTGATTATTTCACATGAAGCACATTCAAATGGGGCATCAAGGAAACAGGCAGGGCAGAGAGTGAACGCTGCTCACCTGCTGAACGGAGAGATACTGTCACTACTGTCGCATGCTTGTGGAGCTGAGTGTGGCACTGAGGCTTCAACAAACCAAAAGACATGTCCTGTAATTACACAAAAAAGAGACATTAGCAACAAAAATGCCCCGCCTCACTTCATGCCTCGCTGTACCTGACAAGTACTTTTTTCTTAGGCTCTGTGATTATCAAGGAGTCTGACAATTATAAAGATCACTGCAGAGAAAAAAGTGGAGGGGGATGGGGGTGCAAGAAGAGAAGAGGATGGAAATTACTCTTTCGCTTCCTCTGTCTGATCGTGTTGTTTTGTTGAAAGTCTGAGCCGGTGAGCAACAGACATGCAGCAGCCACAGTGGCCACCACTGACAACAGTAGGCAGTACAGTCTGTGCTTCTCTTCCCCTTCCTTCCCTGCTTCTCCAACCCCCTCCACATCCAACGCCAGAGTACAGGAAGTCTCATGGCCGACTCTACACAGGAAATTCTACTCAGAAGTTTGGCCCTACAATATAAAACCATCGCTCTACTCTGCGTGTGTGTGTGAGAGAGAGGGAGAGTGTGAAAATAGATTCCTTTTTCTACCTTTGACTAAGATATTACAACTCGCAGATCAGCGTGATGCCACAATCGGGGGTAAACTGTCGGAAGAGAGGGTCGTGCCTGAGTTAATCTAGTCACAAAAGAGATTATAGATTTAAACCAAACTAATTCTGCCAAGCCCATATTAACACATGGGATCTGTGAATGAGCCAACAACAAGGCAGAGCAACTGGTGCGATCTGCTCTGCGCTGTCTAAACTCACAAACACCAGGGAAATTAGCTGCTGATTATTTACAATGGGATCAAACAGTGTTTCACCTGTCGGAGTAGCTGAGGTGGATTATGGTTTTATATGATTAGAAATAACCACTGCTGATGTGAGAATACGATGGATACACCCTACTGTCTTTCTAGGTTATCCTGACTCGGCAGTGAGGACGTGGGCTTGTGGGGGGGAGCAGCCACCAGTGGTCCAGTTAAACCGATAATCTGAGCTGCTACACTGGGGCGGATTAACCGCAGGTGGTCACGCTCAGAACGTGACAAAGAAAAGGTGCCATACCAGAGAGCCTTTACGGATAAAACACCCCTAACCACGATCTGCCAATCAGTTCCAAGGAACAGGGGAATCGGACTAACACCTTGAGGAGGGGGGCCAATCTATGAAAGTGCAAAGTCATTGTGATCTCATACACAATGAATGTGATGCAAATCATACGCCAGCACCCACACATAAATAGCCCATGTATACCTGCAGCCCACACACATGCTCTGCAGGCGTCGGATATTCATAATAAGAAGAAGAAGAAGAAGAAGAAGTGCCGGCCGCCCAGTTTCCTCTTTGTCAGATGTGCTTTTATCCCCTTCCTTACATTAGAGATCACTAGCTGGATTAATCCTCTGCACAGAGCAGAGCGAACAAAGACAACACTGTTTCCAATCACCTCACAAGACTGGAGTTTTGTTTAAAAACAGCCTTTTATGCACAAGCACATGTAGAGCCGTTCAGGCTGTGGTTTGGGCCTTCGACAATCTCAGAAACCCTTTTAATCCTCGATTGATCTTTGATAATAAACTGGACTCTTATCTTCCCCACATAATTATTGTTTTCTGATAACAAAAATGAGCCGAATAGATAAAGATATTTGAGGTACAGTGTTATAAATTACAGCAAGTCCTCATATTTAAGAAGCTGCCATTAGTCGATTTTTAATGTTGTTTTCGATTGATCGGTTATGAAGAAAGTTGGCAGTTAAATTTCCCCTTATGGTAAATTGATTGATTATGAGAAAGCTTCTGTATTTAAGCTTTACAAAGAGCAATTAGATGTGACAAGTTACTACAGCTAAAGATTAAGATCTTGATTTATTTTTGATCTGTTTCCAAAAATATGAGAGTAATGTATTACAAAGAACAATAAATGATTTGAATGGAGTGTTCCACCTTTTACTTTATAGAAGACGAAGCATTCAACAAAACAATAAGTCGATGTGATCCCTTTCCTCGCGATCAGATCATCCTCTCATCAATTTGATTAATTCAGATCAGATTATTTATTAATAGACATTTGGCCTCACAAGGCATCAGAGCAGATACAGATCTCACAGCCAATCAAACAAGTGTCCATCCGGAGTGTGTTGGAGCATGGGGAGGAGGAAGAGGAGAAGGAGGATGAAGGGGTAATGGTGTTACAATAAAATGCAACCACCTCTGTTCCAGATTATTGGATTAGTCTAACCGGGCGGCAGCAGGCCACTGAGTCGGATTACCACCCTCACACACCGCGGCCGTGCTCTTTACTCCCAGTAAGGACGCAGCTCAGCCAGCAAACTTGTGAAAGCGCATCGAGACACAGTTAGTATTCCGAACATATCCCACCCCAGCCCCATCACAGGCCACGGGGGAAGAAAAAAAAAGTCCACTCCCGGACCACAGCAGGACCCCCCCCCCCCCTCAAACCCGACACCCTGGACCAACAAGAGCCCACCGACCCACAACTAACACTGAACCCCCACCGGAGAGTCGAACCCCCGGGTCCTTGAGAACCAGCTGCTGGGTTTAACCGCGACTACATCACAGCAGAGCAACTTCACGTCGGCCGGACTCAAGACAAATGTTCCCAGGATTCTCGCTGTGACCTTGGCGATGGAAGCCGGAGACCACCCCCCCAGCCTACCTGTGATTGAATGTCCGACCACTCGTAGACAAACGCCGCATTTCCAACACGATGCTCCGCACAGTTTGCAGAGGTTTTACTTCTCCTGGGCGCTGTCCTTCTCCTGGGGTTCGCAGTTTTTTTTTTTTTGTCTCCACAATCAAAGCTGAAGAAGTCAGCAGACATGACTTCCGGTACATGCTTTTCAGTGTAAGGGTCCAACATGTGAAGCTCAATGTGCAGCTGAATTGGCAAACGTGTGTGAAATGACAATAGACAAGATAAAACTAATCATCATAATCATAACAATCATGACCATAATTATAATCCTAATATTAAGCATAGCAATCGTAACCATAATCAAAATAATAATACCACCACCACAGGTCTATCTTTGATGGAAAAAATTCAGAATTAAACCATGTTATTTAATAATGACTGAAAGGGACAATCATTTAAAAATCTCTGTAGTCACCATCTACTCCAATAAGCATGTTGGGTTAATACGTATTACTTGCATATTTCCCTTTTATGAAACTTTATAAACTCTACTTTTACTCCACAACATATATTCGACTGCTTGAATAAGTGCCTCCTCTGTAATTCTGCTTTTTACATACAAAAAATTGGAATATCATATAAAATGTGAGACTTTCATAAAGAGCGATCAACATTAAAATTAGAATTATTAGTCAATCCACAAGAACTTAATTGGCAACTATTATGATCATCTATTCTAAAAGTATTTTTTTAGGTAAAATTCCAGGATCCAGGTTTTATTACGATTTTTGGCTCTTATTTAATATTCTCACTCATATATACAAGTTTTCCAAAATTAGCTGCAATTTAACCAGCATCGAAGGCTAAATGCAATACACAAGTAATAATAATCTGCTAATATGTAGAGTCACAGGAGTCGTTCTGCTCTTCTTTTTGTTGCCATATTTTTTAATTTATGTACACATTTTACATTTAACAGTGTTTTTACATATTTATTAAACCAAAGGATCACATTTTTCCTTTCGCCGATGAAAACACAGTTTGGACCATCGCTTGTTCACGATCACTGAAATGCAACAAAATGTAACGAGCCGCTTTTACTTTGAAACATCGTTATTCCAACCGGAAACGGTGTTGCGGCTAGTTGCTGTGGCAACAGGGATGTCCCTCGGTCTGTCACAGTTGAGTCAGTCGCTGCTGTCGGTGCTGCGCTGGCGACGCCGCCGTGAATCCAGCGGAAAAACACAGACGTGATGTTTCCAAAGCAGAAACAGAGAAAGAGAGAAAGGGGGGGGGGGGCGAGGTCAGCAGCCGTCACCCCGGAGCTCCAGTCCGACGGGTCGAATCCGTTGGAGCCGTTAGACCCACGAGGGGCTTCCGCTGCTGCTGCACCGAGGCCCGAGGCTGCAAGTTACTTTGAGCCGAGGGAAGAAAAACATGTGGCGCTGTTTCTTTACTCCTGATTTCCTGCAAAACACCACGTCACAGCCGAGATGACCATCTTCTATATTTAATAACCGACAGGCTGGAAATCCACCGTCTGTAGACGTCACAAACACGGAGCGAGGAGATCTGAACAGAGAATAGACAAAAGTGAATAAAACGAAAATCATACATTGGTTTTCACAGACCGAATAAAAGTTAGTACAAGTGTGACAAATGTTTGGGGTCGTTCCGTCCAGAATGGACAAGTTAAGATTTATTTATTTTTTCATCTAGACCTCAGGAATATTTCCTTTTCTTGCTTTCATAGATGAAATACAGTTTTTATAAATTTGAACGTGGGTTTCAAACAGGGTGTAACTTAAATGACTGATTCATTCATTCACAGCAATAAGAGGGAACATTTGAGAATCTCTAAATTAGGTTTCCCTAACTTTTTTTCCTTGGCTAAAGAACTTCACTGCAGGGATTTGTTCCAGTATAACATGAACAGGAGGTTCCCAACCACAGAAACCACCGACTCACAGACACGTCTGTGTTGTCAGGAGAGACAAAACATGGATAAATACCTCACAGATAATTAACACTTGCTAAAGAGGAGGATTTCCACCAGGAGAGACTGAAACTATCAGAGAGAAACAGATCATGTCTGATTAAATCTGCCATTATAAGCTGGTCAAACCTATTTAAATAGATGCCTCATTTCTATTTTGTGCACCGTTATACTGGAACTCAACAACATTTCAGAGGAAAATATAATTTGTCATATTTGTTAAGTAGATTTTCAGATTAATTTATCAAACATATGCAGATGTGACAAAAACTTTAATTTAGTCAACTAAAGCAGAACTATTTTGACACTGGGTCAATTTCCTGAAAAGCACCAAATGTTCACTGTTCTGGCTTCTCAAATGTGACTATTTTACTATTTACAAAATAAAGCAAAAAGAATCAACTGGAGTAAGGAACTGTGTTCTCTCTTCACCTCTGCCTGTATGTGCTAGAAACTCTGGTTAAAGTCATACAGAAATCCTGCAGACCTGTTTTCAGAATGCAGATGACAACATGCATGTTAAAATAAAGAAGTCATAAATCCATTATGACCTGAGGCAGATAACTTGGCTTCTGCCCTGGAAGGACTTTTGCAGCTGACTAGAGATAAATATCAGCACTAGAGAGAGAATAGTGAATCTAATGAATATGTGAGAGAATTATGGGATGCCATTGAAGACATTTAATCAGGATCAACATGCATATCTCACATGATGTGGATTCATGTGACACGTCACATGCAAAGAAGCAGACCAGTATTTGGAATTATTCTGTTGGCTGTTGATATCAGCTCAATCCAAAGTAATTGACTGCTCTGTGAAGAATCTGTAATTCAGTTGTGTTTATACCATGAAGTGGAAAAAGCCAATACATTTAGTGTAACAAATATCAATATTAAGCTAAGTGTTTTTTAGATGCAAAATGATAAGTTATTTTAGGCACTTATATTAGTTTTTTTATTAATAATAAACCCTTCACACATTACAGCCAGTTTCCAAGATGCCACTATAACCATCATCATTAAAGATACTAACATCTATTCTGGTGTCTTAACTCCAAACCATACTCGTAGTGGTGTTTCCACTTGGAGAAACATTTCATCAGCTGTTCTTGTGTTAAGGTAGAATGACCCATGATCAAACAAGTATCCCCAAAAAGTCTTCCACAACCCACACATACTCCAGAGACCTCTCTGTGACTGATCCAGAGCACAGGCTACATGTGCTGAGCTTTCCTTTTCTATCCCGGAGCCGAATGCTATTGAGAATCTAAGCACAGAGATTGTTTTAGAGGTCAGACTCCAGATATCTTCCATGACCATGGTTACAGCAGCAGTTTGGACATTAAGTCGCTGCAATGAAATTTCAGGCATAATAATCAGTTAGGTGTCCTGCAGTCAATGATGTAGTCATGTAGGTGTAATGTTCAGAACATTAATTATTTGGCATACTACTTATTGCTGCAGGCCCCCTTTTTTTTTTTACTTTCTGACAAAATTTTTTTTCCATTTTGTTCCTTGACTCCCCCACCCCAAAAAAAACTGGCCTGGTTAGTCAGCAGGAACATTCTTATACAATTGGTCAACTGCTTTGAGTGTGTCAGAAATATCACGCCTCTATCCTAGAGGCGTTCCTGATCAGCAGTAAACTGCTGTAGTCAAAGTGACAATTACTTAATTTCTGCCATACAAATCCAAGCCAAAACCGCCAGCAGGTGGGCACATCCCGTTACATCGTGAGGTAGATGCTGTACGGGGGGAAAAGCCAGGGTCGTGAATAAAGTGTTTCAGGCACTTCAGGAGCAAAGCTTTTCCATCCACAAAACTCTACACACTTAGGAGAAAAAACAGGGAAGCACCCGTTGCAAAATAATCAGACATCCCACATGCACGGATCATGTAGTATAGAGATGTAAATACTGTATTTATCAAGTTTGTCTTCAGATCAGTTGTTAAACTCTTAACAACTTGACATCAGTTGTTAAACTCAAAAGTTAAACTCTAGACACACAAATGAGTGAAGAGTCCTCAATTTAATAAAATATATTTGCAAGCAAAATACACTGATTTGTTAGCACCCAGTTGCAGTGATTCAAGCCCTTTCTGCTGTAACTACCCCACTAACTGCCCATTTAACCCAGGCTGATTTTAAATATCCAGTATTGAAAATTTTACAACTCCAGAAACCTATGTCTCAATGTCTAATTTTTTTTATTGGTTGTACAGTCATACATCTGTTTTCTTCTGACACACATTTAATAAAATGTCATTCAAGCTGCTACGTTGCATTGCCAATGGTACAAAAGGAAAACATCAACCCAAAGTGGAATGACTACATATTGGAACAAAAACCACAGCCTTTCCTTGCACTCAGACATATTTAGTACATATGCATCATCTACGGGTGACAGTAGGAAAATGGGAGCTTTAGATAAGCAGTCTATCAAGCTTTTAAAAACAAAAAATCTTAAAAAGGGGGCCTAGTAACCACAGAAAACAAAATAATAAAAAATATTCATAATATCTTTTATCTTGAAGTGACTGTGATCGATGGCAGTAACATTTTCCTGAAGGAAGTTGCTCTTTTTCAGGAAATTGATAAGAAATCTCACTGAATTTCAGCTTAATATTGAAACCAAAATAAAGCAAGTACCCTACTATTTAGCTTGTACCCATTTACAAAGGTGCATTTCTTAGCAATAGATGTATCACAAAAAAACAGTGGGTTGGAAATAAATTGCAAAAATATATGACCGGTTTAGATTTAGTTATTTAACTTTAAAGAAAACAGTGAAAAAGACACTGCTTTCAACTACAGCCACCTCAAATTCAAATGTACTGGAAATCTTTTCCGGTTGTTAAATCCTAATTAAAACCCTTTTTCACTTAATCCAAGTCTTGGACGATACATGTTTAAAAATCAATATCTTAAATTACAACAGTGATGTTTGTTTTCTGTGCAGGATAGTGTTTGTGATCCTAAATGCCAAGATTTAAAATTAAAATGTGGTCATGGGTTGTTTACAGGTTCACATCCATCACCGGTCCATCATGCTGAGGATCATCTCAGGGGTCAGATCTCCGTTGGGCGGGGCCCCGGACAGCTGCACCACTTCAGCTGTCCCCTCTTCATGGGACAACTCCTCCATGTCAATGGTCGACTTCCCTTCACCGACCACCACCTGCTCTACACCATCATCGGTGACGTCCTCCTGTTCAACTCCGACCTCCTTCTTCACTATGATGTCATCAACCTCTCCAGTGGCCTCGTCCTCAACACGAATGATGGCAGCCGCTGTTGAGAACGTTTCAGGTCAGACTCAAATATATATTATTTACTGATTGTCACAATGGTGTAAAAGCAAATAATTGTGATTTGATGGTTTAGTTGTGTATATGTGACCAGACCAGCTGTCATTTTAAGTCGCACACTCACTGTTTATCTTGTTCTTCGGGGGCCGTCCGCGTTTCCTCTTGACTGGTGGCTCCACAGGAGCTGGGATGGGGACCACTGGTGGAGCCTGTTCCATCTCGATTTCAGCTAGCAGCTCTTCTTCTTCCTCTGCTTCATCCAAGTCTCCCTCTACATATCAAGGTATGATGAGCACGTATGAGTTAGAACGCTGACATGAGCAAGATACTTTTACTTAAGTAATGGGGGGAAATATCAGTCAGCGGTCACAACAGCATTATTGGCTTAAATCCAAAACGACTCACAGTTGATACTGGTTTGATTTTGGAGGCATATTCTATAAGAGCTTTCCAATAAAGCCATTAAATGGAGGTGAACTAACGTATCAGAAGTGTATACAATACCTGTGTCCTCATCAGCATCCTCCTCCTCCTCATCTTCATCATCATCATCATCTTCATCTGCCCTGGCCTGCATCTTCCTCTTCCTGCCACGACGACCCTTTTTGGGTGTAGGGGTTCCATTTTCTTCTCCAGCACTCTCACCCGCGCAGCTATCAGCATGACGCAGCATCGTGTTCTGTGGAGCCCATTAACAATTTTCAGTGCTCAGTGACAAATGGAAACAAAATAAGTAAAACCACTGCTATGCATGTTAAAAGCTCAGTCCTACCCTGCGTGTAAATGTCTTGTTACACTTCTCGCAGACAAAGGCAGTGGGGATGAAGTTGGGATCGTGGTAGCGCTTGAAGTGCATGTCCAGGAGCTGTTTCTGCCGGAATGTTTTCTCACACTGGCTGCAGGCAAACGGCTTCTCCCCTGTGTGCGTGCGCTTGTGCATTATCATGTGACGTTCCTGTAGCACAACAGATCCAATTCAGCAGGGAAATAAAATCAGCATCACCGTACATGCGTTACATTGTGGGGTTTTGACACAAACCTGTCTGCAGCAGTAGTCACACTTGTCACACTTGAAACGTTTCTCATTCTTGTGGGACTTCTGGTGTTGGATGAGAGCGTAGCGCTCGTGAAATACAGCGTCACAGTAACGGCATTTCTTTCCCGTCTCAATAAAAGAGTGCTGCTTGCGCAAATGAACACCTGAGAGAAAATACAGCAAAGACATAACAGTCAGAGAGAAATACTACTCAGACCTGTTGTATGGATGACAACAAACGGTTACCTCCATGTTGGAGCATTTGGATTCCCCCTGATTCCGCAGTCTAAGATTATTCAATTTAAAATAGCAACAAGCTACAACTATGAACTTATATCATGATCTTCAACTAGAAAAGACCCTCATAAAAATTCAGCCTTGCCTACACGTCATATACTCAATTGTATTTTAAAGGAAAAATGCCAACACACGGCTTACCAAGGTCACTCTTGCGTGCGATGACAGTATCACAGTGAGGGCAGTGGAACTTTGCCACATTCTCTGTGTGCTTCTGCAGAATGTGCATCTTCATGGTGCCGCTCTGTGTGAAACGGGCATGGCAGATGTAGCACTCGTATGGCTTCTCACCTGCAAAGGAGAAGAGGTAATTGAGTGGGTGCTACAGTCTTCTCAAACTCAACCATGTTTTGAGAACAGGACACTGAGTGCGTTACCCGAATGTGTCCTCATGTGTCTCTTCAGCTTGTAAGTATCTCTGCTGGCGTAGCTGCACAGGCTGCACTGGAAGGGACGCTCCCCTGTATGAGACCGGATGTGTCTTTTCAACTTGCTCACCTGGGAAGACCAACACAGAAACGTCAAAAAGAGGCCATCACAGGAAACGAGGAGATGAATTTGATTTTATTTAACGACTTACCTCCACACTGCAATAGTCACACATGGAGCACTTGAAGGGTTTCTCGTGTGTGTGTTTGTAGCGACGATGACGCACCAGCTCACCACTGGTCACAAACGCCATGTCACAATCTTGGCATTTATGTGGCCGAGTGCCTGTGTAAGAAAAGGAAATAAAACTTTATTTGCCAGAAACAAGCACCCATATGGATTACAATACAACATGTTCTGATGTTTCAATCTAAATAGATGTTTTCTGAATTACCTGTGTGTGTATTGAGGTGGTTCCTCAGCAGGGTGACTGTTCTGAAAGCTCTTCCACACAAGTGACATTTATGTGGTCTCTCATCTGTGTGGCTCTTCATGTGTCTGTCCAAGTTGGATCGTCTTGGGCAGGTGTAGCTACACAGTTCACACTGGAAAGTCTTCTTCACACCTGGACACACAAAAGGAGAAAACCAGCTCATTCAAAACTGGGAAAATCTACATCTCTTCAGGACTATATTCAGAAAGACACTCTTTAACAATCACATTCAGCCATCTTGGAAGTTATATAGAGAATCTAAAAGATGTTATGAATGTCTGACCTTTTTTCTTGATCTTGGTGGGCTTTGGTGGCTTCATGTTGCCCACAACCTTCTCAGCATTCACTTCTGACAGCTGCCCTTCCTGCTGATCCTCCTCAAAGTCATACACAGAAACATCCATATCCCGATCGCCCTCTGCATAGCGTAGACGGCTCTTCTTTCCTTTCTTTCCTCTCCGGATAGAGCTAATGGGCTGATAGTCTGGGTCCTTTGTCCATTCTGGTTCTTCCTGGGCCATAGGTGGTTCCATTTCTGCCGCTTCACCCTCGTCCACATCTTCTCCCGTTGCCTCCTGAAGGGACCCGTGGGCTGCCTGAAGCTCCTCGTGCTCTACGGTCTCCACTTCACCATTGGCACCCACTTTAACCACCTATGAGAAAATGTCACCAGTTCAACTTATTGTGTCCAGTTCACTAAAAAATGACTAATCTTATTACACAGCAGCACAGAGCTGTTTCTCACCTGGAAGCCTTCAGGCAGGGGAAGAGTGTGACAGATTACTGGCTCTGAATCCTTGTTAGCGGATGATGCATCGACATACGTTGCTTGGAGCCCCTCTACAGAAGTTGCTGTAACTGGTACTTGAACCAGTTGAAGCTGACCAAGACCTAATGCTGCACCAGCCTGCTCCTCCATATTAACCACCTAGAAGGAACAGTTACCATTTAACTTGACATCTCACAGCAATATAAGTAACTGAAAATCCAACATCAACTTTACACGTGTTCTGGACCGACCTGGAGCGTGATGATCTGACCCTCGTCTCCACCAGTAACAGTCACTGTGCTGCCTCCCTCTAACACCTCAGTCTTCATTTGGAGCAGAGTTGGATCGAGACCCTCCATCACCATCATCTCCATGTTACCAGCCACCTCCCCCTGTGGAGCTAGATTTGCCTCTTGTATCAAGTCCTCTCCGTCTTCTGTCAGGACCTTTCCATCTGCAGCCTGAGCGGCCTCCATGGAGACAACCTCGCCCTCCATGGCAACGGGCTAACCGACACTCCTAATAAAGAAGACAAACATATTTAACAGCGAGCACAACTTGTGTTTAAAAATTGAAAGGCTAGAGATGTTCTTATTATTTTTCTTTATCCACCGTTAGACATGGCATGTTAACCATTAAAATGTACTTTGTAAAATGGAGTGTGTGACACATTAAAAAGCAGCAATACATTTTATGTAGTATTAACAGAAGGACAGAAGAACAACAGCAGAAGTGCTGCAAATGCAGTAAATCTGGGGCCAATACAGTTTCTCCCATTGAATGTACACACACACACACGGGTGTTGATGAACCAGGATGCAGGATCAGCACCACAGTGACCAGTCCCGGGTAAGCACCTCTGGATTAAAAAAATATTTTAACTGTTTGGCTGATTAACATTGATCAAGTAAAATGTGTACTGGCTCAGTTAATAATTTACACCTCTCAGACCTTTAATAGCTGATTGAGGGGTTAGTTAGTTGGACATATATTGACTTAATTCACCAATGGTGACTACTACTTAAAAGCTTGGTAAACTTGATCGTATATTTTGTAATATGATGTTTGGAACTACTACAGAGCACTCATCTCCCTACCACAGCAGACAATGCACTTACATGCCCTTAGTAAAGCAAGGAGTGAAACTAAGTACATTTACTCTACTTTTGTATCCACATATGTACTCTGATTACATAGATAGAAACGTATCAATAGGATTCTGATTAATTCAATGGCAATTGACGAGTCGCTGTTGCTGAAAATATATACATTTGTATAAATACTTTGAAGATGAATTACTAACGACTACTGCCGGATACATGTAGTTAAAACAATTCCATTTCCTTAGAGATTGCGCAGTACAAGTACAGGGCAGCACAAACGAATTGCTCAAGACGAGTACAAATATTTCAAAACTAGAGTTAAGAACCGTACTATAGTAAGTGTACTTCGGTGATAACCCCTCTGCTATACAGCCCTGTAGTGAACTTTTAAAAAAGTAGACGTGCTCCTTCGTGTGATCTGATCAGCCATCGATGCTTCATGTTCGGCAATAACAGAAACTGCACAGTCGATAAATCCACCAACGCCTCGTTCACTTGCTTATTCATTTTGGTACGGTTTAGTTTATCCGTACTAGTAATCTGTTCATCCGACTAAACGCACATATCATTGAATCGATGCAAACTACTAAACTCGTGATAGTTGTTTAACTCGGGAGGCGCGACTGTGTCTGAAAACAGGAAACAAAGGGCACGATAAGATGGACGACAGGCCCGAAACTAACTTTAAACACAGCTAGTGATCAATCCGGCCATCCCGGTGCGAGCATCGGGAAATATCAGCCGAAAAAACACCGAAAGGCTGAACTGGGAGAGGGAGCAGCAGTTTATAGAGGGATTTAGTGCAGTTTGGATAACGATAGAGGGAGACAAACACCCCCCCGCCAACCGCCTGGCCGGTAAGCCCGACCGTGACACCTAGAGGCCGGCGACGGCTCCTACAAAAACCTCCCCGTGTTTGGACCCTAAGCGGCGGCTTTACTTACTCCCGTCGGCTCCTCTCACTCCTGGTCCTCGTTCGGTGTCTGTGCCCACGCTGCGGTCTCGTCGGTCCTGCTGTGGTCGGCACCTGGATGATGTGTGGCGGACTAATATTTTTCTCCCGCTTTACAGGAGTGGGCCCAACACAAAATGGCGGCTATGGGGAGCGGACGCGGCTGCGCGGATTCAGCGCCCGAGGGAAAGGAGGGGAGTGGTGGAGCCGAGGCTGTGGGTGATGGGCGCCAGATTTGAATTCCTCCGGGGGCGTGGAAACGTGACGGGGCTGATCGATACCACTGACCAATTACTATTTGTTCGATTTATGAAGACATCGGCTCACTGTGAATCGAGCGCGACTCCTACACCGCAGATCTAACAACCCAGTCAGTGTTTACTCAAAACACAGGTTCTTCTCAAGAGAGGAATATATTGAGAACATCCACCGCAGGAGGGCGGTGTTAATGCTAGAGGTGCAGGGCGGGCCTCACTCACACACGCACACACACACACACACACACACACACACACACACACACACACACACACACACACACACACACACACACACACACACACACACACACACACAAATTAAGCATCTCAGGGCTTGTCATTGACTTCCATTCATTGTGTAGAGCCTTATCCAGAACCTCATCCCTAACCTTAATTAATACCAATCCATGCCAACATGTAACCTAACCACAATTCTTGTTTTACTCCCAACCAACCAAACCAGGCCCAACTAACCAGGACCTCAGAAATGGCCGCGCAAAGTCAGCGTTTACGCAGAAAAAGGCCCTGAAGAGGTAACAAAATGAACAAACACACACTCACATACCTTGCCATATGTCACAAATGGGCAAATAATTAAATGTATTTCCTTGAGACTTACCCTAACTTTAACACCCGACCTAAAAATCTACTATTTGCCCTTTTGAGGTAGTGAGGGCAGGTAAACTATTGTGAATTAGCACGACTGTCAATTCATCCTACATTTATGAATGTCTTATTGTTCAGTTTTTGTTGACAGAACTTATTTCCACTGTATGATAATGTCAGGCGTGTTGGTTTATCCTAAATATGAGAAGATGAGCCGAACTCGGTTTGTTCAATCAAGTTTTTATTTAGAGAGCAATGAAAGGTAACAATCAGCAAAGCAATGGGCATCCAACAAGTCGCATCAGAACACGAGACCCATCAGAACGCATCAAACAGCCGGCGCCTGTCTATTTTATAACAGTAGATCTTGGTTCTTCCTCCTTCGAAAGAGCGCAGGCGTAGGCCATCCTCTTGGTATTGGAATAAGGAAGTGACAAGGAGCCACTCCAAAGGCCTTGACACAGCTGATGGCATGTGGGCCAATGGTGTTGACAATTGGAGAAAAGATTATTGTGTTCTTGCTATATCAAAACCATATTCTGTTTGTACAGACATTCAAAACAATTTAACCAAACAATGAAACAGAACTGTGACACTCACACATTCTAATTTCAAGATTACACAGTAGGAAGGAAAAGGTTATTTATTAATCATTTGTATGGAAGGCATTATATGGCTCAAACTGCTTCTATCTTTATTCATTTAGAGTTGAGTCAGACACAGAATATAGCTTAAATATTGAAATCCTAACAATAATCTGTGGAGAATGTACTTGTTGGTGGTGTTAAACTGTAAAACCTCATAGTTACTTATTTAGTCTACCTTCACTGATTTGAATTAGTTGGAGAAAATAGTAGGTCAACACAGAGTGCAGTGTGGCTTGTTGGTCTTCAACAAAAACCGAATTAACAGGGACACATGAGCATAATAACAAGCAGGCAAGAGCTCATTAACATGACAATGGCTGTGTTACTATGGTGTTCCACTCTGATAGATTTTAGGCTTTTGGAAATAGCCTACATCTTATTTCCTTTAATTACTACAAGTAGTAAAATGGCTGCTGTCATATTACTCCACATGGAAAAGCTGACAAGCGCTCATAGGTGGAAAACAATTTGTTTTCTGGGTTGTTGGGTTGAGGGGGAAACTGCTGAGAAAAGTAAAAAGCAACATAGCAGCCGGTTGTGTGTGTGTGTGTGTGCGGGTGACTGTGGTGTGTGTGCGTGTGTGTGTGTGTGTGTGTGGGGGTGAAATTTCACAAGTAAGGGTTCCAACAATCCTCTAATGGCTATTTAATACAGTTTCCTGGGTATCGTTGACCTATTTTGCTCTGACACATACTGAAATAATAGAATTGTGTGTGTATATGTACAGTGTTTGAGTTGTGGATGATTCTTCCAGTTCAGCTTGACACTTTCAGAGCATCTTCTCCGCATATAAAATAAATAATTAATTCGTTACATAACCAACAGAACATTTTGTCCATTTCAGCTGTTTCCTTTGCAGTGTGTACATACATGTGCACATGGCTGTTCCAGGATGCACGGATGAAACGAACGTCGATGAGGTCACTGTGCTCCTCTCTTTCTTTCTCTTCTAATTTTATCACCATCTTTTCTCTCATGGTTTTCCACTCAGAGGGGAGGGGGCAGAGAAAGGCGAGGCTCTGTTGTCAGATCTGTCAGTCTGGCCCGGCCTGGCCCCTCCCACCCCAGTGTGGAAGCATTACATACTGCTGGTGCCTGTGCTCTTAGCAACGGTGCCTCAGCAACAGAGCCACGGCAACAGAGCTCCACGGCAACAGCGTGCCGTGTCTCCCCGATGGAGCTGCCATTGGGCGGACCGGCGCTCAGGCACTACACCCAGAGCCGACCCAGACCTCATCGACAAAAACTGAACTATCGTCCCAGCAGACCACAGGTACTGTAAAGGAGGATCACACAGGGTATTATTCTTGAAAAAATGGAGTGTGAGGGTGGGGGAAAGGTGGTGGAAGGGAGAGAGAAAGAGAGTGGGGGAGAGCTGTAATAGGGTACAGAGGGGAGAGGCAGGGGGAAGGGAAGGATGGAGGGGGAGAGCAGTAAAAGATGCCCGGTCCCTGCTTGAAAGAGGCAGTCCTATTGTACCGGTCACCAGCAGTTTGAAGAACCCACACTTGGTATTTGCTGTGTAAAAGACCATGATGACTATGTGGGAGAGCGGCCGGTACTTTGGTCTGAATGTCTTCTCTTGCTCTCACTGAAAAAAAGCCAGTGGCATTTATTTATTTATTTTTCACAGGCTGGTGTCAAAATGTAGAGTGTGTGTGACCATCTCCATTTTTTCCCTGAGCTGATGGTATTGTCACAGAGCTATTAAGCTGTAGACATAGAGTCACTCCCTTGGCCACAAATGGCCAGGGAGACAGAATTCAAGGCAATTCCCCTGACAGGAGATCATATAACGGCGACTTCTGCTAAATTTGTGTTCTGCAGTCAACCTCTTGGCTTTTATTGCCACTTGTGGGCACAGATGTTAATATGATCAGGATGATGCAGCACCGAACAGCTGCAATTTCGATATCACATTACCAACATTGGCAAAATGAGTTATCTTGCTATCATTCCTCATGCAAAATCCAGCGACGCCCCCCCATCGTACGTTACTGAGCAACTGACTCCCGGGTGGCTGGTTTGTAGCATGACTGCATGAGAGATTCTAACCGAAATACACCTATAGAGGAAGAGGAAAGACAAGGCCAGAGTGTGTGGGTTTTTCAGAGGTGAGAGTTATGTAACATAAAGTTACATACGATGCAAATTGCAGTTCAGCACAAGTTTGTTTGATTGGTCTGTTTTCTGTGTGTGGTAACCAGGAGACAATAATCGAGAGTGAACATGAAGTCCTCGAACTCATGGGGCGAGTGGATGAAGGAGTCGAAGAGTTCTTTACCAAGCGGGTACTTCCTACTGATACACTGTGAGTATCACAGCTGACACATGACATTTTCTTTACTGTCCCTTCATTTAGCTGCGGTAGATACAAACTATACTGCTTTGACAAATTGTCCAACTGAATTTGCTTAGATTTTAAATATATTTGATACTTTATGTAGGAAAAATCAGGATGAGGAAATCATCACAGTGCACGAAGCTGCTCCTGCCAGCTCCGTCCCCTGTCCACCCCAGACGAAAACACTCAGGAGGAAGCTCGGTGATTTCTTCACACTCAAAAAGAGACGAGGTCTGAAATCGGAGCCAAGCCTTGAGGGGCGCCCCAAAAAGGCCTCTATTGCGGATTTCATTCGCCCGCTCAGGGAGGTCGCCAGAGCTGAGAAAGATAAAGAAAAGGACAGAGTAAAGGAACATGACAGGGAAAATGAAAAGGAAAAAGCGAAAGATGGAGAATCAGCTGTTCAGGAGACACCTGTTTCTGGTGCTGCCCCACTTAGAGGCGACGCCGCGCCTCCACGCCGAGCTCTGAGAGAGGGGAAGTCCCAGTCTCTCATTCTGCTGTCTGGATCAGCAGCTGCAGGACACACCAATGCCAGAAACACTGCAAAGGTGAGTTTAAGTTCCTGTATATGCATTCGGATCAGTAGATGAGCTTTAAAAAAAACACTTATTTCTCTTCTGTTGCTGATTTCAGAAACAATTCGAAGGCCAGAATAGTTTTGAACAGAAACTCCATCTCATGCTTCAACGTATTGGAGTTTCCAAAGCCCCACCAGAAGAGACACAGGTGTGTGAATGAGTGGGTCTGAATTGACATGTTTTAAACTGTAGGAGTCATCAAGGGTTACCTTACACCTTCTTCTCTTGTAGAATCAGGAGGGAGAGATGAAAAAAGCAGAATCTGAAGGTATGTCCATTTATATATTAGATTTTTAATATCAAGCCATTGATATCCACAGTGGAATTATAATCATTATTTCCTTTACAGCAATGTTGGTTTAATGCAAAACTCATGTTTTTGTTAACATTCTTTTCTTAAATTCGTTTTTGTTTTAAGTCCTTTATTTATTTACTTTGAAAAACTTTTTTCCCCGCTAATAGAAAATAGTCTTTAATCACTACTGGGCTCTTCTCTGCTCTAGCTTATGTTAATGAAGTGAAATTTCCGGGATTTATATCAAAAGGAGAGACTTTTTAACATGGATCAATTCTTCTTTAAAAAATATTTAATGTTTCAGACACAGCGCTGATAAGACACGTAGAAGCATTTGACCTTCCTCCATCTATTATAAGGACAAAAAAAGGACTTAATTCTGCTGGTGAAATACGACATAAATCCTCTTTGCGTCGCAGGAACCATCATTGACAGTAAACCTGAGCCACCGGCATCTTTCTCAAAACCTCGAACAATGTCTGCGTCCTCGGGTAAAAACATGCAAACACAAAAATAAATTCCTGCTGTGATATGTGAAGTGTAGAATATACGCTAAATTGTTTCAACATTTTTCATTCTTTAGATACAAGGCATCAAATTCGACCAAGTGTGTCAGCACACGAGTCAGCTGGGAAACCTGCTCTGCTCCCAAAGCCAGTCATCAAGCCAGGTGCAGCCCCCACAACATCTGGCCGCAACACACCTGACAACGAGCTGGCCCAAATACAGGAAGGGGAGACGAACACGCCCACTAAAGTCAGTCCAACTGCAGCCCCGTCTCCTCCTCCCGCCCCCACTGCTGCCACCATTCCTACTGTTCCGACAATGTCAGATTCAATCCCCGACTCAAGTTCCCCTTCAAGTACTGTAGCTCCCTCTGACACAGATATATGCACTGACTCTGTTAACTTTACTGCAGCAGCTACAATACCCACAAATGCTACAAAGCTTGAAAGCACTGCCTCAGAAGGTAGTGCAGCTACCCCCACACTGCCCACCACTACCACCCTGACAACCCTCACAAGCACCAGTACGCCCACTGATCCCCCTGCCACTGTCTCCGTTATTTCCACTTCCTCTGTGCCCATCCCTCCGAGCCCCTCTGTCACTTCCGATTTAACCACAACAACAACGCCTTCTATTACCACCATCCCCATTGAATCAGTCTCCGCTCCCATCAGTGAAGGTTCTGTTTGCACAGCATCACTTAATCTGTCGCCTATATCGACTTTGCCAGAGCTAAATGGTATTCTCTCAGTCGATGCTTCTCCTGGTGACACAGCTGTTTTTGTCTACACCACAGCTGCTTCACCCTCCACCAGCATATCAACTGCACCGTCATGCTTGTCCACCATCACCAATTCAGTTACCGAAGCAAGTGATGATTCCACTTTGGTCAGCTCCCCTTGCTGTGTGACTTTACTTTCACCAGTCGCAGAAAATACTTCTCCAACATCAAACTCCTATGATGCGTTCACTGCTACTGTCTCACCTGATGCCCCCGTTACCACGTCCTCCACCCTGATCGCGGCTGCCCCTCCTCTCCCCAGCTCCACCACCACTAGAAGCCCAACTCCCAGTGACTGCATCAACTCCATCCCTGCTCCCGCCGTTACTCACCCAGTCATTCCTAGCCCCACTGACAACTGTGTACCCTTTACATCTTGTGTTGAAACAACCCCCACAGACACCACTTCCACCACCACCACCACCACCACTTTAAACCATGCCGAAACCACTCCCACCATCAGCTCAGCAACCACAGCAGCAGTTAGCTCCACACTGGCGACTGACTCAGACCCGACTTATTTTAACAATGTGACCACTACACTCACTATCCCTGCAACCCCAACTATCTATGTTAGTGATAGCTCAAGTGCAACTTCTCAACATTTGACCAGTCCAGCACACTCTAATGATCGTCCAGGCCAAGATAAAGATCCACAGACATCTCCTGAAGAACAACCCAGTGCAGAGCCTGCATGGAAGAGCACAGGTACGTGAGCATGTGACATAGGCATATATTTCTCTGCTTTAATATGTATGTATATGTACATAGCATGATGTGTTTTGGGAAATTTTTCTGATTCGTATTTTTCTCCCCATGGCAGATGAGGAACTTGAGATGGTTCAAAAGAGTAAACAAACTGAGATGGATGAGGAAAAGGGAGTTGTTGATGATGAGAGGAGGCATGAAAAACCACCGTTGGTCAGCAGTGAAGAAACCAGGAAAGAAGTGCAGGAAGAGAGTGAGAAAGCTGAAGAAGACACAGTGGCTGAACCTCTACCGGGGAAAGAGGGTGAGTGGTGTGAGGTGAGTGATGAGGTAGAAGTCAAAGAGGGAGAAGTAGAAGAGGGAGTAGTTGAGGGTCCAAAACAAGAGGAAACAAAGTCAGCAGGCGAGAAGTAATTGAAAAAAAAGAGCTAAATATGGGACCAACTACTGTGACAGCGACAGGAGTTGCCACAGTAAAGAGACGGGGGGAGGATCCATGGCACTTCCCACAGGGACCACCACGTTACTGCAGCACACCACACAGGGTGGGCCACTGGACCAAAGAACTGAGATCTCCGTGGTGTGATGTAATCAACGAATCCAGCAGTGTCTTTGTCCTTTTTTTAACTTCTGTTTGACTTTTTTGCATTGCACGTATGTTTATGTACCATAAGACAACTACTGTGGTAAATGACACCATGTTTACAATAGATGGATAAGAGACATAGATATGACTATTAAATGGAATATTCGATTGATTCTTTCTCTCTCTTTGTTTTATGTGTGAATATGTGGTGTTAATAAAAATGAATGTATTTCAATTGAAAATCCAATTCCCAAGATACTTGCGAGAGGTTTCTAGAGCTCATGGAGATAACTAAGCTGGTATCATAGCTGCTCCCATATTGCTGTCTCTACCCACAAAGGTGCCAGATTTGATTAGTCTGATAAGAAATGAGCAAACTTTATCCACATTGGAAACCTGTGAAATGTTGTTAAAGATCTGAAAAAAGCTCATAAGCATGAGAGGATTTATTTGCCTTACCATTGTTTCTAAGGTTAAAGAATTTATGTTTGAAAATATTTAGGTCAAAAATGTTGTGTATCTGAGTCATGAAATGGAAGTAATTCTGATAAATTAAACATTTTCACAACTGAAACAGTCATAATTTTTAATTAACTTTTTGCATGCACAACCAACTCAAATAGTCAAAAATTCTAAGCCTGTGGTACTGGATGTAATGAAGGTTGTTCCTCCTGTTGATGTTGGTCTTGTTAATGTCGATAACTACACAACCTGGTAATATCATGAATGGACAAAGCACGGAGAGGTTTTTAAGTAATTGTCCCTATATGCTCTTTTATTTAAAAACCTCTCTGTGTAATGTCTGTTTACCCTCCTCTCTTCCTTTTATAAATGGGATGTATATGATCTTTACGCTCAGCAGAAGAGCATTGCAACTTTATCGCAGATGAACAGTGGTTCTGGTGAGGGTGATGAATTTCAGAGTTATTTATAAGTCTTTTTTTGGGGGTTTATAAATGACATACAAAATTTAAACCTTCCCAAACAAATTATTTATAACACATACGTTTAGATCATATGCATTTATAACCGTATCATATCTCAATATCAACTGTCAGTCAAGAAAACTAAACTGTTAAGTACTACAGAGCAGAGCTTAGATATTATAAACAAACACATACCAGCATTGTTCAATGAGGAGTAAACAGGCCAGAAATCCATGAAAAATAAATCTTATAAATTCACACAGAAGGTGATCACTTCAGATAACATGTTTGGTTCCCAAAATTCTCAAAGATTGTGAGTTTACTGCAACATTAACAAGAAAAGGATCAACTCCTCAAGTTAAAGCAGATGTTTGTTCAGACAAAAAATATAATTTCTCAATTAAATATATTTTCATTGTTGTATATGAATATACATATGCGTGGTGTTTCACTACAAGACTTGCTCCATTTGTAAAATAAAAAGGGGTTTGTGTACGGTTGCTGACAGAGTTTTTAGAAGAACTGCAATTGAAGAAAACACATGCAAATAGAAAAAACACGTGCAAATTAAGACAACGACACAGGAAATGTGTCCCGGGGACCCCAAAAAGTGATGAACAAGGCTGTAGTTCAGTGCTTTGTGAAGGAATTGAAGTATGTTACTCATCAGTGGTGATGGAACCTCTCATCACTTTTTTGGGTCCCCTGGAAACATTTCTGTTGTTTTATTAATTTGCAAGCGTTTTTCTGTTACTTACTGTTTTTTCTTAATATGTTACGCGATAAGCTCTCTTAGCCACCGTATTTATGAGCACTGGGGCCTGCTTAGTTGTTCATCCTCCAAACAGCAGGTGTCGCTGGAGGGGTTATCCCACCGGAACACGGGACCTCACCCGGAAAAGGAGGACGGAGGGAAAAGACGGTAGAGCAATTGTTGTTGGACTGTGCGCAAATATTCGGTTTTTCTTTGGCTCTTTCGACAATCCAGTGAGTTTTTAACCCACCACCAGTCGACGCACCCTCGCAGCAGGCTTCCGTCTCGCCCTGATCAGCGCCGAGATGTCCGTGGTGCCTCCCAGTCGCTCGGCCGCCGGATGGCCGCGCGGTGGTGCCGTTCAGTTCGGGAACAAGTACATCAGCGGGCCCGCGAAACCGCTCACCCTGGAGAGGTCCATCAACCTGTGAGTCCACGAGCCGAAAATAATGCACCTGAAGCTGGTACCAGTGTCTACATGGGTCAGGAGCTCGTTTGTGCACCGTCCACCGGCATTACAGGGTAGAAGAAAAAGTGATAGCAGCTCAATTAGCTGCTAAAACAATAAATTGGACTCTGGACACAGTGTTTCCATTGATAACTTTTTGATTGTTCAGTATATAGTGTTTAACAACATGTAGCTATTTTCAGCCATTTTGAAATGTTACAGTGGGAAAGGTAGTGGTGTAAATTATAAGTTAGGTATTGCTTCAGTTTCAGGGTCCTGGTGTTGTACATGCTGCCCATTATCACATCGTATCACTGGGACACTTGAATTGACCAGAACCATGATCAATGTTATTTGTAGTAAAGGTCTGTTGTGAAAATGGCATGTTAACAAATGTGAATGTTCTGGTCTTAAATGTGTTTGTTTCTCCGACAAGAACAGACTAAAGTAGGAGAGGGAGAAGGACATTTGAGAAAAGTATAATAGGATGATAATATGAAACGTGGGCGGTTTTCTTAACTAACGTATTGTAGAAAATTGTACAGTGGTCATTGAAGTTATAGTTGCAATTTTTCCACTGATTTGAAAAAAAAGTAGCTCAAGGCAGGGCTCATTCATTTTTTTTAAAGGGACTTAAAATCACTAGTTTCAGCTTCTCAAATGTGAACATTTTCTGGGTTTTCTCTGTCATTATAATTACAAAAAAAACATTTGACTTTTCTCATGTTGGTCGGACAAAACGAGTAAGTAAGAAGTGTCACCTTGCATTAAGGGCATGTAAAGTAAGTAACCTGCCAGTATGTTTCTCCATAAATGCAATCCCTGGCCAAAATGTTCTGTATAATCCAGCTTTATTTTTGATTGTTTATTAAGACTCGTCATGTGTGTATTTTTTGTTTCAGATATCCTCTCACCAACTACACATTCGGCACCAAGGAGCCTCTGTATGAGAAGGACAGTTCGGTGGCAGCCCGGTTCCAGAGGATGCGGGAGGAGTTTGATAAAATGGGAATGCGAAGGACAGTCGAGGGTGTCCTCATTGTCCATGAACACAGACTGCCTCATGTGTTGCTTCTACAGCTGGGCACCACCTTCTTTAAACTGTGAGTGGTCGATGTTCAGAGGCTCCTACAAAAACTGGTAGAAGTGTGTTTTCTTTATTGAGCAATCGTGTGAGAGTTTGCCTCTCTCTTGCAGGCCTGGTGGAGAGCTGAGTCCTGGAGAAGATGAGGTGGAGGGTCTGAAGCGCCTGATGACTGAGGTAGCTACGTCACACCGCAGTTTAAGCTTCTTGTTGCTGTGATGATTGTGGAGTTTTTCATATTTAACTTTACTTTGAATTTTAGATCCTCGGGCGACAGGACGGGGTTAAGCAGGACTGGGTGATTGACGATTGTATCGGAAACTGGTGGCGCCCCAACTTTGAGCCTCCACAGGTTAGTGACACAGATGTCTTGAGGATTTAATTAAAGGAAGTAACCATTTTAAACGGTACTGATATTTAATGTTTACTAATTACTTTTTGCAGTACCCCTACATTCCAGCTCACATCACCAAACCCAAGGAGCATAAGAAACTGTTCCTGGTCCAGCTGCAGGAAAAAGGTCAATATATTTCTATATAAATTGTTATATTACTTTAGTTTTATAGATTCAAATGGTTCACGTTTATTATTCCTTCTTGTTTTTAAATATTTGCTTCATGTTTCTACAGCGCTGTTTGCTGTCCCCAAAAACTATAAACTGGTGGCAGCACCATTGTTTGAACTGTATGACAATGCTCCTGGATATGGACCAATCATTTCCAGTCTACCACAGCTACTGAGCAGGTAATCTTCTTATCCTATGCATGAATTTACTGATTGTAAAAAATACCTAATTTAACTGGAAAAGACTCAGTGGCAAAATCTGAGAAAGCACTTTATTATGTCTAAGGTTCAACTGTGGGCAGCAGGGTGGCACGGAGCCTACAGCTCTACAGACTGATATCCATCCTGCTGATATTTCTGAGCACAACACTGGAGACCTTTTTAAATTGAGTAACTAAACCTGCAACACATCAGGCCAGAAAGAGGAAAAGGAGATTTGAGAGTTTGCAGATAAAAATAAAAAATGAAATCATCATTGTTTATATGAAATGAAATAGCAGTGTGAGTGTTTGTTACTTTGATTAAAGTTGTCCTTTGATGCACCAGTCCCACACTCAGGTGTGCAGACATATTTATTTCTGTGTTTTGAATAAATTTGCTCAAAAGGGGAAACAATGTATTACAAAGAAAATCAGTACTGTCACTGGACTCCTGCAAGAATTTAATAAAGATGGTCATCATTTACCATAAACTGCTTTTTACAGGTTCAACTTCCTCTACAACTAACGTGGGTGAACAGGAGTCCCACCTGGCTGTCTCTGTGAGTGCAGCCCCGTCTGAGTGAAGCTTAAACATAGAAGAACAATGTGATTAAAGAGACTTGTCTCTGGCTCAACTTTGACAGAAAAAAAAAATACTTGTCATGTCAGGTATATTTACAGTCCGTGGGGGTGTTTATACTGTTAGAAGAAAACGAAAATGTCATGTGAATGCTTTTTTTTTATCGGACAGAAACTGCTAGCTTTTGTGGTATCTGAGTGCTTATTCCAGTTTGTTCACGATCTGATTTTATGTTGTCTCAGGAGGTCAGTGTGATTAAACAAAATACAAAATTGAGTTTCCTGTTTTAACCTGTAATAATGATGTTTTTTTTCCTTTTAATAAAGCAGTCCTTTGAGTGTGTTTTTTATAAAGTTTTCAGAGTGGCTGACTGTTATGAAATAGTTACATAAAAACCTTTTTGCAAAGTGATTTTAATTGTCTATATAATTTACCAATCACCTCAATGAATTTAAGGCAGTACTATATTTAAGTACTTATGTTAAAACACAGAAAAAAGGCAGATATTTGTATCCGTATAATTAAGTTATATCTCAGTTAAATTTAGATATGTGCTGTATTATTTAAAAATACAAGATCTAACAATCTTTATTTACATTCACAATGGGTAAAATGACAAAATACCGCTGGTGTGATTATTTGAAGGAAGGAACAATTATCTTTAACTGCAACACAAAATTCCAAATGCATTGCACTAGGTCAGATTGCAGAGCACGCTGAGAGCCCGGCTGGATGCACTGTTGAAATTAATGTAAGAGGAATGAAAAGGCATTTGTTATAAAATCCTGTTACCTAGGAGCTGAGGCCTTCCTGTGGCCTCTGAAGCACAAAGGTCATGTTTCTTATGTAGGTTCATTAATTTGAGTGTTTGCTCACTTCCTGAATGTAGCCTGTATGATACAATATCCATCCTCTCTAAACCGCTTATGTTCAAAGTCATGGGGTCCTGGAGTCATCCCAACTCAAACCAGGCTGTTATTATACTGTATTATTCTACATATTTTAGATGACAAATCTTAACTGTATTAACTGAACAAACCTCAAATGCTGGCTTTGCTGCCCTTCACATGTAAATATGTTTTTACTTCATCTGTCCTAATGTGGAATGTTACATTGAAAAAACATTTATCTAAAGCCGACCTAATAAAACTAACAACGGTACTGTGACCCCAAAAGATATTGTCCTTTTCATAGTTTTGAAGCATCTAAAGTAAACTCAGTTAAGCTTCATTTCAGATTCATATCACTATTAAAATAAATCAAAATATAGAAATACAATCAGAGAATAAAAACGCAAAGCCTTGTGTTCTCCAAGTGTCTCCCAAATAAAGATGGGTGCCTTGTGTCACTTAATGTCTTCTCAGCAATCGTCTTTATAATCAAATTTTGTCTATTAATCAAAACATTTAAACGTAGAATCCCTCAACACAACATGAAAGGTCGAAACATTGCCACCAACAAACTTGCTTTTTGTACTTGTCCATCTTGGAAGGCTGAGCAAAACTCTGGATGCATCATGTTATTTTATAACAGACAGAAGAAGAAAAGAACCTTATCAACTAATCATGTGTGATTTTAACCAATACTAAGAGTCTTATTCTAGAAGCATAAACAACCTAAGTAGAGAAAAAGATTTCAGGGTCTTGTGTTCACACATCAAATATTTTGCAATTAGATTTAGTTCAATCTTCCCATCTGTTCAATGGGGGCTTAACCCTAACTTAGCAACACCAGCAAATCAAATTATATACTATAGTAAATCACTTTTTTTCCTCTTCCATAAGTACAGCTTTAACACGCACTTTTCATTTCAGCCATAGTCCAACATGTAATATAAGTTTTCTTCCACGTGGTTCTCCAGCTCTGCCTGACAGTCTATACTCGGGGCAAACACAACCATAGACTCTCACGTCATTTAGCAGCGACGGCCGCTACACTGACTCGCACACATGTGGATGTTGCCAAAAGCTCTCCATAAACTTTATGTTCAGCAGGTTTTAGCAGCGGGGGGTTAACCTGATGGCTTCTAAACGGCGTCGGGACGGAGGTGGCGACGCAGAGAGGAAGAGGAGGCAGAAGAGGAGCGAAGAGAGAGCGGATCTGGGCTCAGTGCTCGAGGACGAGCAGGTGAGGGGAGTCGTGAAAGAGGCGTGGAGCCGGAAGAGCCGCTGCATTCTGGGTGAGGTTCAAACAAGTAAACAAGTAAACAGGACCTCCATTCCGGCTGCTGCTGCTTGGTCTGTACTCAGGACTGATTCATAAATATTCAATCAGAACAAGGCTGGAAAAATAAACACATAATACACAACACTACTTCTTTCTTTTTCTTCTTCCTTTCTAATAACAATACACACACACGGGTTTGTAGGTCTCGTTAGGACACTCATCGACATAGTACATTCCCTGGCCTAACCACAACCATCCATACTAAATGCCTAACCCATATCCCAACCTCAACCTCAACCTGGTTCTAATCCCAAAACCAAATCTTAACCCTCAAACAGCCCTTTGAAAAAATAAGGCCCCTTCCAAAAATGTCCACACTCTGTAGAGTCTATGCCATAAGTACAGGAACACACACACACACACACACACACACACACACACACACACACACACACACACACACAGGTTTGTGCAGTTATCCTTACTGGGACTTTGAGGTCATTTAGAGTCTGGGTTACCATTTAAATGTTTTTCCAGGAGAAAGCAATGACACGTGTCAAGTGTCTCGCTCAGTATGTCTCTGTCATAATTATTTTTCGAACTGATACTAAATGGTCCTTATGGCCAAAAGCATGAATACTGACTCGTATATCTTAGCAGATATATGCCAAACAGCTCAATTGGCCACATTATCTTTTGTTATTTTTTATACAGGGGATCTGGAGTTGGACTGCCACCCTTTCCCTCACTGTGTCATCAAGAACTTCCTCGGCAGCGAGACCTTTGTAGGAAACCTGCAGAGAGAACTGCTGGCGCTCAACTTCCACGAGAAGTCAAATGATCTCTACAGATTTAAACAGGTGAACATCACAGATTTAGTCCTTTGGGTTTGTGTCATTAACTGAGGTTACAGTTCACCTTCACTTCGTTGTTGTTTCCCTCCAGTCAGACGACTTAAAGAAGAGGACGGAGCCCCATATCGCCGGACTGAGGTGAGACTTGGCTTGTGCTCTTATTGTTGTGATCTAAGTGTGGATACTTAGACTGTATTTAAAGATGGAGTAAAATGGTCTCTAATACTCCCTAGTGGCTGGCTGCAGTAAAGTTAATAAACCCTTTCTCCTCCATGTTAATGGTGGAACATGGGCCAAATAAAAAAGTACACGCAAAATACATTTTTCTCAAAGATGGTTTATGTCATTTCAATGTAGTTCTTATCACACTGATATGTGCTCAAGTGCTCATATTTCATTTTAGTTTGGTTGTAATTATTAGTTAGTTGATTCTATAAAAGGGGGCAAACATCGTGATTGACAGCTGAGACTGACTTGTGATTGGTGGAGTGCATGTATCCCCAGATCACTACTGCACAGACTCTTGACTCCAAATGACGTCCTAGCCTCAAGATGTCAGCGTTCATATCCAGCATATTTTGGCTTCATTTCTGCATAGTGAGAGGAAGTGGAAGGTCGTCCATTTTTATATACATTTTATAGATTCAGATGTTCTTTCAGGATGAGCTACAAGTGGAATCATAGCTTGCTCTGTCAGAAGGAACAGTATCTTTCAAGAACATTGTGCCTAACTTATTTTTTATCTAAGGATGATAAACAGGCCAATGTTACACACTTATTAGGAGCATGTGTCTCAAGAGCCGGGATTGAACCACACAGCAAACAATTAACAGCCAATTAATCTCAACTGCTCATGGTCTACAGCTCATCGTGATGGATTATTATTACCGGACACAACAAACCTGAGTATGATTTATAGCACATTTAATATCTTGTTAGTTCACAGTAGTTTTCTCTCTGACAGAATCACCCACCTCTGTGTAGAGCCTGGTTATGTTATAGGCCCTTTTTACAGCAGACATTTTAAAGAACAGTGGCTACACTTCATGTGCTTTAGTCAGTTCTAGGACTCTATCTAATAGTACTTTACTATTAAGCCCAATTTGTTATTCAGTTATTAGAGACACTCTTCTTTATTAGGGAGACGTGTTCAATATAATGCAATTCAGTAAACAGATCTGCCATAAACTCTTCTTATGGTGGTGTTTTCTTTCCATCCATCCATCCACTTTATATCTGTTTTCAGAGGTCGCTGGCCAAGTAGGGTATTCCAGACATCCCTTTCCCTTACCACGCTTTCCAGCTCCAGGAGGCGCTATATATTTTTTTAAGTCCTTCTTTCTAAGCCTTAAGTATTTTTTAATTCCATACACTGTGACATCCAACTGAAAGATAGGCTACAACAAGGACTCTTTTGGTGGGCGAGACAACCTTGTGTGCACGCCTGTTTTACCAATTGCCTGTTGTTTTTAACCTTGTTTTTGTTTTGTCGCTTGCTTTGTCATTGTTTGTTTTCATGATTGTCTGTCTTCATGTTGTTACTTGTTTAATGATGAGCTGAAGACAATTTTCACAAATGTGGTTAAAAGGTTCTTTTCTTTTTTTAATAAACTGTAAATGTTACCCAAAGGGTAGTAAGAGATTCTGAGGTTTACCTATCAGCTCCACCAGGTGGAGCCAGAGTTGACCTTTGTCACCTAATTAGTATATTTTCTTCATTGAGGGGTGATGATGATCCAAGTTAACATCAACACTGGGACTGTGCAGGAAAGATAAGGGAGAAGTGATTCAGCTGGAGCTCACATTACACTCAGTGAAAACCTGTATAGAGAATATTTCTTCAGTGTGGTAACAGTGCTGACTGTCATTACAACAGTGTCAGTGAGATTTTAAACCACAAAACACCTTGTAGACTCAAACAGCAGGTACAACTAGAAAAACACTTTATTTGGATGTTATATGCAGTTTTTTCATCATGTTTATGGTCAGCTGTGTTTACTGTGCAGAGACTGTAATGTGTAATTCATTCCAAATACTTATTTTACTCATATGGCACAACACCTAGTGCAGAAATGCAGCCCTGGAGCTTAAACGTCATAATGAAATGCACAATAACGGCCTCTGCTTGTCATCATCTATTATTTATGTCACAACAAAATGTCATGGTAGGCAGTCAGGCAGTAGACCCACCTGTCTGTGTGCTGAGCCTGAGTAAATGTCTCCTGTTATAGAATGTTAAAGGTTCAGCTTTACCGTCCCCAAAGGACATGTGACAGTATTTCACAGTGAATTGTTGTCCAGATTTTTCTGTGTGTTTGTTTTCAGGTCAGCCCTGTTTGGGCCTTTCCGCTCCTGGCTTGGTGAAGTGTTGGGGGTTGAGCTGGAGCCCACAGTAGATATTTCCTGTGCCAGATATGAATACACAGGTGAGCCTGCTGCTCGAGCTCCAACAGGAAGAACTGATTTATATTTTGAGTTTATACACTTTAGATGAATAAACTCATTCTGTCGTCTATCTAGATGTTCTGTTGTGTCATGATGATGAGTTGGAGGGAAGGCGCGTCGCTTTCATTCTGTATCTTGTGCCGCCGTGGCAAAGCAGCGATGGGGGAACACTTGATCTTTACACAACAGATGGTGGGTAGCTGGTGTGTGTGTGTGTGTGTGTGTGTGTGTGTGTGTGTGTGTGTGTGTGTGTGTGTGTGTGTGTGTGTGTGTGTGTGTGTGTGTGTGTGTGTGTGTGTGTGTGTGTGTGTGTGTGTGTGTGTGTGTGTGTGTGTGTGTGTGTGTGTGTGTGTGTGTGTGTGTGTGTGTGTGTGTGTGTGTGTGTCATCATAAGTCTCATACATTTTTCATCTTTGTCATCAGGTAATTTCCAGCCACAAAGTATAGTGAAGTCGCTCGTACCCTCATGGAACACGCTCGTCCTTTTTGAAGTTTCCCCGGTGTCATTTCACCAAGTAAGAAAAAGTGCTCTGGTGTTTGTATTCAGGTTCTCTGTAGATCTTAGACAGTCCCACGAAAGACCCTTTTATATTGCTTTGTTATGCGGTTTAAGAAAAAACTTGTATCACCAATAAAAAATGTCCATGCATCCAACCATACATACATTTCATTTGGCTTAAGCAGGTCCAGGTCATGTTTAATGATTGATTCATTATATTATTAGGTTTAATTTAAAGACATAGATATCTATTTAATATTTAGTAGATAGTTTTAGGCCTATCATTTTTCATTTATATCATTCCTAGCTCAGCTGATATAAAAATGAAATAGTTTTAAAATGGTGTCCTATATGAGAACATATATCCTTTTTAAGTTAGACCCTGTACATTTCTGTTGCACCAGAAGAGCAATTTAGAGCTTGTGTTTTTGTTTTCCAGGTGTCAGAAGTTTTGTCACAGGATAAGTGTCGTCTGTCCCTGAGCGGCTGGTTTCACGGACCGTCTCTGGAGCGTCCTCCTCGCCACATAGAGCCGCCCATCCCGAGGAGTCCACACCTACCACGAGATGTGAGTTTGTTCAAAATGTATATGAACACAGTGTTATTTTACCATCTCATTAGCAACAATAGTAGTAAAGTATATTGGGTAAAATCCATGAACTTCTTTCTTGCGAGAGTAAAATGAGATGATCAATACCACTCACATCTGTACATCAATTATTAAGCTGATGCCAGCAGTCACTTAGCTTTGCACAGTGGTTCTCAACCTTTTCGATGTAGGACCCACCAGTTAGATCAGGCTGCTGCAAACAACCTTTTCTTACTTTAAGAGGAAATTAGTCATAAGAGAATGAGGCGTGATACTTCTTTATTTTTTCTCCTCCCCTGAGCTGCTTTGTCCACGAAGAGAAGAAAAATTTGATTTTAAGTCAAAACTGTATCAATTATCCATTTATTTAGAATATATTATATTACCTTTTTCTCCACGACCATCTACCGACCCCTTGAAATTATCTTTAAAGAGCAACCATTAACATGTTATATGTCATTTGTTTAATTCAAAAAGTGTAAAACGGCCTTTCTACAGGGGTTATGATTGAGCTCACACCCCTCCTCCTCATTTAACGGATGTGAACATACCATTGATTCCATGTACCTCCTGCAAAGAAATCAAATAAGTGTATATCCCAAAAGGTCAGATGACTCCTTTAGCGTATGATCTATATTCTTGTTAATGTGTTGATGACAGGAGACTCTGCTGCTGGAGTGGGTAAATCCCATTTACATCGACATTTCCTATCAAGAACAGATCCAGGAGGAATTTGAAGAGAGCTCTGAAATTCAGCTAAAAGACTTCTTCAAGGTCAGTGTCTTCCCCATTTTCTCTTGCTCGCTTGCCCACGAGCTCTTGTTGATCAATGTTGTGTTCGTCTTCAGGAGGAGAAGTTCAGGGCGGTGGGTGAAGCCCTGCGACTCTCTCAGATTCAGTGGACGAGGAGAGGTCCGCCCAATAAGAGGTGGGTTCATTTCTCTTGTTAACTCTAGTCTGTGATGGATGGTGTATTTAAACGACTAATTACATGAACCTTATCTGTGGGTGCACTCAGATGCTATGAAGCTGCTAATCTGGACTCCGTGCCTCAGTGTGTGAGCGAATGCTTGGAGCTGCTTCGTTCAGAGGCCTTCTTTCTGCTCCTCTCCAACTTCACCGGCCTTCGATTGCACTTCCTGTGTCCCGCTGATGATGATGATGATGAGAAGAACAACGAGGAGGGAGAGAAGAAGGAGGAGCAAGAGGAAGCAGGGGAGGCGGAAGCCACGTCATCGTCAACAGAGTCTCCATCAGTGAATAGAAACAGAGAGAAGGGTGTGTGTCAGATTGAGGTGTTGTCGACTGGTTTGTAAAGCGGTGCTTGTGTTTTGACTTGGTGGTTCAATGTGTGTGTTTGTGTGTGTGTGTATCCTCAGAGCTGAGCACACCTACATATTGTGGTGAACTGCGTCGATGGTCTCATGGCGCCTACACTCTGTTGCATGATGGAGAGGCAGCACGAGCAGAGTTTGCTTTGGATCTTCTTTTACCTTTTGGCTGTGCAGGTGAGCGCCTACACACACATACACACTCTCACACACACACACACATACACACACTCACAACTTCCTGTCAATCAAATTTGTGATAGTTACTGTACGTTATGTTTCGTAGACTGGCAGTCAGAGTTTGGAGGCTTCTCGTGTTATGTTGCTAATGAAGAGGATGAGGAGGTGAGTGCTGATCAGGGTGAGAAGGGCAGGTGACCCTTCACTTATCGTCATCATCATCATCATCATTGTTTTCATCTTCCTCACAGCTTCTGACGGTGTATCCTGAGGACAACTCCCTCGCCCTTGTCTACAGAGACAAAGAAACTCTCAAATTTGTCAAACACGTCAACAACAAAAGCTCTTGTGATTCTGCCGAGAGTTCAACCTGCAGAGCATTTTATGACTTTTCTTTTGTGTACTATGAATAAATATTCACATCAATCTTGTGTTTCTTTACATCTTTTTTTATTGTTTTATTTGTACATGTGTATAGATATTACCCAGGCATAGTTATCTATTAAAAGTAAGATGAGGTTTTTTTCAGTGAGATAATATTGCTCCCTTTTCATCCACATATAAGATTTTGGTTAAATGGACTGTAGACATGATGTAGTTCACACCTGCTAAAGCATATGAGAAGTGAGAAGATAAGTGAGAGTGGATGAGATGAGCTGGACTCCTCAACTCACATGTCAGACAGGTGTCCTCCGTTTGATTGACACAAAAAGCAGTGAAGCCATCTTGGATTTTTGCTTTAACTTAAAATGAAAAGATTAGGAATAAAGTGTATGTGATATTAACATGGACAGAGCTTGAAAAAACATCTTTGCCTTATCCAGTTTATACTGAGAAATTGTATTGCTTAATCAAGTATACCATACCTTTTTTTCTGTAAGAGCTGAAATATAACTTCGACATGACGGAATGATGCAGATATCATTTGACATTAGCAGGAAATAATCAAACAAAAAACTTCATTTTACGAGACTCATATTTGTCACATGACAATATGTTACCAAGATTTAGTTACAATCACATTTACCAACAAATATGTATTTTTTCACTACATATCTTCGAACAGCACATTAACAACATAATCCATTTCTTCTTTTATTTGTTACTCCATAATGTTATACCAGTTTTAAGTATGAAGACTGGGGTTGTAACTAATGATGGTTTACCATTACTGGTTAACCATTTATTCAAATATTTTTAAGAAAACATGTACGTAAAACCCAGGGTGATATGTTCAAAATGCATGTTCAGACGAAGTAAAAAACTAAATCTGATGGAATCAGCAAATACTTGACATGTTTACCTCATAAATAAACAAAACATTCAATTAAACTATCAAAATAGATAGTTATAAGATGTCAATCAACTCATTTTTTCTCATTTCATTACAGGTAGATACGATTTACGAGTATCATCATCCATCTTTGTTGACCATCACTCAGCAGGTCTGCCATTATCGTGTCCCTATTACTCTGTATTATCTGGATCTATGAGAACTGGATCTGCAAATTTGTCACAATTAACAACACGATGTAGAAAATGAATTATGATTGACGCTCATGTTTGTAACAGGGTCCAGTCCAGTTTTAAGAGCTAAATTCTGAGTTTGTATTGTTTGTTGGATGAGTTTCCTTTTATCAAATTCTTTAAAAAAATGTCTGTGTTCCAAGAAATTAAATAGATAAAATTCAACTTAAGTAGTACTCTGCTACATGAGTTCTGCATGGATGAAACTGACAATTATTTATATTATCAGTACATCTGATTACTTTCTTTTTTAACTTTATTGTTCATGTTGTTTTTCAGCTGTTGTTTTTGGTTGATGTCAGTTTATAAAACCACAGTGAGAGGTGACTCACAGCAGGAACACGGGGGTTGTAGGTAAGCTACAAGAAAACTGAGAAAATTAAGAGAAATAACAATAATACAATAATACAGTTTGTCCATTTCACCAATCACCCCCTCGCCTTTAAAGACGTTATTGACCAGTTAAACCTCTTTACTGATCCTGTGTCAGTCTTGAGAAGTTATAACGTGTAAAGGATAAGTGTGTGAAAAGCTTCGCCCTACATACGAACATGTTTAAAAAAACACAACAGACATTTCCTTCCCGTCATGACTTTTTCCCCGGTCGGAATGTAGATAATATCCACCAATCAGAGCTCGTTTTTACCTCTGCCCAGCCAATGGGAGGCCAGGACGTCCTGAGCGTGTCAGTGGGAGGGATCTCTCAACAGGAAGCGTCGGCGAACAATATAAGCAAAAGTTTGAAGGTAAGTTTGAACCGACTTTAAAGGTGTTTATCTGCACATTAAGTGGAGACAGCAGCCTCCGCGTCTGCTCCCGGGTCTTTTAGCTGCGGAACGATCTCTTCATCGGCGTGTTTGGACGAGGTTTTTACGTCAGTCGTGTCTGCTGTACGGGAGCTTCACCCACACGAAGCCTGCTCACAAAAACACACAGCACCAGACTCCATTCACATTTGTAACCTTTTAACACAAACTCTTTGGAACGTGAGATTTATAGAAGCACACAAATGCTAACTCGTGTTGAATTGATCAATACACAATACTACTGTAAAAGTATTGATTAAAAACAAATCTTACTTAGGGCTGCAATAATCATTTAACATGGGGCCCAGAATTCATCCCCCAACATACATACATACTTAAACCTAAAAACATACTTACATATACATACATACTTTTTTATGTTATACATACTTATATATATTATACATACACACACTTACATGCATACATACATAACATACACACTTGCATAGATACATGCATATACATAGTGTATAAACCCATAAGTACAATCTAGGTACAGAAATTATTGATATATTTATTTCTTTATTAGCATAAAAAAAGTTGGCAGACATGAGGAATCTTAATAATTTATGTCTTTTTAGTTTGGTTAAAATAGTAAAATAAATCTCTGGTAGCAGCTTCTTAAATGTTGATATTTTCCAGTTCATTTTGCCTATAAATCATCTCAACATCAACAAGGCTCACACTATATATTTATATTTATTTTATGTAACAGTTAAAAATCTAGTTTTCCAGATTTAGTGTTAATGAAACAAACCACTGATACAGATGTACATTATTCCATTGCTAGAAAAATAGCACCTTTCTTGCCTGAAGTCTTCGATGTGTTACTTGGCGTGGAGAAAAATTGGAGGTAATCTTATAAAACATAACTTTCCAACTGGAATTATTCTCTGAGAGCGCTTTCCTCCGCCGTGCTGATTGGTCACTTTATCACCATACTGCCTTCACATATTAAGATCGGAGCAATAAACCATGCAAACAGAAAAATTCTACAAACTATTTTAACTGCTCATTACTATTATCACTCTACACATGCCTGATTTTTCTCCTAAAGCCATTATGAGGCTGCAGTAGTCTGAATTAATCGAAGTAATTGAATTTATCTTGTCTAGTTAGTGAGGAAACCTCTAAATAATATATATTTTTGGAAGGAATACTACTTCATTTGTCAAAAACTAGTTTCCTAAAGTATCAAATTGGCTTCAATTGAAGTTTTGAATGCATTTTGTAAAGCCCATTATGTTGTTGTGTTCTTTATTTTTCTGATGATTGATTTATAAATATACACATAATATGAGTTTGTTATTCTGCCTGATTAGATCTGTTCACTGGAATGTGGGCATTAACTGACGTGACATCTCCTTCTTTCTCCGATTACAACAACAAACTTACACCTACATCATAGCAGCACATCGGGTTTCTGATGTCTTGTAATTCCCAGAATAACTTCACATCCACCTGAAGCTTGATTCCCATGGTTATGACTCAGGACGTTTGTACGGCTGCAGAGTTGGATTTGTGAGGGTTGTTTGTTTGTTTTCACGCAATTTGTGTTATATTTAAGATGTGAAATGTATGTACAGTCAGATGTGCTTAGACTGTGGCACAATTTCATAATAATATTAAATATCTTAATGAATTTCCAAATTAATTTATTAAGATTTGAAAGAATATGGAAATAACGTATATGTTGATACAGAAAGCTGATCACACATAGTTTTGATGAGAACATAACAATTTAAGTTATTTCTCTGGAACAATATCAGTGATTTGTTTTTCTTGCTTTCATACACGAGAACTTCCTGCTTTTCTCTGATTGTATTTTGTTATGAATACAAACATTTTATAGACTTACTGATTCCTCACACGTTGATACTGACAATAATTGTTAACATTTAGTTTTGGATTCCTTTATTCTGTTTAGTTTGCATCTGGACCTTAAGGAAAAAAACAGACAGGACCAAGTTCATCTTACATCATAACAAAGTGGATAAATTACAAACTTTTTGAACCATGTTCTCTTGTGAATTAATTATTTTCTTTTACCTTAATGTCAGACGAGCTATCCAGGGGAATACTAGATGTTGCCTTTTGGCAGCAAAAGCAAAATGATATGTTTTAAGCTCCTGATGATCACTTAATCCTCATATATCGGGTGAATTAATCTCACAGTATACTTCCAGAGGACCGGTAGATAGGATAGCATATAATTACATACTGGCTAAGTTGTGGAGATTCCTGTAGAGCCAGTCTCCAAGCATACTGTGTATTAGTGGAGTAGGAGTACTTGTACATAATCCAGCTCAGGGGATGCTCTTTCCTCGCAGAGCGCCGTGCGTCCTGCATGGAGACGACACTAAGGGAGAGAGCTGGAGGGCGTCAGTGGTTCATCCAGAGCGCAGGAGTCAGGGGCTGGACTGGGGGAGGGGAGAGCTGAGATTAAACATGTTTTTATGTAATGAGGGTTTCAAAAGGAGGTTGGGGTAAAAAAAGGATAAGGTGGAGTGAGTTCACAACAGCCAGGAACCAGCGTCAGACGTGGTTTTAACTCCAGGAATAAACATATTTCTGTCTGTCACTGGTCCAGTCAGCTGGACTCAGTGGAGTTAATGTTAATTATTTGAATGGTGATGAAGTCACTGGAAATGTTCTCTTCTTCCTCAGATGAAAGAAAATGTATATTTAACAGTCCATTCTGTCAAACCCGGGGAACAACTCAGTGCTACAGTTGTTTAACAGATGTTTTTCTCCCCACGCGTTTATTATTTAAGTTTTGATTGTTGAATCCATGTGTTTATAACACACGGATCACAATTCCAGACACATTGATGTCTCGATATAATGCATAAAAGGCCATGGCACGGCACTTCAATTTAATCAAGCTGCTCCAAATTTCACAAACTCATAGATATCAGTCCCTAAACATGCCTTATTGTTTTTCATCAAGATCAGCTAATCATTCCCTGGTAAAATGGTGAAACTGTGAAAGATGGCCTATCTCAAAATGTAGAAAAAAAAGATAATTGAAAGCAGAAAATCTGAAAAATGACTGACTTTTTAACTTGGTGAAGTAATCTGACATCCCTGTGAGGAAACGTAGGTTAATCCTGAAATTCAATGAGGATGAAAAGCCTACTGATTTCTCTGTGAAGATAATGAAACGTGAGGAGATGGTAGCTTCTTGACCCTCGCAGCTCCCAATGACAGGAAGCGGTTAGACAGGGTTTTTACTCTATTTCATGTTAGAGAAAACGCAGATACTGACATGTGACGTTAGTGTGAAATAATGAAAGGAGCAAACAAAGAGGTGATAATGATAATTTTTCTTCTAGGTAATTTTACAGCAGCTCGACACAAACACTTCTTTGGCCTACCTCATTACTATACTGTCAGTGTCCTTGCAGTTGTGTTGTCTCAGTCTGCAGCTCACACAGAGGATTCATTGACATTTCCTCACCAGTGAAATTAAGGCGTGATGTGTGTCTCATTTTGTATTTAGAGTATGGCGGACAAGACTGTGGATCATGGGCCATGGACAGGATGTGCAGTTATGTTTCTGCAGTCGCTCTGTCCCAATGTGAACCTGCTCTCTCTCTACAAAGACCGACAGGGAAAGTTCCTCGTTTTCAAAGTCATCAAATTGACTCTTATAGGTGAGCATGCCAGAAGAGTTTTTTTATCACATTAATGTATTTTCTCTCATGTCTCTTACATTAATGAATATGTCCTGTTGTCAGATTCTGCAGGAGGTCTGGGTGGTTATGAGATACTGAAGGTCCATGACGCTGATCCCTTCCTGGGGGTGGAGGTGAAGTTTGTGGATGTGGCAGCATGTCAGCAGTTCTTGGAGAGCTACAGCTCCGGAGCGGTGCGTCAGTCTCTCTCTCAACACGCCTGCCGGCTTTTTGCTCTGCCACAAGAGCTTATGTTGAAAACCCAGTTGAAGGCCAGCACGCACATCCTGGACCTGTACATGGACAAGCTGGAACTTTGTCTACAGCACATCCACCTTTCACAGGTATTCTTCTTGTTTCTGTCTCTTCTTTCAAGCCGGATGACGTTGTATTCACATTCATATCAATAGAAAGTGATTCAGTGTTGAGACCTGCTATTAACATCAGTCTTGGGGGATCAAATAACAAGTGGGCAGCTCTAAGTACAACATTCACCAACATACACACACACACATTGATAATTGAGCCGTCTAAATAGTCAGACTGTACAAAAACATCATCATTTGTTTTTTGCAAACATAAATTATGTATGTATCTATTTTCATATAATGCGAGGAGCTGATATCCGATAATAAGTGGTAAATCAGGACCCAAGTGGAGATTCAATACCAGGTGTGACCTAACAAACTGAAGTTCTACCTTTTGATAGGATGAGTGGAGACAGACGTTAATACCAGGACTTGACTATATTCATCTCCCAGTGTCATTTGTAATTGTGGCTCCACATGTTGGGGCACTGCCTTCCCGAGTTGATGGGAGCAGGTACAACATCACCTAGCTATTGAACATAAGCAGTGACAGCGGTGAGGAAGTGTTGGAAGAGAAATACTATAAATAACATAAGGATCAGTGGTCGTCCTTGAAATATGACACCCTGCATAATTTGCGATTCATACAACCTTGCATTTAATAATAATTGACAGGTGAGTGTAGCTGACTAGACACCAGGGTCATCTGTGGAAATATGTGTTTAAGTGATAGATCAGGATGTGAAGTCAACCTTCGCGGACAGCATCCACAAAGGAAACTATTGCAAAACTGCAAGATTGAACTTGTCCCAAAAAATGAATAATGGCAGCATAACAGGGAGAGAAACTTGTTCAGCGGGCATCACCATTTTTCCAACACTTTTCTTAATTGATGTAGTCAGCTACATTTGAAGGTGGATCATACGATTGGTGGATCAAGAAGGTGGACAACGTTTAAAAAAATGAAAATCATGTCTATGGTAGAATTATATAGTGTAATGTCCTAACCTGTGTGGTTTCATTGCATTGGCTGTGTTTTTTGCGTGTTTGTCATTTTGCGTAAGCCCGAGCGCCTGCGCGATGAAGAGATTGAGGACCTGGAGCAGCAGCTGCAGAGTCAGGCCCTCGGTCCTTCGCCACAGTCCACCTTCATCACACAGGAAGAGCCTCCTGTCCCCAGCAACTGCTTCCAGTTTCAGAATAAAGTGGTTGGTGAGTCATGATGAGTGTTTTTTTCTGTTTAGTCAAGTATGTTCTTCACAGTCTCCACTGTAGACTGTAGCTGAAAGAAGCTGCAGTGTAGACAGAAATAGCACCTACATCAAAGAGGTGTTTCAGTTAGAGATTCTTGATCCAGTTTAATAGAATCCCCCTTCGATGGGACCAGTCAAATGAGGAAAGTATGATGGTAACTACAAATCTCCATAATTTTGTTTTAGTATGATTTGGGTAATTTCTATCAATTTCATGCACATTACACCAGTCATTTCCAAAGCATACCAAACCTTTGAAAGTGAATCTTCATCAGGCAGCCATTTGGTTCACTTACTTCAACAATGAGTTACAGTGACAATATTACCTTTGTGAAGTATTTGTGATGTATTTGAGATTAGGAACTTCTGTTCCCTAAATGCCTCCTTCAAGGCCTCTAACAGCTCTAGTTGTCGTGGTTTATAAATTACCTATGCATTATGAAAACTGATTTCACAGTAGGTAAACTAAATTCTAAATAGAAAATAAGACAAAGTAATATCTTTCTCCTCCGCATCCTTTTTAATATCCTTTGACCGTTTGAGGTGTCTTGGGGATGAGCGGGACAGATATCAAGAGACCTGAGAGTGGGCCACCGAATGAGTAGGCCAACAAAACATAGTTTTCACATGCCCTGCACAATAAAGACAGACAGAATCGGTTAGCGACCGGCTGGAGAACACAGTGGTAGAGAAAGACATTTCCTTCAAAAACCCAAACACGTGAAAAAGAGAGAGATAATTTTTTTGCTATTTTATATCAGTTGGTTGTGTAAATTAACCAGTTTAATTTATAAGCTGATACTATTTTTTAAGTTTGTAACACATTATCTGGGTCTCCCATAAATAACAATGCAACTGTTGTACTTGGAAAAAGCTCGGATAAATGAAATACTTTACTTTAAAATAAATCCTGATGATGTCCTTTTAAGGTTAAGGTGGACAACAAGGCTGTTGTATGTTGTTCTGGGAAAGGTTTACTGTTGAGAAACATTCACACAGTTTATGTAATCACACATAAGTACAGTTTACATTAATGTCCTTTTCCTTCATCCTTTATCCCTACGCCTGTCAGAGGACCGAATGCTGACGGCAGCAGATGTTCAGAGCTTTTCTAATGGAGTGGGCCGTCAGTGGAAACATGTAGGGAGGGCCCTGGGGAAGAGCTGCCGCGCTCTGAAGGGTCCAGCCATAGACAACCTGGCCTACGAGTACGAGCGAGAGGGGCTGTATGAGCAAGCCTATCAGTTGCTCAGCCGCTTCATCCAGGCGGAGGGGAGAGCAGCCAAGCTGAGCCGGCTGGTAAAAGCACTGGAGGACTGCAAACTCACCAGCCTGGCTGAAAATATTCTGGACGTAATGCCAAGAGAGTAACACACACCTGTGCTTTTGTTCCACATGTACGAGTCGTGCAAACTGAGGCTGACAGGTCCTCCCTACATCACGAGTGGTTGACTTTGTCCTGCCTGCTTTCATTTACAGTATGTTTGTTCTTGATTGACGTCTGTCATCCTCACGTTCAAAATCATTCCTGTGTGTGTGCATGTGTGTGTGTGTGTGTGTGTTTTGGACAGGTTGTGTGAACACAGGCTGACATCTCTGTGAGAATTGGGTGATTCATATCATGATTTGATTTTCAATCATTAGTATTATTGAAAATTGTTTTCATCTAGATGAAATGATTTGTCATCACTGTTACAAAATTTAGTTTAATGCACTGTTTTTACTGTTATCATTGACCTCTTTTATCTTTGCTTTATATGTGGATTTACAGATACAACCTGTCTGTCATCTTGTTTCTGAACAACTGACGGTTATTGTTTTTTTTTTTCTATAAAATGGGTGCATACAAATTAAATGGTTGTGAAAAAAAGTCTTCACGTTTGTGTTTGATGCATTAATGTAATTAAAATTGAAAAAATGATTTTGTCAAAATTCCCTCAGGTATAATTTGGAGTTAATCCTCCCTCCCTGCTTAACATCACTCGCTGTCACTCACACACGTGCACATGCTCATATGATTAAACTGCTGATTACTGATCAGAGAGTGTGTGAGTGTGTGCCTGTGTGTCAAGCTGCAGGAGCTTCGGGTCACAGAGGTGGAGATTGGAGCTGAGGTATGTGTGTGTGTGGGTGGGTTGGTGGGTTTTATCTCTCCGCTTGGTTGTCAAAGAGGAAATTTACTGATGGATGGAGTCTCCACTGGTTTCATTGTGAATCCACTGTAAAAATCCCAACCCCCCCTTTTTACTCCACTTGAGCATCCGTCCAGATGTGATGTGTGGATTAGAAGCTTTTATCACACACACACAAACACTTATTTCTGCTGTATGCTTCCACTCTACAACCCCCAGTGTAGACAGATACAGTTTTATAAGTTATGAAAAACACAACTACACAACTTGCTTTATGTCTACTGTGAACTTCTACTACTGAGGAAACTGACATTCTGTCACTTTTGTAGGATTTATGCCCCACATTTATACAAATATTACACATTTAAAAACTGACTGGTATAATCAAATAAGTCTAAATAAGGTCACGGTTATAGGATTTTAAGTTAAAAATGATGTCGACTCAGTTGAAAACACTGCTAAATGCTACTTTATTCTTTCTATCTCAATATGCTTAATTGAGAATTGCTCTTTTCACCTCCTCTGAAATGCAATATCATACTCATATGAAGTATAATATAACAGGCTAAATTCCCAGGTGAAGTAAAAGTAGCTCCAATTAATATAAGGATAGTAAATGTTGCAAATGTAGCATGGTTAATAAAGGACATTTTGGAAATGTAGTCTAGTAAATGCAGTTAATGTTAATGTAGTAAATATTGTAAAAGCAGGATAGTACATTTTGTAAATGTTGTAAATTTATGCTATTTAACTATTGTAAATATAGACTTGTCAATGTAGGAAATGCAGGCTAATTCATGTAGGAAATTTAGGCTAGTAAATGTAAATGTTGTAAATTAGTTAGATAATGTAAATACAGGCTATTGAACATATTAAAATTTGTAAATGTGGTAAATCTAGTTGAGGTTATTAAGGTATACTCACTCGGGAGGGGGAAAAACTCCTCTGAACTGCAATAACGCCATCAAACTAGCACCCTGACATACTTTTGCATATTTGCACTTCTGTTGTTTTATTTTCTCCTCAGCTGTTCATATATATTTAGATATACATAAAGTATTTCCTATTTTGATATTCTATTTTATACTATTTCTCTTATTTTATTGTATAGTGTGTAATTAGTACCATTGTTAGAAGAGAGCCTGAGACTCAAGCATTTCACTGCCAGCGATTGCTTAATGTTATTGTTGTGCATTTGACAAATAAAAAATCTTGAATCTTGAATCTTGAAATGTTGTTAATGTCATAAACGTAGTAAATGTTTTAAATGTTATGAATGTGGTAAATGCAGTCACGTAAGCCAGTGAATGTTGTACATAAATGTTTTAAAATAGCATAAATGTTGTAAATGTAGTTGTGTACTATGCAGCACTGGTTGTTGACATGATTGAACCTCAGACTTGAAGTAAGGAGTGTGCAGCACTATAGCAACCGCCGCAGCAGACAGAAAAGACAGAACAGACAGAACAGACAGAGCAGACAGAGCAGACAGAACAGACAGGACATCACTTCCACATGAAGTCTGTTTAATGTGAATAATCTTACACAGGCCGTGATTAAACCTCGGCCCTCTGACGTCACACAGATTGTCTGCGGTAGGTGAGTCTCGCGCGGACAGCCGTGCGCCCTGCTCGTGCTCTCGCGCCCCTCCTGCCTTCCTTCGTGAACATATTCGATGAAACCGCTCGCGCTCCCTGTCATCATCATCATCACCATCACCAACATCATCTTCATCATCTTCATCAGCGCCGCCCTTTAGAGAGAGAGAGAGAAATAGAGAGAGAGAGAGAGACAGAGAGAGAGAGAGAGAGAGAGAGAGAGAGAGAGAGAGAGAAAGAAAGAAAGAGAGAGAGAGAGAGAGAGAGAGAGAGAGAGACCCCCTCCCCACCTAACAACAACCCCAGCCCCGCAGGCTCGAGCACAACGACCCCACCCCCCAACCCCCTCAGAGCGAGGGACGGTGCTATACACACTCTCGGAGTCACGGAGGAAGGAGCGTCTGCGGATCCCGGCTCTTCTGCCCTCAATCCGGGCCTAATGCTGTAGCGGACCGCGCGGAGGTAGATACATCGCGCTGACAGAGAGTCGGTGAGGGACCAGAGCGACGACGGGATTGTTCATTCGCCTGGAAACATGGGATGTACACTGAGCGCCGAGGAGCGCGCCGCTCTGGACCGGAGCAAGGCCATCGAGAGGAACCTGAAGGAGGACGGCCAGACGGCCGCCAAGGACGTCAAACTGCTGCTGCTCGGTAAGAGGAGAGCCTCCCGGGCCGAGTGGCCGCGGGGCCGCCGAGCCGCTGGGCTGTGGCTCGGCTCGGTGTGCTGGTGGTGGCTGGGACTGCATGGGGCGGAGGTGCTCTCCGTGGTTCTGATTTCACTGCTCTCACTCTGCCCTCCGTTTCTCCACAGGCGGCGGAGAGTCCGGTAAAAGCACCATCGTCAAACAGATGAAGTGAGTGATTTTGATTTTGATTGTATTTTACCGTTTTTATTTCTATTATATTTTACATCTCTGCGATAGAGGCAGAGTGAAAGGCCCGAGATTGCGCCTCCCCTGTCTGCGCTCAGGCAGGTTGAGCCGCCATGTTTCGAGAGGCCGTAGCCCCGGAGGAGAAGAGCCGGTGGCTCGAGCTTCTCCTGCGGAGCCACAGTGACGCTGGTGCCGAGGCCGCACCGGTGCGTCCCGCAGGGCGCTGTTCACTGCCCTGGGTGCTGAAATGTAGTTAACGAGGGTTTTAGTTGACTACAGGGAGCGAGCGACTGGGGATATGTGGGTGTTGTTCCTCTCTCTCTCTCTCTCCCTCTCTCTCTCTCTCCCTCTCTCTCTCTTCCTCTCTCTGTATGTGTGTGTGTGTATTACAGTGAGGTCACTACAGCTCCATTAGTGAATACCTCTGCTTTTAATCTTAATGGCTTTAAGTGCCCGATATCGCCGGGAGTACTTTGCCTATAAAGCGGATTTACGCAGAAATATGGCTCCTAAACCCGCATCTAAACCTTTCCTCTTTCTAAGCCAAATCACCCTTTGATGTATTTTTTTTTTTTTTTAAATCATTATCGTTGTTTTCTCTAAACCTCTTAGTTAAGTTTCTCGATGTTTCATTCTCGGTCCATTGGATATTTTGTCCCGTCTCAGCCTGCGGTGTGTGTCTGTGCCTCCTGCTTAGCTCAGCCCGGCCTGCAATGCACTGACTGCGCCCTGCCTCCTCCTCCTCCTCCTCCTCCGCCTCCTCCTTTTCTTCCTCCATGCCCTGCTTCCTCCTCTTCCCTTCACCTCATTACCCTCCCCGTGTCTCTGGTTTGTCCATAAGTCAGTGCTCCTTCCTGGAGTCAAGACACTGGAGCTGAAGGGTGTTTACTAACAGTCTGCGTGGTTTGTATTAGCCTCAGCAATCCAGAGATGGATAGGTACATGCTATAGGCCATACAGTTCAGGTATTGAAGGGGATATTTATTAGGCTATGCTCTGCTGTGATTTTTCTGCTCATGATCATCATCTTCATCACATGCTGGTCCAGGGTTTCTTTTATGTAGTCCAGGCCTGGCTGTGGTCGTAAAATTACACGAGTTTCTAGAAGAACCTAGAAAGCCACAAAAGCAACTTTGTAATACATTGTAATATAAATAGTCAAAATGAAGGTAGATTCACATCTGTAAAATGTGAGTTAGATGAATTGAACGAGAGCTAGCTTCATTGAAGAGAGGTGTACTTCTGAGGAGGCTCATCACTTGCAGCTGAAGAAATGTCAGTGGTTTCTATTTTTACACGTTTCAGACTCTGTGATTGGTCAGTTTAAGATTTCATCAAATGCACAGGCTGCTGAGCTGAAATGATTCGTCCATTCAATTAAAAATTGATCTGCAACTACTCCGATCATCCATTAATCATTTGTTTAAGCAGAGGTGGAATAGAAATCCACCAGTTCTGACTTGATTCAACGTGCACATTTACTGGTTGTTTCTCTGGGAGGTTTTGGATTGTCATTCAGTTGAAATGAGCAGATTATGAAACTATAGCATTTTTAACTACTTCTGAAAACGTTTTAAACCAAACATCAAATGGATAAAACATTATACAGATTTATTTATAATGAGTATATTTGTTATTAGCAGTGTTAACTGTGTACTAATATAAAGGTCTTTATTTGGCATGTGAAGCTTATTCACTTATTCCAGATAATTTACATTGTACAATTTAGAAATCTACATTCTCATTAAGGTGTTCCCTCAGGTAAATGTTTAGCAGAGGCGATAAACAACCAGAAAGCTGAATAATCATTTGGCATGAAGGAATAATAGATATAATATTTACTTTTTAACAAAAATGCCCCAAATCAGACTGTTTCTGCTTCTAAAATGTGTTTTTTGTCATATATGAGAGTAAAATAAATATCTATGAGTTTTAGATTTCACCTGCAAATTTAAAACAGGCATTTTCACTATTTTCTGATAATTCTTGGACAAATAGATTCATCAGCAGATTCATCAACATTAAAATACTTTTGCAGTCCGTGGTCATTTAATGGCTTTTGCAGTGTGAAACTACATCTCTACTCGTTTTCCCTTAAGTTTATGTTTTATTTCACTTTTTATGATGATGGTGGAGGTGTTGTTTGATTCACGCCAGGTGGTGGACCTCCTCAATAAAACATAATTTTCATAATGTCCGCTGATGAAGACTTTAAAGGTTAAACCCGTCATCCCTCATTTATTTCCCATCAATCACTCGTCACAAAGGAGGCAAACAGAAACAACAGGGATCTTAGATTTTCATATTCAGGAAGTATGTGACTGATATTTTGTGGATTCAGTGCACGTGAGGTCAGGGCGGATAATTAATGTCAACTACAGTTTAACCATGTGGAAATAAATGTAACAGTAGAGTCTGTTGAAGTGAGATTGATCAATGCTCTGATTGATTCCACTCCTTTGTCCATCATAAGTTATTAATGACTTGAAGTATCACATTGCTGTCCAAGTAGTGATCACAGACCAAGAATATGATACATTTCTGTCCCATCACACACTGACACACTGAAAGATGCACACACACACACACACACACAGTTCAATAATCTGCCTCTACATTTGGAGCTTTTAGTTAGAAAATTCAATTGTTTAGGTCTGGCAGGAGCATATGGACGTGTGTGACTTTTTCTGTTTAGTCTGAGCTTGTGTCTAATATCTGTGTGTGCCTGCAGGATTATCCATGAAGATGGCTTTTCTGGGGATGATGTGAAGCAGTATAAGCCTGTGGTCTACAGCAACACCATCCAGAGCTTGGCAGCCATCCTCCGAGCCATGGACTCACTGGGCATCGAGTTTGGAGACAAGGATAGAAAAGTAAGTCTTACACCTTGACCCCCCCACCCCCTTCCAATGGAAACGTTCCCCTGTGGACAGACTAGAAAGTGAGATTTTATTTATCCAACCTTAAAAGGGTTGATATGTGAGTCTTCAAACAGAAGATTTCAGCAAAGATTAGAAGATGTTGACATGATGGCCCTCACGTGGGGTAGATAAAAAAAAGAATCATTATGTATCGTGAGGTATAAAATAAAGAAAGTCACAATAGCATTACAACAGATTAATTAGGATAAATATACAGATACAATCGTGTTCCTCTTCCCCTGATCTTCTGAAATGTGTTTGTCCAGGCTGATGCCAAGCTGGTGTGTGATGTGGTCAGTCGTATGGAGGACACAGAGCCGTACTCTGCAGAGCTTCTGACAGCAATGACGCGTGTCTGGACCGACGCTGGGACTCAGGAGTGCTTCAACCGTGCCCGTGAATACCAGCTTAACGACTCTGCTCAATAGTGAGTAACCCTAAAAGGATTCCGGTTTTTGCAAAGAGCAGTCTTCTGGCTCTGCAGTCTTGTTGATCTGTCTCTCTGTTGTCACCAGCTACCTGGACAGTCTAGATCGGATCGGGGCACCAGACTATCAGCCCACAGAGCAGGACATCCTGAGAACCCGAGTGAAGACCACTGGTATCGTTGAAACCCACTTCACCTTCAAAAACCTCCATTTCAGGTAATGAACACGGAGTCGTTGTAGCGTCACAGCTTTTTTTTATTGGCATTTAACCCATTCATTAGGGTTCACACGATATCGCCTCTGCATCCACACTGACTTCTTTTTCTTCCAGGCTTTTTGACGTAGGAGGTCAGAGGTCAGAGAGGAAGAAGTGGATCCACTGCTTTGAAGATGTGACGGCCATTATCTTCTGCGTCGCTATGAGCGGATACGACCAGGTGCTCCATGAAGACGAGACTACTGTAAGTGTGACACTGTTGTTCTCTGGTGCACGGATCATAGTGTTTCTCTCTCTACACAAGTTATTAATGTATAACAAATTATTAAAATTAGAGGGCTTCACAATCTGCACCACACCCTCCATCCTACGAGGATCCTACGAGGATGGAGGGTGTGGTGTCTTACGACCTCTTACTGTGAAAAAAAGTTATAGAAAGAACACGAAGAGCAACAGAGGAGGGATTCTTCTGTCAGGACACTACTTCGACTAAACAGGAAAATTAATCTAGGGATTATTTTATTCCTTTATCTAGGATCTATGCAACAACTCAAAAATGATTAGATTAACAATATCAGTACATCTAAACACTGAAATAAACATGTAACAGGTCTTAGACACATTCAAAATCTCATAAAGCTCTTCACCAGCTAATTTTCATGTAGTGTTATGTTTTTGATTTGTGGTTATTATTTTTTCTTAAAGAAATTTAAATTGATTTACAAAAATTTGTTGGAAAGAAAGGGTTTGCGGATAAACCTGTAGCATCATCATCAGTGACATTCAGCAGTCAGTCAAACTGAATTTTGTTCTCCTCTCCTCACTGCTACATTTATTCCTCCTGCAGAACCGCATGCACGAGTCGCTCATGCTCTTCGACTCCATCTGTAACAACAAGTTCTTCATCGACACCTCCATCATCCTCTTCCTCAACAAGAAGGATCTGTTTGCTGAGAAGATCAAGAAGTCCCCACTGACGATCTGTTTTCCAGAATACACAGGTGAGTGAATCCCGTTGTCTATGTTCACTCTGAATCAGAGCACAGTGACGAACACGAATCCTTCATGCTCTCTGGTCTCTTCTCTCCCTCTCTTGTCCCCAGGTGCTAATACTTACGACGATGCTACTGCATATATTCAGGTTCAGTTTGAGAGTAAGAACCGCTCTCCCAATAAGGAGATCTACTGTCACCTGACCTGTGCCACAGACACAGGTAACATCCAGGTAGTGTTTGATGCCGTCACTGACATCATTATTGCAAACAACCTGAGAGGGTGTGGCTTATACTGAGGCCTGGCCAAGCACAGAGGTTGTCATGGAGAGTATGAGGTGTTAATAATGATAATTTTGATGATACTTAAACACATAAAATATGTAATTCTACACGTCCGAATGGACCCAAAGAGCTGCCGTCAGACACCACACTGGATTTATTGCCATGATTTCTCCCCTTTTGTCTCTTTTTTGATTTCCGTACACAACCCCAGTTTTTTGTCATATCAAAATGTGTTTTTTGAGCTGAATGTTTCATGTTTTGTTGATGAACGTGTCAACAACCGGGACAACAACGCAGTCGCAGCTCCAGAGGCCAGAAAATACATCACGAGGGACGGGCACTGTCATTTTTTAAGCACAATGTGGAATATTGTCTCATTCTTTATGTGATGTTTTTTTTTTTTTTTTTATGTACAAGTCTCGAGGCATTGACATCTGCACCACTGAATACAACCTCTGGTGCTCCATTTGAGAGCTGCTGTGTGTATGTGAGTGTGTGTGTGTGTGTGTGTGTGTGTGTGTATGTGTGTGTGAAGGTGGAGATAATGGTTGTGATGTTGGGGAGGTGCTGTACTCGTGGCTGAGGGTTGTGGTTGGAAAGAAGGAGGCTATTTTAACTTACAGGCTGGACAAAGCTCGCCGCTCCTTCGGCCCCACACATGAATGAGCAGCCTGCAGGTCTTCTCTCTTCACTCAAAACATAATGAAAGAGACCATTCTTCTGTTCGGAGTGGCTGTCTATTTCCATTGGCCGCCTATAGAATGCGGATTCGCCTATCAGCCTTTGAAATTGAATAAAGTGGTAAAAAAAAAAAAAAAAGTGTCATATTGCTGCCAACCATCTTGGAACGACAGTGGATTGGTATCACAGCTCACACTATCAACCCTTATTATTTAAGATTTTAAGAAAAGATTTTTATCATCATCGAATGATTTATGTAATTAACCCTCATGCCCGACATGCCTCCTCCTACCTCCTGATATCCCGTGCCACATATTTATTTCCTGTCATGAAAAACCGGGGCACTACGATTATCTGTCTAGGTTCAGAGGGTAGAAAGCAGCTCTCCAACGACATCTTGTTCTCTATGTGGTGCTTTACCCCTTCGATGTGAATCTGTGTAGAAATAGAAGACTGCACAAGGAGAACAATATTATTTAAGGCAGCCTGTCTTGGGAGTTGGGATTTTTTTTAAACTCTTTTCTCCCCTGATCAGTAAACAGGGAACCACTATCCCCTGTCTGTCACGTTTCTCTTCTCACAGAGGAAACTCTCCATTTTCACCCGTGCACCCAGGAATTCCTCCTCCCATGCCTGTATACTCTTCCCTTTCACATATCAGTCCCCATATCCTATCTCCATCTTCACCTTAAAAGCACCGTACTGTATATATATATATTATGATTATACCAGATTTTTTTTTTACTGTGAATGTTTTTGTGCTGCACCCCCATCCTATTCGGTAGTTTATTGGTTGCTCTCATGTGGAATGTTTGTGCTGAGCCAATCGAATGTTGTGTTTACATTAAAGCCACACTTTTCCTAACGAGTCCTGTGTCCTGAGTCTGATTGACAGAGTTTAAACACTAACGCTGACCTGCTTTACTCTGCAGGTGTAACAAGGTTATACTAGGAAATTAGGCTGAACGTTATGAGTATGGAATGCTTCATTTTAATGCTTTATTACCTGGTGAACACAGCTTTGTATTTAGTGTCAGAAACACGCATAAAAGATTGGGAACAGGTCTCGCCTGGCACTAGGGCAGCACTCGGTGAAATGTGGCGGATGGCTGGGATCAGGAGTGCTCCGTTGTGCCTCTCAATTTATTAGGTTAAAAGTTTTTCATCATCACAGACAAGGAGCTATTCATATATTGAATGACTAGGCTGGATCAGCTGTCTGACCTGCTTCTGTCAGTCTAATGGGTATGATGTTCATTACTGCTCTGTTTCACCGACAGCCGCAGAGCTCCACTCCTCAGTCCCAGTGTGTCCTCGTTTCTCAGAGCCAGCCACAGGTTAAAAGGTTCCAACTCCCTCTGACGCACAATTACACACACGCGCTTTTAATTACACATTTAGCAGAATATTCTCATATTTTACAGTTTGCATTAGATCTCCTGCCTCGTAAGCACAAGCTCTGACTCGTCAACAGCTTTAATAGGCACAGACATCAGCTGGGTGTGGGACAGCAGGCAGTTGGAAAACATGACTGAAATCTCCTGGGAAAGAAGAGTGTTTTTGTTTCCTACGTTAAAAAAAAAAAATCAAAATCCCCAGCCATTTGCCCGTGCCCTGCCCAAATCCATTTACAGGATCGTGGATTAAACCTGGATTGTGCAGAGAGCTCTTTAGGGAAATGCTTCAAAAGGTGTGTGCTGCACAACAGTCACTGTTAACAAGCAAACTGGTTCAGGAGTTACAGTCTCAGCCTCTTGATATCTTCACTTCTGAAGTCGGTACGCAGCGCCAGAACCTGCCGCACCTCCGCTGGCGTCAGCCGCCACGTCAGGGGGCCCGAGTTAGAGCCCCAGTAATCCAAGATCTCGGTAACCTGCAGCAGAAACAGGTACAAGTGAGCCAGTGTGAAGCAGATTCTTCAGTCAAGGTAGAACACTGGGTAAAGAGAATTGGTTAATTAATCACCCGCTCCAGGTTGAGGATGGTAGCCATCTGTGTGAGGCGAGCGAACTTATCCCTGATGGTCCAGGTGGTCACGGTGGTGAGGTACGCCACAAGAGACCGAAGCTCTTTATCGAACTGCAGCCCTCCGAGCTACAACAGAAGAATCAACACTGCGTAAAACAACTCAAAATGTTATTTATAGAGTGATGTTTTAATTAAGACTGAGGAGAATGAGAATATATGTTGTGGTCTTCAGTTAAAGCACACAGTTCAAAACAGGATAGGCTAGCAAGTTAAAAGGAGGCACCCTCTCCTGCAGACCTTCCTGGTCTCATTAATAAATCAGGGCTGGAGGCTTTGCATCATGTGATCCAGTGATGTGATGTGATTTGATGTGATGCACAGGGAGCCCTCTGCCACCTGGTGGCTGAGCTCAGCTCCTCACCCTGCTGAATGAGCATTTGAGGACAGTCTTCTCCATCTCTATTGCTATCAAGCTGGTCATGAGGCTGGTGAGGGTGTCGTAACTGACAGGAGAGAGAGCCGTCTGGTGAAAGAGCAAAAAAAGGGTTAAAAATAGCAAAGAAAGGAGCATATTTTCAGAAAATATAAAAAACAGTCGCTCGAACATTACAGTTACCTTGAATTCTGCCATGAGCTGCTCCAAGTTAACGATGAGCTGCTGCACCCAGGGATCATTAGCTTCATAATCATTAAACTCCTCCTGTGAGGAAGAGCAGCAGTTACAGCGACGTGTTTTATCGACCTCTAGTTTATTTGTGTACAGGATTCTGAGATCATTACCTCCTCTACGTTATGCGAGATTGCCAGGAAGCTACTGATCCACGGTTTGACCTGAGGCTTCACTGCTGTGGTGTTTAACTCAGTTAGACCCTCCTGAGAAACAAATAACAGGGAATCAAACTGTGAACTCAGTGGACAAACAGAGTCTCATTGTAACATATGTGGTTCTTCATATTCACACCAAACACTTATTAAAATGGACAGATGCGTTAATGAAATTCAACAAGACTGAACTGTGCATCTGCTAGATTGTAGATAAAAATGGATGCCATGACAGGTCAGCAAAAAGAAGCCAAATCCTCTTGACTTCCCCCTGGTGAGTAAAGGTAAAAAAACCTGCCTACTCCATGTTATTGGAGAGGCAAAACTATGTCAGACAAATTGTCTGGTTATTGGTCAAGTGTGTGTATCTGCAGGACGACACATCGTCTCCACACAAACACTACCACTCCACACTAACAATCAGAATCAGCATAAGATGGCGGCACCTGCATCCTGGGTATTCGAGCTTTGAGGAAGTGGAAAAGGTGTTTGAATGAAATACAAAAAAGTGTTTTCCCCATTCTGCAGCACCTACTGTGTAACACTGAAGTGTGCACGTGTGTGTGTGTGTGTGTGTGTGTGTGTGTGTGTGTGCATGTGCGTCTAACCTGTAACAGATCCTTGAACTTTGTTGATGTGTTGACGAGGTCGGACAAACAGCTTTCAATCTTGGCTTGTTCTCCAGAGAAGCCACCCTGACTGAATAACTTGGAACAGTCGTTCTGCAGAAGAGAACAGAATTTGTAAAAAAATGTATATTTTTGAGCAATGAGCCAAACTATAAACAATGTGATGAATATCAAAAAGGCGGAGTGTTGGTAAAGATTTGTATCTTACCTCCAGATTCCTCTTTAAAGTCGTGATATTCTCACTACACACCTCAACATTATTCAGAGTCACCTGAGATAGAAAGCAACGAAGTTTGGATTAGTTCTTACAACCAGTTTGGTTCATTTAAAAGCTTTGAGAAAACTTGTGTTACTCTTCACTCCCATAGTTTATTCCAGTAATTAGCAGTTCTCTTTTTTAACAGTGTCGGATATTTTACAGCAGCACAGAACTGGTGGGGACACTGAGGCCGACACAACTGACCTGAAGTAATGTAGAAGTCCTATTTCCACTGGTAATAAAGAGTTTTATCTCTTGAATATTTATGACTGCTGTCCTAGAAGCACCACACTCAGAATTAATAACGGTAACTCTTTGTTTTATGGGTCACATATTTAACAACTTGAATAAAATGAGTAGGCACTTAACAGCCACTAAGGCTGTATCCATTTCCTTTATAATCACAATCCAATAGTTAAGGAATTTGCATGATATTATCAAGTAATTTACGGATAAATATCAGCCATGGGGAAACTGTTTTCTGGCATTAACAAAACGATTCATTTTGTAAGAAAGACAAATTGAGATTATTTTCTAATTTCTTTAAAAAAACTACAGAAAAACTTCGAGGAAATTTCCACATTTTTGCTTCAAAGTTAAAACTGGTACATGGCCATAAACCGGATTGTGTCTTTGTTTCATTTGACTTTTCACAAATGGGTTAAAAGGTTTTTGAAGTAGTGTTTCCTTCAGTGGAGAGCCATATTTAAAAAATTTAAGAACTTCTTACATTACTCAAATCAGAGATGGTTATTCATGCATTTTACTCCTCACTTAAATTGCAGCGGCTCTCTTTAAGGACAACCTGCGCAAAAGCCTAAAGATGAATAAGTCCAACACAGCACATAGTCACACACTTTTATACATCATCAGTTTTCTCTCTCAAAGAGAAAACTCAGTTTATAGACACAGGTAACAAGTGATTCCTGCTCTTGGAAACATTTTGGCATTTAAGTGGCAGATTTCCCTTTTTAAGATACACACATAGTATTGTACAAGAGGACTACTCGTGACCCAGGGATTCCAAAAACCTGACACTTAAGTAGTATATGTTGTTTATATAGGAAGTAATATACATATGTTTTGCTTGCTTCAAAGTTCTCAGTACTGAAATGCTGCAGCAAAACCCAGTACAACAAATATTAGGTCTAAAGACCAGAGACATGTTACAATATGTTTTATAGCTTTTCCACTGTATCAAAATCATCACTGTGTTGTGTTGAGTAAATGAGTTAATCCATAAAATGTAGGTTTTGGTGTCATTAAAGACAAATTTTGTTTTACCCTAGACAAACTAACTTTCAAAACAATACTGGGTTCACAAGCATGTGTATATGTGAATGTGACATTTCATGCATCTTACCAGAAACGCAGCCTTAGCGTGTTCAGCGCTCTCAATGCCCATTGTGTTGAACTTGCCCTGTTGCAAGCTGCTCTGCATCAGACTGACCGCGCTGCTGACGCCGCGCTGGATGTCCTGAAGCGTCGTTGCAGGGAAGCCCTGTCTCAGCTTATTGTACAACACCTCCCTGACAGGTGAAGAGACGCGGACAGGGGGAGAATATATGAGCAACCGTTAACATGGAAAAAAAAAAATCAGTCCAATACAACATGTTGTTAATATATTTCTCTTATAATAACACTTCCTACAGTTTTTATTTTGAGTCTTCTCATACACAGCATCATATGACAAAAACATGTAGGTGCTGGAGCCATGTTGTCATATGCGTAAGCTCTATTATAACTGATTTGAATGAGGTCCCTTAGGCTGCGACGGTGTGTAACTGTAGTACCTCTGTGCAGTTTATTTAATCTTTAAATCATTAAATAACAAAGTTGTCCATTTTGTTAGTTAATATCTATGTAATATAGAGATAAAACACTATAATTGTTATAATAATTATCTGTATTAATAGTGAACTATTTGACCCAGCCAAACGTCAGCACTAGAAGCGATTTCCACAGTGAAAGAGTGGTGAGCACCTGAAGTCCGACTCCAGCGCGGAGTTAGCGTGGTTGATCATGGCACACAGGCAGTCGATGCTGGAGCTGGACAAAGCCCTGCTGATGCACTTCTTCACAATGTAGAAACAGTCGTCCACCATACTGGAGGTCAGCTGTCCCTTTTCATACGTATCCATAGCAACAGCCTGAGGAGAAATAAAAAAAAATATTAGAACAGTTTAATACATTCTGATAAGTCACATCTACTCTATTATTACTTGGGAAACTATATATTTATTATGAAAACAATTTTCATGTTATCTACATTTGTGATCTATATTATATATTATATATCTATATATTTTTCAAAGAATCACATGGTTATTTCATTCAAACTTGGTAATTATCAATAAATCACAACTCTCCATCAGAGGCACAGGTGTGTTTTGGTAGTAGATGTACAATCAAATATATAAACATTGAACTATACAAATGACGGAGTAGTTTACCTTGTTTACAGACTCCCTCATGTAATATTCTTCCATTGGAACATAGAAGCAGATCAGCTCCTGCATTGTTGTACTCAGCAGGCAGTGTTTCAACAGCTTCTCCACATTCTGCTGATGTTCTGTTCAAAAATATGAGAAAACAATATAACAATGGAGTCCAGTCATGTGATCTCAGCCTTATGGACTCATCTTTGTTTCAAAAATCACATGCAAGTATAAATCTACCCTGTGTGATGCTCCGAGCGTCTCCAACTTCGAAGTCGGCCATCATGCGGCGTCGTAAAAAGCGCAGGTAGAGCTCTGACCGTGCGTTCATCAGGGTTACCTCTGCCAGCACAGGGTCCAGCTCCCTGTTCATGTGAGACAGAGGAATGAACCAAAACCACACAGAGACAAACATCGAGGGGAATAGAGAATGTTGCTGAAACACTCAAATACCTGGGCTCAATTGTCTCCCCTGGCATGCCCTTCATCATGTTGCTCTGCACAATCTGGAACTACAGGAGGGATTCAAGGTCACAGTTAGTACAGGTATGCAGTTAAAAAAACAATCAGGCTCAGGACCCCCTTTTCTGCATGTTAGCAGTTTTACCATTAAAAGGTGCTTTTTGAAAGATTCTAGTGAACTTGGATATCTTAAAGCAGATTCATAATCATTCACCAGACATCTTTCGTAGTCTGTAGAGCTACACATTCCACAGTAAGGTGTATAAAGAGAGGAGCGGGGGGGGGGGGGGGGGGGTACCCAAAGTGGTATTCAAGTAAACTTAAACTGCATTTAAAGAATAAAGTTTGAAGGATGAGAATAAACAGGATCTTTTAACCGGATAATGGTAGATTGACCTGAATTGGAGGAGCAGATGTCATTCTAACCTTGTTGTGGTATCCTCTCTGCTGGATGAACTTGTCGACTATTTTCTGAGCCTGTTGGTCACATTCCTGCTGGAGGTGAGTGATGAGTGTGTACAAATGCCCTGGACCATAATACGTCTCCACTATAGGCTGATGAGTCTCAATGACACGAGCAATGCCTGTAAACACACACCAGTGCATTAGTCGAGATTGCCCCAGGCAATTAAATGAAAAGAATATACAGAGAAACACAGTTAGTATCAGGTCTGTTTTCTCACCTTCCAACAGCAGCGTCAGTGTGTCTGCAAAGACCAGCAGTGCTCTCTTTTCACCCAGGTCTCCTCCTGTAGCGAGAAGCAGGTTTTCCTCGGCTTTGGAGGCTAGCTGTGTGAAGGAGTGTGAAAAACACAGACAGAATCAAATGGGTATCAAGTGGGTATCAAAACCATGCCCTGTAACATATCTGTGACTATAGCTGAATAAAAGACAAAGATGATTAAGTAACCTAAACATGAATTTTTCCTAATTTCGTTACGAACAGAAACGTGTATTTACAGGATCAGAACAAGCTAAGCATTTAGCTGACACTAAAATATGAGTGTAACATTGCGATTAACTGAAATTACAAGTTTGAATTTACAAGCAACAAACAGGAAAGAGTATGTATGTTTTATGAATAATAACAAAGTCTTAGAGAGCATGTATCGCAACCAAAGCTTCCATTGATCATCAAAATACACATAAACAACCAGGGATCACAGATGTCTGGCATTCAATAAGTGAATTGTGATGAAAAGCGTAAAACGTATATTGCCCTGTTTTGGTGTTAGGAAATCAATGAAAGCATAATGGATCACCAACTAAAACTAAACAATATTCCCATGGCCCCAATTTTCAATATTGTGGACTGGATTTAAAAACCATACAGAACTGGAAAATAAAAAACCTCACGAGAGGTAGTGGGAGAATAAAATCAGACAAGAGACTCTGTAATCACTAGATTTACTCTTTGAGGAATTACAACCAGCAACCGTCTAACCACAAACCTTTCCCACACGTGAGCATGTCTTGTGGAGTTCGCTACTGACCTGACTGCAGAGATATTGACCGAAGCGGGCGAGGCCCTGCTGGTGGAGGCCCAACAGAGGGAAGATCTTGAAAAACCTTTCCACCTGTGCAAGATCAACTGCTGCTACAGCTTCATCCAGCTTCTGAGCAACTATGACCTTCAGCTTCTGCTCGGCCTCCTGCAGCATGACCAAGCTGGCGTCCACAACACTGCCTGTGGAGACATGAGGCTGTCAAGTGATGGAAAAACATATACAGGAATATATTCGACACAGTACAGTAACAAACCATGCACTGAAAATCATTTTTATTTTAATTAGATCTTTGATAGCTTGCAGGAGTCAATAACCGTTTAAAAAGCACTACAGTTTTTCTATTATTATTATGTATAAATTAAAAGTCGATTTTAGAAACATCTTTAGCGCAGCATAAGACTGTATACTGAGCAAGTTTGACAGAAAGGTAGGGGCTTCATACCTTCTTCTCCCTGCCTGCTCAGCTCTATAACTGACTGGTCCAGAGAGAGGTAGCGGTGGATGTGGGCAGCCGCTTGCTCAAAATCTTCGTTACGCAGAGCCGTCTGCACGCCGTCTGTGCAGAACTTCAGGTCGAGGATATCATCAGCACGCTGGATGACATTGTACAGCCGAGTCTAAAGAAAATAAGACATGCTCATTAATGCAGCTCAATGCAACAGTGCTGTAATAACTTGTATGTTGTCATCACTTAGTCCACACAGCCAAGAAACCTATCTTCTTTGAATATCAAATGTAAGCAAACCTCATGAGTGTGTATTTTTACCTTTGCCAGGTCAAGCTGTCGGACTTTGCGGCTCACGTTTTCAGCCAGGCTGCAGGTAAATGTGATCATGCCTGACAGTTGACTGGCGTCTCCTCCGATCAACTGTAGGTTGGGCCTGACATGATAACAAACCACATTTTACACACAACAGATCATTTTTATAAAGCTGATAGATGTTGAAGCTGAAATCAAAGATAATTATGATTTTATGTAGCAACTCTCTAATCTGTACAAACTGTACCCCATCCTCTGCAGTGCCAGCATCTTGGTGTGAATGGACCCCTCTTGACCCACTAGTCTGTCCAGCTCAGCCTCCACCTCTGTCTGTGGTGATCAGAACACAAAACATGTCACAAGTCCCATTAGTTAAGTCTCAAAGAAGATATTGACTATTGATCAATTAAGATCTGAAAGATCTACGCTTTACAGATTAGTTTGGCTGTAAAATAATTTTTTTAATCAACGTAAGGATGCTTTTTATTCAACATTAATTATTCAAAATTCGTATCAGTAAAAGCAGAAAAGTGTCACATTTTATAAACTGGAACAATTAATGTATTCACAACTATTTATTTCAACTACTCTCCCTGAATAAAGTAACTTTTGGGTAGTTTAATATTGAACGTCTTCAATGTCTTAAGTAAAATATTTCAGTGTTCATTGTGCACTTCTTGAAAACTGCTTACCCTTTTTTATATTTATTTTGTGTACTTATTTAATATTTTTAAGTATTTATTTGCACCTTAAATGTTCATACTTTGTGTATTTACTTGTAAAAATACTCTTACATGTTCCAAATACATAAACATTTAATGAATAGCTTTGTGCTGCTCTGTCAATTTGCCTGTTTTTCTAGTAAAAGCTGACTCTGTGTAGAGCACACCTTTGCAAATGTCATTACACATACATCTATCCAAGTCTCATATTTTATAAAATGTTGTGCTTTGAATGTAAATTCCTGAATGTGAATATACAGCTGAAACTGTCAGATAAATACAATGGATTCAAAGGTACAACGTATTCCCCTGAAGTGTAGTGAAGTATTAAGTAAATCAGTACTTGTGTTTGGTAGTGAGGTGTTTCTTTTTGTTGTCATCTTCATAACAGGAGAGCATCATTTAATCATTTAAAGATAAATAAAGAGTCAAAATATGATCCACATCCTGGAACCTCTTCAGGGTGTTTGACAGGTGTTGTGGGGTATTTTGTACCCAGATTATTTGGTGTCACCCCTGTCTTCCGCATTGAGTACAAAACAGTAAGTAGACTCTAACCCTGACCTGCAGGGACTTGATTGTTTCTTTTGGTTTATATATTATTTGTTAAAGTTGTGTCTCTGGTGTTTTGAACCAGCAGCTTCCCGGATGTTTACGTGGAGTGGTGACACGGTGACCGTGTGTACACGTCACCTCACCACCGCTAACAGGTCGTTTGATACGAACCTCCTCCACGCAGAGCTGCTGGTAAACTCCCTCCAGGTCCTCCAGCTCCGTCAGCCCACAGATGGTGTCCATGCTGATGGAGGACACCGGGCCGGAGTCACATCTTTTAGCCGCTAAGGTTCCACTGTCCGCCATCTTCCCTCCACAGCAACACAGAGCCACAGGGAGGCGGTCCCTGAATTTGATCTGTCAGGCAGCGTATAAAGACGAGTCACAGAGAAGGAGACGCTGCTTCTTCTCGCCAAATGTCGGTGAACGCGTCTCCAGGCACTAACTTAATATTTTCTTTAAGCATCGATACCATGAATTCAGATATCACCACTAGAGACAAGCTGTGGCGGCACAGCAGCTACCTGACAAGACAAGCTCTGGGTTAAACGACAAGCTGTACACGCATGCGCTGTATCATTTCCGTTTACACATTTTCAAGTCTGCTTTGAAATAGTGTCCGATAATATTATGCTAACATGAGGCTTTGGTCTCATGGACAAAGAAAGATGAACGTGAGCTGACTTCCTGATTGGTCACTTTATGGTTTTTTCCCTCCTCCTCATTAGAACATAGACAATATTTAGTCAACGCACATTGATAAAGTTATGTTCACCGCAGTTGTAACCAGTTTCCGTAGTGTAGTGGTTATCACGTTCGCCTCACACGCGAAAGGTCCCCGGTTCGAGACCGGGCGGAAACAACGTTTAGTTTTTTTTTTGCATCACACCCGGCTGAGTTGTCTCCAATAGTTAAACCATAACATGATTTGTAGTTTTTCTCTGTTAATGAGCTGGTGTTACTCCAATACTACTCCCATGTTGACAAACACTCAAAACAATTCATTGAATTCTTACACAGTCACTGCAGGAACAACATTGTGTGTCACACCCTCACTAACACGTTGAGGGTTACAGGCCAATGTGATTTGTTGTTTTTGTACATACATTTCATATTTGTCTATAAATGCAGATGCGAATATATAAGGTTTGTTAGCCGTTGAAAGTCAGTTTCCGTAGTGTAGTGGTTATCACGTTCGCCTAACACGCGAAAGGTCCCCGGTTCGAGACCGGGCGGAAACATTCTTTATGTTTCAACATGAACTGTGAGTTACATTTTGTGAATAAACAACTTTACACATGTTAGACAAGTTGGACACGAGGAAGCCGCCACACAGTCTTGTCTCTCCCTCTCACACACAGCGACTGATTGTGTATGGAGGACCATACATGACATAAGTAAAAATAAATAAATAAATAATTGTATAAATAAATACAGAAATAAATAAATAAATGAATAAATAAAAATGGAATTAAATAAATAAATACAGAAATAAATAAATAAATTTGTTAATACCAATAGAATTGTCAAAATAAATGTCTTAAATATATTTGCACATTTATTTATTCCCTGATACATTTCCTTTTCATTTGCAGCGTCCTTATGCTAATGAGAAAGGCGGGCCTATCCGCAGTCTCATGCAGGATTGGTCACAAGAGTGTAATGATCCAGCCCTACGTCTGCCTCTCAATGCTGACTGGTGTCCAGTAGCTGTTTGCAGCGTTGAGCCAGTTCACACTTAAAATGAACTAGTTCAAGTTCAGAGGGTTAGTTAAGGTTATTTTTTATTGGGATGATTTAGCTGTCAGTAGTCCTGACTGTGAGCGTCACGTCTCGTGTTGTACTGAGCACAATGAGCGAGCCGAGAGGAGGAGGAGGAAACAGAAACTCCAGCTCGTTACAAACCACCTGCAGCTTCTGCTGTGATCATGAAGCCGCTGATCTCTGAGCAGATGTGACCAGAGAACTAAAAAAGCAGACCTGAATGCTGCCTCTGCTCTGTGGAGGTATCACCAGTGGCGTTTGAGCCATGTGAGGATTGCACTGCAACTTCTTCATGCAAATGAGGCAGCGAGCACTATCAATCTGTCCAGACGCTCATAGTGCCTCCAGATCAGACTATCCAGTTTGTGCCAGGTACATCTTACAGGACGGTTATCACCATCATTAAATGTTCTCCGTGTGCAGCCGGGTCTGCTGGATCTCACTGTGCAGCCATGCCAGTAACAGCAGAACTAATGTCAGATTCATTCATAGTCTCATGGATGTCAGAGTCACAGTCCTCCAGAGCCGATTCCACTAAAAATAGAGGAAATGAAGTTAGAAGGCCTTCAGATTCATAAAATCGTACAATCTGACATTGACAGATTGTGTTTTGTTTGACCAACAATCCAAAATCTAATAATAATCATATAAACAGACACAAACATCAAAACCACAAACTTGAGAAGCAGGAGAAAATATTGACATGACTATAATAGTTAAAAAATGTGCCAGAACATAAAATTAATATATAAGCTATAATCAGTGTATAAGCGAGAGGTTTCCACTTTGCTCTCTTTTATGCAGATATGGAGGACGAGTTCAGGTTCAATGTGGATGCTGAAAATATAAGAAAGTGTTAAAAAATACTTACAGATACATGTACTTCACTGATCTCATCGCACTCAATTAAACTACAACAAACTGAATTTAAGATAAAAACTCCATCACCTAATATCTGCAGCGGGATCTGACCCAACACATCTGTAAACTAACCCACAGAGGACGTGTTGAACTGTACCAGAGAAGAGCTGCTCCCTGTCCCTGTGCGCCCCCTGGTGACCGCTCGTCCTCTGAACTTCCTGGCGACCTGTCTGGGATGATTGAGCCGCAGGTATCTTAGCGTGATGGTTTTGATGCCCTGCTGTTTGGTTCTTGATTTCAAGGTTTAAAGAAGCACCAGGTCTGCGGCACGTAGCTCCGGCGGTCTCCGCCGGGTTGTCCACACAGCTCCGGTCCATTTACTGGGCTCTGTGTTTTCCATTGAACAAGTTTAATTGTGTTCATCAACTGTAAGAGCGGCATCACTAGTGTTAGCTGTGATGCTAAGCTTAGCTATGCTATACTTGTTGTGGCACGTCATATCCGGGCAGCCCTTGTTTTTGTTTGGCCGTGTAGACTATAGATATATATATATAAAGGCCTTTATATATATCTCTGGTGTAGACGCTGAGGAGCATTGCTGCTCCCTGCAGGATGAAATGTAACTAACACGGTTCATATTTTCATACATAGCTCTCAAACATTAATAAGACCAACAGTCAGGCCAATAATAAATGTAAACATGTGAACTAACTTACCTGTTATCACTTGGCTAATAAACATAGGCCAATATAGTTATATATAATATGCAAAAAAATATTGAATTTACAAAAGACACATGCAGGAGGAATGGATTGATGTTAAACATTGAACATGTATGTTTATTTCTTAATTCAAGCTCTCTATATATATTTTTTAACTCATTATTTTGGTATTCTATGGTTTAACCATATAACGTCAAGCCTCATTTACAAATTCTGTTTTAATTCATGTTGATTTACATCGGCAGATATATGGGTAGATATTAATGGGTAGAATTTATTTTACTTTCGCAACTAACAATCAATCTGGCTCTAATGCTGAGGGTGCCTGTAGGTGAAGATTAGCATTGTCCTTGACAAGTCTAGAACAACACTGGGCAAGAACATCTGATCTACAAAGTTTGGGATATTTTAAAAATGTAATAATGATTTGATCAATACTCCTTTTCAAATACAGGTATAGAAAATACATTTTTTACAAAAGTACACAACAAAGGTCTGACCAAAGGCACTAAATGAAGACAATTGTATTTATTTAAGGAAATGTTTGTCAGGCAGATGAACAGTAAAGTTACCCAACTTAAACACATTGTGCTCAAAAAGCCAAATTATCAATTAAAACAACAGTTAAAGCGAAACAAGATAAATATAACAGCTTTTAACAGAAATTCACACGCTGAAAATACAAACATTGAACAGAATGAACTGAGGGAAACCTTCTCCACATCAAAACATAAATAAATACAAAATGTCTTCCTTACACAGACAAATGTAAAGTCAATTTTTGCAGTGAGCTGGCTGGTACAAGCATTGCACTGCATATTAAATAGGTGGCATTTTATCAGTTTTCAGTGCAAAAAACACAACGAATACAACTGTCAACAAGATGGTGAATAGTCAGTTGGAATGTATTTTAAAAGTGGTGGATTGTGGATCATCCTGCAGGCAAATGTATTAAAAACACTAAATGTAAACTTGATTCAGGGTTTTTGGAAAGCACTGTTAAGAAAGCGTGAGGTAAGCGTGCATCTGTCTTTAATATTATTTAGGATATTCAGCAGAACTGAGATGCAGTGAGCGACTATAACAACCGCAAACCAACACTTCCTGCCTCGTTAATTAAACACGTTGGTGAGGCACGCGTTTCTACTCTCACGCACGTCAAATCCAGTGGTTCTACTCAATGAAAAGCTCAGCAATGATTCAGGGTGACTGTAGCAAAACAGGGTGGGGTGGTGCCCCCCAAGTCTGGATTTATACATCTGTAATAACTTTAAATGCATAGACTGATGAAACTCAATCTTGTAAAAACAAAGGAACATGTAAACACATGTAAACAAAATTTTGAAACATTTTAACTCTGGCTTTGTATTAAAACTTTGACAGTTGAACAATGAAAGGTCGCTTTTTAGGACAAACCTGTTTCTGCTTATGTAAATGTTCAACCTGTTACTCCAGCTATAATCTGTCCTATGTGTAAAGCCAGCAGGCGGCTGGTAGTTTCCTCCTTCAGTCACTTTCAGCGGTTAAATAGATGACCACTGGTGGCAAGTCTTTACAGCAGAAAACAGGTACTAAAATTCCTATAAATCCATCTGAGCCAATTCACCTCTGTCTTTACGTATGTTGTGTGTTTGTGCCAAACAGTCAGTATGGACCCTAAAATCACTACAAATGTGGAATCTGTGTTTCACTATCAACCTCCTTGAAGCTGCTTGAAGTAATTTATTCATAATTGCTGAAAATACTGAGAAGAGGCTGGTGTGGTTTGAGGGGTTTAAATGTTTTTGATACCATGAAAAGTATCCAGCTCACCACAGCTGGTACATCTGAAAAGCAGGAAACTACAACTGCATACTTCCTCTGAGGGCAGATACGGTTTAAGTGATACTCTAAAGTTTCATTTAAAATTACGAATCACTATAAGAAAGGGGGGTTTTGAGGGGCAATGCTACAAATCAGACATTTTATTATTCCTTTCTCTACATAGCTTATTGTAATCCCTGGTATTTTATGTGTGTCACGGCAGTTTATAACATAAAAACCTACAAGCCCTACTTGCAATGTTTTCAACAATTTGAATCTCTGCTTATTATTACACTTTCTTTAAAAACTGACGCAGCTCCTGTATTCTTATTATGAAGTATCCACAGGCTGATCTCCACTGGTTTGTGATTTGTATTCTGACAGTGATCCTTCTGCAGCCGGCGAAGGATTTTGTTATTCAAATCACCCTCATGCTTTGTTATTCACATTCACGCCTGTGGTAAACACAATGTGCTTTTGGAAATTAAATAATATTAGATTATGTTCAGTAGAGATTCAAATGTTGGAATGTAAATTACAGTTAAATTTGAACCTCACAGTGTCTGAATGAACACCTTGTACAGACTGTGCTGGACACAAATATTTTGTCAGTGGTTATTTACAAACTCTTGTGATTCTCACAGATTTATCATGACCCAGATTTTTTGCAAAATAATTTTAGAAGCCAGAATGGGTTTATGCTTGTGCACCGGGTCTAGCAGTTTTTCTTCCATAGATACCGAAACCTCCAACTCCTCACCTGCTGGTTCGATAGGAGAAAAATGACAAAAACATTCTGGCATATCTTAAGGATAAGGTACTTTTTTTGCGTTCTACATTCATGTACCCATGCAAACTGTTTGGGTCTTGTTTGGGAGGAAGTTTGTAGTCACGACTCCACGAGTTCGTTAAATTGTCTCATAAAGCGAAAGAATATCTGATAATTGTGGATCATGTCAACTTTTTTGGCATGGTAGACTTTGGCAGCCTTAACTCAATACAGAGCTTTCTTTTAAGAATCTGAATAATGGAGCTGTGAATGACAATTTAGTGTAAAAGCAAATAGCAACTGTGAGGAAACAAACTTCTGCGACACATTTATATTCTCTCAATCAAAATATTCGGATCAAAATGTGATACACAAAGTAGTCGTGTGTAATGTAATCTGCCAAAGCAGCAGAATTAAAGGAGCGACATTCAGAGCCCAGTTTAGTCAGACATGTAGTAGATGCACTGGTTGTATAAATATAATTAGTTCTTGTTTCTCTGCAGAGCCTCACACAAGTTGTGGTTGGGATCCGGCTCCTCACTCATGATCTCAACGCACTCCCATTCTCCGCTACAGCTGGACCGCTTCACGGCCTCCACCACCGTCTGCACATACAGACCATCCTCAAATGTTGGTGCCATGACCACTGGTCCTTGTGCCCATGACCTGCGCTCCTCGTGAGCCTGAAAAGACTCTCTAAGCGCCTTCACCATGGAGCTCAGCCCCCGCAGGTGAGGCAGGGGCATCTCCTTCAACTCCGGCCCCACCCATCCGCTGTCGCCTAGCAACAGCTCCTCACCGTTACTCCCGTTGCGTTGACCATACAGTTCCGTGCCTCTGGCAACCAACCTCCCAGTTGATCCAACCACCATAACCTCGTGCACGAATGACCCCGGCATGTTGAAGTTCAGGGTCACAGTGCAGCACACACCACCAGAGCAAGAGCCAGTTCCACCCATCAACATTTGGAAGAAGCAGAAATCGTCACTGGTGACGCGGCGGATGCCTCGGATCAAACCATTCTGTTGAACAAAAGTCCGCAGTAAGCCGTGCACGCGCTGGGCTCGGGCCCCAGTCAGGTAACTTAAAAGGTCGATGATGGCAGAGCCGACAGTGTGCAGACCACCTCCGCCCATCAGCTCCTCGCAGGTCCAGCCGTACGACTGGTCCAGGAGGCTCGGGCCGTAGACCCGAACATCGCACACCTGCATTTCACCCACATACCCCTCCACCAGCAACTGACGCATTGCAACAAAGGCTGGCAGGAAGCGCAGGGTATTACCCATAATGCTGAGCAGCTGGGGATAGTATCTGGCGGCAGTCACCATCTTGAATGAATCCACAGCAGTCGCAGCTTTCTCACACACAACATTCTTTCCTATACCTGCAGAGAGAGAGAGATAAATGGATAGTTGAGGTACATTTCATGAATGGTATCTAAGGTAAAGACAATAAACATACAAAACATTATAAATTCAAAGACATAGTCTTACCACTTAAACAACTTTCATAATGTTTAAGAGTTTAACAATTCATTTTCTTCTTTCAAAAAATGTGCACATGCTGCCGGTAAAGGAGGTGAGTTTCGTTTGAACTCACTCTGATTCTAAATTTGTCTTTAGTTACTATGTTCACACTAAATTTTAGACAATTTCAATACGAATTGATTAAATGGCTCTCTGAACAACAAAATGTAGGTTTAATTGCACCGGGCCGTATTTGGAACTACATTTGTTTTAGCTAGATATACAAGTATACTAAATATCATTTGAAGTTGCTGTGTGTATTTGATGCCTCAGTGCTTGGCCACACAAAGGAGCTGATGGCTTCCCATGGACCAGTTCCTACGTTTTTTTTATGGACAAACAAAAAGTCAGCTTTCACATGTGTAAAGCAGAGGGTGTTAGCGGAGTGGGTGTGGACATTTTTTATCTTTGGAGATCGGCAGCCTTCACTACCCCTTCGAATCAGTGTTGTGGATAAATCCTTCGGCGGGACAAACTCAGGAAGTTGCAACTAAAACAGGAAGTTGAGGTCAACACTCAGGAATTCCATCAGATACAGTAAGTTAACTTTAAACATCTACTCTCCTCTGATACAGTGGGTGATTATTGCATCAGTTTTACGAGTGGTTAATTGATTGAAAAATTGAAGCTCCCCCCCCCCCTCCAATGACAACATTTTTTGTAGGTTACAGCTGTGATCTCTATTAGTTAATATCTCAAGCATAAACCCTGAGAAATATATTACAGGAGAAGATGGTTCAATTCCAGTAGAAACATGTCTAAGTGAGTAATGTCATCATAGTCAAAAAATTAAAATCTGTTCCACAGTTGACCTGCCACGCCCAGTCAGGTCGTATTTGAAGTTTGTGTTACTCAGATGCTCATACAATGTAAGAGGAAAATGTTATGTTTTTGTTAACCCAATAAATTAATTCAGCTGTTTATCGAATAATATCAACCGCTATTCAGTGTTGTATGTTTTAAGGTTTGTAATAGACTGCAAGTATATAAGCTCAGTACATATGTTAATTGTAAACTTATGTGTAAAAGGTTGTATGACAGTTCTGTAAAAGAGAATGCTCATCCACAAGCTCTCACCCAGTGCTTTGACAGCAATCTGCCTCGTCATTGAGGGAGGAATATAGATGCAAACGAGGTCGACATCCTGGTGCAGCAGGACGTCATCAGATCGGCTAGTGTGAAATGGTATTCCAAGCTCTTTGGCCAAGCAGCCTGCCTCCTCTTCGCTGCGGCCCCAGAGCGCATGAACCTCAAAGCCCTCAGCTTTCAACAGTGGGACCAGCACCCGGGCTGTGCTCCCTGTGCCAAACACACCCACTCCTGGCAACATGGCAGCGCCATTCACTGTGACCTCAGCTGAGAACCATAGTCAGACTCTCCAACATCCTAGGGGCCCGGGATCCACTTGTCTGTCACCGTTGTGACCGTTACTGTAAATTCTGGGTGAATTTATCTGTTAAAAAATGAGCAGAGTATTAAAGCTGTGTGACACCTACAAAATTGCTAGTTCATACATAACAATAAACAATTTCTGGGTTAAAATTACTGTTGCTTTAAGACATTAAAACACAAACAACAAACGTTGCTCTCTTTATAGTTATGTGGAAAAGGACAGTACAAGACTCATATAATAACTAAAACAACAGATAGTAACTTCCCTCATGGCACAATATCCATGTTATTGGTTTGATTTATCTCCCAGCTCTAGTGACTATACAAACAAACAGGACAAACATGTCTGATGGAGGCTCAGTCCAGTTTTTCTTATCTCCAGTCTCTGACAGCCCCTTACATTGTGTCCTGCTACATAGTCAGCATACCATTCCTCAGATATCTCACACCCACCAAAAGTAAACGTCATCTCTATCTCTGCAGCACTTGTCATTTATGTCTGTGTGACCTTATCCACGTTAAGGATACGTCATTCAGTGAACTAAACAGAACATAACAGGGTTCATTCTGCTACTTGTTCACACACTCTAATAGGAAATACTGTGCAGCTCAGTTGACCTGTGGCCCTAACTCCTCCTCCTTTACCTTCAGTGATTTCCTGCTCTGACTCTTTAGAACCTGTAAGTCCTGTGTGGATTTGAGTCATAGCACCTGTCCACAGATTTAGAGCTGCAACAATCAGCTGATTAACTGATTAGTAAACATTGCCAACTTCATGGAGGACAAAATTACACCTGGTGTTTTTTTACATTGGGAATATTTATGTTCAGAGGCGTGACGGTGGTTGAAAGCTGCATCGAGCTGGAGGACGAGCAGGTTTATTACTTAACTGACGAATAATGTGGAGGAGCAGATAATTAATAATTATGTTATGAACGTGTATTCGTGGGAGAAGAGTTGATGTTAAGCTGGCTCGGTGCCTCACTTGTGTGTTGTGCAACTGAGTGTGTTTGAGTATGTGTGTGTGTGTGTGTGTGGGTGTACCTGTGCACCTGCATTACCATTGTAACCAGAGCTCAAACAAACATACGTTTACAAGGCTGACAGCAGTTGAACAACCCCCTCCTCTCTCTGTCAGACACACACACACACAGACACACGCCAGTGAAAACCTAGCTGTGCTATTGGTCAGATAACAAAGCCACGCCACACTGGTTTCGCTGTGTGGATCGATAATAGCTGGATATTAGCGATAGTTACTGTGATATCACAAACACACAGAAAGCGGCCAATACGTTCTATCTAACAGTCGCACACTGGTAATGTGCTCCGGAGGTAACCACGGCTCCCACTCCCAAGCTAGCCCCACTCAGCTGCTCCACACTGGGCTTATTGATAACGTTAGCTAGCACGTTCAGCTAGCCGGCTAGCGAGCCGCAAAGCCAGTCAAAACAAACTAGCAACAAACACTCGCACTTCGATGTGGTTAGTATCCAGAGTCCGTGTGTGTGTAGACGGGACAGAAACACAGTGAGGTGTTATCTACCTTCAGTAACCAGCAGCAGCAGCAGAGGCTCCGGTGGAGGAACTGGGAGCTGAGTCGGGCGCTGCCCAGTTGCTAATGGTAACTTCAGGACGACAGGCAGCAGTGAGGAGGGGGGGGCGGAGATAGTGCACAGGCTGGAGATGGGTCACCGGCGGAGAACACACACACACATGCCGCCACGCCACAGTGAAGAATGTGGACTAGTGATACGTGTTGCTTTATTTCTGAAACAGGTCAAAATCCATTTGATAACCACGGAGGCCGTTTCATATGTGACGTTTTTAATTGAAAGGTATAGAGAGAAGTTAAAAGACAAAACTGCCATACAGAATGAAAAGCTGGAGACAGAACGATTACAGATGTACACAAATTACCACATAGAGACATACAATGACAACAGACACAAAAAAGAATATGATGATGCAGTAAATGATCACATACAGAAATTAAATTACCACACGGACACACAAAAGGACCATATTGACATAGAATGGCCAAAAAGACCCTTCAAGTGACCATAGAGTGAGACACAAAATGATCAAACTGGGACTCTGAAAACGACTACATAGAGACACAAAACGACTGAGGTACACAAAGTGACCACAAAGAGAGTCAGATAGATTACTTAGAGTTCAGGGCTATGAAGCATGTACTGTGTTGGTTATACACAAAAACAACGCAACATATGTCATCGTTTTGTTTTCTCAATCAATTCATGACTGAAGGTGTGCCCATGGAACAGGAACAGTTGATCATCCATTAGCTGCTGGGCGTTTCCCAGTGAGTTAGTGAGCTGGCCTAGCATGTTTTGATATGCAGTCTATGGACAGCTTTGCTATTGTTGACAGATACATCGTATATTAGGGACATTATTATACACACATTTATTTAATTTATCAAAAGGTTTCAACATGACCATAATCTACAATGACAGTGGCTCTCACACACGACTCAGAGACCCTGTGAAATGACATTAATATTAAGTTATTATTATTTTATTACCAATATCGTGTTCATCCATTCTGTTGCAAAAATAGCTCCAACCAGATACAGAGATGTTGATAAGTGGATTATATATAGATTTGTCTGACAGGTGGAACAATGGTTTTATGGGAATCATAGAAAAAAACGTCAGTTACACAAAATAGAGCCCCTATGAGGCCATCACGTGGCTGAGGAAGGTTATTACCACAACATGCTGCTTCAGATGGCAAGGTTTCATATTTCCTTTGAATCTTTTGACACTCTGTTATGCCATGTTTAATGTGAAACTATGAAAACTAATATATATGCACCTTGGCTGAGAAGATTGACTAAGTAAGGTTGAACTTACATGTAGCACTTGGTAGTTTGGCTTTTTTTTAAGATAAAGTACTGACATGATTCTTGCTGTTTTGTTTTGATTGCACTTATTGGAGATCGCTTTGGATAAAAGTGTCAGCTAAATGATATGTGATGTAATGTAAACAATTTCCAGCACTGCTTTACTTGGCAAGCAGATGTTGGGGAAAGAGACGGCAAAATATATGCAGAATTGGAGTGAAAAGCTTTAATATGACAGATTTTTTTAGAAATCATTGTTTTTATCAAGTGGATGTTTTTATTATCCAAGATTAAAACTGCACTGATCTGTAATCACATAAAAACAGCCTGTATAAATGTAATCAACAGAGTGGGCCTTTTCTGTTTTTTAATGAAATGTGTTAATTTGTATTTTGGAGGGCACATAGTCAAGTTAATTGAGTTTGCCTTGGTAGTATTGTTTGGTTTAACATGTTATAATTAAAAAATACAACTTTATTTTAAACCTTCACACTGCAGCTGAGTGGACACTTTATAACATGACTATTCATTTGTGATATTGTAATAGTATGATAATAAATCAATCACAGGGAAGTAGTTTTGATACTTTAGTAAATATTACATTTCCATGTGTTCTTATAATGTGTGTTTTGTTGAAACTGTGCTTGTACTTGAATGAAGAGTTTAGAAAGATTTGTGCTTTCTGCTGCGCTTCCCCACTCCGACCAGCTGGGGGAATAGAGTGCTAACGGAGCTTGGCCAGACCTGGACCGGAAACGCAATGCCTTCTGGTAGTTTTAGTTCTCAAAGGAGGACGGTTGAACACCGCGAAGAACAAAACCACACTTTCACCATCATAAATAAAACATCAGCCTCTGATCCAGCATAAGAACGAGCCCCAGGACAGTTTGGGTGGATTCGATCGCCGCCCGGAGAACATCGGCTCAGTTTTGGGTGAAAAATAAACAGGAAGTCGTTAGCTTTGTGGGACGTGTAGTTCCGCTCGCAGGCCGCGGAGCTTGACAACAACGCGCAGAATATAGAAAAAACTATAAAATAATCGAAGCTTCGCCGCCGAGACTTCACCGTCACCGTTGGCTCGGAGGTAAACATGCCCGGCTTCACCTGCTGTGTGCCCGGCTGCTACAACAACTCGCACCGGGACCGGGACCTGCGCTTCTACACGTTTCCTAAGGACACGGCGCTGAGGGAGCTGTGGCTGAGGAACATCTCCCGGGCCGGGGTCAGCGGCTGCTTCAGCACCTTCCAGCCCACCACGGGACACCGAGTCTGCAGCGTGCACTTCGCAGGTGGGAGGAAGACCTACAGCATCCGAGTGCCGTCCCTCTTCCCTCTGCGGGGCGTGAACGAGCGCAGGAGCCGGCGGGGCAGAGGCAGGAAAGTGTCCGCTGGGGTGGCATCCCCCGGCGCCGCTGCGACCTCCGGGATTGTCATCACCAGCGTGCTGGGCAACACGGCGGAAGGAGCCGAGGGCATCACCGGAGGAGAGGCAAACGACGACACCATCACCGTGGTGCAGATCGGCCAGAACGGGGAGTACCTGGGCACCGCGCGGCTGCCCGCTCCGTCAGAGGGGACGCGTTACACGGCGCCGATCGCCAGCGCGGACGATCTCAACGCGGACGACTCGTCGGTAGATGCCGCGTCCATCCTGCACCAGCTGCCGATGCAGTACGTCAGTGTGACCAGCAGCCCGCTGGACCACTCGTACTCGCTGACCACCGGCACCACGTCCAACGAGCTGCTGCGGAAACTGAACGAGCAGCGGGACATCATCGCACTGATGGAGGTGAAGATGAAGGAGATGAAGGCGAGCATCCGTCAGCTGCGCGTGGCCGAGGCCAAGCTGCAGGAGGAGGTGCGGGAGCGGGACCGGCTGCTGTACGGCAACTCGGTGGCTATCAGCGTCCGGAAGAAAGTGTGAACGTTGAAGCATCAACGGAATCCATCCGTTACAGAGACTCGGACTAATGCAGAGATCACCGAGGGGGTTGGAGACAGCAGATCCAGACCTATTTTGTATAAAACTACGAGCGATGACAATTTAAATTTCATCAAGTAGAGCTGATTTTTCGTAGGCCTTATGTTAAATGAAAGCTGGCTGCCTAGTTTATGTAGCTGATAGTAATAAGCTCATTGCTACTCACATACAAACATGACAAGTCCACTATTGACCTACAGCCCAGCCAAGGTCAAAATCGTGTTTTATTCATTCAACAGGTTGGACGGACTTACCACATATTAACACCAGAGCTGATGCTAAAAGCGGCCTAGTTGCATTTAAAGTTTTTCTCGTGAGGCTTCTCTCTAACACAGTTTTAACATTTGAACTGAATTAGGTGTGTGCGGAAAATCTCATTAGCTTGTACAGTTCATAAGGTACACCACGTTAAAGAATCTAAAGGATTTCATTTTTTAACCAGAACACTATCCTTGGCTCGTTAATGCTGTTGGTCATAAAACTTATAACTTTATCTGAGTTGCCTTCAAAGTTTTTTTATTTTTGATGCTGACAACATCTGCACGACCAGAAAGTAAACTTTAATGAATTCCTTATGACTTGAAAGGGCACTCAAAAGATAGAATCCTATAAAAGGATGCTTGTTGCATTGAGTCAATTTTGACTTTTTTCCTTTTTCCTGAAGAAATCTTAAGAGAAGAACCAAGAAAACCTTTTCTCAAGATACTTTATGCAACTGAAATATGTACGTCTGTCTCCGAGGTTTTTCAGCGAAACTGTGCCTGTGTGATTTGTGTGATTTATTATTGTTTGTGCCTGTTTATGGTCAGATGTTTTTCTCTCTCACAAAACATTAGGGGCTGCATCTCTCTGTCCTGATCAGGAGCATTTCATGCACTGGAGATCAGGCACATTTCAGACTCTTCAACTTGGTCCGACAGCTATGATCGTCCCTCATTTGAAGGAAATTTCATTTTGGCACAGACTAATTTCAGATGTGTCCTGACTTTGTCGAGTGTCACAGTAACGAAACAGACTATGTCAGATATTCCTGGTGTACCCAATGTTTTTACCTTTGAGTAAAAACCCACGGGGCTGCACTGAGGGCTTTTGTTTGGACTCTTTATAGGAAAGATGAAATAAAAAACAAAATGAAAAGTCCCTGTGGCTCCTGTAACTTCTATGTCAGGTACTATAGGATTGTTTTCTACAGCTCTTTTGGGATGTTGATGAATAACAATTTGTTTTATTTTAAATCCTCAACCATGAAGATGTGGAATGGAACAAATGCATAAACTTGCACATCCAATCAGACATTGTTGACGTGCTGCTGTTCGGTGACAAATGACAACTAGTACTTAAAGTATCACCTAACACACAGCTTGTTAGGTTTCTGAAGAAGATTTTGGCATAGATGAAGTGAGTCATTTAATTGTTTATCTTGAATTATTGAAATTGAGAGTTGTTCTTGTAATTCAGTGAGAAACAACTAATGCCCTAAAACTATTGCAATAGCAAACTAAACATTGCACGCTGTTGGTAAGATAAACATCAGAAACTATAGGAGATACTGAAGATGTGCTGCTGCTGCAAATCTCTCTTCTTGATGCTGACTGGAAAGTTCCAGCATTTGCATTGCTGGGAACCCTTCTGCATCTTCAGCAGTTATCTCAGGTTCACAATTTGCAGGTTTAGGGATCCATGTATAACCTTCCTGTGCTCCTGTCTCATGAAGCGGTCGGCTCTAAAATACAACACACTTGAGTTGTCAGATAGGATCGCGATTTAGAGTTAGCTGTTGATTACTTGATTCATTATTCATCTAAGCCATATAATGCACAATCTAATTATTAAAAGTTTGCGATTACACAATTCCAGAGGATACCATTGTTTTCAGGTTGTGGAACAGTCGAAAAATGTAGAAAATAGTCTCTTTTGTAAAGCAGCAAATAGTCATATTTGAGACAGGTTCTTTTATATGATGTTTTTAATTCATCACTTAAGATAATTTAAATGCTTATGATCTTGTCAGCTCCGTGGTTTCAGTGTGTCCCCATACAAAGCAGTTTAAGTCACTTGTAATCCAGGAGAAACAACAAGTGGTGAAGTGTGTTTTGTTTTTCAGGGGCCTCTGTCAGACGTTGCACTACGCTTTTGAGCCCCTAGATGGCGGTGTGATAGAAGCTCTAAGAGGCTGCCGGTTAAGCTTCTGTCTCCTCAGCCTAATTTGCTTCATCTGTCTGTCTGTGTTTGTTGGCAGCTTTGAACACCATTAGCTGAATTGTTGTGCATATTAAAGCCCTGAAAGCTTGAGCGTCACAATGTGAAACAAAACCTTTGACGCCGCTCCTCAACCCCAAATTTAAAATGTGTAATTTTAAACACCAATTGTGATAATGTGTCACATGAAACAGAGAAAGAGGGAAAGGCGGATGAAAGGATAGATGGAGAGCATTGGAGAGAGTGAGGATCCAGATCCTAATCTCATCTGGATTTTTTTTTTTTTTACTCTCAACAGTGTTGCATAATGCCTTAATCCAGGGCTGTCAATCAAACTCAACTTTATCTTCCCTTTCAATGGCTGCAGCCGCTAACCTCAGCCATCTTTACAGTCAGTGGGAACAACAGCTTCTCGTGTCAGGTCAGGTCACCTTTAGAGACTAATTATTGAATGTGAATGATGTAAAACAATGCCAGCATCAGCAAAAGTTTGATATTCTCCCGCGAAGATACATCCTATTCCATCAGGAGTTGTGGCTATTTGTGATATTTGATTAAACAAGGACTTGACCAACAAGAATCTTCATAATAATTGTCTGCTGTGGAAATCTTCCGGTTCTCAATATGTTATCGTATAACAAGACTCTGAATAGAGCACGTACCTCCACCAAGGCCCAACAGTGCTTACCAACAGACCTTAGATTCAACCGAGTTGCAACAAATTTTACACACTCCTAGATATCAGTCCCCTAAATATGCCTGGCTGTTTAAATCAAGATCCATGAAAACTGTAAGAAAACTATCTTGCAATGATGGAGAAAGAGAAAAGAACTCCTGGATCAGCATCAAAATATAATTGGTTCTTTCCTGACTATAAACAGATCCTTCCACCAAGTGTCCTGTTAATCCAACCAGTAGTTTTTGTGTAATCTTGCTAACAAACAGACAAACCATGGGCAGAGTTAATTTTACTGCATGACAACCTGATTTAGAGTGACAAAAACATTACTATAGTATCATGATTTACATTACACGGTCAAAAGTATGAGGAAGCGTGAACACCCATGTGATTGATTATTATGCTGCTTTAACAGCCTCCACAACAGTTTGGAGACACGTCTTACATCCACCTGGAGGAGACTTGAGGTAAAAATGACAAAAGCAAAGAAACAACCACCCCGTGTTTACTGAGCTAATGCAGATGTTTCAGGTAGACTCACATTTGTCAAAGTAGCTCTCGTGCATGTATTGATTCGTGGCAGCAGTTACAGACACAGACAGATTATTCTTCAGTTAATGGTGGTTTTAAGCCGCAGATTAACAATGGGTGACCATTCCTCCTGTGTCAGTATACAGATGTGAACCAGGACTTACACTAATGCACGGAGTGTAAGCCATCTGGGGGCGTAGCAGGGGATTTGGAGGCTGAGGGGACAGGGATGTAAGACAGGCGCTCAAGTGAGGGAAGTATGGAATCGGGTGGATGGTTTACAGTCGCCCATGTTTAAACTGGGTTTGCACGTCATTTTAATTCTGTCTTTGTCACGACTCTGGTTTAGACTGTGTAACACATCACAGTGGTCTACAGTGAGTGCTCTTAAATGACTGTGGAGGATTCTCACGTGGGCTGCTGCTATTTTCACAGGGTGCTCTACATCCACGTCGGACTCCCTGGTGAGCTGGATGTTTTATTCTCACTGGGACTTCATCCATCTGCCCAAATGAAAGAGAATCCTCCTGACACCTCTGATGGTTGTGGGAAAAAAACCCTGCTCACTAATAAAACAGGGTTTTTGGAGCAGAGTGTGACAAGGCAGAGATGGTGCCAGACTGTGTCGTGCACAATCACAATTACACTATATGTATTTGATCCGTTTTGTAAATAAATGTTCTAAATACTGAGAACCGGAAATGAGAAGCACTAATCCAGTGTGATGCTTTGTGATGCCGTCATTGGTCTGCTGCATCCTATCTCTCTATGGCTCTCGCCTTGTTCCCCTCCCCACACACACACACACACACGCACACACTCACAAACATCCTCATACTGTTTGCATTGCATCGGTCCCTTCCACTATTAATCCAGCCGGGTTGTGCCTCTGTGCTTTGCAGCACTTTTGCAATCTGATGAATTCCCAGCGGATGGCAGGATTTTGAAGCAACAACTTTACTCTTGATTTCTCCGTCAGTGGGAGCTTCACATCAGAGGCTCTGGTTCAGAGTTGGGACTCGACTCCCCTGGACTCTGCTGGGCCAAACCATGAGGTCCCGTCAAGGCACCACGATACTGCTGCCCATCGCCCTCTGCCTCGGTAAGGATGCTTTTTATCTGCAGTTGCTTGAGGTCTGCTGTGATCGGATAGTGTTCAGTCTCCTGGAAGAAGTTCAGCGCTGAGTTTGCTTTGCTTTTGAATCATTTTGAACACTAGCTTTATTTGTGATTTTTTTCTCTGTTTCTTTCCATCTTTTTTTTTTTTAATGAAACTGACTTCAGGTAGAAACCCAGATATGCTGATCAGATGATTTTCAGAAGGTTTGTCAGAATGTGAGCGTTAAAGGACGTTTCATTCAGCTTAGTCTGAATCTGAGGAGAGAACAGGTTTTACAAATGCACTTACCTAAATGAAATGCTCACTGTCCCCTCGTGTTCTCATTCTCTCTACTTCCATGCGCGCGTGTGTGTGTGTGCACTAACACATGCTGTTGGGTGTATAATAATGTGTATGTGAATTTTAGTTTTTTTTTGTGGACTCTGGAGAGGGAAAAGTCAATGTGCTGAATCAAAAAACAAACTTAATGCAAAAGGTGGACAAAAAATCGGCACACTTTATTGATATAGTATGTGTGATGGATCTAAACATTGCTCTGGTAAATGTATCGGCTTTCTCTGAACACACTTCCCTGTTATAAGCTCATAGTAGACGATCCATAAAGTAATAGTTTTCCCAGTTTGTGGTGGTAGAATGAGACTGGTCTGTTCAGAGCCCTGACCTCCGACCTCACCCAACACTGTTGAGATTAAAGTGAGCAGACAAGAAGGGGTGGACAGTGGAAGCTGTCAGAGCAACAGATTAGGTGTTAACCAAACCCATATGGTTGTGATGTTCATGTGTCCACACACTTTGGCCATGATGTGCATATTCGATCCTGGAACTCTCCCCCAAGGCTGCTGACATCTGGATTTATCCTGAGATGTCTTGAAGGTCAACAAAAAAGCAACTATGCGTCATATTGACAGGAATCAAACTCATTATAACTAAACTTTATGCACAAATTTACTTTCACCAAAAGTCTTCTCGGCCAAATAAGTTTTTGAATGTTCCAGTCAGACTTGTGTCACACCTGTTCAGGAACCTTTCGATGAACGCTCAAACTGGTTTCAGAAGGTCGTGTTATGTATAAGCTGATCAATCCACTCAGAAGGCTCACATGCGGTTTTATGGTCTTTCGCTGAATTTGGCTTTGAGGATGTATAATCCCCTCAGCTGAATGGAATACAACATATTTCTATATTTGTTTGATCTCTGTAAGCGCTGGACTGATCTCGTCTCTATAAACATGTTAACATTGTGATTTTGTTTCTCTTATTCTCAGCCTGAAAATACACATACTGTCCCCACACACGCGTTCATTTGTTTGTACAATTTCTGATAAACTCTCGAGTACACATGTCTCTTGTCTTTCCCTCTTCGCCAGGTTTGGTCCCTGTGTGTTTCGGGGCGGCAATTCCAAATTCATGTGCTTCCATCTACAAGAGTTTTGCCCAGTGTTTACTCACACTCGGGGACAGTTTGGTGGACACACAAAAAGACCAGAGTACACAGGACATCGATGCAATCTGCAGGTGTGTGTCTCTGTCACCATTGTTATCATCCAATCATACTATGTCTGTCCTGATATAACTTTAATTGTTCAACTTGTACGGAGGTCTTCGGGTTGCGTAAAAAAATGAAGAGCCTTCTCCAGCTGCCCCCTGATCTGGATCAGCATCAACATTTTATTCTCCTGACCCATAAAACATCCTTTGTCCAAGTGTCATGGAAACCCGTCCAGTAGTTTTTGTGTAATCTTCCTTATAAACAAACATACCAAACAAAAAAACAACAAACAGACTGGGTTGTAAACATAACCTACTTTGCAGAGATAATCAAAGCCGATTACAGGACTTTACAAATAAAGTGGGACCAAAGGGTCAAAGAGAATCACTTGAAAGAGTAATTTAACACTATTTGATTTCACTGCCCTCTCTCCAGTCTGTTTCTGTTGGTCAGAGGTGGGCTCAATTTAACCTGTAACAAACTACAGTGCTGTGACAAGACGAGGAGTTAAACCTCCAGATGTCAGGCAGAATACGATTTTTAAGAGAGAGTTTTTGGAGCGTTATTTCCTCTACAACCTCTGCACAGGTGTTTTACAGTCTCATCCCTGTGTAACTGCAGTTTTCTTCCAACATACTTTCCTGGGGAAAGCTACATGACGTCTCTTCCTGTCCTGTTTCCTCGAAGGTCCTGGAATGCGTTCCACGATTGCGCAAACTCAGCCCTGGCCGGCTGCCCCGGAGAGGCAGCAGCTGTCTGGGAGTCTCTAAGACAAGAGTCCAGGAAGACAGAGTTCTCTGGAAACCTCTACGACATGTGCGCCAGTCGCACGACCCTCCCACCCAGCACTGTGCCTGCAGCCCAGAGCCCCCCCACCTCCGACCAGGCTAACAAGGAGACACTGAAAGGCCGAACACACAAACACAGCCCCACCCTCAGCACGCTGCTGTTCCCTGTATGCAGCACGCTACTAGTTCTGCTCAGGAGTTAGGAAGCTGCTCAGTCAGCGTGATGACAGCTGAGAGTCCTCCACCCGCCGCCATCAAAACAAACGAGGTTCACATGTCAGACGTGTCATGATTACAACCAGAAACCCTGAAATCCGGATTTCAGAAACAGGATCAAATGAAGAATTTGGTTTGGTGTTTCTTACAGGGACAATATAAAATATCTATTTAGACTTTAACTGATCAGATTATTACTGGTATGAGTTTACATGCTTCAGCCTCAGAGAGGACACTGAGGACGCTGCTTTCATTTTGACATAAATTACCCTTACTGTGGTTTTACTTTTTTATATATGTGGATGGCACGTATCCAGTCAGTATTAAATTATAATGACGTCATTTACTATTACTTAGTCACAATATTTAAGGCTGGAGAAGCAAACAGTTTAATCCAGGGAGAAAAGAAATAATCGCACAACTGGACTAGGTCATATCACTACATCACAGAGGGATTTTTATTTCAATGCCAGGTGTTCAGATGCGTTTGTAATCCAATCATGCGTGAGATCACTGTTATAGGGGGTAAAACAATACTTTAGAGAGTATAACTCATCTCTGTCTGTGTCGTGTTTAACATCAGAGAATTTCATTTTTTTGTGGATGGATTCTTTGCGGTGTCTACATGTTGATAAATTTCTATCACTGTTTAAAACTGTGTCATTTCATGTGACTCTCTCAATGGTTCACTCGTCCTTTTCGAGCAGTTTTACTGTATATGTTGCTTTTTCTACTCTGAACTGCTGGATGCAGGGAAGTTTTAACCTTGATAAATAATATATACATTAATGAATCCCCTGTGGGGCAATTCAAAATTATGCATGCCAGAACAAAAACACATAGGGCAAATTAACATATAAAATAAATTTCAATATTGAAGATTCATGTCTGCATTGTCATCATTCTCAGATACATTGAAATTGTAAGAGATTTCCAAGATATATCTATATACATGGGTAAAAATATATAAAAAATAAAGGGTAACGTGCTGGTATCAGACATCACACCGCTAAAATCAATCAATGTTTTTTCTTCTTCCACGATGAGTTGATTTCTTTAAGGCATTTGTTCCAGCTCGTTCTCCCAAAACAGTCTGCTTGAGTAATACAATAAGTATTTAATATACTCAATCATCCAAATAACTAAAGGTGCAGGTTTACTATACAGTTGAATAACATTAACTAGCAATATTAGCTATTGTGTTTCCTGTTATTCACTTCAGTTGGCAGTTTAATGCATTTCCTCCACAAAAAACTGGGGGAAAAGAGATTATTTTTTCTATACAGATGTGACTAAGAGAATAAATCCACCTTCATTTCGAAACAAAATGTCGGTAATCGGCGTAAGATTTTCCAAACAGAATGTATTTGCCCCCTGCTCTCGTATACTGGATTTGAGCTTAAACACAGATAAATTTGAGTGGTGGCCATTTCCAATTAATTATGTTCTATAACCTTTTTTAGTTGAGTGTCTTCAGACCAAATGGAAAGAAACATTACAACATACAAAATCTATGCAAAGAAGCGAGTAGCCAGGTGTTGTACAAATGTTCACATCACCACTGTATTTACTGTTTGATTTTCAGTTTCCCCCCCCCCCCCATCATTACATTATTGAAATGTGTTCACACTATTAGAACGGTACGTACTTCTTTGTTTCGCTCAGATTTTTATTGTCCAACAAATTTAAATTGAAGGTATACTCACATAAACAATTCAGTTTTTTTCACCTTAAATTGTGTGTTTGTGTCTTGGTTGTGTGTGTGTGTGTGTGTGTGTGTGTTTGTGTCTTGGCTGTGTGTGTGGGTCTGTTGGTCTAATCTTCATACTCTTAAGCTGTTTCATAACAGCAGAAGCATGAGGAGACTAATCTAATCTTTCTCTATTCGTCCAGAGTATCAGGTTGTACCTCAAAACTCTTGAAAGCAGTGTCAGCGCCCTCAGAGCGTGCAGGATATGAACTGAGTAGAAAGACGATGGTGATTGGTTGTGTCTTGACATATGACCTGAGCGTGAAATAAGCAGGTGTGACAAATGCAGCTCAGAGGTGATGGCTTCATTTCTGCCGTACGCTGAATTTAAGAAGTTAATGCAGCGGTCACTGAAACCTCAACTGAACATCCTGCTTAATATTAATGTACTACACGGATTTAATGTGAAGTCACAAGCGTGCAGCCTTTGTACTTGAAAATTTACAAATTTAATGGCTGATTTGAACTGTTGGCTTGTACAGACAATTCTGTTGCAATTTGCACATGACCATTTCTCCATTTGACTGTTAAGCCGAAATCATTCAGACTGCATGTCAGGAAGTCACTGGTTTTCTCTACTTTTTGCTGACGGACTACATGTGTACAATCCAGATTATATCCCTGATCTGGCCATTACTGCACAAAGATGGCAGGTCACCACAGACGCAGAAGGGCGGGAGTGAAATCTGTTGCTGTGTGACTGAGCCTCAGTCAGAGCTTCCATGTTTATACGGACCACAATGATTTTAATATGATGATATAAAAATGAAGTGCTACTGTGATTTGACTGGGAATCTAAAGACAATGTGCTTGTGTATAAGCGATGCTTTAGAACATGAGTTATGACTGAATTAGAATACAAAAACCACTACTAATGAGATAACGTTTAAAGACATGATCAAATGAAATAAATTATGATTCAATCTAAATATCATGCTCAATAATTATTTTAAGGAAACACATTTTATTATGTCTGCCAGGAAACAATGTATATATATTTTGGGTATTTATCTATATATGTATTTTTGTATCTACAAGTGTATTACATAGAAATATATTAAATGTACAATTCAAACAGTACATTTCATTAAAAACTGCCCACTTTTGCTTTTTGTCTATTTTCCCTCTATCCTTTTGTGATGTAATATTCCTCATGACCGTCATCTTGTGGTCACTCTGCAGTTTTACAAACGTAGCGTTATTAAAAATCGATAATAACTTGGACTTTTAAAAGGTGGAATCCTTAGATCTTGGTGAAAACCGTACGAGCCGGAGGATCAGTCACTAAGTCCCTGAACTGTCCCCAGAACACATCAGCTCCCGGTAATCTCTTTGTCCTGCATTTCACTAAAGGAAATCTGTAAAATCACCAGGACATCTTCTTAAAGGGCTCCAAAGCCCTCACATTCTGCATCCAGCTGTTGAAATGTTTAAGATACAGCAAAGGTATTATTTATTCTCCTTAATAACGAGATGTCATGCTCTCTGAAAGTGAGTGAGTGAGATGGAGGGCAACAATCATGGGATTTCAGTGCTCGCTGCAACATAGCAGATGGTGAGTAACATAAAGCATGGCTGGGATTATCAATTCCATGTGTAGTAGTAGACTGTACCATCCAATACATAGAACCAGGACTTTCTTTTTTTTACCAGAAAATAAAAATAGGCTACAATCCTACAAGCTGAGCTGCACACTCATTTTGTTTTACTCTGCAAATACATGGAATAAGTATGAAATATGTTTGAAATAAATAAAAATGTAAGCAACGACCTCATCCAACCTTTTGACTGACAGCAAGTCGAATAACCTTCCATCAAAAGTGTGTCTTATTTAGGAGTTTCCACTTATCTGAGGACACAGTGTCTTAATTAAACCAAATTTAAGCCCATATATTGCATTCACATGGCGGCCATTTTTCTCTGACATCACACTCAGGGTGCGAAGATTAAAAGCTTTGATAAGATGAATAATTTTATATTATATATAATAATTAGCCAGGTTTATATTTTGTTTCACAGGTCCCCAACTCATCAGCTACTAGAAAAACTAAATGTGCAATTGAAAAACCCTCCTCTTGTTTATATGACTTACGAAAGGTCTGTGTATCCAGTCAAGTTTTAATAGTAAATTTTGTTTCACTTTTTTCACTTATTTTTCACAAAGCATTATTCCATATTTACAATTATGCTTAATCCTTCACATTTAAGCTCTACTGAAGCTTAGACCACATGACATTTCAGCAAAGAAAAACTCAATTAATTGGGAAGAGAGGAAGAGGCCGAGGGCCCTCCCAGGTAGATCCAGGTTGCTGAGAAATGCTTTTAGATTGTTTACTCATACAGAGGAGAGCCACTTTTAGAACCGTACCCTATAATATATCTTATAATGTGTGTTATTTTAGGTTCGGCAGCTTCTTCAGTGCTTTAGATCAGAGACAGACATGAAGGGGGGAGAGAGAAAGCAGACACAAGCAAACATATTCACTTTAGTGTCACATTTCTCACCTCAGAGTGAAATGCTTAATGGTGAAAAAGTCAAATAAGACCACGTGAGTCGTGGGTGCAGGTCTATATATTTGACGGCTCCACCGTTCACCAGGTTTACTCGACAAGGAGCAGAATGAAACAAACACCTGAACCACTTTAGAGAAGTTATTTGCACACAAAATCCTTATCTTGCAGAGTTTCTATTCTTGGTTTTGTGAGTGTCGGAGCTGCTTGAGGATCATGGAGGAACTGGCCAGGGAGAGCATCTCCCTGCTGGCCCGGTCTGCATCCCACGCGGATCCTCCTCGGCTCGGCTCGTTCGGTGCCGTGGTCATCATGCTGAAGTCTGCGCTGGGAGCCGGCCTGCTCAACTTCCCCTGGGCTTTCCAGAAGGCAGGGGGAGTGAACACTGCCATCGCTGTGGAGATGGTGAGTACAGGATCTGACTCCTGCTACAACAACACGCTCCTGTTTTTACTGTATTGTTTAGAAAGTTTCAGCTTGCATGAATATTTTCTACATTATTTAAAAAATAAATTGCAATTGCTACTTTTATTGATATGTAACTTTACCTGGCTACATGTACATGTAGGATTTTGTGCGGTTAGGTTTGTGTCTGCACTTAATAGACTCAGGACCCATGTGTCTCTCCTTGGTGTGAAAGAGGCTCATCTTTTTCACAGCTAAGCTCTAATGAAGCTTCCAGTTTAGGTGAGGACCTGAACCTTCAGCGCACTGTTTCTAATGACTGACACAGAAATGTGTGTGTGACTGAATGAATAACCACAAGGGCTTTCTAGAAAGGGGCCCACGGGCGCATGAGGTCCAGGGGCCCCTGGAGTGAGAGTTCGTCAGAGTTCAATGTGTGAGGCACTTGTTCTACTTTTGATTCAAATCCTATTCCTTTACACAGAAAACCTGTCATTTTTTTGTGTTGACTGCTGTTGAAACATAGCCAGCTGGCCGTCACTGGCACATTATCTTGATTAATATGTGTTGTCCTTATATATAAATAAATGAAATGAAAAAAATCAGCCACACTGTGCAAACATATACCATAAGCCTACATTAATATTTTAAAGTAATGAGAACTTGTGTGACAACATAATAATATTAACAGCATAGCTGGAAGCAGAACGTCGTGTTTTTGTTCTGTTTCCATAATGTAGTGTCAAGAGCTGAAACTGTTTATTGATTTATCAATTTGTTGATTGTCATTGAGGTACAGATGCCCAAAATGTACTTTTTTCTATAGTTTGCCGTCTGTATTAAAATTGTGAATAATCTATCTCTGGTCATGAGGTGCAGCAGGATGAAGCCAGTTTTCTAACAACCTGTGTGCTGTTTAAGTCCAGTCTCCTCTCCTTGTGTCTCGGCAGATATGCCTGGTTTTCCTCATCAGTGGCCTGGTGATCCTCGGCTATGCATCATCCGTCAGCAGACAGAACACCTATCAGGATGTGGTGAGCGAGGTGTGTGGACGAGCCGTGGGGCAGCTCTGTGAGGTCTGTTTCTGCTTCAACCTCTTCATGATATCTGTCGCCTTCCTGGTGGTGGTGCAGGACCAGCTGGAGAAATGTAAGAGCCACAAGAAACATGTCATTCATATAACAGCCTATGTTATCCAGGTTACAGTTGATATGTTATTCTGGCCCTGGGGTTGGATTTGAACCACATTTTGTGTCAAGATCAACAATTACTGTGAGAAACCATTCACATCAGTGACGGTAATAATGTTCATACGTGGCCCCTCCTATAGGCAGATCACTATCAATATTTGGGGTCCAGCCTATAACAAGGACCAGTTTATGATGCTGTAGATCCAACTGACTGAATTATTTTTGTTTAAGGTTTCTGCATTGCCTCATCAAGACAAGTGCAACTTAACCAAGTAACAGTTACATCTCAGAGTCCAGCCTGAATTCCTATCTATCAATCATGCTCATTGGCTAAACTATACAACTTAAGTGCAAAAACAAATACCAGTCCTGACTTTGGTTAGAAATAGACAACAAAAGTGTTTTGTTCAGGTTAAGGATAGATTGTGGTTTTGGATATATGTAAAGAGACCTGTCTGAATTTACTTGTTTGTTTGTTTTTAATAACCAAACCATTATTATTCCATAGCTTAATCAATAGCTGTGGGAAAATATTAAATTGTGCTGTTATAACAAACAATACATACTGTTCTGCAGATCAATCCGATATTCTGGTGAAAAAATTGTTAAATGGGAATATTTCCCTGATTCGTAATCAACAACATATTTGCATAATTTTCAATATAACAAACTTGTTGAGGCAATTTAGCTTCAACATTTATGTTTACATAAAGTCAGGGTTAGGGTTAGGCTTAGTTACTTACTTTTCTAGTGAAGCATTGAAGAATAAAGCCAAACATGATCGTTTTAGCATAATCAACTAATGATTTACAAACATAATATATGAATGGATTTATTAACTTTTAAAATAGAGGAACATTACATATAAAATCAGCATAAACATAAAAGTAGATTAAGAAATAAAATTATATGTTCGCCTGCATGAGTTTATGAGGCAATCACCATCATCATCGCAATCTGCACTCAGCTCTGTTTTCTACAGTGTTAGTATGTTTCCATGTTTTCAAAGTACTACGAGTTCATGGTCAATTTAGCAGCCATTTCCCAAATCACAAAATTAATCTCTCTCCGACCACAAATCATCTGCACTTTAATTTATATTCTAGCCAGTATTTATTTTTTATTCTATGCCACACGTACACACACACACACACACACACACACACACACACACACACACACACACACACACACACACACACAAACCAAAACATTTGATAAGGGTCGTTGTAGATGGCTGACCGACGGGCAGAGGTCTGGCTGTCTCTGGGTTCTGAGGCCCCTGGGAAAATGGCCAGGCCTGTCCCCTTGAAAGCTGTATGTCAGGGTGGCTCCAAGAAAACTCGAGGGATTTTCTAATTCCCTAACACACACCCAAGAATATTCTGCTTTAATGAATCTATATGTTCATCCACCAACATCAAAGCATTTATCCAACAATTGAAAAACAAGAACCACACAGTTCAGCAGGATGCAAAATGTAAATAAATCCTTGGTAAATATAGACGACAGTGTATCTGGGGAGTCTTGGTGATCTAATCCTCTAATTCTGCTTTTCTCTCTCAGTGTCTATTTCTTTATATGAAACTGTGACTGGTTCCAGTGAGGCAGAGATGCCGTACCACTGGTACACAGACCAGCGATTAACCCTCTTAATCATGTGCCTCGTCATCATCCTGCCACTGTCCATCCCAAAAGAAATTGGGATCCAGAAATACACAAGGTACAAAACACTGACCTGCAGTGAGAACAACATCCAGCTGACTGTGAGTTGTGTTGTGACTTTAACTGTTTCCTCCTCTTGTCAGTGTGTTGGGGACACTGGCGGCCACGTATCTGTGTGTGGCTGTGATCGTCAAATATTACCTGGCGGACAGTCACGATGTCATATTAACTCCAGAGCACAGCCAAGGGTCAGTCCCACTGTTGGATGCATGTGTGTATTTGACATCAGCTCCTCTTCTTATGTCCATCACTAACGTTGTGTGTGTGTGTGTGTTCTGTTTTTTTTCAGTGTGGGTTCATGGGCATCGATGTTCAGTGTTGTACCAACCATCTGCTTTGGCTTCCAGGTGAGATCCTGTAGGTCAAATATACAATAGAGCTTGAGTTTGTCTGACATCCTCATTAACGTGTGTGTGTGCACATTTGTGTGTGTGTGTGTGTGTGTGTCTTTGCAGTGCCATGAATCCAGTATAGCGATCTTCAGTAGCATGGAGAACAAGAAGCTCCTTAACTGGGTGGTCATCTCTGTGGTCTCCATGATCTTCTGTTTGCTCATCTACACTCTTACCGGTGAGTTCACATTGAGACTGACATGTGTTCTTCACCTCTGTGTTCTCACCTGAACATTCCTGATCACATCCCCTCTCTGCATCTCCAGGAGTGTACGGCTTCATGACGTTCGGACGAGCTGTGGCCTCAGATATCTTGATGTCCTATCCAGGAGATGACGTGGCCATGATCATTTCCAGATTACTTTTTGGGTTTTCGATTATCACCATCTATCCTATCATTCTTCTCCTGGGGAGGTAGGTGACACCAGTTGTTGGGTTGTTTTGTGCAGTCTGTTTGTCTTTGTAACTGCTCATGTCTCTGTTGTGTGTGTGGAACAGATCGGTCATCCTGAACCTGATGATACGAGTTCAGAGGCGACGGGAGGGAATCGTCACGCCCTCGTTTGAGAGTCGCTGCAGAGTGGTCCTCACTGTGATCTGGATCGCCATCACCCTCCTCATCGCCGTGTTCGTCCCCGACATGAGCGAGGTCATCAGTGTCATCGGAGGAATCAGTGCCTTCTTCATCTTTGTCTTTCCTGGTAGGAAAACAACCTTCACTTTTATATCTGTGTGTGTGTGTGTGTGTGTGTGTGTGTGTGTGTGTTTGTAATCACAGAATCACATTTAAATGGACAGGGGTGTGTATTTAAGCAGGCAACATATATTTGTAGTGTCTTTTTATCAACTTGTCAGTCAGTAGTGGAGCATTTGAAGGATTATAACTGAGTCATTTATTATTAGTTAATTTCCCAATTATTTCCTTGATGGTCAATTCATCATTTGCTCAACATGTCAAAAATAGAAAAACTCTCTATTTCTGTCCTAAATGTCTTATTTTGTCTTATTGATATTCAAAACCCCAAAACAGATTTAGTTTATTGTCATGGAAGAATAAAAGACTGAAAACATTGACTTCAAAAAGAGACAATCTGTTTTTTTTAATCTATTATCCTAAATCGGATTTAATTGATTGCGACACAAATAAAGCTTGATTAATGGTTTGATTAAATTTGATTAATTTGTGTGTATTTATGTGTGTGTGTGTGTGTGTGTTTGTCTGTGTGTGTGTGTGTGTGTGTGTGTGTGTGTGTGTGTTTGTCTGTGTGTGTGTGTGTGTGTTTGTGTGTGTCTGTGTGTGTGTTGCAGGTCTTTGCTTAGTGTTCTTGATGCAAACGGAAGATGTGACTCCAAGAATCAAGTGAGTTGGTTATTTCATTTTTATTCTTATTTTATTGTACAGGTCAGTAATGCCTGAATTATTTCCAAGTTATTTCAATTTTTACCTGAAAGTTCTAATTAGTAACTGATTATGAGGAGAATACGGACTGTACAACTGGTCCACTCTCAATTAATTAATTAATATCAAATTAACTACCAGTGTTATGGCAGTTAGACAGTCATTTAATCAGTTTACAGAAATTAAGTTTCAAATAATGAATGAAAATTAACCTTCAAGGAAACAGTTTCATGATGATTATCACACATTAGAAAGTGTGTAGATATTATGTACCTGTGAAATTAGATTAAAGAGATTTTTATTTATTTACTAAAACTTAAACAATGAAATAGAAAAAGCTGTAACCTAACGTTTTCCCTTCTCTTGATCTCCATTTATTTTCCATGAACACCAGGGTAATTTTAACGGTATGGGGAGTCATAACCATTGTGGTCGGAGCCTTCATCTTTGGACAGAGTACGACAATCGCTATCATGGAGCTTTGTAACAAATTCTGAATTGCACCTCCATTATCACCAACATCTGTCACCAACATCTGCAGCTGCTTCACTGTGATGTTTGTCTCTTTTTGCACAAATGAATGTTGCATTTAAAAAGGTGATTTTTGTTTGTACATGATTGATTGATTCTTAGAGAATGCTTCAGGGATGATGTATTTCTAAAAGGACCAATCCATAAATTAGCTTCATCCTGTTTCTCACGACAAAAAGCCAATTGGATTTCTCTGTTTGCTTTTGGATAAATGCAGCAAAGCTCTATGACTAAAGTTTCTGTTATTTGCATGTTTCTTTCAGCAAAATTATCTTCACAAATTAAAACCACTTTTATGGTATTGGAAACTTAATTACAATTTCAGACATAAAAAGCTAATAATAGACTGTGACTGAGGAATACCAGTTTCCATCCGCTTCAAACAAATAGCATTCCTCTTAGAAAGTTACTAATAGTTTAGAAAAATGTCAGAATAAATACATCATTGCTGTAAAGGTGGACTAGTGTGTAATGTGTTCGGCATGATGACGTTTTATACACCCAGCAAGCTTATTCTCATTTATTCACTTGTTAGAAGCTGCATTCTTTAAGGGATCCATATTAAAAAAAATGTTTATATAGATCTCTGATTTCCCCAAAACATGCAAAAGCTTGTTTTTTTAAAAAAAAAAAAATCAAAATCAAAAGTGTGGCAGTGGCTGATGTATGTTTTGTCATAGAAGAAAAAATAAATAAAAATGCTCTAAGGTTGTTTAGCCACAGAATTTATTTCCAGCATTGAACCAAAATCTCAACTGCTTCCGGAAGAGTGAACTAGAGAAACTTATTTCAAGGTTCAGGTCTGATTCCTGCAGCACTCTGTTATGTCCCCATGTTCCTTGATATAAAGTATCTTACCATGTGAGACTGTAATTTTGGTGTGATGCATAAAATGTGGATTTGAATGGATTGTTTTGGTTGACAGTTATATTTAGTCAACTTTAATACTGTGAAATGTATTTAATTATGAGTGTCTATAGAAAAAAAACATATTTATGTCCAAATGTATAAATTCTATTGCATTATTTAGTTTGCTTTACAGATAATAAACCTACAATATACTGTATATTTCCTGTTTGAGTGTTTATTTGTACTTGCAAAGCACTGCCAGGTGGCAGTATTGCCTCACAGAGGAGTTATTTATTTATTAATTCATGTACGGAATGATCCATGTGTGGAACTGCATGTTGGCAGCAGACATAAGAGAATTTTTTTTATAACATATTATTATCATAGCTGTTATGGTACCAGTAATCATTTTGAAATGACAATTCCTAAGTGAACTAAGACAGACTGTATACTTAAATAAAAATAGATGCAAACATTGACCTTGAACTGCATGTTTACATCTACCAGGAGATAAAACTAGAGATTTTTTTCCTGAACATGATTCTTATCCTATTTTTCCACTGGCGTGCTCTTGGTCGGGATCCTATGAGTTATATCTGCAGCTTTCACTGAGCACTGAGTGATGGCTGATGTATGCTGCATATCACTGTTTACTGACTTCAAGCTCACAGGAGTTATGGCACACTGCCTGCCAGCCTGCACATGCTTACACGTGTGTTAGCGTATGAGTGAGTAATGATTTACAGTAAATCCAGAAAATGTGCATCGTATCGGTGCCTGGAGGGCTCTGCTCAAAGGCAGCATATCAGCCCCGCCAACTTCACAGAGATGCATTCAGTACTTATCTGCCGGAAAACACACAAACACGCACACACACACACACACACACACACACACACACGCACACACACACACACACACACACACACACAAATACACACACACAGTCAATCAGAACTTTGTTCGAAAATAGACCCTCTACAAACACACAGCGGCTCCTTGTCAACGCCTCAGTTATGTAATAGGTTTTTTTCATCTTATGCAGCATTAACGTCCTTAGGGGAAAACCTCAAACTGTGATACTCTACTTGTGTTCAGCCTGTGGGATTATATTTCAACCTGCTGGCCAAATGATTAAATCCACTAAATGCAGGGGAAAGAAAAATCTCTGCAAACCACACAAAGCACAAACTCCTTCTCCAATCCTGCAGCTGTCCCCGCTGTAAACTGACCCACAGGTTTGTAAACTCAGCAGTTCTGGAAACACAGCTACCATAAAGAGATTAGCACTTTGGCTCTTTGAGCATTTAACCCCCTTGGGTCGTTTCTGCCTCGAAAGATTGGTTCAGGCATGTGTTCACAAAGCCATTGTATTGGTATTTGTAGACTCCCATTTTCTGTCCGAACCGTATGGAGCGAGGGAGGACGCTAACTGAACCTGACGCGAACCTGAGAGGGATTCTGTTTTTTTGTGCCCAAACCCGACCCAGGATGATTTCCTCGATCACAGACCCTCGCAGTATAAAAAACTCAAGCAGATCAAACAACATTTCTAGTCCAATTGACACTCTTATACCAAATCGATTTGTAGCCAGAGTCTACAGTCGTGATTGGGAGCTACACTTGACTGATCATGAGTAAGCGTCAGCTGTGAATCAGGTTTTACTGCAACTAATTTAAATTTAAATTATGATTGAGCACCAGTGTGATAAAAACTATCTCAAATTTTGTGAAATCATCGTTGAGAGAAAATTTGTTTGACATGCACTTTTTATTTTGGTCCATGTCCCATCCATTAACATGGAGTAGGCAGGTCTTTTTCCTATAATTTGAAACTCCTTTTATAGATGAGACTGATGGGGCTGTCATATGTTTTTGTGAATATTTAATCACCGCAAAGCAGAATAAAATAATCTATAGGAAGAGTCAGTCATACTTCACTCTTATGGAAGTGATGAACTCGTGTCACAGATTTCATCACAGTCCATCCAGTCAGTCCACGAGGTCTTCCATTCTGCACAAAACCCCACTGGCCGACCCACTGAGGCTGTCATCTCGAGCTCACAGCGCCTTGCAGAAATCATGCATTATCCCGTGCATGAGATTATCATTTAATTTCCCTTCGACTATGAAAACTCATTTCCAGTCCTCATTATTATGCTGTCCCCCGTAGCCCTTTGTTGTTGAAAGATTACTTGTAATGTGGGCTTCATACAGTACTAATTAATAAAATGTCAATTTGTGGCGACGTCCCTTTTAAACGTTTAATTGGTCCTGATAAGAATGACAGCAGAAGGCCTGAATGAAAACAGTCGGCCGCGTGTTGTTGATGTTACCATGCATGTGTTTTGTGAATACTTTGCTGTATGTTGTGAGGACCGATGTGAGTTTTTAATCATTGGAGTGAGAACATTTTGAAAAACGGTGAGGACACTAGGTTGTAGGGGTACGATTATAATATGGTTTAGATTGGGGTTGGGGTCACGGCATGTACAGGTAGTTGTGATGGATTAATGCTAGGATAAGGGGCTAAAGAATGCATTATGTCAATTAGGGTCCTCACAAAGATAGACGATAGACAAACAAGTGTTTTTCCCCCTCACTATCACATGGATTGAATTCTGCAAAGCTTCTGTGTTAAGAATGGGGGAGGGAAAAATGTATGTCTCTCCCCATAACAAATATATACAAAGTAAATATGTTTCTGTGTCATTGTTGAGGATGATAGTGTTGCACACTGTAGTTTGTGCAGCACATCGTTGTGTGCATGCATGTGTATGACCTTGTTTTATATGCATCAAGGTTATGACCAGCAGGCAGTGAGCATCATCATGGAGATAACATGCGTCCATCATTCCGCTGCTCACCCTTTATTGAAGCGGTGACAGCAGATCTTTGACCTCCGGGCGGAACTCTGCGGGATAATTTCAGCAGCGGCAATGAGCTCAGGTGAAGGAGAGGCCCCCGTCACCTTGTGTGTGAGCGAGCGATGGATCACGATTATATGAAATCCTATTTGGGACACTATAAGGATACTAATATCGATCATCTCCATCATGGTTTTTAAATGTTTTACCAGGGTTAGAGACACAATGAGGCAAATAAGCCACAATGACAAAATGGCAAATGAATGCTTTAAAATCTTATGGTTTATTCATGTTAACCATTTTATAACATTCATTTAAATAAGTTTAGTTTGTCTGACATTAAAAATGGCAAACCTTTGTGAAATGTGCGTGTAAATAATGAGCAGATCTTTTACATGTCTCTGAAAACACATTTCTCAATACAACAGGAAAGGTCATAAAAGCAAACGGTGAGCCTGCACTGGTAACAGTGGAGTGAAACTCAACAGACACAGATGTGCACTAATAAGAATGTTACTCATTAGAACGTGTGCCTCATCCAATGCCCAACAGTCCCCTTAAATTAAATCAAGATGCACCACATTTCACCACATCAATATGCCTGATTAGTTTCATCAAGATCCATTAATCATCCCCAGTGAGTATTTCCTGTCCCACACAACATTCTTCCCCCGAGTTCTGTGATAAAGTTAGCAGTAGTTTTTATGTGACCAGCAAACACTCAAACGGACAAAGGTGAAAACATAACCTCCTTGCTGGAGGTAACTACTGGTTAGATGCAAACAACATACTGTTCAAATTTAAATCTAAATTTAAATTTGTATATTCACCTAATATATTTAATATTATTAATAAGAAGAATGAACAGAAATCAGTAGAAAGGTGGCATAATCAATTCGTTTTTCCCTGTCAGATTACAACATCACAGCGGTGACTGCATTCTAGAATAATCCTACCTATGTCAGCTCCTCTGTCAAATGTTTGTAGTGAAGCATCTTTAATTACTGTGCTGCAGACATCGGTCGGAACAAACCCATAAACTCAACCCGACTGCTGCTGATATCAGCTCTCGTACTTGTGGGACCCACAACACTTGACTTCAACACTTCAACACAACCTGAAGACATCAGGCTCCTGGTTCCTTCATGTACCACAGCGAAGACAATACAGCCTGTGGATAAGTCTCCTGATTTTTGTTCACTACAGACTGTGGCAAGGTTCAATGCTGCAGAATGGCTGACATTTTCTAACTGTACCTCAGTGAGTGCCGAAATCCTCTCATTTACCGTCATAGATCAGTGACTAAATCAGGGGCCAGTCTCCACAAAGACAAAAGCTCCTCTGGTTTGAAGAACGTTGTTTTACTTCCACTTGAGACCTGTATATCACATCAGTGTTCTCTTCCCTCAGTGAGATCACAGTGGTGCACACTTAGATGAATCTGTGGACACTGTCTCTGCCTGAGTCACACAGCTGGTTTGATAGCGGAGCTCACATTGAGCTGAATGTTGTGGAGCGGATGCCCTTTAGGAATAGTGTGCCACGTGGAGTAGTGGTGTATCTGTCTCTCTTACCATTTTCAGAACTCATTTAATTTTGGTTCATTCTCACACATGACCTTTAAAACTCCAGTTGCTTTAATGTCAATTGTGATATATATACAGTATGTTGTTGGGTTTGATTTGAATACTGTAAACTCAGAAGCACTTTCCTGGTTCCTCAAGCCTCTGTTAAAAATAACATGACCCAACACACATTCACAGTTCAATTTAAATTTTATCCTTTGCCTTAATAACATAAAATCACAATTTACCAAAATCTATCTTAAATTCAGCTATTGTTTACAGTAAAGATTCTATGTTTTAATCTTTTGAGCTTTGTTTTGACATCATGTCTCATTTAATCAATTGTACAGACAACACTGTCTAACTGTGCCACCATGTTTCTTTGCCCAAATGTCCACGTTTTGTGTTGTTATGAACTGTTATTGCTAACAATGGGTAACCTGGCTACAGTAAACCCCTCTTACCCGACCATGAGCCCTGGTCAACATGGTTGTAACATAACTCCCAGCTCTGACTGGTGAGGTAAATGGAATGAAGCAATAGAGTAAATTATGAAATACATGTATATGCTAATATACCACATGTATGTTAAACCCCATAATATATGCTAAATCTGTGTTTAAATTAACTATTGCTGTGATGTGATGTAGTCATGGCTTCTTATCATATAGGCTACTTAAGTGTCAGTGTCATAAATCAAATACATGTATTTTAATACAGGATTTTGTACTGCTTTACTCTAGAATCTGAATACTTTCCCCACCACTTTTAATGTGTATTTTTTTACATGGAAGCAGCAAACACTCTCAGATGATCAATGATCTTTGATACAGATAAATAGCCAGAATATAATGAGGCCAACCAGACTAATTTATCTGTAATTTATTTATTTTTTGTACTATAATATTACTGGTATATTTGCACATTCCTGACAGCACCACATGTTAATGTAAATCTGTGCATTTTTGCACACAACACTGCAGCAAAGATGAATAACCAATGAGCCAACTTTGAAAACAAACAGGGTTTTGGAGGTCATTTTTTATGTATTCACATCTTTATCTATATAGATGACAAAGTATAAGAAAAGCAGTCAAGAGATCCAGTCATAGTTTACATTTCTCACTTTCAGAGCTAAAACAAACAATATGGCTCACAAGTTAACATTTTATTGAAATATTTATTAAGAATTCAGGGGAATTCTTTGTATTATTAGCATTTTCATATTATTATCAGGTCTTGCATTCATGTCCAAACTAAGCCGTTCCTGCTGCCCCTCCACTTCTTCATGATCCAGTTTGACATACAGCCATTTGGGCAGCACTGCAGGAGCATTAAAACATGAATAGAAAGATAGTTCCGCAGCGTGCACATTAATATTACAAGACATGTCACTGTTATTGCAGTAAATTCAAAAAAATGTTTTACACCCACCATTTATGGAAATCCTAATTGCACCTGTAAATCCCAAAGGGCCATTTATTATGGATGAGACTCCTTCTGTAAGTGTCCTGTTTTCACTAAGCGACACATTTCCTGTTAAAGCCTGATTTACCTTTACATCAGCAGTTGTGAAGTTGATCACAGAATGGAGCAATAAAAAACAGCACGATAAAGCCGATTTAACAGTAAAACCCAAAAGTCTGATTTCATCAGCACACACGCCAGCTCTGATAATTATATAACATGATGGCACAGGTCAGAGTGGATAATCTGAAAAGACACACACGACCAAAGAAATCCATTAGAAAAGAAGAAATATAGAAATAAAATTGAAATGAATTGAAAGACCCTGCTGAATACAATTAAACCGAAAATGTAAGAATAAAATATTTCCTTAAAGCTGGACTGCATACCTTTTACATATAAACAAACATCTGTTAAATTCAAACCCTTTGCAAAATTCGAATTGATAAATTGATACACATTATGCTAATTAGGTCACACAGTTGCAGGTTTTTAGATCTTTCTGTATGATATTTAAATATGGTGTCTGCGGTGACATCACCACAATGATCCAGTGGTGGTCATGGATTTACATCAATTGGCAATGTTTGGTTTGCCAGAACTAAAGTAAGGAGCTTCTGTAACGACGGGGACGGAATTCTCAAGCAAAGGTTTCTTTCTAAAAAATGTAATATTTCGTAACATATTATAATATCTGCTTCCATTTCACCTCTGACAGTGCAAATGTTGCTGTACACATGGAATTGAAGAACCAAATCTATTCCTATGAGATAAAGGTAAATAATTAGAAATAAAACATGAGTTTAAAATGAATATTCAAGTAACCTGTTTTACGTTGTTTAGATGGAGGACATGAACATGAATTTGGAGCTCCCTCCTAACATCGATCACTTGGTTAGTTTAACATAATTTATTTAATTTGAACTTGTACGACATCCATTTGAAGCTTTCCCGTCTCTCTTCACACTAACCACATCTTTACTTTTAAATAATTTATCTAATTTTAACTTGTACGACGTGTACCTTTAAGGGAGACCACGCCCATTCCCCCACACGCATGCGCAGCGTGGTTCTGCGTCACGTGAGGCTCGGTACAGCTTCCTGTTTGCAGCCAGTAGCTTGGTGAGTTTCCCGTCGCTGTTTTCGGGTGTTTCGTGTTTTAGTTGTGGACAAACAGCCTCGCAGACTTTGCACCGAGACAGTGACAGTCATGTGAACTCCATCAGAGGACAAGTGTCCTCACACACTGCGGGTTTGATGCGAACAAACCTGGAGGAGACAGAACCGTGTGTCACATTCACTCCATGTTTTCCCCTATCTGCAGTTATCGTACATGTTCGTTTAGTGGTATTCACAGCCCAGAACCCGCAGCCACATTAACTCAGGACTCACTGTTCAGCTCAAAGGCTGCTTCCGTCTACATGTGGTCGTTTTATTGTTTTGTTTCTCTCACCAACATTTCTGTTTCTGATTGTGTGAGCAACAAACAGCCTTAAATCCCACTGACTGCACAGGAGAGAGAACCTCACATTTAACTGGAGTTGTCTCTGGTTCCAGTCTACGAGCAAACACTGTCGTTCTTAATGTGGCCAGAGTTTATACATTCATCGATAATGCTTTTTTTTTAATTTACTTATTAGTGTATGTAATGAATCTGTGCTGAAGGCTATACACTGATGCAGTGGGTGATGATTCAGTTCCATATCACTTACTGACCCTTCAGATTATGACTGAATGATCACATGGTGTAAATAGTTTGAACATGAGATCTTCTTACTTTGGCAAAAATGCAGAGAAATACTGGAAATCCTTTGATGAAGATGAACATGTGATTAGATGTTAATCAAGTTAGAAATCCCAATCATTTTAGATTAGATTTGATTCAACTTTATTGTCATTGCACAGTACAAGTACTTATTCCACGGAATGCAGTTTAGCGTCGAACTAGAAGTGCAAAAAAAGGAGTTGAAGTGCAGAGTATTGTGCGTATTTGAAATGTAAATAAATAAGATATGTACAGGAGCAAATATATATGGAATAATACAATATTAACAGGTATTGTATGATATAAGAACTATGAGCAGTAATAAAGGAAATAGAACAGTATTAACAGCTTTTGTATGATATAAGAACTATGAGCAGTAAGTAATATATCTGAAGTAGTACAGTATTAACAGGTATTGTATGATATGATAACTTTAAGCAAGATAAATATATAAAAATATATAAATATGAATATACTATAGGCAGGATAATGCAGTATAAAAAAAAGTAACAGTGTAGTGCAAGTGTTCAAATGTTCAGTGGTTGGAGGAGGGTGTGTGGCCGGGGGGGGGGGGGGGCTGCTGCTATCACTGCGGTGCAGAGTTCAGCAGGGTGACAGCCGCAGGGATGAAACTGTTCCTGAACCTGCTAGTCCGGGAACGGAGGACCCTGTAGCGCCTCCCAGAAGGGAGGAGGGCAAACAGTCTGTGGCTGGGGTGAGAGCTGTCCTTGACAATGCTGCGCGCTGTCCGCATACATCTCTTGCCCTGGACAGCTGCAATGGTGGGGAGTGAGGAACTGGTGATGCGTTGGGCAGTTTTCACCACCCTCTGCAGTGACTTCCGGTCCGCAACAGAGCAGCTGCCATACCAAACTGAGATGCAGTTGGTGAGGATGCTCTCGATGGTGCAGCGGTAGAAATTCACCAGAATCTGAGGAGACAGATGAGCCGTCCTCAGTCTCCTCAGGAAGAAGAGAAGCTGGGGAGCTTTCTTGACCAGGGTTGAGGTGTTGAGGGTCCACGAGAGGTCCTCAGAGATGTGGACACCCAGGAACTTGAAGCTGGTGACACGCTTGGCCTCCGTCCCGTTGATATGGATGGGGGTGTTTGTGCCGCCTTTCTTCCTGAAGTCCATGATGAGCTCTTTGGTCTTCTTGGTGTTGAGAGCCTGGTTGTTGTCGCAGCACCACGCCGCCAGGTGCTGGACCTCTTCTGAGTAGGCCGACTCATCGTTGTTGCTGATGAGGCCCATCACGTAGTATCGTCTGCAAACTTGACAAAAGTATTAGTTACATGTTCTCAATCAATTGATTTGGAGATTCTTTTCTGGATAATTTATAAAAGTATGAAATGTTTAGTTGATAAAATGACAGAAAATATGGACAAAGCCCTACCCCTGTGTCGAAACCAGTTTATTATCTTCATAGGAATTAAAAGAATAATAAAGGGACTTTTTTTTTAAATGATATTAGATTGAGAAAAATCCCCATGTTTGAGAAGCTTGGTCGTGCAATTATATTTTGTCGTGCTCAATGTTCCGTCGTTAATTAATCAACCCATTATTTGCCACTAATATTAATTCAACTTACCCTTGACTCACAAGTATATAAATAATTCTATGGTAATTTTTCATTTGCAAGATGGTTATTACCGAAGGGTTTTATTTATTAAGCTCTCACTGATTCTTTATAATCTTACAGCTCATCTGGGATGATTTGCGTTGATCTAATTAATCATCTCACACTTCATAGAAATCAGTTCCAAGACTGATCTCTCTAACTATATTTAATCACCTCTCTGAATCTCTTTATGGATAAAACAGTAACATCCAGCTGTTTATTTTTGTCTTGCCTTGCCCCGTGAAATATTAACAACCGTTGAACCATTTACAAACAGCACAGAGTCGATGTCTTCCATACGCAGCAGCAGTGCTTATCAGAGTGATTTATGATGAATAGTTGCTGAATGTGCTGTCATTAGCTTTATGCCGTCTATCGCCATTCATCACTGAGCCACTCAAGACTAATCAAGAAATAACCCAGAAATTTGTCCTCCTGCCCAGCGTAGTCATCTAAATCATGTGCACATGAGCGGAGCATTAGCTTTGGGGTTAATATGATTCTGACTATAAATTATCTTTAAGCCATGAATTAGAAATAGCTCAATAATAGCATGAATTGTTCAAAATGATTTCAAGCGTAGCAGGACTTGAAGTTTGATATTAACAGTTAAATGTCTTTCCATCATGGATCAATCCGAACAGAGTTTTTGGCTCATGCTCCTTTGTGCACCACACTGTGGTGATCAAACATAATGTCATTATCTTGTGAAATCTTGTTTTTTTCCAACTGAGTGATTTTTTTAGTTTTTCATATACTGAAACATCTAAGCTGCCTTCAGACATACACTGAACTCCGGGCACTTTCCTGATATTTTCCAGAGGGGCTGTTGGTGGGAACACAAATGTCTGAGACATTTTGTGTAGCTTTTCCTGCCAGCTTCCTGGTAAAATATCCTTTATACATCTGAGTAAGCCCATAAGAGAATATAGCAGTAACAGCAAGCAAGCAGTAGCGTTGAAAAATAGAATGCGTAAACATGGAAGATGTCAACTTGGAAAGAGAACGACATTCCAGAGCTTTTGGCTGATAAGGACTGACACTGGTGTAGATGCACTGTACTGACTTGAACAATCTCCTGCTGTGTTCTTCACATGTGAAAGACAAACTCCAGAAAATATTCAGACCTAATTTTCCACATATTTTCCAGAGTGTCCCCTTGGGGGTTAAGGGAATTTATCTTCTTCCTAAGATACATTTAAAAAAAGCCGAAAACTGGGTCTTAGCACATGCTCAGGCTGGCAATGTGCAGGTGTGTGTTTTCAGCACTGCATCAACAAAATATATATTTTAACTTGGATCCAAATGTATTCACTATCTTAAATACGTGAAAATTGGTCCAATTGTAGTAATTCTAATGAGAAGTGAATGTAATTAGCGCTGGTGTGGAAACCCTCTTGTTGTTCTTAGTGAGGTCATCACCAGTATTTACAGTCACCTCTGTTACCTGAGGGCACCTCATCACAATGAGTCGACATTAGTAATTCAACAGCGCTCATGCATGTACAGCAAAATGGGCTGGGGAGCTGAGTCTTGATATAACTCACTGTGAATGGGCTGTGTGCAGAAATGCACTGTAAGCATGTCACATTAATACTGACCGGTCTGGTGGATAGCATTAAAACAGAGAGTGGTTTTTTCTTCTTCTAATTAGTCAGCATCTAACTCTTGGTTTTGCTCCTTCGACAGGTGTGGAGGATGAGCTCAGGAAGTGGGACCAGGAGGAAAGTCAAGCCGCAGCATTTCAGTGACATGGTGGCGTCTGACCCCGAAACACTGATCGAGATTCAAGGTCTTTTCAGTAAAGTCAGAGTCTACGTGAAGCCATCGGAAGGCGAGTGGAGTATCCCCGATCCGAATGATGCTCTCAAACACACGGTGGAGGAGCACTGTCGGCTGCAGGCCCTGAAGGTGGCTCTGAACGATGTGAAGAACCAGCTGAGCGACAAGAACATCCAGGTCTGGCATCAGCACACCAACTCCACCAATCGAGCGGGGAAGGTGATCGCCGCCGTGCGTTCTGCTGCCAACGCCGAGATCTGCACTCAGGCCTGGTGCAAGTTCTATGAGATCCTGGGAACCTTCAACCTTCTTCCAGGGGAGGCTCTTCAGAATGGAGAGCTGAACACCGTCCACCTGTGTGAAGCTCCGGGGGCCTTTATTGCCGCTCTGAACCACTACAACAAAACCAGCGAGGCCATGCGCTACTGCGACTGGACCTGGGCGGCCAACACTCTCAACCCGTACCACGAGGCCAACGGGGGGAACACGACCATCGCAGATGACCGGTTAATCGCCAACACGCTGCCCTGGTGGTTCTTTGGTTCGGACAACACAGGCAACATCATGCTCCAGAAGCACTTGCTGGAGCTGCAGCAGTTTGTGTCTAACATGCACAGAGTGGATTTGGTGACGGCAGACGGGAGCTTCGACTGCCAGGAGAAGCCGGACGAGCAGGAGGCGCTGGTGGCGTCGCTGCATTACTGCGAGGTCACAGCTGCACTGCTGCTGCTGAGCCCCGGTGGCTCCTTTGTGCTGAAGATGTTCACGTTGTACGAAGACTCCTCCATCTGCTTGCTCTACCTGCTGAACTGCTGTTTCAGCTCTGTAAACGTTTTCAAACCCGCCACCAGCAAGGCCGGCAACTCCGAGGTTTACGTAGTGTGTCTGAACTATGACGGCAAGGAAGCTGTGAGGCCCCTGCTCTCCAAACTCATCCGTAATTATGGACCAGAGCTGGCCGACCGAGAGGCACTTTTCCCAAATGAACTAATTCCAGAGTCGTTTCTGAAACAGCACGATGAGGTGTGCTCCTACTTCCACACGCTGCAGCTGGAGACCATCACAGAAAACCTGCGACTGTTTGAAAGGATGAGCACAGAGCAGAGGCAGCGGCTCGACCACGTCAGGGACTCTGTGGTTCATGAATACCTGCAGCGATTCCAGGTAGGACCTCTGTCACAGTTAAACTATTTCTCTTAATTGTCAATTTACCAACTGTTAAAAAGTAGCCTCAGAAAGAATTATACATACGGTATAAACTTACCTATATACGGTATTATTGAATAATAACCACAAGTGTATGTTAAATCATACTTGGTGATAAATGATTAACTGAACAAACATGATGAAGAGAAATATAGGTTCTCATAGATTAGATAAGATTGAACCCCTTTAAGATAATTTAGAAAAAAATACAAAATCATTATGTTGTGGTAAGTGTTGATATTAAGACCACAGAAATGTGTCTTGAATAATGCTGCCTTATTCACTTGTTTAGTTTGACTAACAAAAAACAAAAAGTGAAGTTTGAAAGGCAAAAAAGTATTTTTATTGTAATTTGCCAAATTGGCGAATTAAATTTGATAATTTGATAAAGTTTCATTTTTATTGATCACATAATTGACCATTTATTAATATGTACAAAAAACAAAGCTTAAATTTTCCCTAGGTGGGGTACAAAAGATGAATAAATTATGATTGACCCTTTGAAGGTATTTTATGTTCTGGTTTGTGCTCGAATTCAATTCAATTGTTATAAGTCTTCTGAAAGGCTCGATCAATCCCCTCTCTCTCTGTGTCAAGGTGAGCTTCCTTCCACGGAGCCGATGGGTCTCTCGTAACACTGTGAGTCCCGCCTGCTGCAGTGTCTCAGGGGGTCGACCTCCGGGGCAGAGGAAGCAAACAGGGTCCTTTAATGAGCGGAGGGAGCTGCAGACCCTGACCTGGAGGGAGCGCATCGAGAAGGGTAGCCATGCCACCTGGATACAAAGACACTGCACCGAGGCGGGTGGGACGGGCTGCGTGCTGGAAGGCCCCCAGTCCAAGTGTCACGTGGATTCGTGGTACGTTATTGCCGGGCCCGCGCTGCCTGCACTCAGAAACTCTCCGTTCTGTGAAGGACGGCTGTTAAACCACCTGAATGAAGCCCTGATAGACACAGTGGTCGACTGGACTGGTGTGCTGCCCTGTGACTCTTGCCATGTGGTTTGTGCAGCCTCCATCTTTGCCGGTCTTCCAGTGGACAGTGGCGGGAACAAAAAGAAGAGACAGTGCCTGGTGTTTGGCAGCCGCACAGTTTGGTGTGCACGTGAGAACCAAATTGAGGATTTGGGCTTAGTGTTTTCTCCGGAGCCTTCCCTTCCTCAAAGAGGCTGCATCACGCTGCACGACGGGGAGCCGCTGTACCAGCAGCAGCTTGTCGGCTGTGTTGTGTTGTCCCTGCAGACGCTGAACTCCGGGGATGCCCTGCTGCTGCCTGTGTTTTCTGCCCTCACACGTGTCACAGCAGCTGTTATATTCTGCCTGCATGTGTGTTTTCGCTCGGTCGCATTCAGGTGTCCGCCCCCCACCGGTGTTGTCGGGACGGTGCTCGTGTGCGTTGGCTTCTGTGCCGACGCTGCGGCTCGAATACTGCCCGTTCTCACAGACGTGCACAACTGCATGAGTCAGCTGTTGAGAGGAGAGGGCGGGGACAGTCCGACCTCTGGCTGGGACAGACAGGTGCTGCAGTTTGTCCCCATGGAGGAGCTGCTCACTGGAGGACTGACAGAGTTCCTGTCGACCATGAACTCTGAAATCATCCAGCAGAAGCTGCATCTTCTCATGCATCACTCATAGTGCAGGTTATTGAACGCTGACGTGATTTATATAGGACAGGTGTCATTAATTTTAACTGCACCACTGTCCGCGTTTAGACTATGAATCTTTCTCGTGTGCTGATATGAAAAAAGTAATTAAACTGTTCACTCTTTTAACAATGTTTAAATCTCGGTGGACAGATCAACATTTATGCAACAGAACCAAAGATTTGGTCAGTTGTATTTCACACATAATTTTTCCTTGTCAGAAAGTGGCAACTCCATTTCCCACAATGCAACTCAACTACAGACAGTTAGGTCAAATAGCAACTCGTGTATTTTTTCTCTGACATTTTGCAGTGACGAAAATATTCTGTCTTCATATGAAAGGACAGACTGCACTAAACCCTAGACCATGCAGGTATAAGTACTGCAGGGTTTAATCAACCATAATGTCAAATAAGCTTCAATAAAAAAACTGTAGATGTATATGTATATTTGTACTTTGTATATTTGTTTACATGTAGATTTTATCTTTGATTTCTGCTTTCTAGTATGCAGAAAATGTTACTGAAGAGATTTATTTCCATACAAGAAAACATTTTAATAAAAATTTGCACTGACACGTGGTGTGATGTCAAAGTTTTCTGCGGAAATCTGCCTGCTGCTCAAAGCTATTGTAGCAAGCCTAAAAATATGCTGATAGAAAAAATTCCTTTTAGTTTAGTTTATGAAATTTTCAGATATGAGAAAACTGTTGTTCTTATAGTGGAAAATACTAGTTCCAGATTTCTTTTACAGACTAAACCTTTTGGTCAGAACAATCCATCAAAACTGAATATTTACATACATATTCAGAAAGTTGGCTGCTTAAAGTCGACCCATCTCTGTGGGATATTAATACCAGCTGATTTTCCTAATAATCATCTGCTGATGCTTAAATTATTTGAGAGTGAGGATTTTACATGTGAATGTTTAGGTTTATTTCAGGTGAACTGATGCTGTGGTGATGAATGTGGACCCTGTATGGTGACACTGCAGATACAGTCCAATACTCGGAAGCCCGTACTATTTCAAATGTCGATGTGAGGTGTAGTACTCAATCAGTTTCACTCTGATTTGAACCTCTGTCTGAGTACTCACCAAGGATTGTGGCACACAGAATACTGTGTATACTGTGTATCTGATGTCAGATAATAACTGTTCTAATAGTCCTCCTGCCACTATCTCCCAGTCATTCATTTTACCCACCCTACAGTTATATAGCGGCTTTCCTTTGGGTAATGGATATGTTGGGTAGATTTGTGATTGGTGCAGTGCCTTCATACCTTCACTTTGATTACCCAGCATCCCTCAGCATCTGTGAGACAAGGGATAGAAACAAACACACAGTCCAGATCATGCAGCCTGTTCACTTAAAATGTCTCAGACAACAATGAAACTGGCATCAAATAAATAAATACAAATCTGCCTCTTTAAATAAATCATCATGTGGTCCAGTATCATCAGTGTTAGATTGTCACAGCAGAATTATTTGAATACTGGAATTTCTACAACAATGTGCAATTTAATACTTTTAACAGCAGCACATATTTTCAAGTCATCTTCAAGAGGGATACGACTATATTTGTATTGCCAGATAAGTTGTGGTCCCATGATCTCAGCTCATTGTTTTGTGACCTTTGTGCCAAGGTTGATATAAGTTAATATTTTGGGTCAACCTGTAATAAATAACCAAAGCTCGTCTCAGGTTACTTATAATATTTTAATTACTAAATCAAAGTCAAAAACTTGATCAGAGAGCAAATCACATTCCAGTAATCTGTCTTCGTGTTCCGCTGAATCCAGCGACACCAGCGACCATACACACACACACACACACACAAACCCACACATACACACACATATTGAAATTAGGCAGATTCATACAAATTAAGGTTCAGGAGATTTCTGAATGTCTTACATGGGGAAGAGAAAGAAAATGAAGTGGGCACACTGAGAGTCTTAAAGAAATTGTCCTTGCATAAATTTTGAGGTTTGGTAAAAAGACAGGTGTGTTGCGTAGAGAGCGAGTGTGTGTGATTGACTCAAGTGATTGGATTGTATTGCGTAGCAGGAGTGTAATCCTTCCTCTGTGCAATATTCTTCTATCACCACACTGGCCTTTTCAAATATGTATTCTCAAACACACACCCAAACACACACACACGCACACACCAATATTTTCAGGTGATTCAGACACTGTCTAATCTGTGAAGGTTGAAGTGATTGGATGGTGAACTCGTGAACTCATGTAAAGCTTGTTGACCTAGAAAATTGCCTTTTATTCATTTGTTAGTGATGTGTGTGTTTAACACGGTCAACTGTAACACATGTATCAGTATATACTGTGTATGCAAAAGTAGACATGATATACAGTAGTTTATACCATCTATATATATATATAATATGTGGTTATAAAATGTCAGTCAAATTAAATTTATCAAATTAAATCATAATAACTCAAATGTGTATTGATGATAACGCAATTAAAGGACAAACAGCATGTTGTCACACGGTCAATGTAAATGAGACAAACTGCAGCAAAGCTCCAAAGAAGCTGTTTCTCAGCTGATATGCATCCTGTGCTGACCCTTTAAATCTCAGTGTTTTAGCTGTCATGTCACTGTTAGGTGGAGACTCAACACTCGGTCCGCTGTCTGCAGGGAAAAAGACGGCAGATCAGGTGAAGTGAAACTCTCATTATGCAACAGAACAAAGCAGCAGGGATGAACCAGTGTGCAGAGAGGTGTTCTCTGCAGAGCAGGACGTGGTCGTCTCACCTCAGTCATTTGGCATGTGTCCCTCCAATTTGATGATCACTGAATGACAAGTAAGATAATTTAATAGACTGCTCCGGGTTAAAGGTCAAGGCTGAGAAGTACAAAATCACTGATTGGTAAATCTGTCAGGTCACACCTGTCTGTTCTATTTAACTTCATCACCTCATTGAATATATTTCTCTTCCTGTTTGCCAGTTCATGATGCTGCTACAGTGAAGGCAGATGTTCCGCCAGATGCTACATCATCACTGCAGTACGACACAGAGAAGAGGACAAAGTCTAAGTGATTCCTCTTCGGGGCACCACCTTGGTCCAGACCAACCTTTAAGGTTCCCAGAGAACGTATCCAAATGAGTTTGAAGATACTCGACCTCAGGAGCCACCGTCAGGCTCATATTTACTGGGCGTTTATTGACACATGATGAAATGGGGGCCAGAGTCAAATAAGGAGGGTAATCTTGTAAAATCAAATAAGAAGCTTTAGTTCCTCTGGGTCCTGGAGATTGAGGTTTTGGACAGTGATTATTTTTCATCAGTGGTGAGCATTTATAATACATGTGTGGTATGGAATTGGAGTTAAGGGATAAGGAGCTACTCTAAGTGTCCGGTTCATCTGGACCTCATGTCTTTGGGCTGTGTGAGGACACCAAAGTACTCAAAGGAAACCCACACCACATTACGACTCCACACAGAAATAGCTCCGCTGCTCGGCTGAGGTCTAAGTGTGATGTTGCAGCGGTAACCACTGATCCACCGTGTCGCCCTGTGGCAGACAGGTGCTGATCCTGGAAGGGTCTGAGCCACTGAGGTGAAGGAGTATCGGGATGCTGGCTGTGAACACCTTCTCTCTCCTTCTGCCCTCAAACTGAGACATTGGTGGATTTTTTTCCAGATTTTCTTCTGTGAGACTTCAGGCTCTGGAACAAACTCTATATGAACTGTTTTGTGCAGATATCTTCAGGAGTTGTATTTGTGTACCAAGGCAACTGGAATTGGTTTTGTTTCTTGAAGATTTTTCCTGTCTCATCCAAGAGGCATCTTCCTTCCTACCTGATAAGTGGGAGGTTTCAGGTCGTTCAACCTCTGTCAGTCTAACTATCTTCAGAGTTGTTATGTTAAACATGTAATTGAATCCCAGCCAACTAGGGTTTGAAAAAATGTGCTCCATCCTCCTCCTCCTCCTCCTCCGCCCCCCTCCAGTTCTCCCCTCAGCTGAGCTGTTTCTCCCCAGAGGGATTGAAGAGGGTTTCAGCTGGTTTGAGGATGGAGTTCATCTGGTTAAAAGCATTTTATTTCTGCTTCCAGCTTTGGCAGTGCATCATGGCAGTGCATCATTTGCATTTCAGCTCATTCAGCAACATGATTCAGCTTCTTTAAGCAGCTCCAGTTTGATATTTCAGCTTCCATGTTTGAACAATGCAAATCAGATTAGGGTATCAACGTTATTTTTATCCATAAACGTCAACTTGATCATGCAATGTGACATTTAAAAATCTTGCAAATTCGGTGTCCTGCACCAAAATGTGCCAATGGGCTTATAAAACACTACAATCTTAACAAAAGCAAGTGCAGGAGCAGAACCACAGCAAGAGAAGAGATACACCTTCATACATGTCAGAATGTCACAACCAACATATGACAGCTCAATCCTTCAGACAATGAACATAGTATTTAGTACATTGGAATAGTATTATTGCAAGCTGTCTTTGCCATGAAGACTTGTTTGATAATGATTGTATAAAGCACCGCAAAGAAAATCTAAAATGAAATTATACATGATGATCAAATGGAGTCATTAAAATATCATGTCAGAAATGGACATTGAAATACGACAGGTAAGTACATGTAGAGCTTGTATGAGGGTTGGATGATTTTGGAATATAGTGTGAGTCTTTACACAGTCATGTTTCAGCTTAGATGAGGAAGAGCGTAGAAATAAACACCCCACTAAGCAATCCCAGTAAACATCTGCTCGCTGTCACTGCGACACTGCAGCGATGCAAACAAGGAAACTCCCTCTCCTCGTGCAGCTGCTGTCTGCAGACAGCAAGCCGCCTTTGTTTTCCGCCTATGGACGTACATGGAGGAATGATGGATCATCGAAAAAAACACAGAGACCAAGGATCTATCTCTGAAACAGGAGAAAAAAAACACCAGCTATAGAACATCTGGTGTGGTGGACACAAAGTTTTACTGCATTAAATGGGGATATGAACAAATATCATTTAAGTTGTTGTGTAGACGAATTTGTGTGAACAGGCCTGGAGAACAGCTTGTGAAGTTACTGTCATGGCTGAGGACTTCTAAAAAGCCTTCCGCTCTGTGGAACACTTACAGCGATAATGCTCGGCTATTTTCTGCAGTATTAGTGGTGATATGAAAATGGAAAAGAACTTAACAGGACATAGATAAGAAAAAAAATTGAAAAGTGAAAAATGTAATCCAACCAAACTATGATGGGCTGACTTCAAATGAGTCACTCTGCGAGATAAAAAACAAAACAAAAAAAACATTCTCGCTAAGAAACTGTGACTGCTGTAGATAATGTTTGAAGTGATAAATACACGCCGGACTGTATTTATACATTAATCCATGAGACTTAACTTAGAGAGAATCGAAAACTCCATGAGGAGGAAGGAATAAACTGATCCCACTTTAATTTGTGTTGAAGCGACGGTTTTGGTTTAGACGCAACTTGGGAGTTTGTGGGGAAAATGCAAAAACTCAACAGAGGCGACATGACGGATATGGGGTCTCAAATCTTCCTGGGTGGCATCTGTTTTCCGTTCATAAACAACAACAACCAATTAACCTCTGACACTCGGCCAGAATTGGAGTGTCAATCTCTGTCGATTCTTGGAAATATTGCAGTTTAGTTCCTGTTCTAATGGCTGCTTCCATGGATCGAGTATGTAAATCATGTTGGACAGTCTCAGATTTATTGTCAAAGCTCTGTGTTTTTTTTTGCTTTTTTCTTATGGGGCTCGTCCTTTTAAAATGCTAATCAGTTTAACTCTCTCCTGAGGTGTTCCTGCTTTGTTGTCTCTCATGTGAGCAGAGAGGAGCCGGCAGGAAATGCAGATCTGTCGCTCACAACGTGTGCTTTATGCAGGCGGAGCTGTGTTTACATCTTATTATATATTGGTTTCATGTCTTCACCAATCAGTTATCTAGATGTATGGTACTTAATGATTTATTAATCAGACCTCTACAACAAAAGGTGTGCATGACATTATTATGTTCCTAATGAGATTTTTTTACTAATGTCTTTGAACATTGTTGATTAACATTTAACAAACTAGCCCATGTATAACCATTTGAGTTTTTGTGTGGGTTACAAATGTCTCGTATACTGGATTCCTTATTCAGACACATCTTGAATTAAATCTGGAAAGAAATGATTTTTTAAACATCATGTATGTCTTTTTAATCATATATATTTATATATTGGTCTCTATGGCTAGTACTATTTACTACGCATTACTGTAAAAGTATTCACTATATCGTTTGCATCATATATGTCTTTTTAATCATATATGTCTTTTTAATCATATATATATCTCTTGGTCTCTAAAGCTAGTACTATTTACTACGCATTACTGTAAAAGTATTCACTGCCTGGCACACCTTGGGAGACAAATACATTAAAAGGTATTAGAATAATATCACTGCTCTGTAAAGGGGGGGAGGGGGGTGGGGTGTTTGAAATCAAATCTGAAAAGTCTAAAATGTTAATCTGGTGAGGATAAAACCTGGCCGGCCTCGACTCGGAGCCAGCAGCTTGCACTTTCAGCTCATTGTGTCACTTTCGGTCCAAAATGAAAACACGACAGAGCCAAAGCTTTAAATGTGCAGCTGCCGGGACAGTCTGTGTGCGAAGCTTTGGCGTGCATGTTTGTTGGGTCGCACATGTTTACCAACAGTTTGACAGCAAGATTAGGTCCAGCACAGCCTGCAAAGCTTTTCAGTTTAATTTAATTAATTTGTTTCGATACTTTAATTGTTTTCACTGAACGTTTGAACAATCTGAACTAAATGCTGCTATATTAGCTTTTTTGCCTGCTTGGTTGCTGTGGGTCTCTCTCTCTCTCTCTCTCTCTCTCTCTCTCTCTCTCTCTCTCTCTCTCCCTCTCTCTCTCTCTCTGCCTCCCTCTCTCCCGCTCTGCCTCAAACGTCGCTCGCTCTTGGCTTGAAAGCACATCAATCGACCTCAGTTCACCCGCTGAATTGAATTGACTCTATAAAAGGGATTGCCTGGACAGAGGAGGGGGCGGAGAGCACAAATCAGGCCACGGGGACACTTGTTGTTGGCATCCAATATGCACACACACACACACACACACACACAGCCAAACACACACACACACACACACTCACACTCTTACTGTACACATCCATCTGAGGATATATTTATTTGCTCTGGTATGTATACTGCACATTTATATGTGCATGTGGGAGTGTTTGCTGCGCTCCGGTGCATTTGTTTATGGAGGCCTGTCAACACACAGTGATCCATCACGGCTCTGAGCTCCTGGACTTAAACATCTTTGCCCTCCATGTGTGTGATGCATGTTTGTCCCCACAGATGGATAATTCCCCCTAAAAAACGCGGATGATGAAGAGGGTTGTGGTTGGGGCGGGGGGGGGGGGGGGGTGCAGGTCAGGGTGACACAAGCCTTTAACTCATTGACTCAATCAAACATGTTTGGTGCGGCTCCACATACTTTAGGGAAACACCATTCACATTGTTCCCTGATGCTCATCAACCCGGTAAATGGCTGTGATGGTTAAAAAGGGGCGTTCCACTACAACACTATATTGATTCAGTCACCACTGCTAAGTCATCAAGAGATGGAACTGGAGCGTGACGCCAGGATGTTGCACCACCTCTCATACTGTTATATATACATTTATATAGACTTTAGTCTTTACCTGAAGAAGGGACTGTGCCCAAAATGTTATCTAGTAGGAAGTGATTCTGCTTTCCAAAATCACTGAGCCCAGATGTAAATATATAAAGTGGTAAAGGAAAATGGGTACACAACAGAAAAATTCAGTTTTTTCCTCCATCTCTAATATTTCTTATCCATCTGTCCATGTATTCTGCATAATGGCTCACAATTCTGTCAACTGGAGCATCATTTTTTCCTCCATTTTACTTACATAATCACAGGGATTGGGTATTAGGCGCTGCCAAAGCATGTGGGAACTACACTCACACGGCACACACACTTAGAGCGAACTGAATTTAAGGGAGTTCATACAAAGTTCTTGTTGCTGTGGATCTACTTTGTAGATCCATGAGGTTATCGCCTAGAGCAGTGTTGCATCATGATGACAAATAATCACTTCTTGTCTCAGGTGTCATTATTACTTGAGTTGGGGTTGTTTTTGCTTTTGAGAAATGTGCTCTGTGGAGATCTAGCGTTATTAATTGTTCCCTGTGGAGGAGGCGGAACACTTCGTCCTGCCTGCACACAGGGAGAAGCCTTTCTCTCCCAACCGTTCATCTAAGTCAAAAATACAGTTTTATCCAGTTGACTTGGCTGCAATACTCCACAAGTGATGATGTGGTGTTTGGAGCGCATTGTGTACTTTCAGATCCTATCTCAGCAGGAAGATGCAGAGTGAAGGTGGTCAGCTAATGTTACCGAATGCAGTTCTCTACATTTTTGTTGCCAATAGCAATTGGCAAGCAGTGAATAGAGCTGCAGTTGTTCTCATTATAAGGTGTTTATCTGTGCCAGTGTTGCAGAAATGTAATCACAACTCAATCTCCCAAATGGACTGAAAACTGCATTCTGCTTTATCTGTGCTCAGCATAGGTTTGCCAGCCTTTGGAGAGAGAGAGAGAGAGAGAAACTCTCTGTTTCTCTCTCTCTCTCTCTCTCTCTCTCTCTCTGTAGATCCCACCATCGTCCACATTGTGCTGCTGATAAAAAATGGCTGATTACAGCGATGAGGCACCCTGTCACTCTAATTTACACAAATCCTACACTCCCACTCCGACTGCTGCTCAACCGCATTAACACCAGAGCAAACGTCTCGGGCAGTCAAACTCACCAAACCTAATTTAATCTGCATGCACACTTCCACACAAAACATCCCACACCGTGATATTCATTCCCCACAGCAGCATGCGCATTTGGTATGTGTTGTTCCTCTGAGCGTGTAATTATGTTCTTTTAGATGCTGTTGTCTCAGTGGCATCATATCAGCGAGGATGATTTTGGTGTTACTTGTTTTTCCGCAGCTTACACATATCTGATTGACTGCAGAAGATGCAGGAGTATGGAGGCTTTTTTGGGACGTTTAGTGGTGAGGAAAAGAAAGTTTAGGTTTGGAGACGTCGTCGTTAAAAGTAGGGGTGGTAGTTTGTTTGAAACACTTGTAATATTCTCAGACGTTCATTAGTATTTGAAACGAGTCCATACTAAACAGATGTATTGTGCCAACTCTGGTATGTCGTGCAGACGTCCGGATCTTGACATTTTTTGCAAAGAGGTCAACATCTATTTAAACTGTGTTTGCCCATTTCCACAATGACAATAAACCAAACCACAGCACCAGGACTTCCCATAGCCTCAGTGTTTGGGGCCAAAGTTCAATTGATCTAAGCAGATGGGAATATTTTAGGAGGATAATTAACAATCAAAGTCAGGATGTTTTACGGTGCATCCTTTTCAGACTTTCATTTTCTGTCACCACCCCCTGTTCAGCCTTTAACCCTCTAACCTCTTGGAGATATAATTTTTCACTTTTTAAATTTGAATTAGCATCATCCGCGTTTCTGGTTGTCATCCCTCGTGTTAAAAGTGTTTTTCTCTGTGGACAAACAGAGATGAGCAGGAGGCAGCATTTCATTAAGGAAAAGAGCTCTGTTGTGCAGCCTAGTTTGATGCATTGGTCTTGTCAATAGTGAAGCCAAAGCACCTCCATCACTACCTGTGGCTTGCTGCAGTATAGGCCATAAACCATGCCTCCTCCGTGTTAGTGAATGAGACATGGACCAAACTCGAAAGTTAAAGTACACGTCTAATACTGTATAGTTTTCTCAAAGAAGTTTTTTTTGTCACACTACACAGTGTTCATGTCCCAAAAATGTTGGGCTTCGTTTTTGGACAGTGGGAGGAAGTGGAGTTGATCAGAGGTTCATTTGAACTTTGTCCCATATCCACCATTGTTATTCTGATTTCATACAACTCTCCATAATTCATCCCATCACTTAACCTCCAACACTTGGATCAGAGAGTTCACAGCTCTGCAAACAAATCCTATAAATGATCTCATTCATATTCACAAAGATTAAGCTTTATCATCAGAGCTCCTATAAATATCTCCCCCTCTTCTCGTCTTTCACGCTTAGCTGTACATATAGGACTCCCCCCCCCCACACACACACACACATACACACACACACACACACACACAGACACAAAAAACTCTCTCCTTGTGTTTGTGTTCTTCCATTTCTATCTGATTAGCAGTACACAACACTGCAGGGAGCAGATAGTGTCTTCTTCCTCTTCTTGTTCTTGTTCTTCTTCTTGTTCTTCTGCATCCTCTGCATCTGAACCCCCACACCACCCATCATTCACTTACACCGGGAGGTGGGGACCCAACTGAAGAGGGAGGTGCGCCAAAGTATAAGATGAGAAAGAAAGATAGGAGGAGTGTGTGGCTCATCCTGCAGCATGAACAAAGGCGTATTGGTGATTTACTGGCTATGCAACAGCCGTGCTGCTGCTGCTGCTGCTACTGCTGCCAATATGGGCTCAATTGACCAAGGAGAGTGAGTGTTCCCCCCACCTCCGCAGGTCAGGAGTAATGATGGAGGGTGTACAGGGGTTGAAGGAGGGAGGAGGTGAAAGTAAAGGCAAAGGAATGTGGGGAAGGTTGCAGTCACATCTGGTAGAGACACCTGATAAATATATGACTCTGGAAATGTGGTGCCTACTGGAGCATGACATGGACACCACTGCACTTTTTTTTTTTTTTTTATAGTTTTGACTCGCTCCTGCTGGAATGCTGTAGATGCTGCATTTAATGTATTCATGCTTTATATGATAATTCACAGTCCAGTGGTTACATAGATCCTACAATATCCAGCGGAGTCAGCCGGCCCTGCAGGAGAAAGAGTTTGATGTCATTTTCTCCTGCAGGGAGCAGCACAATTGGATGATATATAATTATGCTTCAATCAAACCAGCAACCTGGACAGCACTTAATGTAACTCAGGCAAAAAAAACACCCAGGAGAGCCTTCCTCCCCCTGCACCCCACTCCTCCTCCTGTAATTGGTCTCCTGTCGTTGCTCCCTGCTGACTCTCACCACGGTGACGGTGCCCCCTCGTGGTGGCTGGGAGAAACGCCTGGGATGGAGGGATGGAGGAGAGGGAGGAGAGGAGGTGGAGGGGGGTGGGGCAGCGTTTAAAAGCTCAGACTGAGGAGGAGCTGCCCACAGAACCAAGGAGCCTTGAAAAGTTTACATCCAACTGTCAGCTGAAGGAAAAAGAATACAAAAAAGAGAAGAGATGGCAACTCAGGCCCAGCAGCTGCCACAACTGCACCTGGCGGAGCTCACCGCAGCGCAGTTCATCGACATCTGGAGACACTTCGACGCTGACGGTCAGTGTTCAATAACAGCTGGCTTCACTCATTCATGAATGCATTTAGTAAGAAATATAATGAAAAGAAAACTCAGTTTTTAGTTCAAGATAGATTTTAATCTATTTTTCTTTCTTTATTATAATAAACCGGTGACGCTCAGCTAATCTAAATGAATACCAAATCTACACGAAATGGTTTTATGTTCGGTTTTCGTTTTTTTTCACTTAAATTTGAAAATGGACTGTGGTAAAAAAAACTAAACACGCACACATTAATGACAGTTTAATGTTCTTATAGGTCCTAGGAATTATTTTCAATTCTTTAAAATTCGTATTCAAAGACGCTTCATTGACATGACTGTAATCAAACAGCCCAGAGCATTGTCAAGTCCCATCGGACATGGCATTATCAATGCAGGGTGCATTCTAATGTATAAACAACTAAATGTATTAATACCATATTTCAAAACAGTAATGTCAACTATATTTGACAAGGTCTGTTCATTGTACTGGAAGGAGTTTCATAGACATAATGTGTGTGTGTGTGTTGGGGGGGGGGGCTTGCGTGCATGCGTGCGTGTAAAAATCATGTATGTATACGAATGTATGTGAGAGAGAAATAGAGGTGGGGGAGGGATGGATAAAAGGGGGAAGGGGGGTAAGAGAGAAAAAGTAAGAGGGGGTGTTCGCTGGGAGGAGCTTCTGAATCTGAGAGCTTACTGGGAATGAACTGGTGGGAAGTGTGTGCGTGTGTGTGTGTGTGTGTGTGTGTGTGTGCGCGCGCATGCCTATGAGGGTTTTGGACAATGGTTAGACATTTAGCTGTGATTGTGAAGGTTAGGGTGAGGGGCGAGGGAATACATTATGTCAATGGGTGTCCTCACAACTAAAGAGAGACATGCATATGTGTGTGTGTGTGTGTGTGTGTGTGTGTGATTGTATGATGATCCTTTACAACTTGCAATATCACGATATATGAACATGCTTCAAAGTTTAATCCAGTTAAAATATGGTATTAACATATATAAGCTGCAGCCATTTTACTTTTGGTTTGGTGATGGAGCTGAACTGGTCTATTTTAAATTCCATTGGTTACTTGGTTACCTTGAACTAAAATGGTTGGTCAGTTAATCAAGTAGTTGATCGATTATTGTGATAAGTAAAAATGCTCTTAATGTTTAAATTTCACTTCCCTGCATTTTAATTGTTTCAATGTTATTCATTTTATATTGTCTAAATTAAAAGAACATTAACAGATTATTTCAATTGTTTGTTGGACGAAAAATATAAATATACTGATTTCTTCTTTTGTAATTGTCTACTTTATTTATTTTTCTCAGACTTTATGTACCAACTTCTTGAGAAAACAATCAACTGAGTAATCAGATTAATGATGAAAATAACCGTCACCGACAACCCTAATAACACATCATATTTTATTAATGTGATTAAAGCCGAGATATTAACCACATGTTAAATCATAATCCGTAGAGGGAGTCTATCTGTCAAGTCAGTGCAGTGAATCTAGTGAAGCAGAAGTAGCATGAAGGGACTTCAAAATGTACTTAGGGTCAGTAGTCAATAGATGAACTTAATTACAATGCACAAAGCCTTGTAGTCATTATACGTCATCCACGGTCTTAGCACGAGCCACTTCAGTGTTTGTGACTTTTTTATGATCCAATTTCCACTGAAGGATTATTTTCTCCAGCCATTAAGAAAGTCGGCTTTGACCTTTACTGTTAAACCCCTTCAAAACACTGTCCTGTAAACTCACTGTCTATTTGCATCAAACAGGATTGTAGGATCCCATAAATCTGTTACTGCAAAACTACATATCCCTGCTGCCACAACACAGCATCTCTGCAAACCACAGTTTTCTTCCGCCTCTGTCAACGTCAACCTGTTCTAACCATGACCACGATGTTTCGGGTCATTTTTGTGCCGACGCATCCAGATCTTAACCTCGACCACAGCGGTGATAGATCATTTGTGCAAGAGTTATGACAGTTTTGAATGGCCCCTCATAAACAATGTTGTCGTGAGGTGATGGATCAGAAACAATATGAAGGGCAGTGATAAATCGCCTCTTGTTGTATATTCTGGAGGACACGTTGACTATTCAACTGTCACTTCAGAGGACACACACTTTCTAAAACAACATCTTAAACCAGTTACATGTTTGTCTTGATATGTGACGAGGTAATTCCTTCTTTGGATCGCAGGGTTCATCTGCGCATTCAGCAGATATTGATTAAACTATAAATCCAGATGTGAATCACAAGCTGGCGTATTGATCCAGAAGTTTTCCCACCTGGACTATTCTTATAAACCACAGTCTTCAAGCACCCGCTCTGCAGAAGTTTATGTTTTTTGGCTGCAGCATCGGGCTAATTGTAATGAGGGTGGAAAAAAACCCAAACCAATCACGTCCTCACTTAGTTGATGAATGGTGAGTTGAATTTTGTGTCAGTGACAAAAACGCTTCTTGGGCCCACTACTGGTGAAAACACTAAAACCTCCCTCCGAAGAGCCATAAAATGATTTAATGTCTGCTGTCATCAGCCTCTGCGCTCCTCCAACCAACGTCATCTTTCATTTCCATCCCCGCACACAAGACAGCCACAGTCCAGATTGTTCTTGCTGAAATTCCTTGACGGTGGAACGAGCTACCAAATGCGATCGGAGCGGGAGCGTCCCACTCTATCTTCAGGAAACTCCTCTAACATGCACTTACTGCAGTGCACTTCTTCACCTGATGTCCCACATGTCGTACTTACTGAGCAGATTTAGTCCTTTGTTCAACGTCTTCTACTGACCTGAACCAAAGTTGCAAGTCCCTTTGGATAAAAGCTTCTCCCAAATGGTTTAAGGTAAATGTAAAACAAGAACCATTAGGGTCTGTCTGACTGGATAAAAAACATGGTTTGTATATAAAGATGGACGACGTGTCACTTCTTCCCACCATCCACTAAACTGTCAATCATGATGAGACGCTATGTTTTCATTGCATCAAATAACCAAACTAACTTACACTTGAACAAACATCCGATCAATCAAAAATTACAGATACCGTATTTGAGAGAAACTGTTGCCATGCACTTCTTCTTTTCAATTTGGCCCCATGTCCCATCCACTAACATGGAGTGGGAAGGATTTCTAACATGTACTGCAGCCAGCCACCAGGTGGCGATTGAGACACTTTTACTTTACTTTTGGAAGCAGTCATTTCCTCCGTCTTTATCTGAAGTCTATGATGAAACAACGCACCTGATTACTACTCAGCCAGAAAGAGTGACTGTAAATCTTTTTTACTTTTAAAACAGTATAAAATAGAAAATGACTGATTGAGAGGAACAGAACCTTGGAAGTGGTGGAAGAAATGACCTCTCTTCAAGTAGACACACAAGTAAACATGAAATCTCTGATGTAAAAATCTTTTGTTGGCAGCAACAGGCTGACCACAGCTGCACAACAGCAGCGACCGGACTGGACTGGGCTTCCTATTGGCTGCAGTGAGATCTGGGACAAACTGAAAAAAGATAAAGTTGACAGCATGCTTGACTGAATACAATGAATGAAACATGCTTAAACTGATCTAGTTCCATGGGGCGATGGGCAGTTGTGATCCTCAGAGTTTTGAGAGAGAGAGAGAGAGAGAGAGAGAGAGAGAGCTACATCTGCTTAGTGTGCAGTGGTTCGCTCCATGTGGCAGCTGAGACTTGTGCAGCAGCTAAACTCTGGCAGTGAGTCCCAATGAAGTGAGAACACAGTTGCTTATGTGGGCTTTATGACAAGCCAGGGGAATTTAACACAGTCATACTTTTCACTTGTTATTTGTTCTTCTCCCCCTGAGATACGGTGTGCAGCTTTAATCACCTGTTTCTGTCACAGTGTGTATTCGAGTATACAATTAGCTAATAGACTCTACCAGAGACACTGGAAATGTCTTCAGTATGGTGAAAAGGTTTTGAATTTAATGAAGGCAATTAATGAATCTGTTGAGACTAACTTGCAGAAGAAAGAATATCTATTACATCAAAATAAAAAAGTAGAACATCACCTTTGGTTTTACATCATTTCATGAGACTGTTCTGTTAAAGTACAAAGTGAGAGTTGAGAGTCAACTGGAGTTTATTCTGGGCCACTCAGAGCCTGATTCTTTGTTCTGCCATGTGGCCTCTAGTTATCTGCACTGCAGGTACATAATGCGTCGGAAGTGGCCATCATTATTTTGACATTTCCGGGAATGAAAATGCCAAATGCATTCTTTTGTATGCGCCATGACATGCCTTTTATTTACAGTTGGTCACACCACTTTGCCGCACTCTGTCCATCCAGCTGAGCCAGCCAAGCAAGGAGGAAGCAAAAAGGAGGTGGCGGCACAGAGCGAGCGCTGCTGAGCGCCTCACTGGTCACTAAGTTGAAAAAAGAAAAATATATCTCTGTGGACGTTTGCGGGTAAAATTATTAAAATCGTTTGGAAGTAATGAGAGTTTAATAGTCATCCCATAAAAATGAAGGCCCAGATGAATAATTTACTAGAATATTTAATCATTTTAGCGTGGCTCCACAGATGGGAATGTTGACTGAAATAACTCAACAAATAATGGATGGAATCTCATAGAAGTTTTTACTCGTACTCTTGCATTCATGGTCCCCAGAGGATCAATCCTGTTGACTTGACTGATCCCCAAGCTTTTAGTTTAGTCCCACTATAAGCTTGACATAGTTGGCTCTGAGTGAACTATCTTGACATTTGCTGATCTCTGCACTGTAGCTGCTGTAAGAGAGAGATAATCAGACAGTCAGAGCTGATTCTAGACGTAATGGATCAAGATTATTCGTTGCCATTTGCTGCGTGAAATTATACAAAACTTTAATAAATTACCTCATCAATGAATGCGGTCTGTACCTGAGTCGCGTCAGGGAGATTTTTATGAGCAATGGAGAATGGCTTTACGAAATCATCAAGCTAGGTAATTTATTAATGTTTTGATTGAGAGACCCCCAGTGGCCGAAGTTGCATGTTATGCGTTTATGAATAAACCAACGAGATTTTCCACACCCTTTAATTTTTTTGTAGATGTCACTACTGATCTTAGACTTCAGAGTGAAGTACAACATTGGTAATATATGTATAAGTACACTGGTGTGGTTTTTTATCGGGTTTATCAAAGAAATAATATTATTAACAATTATGATTAATCTCAGTTTTTGAATAATACAAATCAAGTTGAACCTCAGGTTACTATGAGGCTTTGTTGTGTCTGTGTACTTCACATCCGATCCTGGAACTTTGTGTCCCTGAGGTAGTTTGTGTTGTCTAAAACATCGACTCGACCGAGCACAGATGGCGACACACGCAGCACCTATCAAAAACAATGTGTAAATGAAGCACGGGCAGGATGGAGGATGGGGATGGGGGGAGGTGAGGGAGAAAATGATCAGAAAGGAAAGGAGATGAGAGGATCAGAGATTAAGAGATGAAGAGGGGAGCGGGGTGATCTCTGCACTTTATTCTGTACATCTGTGTTTTGTTCTGAATTGAAATAACAATTTTATCGATGTTTGTTTTTGTTCGTTAGAAGGCACAAACCCCTCCGATCCACCCTCGGGCCGCCGACAGATGGGACTCATTCCTATGATTAAAAAGACAATGTCCTGTCTGTTACCCTGTTACTTTGCAGGGGGGGAAACATTTAAATTATTATAATGAATCATCCCCGGTGCTGTGAATGTCAGGAGAAGGATAAAATCCAGACACAGTCAGAAAACACCAATCTGCCTGCCCCCAAACTACACTGGATTCCAGTCTGGTGTTTTCTCTTCTGCTGCTGCACTTCTCTCTATCTTCATAATCTCTCCCTGGCTACGTAAATACCAATTTGTCAACACATATAAAAATGTGAATATAGGAAAGAGAATGTTTTCAATTTAAAGTTTTGAGTCGTGAATAGATGACATAACGTGTTAATCTTGAAGTTATTGTGCAGACTTCCCTGAGGATGTGATTTCTCAGAATTGGTTTTGCCTTCAAAACAAACTTCAGGGCTATAGACTCACCACAGTAAATACTTGAGCTGATTGAGGCACAGCTGTAGGCACATACGCACCCTGGATACAATCCAGCCGAGGGCTTCTGGGAGCGTTCTGATTCAATCAAACCGAGCTTGAGTCTGGGCTAAACATTCAAGGTTTGGCGATGGTTTCAAAACGAAAGGACCCCCCGCCTCCATGTGACCTTTAATCTTTCAATCCAAATCTTTTTAATCAAACCTCTGAACAGTCAACAAAGTTTCAGACAACTTAAAAGCTTCATAACATAATTTGTGCCAAACTAATCTAGCCCCTCCGCTGCTCCGCAGGAAATGGTTACATCGAAGGGAAGGAGCTGGAGAACTTCTTCAAAGAGCTGGAGTCTGCGAGACGAGGACCTGGCGTGGTGAGCGAAGCACGTCACAGAGAGTAGAACAGGCCCAGTCACACAAAGTGACTCCTGGAGGTAATTTAAATTATAGACCTTGTTATCTATCTAAGTGTCTTTGATTTGTGATGTGACGAACTTGCAGGATACTTCAAATGCTGCGTTCAAAGAAAAGATGAAGGAGTTCATGGCCAATTTTGACAAGAATGCTGATGGGAGGATTGAAATGTCCGAGGTGAGAAGGAATAATTAAATACTTAACTTATGTATCACCACTGTAAATCTATCCAGTAAGGTAATCAATACCAAAAAGACATATCTTAAAAATACAGCCTTGATTTGAAATTGTGTCTTGATCTTCCTCGGTGTAGCTGGCTCAGATTCTGCCCACGGAGGAAAACTTCCTGCTCTGCTTCAGAGAGTTTGTGGGATCCAGCACTCAATTCATGGCTGTAAGTTTGTGTTTATTGACATGTGCATATTATAACTGTGACACCTCATTTATGCCTCATGAGTTCTAAATACACGACTCTCAACTCACTTTATCATGTTAAATCTTCAATAAAGACAATAAAGTTCTCACACTCTAGAGTTTAGTAATGATAAAGAATCCGGGTCCCACAAAATTCCTCAAGTTATCAGACCAATAACAGTTATCTGTTTCCATCTGGTATTTGTTTTGTGGGGAGACAGTCGAGTACAGCTGTAGGTTATTCATTTATAGAATCGGCACGATGTCAGAGACTTTGGTCACGGTCACAGTATCAAGATATCACACGATTCTCTCCATGGCATGTGCTCTGATGAACAGCTGAAAGGAAAAATTCTTAAACTCAAATAGACTGAACGATTTGAATTAAAACCTCACTCAACGTTTTACACTGATATCTCACCCAGAAAAACACTAACACCATATTTGATCTGAACCTTTGGAACATTCTTGAAAACCATAAGGAACGACCTCTATCTTCAGTTGCACACGTTGAGATAATCAAAGAGAAAACACTGATGATGATTGAACTTCACCACTGGGATTGATAAGTTGGTGTCGTGGGGCTGAGGAAGGTTTCCAGTGGTGGGACGCTGCCCTCTGTGTTAAAGCTATTCTCAGACTGCCATACATTATGAATGGAACACAGCTTTCTGCAGGGGAAAGGCAGTAAGTGCTGCTGGAGTAGGTATCCATCTTTGATGAGGACTTTGACTAATTCTATATTTACACATTGTCAGATGACACCATCGTTTCTCTTTACGAAGGTCTTTGTCCTGCGTCGGATTAGAGGAGATCTGTCTTTTGTAAAGTCCAGAGTGTGTTTCTCATTTGTCATTGTGGTGGAAGCAGACCCTCTTTCTCCTGAAAACTTGTATAAAGGCATCCCTCTTGTCCTGCAGGCCTGGAGGAGGTATGACACCGACCGCAGTGGATACATCGAATCAAACGAGCTGAAGGTAAATCACATGACGAATCAAGGTCTGCAATGAAGTGATTCCATGTAGAGTCGGTGAAAACACTGCTGCTCTGATACAAGTACACTGAGGTATCTGCTGAAGGCTGGACTCTCACTGCTCTTCAGTCTGACCATCATTCTCTCTTTGTGTCATATGTGATATCAAATAAAACCTTAATAATTCACTTTGTATAAAGAAACATTTCTTGATATGACCTTACTTGTGTCTATGTAGCCTATATAACTGGTGATAGGGTGCTACTGAACCTGCAGATGTGCTGACACTTTGAAAGTTCTACTTCACTTTCTTTCACGTCCTGAGCTTGTGTGTAGAGATCCACACCATTCATTTTTGGACCGTGGTGTTTCTCTCTCCTCAGGGTTTCCTGGCCGACCTGCTGAAGAAGGCCAACAGAAACTACGACGACAAGAAGCTCAAGGAGTACACGCAGACAATCGTGAGAATACATTTTTGTGTTTGTCTTCTTTCTGCTTTGGCAAAATCATGACTCAAGATTTTACAAGCAAAGACTTTTCATAAAATCCAACATTTCCTATAAGTTGATCAATATTCATTTAAACTTTACAGTGACAACTTCATTACCACCCAGAGATACATAAGTACATTGTATTTCATGTACATTATACTGTGTTGTATTTTAAACTTTAACATCAGCTTCTGGGAGGAGACATGCCGACTCTGACATCATTCAAATTCAAAGAATTAACTAGAACATTTCTGTCTGCACTCTTCCTTCGTGTTCATATGTTCAAACTTCATCACTTGGCTGCAACACATCACTTCTGCAGCGTATATGAAAGCATTAATTTTAATATCACTCAGACTGTGTTAAGCCCACATTCTAATAACAATGAAAAATACACAGTACACTTACACGTATTCTAAGTACGTCGTGCACACGAGATATCACAATACACAAGATGTCACTTCCCATCCATCTGCCGACTGAACACACTGAACCGCTGCTTTTTAATCTGACTTGAATGGATGTGTTTAATGTGTTCGTCCGTGCAGCACATGATCATATTTAGTTACAGATTCCCAGATAAATTCGATGTTAATCCTCTTTCTGTGCAGCTAAGGATGTTTGATCTGAACGGTGATGGTAAGCTGGGCCTCTCTGAGATGGCAAGGTGAGCGTAACCTAGTTGTCTTTACTCCTCTATTCAAAATGCTCGTTCTTTTTTTTCGAAGGACAGTTAAAACATCAAAATCCTCTCTGTGTTTTACCACAGGCTCCTGCCGGTGCAGGAAAATTTCCTGCTGAAGTTCCAAGTAAGTTTATACTTTTTAACACACTAGCCTGTTCCTTCTTGAACTCAACAAGGAATTATGTGAATATTTGTTTTAGGCAGATTTCAAGTGTCATCTGTCTGATATTCAATTGTCAGACAACAGAGGAGATTTACAATAGCACAATAAAACATTATTGGATTCAGTGCAAGAGGATTACTTGTCATCAAGTACTGAATGAGCATATGGGGCACTGACACAAATGTGTGTTTACTTGTGTTAAGTCCTTCAGGAATTAAATATTACGGTATGACATTTCTTTCACAACATGATGGAATCCAATGTAAATCAACAGATTTTAGGTTTATATTATGTTAAGAGTGAAACTTTTCACAATGAATCCTGTTTATTTTGATCCAGGACTTAAATTTGCATCTAAAAATAAAAACAACTTACTGCACAATTCTATGTATACTGCTGTATTTTCTGAGCTTGATATTGTTGCATTAATGCACAGTAGCATTCGTTTCAAAGCTTTAAAGTTCACTATTCGTAGCACAGTGACCATGTTAATTTACATAGATCTCCCACATGCATTTGTCATGAATGTTGCCATATGTACACGCTGGCTGGGAGCAGCAGATCAACAATTCCTTTCTGACAGAGGATTAGTCTGTTTGATCAGGATTAACTCAACCCTAGTCCCAGTTATCATAATCTCCATGGATTAATATCTCTTCTGGATCTGGTGGGGCTTTTACTGCTCTCTAAAAATATCCATCAGTTTCTAACAATTTCCCCCTCTCTGTCTCTCTCCCTCTGTCTCACAGGGCATCAGGCTCACGGTTAAAGAATTTGACTCCCTCTTCACCTTCTATGACAAGGTGAGAAGTGGATTCCTGTGTGGTACTTGTTATGCATTGTGCACATGCCTACGTAAGTGCGTTGTTCTAAGGTACAGAACATACACAGGAGTCTCGTGCCAGTGGCTCTGTGAGGCTGAGGCTAAACGCTCACATCAGTCAACATGGTAAGAATTGACTTTAAATAGCTTCTGTAAATTTCATGGTGTCAAAGGAAATCTCTCTAAACCAGGATTCATCCTCTGGGGACCGTAAATGTCTTTAGAAAATTGAATGCCGTTCCATCAAATGAGATCAAACTGGACTAAAGCTCGATCGACATACAGGAAACTCCACATTTCTACACTTCAGTAGAAACTACACTTCACTACTGACCTATGCCTGACAACACACAGGGATTTATTTGTGATATTCTGCCCCACCAACAATAAGCATTCATACAAATGGACAAATGTTCATGTTCCCTTCAGGATGGATTGTTTATATGTACATTTTTATGTTTGGATTCTTTATATTCAATTTCTGCCACCTAACTCCTACACAATGAACCTTTAAAGAAAATCAGTTCCGCCTGTATAATTCAGACCACCATTGCTCTCTCTCTCTCTCTCTCTCTCCAGGACGGTAATGGGTATATCGACGAGCAGGAGCTGGATGCTTTACTGAAGGACCTCTGTGACAAGAAAAAAATGGTAAGGAAGAGTTTACCCTATTGATTGATCCGTTCAGGTTTCTGTTCTTCTTGCCAAATATAGAGCTGAGAGTAGCTGCCTGCAGCACATGGCCTCTGTACGGGACAAACTTTGTTCCCGACCGACTGTGACTTTTCTAACCTACGCTGTTCGCGTGTGTGCAGGACGTGGGGTTGACAGGAATCGGCGGGTACAAGAAGAGCATCATGGCTCTGTCCGACGGAGGGAAACTGTACCGCGCCGAGCTGGAGATCGTCCTCTGTAGGGACTCTGAGCTGTGACCTCCCTGCCTGGGACCCTGCTGCCCCTCCTCCACCAACCCTCATCATCGCCTCCTCCTTCCTGCCTCCTGATGTAACCCGGTGCATGTGTGACCTCTAACCTCGCTTCACCACTTAGAGTGCTCCTGAAAGCACAACGTGTCTTGCTGACTCTGCTGTTTTAGCTTTGTACCCCTCTGAGTTGTTTCTTGTTTTTACCTTTCCATGTATAGTGAGATAGCCATAGAGGAATATACTGTGTATTTATTTATTTATTCATTTGACTTGTTTTGAATATGATTTTGTATTTTTGCATACATGTCATATCTATATCTTCCTCTCCCGCCCAATTTAAAATGGAAACTTTTGTTCAGTAGTATTTATTTGATTAATTTCTATTAAATTGAACATGGATTTAATTAATTTGATGGCGCTTGGACTGCTCTATTAAAGATATTACTGACAGATAAATAAATATACCATTACAATGTTTGCCCCATTTATTCACTTGAATGAAAAAGGTGTATCTCCATCTCAATGATGCTCTGCTGTACATCAGGGTGATAATTTCCCTGTTGCTACAGAGAAAGGTTTGTTTGGAGTTTTCTCTCAGCGGCGCGTAAAATAAAATATTTCCTCCCCTCTCAGAGCATCGTGCAGCTCCAGTGAAGATTAAAGCTCCGCTACAGATGCCCAGAGCAAGAGCGTTCTCTGGAGAGTGCTCCACCTTCACTTTCTAATCTCCTGGTAAAAAGAACAGTAGAAAAAGCTTGTGCTGCTCCATTTTTCATGGAGTCTGGGAAAGCCTCCGTGGCACTTTGAGAAGAAGTGAGCAGAGTGGGACACGCTGAGAGGCCGAGGACAACAAAAATACAGCAGCAGGACTGCAACTGTACAAATCTGCCATGATAAAGCACACCCCCTCACACACAACATCGCTGAAACTGCACACACACACCCAAACTGTCATACACAAAAACAGTACTGCCCTCATCACTTCATGCCCGATGCTCAGTGTTTTACACATGTGGCCATTCATATTCACACACACACATACACAAGAGCACAGAGTGAAACACTGCGCTGAGCCGTGAACTGCTGACGAGCAGGAAAAAGAGACTTATATCCGCTCTGATTCCTTCACACACATCAGTCCCATTCGGGGAGAGAATGAGACAAGAGAGCAAAACAGACAGATGAGATTCCCTCTGTTATTTACCCTGTGTACAGCTGCACAAACACACACACACACACACACAGACACACACACACACACACACAGACACACAGAAGATAGACAACACATTTCCTTTACCTCTTCATGTGACTGTTATTAATTTAAAGGCAGATATTGTGGCGACATTCTCACACATTCCCAGATATTAGACAATGGACATCATTCATCACTGTTAAAATGTCACTGAGGTTCCAACTGCACTCAAACTATTCAGAGGTAACAGCCGTTTCTTTTGCACACTACTCAAAAGATGCCTTGATGCTCCTCTTTTGTTGTTATTATCTTCATCTTCTATTCACCACATCCTGGTCTGTTTGATAAAGACTGGGGGGAATTTTCACTTCTGTGTGTTTTTTTTAAGATATGAATGTTGTTTAGGGAATTTCTGTTGCCCTAGAAAATCTCTACAAATATAAGTGATATTTTTGGATCTTACTCTGGGGGGGGGGGGAAGAATACGTGAAGCATAATGCAGCGCTAATTAAGGACTGAATGTCCTTTAATCCAAATTAATGTGGGATTCTGGTGGTTACAGAATGCTGCGGCTCAGCTTAACACACATGTGGGCTCATACTATTGTTACAGTACAATTCATCATTCTTAATAAATCATCAGTGTTTCTCTAAGTAAAACATTAATTATTACCATTTGTGCAGCATATTGTCCCTGAGGTGTGATCAAACTCATAATTACACAAAAATGTCATTAGAGAATTAACATAGAAGTAATTGTTCTTAAAGGCCGCACACACAGTTTCCTGTTATGTGACTGATCTCTGATCAGGTTGAGGTCGACTTGGGGACAGTAAGTTATGTCCTTGCTCTTATTCTGTCCCAAACAGGCACAGATGACATTATGAGTATTTTTCATCAAAGATGTTTTCATATGTCACAGTTAGAAAGGTACAGGTTTACAGTACATGATACAATTAAAGATGGATATGTTCCATTTAGCTGCATCAGTTTCAGGGTTCTCGTATTGTGCATTGTTCATTGTCACACTGACTCATTGGGACACGTTTAACACTCGATAAAAGAAGTTAATATTATATTATTGCTAATATATGTGCCTTTACTCTATAAAACATCATAATCTCCACTTGAAAGGGACCAGTCCAAATAAGAACTCTGTCTGCTGACCTAAAAAAAACACCATTCATAAGCAGATTAGTCTCAATGTGAAATGGAAAAAAAACAAATTATGAAGGCATTCACCCTTACAACAACTTTGCACTAATTCGGTTTCCTGGGCATCTATTATTCCTGTTGAAATCAGACACGCACATGCACCAGATGTTCTCTGTAATACAACACAAACACACACTGCAGGGCAGCAGGTCTGTGATGGTGAACCCCAGGAGTTTAACAATCTTTAGAGGATTTCCCCGAACCTCAGATATGATCCTGATGAATTATTAATGTTTAATTTCAACTTCTTTATCATTATGAAATGATTGTTTTAATCTTCGTTTTTTAGCCCTCTTGCTTTTGTTTCCTGTTAAACATATTAGCATACAAAAGACAAAAAATGTAAATGAGTGCAAATCAAATCCCTTGAATCAAATTGAAAAGTTTTTTGTTTAGACTCACAGCATTATTGTAAGGGATTATATGAAATAAAACTTAGTGTCTAATGGTTCGTTTCTGGCTCTTGATGCTTCACACCATTCCATCATAACAGCAGTGTAACCTCTCAGTACAAAGCAGTGACCGGAGATGTGCTGAATTGTATGTCTTTGAAAAGAGAATGTGTAAACTTAATAAATTCAATAAGTTTTGGAGTAAATTTTATAGGAAACCGCAACATTGATACTGTGCACGCTCATATATTCTGTACAATGGGGCTTATAAGAAGCTTAACTAAGCCGTGAAACGTCAGTCAGTATTACAGTCACTGACACTTCTCTCTGATCGGTTTCCATTATTCTTTCTCTGCTGCGCTTTCGTCTTGACGCTCCTTCAGCTACGTGCTGTTTGCTCCACACGTCCTCGAGCTCCCGCTTCTCTTCATCATGAGATATTTAACTGTCGTCAGTTCGTGTCCATCAAGTGTTTAGAGGACAGTGTAGAATGTTTTTATTTCAGGTTTGAGGTTAGGATTTGTTGGTACATAATTAACTTTTAGAAAAAAATATATATTTTATAAAAGGACATGCATATACTTTGTTCCAAACCCACAGCTACAACCTTTACTAATAAGGAAACAAAGGTTAAAACTGTGCACACTGCAAATGAATAAGCAATAGAGAAGGCGGATGAATGGCTATAGAACACTGGATGTGTTACTGGGTTCTCTCTGACATGATGGTTTGTTGGAAATATCCATTCTCTATCTGCACCACACACTTGCAGCCCCACATGCAAGCCAAAAACACTTCCCGTCCTGTGTGCCAGTGGAGGCTGCTGTTGTTTGCACAGTTGCAGGCGAATGTTTCATGCACTTCCAGGCTCCAGCGTCTCACGTCCCTCGAGGATCCTTCTGCACAGACTGAGTGACAGTGAAGCTGCTGTTCACACAAACTGACAACACAGAACGTGAAAGCCAGCCTGGCCTCTTCACTTGATATGCCACAAGTAACAGTTTGACCTAAGTATCAGAAAAACATACACACTTGAGTATTATGCTGCGAGATGGTTGACGAGAAATAAAGAGGAATATTTTACAATATGACAAAGTGATCCACATTTTAAGTGGGTGAGACTATATATGTTTTTGCAATTCTGTTTTAACGGTTGGTTTAAAAACGAATTAGCTATCTTCACTCCATTTTTAAGTAAAATCGAGTGTGGTGAGATTTGTGCAGTGAAATGCGGAGACAGCCACTATCTGAAGGAAGGATGAAGGTATCAGTACTCAGGCAGAAATTTAATCAGTTACCATTATTCTTAATTGTCCTTCAATCCAAAACAATACTCATTTTTTTGTTTTGCAATAGGGAAGACACCAAATAGCGTTACATTTTTAGTGATCTGTAAAAATGAAACATGTTCACAGACACTCTGATCTGTTAAATATGACCTGAGATGTCCTGTTGGACATGTTGCTGAATTGGACAGTCAGCACCGTAACTAGAAAAGCTTCCACAATGACCTGGATAAATTCACCAGCAGATAAACACGCAAAAAAATAATGATGCAATGTCGTTTGTATAACACTGTCCTCAGGTGGACAAATTGAGTTACTGCAGAATGCTGCTGCAGAAATTATGTATTAATTGTGCAATTGTGTCCCATAAAAATAACCATAAAGGCTGTTTTGATGATTTCTGCTCTCATTTAAACAACATGAACACTTGGACAGTGAATATCCAGCATAGGGTAACGATAAACATCTCTACAAACAAAGAACATTGTTTGACTTACTGTTCAAAACCCTGTAACTTAAATGGCTTATTACACTTAAATTTAAATTTAAATTTAGGTGACGCTTTTATCCAAAGCGACTTACAATAAGTGCATTCAACCCCGAAGGTACAAACCCAGAACAACAAGAATTAAGAACAATTTCTAAGTGATAACATTAAGTGCCATTTAAGTGCTACTAAAAAATGTATTCAAGGTAGTGTCGGAAGAGGTGTGTTTTGAGTTTGCGGCAGAAGAGGGATCAAACTCTCTGACTACCTACATACTGAATATTAAATATATTTACTGTCTACATTTGGAGATTTTTCAAAGTAAAGTTCAACATGAGTACAATCAAATCACTTCATTTCTGGATATTTCAAAGTACTATAAAACTCTTTGCTCAATAAGTTCAGAGAGAGACTGATATGCCGAAGTTAAGTCCAACATTTGCACTGTTTCCAATTTTTCAAAGTTAAATCCAACATTTTCACCGTGGAATAGATAATTTCAGGATACTTCAAAGTACTATTAAAACACTTTGCTCAATAAGTTCAGGTGGGGGTCCCGGGCCTTGTTGATAAAGCCAACTGCAGAATAAGTACATTTTCACCACTTTCTAACTTTCTGCAAATTTTGGTAAGAATTTGCAGAAAGTTAAAGCCCTCAAAAAGCCAATTAATTTGTATGAATAATAATAATAATAATAATAATAATAATAATCATTACAATTTCAATAGGGCCTCCCACTGTCAGTGCTCGGGCCTAATAAATAAAAGAAGTTATGACCACATCCTTTCCACACTGACGTCACTGCGCTGTCGTAGGCTGCTCTGTCGTCGGCTGCTCTGTCGTCATCACGCACGTGCGCGTCGCTCCTCTGCTCTCTGCCCTTCACGTCCGTCCACATCCTTCCAGGTTCCACTCCGCAGCGCAGCGATGGCCCTGCTCAAGTCCCACAAGGTGATCTACTGTCTGGGGAACATCTCTCCATCCCTGGGTACCCTGTCCACCCGCCACAGGTAAACAGCGGAGGCATCACTCGCACCGACCGGACACGGACACGTTCGGAACCCGTTCGATCTGGGTTTGCTCTGCCGCGAGCTGTCACGTTACCCCCGCAGCTAGCTTCACCAGGAGCAGAACAAACACACAAATACACACGAGTGTTTTACATGTTAAATGCTCTGCTGTTCGCCGTTATATTTAACGGTGAAGCGTCGTTACCCCGTACAGCGCTGTGTGGCTACTTGTTAGCAGGTTAGCTTAGACAGGGGTCAAACCGTTAACCCGGGCCCGGGTGCATGGGAGATCAGCTGCCGGAATGTGTCACGCTCCTCGGGTCAGAGCCTGATGCTCCACACTTCCTCTCTGAGGTGTTAGTCTCACTTTAGATGCTAACTCAGCGATGCTAACAGCGAAGCTACTCTTGAAAGTCACGTTGGGATGTATCACAGGTTCCTGTTTAGCAGCAGCGCACAGGAGAACAGAGCAGCTCGGGTTAATCGTGTACGTTAAACAAAATCATCATTGAACCTTGTGTCGTGTGTTTGAATTTGTTTTATTTTCCTGCGTTTGGATTTAAGGATTAATTTTGTAGTCACATTGACGCGATCGCGATTATTTCAGTTTCTTCAGCCCACGTACTGTTGGAGCTGAGCGACTGGCCGTAGTCGTGCAATTTGTGCGAGCTGATTGGTTGCCGTGTTCCGCCTTCGATCGCTGATTGGCTGATATCTAGCAAGGAAGCTGGGGCAGGCGCCAGTGTCCTTTCTTATTCCGTTTGGAGGACAAACCACTTTAAGTCTGATGCTGCGCGTTCATCTGCCTTAACACTGATCACACGTAGCTTCCGTTACTGTAAGAACCAGCGTCACCTTGCGTCTGTGTACCTGTTCTCTCCTCAGCTCCTGTTTTCAGTCCAACACTGGGTCGGTTTGTAGACAAATCACATTTCTGTCTGACAGGGTGTGTCCATAGTTTCTGCCTATGACTTGTCTCCTCATGTTCAAACACCTCGATCTGGTTCCCAAGACTAAATGTAACACAATGGGGTTCCCCCCCCCCCATACACCTGTAGCCAGACTCAGAAACCGTTAGATCTGAATGAACGACATTGTAAACTCTGCAGGCCTGACCTGTAACACCCCTCTAAAGCCTTTGCTCTATCGATCACTGATAACTGTCAGTCGCTGTGATGTTTATATAAACGCTGAAGTTCAGATGTTCAAAGGTTCTGTGTGCACACACCCTGCAGGTATGATGCGACCACTTCCACCCAGATGTTCTCCTACATGTAGTATTTCTGTTGCTGGGATTATCAATTGCACAATACTACGAAGTGTACAATACTGCACTATATGTCTATGCGATAAAAATAACGGAATACTATCTAATCCAGAACTTCGAAAGTATTTGACAGAATCACACACTAGGATTTGTGATTACTGCACCTTAAGACCAGAAACTACAGCCTTAAAAATACAGACTGGACATTATGAACTTCAACAGTGTGCTTTTGATCTGTGTTTTCTTATTGCTGCTGTATTGCACTATAAAATACTCCTGCTACTGAGTTTACAACCTATATAGTATCACAGGATCAAATGCTCCATTGTATTTAAGTGAACACTTGCTCGATTGAACTCGGCCTCGCATCGGAGACTCTTGCCCTTTTTGAAGACCTAAATTTAGCTGCAAACTTCATAGGGTTTACGAAGTAGAGGAAACATGAGATGCTGTGTGAGCAGCAGTGCAGTAAAGGTCGCAATACGTAACAATTCACTTTTACCAAGTGGATGTGCGACAGAAAGTATTTTAATGTATTAATGTTAAGTGTCAAGGTTACAGCTGAATGGTAATTATTATATAAGTAGCAAGCCATTATGACATAGCAGCCAAATATCCGCTGCAAAGACTTTTACACACAAGATGAGTCTAGTAATGCTGCTAGTTAATTTTTTAGCTTTTAAATTTCTTCCTGATTTAAAGTGCTAATAGTTTCAGCTCTATTGAACATAATGCAACAAGGTTTTGCTTTATGAATGTTTGTGGAGATAAATGTGGGAATCATTTTATAGATATCGCAAGACAGATATCGCCAGATTAACATTCAACTAATTACTGGTCATAGTGGTGTACACATTATGCACAGAGAAGCCATCTAGTGTTTGAGTCTTCCTTATACTAAGAAGCAGCTTTGAGCAGATTTCCCTCATGCTAGGTTTACCCCCCCTCATCCATCTCATCTCCACTCACCCCTAGTTTAACGTTTTTATATATGAGGTTTTATGATATATATATATATATATATATATATGTATTAAAATTTGAATAAATGTATAATTCAGATTTTATTCTGAATCAATGTTTTCACACCTGTCTGTTTGTTGGTTTATTTGTTTGTAGGCAAAATTGCACATAAAACAATTGCAAGATAGGGTGTTCTCTTGCAACCTTTTGTGTGATTTCTCAGAAATAATTAATGGAATTAAATCAGAAACATTTAAGGTACTGATTTTATAGCAGGTGCAATTTGGTGCAGATCCAAATAAAAATCGGGATGTAGTGAATATGAATGTTGTTTCGCAAGGGAACTATTGTGTCTTTGTGAAGGTATGCACTCAACTGAGTATCATTCAACTTGGCTTATTTATTATTTGTACTGTTTATTGTTCTGTGGTCATTTTCTTCTAAAGTTGTACCTGACACAATTAGAGAATCATGCGATTACTCAGTTGTTGTATCAGTAGATAAACATTATTAAACCTAATGTGCTTTCAAGCAAGCAGATTACTGACACAAAAAACGCAGATGTTGCTAAAAGCCTAAGATTGAATATAATCTGTTTGTTTGCTCATAAGAATATTTTCCATCCTGCTCCAAACTCTGTAGGGACCAGAGTGGGTCTTAGATCCAGATTAACTGCTACTCTTGATTTTGGACTCTGAACCTTCAGAATGGATTATAATGTTTGTTTCATGAAACTTGTGCTCACTGATCATGTGTCGTTCACAAGACTTACGTTAGTGTAGTATCCTCAGGTCACATGATTGTGTTAATCTGGAGCATTAGGCCAACAGCATGTCACAGGAGCACGGCTAATACAGTTATAACATTAGTGTGTCCGGTTTAGAAACAGCACGGTTCAAGGCCCTTTTCTGTTTGTGGGGGTAATAGCTGTTTTTCATTGCAATGCGCTCAGATGAACTCTTATCAGTGATCTCTTGACTTTCCTCAGTGTTTGTTGTCCCATCCGCATCATTATTCTCCTCCTGCTCTGGTGTTTTTCAGCTCATGGTGGGCCGGAGTGCAGATGGGCCCCCCCGATCCCATCCTGGGGGTGTCCGAGGCCTTCAAGAAAGACACCAACCCCAAGAAAATGAACCTGGGAGTGGGAGCATACAGGGACGACCAGGGCAAGCCCTTCGTGCTCAGCTGTGTGCGCAAGGTACAACTACTGCCAAGCCTCCTTGAATATTTGTTTGTTTTTGGATGTCTCTCTCTCACACACACTCAAGGGTACACACAGAGGGGTCACTCATCAGTGAAGGAAGAGTCCTTTGATATCTTCTGCTGAAATATTTATCGAAGCTTGGCAAAGGACAAATTCAGAGTCCGTCAAAACAATAACTGAGCATGATGAAGTCTGATCTCCTGTGGTCACACTTTAAACCCCTACAGGTCATTTAGACTAATGGTTTGCTAGTTCCAAACAAGTAAATGTATTTTCTAGTTGCGGAGACAGTAATACCTGACTACGCAGTTTCATGTATGTGGTTTCTAGGGAGAGAAGCAGCCCTGTCCTTTGACGTTGGCCATGACTTCTGCATTTCCCCAAACACGACAGACAGCTGCGCTACGTCTCAAACAGAGGAAACTGAGTCTCCGAAAATTCCATAAGAGGGATTAATAGTTTACATTTTCACCGTGTGTTAAAGGGTCAGAATGTGGTTGCTGATCAGGTTCTCTCCCATTGGTTCCTTCTTGCTTCTTCATCCTGAGCCCAGCTTCTGCAGCTCTGTGTAAAATCTGCGTTTCTGAACATGCATGAAGTTCTGCCTTGTCACCGTGAGGAAGTTTAAATGTTTTTGTATAGAATTGAAAACAAATGTTTACTAAAATTGTGTTTTGTGTACAAACTGCAGAGTAAAAGTCAAGGGAATTACTGTGGTGTTTTTAAAATGTTTGATTTCACACTTTCTTCTAGGCAGAAAGCATTATTGCAGCTAAACAGATGGACAAGGAGTACCTTCCCATCACTGGTCTGGGGGATTTCACCAAGGCCTGTGCCAAACTGGCTTTTGGTGCTGATAATGAGGTCATGAAGAGCGGCAGGGTGAGTTTCACTGTTGAATATTCCCAAAAACTGAATACACTTCCAATCAGATCCGAGGGATGTAAAGTCCAGATCTCTTCTCCCAACAGAACGTCACCGTTCAAACCATCTCAGGAACTGGATCTCTGCGCATTGGAGCCAACTTTTTGGTAAGCTCCTCTTGTTTTTTTGCAGAAACAAATAATTTAGGTAAGATTATCTCACCATGTTTTTCCCTCGTCACAGTCTCGATTCCACGGAGGCCCACGTGACGTGTACCTGCCCAAGCCCTCCTGGGGAAACCACACGCCCATTTTCAGAGACGCTGGCATGCAGCTCAAAGGCTACCGATACTACGACCCCGCCACATGTGGCTTCGACTTCAACGGAGCTCTGGAGGACATTTCTGTAAGACATTGATAATGAATTCTAGGGAAATGTGTGAAGAAACATTAACAAATTTTATTTCAAATATCATATTCTGATAATTATCCCCGTAGGCTAATCTTATTTTGGCTTTCACCACAAGAAGAATGCACATTGTGGAAAGACACTTGGTCAAAATCGAGTATATGGCCCACCATTGATGTAGTGTCAGTCATTCACGCATGCACAATGTTCAGGGGATGCAGTGATCAACTTAAACTGATCCAATCAAAAGTTTCTGTCATATATGTAATTGGTTATATATCTGGCTGTAGGTGCTGCAGTGAAAACATTGTCCTCACACACAGTCTGTGCTCTACGTGATATTGATTGTTGACTCTCCAATACCTTCTGTTTTATCACAGAATATGCCAGACAAGAGTGTGATCATGTTGCACGCTTGTGCCCACAACCCAACCGGTGTGGACCCCAAGGTGGAGCAGTGGAAGGAGATCGCCAGCGTTGTGAAGGTGCGCACAAGTCGCCTCAAAAAAGTTATCAGAATGACCTCAATACACAATTTCCTTTTTTATTAAAACCATGTTCTTCCCCTGTTGTTGAGCACTGTCCTTGTGTCCAGTCGTTAAACATTATTAACTGGTTGTCTCTTTCCTGCGTCCTTCCCCTTTCCTCTCACCTCACAGCAAAAGAATCTGCTCGTGTTCTTTGACATGGCCTATCAGGGCTTCGCCAGTGGAGACATCGATCGTGATGCCTGGGCTGTGCGCCACTTCATTGAGGAGGGCCACAACATCGTGCTCTCCCAGTCCTTCGCCAAGAACATGGGACTTTACGGTGAGTCAGTGTCCACTTCAAACGCTTCTTAGATAAATGTCGATAAAGATCAAAGGGACGTAAACAGTAGATGTACGATTTTTTTATCTTATAAACCCATGTGCACAAGTATGTTGATGTGACTGGCAGGGATGGAGTTCATGACCAGAGAATGAAAAATCTACCTTGTGACTGACTGGGCGTAGTCAAGCTTGTGTTTTGTCACCACCTAGTGGTAAAACAATGATGGCAAAACATACTTATTCAAATATTCAGTCAGACTTTTCATACTAAAATGTGAGATAATATAGTTACTTCTTAGCTGGTCAGCTAGCCCTGTAAATCACTGTTTAACTGTCATATGGTGCACGTTGATTTTCACAGGTGAGCGTGTGGGAGGCTTCACTGTCGTGTGTAACGATGCTGAGGAGGCGAAGAGAGTCGAGTCTCAGCTTAAAATCCTCATCAGGCCCATTTACTCCAACCCACCAATGAACGGTGCCAGAATTGCTTCAACCATTCTCAACACACCAGAACTGAACTCACAGTGGTACGTGCCAATTGATCTATACGCACATATATAGATGAATTGTACATTACCATCAGGTTCAAGTCTCCATCTTTCATATGTGTCAAACCAGTTGAAATGTATTCTAAAAATCGAATTATTGATCTTTTTGATGGGTTCGTTATTCCTCCCAGGCTGGAGGAGGTCCACGGTATGGCAAACCGCATCATTATGATGAGAGAAAAGCTGGCAGCCGGACTGAAGAAAGAGGGCTCCTCTCACAACTGGCAGCACGTTATCGACCAAATCGGGATGTTCTGCTTCACAGGCCTCAAACCTGAACAGGTACACACACACACACACACACACACACACACACACACACACACACACACACACACACACACACACACACATTAAAATCAATTGTGAAATTTGACCAACTGTATCAAATGATGACATACAGCAAAAGTATAACTCAGCAAAATCCCATATGCTTTTTTATAGTTGGACATAGTCTTTGTTTCTACTTGTAGTTTTACAAACTGCCTAAAGCCAAGAAACAGTAGCGAAATTTAACATACGATATGTTATCTATTTACTGTGGACATGATAATTATATATATATATTCTCATCAAACTGTCCTTCAGTGTTAAACTATTCCTTTTAGATGAAAGAGTGCTGAGAACATTTTACAGTTTACAGAAGAAGCACCTGTACCAAAGAAAAAGTAAAAACGTCAGACAGAGAGAAATAGGGACAAAATCACAGACCTTCTGGCTTTATTAGTAGGATAACACATTACACCTATCAGGTTATGATCTATTAACAGTGACCTGCACTGACCTGGTTGTCAGTGTCCTACTAATAATGGTTACACTGGGCCGGTTTGCTGCTGAGGATCCTTGAAAACATGAGTGTACTGACGCGTGAATGTGTTGTGTTTGTGTCGATGTGTTTTCCTACAGGTTGCGCGCTTGACAAAGGAGTTTTCCGTGTACATGACTAAGGACGGCAGAATCTCCATGGCGGGCGTGACCTCCGGAAACGTGGGATACCTGGCAGAGGCGATCCACGCGGTTACCAAGTAGAGCGGATCATACTAGAAGACCTACAAAATCAAAGCAGCGGTGTGAATGAGGAGCGCCATGTGCTACTTACTCTCTGTCTGCTCCATTCCGCCGTTAGAAAAGAGCTCAATATTTACTTAGACTTTTTATTGATTGGATTTCATCATGAGTTCAACTTTGTCCCTGTTCAGCAGCTGTTGCTTTTTCCTCTTTTTCTTTAATATTTCAATCTTTTTATTTATTGAACTGAACAGGCTCCCCCTGCCAAATTCCAAAGAAAAAAAAAAGAAATCTCCCTGTCTCTGATTGAACTGATGTCTCATCTGTGTTTATTTGTCATGTGGAATCAACTGTTGGCTGTGCATTAGTATCCTTAATGTGCACTGCATCTGCTCTGGGCACACTAGAAACCATCAGGAGACACTGGGGTCATGCTATGCTGTGCGTTAGTTTTACATGCAAGGCGAGATCTCCCTCACTTTTTGGAAGCCTCTTGAAATAGGAGAGTTATTTGTCTTTTCTTAATTTGAATGGTTAAGTTGTAGCACTTTATAAGCAGCAAAGCACTGTTTGAGTTTCAAAAATTTGGCTGACACATTTTGTTTTTATCATTAGACCTTACAGGCATTTGTCAATCCGGGTAATCTATTCACTATTCAGATTAATCTGTGGTAGTTCACCTGAACTAATCAATCATCTGGTAATTGAGTCTCCTTATTATCTCTGTTTGGAATGTGTCCGTCAATCTCCCTTGTTATCAGTACGTTTCCACTAAACCTGCAGGGCAGCAGTCCCCCCGTCAGTCCCTGAAACGAGTCCACAAGCCTGAAGAGTTCAACTCGGTACAAAGAAGTGATCAATGACTTCTTCATCAACACGTTTGCACTCCCAGCTCATTCACTGAGATGTGGCAGTGAGTCTGTTGAATGTGAATCTGCTCATGTGTCTGAAACGTCTGGCACTTTGCCTCCATGCTTTGCATTCTGTCATGAAATAATAATGGATCATCGGACATGTACCTTACTGAACAAACAATAAATTATTATAGAGTAATCATCTGTTCTAGTGTGGGTTTGTGTCTTCCTTGGTTTCCCTAATGTCATCAGTTAACCAGCATTTCACACTCCTCTCCATGCATACTTGCCGGCATCTTGTTTATTCTGATTGATGGTTTCATTTACATTACAACAGTATGTATAGCTGTAGGTTCACATCAGGATAATGGCATAATGTTTATCTTAAATACCAATAGTTGCTGATGGTTTTGTTTCAGCTGGTAATCAATGACTATTAGAGGTTCTGTGAGAGTTTATATTATTCATTTTCCTTTCAAGTAAGAAACTTTGCGACCCACTGTTTCCTCTGTGAAATACTCAGCTGCGATTTTGAAACAGATAACTTAATTCCACTTGTTTCACTGCAGCACCAAGTTTGTATTAAGTGAACTAATTATATAGCCCCCCCCCCCTCCCTATCAAGTAAACAGTTGTTAAAGTATGTTTTCTTACGAGCTTCAGGACACATTTTAAGTACTTGTATTATTTATCTTGAGGACTTTTTCCTCATGACAACTTTTAATTTTACTCTCACTTTTCAGTGACTTGAAAATTAGGACAAGGGTTAAATTTAGTCTTAAAAATGAAACTTTATATCCAACAATATCTAAAGTAGAGCTGAAACCATTAGCCAACCAACAGAAAATTAAAAAACAACTGTTCTGGTCATCTTAATAAGGTATCATAGTTCCAGCTTCTAAAATATGAAGCTTTTTTATAATTTCATTAAATTATTTAAATTTCTAAAATTTTTTGGAATAACTGAGGTTTGGGAATGACAATTACACATTGTGAAGGTGTCACTTTGGGCTCTGGGTAACTGATGGTATTTCTTGCCATTTTCTGACTTTTTACAAGACGAACAACCATTCGATTAATTGGGGAATAATCATTCATCATTAGCATAATTCATAATAAATACATTTTAAAGAAAAAACTGTGAAAAACTTCTTACAAAATGGTGCATCAAGGATGTGTATACCTTAAACATTGAAAGTATCTATTTTTCTGGATTGTGTATATTTTAAGTTGAGATATTTTGTATTTTATAATTACTATTTGTAATGCAGTAGTTTGAGACCGGTGGACGAGGCCCCTCTAAACACAGAGAACTACGCTACCCACAATTCCACTCGGACAAGGGCACGCCCAGCTGCTCAGTCACATGACGGAGAGTCACGTGTCTCTGCTGTTTTCACCCAGCTGCTGTGATTCTGGGCTGCTCAGTCATTCTCTGTCAGAAAACACTAAAGCTGCTGCCTTCGCTTTCTACACGTTCTCCTCCGAGCGGCGACGAAGACACAGCGGAAGTAACCGAGGAAGAGACGTCCACACGTGTGTTCTGCTGTGTTGTGTGTCCGTGAAGGTGCGCGGGGTTTGCTAACTGTTTGCTACTGCAGGTGAGCAGAGGACAACACAAGTTATTGTCACGTTAATGAAAAGTAAAACATGGAGTCTCTCTGAAAGCCGGTGTGTTTATGTCAGCAGCTGATGGTTGAGGTCACATCAGCACACACAGGGCACACTCCTCACATTTCATGAGACACACTGTGTATATCGACCGAGCTGGAGTTATTGTTCTATTTGTATACAATAATTGTATTTGTCTGCTGGCATCCAGAGCAGTGTTTTTTAAAAGGAGACACATCTATCTATGAGTATTAATATCTTCATTTGCTATTCAGCTTGATTGAAACGCTTCTATGTTGATTCATGTTTAACAAATATTTCTATCTGTCTCAGGAAGAGTAAATGAATGGATGTGTCTCTGTTACAGATCCCTGGTGTGCACCGTTTGGGCTGTATGAGAGTCAGGCATCATGGATTTGAAGGGATAAAGGTACGCTCATAAGAATGACTCAGAATGAGATGCATTATTTTAAGACTCTTTACACAAAGATATTTAGACTTCACTAAAATGTAGAGCAGTTCCCACTACGAGCAAACATGACGGTGGATTTAAACAGGAAGTAACCTCTACCGGAGTAATTAATGTCGTATTTAATACAGTGGTCAAAGTCACAAAAACAGCAGAAAGTAGAAGTACCTGATTAAAAAATGTAATGAATGCATGCGACAGGGATATTCAAACTCTACAATCCACAGGTTGAAAAAATAGAATTTCAGATGTGGATTTCCACTTTTTTAAGTTTTAGCAGAGAGTGCAGAGTGTGAATCTATAGGATGAGTTTTCCATAAAGTTGGGGCCACAACTCTGTAAGAACTAACCGCCTTCATTTTTAATCTGGTTCTTGAGACCACCAGTTAGGGTCAGAGGACCTGTCAGATGACCTACTTGGGATCGCTGTGCCTATGGAGTATGTCAGTGATGTAAGCAGGAGCCTGACCATGAAGTGCTCCCTATGTGGAATCAATTTTTGTCATATTAAATCCGACATTGATGGGAAGCCAGTTTAAGGATGATAAGATACAATATATTGTCCTCCAAAGTATTATCAATCCAACTGTCACTGTGTTTCTAAATTTTTTTTCAAATTTAAAAACACAGTGACATAAATTTCAAATTATTTAAATATCAAGAAGTCATAGTTTCAATTAAAAAAATCGACATCATCCATTGACTGAGCATCTCTTTCTGGAAAACAGTATGTATGAAACATTACTGTGAATCTGCCTCTTTTATATTAATTTACACATTAAGTCCAACTGCTCATTTACAGTCATTTACATAGTTTGTTGATGAGATAACAATGTGTTCAGTTGTCATTTTCCAGTGCATGTGCCTAAAATATACAAACTACTGTTTCTGTACAGGTCGAGCCGTGAGTGGCTCCACCACCATACTGGTGATAACTGAAAAACATCAGCTGCTCCTGAAAGCTGTGGATCTAAAGTGGTTGGACATCAAATATTCCATCTGCACACGAGGGATCATCATCCCTTCACTGAGACGTTCTGATCCACTACACTTCACCTTGGATTCAGACAGTTGAAAACTGATCTTCAGGTTTTGGTGAGGCCTCACACGCCGAGCCGCGGCCCATCAAGTCATGGCGATCAACGCTGACGTGGAGGACTGGGGTGGCGTTGGGAACAGCGACTCTGGAGAAAGGGCGTGGCTGCTGCAGAGCCCCAGCGTGGACTCCGTGCAGCACCTTGAGACGGACAGGAGGAGGAGTGGTGGGGTGTCGTCCCTGGGAGCAGTCTTCATTGTGGTGAATGCGGCGCTAGGGGCCGGCCTGCTCAACTTCCCCGCAGCTTTCAATATGGCTGGAGGAGTAACTGCAGGAGTGACTCTTCAAATGGTGAGGACATCGCAGTGAAAATGACTCCTGTGCACGACTCCTGTCCCCTGTTGAATGAAGCACGTGTTCTCCGCTCCTTATCACCATGAATGACGTTTATCATTATTATAAATGTCGTTATTACTTCCTTTAGGTTTTAAGACTTATTTTTGCGCCTGAATGAAGGTCGTGGTTTTAAACTCTATAAGCTGAGAATGACAACATCTTTTTAAACAGCTCAACATTTTCAAACTGAGGTGGATCAGTTAATGTGTCAAACCTTTTCAGCCTGTTTACACAATGCATAAGCATTGTATCAATATTTTAACTTTTGTTGTGTTGCTTTTGATGAAAATTATTGTGATTTGATTTTGATACTGTTTGACTGCCCACCCCTAGTTTTAATATCCCAAATTTTGTTGCAACCCCAAAAAAAGAGCCAAAAAACTCTTCAGTTCAAGAGAGAGAAAGAAACAACTCTGGGAAACAATCTCCAATCAAAGCTTTGTAGAAAAAGAATCAACAACAATTATCAGGCCGATGTACATTTCTACTACTTCAAACCAGTGGAAACCTGATGAATTACTAAAGTTTCTGCCTAATTGTCAGTAACTTGCACTAATCCTGACCTCAGCCCAGACAGACACAGTATTTACACGTTAGTCTGCAGTGATTGATCACAATCCCACTCTGTGTTTGTTTAGTGAGCAACGAAGCTACTGATAGACATTGAAATGGGATCTATAACATGATGCTTCCTGTTTCAGTTCATGCTGATCTTCATTATCACTGGACTGGTGATTCTCGGCTACTGTTCCCAGGTCTGTGACTTCCTGAACATTCTTTATCTCTCACTATTTCAACCAGTTTCTCTTTTTCTTTCCTCAAACAGCTACATTCTCTGATGTCTTTATTTATCCTTCATACGTGCTGGAATCCTTCATAGAGCATTGCACAAATGTTCAGACTTTCACTTCCTGATTGGCTCAGACTTATGCTTAGATGTTAAAACAGTGTGTTGAGTCAGCACATTTTACACTTAAAAGAGGATATTTGTTTGGACCTAGAAACATCTGCAGAGTTTTGTTTTTTAAATTTAAACAAATGTGTCATATTCAGCCATTGGATGAACTTAGTCTTGAGTGATACGATGAAAACTGTTGGATTCATGAGTATGAATTGGCTGACTGTGCAGTTATAAAACTGAACCAATACTTTCTCCATAAACATGCCATTGAGGCTCCTGCTGCAAATCTAAACAACATTGTGTCCTGCCTTATGATCAGCAACATGCGACACCTGCTCCTGCTAACTACACTCATGCTGTGTTTCAGCTGCTTTAAATTAAATCACATGAGCTTTATCAGCAGGTTTTTTCTTTTTACAACTGACGGCAAAGAAAGAGAGAATGAAGCAACTGTGAGAACGTGATTGACTAAATGGGAAAGTGGAGGGTCGGAGGGCTGTTTCTGTATCTGTTATTGAAACCTAGCATTAGGGTTTTATTAAGTATATAGATACACATATATGTTTTGATGCCGACGACGGCCAGTGTTTTCAGGTTAAACGTGATATCTTAAGCTACAGCTTCAGGTAATTTGTCTTGAAATTTGCTATAAACTTTCACTTGGCCTCACTGATAAATTGATTAGATGCCGGTGGTCAAAGTGGCTTCACAGAAACAAGTTGCTTTTACCTCTTTGGCCTCTTGAAAGTGATATCTCAAGACTGCTTCAGGGAATTTCTTCAGCTTTTAATCAGTTGTCACTTGTACGTGATTGTTTCAATTGGGCAAAAAAGTGTTGAAATATCCACAGAAACTTCACTGGTCAGTGGAGGAATACAACCACAATGCAGTCATTATTCATGAAATATTACATGAATCCCGTTAAAATAGGTTTTTCTAATCTGTGCATATTGCCAAACAAACGTTGACTGGGAGTGTCTAATAACTGCTGATATTTTTTCCAGCCACTTAATGTACATCGTTCAGGCCCTAGTGTGAAAGTCATATTTTACGTAAAACCTCTTGGTTTTAGTTTAACCAAATTCTAATGGATAGACTTGAATGCATGTTGGTCAGCATTTGGAGACTTTAAGAACTTTCAGTGATAGTGGAGGTTCATTTATAAAGACTATGGTGTATTCCTTACTGTTGAATCCACGACCACTTATCACCTGTGTGGTTTCTCCAGGTCAGTAACGAAGGCACCTATCAGGAGGTTGTTCGAGCCACGTGTGGGAAAGTCACAGGAGTCGTTTGTGAGGTGGCCATCGCCATCTACACCTTCGGCACTTGCATCGCTTTCTTTATTGTCATCGGTGACCAGCTGGATCGCTGTAAGTATCGCCCTACACCTGCAAGCCAGCCCCTCGGCTTTATTTAGTGCTGATTATTCTTTCACCTACATTTGCCCCACATTTAGTTAGCAAAAGGAGACGTCTGGTCGTAGTAGGGTTGATTCGCTATTTACAAAAGCCAGTGGCATAATTGAAGAGTGCAAAGAGCATCAAGAACAACACCACTCAGCCTTTCTGCTCAGTAAATATGTCGCTCATGTGATCCACTCTGGCATTTCCTTGCACTTAGATGCTGACGGTGTAGAAATCCTACTCCAGGATGTTTCTGCAAATAGACGGTGACCTTCCACCTCTTTCTGTCTGTCTTTTGACATGAATGAATGAAGTTGCTGTGACTTCAATTGAGCAAATCTCTGCCGCATCTACAGCAGTTTGCTGATAATTCCAACTGTGGTGCTTTCTTAACTTTTCTCCGGTGTACAGCCTCCCTCTTCATAGTTGCTCACAGGGAACAATTCTTCAGTATCAGCCAATGTCACAAAATGTCCTTTAGCTTCTACGTCGATAAAGTCCAAAAGAATATAATAAATATATCGTTAAATAAATTCCATATTAAAAATCCACATATCCAAAAATGTTATTTACAATAACTTAACTTACAAATAAACAAAAACAGGAGAAAATATATTCAAAAGGGAATTGTCAGTCTACCCCTTCTGACTCTCAAACACAAAGTCATAACAGTCTGTCCTTGTGAAGGGTTTTTGTAAATTCCTGTTGCGTTTTGCAGTGATAGCAGTTGTGGCTCATGACACAGACACCGGTGGCTTCTGGTACACTGACCGCAAATTTACCATTGTGGTCACTGCAGTCTTGGTTATTCTTCCTCTCTCCATTCCCAAAGAGATTGGATTTCAGAAATACGCCAGGTACACTCTTTTTCTAACAAATAAAAATCAGTTCATCTTTTCTTGACTATTTAGGTTTTTATCTGTTTGTTCTTCTTTGCAGTGCACTGAGTGTGATGGGAACATGGTATGTTACCATTGTGGTCATTATAAAGTACATCTGGCCAGATAAAGAGGTGACTCCGGGATATGTTCCCACCAGGTGAGCCCGACTCTCACCTCATCTCTGTCCCTCGACTCTTTAACACACAAACCTTGTCGCTTTGCTAAATCCTGGTTTGTTACAGCGCTGCCTCCTGGACTGCGGTTTTCAATGCAATGCCCACCATATGCTTTGGTTTCCAGGTAATTTCATTTTGTTTGATCTGATCAATAATTACATCTTTATTAAATTGGATTATGATATTGACAGATTATTTTGTCTTATGCTCTTCCTGCTGGACTCTTTTTGCAGTGCCATGTCAGCTGTGTGCCGGTGTTCAACAGCATGAGCAAGAAGGATCTCAAACCTTGGGGACTTGTGGTCACATTCAGCATGATAATCTGCCTCTTTGTTTACATAGGAACAGGTACTGAGTCGGTTGACTGTTCAATGTGTTTACTTATTATTATCAAGGTCCATTTTTTAAATATCACTTTACATTACGCATTGTGTAGCAGCATGTGTTTCGTGATCTGCTGTCAATAGTGATGTTGGCTCTTTCGGTTTGATCAGGTGTCTGTGGCTTCCTGACGTTTGGCTCCAACGTCAGTCAGGATGTGTTGATGTCGTATCCTCCTGATGATATTGCTGTTGCCATTGCAAGAGCTTTTATTGTTATCTGTGTGATCACATCCTACCCCATTCTACACTTCTGTGGCAGGTAAGATACAGTACAAACTACAGCTGCTATAAGCAGCAGTGGGTCGGGGAAGCTCTTCCCTGAATGATGTATCAACTGTACAGAAGCTCATTGCATTCGCTCCCCTGTTTTTCTGAATTAATAAGATAATGTTCTGCTTTCATGTGGAATAAAAATCTGCTCTTCTCTCAAAACTGTTTCAGAAAACACAAACAATCTTAATTCATAAAAGCTGAGTAGGCTAGTAAAAATCTCCTTAGTTCAACATGAACCAAATGTTTGGGATAAGCCTCCAACACTGGAACATAAACTTAATGTCAACATAAACACAGATACTCGTATATCTGAGATCAGCTAATATCATCTACCTAATCTTCCATGATGATTGATCACTGTAGTTATGCTCTGAATCACTGACTCATTTTCATGAACTAGATCTAATCTATGATGTTATTTACAGTCCAGGAATAATGTGTTTTTACAGCGTCTTGTTACCTCACAAAGATGATACAGTTACATTCAGGAGGATCTACAGTTGTATCATTTAAAAGTGGGGAGAGGAGAAGGCTCTGGTGATGAGTCAATCTCTTCAGTTAAGTTTTCAGAAACTGTTTTGTTGATTTTAAAGCAATTTGATGCACTCCTCTTCAGTGAAACAGAGAAGGTTTCTGATTCATCAATGTTCTTTATGAAACCTGCTCTCTTGTGTGATCGTGTGGCTCCAGGGCCGTTATCGAAGGGCTTTGGCTGCGTTACCAAGGCGAGCTGGTGGAGGTGTGCGTGCGGCGCGAGAAGAACAGGAGGATCCTGCAGACCCTGGTGTGGTTCGTCATCACCCTCGTCCTCGCCCTCTTCATCCCTGATATTGGTCGGGTGATCTCTCTGATTGGAGGACTGGCAGCCTGTTTTATATTTGTCTTTCCAGGTAAAACTGCCCTTAATGAGTTCGCTGCTGTTTCTCGTTTCTGCATTGAAATGTCAATGTCTTTATGCGACGTCTCTTGTTATTGGCAGGTCTGTGTTTGATGCAAGCCAAACTATCAGAGACAGACAGGCGCACTGCCAGGTGAGATGCTGCTTATTCATCTATGAGTCAGTTAAATCCAAATGTTTCCATGCTCAAATACATGCCTGGGTTAGAATCAGCAGGGATTTGAATCACAGAGTCAAGCATCTGTTTGTAGTAAAAATATTATTTATTTCAATTGTTTCATCCTTCCTCCACTTGTCTGAGATCAGGTCTTGAAAGTAGTCTTGCAAGTAGTTTATCCAGACGTCTCTCCCCAGCATTGCTTTCCAGCTCTTCCCGAGGCGTTTGCATGCTAGTGGGGAGATCCAGTCCCTCCAGTGAGGTCTGGGTCTATCCCAGGCTCTCCTGGTTGGTTGTGCCCAGAGCAGGGGATCTACTCTGAGCTTCCTCAAGATCTCCTCACTCTGTCTCAAAGGCTGAGCCCAGCCCTCACTACACAAGGCTCATAGCTATAAGTGAGCGTTGGAACATAGGTTGATCGGTAAATCAAAATCTTTGCCTTGCGGCTTAGCTCCCTCTCCAGCACGGTCCAGGACAACGCCTGCATACTGCTGCAACGATCCACTCTGACTTCATCTTCCCCCTCACTCTGTGACCCTGACATACTTGAACTCTTTCACGTGGGGCAGCAAATGACCCACAACCTGGAGAGAGCTATTTGCTATGACTTTGTCAAACTATTTTCATAGTGGGTTTATTAAAGCTTTTAATATATTTATTTGTGGTTTCTTTATCTTTAATCTGTTTCAGTGTCAGAAATAAACATGTTGAATTCAGGTTCTCAGACACTAACGACCTCCATTCTCTTTTACAGCTGGCATGGATTAGTTATCTTTGGTGTTGTCATGGTTATAATTGGCACCTTCATCTTTGGCCTCACCACAACCAACTCCATCTATCAAGACGTCATCAGCTAAGAGGAGTGTTCTGCATCGTCTTCGTCATTGAATGAGGGAGTAATTAGTCCTGTGCTGCTAATTTGACCAACTGGATAAGACGGAGAAGCATCTCATGACACTCATTTAAACAAAATCATCAATACCACTGCGGCATGTGACATCCCTGCGCCACACAGAGCCCCGCGCTCAGACAGGGAGCAGTCAAACACCATACAATGCCCAAGTGACTTCAGACACTTTGCCTTTTTAATTTCTCTTTTATTTAAATTGCACGTTTTATTCTTTTTATGGTGCGGTGAAATGGCATATTCATTCCATATGCTTTTCTTGGCTCTGGAGCCTGCATGGCCGACACATTCCTGTTTACAAGAGCTGGAGGAATTTGTATAGATCTTTTTTTTTTTTTAGATTACACATTGTTTTTGTATTGTGACTCCAAATCGTATCTTTCTTATCAGTGAGAATTGACAGACAATGGTTCCCACGTCTACACTTCTGTCTCTGCTGATAATTGACCCACTAAGTTTGTCTCTTTTTCTAATGACAAATTGAACCGAGTGATGGGTTTGCACACACACTAGGACACAACATGGTTGAGTGTTAACTGCAGGGCTGATTGATTTGTTTACTTCCAGTTTTCAGGTTTTTATAATACATTAACTAATTGTATTACACTTTAGAATAGATGCAGGGAGTCATTTTTCTTGGTTTCATAAAGATGAGATGTTGATTTTATAATTGGCTTTGAGGTAAAATCATGTTTAAGTTTGTACAAAGCTGTGATCATCAAGCCCGACAGGCCTCAAAAAACGGATTGGTAACTATGTGTGAAACAGCGAAGTGTCAAAACCACATGGGGCCATTCACTTTGCACAGATCAGCAGGGTGAGCAAGACGAGCAGCACATCTGCCGTCAGGATGTGGAATCTCAAGTCTCTTCGGGGTGCAGGTTCCTGACCGAGCAAGGTTTTTAAATGACTCCGTAACCGATGGTTTCAGTTGGCACTTGTACACGCTGCAACTGACAGAGTTCAGGAGAAGACATGCAGTTGAATGTTGAGCAGGAGGTTTGATTAACATCTCTCAAGAATGTTTTTTTTTTGGGGCTAAAACCAAAGTGTGTTGTTTGATGCTTGTCTATTCAACAGGAACAATGTAATCTGTTAAAATGTAAATTATTTCATGAAATTGCATTTTCAATCAAATTGCAAATTAATTTTTGGTATATTTAACCTAAACAATCAAAGCCTAACTGACTTTAATCCTGGTTTTACATTTATTCCATTAACTTCAGGAGTTCTGTTTGATCCATAATGTAAGACTGGCAGCCTTGTTTTTACCAGGTTTCAGTTGACTCAGCAATAAAGTGTTTTACTTTTTTAGATATGAGGGACAAATGGTAAAAGGGATTATTTTTTTTGAGTCCTGGTGGATTAATTCATATTGTAAAATATATTAATACAATTTATTTATGGAGGGGAAATAAGCTGCAGTTTAAACAATGCTGTGTTGAACCTGACAATGTTTATAGTGTATTTTATTTAAATTTCTTTAAAGGTTTTAAATAGTTTTCAACCATGAGATTTTTTACTGTTTTACAGATTTCCAATTTCTGTCAATGATTTTCAGGCTGGTAAAATGTTCAACTTTGTTCTGATTTGTATAAATCAAATAATTTGTCCCTGTCATCTCACACAGAACCATGACTCTGCAAATATGTCATTCATTAGGAAAACATTTTAAGAACCTACTTATGATGCTCAAATTAATTCCAGTCAAAGCATGTGAATGAATCTGACAATCCATGTGTTCAAAAAAAACATTAAATAAAAGACAAATGAAAAGTTACAGCTTTTACCCAGACTGGTTCATTTCCATTTAGCTCCTTTAATCACGTCAGCTACATTTGTTGAAAATATGAACACTAGCCATTCTGTAGATGTGAATATCCCCAAAGCTCCAATTAAATCATCTCAATCCAAAGTGATGTACACAGGAATCAACCGCACAAATGGTAAGGTGTTCAAAACCCTAATAAACTGCATGAAAATGAAAGTGATACGTGTCATTCATTTTTCCTCTTAATCATTTTCAAGTAAAATGTGATTAGTGCAAAACGGGTTTAGCTGAAATCATCTTAAACCCCAAGATGAGACTTGTTTCAGAAACTGATCATTTAGACTGAGTCAGTTACAGCAGCAACTTTCTCTGGACCTTTATTCAACAGTTTCCCAGGCTTAGAGGAGCAGTTTGATGATGTGCTCCATTCCTTCAGTAAACAGCTGATATAAGAGCGCATTCATTTGAAGAAAATATTGAAATCCCTTCTGGAAAATGTGTGTTACCTAGTTGTGCAAAAGATATTTAAATGCAAAATAAATATCAGAATATTCACAGGCAGTTTGAATGTAAATCACTAATCATGGGTCAGTCAGCCCGAGGTTACAGTCAGATCTAAACAATTGTTTGATCTACATTTTAATCTTCTGCCGTCATGTTACATGTGAATAAATAGTTTCAAATGTTTAATCCTACGATTTATAAACCGTTAAGAAAATTACAAACTGCCAAATATAGTAGTTTTATTACGCATACTAGGCCAAATACCATATAACCATGTTAACTGACTTTTCTACGACACAGGCTGCTGTGTGTTTAAAGGCTAAATGTGCATTGCCACACATTTGACTTTCTAGCTCTGCTCTTTTATTCCCCCCCCCCCATTTAACCTCATTGAAATCACAATGTCAGAGCTCCGCTGATGATGTTTTTCTTAATCCCCATTCACCTGGCTCACACTAACCAGAGAAAACAATTATGATGGAACTAACTCCGATCAGTTATTCTGGAACAACAGAGAACTCACTGCTCATCTCAGGGCTCAGTTTATCTGAAGCAGGCTATAGGTGTACATGTACAGTCTCAGTAGGAGCTGTTGGTTAGGAAGGACTGGAACATGTGGAAAGCTGGACCTGGAGCCCACTGAGGAACCATGTGGCCGGCACCCTGAAACACAGGACAACAGTGTTTCACAATGATGGCACCACATCACCACGCTTCACTGGCAGACACTCAACACCACACTGCTGGGTTACCTTGACTGTGAGGAAGGTTACGTTTCCAAACTGTTGGTAGAATCCTGCAATCTGCTCCTCATGAATCCAGTGCTGGTACTTTGTGGTGGCCTGAGAACATAAGAAGTGTATCTGGTTGTGGTTCTGGATGGAAAAGCCTTAAACACAAATAAACATGTCTTAGAATATATTTCCTTTTATTTAACCTTTATGCCGAGATCCTCCACAAACCACTGGTCTCCCAGGAAGTTACAGGCCATGTCAGTGTCTCCGTTGTAGACGAGCGCCCGCAGGCCCAGAGACAGCAGCTTCAGATACACATCCTTCATTGTTGGGCACAGGTTGGTGTAATTCTCTCCAACTTCATCACTGTAATGAAGTGATCATCATCATCATCCAACCTGCCTGCACATACACAGGACGCTTACAGATGACTGTCAATACAAGGTCCAGACTGCAAGTGAAACTCTCTGCTGGGATGGTCGATTTTTAGCTTCATAATGTTATCGCTAGTTGGTCCATGTCCCATCCACTTTCATGGGTTTATGATCTGTACTGCAGTCGGCCAATAGGTGGCAATCAAGATACTTTGGCATCACTTTTGGAATGCAGTCATGTTGTCAATCTTCATATACAGTCTATATACACACACGCACAACAGACTGTTTATGAAGATGTAGTTTGACAAGTGAATTGGAAATTTTAATATTGTGTAGCTGCCATGAACCTATTTTCCCTTTATCTTTTCACCAACATATTTGCATCATACGTGTGTTAATGAAGTGTTTTAATGGCTCAGGTGCCACAAGTATCGACTCAAAATGTATACAAGTCTCGAAAAGCTCTGCAATAGTTTAAAACGGTTCAAACAGATGCAAAATTTACAATCACATGACCGAACAAAGGTTTCTGGATTTATAAAAGGTGGTAAGAGGAGATCTGATGTAATTTGTTGTGACGCAAGCAGGACACAGTCACAGGAATCAGTTACCTGTAACTGAACTCAAGAAGAAGCCGATTTAATTATAATCATCTCCCTGCAACATACCTGCAGATGTCCCATGGTGGCAATACATCAGGAATGTGTAGAGCCTTCTTCACGTCGCCCCTGTTCAGCCAGTTCATCTGTGCTGTGCTATTTATGCAGGGAGGAACTTCACCCAGGGACACGGAGGAAATCACTCTGTATGAAAACTACATTGAACCAAAGTTTAAGAATAACATAAGACCATCAGAACGTTAAGCAGGGTTGAAAGGGTAAAGCGCTCACCTTGCGGCTCTGCGGAGGTTTCCTGTAGTTCTTAAACAGATGATTCATGGTCTTCTCATAGCCTCTGTGGAATCTATTGGGACCCTCGCAGTCCAAGTAGAGGGCGTACTCATTCAGTCCACTGTTATACACGATATCAAAGGCCTCCATCACCTGAAGGGAGACGGGGAAGAAGTGAAATTTGAAAAGCGTGACACTAGCAAATCCAAGTTAGATACCAGTAGAAATAGGGCACGTGTTACCAGCTCCTGGCAGGACTCCAACGTGGAGTTGTGAAAGTTACAGGTTCCCTTCTCACAGCAGTTGTTTTTCAGATCCTGCCACAAACTGCACAGAAAATCACTTTAAAATATCTGGATCAATCACTTGACACCCACACTACCTCATAACACAAACAATTATACACGGTATTGTGTTATCCATACTGTACTCCTGCTTGACTGTTAGTTGTACACATAAAGACCAAGATATAAAAATGTTGAGTGTCTGGAGCTACATTCCCTCTAGGGTAATTCAGGAGAAGGTCTGAAATGCCCTCAACTGTTAAAACCCTCTTAAAATGTATGTATAGTAAAAATATATATATAGAGATTCAGAAATTATAATATGTTGACCATCAAAACCAAGCTGTTGTAGCAAAGAACTGATCTTCATACAACAGCAAGTCTCTCCATTTTATATGTAGATGTAATTTACTGTCAAAAGCCACATACATTACATTAGACTTAAATATGACCCACATTTCATTTCATCTGATACCTCACATCTTATGTTCTAATCACAGCTATTTTATCCTAAATTAAACATCAAGCACAGAAACAAGGCTTTATTATTGTAAAAGTGCTCCTCCTAGTAAAAGGGAAACAAGATTCCTCTACAATGTGCCACTTACTCTTCTCCAAAGAGGCCGTGGTAGTAACCAAAGTAGATCAAACTCTGGTCATTGAGAGCAAAGCTGCTGATTCCGTTTCCCACTGCGAAGCCCTGAAAACAAGTCATTGTTCAAAGAGAACGGATTTATCCAACTGAAAGTAAACCTGGTTTAGTTCCTCTGAAGGGCACAGTCCATCATCCGACTGTATTGTGGAGGCAGTTCAGAGCGATCAGCCGATCGTGCCCGTGATACACAACAAACAGACTCACCTTCAAGTTGATCCTGGCAGGTCCTGTAGCCACCAGTAGGCTGAGGGTTGGGGCGTAGACTCCACCGTAACTTTCTCCAAAGATGAAGAAGTCATTTTTAGTGAAATTTGGGAACTTGGTAAAGAAACCCTGCAGCGCTACATAGTTGTCCTTAGCAACCTAAGAGACCAACATATGAAATAATTTATTATCCAGTTTGTTCTGATGGTTTTCTTTGCTTTTTAAAATCTCCTACGATAAACTGAACAGAACTCACCTGGGTGTCATTGGTTTTGTATATCTGGTCATCAGAGTAGGAGTATCCCACCCCTGCTGGAGATTCCAGGTACAGCATGTTGGCGATCTTGTTCCAGCTGAATTTGTTCTCGTACAGTGTGGCCCCGTTATCGTTCACCTGAAAAGTTCATATTCGACAGTGCCGACTCAGATTGACGTTACATTCCGTGCACAGGTATAAACTTGTGCACACAGTGAGCATGCTCACATGGAATGGTCCATTCTCTGACAGGAGTCCATCCAGCGAGCTGCAGCCTGGGCCTCCATTCAGCCAGAGCACCAGAGGGTCATTGAGCGGGTCCCTCTGAGAGGTCACAAACCTGCAGGGGATCAGAACCACGGTTATAGAGGCCGAACTGCACCATACATGTCAATACTCAAGTTTGTGACCCAACTTTTGCACATACAAGACTTTCTATCTTTTTAACCGAATGGACCGACATCTCTACATCTTCTTCACATCACATTAAACAAAACGTTTGGCATTTCCAAAATAACGTGACACACTCCAAATATGTTCTGGTGACCTTTGTCACAGAAAATTAAATCCTAGTGTGTGTTGCTGTTGGATAACAGCCCAGGTCACTTCACTGCCATAGTTCACCTCCTCAGGAGCGTTTCAAAAGGACTCCGCGGGCCAGGGCACATCGGTGGGGATGTTTATTATTACAGTCAGTCAGAGGGGACCTTTCACTCTAGAACTGTTGATGCCTCACGGACATGTTCCTTACAAGTACTTTGACTAAAGTGCAGGAACCTGTTGTGCTGCAGCGACCTCCCTCTCCAGGTGTGTAGACACGAAGAGAGACGATCAGTCGGTGTGAGGACAAACATACACGCATCTGCTTCAACCACAGTTTCTTACCAGTAATGGAAAAACCTCCCCGGTCCTACTCGCAGGTACCCGGACCACTGCTGGTAGTTGGGCTTGAACATCATACCCGGCAGATGCGTCACCTCGTCCGGGGCGTACTGAGCCCAGGATCCGAGCTGCAGCACGGCGAGCACACACAGCAGCAGCCCGCAGGACAACATCAGAGGACCGAGCACAGGAGGACGACGGAGGAATCAGTCCAAGTGGGTTCACGAGAGAAGAATGTTTCCAACTCAGAGATTCGACTTCCTCCTCTGTCCTGCACCGCAGCTCCGCATGTAGGTCATATGACTTCTGCTGAGGGTCACGTGACCAACCTCCGAGTCCGCACTGCTTTATATAGAGTTCACAAAACACACACTCACCGATTTCCCCCTGATCCCAACCAATCACCACTCTCCGTTTCTGTAGGTGGCTCTATCCTAACCCAATCAGCGGGTGCGAAGAGGCGGGACATCATACGAGTGGTAATGAGTACAGGTTTCAAAAGCAAGTAAGAAACAGTTGTCTTTCGTTATTTGGATGTATTTAACTGTTATTATATTTTTGACTGTTTTATTCATAAATTATTTATTGTCATCAGTTTGAAATGTTAAACTCAGAAACTCTGGCACTGATTAAGCACATAAAGCACAGCACACTTTAAATAGTAAACCACACCAATCACAAACAATTAAACAGTATTCCATGAAATTCCAATGATAAAGCCAGTGCAGTTAATAGAGACATGAAATATGTTTAGCTTTATGCAAAAATTCTGGGACAAAAAACAGTTTGATGATTTCTGGAGTGAACTAAAGCAAATGCAACTTCTGCAAGGGAAAGGGAATCACTCAATTTAATAATTGCTATTGCAGTTGTCTGATGAGCATGTATTCTCTGACTCTCCAATCCGTGTCGTATCATTTAACCATGGGCTCCTCTAAGCAACTGACTCATAATGTGTCAGGAGGCAGGAGAGGCTATAAAAAGGTAAATATATGCTTCCAGAAATGACCATAAAGGGGAACTGGAAGTAAAAATCTAATTTTGAAAAGAGCAGATATAAACTCTATCAGTAACCTCATCACAAAGGCCAACACCTTACTCATGCATATGGATAAGAATGAGTAGTTTTGGTCTGTTGCAAACACATAAAGTTAAAGTTGAGAAAGAAAACCTTTGACTGAAAGAAAACCTTGCCAGACTACCAGCTGTAATGCATATACTGGTGCAGATATCCTGCTTTGGGGTTGTTCCCGCTATAGAGAATGAAATCCCACTGAGTATCAACCAATTCTGGATGCAAACTGTGTGTATGACAGTGTAAAATATCTAAGGAGTTGTGAAGGTCTGCAGGAAGAGTGGGTGAAAAAACTAAGCCAAGACTGAAAGACAGAAATAGTCTGACTGTTACAAGTGTTGGCGAGCTGTGATATCTGCCAAAGGAAGAAACTACTAAATACTGACTCAGATTACCCACAGTTCATAATTTGACTTGTTGCAGGAGCAAATACACAGATCTTACAACATATGGGCTGCCTCAATGAGCCAGGAGGGACAATACCAGGTAAAGCAGCTAAATGAAACTGAGCCCTCATTAAGATTGCCAAACAATTTGACATTCGGGTTTTAACAACCTGGAAGGAGTTAATTTACAATGAACACTTGGTGATAAACTATAGGCTTATATTTAAATGTGAATAATAGTTGTTGGCCAGAAAATAAATAAACTCAAAGGCTACAGAACAGCCAAGTCCACACAAGAGATGATAGATGGAGGTGGTAAGATCTGTAGAACTTTGGTAAATGCTCAGGAAACGAAACTCAGGCAAGACTCTCTCTGGGTTAATGTTTTTAAAATGCAATTGAAAAACACAGGAACGTAAAATGTTTCAATGATACCATCACAAGTGAAAGTGGAGACATCAGAGCAGTGAAACGACGTAACTTTATTTTGAAGGCATTTCCATACGGGTCAAAAACGGTGTGGCTGAAAAGGTACACCGAATGTCATTTGCCGATACCACCTTTTCACAATAAACCTCCCGCAGTTAGCGCTGCAGAGTGGTGAGAGTAGAGACGATAAAAGCACCATGAAGCTTTTTATTCCCTTTGCGGTTTATTTACACTGTGTGTGTTCAAATTCTCTTAAAACACACAAAGCGATCTCGTACCGGAAACTCTGAAAAAATGTAACTTCTAAACAAAGTATTTCCGGTTGTGTGAGGCGGGTCCGACGCGGCTGTTTCAAACAACAGAGAGCGACTGTGTTTGTTTTGCTTCTGTGTCCCGCAGAGGAGGAACACGGATCCCGGTGAGGAGGCCGCCATGTCCGCCATGGCCACTGGAACCTCCAGACAACTGAGTAGCCTCCGTTTGCTCACCACCAAGTTCGTCGAGTTACTGCAAGAAGCGAAGGGAGGACTGCTGGACCTCAAAGAGGTACGTGTGTTTACAGTGTGTGCGCGTGTGTTTCATCAAAAATGAGTGTGTGAGCGTGTTTGTGTGAGAGAGAGAGTGTGTGTGTGTATACAGTGTGTTTGAGAGTGTGAGCGTGTATGTGGGGGGAGAGAGCGACAGAGTGTGTGTCTGTGATTGTGAATGTTTGTGAGCGTGTTTGTGAGAGTGTCTGTCTCTCTCTGTGTGTGTGAGAGAGAGAGTGTGAGCGTGTGAGTGTGTGTGTGTGTCTGTGTGAGATTATTTAAGAGAGCGTGTGTTAACACTGTGTGCATTCACAAACCTCAGCTCACATTTGCTGTATATCTTACACACATTTAAAAATCTGATAATGCACATAGCGATTAAGACACAACTCTCCACACGCACACACATTATTGCTACACTATTTGCCCAATAAGAAGGGCTCTTTATCTGGACTGAGACTGCACATAAATGCAACCAATGAATTACAGGTACCTTTAAAAACCCTTTAACCTGCAGAGATTATTTGACCAACAGAAAGTCAATGAATAATCGATAATTACATTCTTCATTATCATTCATAAATAAAAATGTCTAAAAGTCTCTTTCATTATTGTCTTTCAAGTGTAACATATTTCATTTTAGCCTTTGCTTGATTTTAAGTTATTGGGATTGTGAAGACAAATAGTTCAAATGCCTATTGATCGATAATGACAATAGCTGGTTGTAGCCCCCAAAATGTTTAGAGGTCTCACACTCTATCAGACCCCATGGTACAAATGTCCAGCTGTACACCATACATACTCTTTAAATAAACTTAAAAGTGAAACTATATAAAGAGCCTGCATTGAGGAATAAAAACTCCCTCAGGATAAGGCTGAAGAAACTGTGGTGGATGAGTTTTGTTTTATTCTTTCAGGCCATGAGGCTCCTGGCTATCAGACGGAAGAGGCGATTGTATGACATCATAAATGTGTTGGAGGGCATTGGACTCATTAGTAGGGTGACAAGCCACTATATAAAGTGGAGGTAAGTTTTCATACCGGCCTTGTGTGCATGCATGTGTGTCAAGAATGTTGTGCCAAATTTCACAATAAAATACACACGCATTCTTTAAATCAGGGGTACGACGCCAGGACATAATATTCTCCAGTTAAACCACCGACTGACCCAGTTAAAGTTGGAGGTGAGGGGCCTGATGGAGATGGAGTTGATGTTGGACCTGCAGACCATGTGGGTCACACAGAGCCTCAGTAACACGACAGACGACTGCAGCAAATATCCTTTTCATGCCCATTTACTCTAGAATGCAGTGATTTTCAACAACGTTATTTTATGTTATTAATCTACCTCTATTTACAAAAACGTCTAGCAGAGATCAGAGAAATGCGGGTATTTGTAAGTGTAAATAAGGTGTTGAATAGACATGTGATCAGATTTAATGCAAGTTTTACCTTTTTATGGCAGAAAAAACAGTATGTTATTAGGCAAATCTATTCATTATTATAGTAAAGGTGTTTTATCAAAATATGTCCGTCTGTCACACAGCAACTAGCTCTGGGAACTATCACAGTATTTTCATATTGAACCTTAATTCAGATCAACCCTGAATTATGTGAACCATGACGATATCTGCAACTGCTTCAGTGGTAACGTATAATCATTCTCTTCCTCGACGGTTTGTGTCAGCTGCTGTATCATTGATAGTTAAAAACACACACTTTGTTTTTTGCAGAACATAAAAGACAACTCTGCTCCTGTTGAGTTGCACTGATGGGGTTTTCGGTTGTGAAACTAGGAGACGGAAGAATAATAAAAAGCTATGTAAAACAGCAGAGACATTTAGGTACTTGCCATAAAGGCTGTGTAGTCTTCACTGGATTTACACCAGCCATGAAAGATGCCGCATTGCAGCATAGAATCAGCTGTCATGCAACTACATGGACATTTAGGTATAAAACTGTACTCTGTCACCACGGCAGCTGACAGTCTGTTGGTTTTCACTATCCTCAAAATATATGAAGACCAAAATAAATGTTTACTGACAGTGTCTCGTGTCTCCTCAGGTCACACACTCCTGGCAGTACGAGCACCATCTGGCACAATGTTAGACGTTCCCATACCCAAAGCTGTAAGTCCTGCATCCCTGGAACGTACTGTGGCCCACTGCTTTTGTTGTTGTTGCAGACTTTACTTCAGGTGGAATGACTTGGTGTGTGCGTACATCTTCTTTCAGGCCAAGAACAGTCCAGCAAAGTACCAGGTCCATCTCAAAAGCATCAGCGGCCCCATAGATGTGCTGCTCCTTAGCAAACACTCTGCGGGCTCTGCTCCTGTCGTCCTGCCGGTCCCACCGCCAGAAGACATTTTACGGAACGCCAAGTTAGCAATGTCCTCTTCACATGTGACAGAAAGCAGCGCTAATTCAAGACAGGCGGCCACAGAGGGAACACAGCAGCATCATGCATCGCCGCTTATTAACACTGAGCTCATGCCTTCACCTTTTTGTGAGTAATTTAGTTTGTGCCGTTTCTGTTAGTGTTTTTGTTGATTGTCCACTGAAAGAGAAATCTAAAACTCGGTTTCAGCTTGGACTTGACCCTGTGCAACACAGATCCAAAGTCTCTGTCGGGAAGAAAATATCTTTGCTTTGACCTTCAGGTGCAGGACCAACAAAGTGACAAATCACATTATCTCTGTTTTCTTTGGAAAAAAAAGAAAGAATAAGAGTGGAAGAGCTGAGGTTACCTTTAAGCATTACCTCAAGGGGGTTATGCTTTCATTAGCGTTCTTTTGTTTGTTGTTAAGCAGGATTATAGAAAATACTGAATCAATTTCCAAACAGTTTATTGAGTGGTGGGGCATGACCTAAAGAGGAAACTAATTTTAGAGCAGATCTGGAAAAATGAGCAGACTTAAAAAAATTATCTTCACCTTCTTTAACATGGCAGATAGGGCGATGCCTCGGTGAGTGCCCTTCTAGTTTTTAGACTGTGAAAGGAATCAGTTAATTTAGCAGTTTAAAAAGGGAATACTTGCATTAATTTGGAAAAAATCTTGTTTCCAGTTCGAAATTTATCAAAGGAACTGACGGACCTACTAGACCCATCGAAAGGTAAAGCTCTTGTTGTTGAAGTGACGCTGACTTATTGACGTTCATTACATTTTGAAAGTCAGTTTGACTGTAAATAGTGGTATGATTAACTGTGTCCCCTCCCTCATTTGTTTGCAGAAGTAATGAATACAGAAATAATTACAAAGTTTATGACCTCTGAAGGTAAGTCCACTTTATTTTCTGGCTTTCTTATCTATTGACCATCAGTATTTGTAGAGTGTTCCCATTAATCACTGGTATATTTCTGCTCCTTAGTGGTTTCTTCACTCTTCCGAGCGCCGCAGCTGCTTCCAGTTGAGTGTGAAAACCTGTATAATCTGGATGAAAGTGAAAACCCCTTAGACCTCTCGCATGACCGGCTCAATGTTTGACCATGAACTGTTGTAATAAGACTGCAAAAGTACGAGTTGTAAAGAGCAGTCAGTTTTTAAATGGTTACTCGATTTAACAATTAATAAACAAATGATTTTGAATATTGTGTCCATCTTATGAATATTCATATACATAAATACCAGAACAAAAATACACAATCTACAAACCTCAGTTAAACCAAGACCTCTTTGACAGCGTCGCCTATAAGAACAAAGTTTTACAGGAGCTGATTGGATGGTTTGAATTACAATACACAAGTTTTATTTTGAGTAGCTAAATGCTGATGTTCTAACATGAAGGTAAAAATCCCTCCTCATGGTGGCGCAAGACAACTACGGGAACGTTGAATCCCTGAAGACAGTGTCAACATCATCCATCCAGTGGATATTTCTGTCTTGACCAAAGTGTGATTTATTCTCTTCTGCAGTTAACTATTTGACTGGTATATAAAAAATTACATTTTGTACTATAGAACACGCAAAACAGCACATACACACACACTAGTATTTGAAAGTACAATATTCTTCAATAAAATAAACCAAATAATGGCATATTAATCAATGTTGCTTCTGTTGTTAAAAAAATAAATCAATAAAAAAGAAGACTCTGTAAACTTCACAAACTGCAGAAGACAGAATATATGACAGGAAGCTCTACAGACGCACACGGTTGCGGGGCCAGGACCCGGGTCAGGGACCAGGGAGCCAGAGGGCCACTGAAGACTCCACTTCCGGTCCTGTGGTAACTCGGCCTCTCAATCCCTCACCAGTTCATCCTTATGAAGGATCATTATAATAATGATCTTTATAATGATCATCATAATTGTGGTGCCATGGGCCCCACGTGCAGCGCGAGCTGTGGGAGTGACAGCCCCTGGATACGCTCGATCCATGTTGCTATGACAACAGACACCAACAACTGTTTCCACGGCGACACGTTGACTCGAGACAGAAGCGGACTTCAAACAAGTGGGACTGTTTCCGCCTTTCCGCTTGTTGTCTGTGCTGAGCGACACCATGGTGAGATATTACAGTCTTTCGTTACGGTCACTGAGGGCTAACTACACACTGTGGTTAGCCACCTAGCGGCTAACGCTCGGTTGTTGTGTTGGACTAGGGACTATAGATCGGCTGCGGTTTTAACCCTGTGTCCTCTCTTGTGTTGACTTCCGTCCAGCCTCCCAAAAACAAAGGCTCGGCTAAAAAGCCCGCAAAGCCCCGGACGCCCACTCTGATCGATGGCCTCACCAAGGAGGAGCTGTCCAAGGAGCAGGTCAGAGCTGCTAACACCTCTCACACCAGGAGAGGGCGCTGTCCTGCTCCGTGTGGTCTGCTCTGTGAGAGGGAAGCCACACGACATGATCACTGGGACAGAGCCAGGGAACTCAGCCAGAGAACGTTTCCTGGCTTTCAGTTTCTAATGTTGTCTACCAACATGTTTACACTATCATCTCCCTTCTTGTGAAAATGTGTGTCAGGCTCCAACCGACCAGTTTAAAATGCAGGATGTGTAGTGGGTTACACTGAAGACAACATCAGGGTTCATTCCTCAGACCTACTGTAGATGTTATATGATGTTTTCACAGGCAGAGTAGTTCCCCCTGTGACCACGGACTTAACTTTGATTGTGTGCTGGACTGTATGGTGGCCTGGGAAGTATTTGCCATCGAAGTGTCTAAACTACTCCCGTTAAATCAAAAGTTCCAGCCTGACGTTCCACTATCCCAATTCAGCCCAGTTCAACCATGGCTAATCCATAGAGTAGAGGATATAAATCCCTGAAAGACTCAAAAACCTGTGCTGCGTGTTTTGTCAGAAATTGTCAGGATCATCTACCAAAAACATATTTCTGTCTATTTCAGATGGAAGAGCACATTGTGGGCCTTCGAGAGGAGCTGGATCGAGAGAGGGAGGAGCGGAACTACTTTCAGCTGGAGAGGGACACGATTCAAAACTTCTCGGAGAACACAAAGAGAGCGCTGCAGGAGATGAAGGCTGAAATGAACAACCTAGAGAAGGACATTGAAGAGGATGAGAGGTGCCACCAAGTAGAGATCAAGGCAAGGGAGTGGACAGATACAGGATAGTCTGTATTTTAATCCAGAATATGACAGTCCAGGGAACAAGGAGGTCCAGATTTAATGGTCCTTTTTAAAAGCAGTAAATCAACACAATCTTTGGACAATTTAGTCAGTACAATCTTTATTATCCCATAATCCTTTGTGTACATTCTTTGGTAACGTTCAAGTACATTTACAAGGCAAAATGCGCTCACCGGCAATGTGTGAAATACCGACGAAAGACTGAAAGACTGAAAATCCTCAGCAAACAAGAAGCCATTTTTTTTCTTCTGTCGGATTAGTTGAAGGATCACAAACAAAATGAGGATGAAACAGCACTCTCTCCAACTCTTTCCGTGTTACAGCTTTACAGACAATAACATATTGTCATCAATAGTAAAGAGGCAGATTTGTTGTTATTTTAATGAAAAGCAAGGATTATGGAGATATACTGATCCTTTCATGAGCCCCTCACTGGGGAAATGTCAAATCAAAGCTGTTCAATATCTGATTTTTGCTTGTGTGAGAGTAGGATTTAAAGGAAGCTTAAAAGCCGTGTTATAACAGGGCATCAGAATGGGGTTGCGTTGGATCCAAAAGCTCTGTGACGGCACAGCCTGACAGCAGCAACTAGTGGCAGGTCAAAAGAGAATACATTTCATATTTGACTTTTTTGTTCTCTCCACTAGGTGTTCAACCAGAAGATGAAGCACCTCCTTTGTGAGCACCAGAACACGATCTCTGAGTTGAGAGCAAATGCTTTGGTCTCGACTGAAATGCAGCAGAAGGAACAAGACAAATTAGAGTTTGAGCTTCATAAGAGAATGAAGGACATCAAGGTCCAGATGGAGGAGATTAACGATGAAAACCTTGTCAAGGAGCTTGAACTGGTTTGTAATAAACACCAAGTCTTTATGGTTTCTAAACTTTAACATGAGTGGATTCAGTTTTTTACTTTAGCTGTGATGTATTTCCTTCAAATACCAGTGTGGTTGTTGTCTCGACAGAAACATGCCCAAGAACTGACTGAAGTGAAGGACAAATTGGAGAAGCAACTCAGAGGTAAACTAGAGTCACACTCAGCAGAGAGCACATCCGCCAAGGCCTAATAGTTGCCCTATAGTCAACCAAGCTGCACTTCATTGCACACACTCGGAAATATCAGTCCCCTTAATATTCCTGTTTTTATTATCAAGATTCATGAGTTATTATTTAAAAAATCCTATTTCGTAATGTTACAGAAAGTGAGAAAAAAACTAAATTTCCGCTCCTTTTTTCTGGATCCACCGCAGAATTTTTTTTAGGTTGTTTGTGTGTGAGTTGTCAAGAACTAAATGGGAGCCATCGTGTTTTGTGGCTCTTTGAATAGAAACTGAAGCTGTGTATGAGGGAAAGACGACGTTTCTGCTTCAAGAGCTGGACAACATGAGGAAAAATGGGATCAGTGAGAAAGAGGATCACTGGAACAGCCACATCGATGTTCTCGTATCCGACCACAACAAAGCTCTCCTGGAAGCTAGTGAGCTGGTTAAAGACTTACAACAGGCTCTGGAGGGGAGTGATTCGTTCAAGGTACGAGTTCACACACTCAAGCTGTCAGAATAAAAACAAAGAAATGTTGGATGTTTCATTTGGGCCTGCAACTGATGAGTAATTCCCTCATTGATGATTCGGGTGATTATTGATTGTCAATTGTTTTGTCTAGATGATTTGTGAAAAGTGCCAACATTTCCTGAAGTCTTGACTGCTAATCATTTTGACATCTATTATAATATCTTATGGATTTCTCTTAATTGTCGCAGCATAATTTTGATCCAGTCATGTTTTCTTCATCTTTTGTTTGACCTTTTTTTTAGACACAAATTAAAGAAATGAAGACGAAACAGAAGCAGGAGGAAAAGGACCTGATCCTTGTTTTGCGCGATAACAAACGTCTTGCTGAGCAGCTCTCGAAAGCTGAAGAGGAAATCGCTGAAAAGAAGAAAAAAATGAAACACAGTGCAATGAAAAAGGTTCTAATGAGTTACAATTCTGACTCGTACACTTATATTTGTTGCTACCTGCTTATTTGCTCAGTTTTAGTCGCATACTGTACATTAACTTAACAGACTCTATTTATGACAGGAGGACACCAAAGAAAAGAGCGTAGAAAAGAAGATGAATGATCTGAAACAGGAATATGAGACACTGAAAGAGACATTCAACAAGGTAAAAGATAAGATTGACTTGCACGGTGTCATGTTGCTCAAATGTTACCTCCATTTGTCTGCACCTTGGATGTTAGCCAGATGTCTAAGTGACTATTTCTGCATCTGTGTATCGCGTGTGTATGTGCATGTGGCACAGCTTCAGCTTGAGAGGGACGAGCTGTACAAGACGCACTCTCAGTCTGTTCAGAAGGCGCAGCACAAAGCCGATCTGAAGAACATGCAGCTGGAGACGAAGCTGAAAGCTCTCACAGACAATCTGGAGAAGACAAACGCTCAGCTCCACTCTGTGCTCACTTCCTCTAACATGGACCAAACAGGCCTTCGTGAGGTCATAAACAACATTCAGGTAACTGTGTATCTGAAATGTATTTTGTGATGTTTGTCCATGAGAGAAAGATGTTTTATTTTTACATGATCTATTTTTCACTTGTAGGAAAACCTTGACGCCGACAATAATACCATCAAGATCTTGAAGTATAAAAAACATCAGATTTCCAAGGTTAGTAGATCATTTACATATTTGCTAAAACAATGATGAATATGAAGAACAAAGTGAAACAATGAATACTTAAACATGTTTTGTACTGAAGTTCATACTCTTGGTCTCGACAGGCACGTGAGGATTTGCTGCTGTACTACAAGGCCAAGCTAAGAGCTCTCGGTGTCCCAGTGGAGGAGCTTCACGCTGAGCCCTTTGAGAGCAGTCGTGCTGGAAAAATTCGAGGACAGGTCTTAGATATTGGCTTTGCCCAGAAGTGAGAAAACATTTTAGATAAAAAAAACACCATCAGCAAAGCTCCGATGTATCATGAAGGGACGGTTTTCTTAAAGTAAAGCTGCTCAAATTGAAAAAACTTATTTACATTTTTCAAGAAAAGGTAATTGTAGCTTTAATAAGCAACATGTTGTTGTTTTAAACTATAATAAATGATTTACACATTTAAATGTGTATTGAGCTGGTCACCTCACAGCAAGTGTGCGTGTTCTTCAAGTGCCTGCGTGAACCACCTCCGGCTGCTCTGCCAGTCTCCAAGACTTTATCCAAACTTTATGTAGTGTGGCTTTCTTGAAGAACATTGTACTTTCTTGATTCTTTTTGTTCTGGGTTTTTTACCCTCACGGTTGAATGAACTTATTCTAGGTCGCTTTGGATAGAAGCGTCAACTAAATGAAATGTAATGGAATCAGGTTAATTGTCAGTATAATGGTTGATTGGGTGTAGATCCTGGGGGCAGGTGAAGTCGAGTCTGTTGATACTTAACTTGACCCTAACTCCAGTCGGGGAGCTCTACTTACTTCTGAGCCTTGAACTATGGTGTCTTGTAACAATACTTGATTTTTGCCACGCAATGACATTTTATTTCTATTGTATAAAGTCATTAATGTCTTAAATCAGTGATTTAGCAAACTAAAGAAAAATTAAGTTTTCTACCCTCTATTCGTACCTGCAACAAAGTCTCTATTAAGCACAATGGGACTTTCTGTCTAAACATGTGTGATGTATTTGCCTTATTGATATTGATGAATAAAAAAATGACAAATTACAATTAAAGACAAAGTGCTATGCTGCTTAATTAACTATAAGTCACCAATGGTAAACTAATTCTGAGATATGACAGGCTGAACCCTTTCACTGATGCAATGATTGAGTTTTATTTAGGCTGTTTTAGTGACAGGTTTATAGTATAAACTATATAAAGCTGGACAACTTGTCTTCACTTCCTCCCACCATCCAGAAATATAGCCAAAATGTTCCAGATACAAACTCTTCATTTCCTAGTCTGCACAGTAACGATTGTGGGAGGAAGCCAGGGTAGCAAGTCTCTCTGATACACATCTATTGATCTATTGCAAGTCAGCTTAAAATGTCAATCATTACGTTTCACCTGTTTTTATATCATCAAATAACGGTAGCTATGGTTTATAGCTACATGATACATGTTGTGTAACAACATTCAGTGGGCAGTTTGTTTAAGGGTTAAAGTCCTTTATCATTCTGCTCTGCACCAAGAGTGTTAAAGATCCTTCTCAGCTTCATGTGATACAAAATTATGAAAAACTAGTAACGGACCTGTCAAATTGCAGGAAATATCAAGATGTTACAGTAAAGTGGACCTTTGATCATTGAATATTAAATATTGCATTCATCACAGTAAAAACCGCAAGTGAAAGAAAATCTGGTCTTGATGCCAGTGAAGAAAAGACCAGCTCTTTGTCGAGGTATAATTGCATTTTTTAATTGTTGTGTAATGGGGACAAAAACTGGACCAATACCAAATATTACAATCTGAACAGTTGGTTTCACCAGCTGATTTCCTCGCTGCCAAGACTCAGTTTCCAGCAGAGAGAACAGGAACATATGGGGTGGATCCAGTTTCTCATTGAATATTCCAGTGGTGAATCGAGCCCTGCTTCACTGAGTGATCGGTGTTCCATGTGGTATCAATAATACAAGAGGAAGTTATTGTGCCTGTGCAGGCCCCAGTATCACACAGCTAAAGCGAGTGGAGAGAGGGGGTGGTCCTTTCACTCGGGCCTCTTGGGTTTCAGGGCCCGCAGACAGTGGTCTGACTCCAGGGAGCCGGCTGCTTTGCCCTTGCACAGGGCTCAATCGTGAGTCTACCTGACCGATGGATAAATGTGTCTAAACACTGATAGCCTGCACAGTCCCGCTGGCCACAGTCCCGCTGGCCAGGCCAGGCGCTGTCAGTAAGACTCTCCCCCCCCCCCCCCATAACAAACCTGCAGTCACAAGACAAGTCCAAGCTGAGAGACAGCTCAATAGAGAATTAGTCAGTGGGAGACCTCGGACAGTTAGAGAATGGGATAGATATCATGGGCGTGATTAACATGATCCAGATTTTCACCTCGATCAAGCACCTAGCTGAGGGCTGTGACCTTCCTGTTGCCTTGTGAAGATCCAAAATAGAGCTGGGAAAACAAAAACAGTGTGTTGTTCATCAAATGAGACAGAATGCACTCTCACTTTCTCTGTCCTTTGTCATATAAAAGTGTCAACCATACAGTTTGACGACGAGTAAACCCGTGAAACATGAAGCCGAGCAACAACCTAAACCCCCGAGACCAAAACAAACGGCTATAAGAGCAGAGAGAGACGAAGGACAGAGGTGGGAGGGGTGCAGGAGGAGAGTGAAAGGTAGAGAGAGTGATGGTGAAACGGAGAGGGCCTCTCAGAAAGAGGTCAGCTCTGAGCGTGGCGACGCCGATAAGATGCTGCCGACCGCTTAGGAGAGGCTTTAATACATGAATGGATTGAAACTGTTGGTGAGTCCTGTAAAGGTTTTTTTCTTCTTCATATTTCCATTAATGTAATTTATCATTGATATTTTAAACTTAAAAAAAAAAAAAATAGTTGCACCAGAGAGAGATGTACCGTCTCTTTCTGAGATGTACCGTCTCTTTCTGCTACTCTGTCCTAAATCTCTTTAAGAAACATAACCTGTTTATTTAACTGTGCATCTACTTTATTTCATGTACACTTTCTTTTTTTTACACTCTTTTTAACATCATATACAGCCCTGCCTTTAATAGCTCACATCTTAACACGTTTGATTAGTTAATTACTTTACTGATACTTGTTTAGTAGCCATGCTGAGAAAGTGGTAAGGTGATGTGGCAGCCAGTCATTAAGGTTTAATAGCCTCTCTCTGAGAATATACTTTACTCCTTGAGTCCACCCCATCTCTTCAATGAAACAACTACACAACAACACTATCCATTTGAATGCAGGATTTTATGAAATCAATAGGACAAACAGCCGCCAGAGAAAGATGTGACCCCACTGTGTCACCGTTCACGTTGACATGAGATGAAGATGGCAGCGAAAGGGCCAGTGATGGCCACTCTTAGATTCACAAGCATCATAGTTTGTGCTGTCTTATTGGGCCAAGGATCCTCCGAGGAAACAGGTGAGTGTTCCACCAGAACATTCTGTTTGTTTTGATGTGCTTGAGGAATGATGCTGCCTTAAGATGCCCATGTGCTCTTCCAGGAGGGGGTAAAAAGGAACAGAGAGAAGCCATTCTGAAGGAACTCTTTTCAAAATGGAGTGAAGGAGGTGGCAGGAATCCTCAGAAAGCTCCTCCAGAAACAAACAAGGACCAGTCCATGCACCCTTGGGTGAGGAATATCATGGGGAGTCTAAAATCACTTCTTCCCACCAAGACCCTACCTTTACTGAACAAGCCAATTGACAGACACAGACTCTCTGGTTTTCTCTACAACATCTCTCAGTACCTCCAGGAGATGGGTGCTGAGCTGGAGGAGGCACAGGCAGAGCCAGATGAGGAGCAGCTGTGGGAGAAGGTGCTGCATTACTTTCTCCAGTCTGAAGGGAATGCTGCACAGAACCAGTGGAATGGCCGGGTACCCCCCCGACCCAGCGTCAAAGTGCAGGACTGGTTCTTGTCCCTCAGGGGCAGCCCTCACTGGGACTGGCTCCTGGGGCTGCTGCAGGGTCTCATCAGTCTCTCAGAACGACAGACCCACAGGCCTCTCTTGACTTTCTTATCTCAGAACTGGAGAACAGTGAGCGCTGTGCTGGAAGCTGCACTTCAAGCTATGGTCAGTGGGACGTATGGCCAGGCCAGTGCAGGCCTGCAGGGCTTCATTTGTGCCCTGAAGGGGCGAGGTGACTGTGCCTTCAGTGTTAGTTGGCTTCAGCAGCTGCTGCGTTTCTTAGAAACACGCAACTGGAAGCCTGTGGTCAGTCTGCACCCAGCAGGAGAAGGTGAACGCTCAAGTGCGTTTGGACGTTTGAAGCCTTTCAGCATGCCTCCTGAGGCCATGAGGCAGGATGGGCTGTCTGGAAACATATCTATGCAAGACAAGATGGCCATGGAGGAAGATGAAGACTCCATGCAGAATTTACTGCTGCAGGCGTTATCACGTTCAGGTGGAGGAGAGCGAGGAGGTCACCTGGCACAGAGGAATGTTGCTCTTGTGCAGGGCTTGGACGGGCTGAGGAGTGGCCTCCTGCACAGGGTGGGTAGCTCTGTGTATGGTAACCTGAGGAATAAGGTGTCACGAGTTACCATGGCACTGCTTGATGATGTCAGTGGATCGGTGGACGTGCCACAGCCCAACGCCCAGGGTCGCTGCTCGGTTGGTGAGTTTGTGGGGCAGCTGGCCTCAGAGGGTGTTTGCACAATGAGTCACATTTTAAATCACATGCATACATACAAACAATCTCATTAATGAATCATTATGTGATTATGAAATATTTTACTGGCCAACACTTGGCAAAGCAACAATGGCTTATAGTTAAATCATGTCAATTCGAACATTTTCTATATAGAAACCAGATAATTAACTTTTTTAATTGTACTTATTTTAACATACCAACGACACATCCTCTTTAATAGACTCTTAAGTTGTGCCCTGGTTTCACCTGACAAACCCAGGGGAGAATGTGACAGTGACTCACACTGCTTTAAAATCGTATTAATCATCCCGGTCAATGAAAGCACCTGTCGTTAGCTCGGCTAATCTCTTTATCCCCTCATTGATGTCAGTAACATAATATCTTGGGCTTTGTTGGCTGAGCTGCAGTGTTGCATCAGGCGTATGTTGTGCCCTGCAGGACCTTCCTCTAGCTTTTCCACCTCTCATTCACTCTGATTTCCAGGTAATGTTTGCTTTTATTTGTCTTTTTGAAGGTGACCTGCGGCAGCTGATCTTATGGTAAGGTATAATATGAAATGTGTCTCATTCTCGTTTTCACAAGTCTAACTGTGAATTCACATCTCGACCATCTGTCCGTGCATATGTAGGGGGATAAGACATAATGTGACGTGGAACACCCAGGCGTTAGGCGTTAGTTCCAAGGGTCTCCCAAGCTCAATCCCATTCCTGACGTGCCCCTCCGCTGAAGGACAACTAACCCCAGCCCACTCATCATCTAAAATGGCCCCTTCTTCACGAACAATCTCCAAACTAAACCACCTTCATAAACTCTCCACTGCGCCTCACCACTCCCAGTTCAGCCAGCGACATACCGAGAGAGCGAGTGAGAAAGGTGACCAGCTGAAAGAGACGGAGCACTCCCCCTCAACAGAGATCCTGGAGGCAGCGTGCAATGAATCAATCCCGGGCTTGAGTGGTGTCTCCAACTTCACTGTGTTCCTCTACTGTAAACTGTTTGAGGCGGAGAACGGCTCAGTTGACCCTGCAGTGGCTCAGATGGAACTCGACCTGCACGCCACGTGCTCTGATGCAGCCTGGTATCTGTCTGCTGCTGAAGAGGACTTCCTGTGGGTCCACATCTGCAGTGAGTTCTTTGCCCATGAATTCAACAACACTGTGTGTGCCAACTCCTCATTCTGGCTGCAGAGAGCACATCAGGTAACAGATCACTGCTTTGAATGGCAAGGCGTAAGAAGGACATTTGGTTATATGTTTGTACCTGATGTTAACTCCTATATCCTATTATCTGCAGGCTGCTATGACAAAGGACTACCATTTTTTTAACCAAACCATCATAGACGACCTGTGTGTTCAGCTGTCAGAGGACACAACAGGAAGTCCAGGAGTCGATGAGAGCTGCCTGGCTCAGCTGGGCAGCAGGTCGCTAAGCGCCCAGGCTTTCAGACACTGCTTCCTGCCGAACAACTCTGCCATGATCTCAGCTTTGTGCAATGGAGAGTCTCCTGACTCGCATCGAGCCTTGCCAGAGGCCAGCTGGACCACAACATACTGCTCAAAAATACACAACTTCTCCCATGCTGACACCACTGAGGAGACCTGTCAATACAGAGAATGGGCTGTGCATCGCTTCACCAACACCACCCTGCTGGAGCTGTGCGAGCAGACACCTGGGCTGAGAGAGTACATGTGTCTGAACACTTCCCTGTACAATCAGCTGCTACAATCACTGCCTCAGTTTGCTGATTTCTGTGCTGATCTGCAGGCAGAGCTCGAGGGCAGGAAGTGCTTCCTGCAGAGATTCTTTGACATGCTCCCAGCGCCATATCAATTTGACACAGCCCAGCTGTGTGCGGACCCCGCCCCGATGCTGGTGGACGTTATTCACAAGCTGAGTGTGTGCGAGGTCGAGGGAGGTGAGCGTGAAGGGTTCTTAGTGGTACTTGGGTATGTGTTGCGAGTGTTGGACTTCATGGTGGGCCTCTCCTCGGGGCTTGATGAGGGGGAAACAGAGGCAAGACAAGGTTTGGGTCAGGCCATCCTCCTCTCCAGTCTCCTTGACAACGCATCCTGGGCCGGTCTGCAGCCAGAGGCCTCCACGAGCGTACTGAATACTGTGGGGGTCTTCCTTCGCAGAGAGCAGAACACCACCCTGAAAGAGGACCTGCTGCGCTGCTTCAGTGTAAGATAGCTGACTGACACACTCACACACAGACACACTCACACACATACAGAGCAAAGAGTGAATAACTTTCTGCTGTCACAACAGCCTGTTCTGTGGGACCTCATCCAGCGGGACGACAACTCATCTGCTCTCAGGGTTCTGCTGCAGGTACTTGCCTGTGCAGAAATTTTAACATTTATCATTTCACAACAGATCAGCTCGCTGAACTACATATTTTGCTTAATGGCTTTTTCTTGTCAGGAGTACCTGCAGATGCCAAGAGACAGCATCCGCACTCTTGTGATGTCTGCTGAAAAAGACGCAGTGAAGAGATTTCTCTCCCATATGCACCAAAGTTGGAACCAGCTACAAGTTGAAACCAGCCAGGTTTGTTTTAAAACTCCTAACAAAACAAATGAATGTGTTAAGATTTACACAAAGCACTGAACTCAATGTGCAGAGTAGAGATTGGGCACACACAAAGATTTAAAGCTACTTGCAAATCATTAGGACATTTGGACTACCTGACGCACACACAGAGAAAATATGCAGGATTTCAGGATAACATGGAGCAGGAGAGTCAAATCACTACAGAAAATATTATTTATGACTCTTTTTATGAAGCTTATGTTGCATGAAAAGCTCTCAACCCTTGTTAATAGTAACATAATAATGTACAGCTCTAGTGTCTACAGTCCTATTCTACTGCACTCTGTGTGTCAGGGTCAAAACGAACACACGTCAGCTACTGTCGCACTCTTTTGTTTCCTCTGTCAGGCCTCTCAAAAAGAGCAGCAAGCCATGGAAACAATGACTGCGGCTTTCATCCATAAGTTCCCTAGAGTGACCCCGGAGCTGTTTGTGGACCTGTCTCAGTTCATACCCTTCATGTCTGTCTCTGACATTATGAGCTTCCCCGCCTCCCTGATAATCAACGACAGTGTGTGAGTTGCTGACCCATGAAGAGTTTATTCTGACACGTCTTCCTGTGACGATGCTAATGGCCTCCTCGTCGCTCTTCAGATTGACGGCCATCCGTGACCACAGCTCGGGGATGAAGTCTCTTCAGAAAAAGGCCTTTGTGAAACGCCTCCTGCAGTCAAGTGCGGTGGGGGATGTCCCCACATGGCCACCGTACTTTATCAGTTCCATCCTCCCACTCCTGCCTTACCTCCCAATCAGCCATTTTCAGCAACTGACGTCTCAACAGGTCAGAGGCCAATTCACTGATTTCATGCTCTTGACATAATGCCGGCATCTCTTTGTCACATGTTAGTCTGGGTTCATTTGGACAGAGGACAAATTAACGGGGGAAACCAAAATTCATGATTAGAGAAATTCCTCAACACAAGTGTGGCATTCACAGTCACAACATCGCAACTCAGGTCAAGACCTATTGGAGACGAAAAGTACTCTCCAAAGCATCAAACTATATGTTCATTTTTACTCCTATAGAGGGTTGGTACATTTTTCAGCCCGTTTCAATATTTATTCTGTTGTCTCTTTTAGCTTGCTCCTCTTGTAGAGTTGCTAGGCAATGGCAGTCTGGATGGTGTGAGGGGGCGCCATGTCCTCCGCAGCCTCTTTAGCAGGAAGAAGAATCTGACTGGTGACAACATACTGAGGTGGGCTTCAATGGAACTGGAACATTCATAGCTCAATGTTGATGACTTGGGTCATAGTTTTGTTTTGGTAGTAATGGATGGTGGTTTACCAGGTATGAAACAGTAGATCTAGTATTTACACTTTGGATGCAGTCTTTTTTGGAGGATTATAACTGGTGTGTGAAGTTTTTTGATGGGTTTGTTTCTTTTGCAGTTTGGGAGTCCTCGCATGTTACCTGGATCCAGCAGAACTGGGTTTGTATGTTCAGGACTTGGCTGTGTCCTCTGCTCTGTGGCAGCAGCTGGCTCAGTGTATGTCGAAGGGGTTGATCAGTACCAACGGGAGGGTGAGTAGCACAAGTAATTACTGACATCTACCGTATGTACACTACAGAACATATTTAAACCACTGTCTCTAACCTACTGCTCTGTTTTTCTGTTGCACCACACAATATCTGACTATCCCTGTCTTGTGGATAGTTGTCCTCGTGGCTCATTCCAGCTCTTCAGTCCCTGAACATTAGCAGCATGGCTCCTTCAGAGCTGTCTGCTCTCAGTGGCCTGCTGCCCCAATTAGGAGCTTCCTTCCTGCTGTCAATCTCCTCACAACAGCTCCTTGAAGTCCTCTCACAACCAGGAATACATAGATACTCACCAGCACAGGTCAACAGGGAATTTCACTTTCTATCATCTATTCATTTTGTATTATTCATTTCACTCATTGATTTCAAGTTCCTCTAAAATTCTTAAGATCTACACAAAGGATGACGATAAACACTAATGAAATACATGACCTTTCCCTAACAGACTGGAACGGTCTCAAAATGTGAAAGCGTTTGGTCTGTGTGCACTGCACACTCATTCATTTTTAATCCTTTCCTCAGGCATTTCTAACATTATCCAAGATCTCAAAAAACACCAACGTAAGTAGACATTTTTCAGAATGGCTCTGCTTAATGTCCCAAGACTGCACAATCACCTTTGTTTTTTTAAATCTTTCTGCCAGTTCACAGTGGAAGAACTATGCAGACTGAAGCCGTTGCGCTCTGGTCTCTCCCCTGCTGTGCTCAGAGATCTCCAGTGGCCTGAGATCAGTCAAACTGCCCACTGTCAGTGCTGGAGAACCATGCTAACTGAGCTTAAGCCTGGCCAAAGAGCCATGCTGTACAATGCAATGCAGCAGGTAATGGCGCTGACTTTCTAAACGGCATCACTTTTCATTCCTCCATAGAATTTGGTGCCACTCCCACATTATTGGGAAATGTTGTGTAAAAGACAAAGAATAGGTGGATAGGTTTGTGAAAGTTGATATTATTACACATCTCCTTAGAATTGTTGGAACATATCAAAACAAGAAGCAAAATCTTTGGTCCCCGTAGCCTAAATCTGGTTCTACTGTCTAAAAGAGTGTTCTTTGAACCTAGAAGTAGGCGATTTGTAGGGGGATGAGGGGGGAGGCCAATTCCTTTAATTAATAATACTTTTTGGAGTTTGAAACCAAATGGCTTCGATAAGAACAGGAGGACTGCACACTTTGCAAACCAGAGAAATCCTACCTGTGGCTGTTAAAACATCCATAACGATTTTACCATTTTTTAGCAGGCAGGATTCAGCATTAACTTGGTAGATAATACTTTCATTGTTCACATTCAAGCAACAAGCACACAGTTCTGTACTGCAGGGGTGTCACCCCCCACACCCCATCCCTGACTAATCAGCTCCACAAGTTAATAATCTGGTGATATTTTCCGTAGTAATATTCAACCCACGACTGGTCTAAAACCGTCACTGCAACAAATTGTCTACTGTTTGACTGAAGGGCCTTTAAAAGGCCTGTACCTTCTACATTTAAATGTACATTAATTATTTTGTTGTTTGTCCACAGGCTTTAGACAGTGACCTGCACAACCTCACACAGCAGGTCAACTGTCTTTTATCATTTGTACCTCTGAGGAAGCTGATAGAGGCCACCGATGGAGAAACAATCCTGAGACACATTAGCCTGTACAGGGACATACACTGGTCGCCACAGCAGGTGCATATTTGACTTTAATCTTCTTTTGTGCGCTCTTAAACTTTGTATCGATAAGACAACAATAGGTTTCCAGTTTTCTGACTTGAGAAGAAAATGTTACCAGCTTCAGTCTCGGACCCCCTTTAATCTCCAACTCATCTGCTATGCTTCGCATGAGCCTTTCAGAATGTTAATTCTCTGTAGACATCAGCCGCCATCAAGCTAATTAGTTTGGATGCAGTACAATAGTGTGGAGGAGTGTAGCGTAAATTAATAATGGCTACCTTAAAGGGATTTTGTCACGACCAAAAGTGTGTTAACCTGCTTTCACCACCTGTTCTCAGTCTAATAAGACCTGAGTCAAATCAATAAAGATGACTTTCACTTAGCAACAGCTCTGAAATATACTGTGACACTGTTATTAAATATTAGACTAAAGTTTTCAATTTCAGTGACTGTGAAACTTTATTTGTGTCTTCTGACCAATTAATCAGAATGTCGTCAAAGAGATTTTAACTGATCCCGATAAAGAAAGAAATTTACCACCAGTGTTTCATTCCACATGCAGTCTGGCAATTCTGCAGAGTAGCTGTAGATAAAAATATTTTTAAACAAAGCCAACATTTTAAAGCCCCTGCCATCATCACGAGATCCCTAAAGCAGCTAAGTGAAATTCGATTGTTCTTTTTGAAGTTTAAGCAATTTAATTAAAACAAGTTAGTCTGACTTATCTAGAAAAAATAGATCAACTGATAAATAATAAAGAAAGTAAGCACAACAAAGAATGATTAGTTATGAGGATCTGTTTTTTTTTTACATTCAGGAACATAAGTCCAGTTTACTGACATAACAATTGTTTTTTAAGTCTAAATAATTAAGAAGCTCTTGTAATATAAGAAATCGAAGGTGTTACCTATTACAGTGCAGCAATGAAAAGATCTCATTGTCTCATTGGAGGAGGTAACAACAGGATCCATCTTCTATGTGATGCCAGAAACCAAGATTATCAAATTATAATCTGATCTGCTGCTACAAGAAATTTCCCCTGTGGACTTTTCATCCTTAAAAGGACATTTCAACCAAATTATTTGAACAGTTGAACATCCAGTAACTTGATTTACATGGTTTGTGTTAAATGCACTAAAACATGGGAATATTGCTGCTGTTTAATTAACTGTTGATTTTGGTTCCTTGTTTAGTAAAAACCACAATCAAAGTGCTGACTCTGATGCGTTTTCTTTCTATACAGGCTCAGTCCCTGTTTACAAAATTATACGAATTCAAAAACATCACCATCAAGTCAGTGAGGTAAGTTGGAAATGTGTTGCATCAAAACATCAAAACTATTTTAATCAATGAGTATTTTTGTTTGAAACACTCCAAACAAAAAGATGAAGATGAAATATCTTTCCCTTTTAGGGCTCTGGGTCAAGTCGCCGGTGGGATGAGCTGTGATTTTTTGAGGCTTTGGACCAATGATACAGATTTTGCAGAGTTGCTTCAGTTTGTTAGTGAGCTGCCTGGTGGCTTGAGACCTGCTCTGGTGAGGAGCAAACACTTGACCCGTCAGATATTGTCATAATAAATCAAAAAGCGAAGATTAATACTAACAAGTTCAGATGTGTTTGGGCTGTGTTACCAGCGGAAATGTATCATAGAGGAAATGAGGAAACAGCCTGAACTTGACCTCACACTTTTCAACCCTGGGTTTGCTTCAACGTTACCGTAAGTAATTATAAACAGTTATTAATATATTTCACGGTTTATCCTGAGACTGCTTCTTTAACACCTCTGCTCTGTTCTTCTCCAGAGTGACGATGATAGAGAACCTCTCTAATGCCTCCTTCAAAGCCGTTCTGGACCACATCCATGCAAACTTTGCTGATTTCCTTAGAATGCCACATTACAAGCAGACGTGTTTAGCTGAGAAGGCCAAAATTGAGCTGGTAAAACAACAACATGAACCACAACAATAATTCATTTACTGCATATTCTCACATGGCTGCAGGGGCTTACACATTAGGTTTTAGTTACAAAATTGTAATGAGAAACCGGTTGCTGCATAGAAATCTGGAATTAATCTGTGGGTATTAAAATGATAAACTGTAACCACGAGCATGCAAAAAGCAAAGTGGGACTATTTCTAAATCTGGATTTTCATCAGTGATGTTGAGTCATGTATTTGATTTGTATTCAAAATTTGAGGGGTTGGTATGTGTTTGCTTGAGAAGCCTGAACAAATGGAGAGAGGGAAACAGATGGAGAGAGAGATTCAGGCCATGACCTGCCTCAGTCCCTCTGCAGTTTTCTACACAACTGAAGTCATTTCAGTGTGAAATCCTTGTAACCTAGGCGTACACTCTGTTTGTGTGTGTGTGTGTGTGTGTGTGTGTGTGTTTATATGATGCTCTGCAGGGCTCCTCTCAGGCTGAGGAGGAGATTGATGGCACCACTCTGGACGTCCTGGGGCCTTTACTACCTTTCTTGGACAGGGACAGTCTGGCTGTGGTGGACAGACGAGCTCTGGCTCTGCGGCTGGAGGAGATGAGAAGTTTCTGCCTTCCTAAAGAGGCTCAGACAGATATCAGTGCCCTGCTCACCCAGAAAGAATTGCTCGGGTAAAGGAACAAATAGCAAACTGTACCAAAGTCTTATTTTTAATCATTTGAGGACCATAAATGTCCATCTCAGTGATGTTGAGATGTGGTGAACTTACAAAAAAATAAATATCGTTTGGCCTTTTCACTAAAGCATTGCTTACATTTTAGATAAGTAAATTTAGTAAATCATTCAGTACAAATAAAAACACCTTCCTCGAAAAATTGTAGTTTGAAATAGTACCATGTAGTATAAATATATGTAATCTAAAATACATAAACTGCCTGAAATTCCCAGCACATTGCTGGCAGCCACAGTAATGATGAGATACTTGTGTGTTCTTGTTTGCCAGGGATCCTTCTAAATGGCAAGTTGGGGATGTGGAACATTTGGGCAGGCTAGTGTTTTCTCTCTCAACAAAGCAGATTAACGCCATCCCACTGGTAAGCATCCAGGAGCACCATCTAAATCCTGTGATTTATTTCCCTTCACTCTAACTGGTGCCTTGAGACTTTTCCTGGCAATATCTCGTGTTTTTCTCGCGCAGGCGGTGTTGAGTAAAGACGCAGTGGAACAGGTCCTGGTGGCTCAGAGGCACTTGGACAACAGTGTGGAGGGTGAAGTCTGTGTTACTCAGTGCACGAACCGGCATCGTCAGAGGCAACAGACTCAGAGTCTCCTCAGAGGCATCGTCAGAGCACGGAGCAGGAGGGCAAAAGGTTCAATACATGTTTCCTACAAGTTTCACTGCTATTAATCTACAGGAGAAGCTAATTTATAATGATTACTAGTGCACCACTCCACCACTTGTGTCAATGCGTACAGCACTGAATCCACCAATGTGTCTTTGAGTAGTTCCAGTTCCAAGCTGTGCAGATATCAGAGGAACGTTTCCCTCAGCCTGGACACCTCTTCAGCTCAGTCGTATGTCACAGGAGGATCTGACACGGTGCGTAGAGGTTGTCGGTCAGGACGCGGAGCTGAGCTCTGAGCAGCGCCGGTCACTGTGGATGAAACTCAGGCAGGTCAGTAAAAGTACTCTGCCTGCGAAAGTACATGCAGGGTCAGAAGGTTGTTTTGTATTTGTTTGATGTCACTTTCACCCTCAAGGCATCCACACAGAGAGTAAAAACTATTTTAACATGTTCTCTCCCATCAATCTTCCAGACAATATCCAGGTCAATATATGTGTCATCCTTCACATGACTTTCACATCAGATGTACGTGGTGCAGCAGTTCTGTCCCCATAAAACGTGTATTAGGTTTGGCTCAGCTAGTATTAAAGTAAAGATCAGGCTATTTTATTTTGGTTTTTATTTCTGTACAATATTTGTTTTCTGTATCCTCGTCCGTGTTCCATCAGCTTGTCTAGTTTTCTAATCCCCTGATTTACTAATTGCGTTTTATATATTTCACCAATAGTAGTCTATATAAAGTTTGTTTGAGAGACGAAAAGGGGGAAAGGACATAAAGAGGATAAATTCTTTATTATTCCCTTTTCCTCTCCCTCTCTTTCCATCCGTCTCCCTTCTTGTTTCATTAATACTAAATGTCTTAATGAGATCTGTAATAATAATGACAGCTATTTTTTATTATTGTTATCAATTTGGGATGTTAGGATTGAAGGTGGGATGGGATGTGGGGACAGAGGTAGTTTTTTCCCCCTCTCCTTGATTTGGAGAAGTCACTACAGTATAGGGATCTTCTTCTAGGAAATAAATGAGTATCCCCATCAAGTGCATTTTAAAAGATATCCTCGATATCCATTATCCAAACTGCTTATCCTTTGAGGGTTGCAGGGGTTTGCTGGAGCAAATCACATCTGACACTAGGGCCAACCTATAGAGACAAACAACCATTCACATCAATAAGAGCACTTAAGAGTCTCCAATGAAACTAAGCCTCACATCTTTAGACCGTGGCAGGAAGCAGGAGTACCTGGAGGAAACCCATGCAGACACAGGGAGAACACAAACTTAAAAATACAGTGCCTTGAAATGTCTGAATCTATCAAAGCTGTAACATGTTAGTCTGAATATAAAAAGTAAAGATGCCCAGTAAAGCAGGCAGTAATATAATGGCTGACAAGGACAGCTGAGTAAATGAGAAGAGTATTTTTTTTTTGTGGTTCTTGACTCGCTCCAGTCCTTCAGCCCGGTGAGAGAGCTGCGGGCGGATCAGGTGCTGGCTCTGGGCTCGGTGCTGACTGAGCTGGGAGAGAGAGAACTGCAGGACATAGACCTCACCGACCCGGGGGTGTTGGCACATCTGGGGACACTGACAGACTGGAGCCCAAAGAAGGTGAAACTTTGAATTTTTCATAGGGATGTAAAACTGAGAGAAAAAAAGGACAGATATACACGTGATGTGAATAGTTTGTGGTAACAGCAGCTATTTTCTCAGATGAGAGCCGTGGTTTCCGGCGTGATGCGGAGACGCAAAGTGAAAGCGGAGCAGTTAACAGATGTCGATCTGGCAACATTTGGGCATCTGATCTGTGGTCTGCATCCGTCTGAGATCAAGACACTAAACCCGTACAACCTCAGGTGAGTCAAATGATTATGTATGATTTAAAACAAACCTTCATTCATACAACGTATTTAAAAGCGATAAAAAAAGGTCTTTCACATAGACCTTTCATTTTTCAAAATAAAGGCCAAATGATCATTTGTGAGCCAATATGGTCAAATTATGCTTATATATTTTGCATACTCTCAGCGGAGCAAATAGTCCTTAATGGTTTTCTTCAAACTGCAGTGTGGCAGCCGTGTTCTTGCGGGAGATGTCCCTGCCGTGCACAGAACAGCAGATGGAAGCGTTGATGAGTCGTTTGTCCAGACCTGAGGCCTTTGGACCCGTCAGTGCTTGGGGCCCCGAAGTTTTCACAGAAATTGGAACATTGGCAGGTACAATACAACATGATATCCCTGGAGGTCTAAACTTTTTCTGTTAGTGAGGAGGGCGGGAGGAGGACACGACAGCTGTTGGAGGAAGAGGTGCAAATAAAATTATCCCAGCGGGGGAAGCAGGAGGAGGTTTATTTCCTGAACTTTTCCTTTAATTTGATGTAAGGAAAAAACAATTATCTGACTTTGGTGTTTGTCTACATGTCCAGTGGGCCTGGAGGACATGATGCTGTCAGCCCTGGTTCAAGAACAAATTTGGGGGATCACCCCTGAAGCCATCGCCCTGATATCACCAAACAAGATGGCCGTGAGTTTCACACATGGTTTCAGACGAATCAACAGAACAATTTTAAACTTCAGAGCAGATGAATTAATTGTATAAGTGGTATAAATGGAAACGTTGATTAAATTGTTGGATTTGTATATACAATACAGTGAGTATTCAAGGGCTCAAACACATATAAATCAACAAACAGCTTATAAAAAAAAGCTTTGAAAAAAACATCCTGGACAAAGCAAATTACAAACAAATCAAGACATCAAACATGATCAGCAAAGACAATATTAGTGGAATATTATAAATGTTACCTTCGGTAATAATGTATATTTTGATGTGACTCTATGTACATTTTTCTTATTTAATTTGTAAATGACACATAGAATATATAATTTGAAATTGGAGTAAGTGCATTCACCCTGGATACCACAGAGGACCCAGTATTGTGTAGTTTTACAGTGTTTGTGTTGATGTGTGTCTGACAGGTGGTTTTCAGTGCCGTTCAATTGTCGTGGCTGAGTGAGGAGCAGGCGTGGGCCGTCACCCAGGAGCAGTGGACGGAGCTGGACGCTGAGCAGAGACACGCGGTGGGACTGGCTCGATATGAAGGAGACCCACTGCTGGAGCTGAGAGGTTGGGTCATCAAAATGTTATGATAAAATCTTATTTGAATAAACTCAGACTACAGGGTTTGACCGACTGATATTTTAACTTTGTTTATCAAAGTATTTATGAGCACACACGCTGTGTATTATGATAATATTTGACTCTGCTAAGCAACCATGATGTGCTCTGTTTTTTTTATGAGGTGATGATAAACGCTGTGTTCCTGTGCCTCCACAGGGAGAAACTCGGCTCCAGCAGCTCCGAACACACACAGCCTCGCTCTCCGCTCACTGGCTCTGTGCCTCTCATTGTGGAAACTCGTTTAAAATGCAGAAAATAATGAATTGTCCATTGGCCTCTCTTGGTATCATCATATTTGTACATCAAATAAATATTTTAAACTGCTCTGTTCCTTCTGTGTGTTTTGGTCCTTGAATTTACAATACACTTGCCTGTGCTCTGCTGCACAAACCTCCCTTTTATCTCAGTTATCCTCCTGGAACGATGTAAATCACAGTATGTGGCTGTACTGTGTATGATGTTGTTTTGTTAGAGCAATCTGAAGAAGCAATGCATTGATTAATGTTTATTTGACAGTGGAACAGGCTTTTCAAAATTTACAGTCTAATTTTAACCGTGTGATCAAACAAACAAGTTTGTAATGATAGTTACGGCTGTAACTATAAGGCACTGAACTCCATAATGTGTATTTACGGAGGATAATAGCACCATAAACCACTTGAAACGCTTTGTGTTGCCTCAAAGGAGGATAACATTTGAATACAGATGTTGCCATCTAGAAAAGACCTTTGGAATTTCCCCCCCATTTATTTATCACTTCAGTAACATCAAGCCTTTTTATCTCCATGGATATCTTCCTTCTTATAGGAGCCATGTGCAGTTTGAACGTTTCATTACAGAAACGTTACCTGTTGTCATATCTTCTGTCTGTTTGAATACAAACAGACATATTTAATCATATTTAACAGAAGGACATTCATTTTTTCACAAACTAATATCCAATCCGCATAAAATGTGGGACCCAGGAGTATTATTCCAGCATAGGGGTAAGGTAACGGCGGCTGTGGGAAAATTATGTCATGTGCAACTGAATTCTAGAGCCTGTGGATTCTTGGGAGCAGAAGCCGACACCAATTTTTTATGATTATGTACATATACATATTTTTCCAATGATTCCTAAGATGTTTTCAATCCCTTATGTTAAAGAGAGTAAAAACTTGAAACTGAGGCTTGATATTTTGAAGTTTAAACATGGACTATAAATAAAAGAAACAAACAAATATAGCCAAATATATAGTACTTGATGAATATTAACATATTTTGTGTAAATGTAAATATAGGTGCTCAGTTTATAAAGTTTCTTTTTCTGAATAATAGGTTTTTATATTGGTGCATGTTGTCAAACACAGATACTGATATCTCAGGGGTCGTCGCAGCCCCATCTGAGAGGCGCTGCAGTGAGCAACACACAATAAACACACAACCATTGTGGTGTTTCCTGGGATGCAGCTTTTTACTGGACACATCTCACCCCGTTCTTCACTATAATACATATTTGACAGACACAGGCCTGGCCCTGACTCTACGGCTGCTGCGCCGCGTGTGGCCAGCAGGTGGCGGTGCAGCAGCGCCTCAGCTCCACGAGTAGGTGTTCCTCTCTGGGCTCTGTCCGCTGCGGTGACGTATTTCCTGGGGCTTGCGCGGACCACTCAGCGGTGCAACGGAGGGCTATCATGACTATTTATAGCCAGCTGTTCTCCGTTATCGGTGTTTGTGTCGCCTCGCCGAGCCGCCGTCGGTGCTGAACGCCGCGCTGTGGGGCAGCCAGCGAGCCGCGGGTCAAGCAGGATGCGGGAGGAAGGTTCGTAAGTTTCTGCTCCAGCTTTGTGTCCTCACTTGTTCGGGCTGCGTGGTCCGCGAGTTGACCGAGCTCCGCACCGGGACTCAGGGACGGGACGCTGTGTTGTGTTATTGATCCCGGCGGCTGTAGGTTTACTGTGTGTGTGTGGTTGTGTGTGTGAAGGAAGGAAGGGAGGGAGGAGGAGGAGGAGAGGGAGGAGGAGGAAGGGGTTTAAACACACACACATGCCGAGGTGACGTCGACTGCGCTGCGTCCGGTTTCTGTGGTTGGTGGTCGCTGGTCTCCGCGCAGCTCGGTGGGAGCGAGGGGGGACATGTGAGGAAGAAGTCTCGTTAGTTCGTGAGGGGACGAGGGGAGAAACAAGCCTAAAGAGAGGAGGGGGAGGCACCTGTGAGACGGAGCTGGACCGCCGACAAGTAGCACCGCCGCGGCCGCGTCAACTTTAATCGCGGCGCGGCACAGTTTCCCGAAATATTTTAGTGAGGCGGAGGTAGAGGAGGAGGAGGAGGAAGTCACCGCCGCTCAGACACAGACACACACAGAACGCAGACAGACAGACAGAGGGACCGAGATCCACAGTCTGACTGCCTGTTGTTACCACGGACTCAACTTGCGAGGTGAGTTCCTCCCCCGAGCTGAAACCCTCCGCGTCCCCCCGCTGTCAGCTGATGTTGGAAGGGTTGCAGGCCTGAGGGGCACAAGTTCCCCTGCTCCGGAGCTCCTGAGCCTCCTGATCTCCCGGAGCTGCTGCTGCTGACACTCTGCATGTCTCCTCCTCACAGTGTTTACTCCTATCAGCAGCGACCGTGGAGCTTGTGGCACGTAAGGGTGAACTTTGGCATGATAAGTAATCGATGGAAACAACTTTATCCGTCTACGTGTGGTTAACAACATGAGCTGTTTGTTGTTGTTGTTGTTGTGAGTCTCTCAGTCTGACTGCAGGAGCCTGATGGATAGGACTGCTGTTCTGTGAAATGTTGGTGTCATCATGGAGGCTGTTGCACTTACTTAGAGTTATAGAGGCACCACATGAAGACCAGCTGTTTAATGGTTGCTAGTTTGTCTTTATCCTCTGTTTCTGACTTTGAATTTCATTCTTGAACTCTCTTGATCTGACAGAACCTCATCCGGAGTCATGTGAAAAGTCAGTGTTGATGGTGGAGGCTGCGGCTCGTACACTGTGGTTGAGCTTAGGAATGAGATGTAATTGTTGCAGATTGGAAAACATGCATCAATGTGATCTGATGTTTTTGTGTGTGATTCTGACTGTGTGATCTGGATTAATGTTGATACTATTACGTGAGAAGCTGGTCACTTACGCAGGAGGCTGTGGCTCCTACTTGGTTGTGGTTAAACTTTGACATGAGAAGCGATAGATCTCACAGGGTGAACAGGAGCTGTTTTAATGGTTGTTATTGTATTGAGGGGAAGTCTTGATCCGCTCTTGTCGGTCTGACCCCTTCATTTAATGCTTGCTCACTCTTGATCTCATGAAACATAACCTGTATTAATGGGTGGATTATGGAGTCTGCATTTTTGTCGTTGAACTCTGACTTGAGAATAATTGATGCCCTCTGACTGATGTTGTTTTCTAATTGTTGTAGTAGTTCTTGTATTTGAATTGTTGTTCAACATACAAGGGATTGGCTTTGGTGTTTGGTCCATAACTAACTTATCAAGTTTAAAAGAGAAGGGAAAATGAAGCATAAATGAGAAGCGAGTATTCAAGAAGAGCGATAAAGAGGATTTGATGAAACATCCTCTGGATTCATGTGAGCACAAAATGTGAGAAAGTAGTGTAACCTAACACTGGATGTCACAGCAGATGTTGCGCTCTGATATGATGAGGCCTGCTTGTGTTTGGTGTGTATGCTTCGATTAAACCCAACACTGTCATTTGACCTCTCTGGTGAGGAAATATTGATTAGTATGTATCAAGTAGAACAAGGCTAAAGATCCTCTACTGTGCAGGTACATGCAACCAAAGGAAAACAAGCTGTTCTCTGATACACAAAGCACATTCTTTCAAGTGTACAAACGTCCTGGACTGGTGGTTTCCATGTGCAGCACGATGGCATGTAGTCGAGCAGGAATTTCCTCACCCTGCGAGCTTCCTTTATCGAGGTCACATATGTTATTGTTCTTATCTGTGGAAAAGGGAGCTCAGTGAGAGGGAAAAATAAGATTCTGAAGCATTAATGCTGACATTGTTGCAGGAAGTGTGACAAAGTAGTTGTGGGTAAAAAACTAAGATGACTGTAAAAAAAAAGGAACAGCAGACACCAGAGGTTTAGTGATTGTTTGCAAGTGCTCTAATTAGGTCTATTGGAGAGTCGAGTCATTAAACATCAAATGGAGTTTACAAGAAAAAAGTGCTATAAATATTACAGCTCACTTGCAAAAATGATAGTGAAGCAGCTAACACTTAATGCACATGAGCGTTTGTGCCTTCACTCTTTGCCACTGGATTTATGATGACACATAAAGGAATTTTAGCAGATATTAATTTGTCTCTGTGTGTATCCCTTTACTGCTCGATGCTGTGTGTGAGGAACGTGTGGGCGTAATGGTGATAAACCCCGTGCTACACTGACAATCTGTCACGAGAGCTCCTCTCTACATCCCAATTTATGATCTTAGATTGTGTTCTTGTCCACTTGTGCACTATATCAGGGAACACTGGTGGGATTTGAGTGTTGTTTATGACACATTAATGAATTACCTTAGAATCAATATTGTTTTTTTGTTTTTTATTCTCCTTGCCACACACATTGGTTGTTATTTCACAAATACACTCCAAGGGCTGTTTGAGTGCGCCTGCACTGTGATATTGATTTCACGTGTGTCTCAATGTGAGGTCGTAATTACAACATATCTGAGTGTGGAGCAAACGGTCATGTGAGCTAAATTCAATGCGAGTCGGTTTAATCTCATTAAAATGTAAATAATAAAGTGATGATGTGTAAACAGTTTCCTTTGTAACAAACGTCCTGATGGGTTTGGTAATGAGGCTGGTATTATCCTCTGGGCCTAATGACACTTGGCTAATTATAATTTGCCTTTTGTATTGTTCCCATTATAATCTCTGTTATCGCAGTCTGACATACGGTGTCATTTACTGTGGTAACACTAAAGACCCCTCTCAGTGCGACAGTTGGCGTCTCCCTTTGTGTCTCGCCAACAGTGGAGTAGGCGGGCAGTGGTTGTGCCATGGCGTGCGGTTTTCACGCTGACGTCAAGACAACTGAGTGGTCGATCGCCCGGATGAGGTCACAGGTGTCTGTGCTTAAAACCAGAGCCAGTGTGGAGATCACACAGAGCTCTGGACGCGTTCACACTGTGTGTACTCGTAGATATAAACCACCGAGGACAGAGTGAGTGACAATCTTTATCTTCCCTGTTGGTTTGTTTTCATTGTGCACTGCCCTTTTAAACAAATATTTAAAACAGGCAGACAGTTTGAACAGCATTGGTTTAAAGAAGGAGTTAGACGGGAAGTGATCATCGTTTGTTCAGCATTTGTTAAAACTAATGATTAAAAAAATTATTCTTGTTGTAAATCCTCTTCTTAATTTCATGTGTTTATATAAAATAGGCTTAACTGAGCAGGAAGGAAGAACTAAAAGGCGGTGAAGTGATTTGGGTATTTATTTCCCAATTGAAAGACATAGCTGCTGACTTTTAATTTACCCTTTTTAATACTCTGTCTCTAATGTAAACTTTCCTAATACTAGGTGTCTGTGGGATGAATGTATACTGCTTAAATCACCTGGCATGGATTAGGAACTTGTCATGTCAGCTCACAGCAGAGTGACCTGTAAAAGCTTGTTGTTCGCAAGAAGGCAATTTACCTGAACTGCAGCGCCACGGCACTCTGAAGCAGGTCGGTCTCAATCCTTCAGACTTTTACTTGTTACTTTGATGAGACAACTTGAGGTTATTGCTGTTAGAAAAACACACTATCTTCAGTCCTCAGCACTTTTTAAATTGAGTCCATAGCTTAACATTTCTATCAGCTCCACACATGCCTCTTTTAATTGCGGAGGGTTCAAGGGTTTTAAATATTGATTTGGATTGCCCTTGACCAAACAGGGCCTCTTTTTGTTATAAACATATCAGGGCTGTCTGCATGTGTTTTTTTCTTTTTTTTTTTTTTAATCTGGTATCTGAGGCTGATAAAGAAGCTACGCATACAATTTTCATACGAGTTTGCATGGGAATTATGTTTTAAAATAGTTTTTTAGTTAAGATTTGAAAATTACTTATTGAAGGGATTGTTATATTGGCAAGAGTCGATTCCCCAAAGCCCTGTGTCTGAAATGTAGCTCTTCTCAATATAATTTCATTGCTTTACATTTTAGTCAAATCTCAGTGTAAAACAATTCAGCTCCTATTGTCATTTAAATGTAACGAAATAAAGAAGAGTAACCCCTAATAACCATAAACAAGCTCTATATGTAGGTACAAATTAATCTAACAGGTTGGCCTCAGCGCCTTTTTATAAAGTCTTTTGAATTAATGAAGATTGAAGCAGCGTGGACTGATATAAATGTGAAACCTTCAACAATCCAAAAGGTAAATGAATAAAGCTCAATTTAAACCTTTACAGGAGAAACGAATTATCCTCGACTTCAACTACGCTTTCAGCATATGGTGCAACATCATTTTGTATCGTTATTTTTAAAGTATAAAACCGAGTTATAGTTTTTCACAGTCCAATTAGATAAGCGCAAGAAGAGACGGCACACAGATATGCTCGTTCATGAAGCGAGCATCATGGAGGTAATCCTTCACATGTTGCCGACTGATGGCACTGTGTGCTGAACACAACAAGTGTCAAACAAGGCTTATGGGGAATCGATTGAGATGTTGTCGTCCTCACAGAGCCATCTGACAATGTTACAGCGTTTGGCTGCTTACCAATCTATTTTTTTCTTCCGGCTGGATGTCTGTAGGCAGGTCACTTTCTCAGTGAGTTCAGTCATTAGTCAGCTGATTGAGAGACAGTAGCAAGTCGATTCTTCTTGCTCTCATTCCTGTCTCTGAATTATTTCCTCTCAGACTTAACATTTTCAGATGTTTTGAGCTCGTCATCTGTGACGGCTGTAGATTTGGGCTGTTTGACAGATGTACCCACAGTTTCAATTCTGCTGTAAAGACGACGGAAGATGCACAGAACTTTTTTTTCTTGCATGTCATGGCTTTATTTATTCTCCTCGTAGCAGGAAAACTCGTTAGACCAGCCTTCAGGAACTGGGAAGACAGAGCGGTTGTTTAAATACTCTGAAAGACTTAACCATAGGTGGTGAGAAAGCACTTGCTGGCTGAGCTGCAGAACTCCTGGCCAGGTACTGCAGATGTAAATGAGCTGTACTCTGGTCTGTCAGTTGTGTCAAGCAAAGGCTGCAAACAAACCATAATGCAAAACTCTGTAAAACAACTTATTTGCAACCTTTACTCCGTCCATTTCTTTTTAAAAAGCCATCATAGGACAACAAGTCACTCACATTCACGCTAAAATGCAATATTTATTTTCCAGAGTGTTTAGCTATAGCTACTGCACCTAATTTTAATGGTACCTGCACAATCGTATCTAACATAACTGCTCCGCCATAAAGTCTGCTTTTATGGCGTTTGGTGACATTGTTGAAATTGCGTAAATGTAACTTATGTTATTCCAGGATTTGAATTTGTAGTAAGAGGTGGGGTTGTATTACAGGATTTTATTTGTACAGGTGTACCTAATAAAGTTGCATCTGAGTATAAAAGCAAAATGACTTAGCAAGCAGGGAGAATATGGCACCTGGCAGCAAGTGACGCAAACGATCTCCACCTTATAGTCTTCCCTCAAATTGGTGTGAGTGAAGACATTGTGTTGTAGAAGTTTCTGGTCAAATAGAGCAGAGACGGTAGCTGTGTGAAGCCAGAGACCAGATCTGTGGGTCTAATTTTCCACGATCAAAGTGTTTTATGTATGAATTATAAATTCAGTTTTATGTCACTAATTATATTGATTTTAGTTTGAAAAAAGGAGTGCTCCTCTTCATTTATGGTCCTTTTTAATACAGTAGCTTGAATAGTTCAAGCAATGCGTTGCTCATTATTTCTGCCAAGGAGGTTATATTTTCCTTTGTTGGATTCCCTGCAGGATTATGCAATAACCACTGAACGGATTGCCACACAACTTGGTGGAAGGATACGATATGGGTCAGAGAAGGCCCCATTGAATTTTGGTTTGGCTCATTTTATCTCATTGGTCCTAGTTGGGGGGGGAAAGTCTGCCATTTTTGTAGAACTGAAATCTATGAGTTTGTGCAATTTTGGTTCAAGTCAATATAAATTCAAGGGGACTGTTAGGCCTTGGTCGAGGAGTGCGCTCTACTGAGTGCCACTGTTTTTGCAAAATGAAATGCTGTGGCAATGGTAAACTCCAGTAACAAACAACCCCAGCCACCCCTGAACACAACATTCATGCTTCACAGCACATTTTCCCGGGGAAACATTGAACAGCTTGAGTGTGGCAGGATGGCACAGTGATTTGAAATTGTCAATTTTGTCCATTGGATGGCTAACCCCCGGAGACGGGGCCATTATAGGACGGCTATTACACCTGCAAAATGAACGGAGTAACCCTGTCCCACAGTCGACGGGAATTGGGAGAACAAATGAGACTGCATACAGGAGGAAACACAGGATGGGAGCACTGCATTCAGTGCAGTCCACTAAACTCAGGGCTATAATGGAGTTGGCTCTTTGGATCATTTTCTGAACAGGCTCCTGGTGAAGCTGACATTTCTGACTCTGAGGAACATCTTTTAGAGGCAAAATTGTATCAGTAAACAATTTAACCTAGCACTGGCGGTACTGTAAGATCATATGATGGAATACTTTGTCTTATTCATGAGATTGTGTTGTAACATTTGTGGTTTCTTTTTTTAATCGCTTGGTGAAAACGCGTCGTCAGCATATTACGATGCCCACACTCAGTATTTTGTAGGTGAACATTTTTCTCCCCTACACTGTATGTTCTCTCGGCTTGGCTGCAGTCATTCGGTGGGCTGCCATTGCTGCCTCAGGCATTCAAACTCCACCCTTGAGTGGCTGCCTCACCTTCTGGTGAGTCTGACTCCGCTGTGATCCCTCAGCATCCAGGGCGTAGTCTAGCTTTCCAACCACACTTCTCCACCTCCTCTGCCAGCCTACTATACCTAAGCATTTTCCTTTCGTAAGCCTTTATTTTACTGTATCCTCCCATGAGTGTCAGGGCCAACATTTGCTGCTGTGCGTCTGACCACAACATCAGGTCTCGGCTTGACGTCCCGCTCACTACTTCCTGTGGGATTATCAAATGCCTGTACTTAGCTGGCCTGTCGTACGCCTGCTCAGAACTGCTGGTTGGGTGGCTGTTCCTGCACATGGACAAAACGGATTGAATACATTATTTAATGTGTTGTGCTACGTTGACTCCTCTGTATCTGATCCTATACCCCCCAACATGGGAGAAGCTACAAAGGGAGAAACGAAACCTCCAGTCTGGACTTAGTGTTGTTGTTTGTTCCTATGAGAATAGTATCACTGAATGTTGACATGCCAAGGTTATACAGGCTTCTCTTGTATTGTATTGTATTTATGGTCGTGATGATCTGAAGGAATGGTTAACAGTGGAATCTTCACAAGGCTTCATAAACTTTGCTGATGTGTAAATGTGATGATTCATTGTCTTCTTCTCTCTTGTTTCCTGGCAGGTGAGCTGTGACTGTCCCCGTCTTAGTCTCCCTGTGCACCTGCACATACTGTGTGCTCAGAGACTGTGCTGCACTTGGAGAACCCATGGCTTCTGGCCCTCCATCCCCCTCTAAAGGCCGCAGGCTCGGGCTGCTGGAGTTGCTACTCGGGCCTCTGTTAGTTTTGTTGGTTTGTGGGCTGGGACCAGCGCTGAGTCAGAAGGTCTACACCAACACATGGGCCGTCCACATACCTGGTGGTCAGGAGGATGCTGATCGAATTGCCAGTAAACATGGTTTCATCAATAACGGACATGTAAGTAATAAGCTGAATTTTGTTAACTCTTTTTCTCCGCATTTGCAGTCGTAGGAGGTTTAGAGATGATAAGGAAGTCAAACTGCTGAGTTCAGACTACAAGTCTTACAAAGGCCTTAAGTGAACATAAAACTGGCTACATTTTGATTATGCGCTCATCGACTTTCTAACGGGCTGCATATAATGCGGTGAGCCTTCTGCTCTTTTACAGTGTGTCCTATTGATGTGTCAAACATCAGATTAATTATTCATTTCTGTTTTTATATTCTCATCAATACCCAGATATTCTCATTTATATTTATTGAGTTGTGTGTTTTTATGATGCCTCTGTATAATTTTTAAATTAATTTAGTTGGGCCACACTGTTTGCCCAGCTGTTGGTGAGCACAGCTCAGCAGGAGCATTATGCTTATTTTTGTTTCTGTTTCTTAACATATTGTTAAGAAAATGGTTTTAATAATTAGTGCTTCTCTCAGATTTGTCAGTTAGGAATCTGCAGTGAAAACCAATTTTCAGCCTAAACATCTGGTCAGTGGTTGAATATCATTGGATATATATATATACATGGTACATTGTGTCGTGATGGATGGGTTGCAAGGAGCTTCATGTTTTTTCTTCTGACTGATTCATAAATCACAACAGAAGTTTTATTCCATCCTTGCTCATACATTTTCTGTATGTTACGAATGTGGGTTTGTTATTTGGTTATGATGGTAGCTTAAGGGTACAACCACAAAAGTTTGGAACTGAAAACTATGATCAAGCATGGTAGATATGGGTGATTTAATGAATAACAATAAATATCCCCTGTGAGCTTCGGTGACGAATTCTTTATTTTAGGACTTCCTGTTAGATCCCAGTGGAAACTAAATGGCCAATTCATTCTTTATCATCTCATCAAAGCCAAGTCTCTCTTGTGTTCAACAGTTACCCAAGTGTCTTCCTAACAATACGGGAATAAGACACAAATATTTTTTAATGGACTTTGATATATCCATACAAACTCTATAAATGTAGAAGTTGCAAAGTATTAGAATCTCTCTGACAAGTTTGGAAAATCCAGTTTATAAGATCAACTCTTCGTAGTACCATGCTATTTCAAATTGATACCAAAACCTTAACAGAGAACTAGCAGCTCCTTTTTAAACCCCTGCCTGGTCGTGACCAGGAATGTTATTTGTGCTCTGAATCACAGCATGCAGACTAATGAGTAATCCTACACTCTTAAATCCTTTAACTATGTATTGGCCATGAACGACAGGGTAATCCAGACAATTACACCCATGTACTTACACAACTGAGGAGCGGTGTGGTTTGGCTCGTCTCAGCAACTTGCCTAGAACCATGTTATGATATTTTTAGGGAGAGAAATTGGTCTATAATGTCCGACCAGAATGAGATTGACGGGCTAGGTTTGACCCAACCTCTAAGAAGAAGTAAAAAAAAAAACAGACAGGGAAGGGGCCTTTGTAACAAAGCCTTATAAAGTCCGCTTTTAGCCTTTAGCTCTATCAAATATGAAACATGGACTTCAGTGAAAACAGATGTTCTAGGTATTTACACCAGCCAGTTATCCTTCTTATTAAACTAACCTCTGGAGACAGATCTATGATGTGCTGTACATTTTTGTGTCAGAGAGAAGGTAGGTCAGAAAAAAAGTTATAACCCACAGCAATGCAGAACATGTGAACTAGTATGCATTCGGTGCAAACTAACCATGGTAACCATTTTGTACAACTTGATATTTTCCCGTCACCTACTGTTTATCCTCTGGTGCATGCTAGGCTGCTGACACCAAATAAAAAAGTCAGTTTGAAATATCAAGCAGAAATTTACGAGGCAGGCACCTTTTCATTGCCAAAGAAGAGAACCGCTGCGTGCATGTGCGAGTTATTCCTCCTCTTCAGGAGGCTCCTGGACTGTTGAAATAAAACATTTATAAAGTTCATCATCACGTAAATAATCATCAAAATTCATCCGGTCGTCCTGCCCTTGCATTTTTTTTTCACCACAGGATAACGTGGATTTAGTATCGAGCTGCAAGGTTTAATTAATTAGTCAGTTTGTAAAGCGACAGAAAAGAAAAGGCAATTTTGATAACTGATGTCAGAAAAGAGGCCAAACCTTTCACATTCTACCTTCTCAAATGTAAAAGTTTTGTGCTTTCCTGCAATGGATAAAGTACCATGCATGCATTATTTACTGTTAACAGAGCAAGAAATTAGAAGATTCTATCACAAGGTCTTTTTTTTTTTTCAGTGGTTCAGACATTTTTAGGATCAAGGGATAAAAAACTAAAATAATCAACTGATGAGTAATGTTTAGTTGCAGCCCCAGCTCACCTTGACTGCTGTATAGACACATGCCTCAGGAGACTTTCTGTCAACTCCACGACAAACCTTAATGCAAATGATATGAAACAGTCACATCTGTTCAGCCATTAGCGGTTTATTGATGAATTTCCCCGGTTCATTAACTTTGAAAAGGTGAGCTCTAACCACTAGTGACGACCAAACTAAAGAGGCTCTCATGTTCTGCTCTGCCAGGGCTGCAAAACATCTCTGTTCACAGATTAAATCAAGACATTTCTTTAGAGATGGGAGGAAACAAATCTTTGATACGTATGGGTTGAGCGATTCGTGGCTGGGCAGGGTGTGCGTGCGCTACGAGGCTGTGCGGGCAGCCACCTGCACACAGTCTATGTCTTGACTGTGTGCAGGTGTTCGAGTTAGGCTGGAGGGGAGGATCAGAGGCTGCAGCTGGGCACGGTTTATAGCGGTGATGCTTGTTTTTATTCCCCCTCCACTCACCCTATGGCATCCATACAACCTCCACAATAAACATGTCGGATTTTTATGTTCCCACATCATGACACACTAAGCATGTTGTCATGAAGGTGACTCTGTCGACATATTTTGTCAACACTAGGTTTAGTGGCAACAACATGAGAGCTCAGTGCTCTACACCACTGTCTGATCTAAGCCACCCAGATCTGGGTTCTCTCACCTGAGCAGGCAGCTTGAATCTCAGTTGATAAAGATAATGCAGACAAGTGATCTTGGTATAATTCAATGGGGCAGTGGTGACTGAGGACGTAAAGCAGGTCAGAGGGTTGGCAGTTTGATTCTTAGCTCCTCCTTGTTCCTCCATAGAACCAGAAGTAGCTCCGGCTGGTCGGACTGGTCACACCGCATTATAGCTTGAAACAAAACTAAAAACTTTTTGTGTTAGAGTAAATATGGCACTTAGCCAATAGATCATCATTTTTCTCAATGAGATTATACTGATTATCTTAAATGTGATGTAAAGTAACTCCTTAAACTGCAGAACTGGAACATTGTTTGACAACAGTAAGTCAAGGAAAACACTGGTGCACTGGGGGCAACAACTGTCTCCACTGGCTCTAAAAGTCCACCCCCCTTTTATCTCTTCTTCCCTTCATTTGAACAGAGATACAATAGATGATGCCACATATAGGAATATTAATGTGCCTGAAATGAAGTGGACCATCGGTTTTAAAATTAAAAGGTTGCTGTGACCATGTGATATGAAAATGGATTACCCCTCTCACTTTGACTCTACTACTTCAGGAGAATGGGGCCATTTCAGAAAAAAAAGGTAAAGTGATCAAATTAGGAAACGGCTGAGTCACTCAGCGGTAAATGGGTATTAACTGCCAACTTGCATCTCCGGGTGGTTATTTTACATTTTAAAGACCTCTTCTTGCAACATCATGAAAACCGTACCCTCTTTGGTGGAGGTTATTTCACAAAGGTGAAGTCAACCGCAGAGAAGCCAATGTTGTGAGGAAATGTTGTGTAAGAAAGAGATCTCTGGTGCATCATTTTCCAAGAATAATTTGTTTCCTGCCTGCTCCTCCCCTAGTATGAAGCAGATAACTGGTATTCATTCATGGTAAAAGAAAAAAGAAACTTAGAAGAAAGCAATGTAATATTTTCAGGAATCAAAATAAATATATATATATTTTCGTCTTGACCAGAGACAGATGAAAGAAATGTGAAAAATAAATAAACAACCGTTTCTGTGCTCACTTCCAAGTAAAAAAATATTTCTCAGAAACGTGTCACTTCCCTTCTTCACAACAGTGGTTTCTGTCACTGGTGGTGGATAAATACTGCTGTGTTCACACAAATGGTCTGTTCTCACCAGACTACTTCAGAGCTTTTTCTCCAGGTCCACCACAGGGCTTTGCATGTAAGGGAGGATTGTGCTTGCAGTACTGTGCCCTCACTGTACTGCATGGCACCATCTTGGCCTACTTCTGCAGCATAATGTGCAGATTTCTTTCTCTTTCCAGAAGAGGTTGGAACTTTTTATGAAGATGATTAATATTCTGTTCAGCACAAGATTAAAGGAGGAGCACGAGAGATGGATATTATCTATAGTTCTGATGAAATGCATGGAATGACACTCCTATCAGTAACTCATGACACAGCATTGCACTCAGAGGCCGCCTCTGTAAGAAGTTCACTTTAATCTACTTCACAATTTTCGTATTAGTTTGAAAGATATGGTGGAGGGCTGAATTTCTAATCTCTTCCTTCCACATTTGGTTGGTTTTCCCTTTAACTTTTTACAGCCTACATCAAATTTAGTTCCCTTTTTCTGTTTTATATTCATGTCTCTCCCTCAGATTATGTTACTTGGTGCCTTTTAGACTATATTTACACATGAAATTTTCAGTAGGAACCCTCTCAGTAATTTGTTTTATGTTAATCAAGCTTCGATATTCACCATTCCCTTCAACTTTGGACAGATCTCTATCGAGATCTTAATAGTGGGGTCTGCATGTAGGGTGTGGGGCAGGGGGTGTAAATGATTTTTTGTTACTTTTTTCCAAATGCAAACTCTAAAAATGTAATTTTACAAAGTCAAACTTTTAAAGTGTTCTCCAGTCTCTTTAATTCTTAAATAAATTTTAGATTTTTATCTCGCCTGCAGAAATGGGTAATTGTTGATGGACTTGACTGATGGATTCTGCAGCGACAAATTGTGTGAAGGGCAAAACCTTAACCTGACCCATCACTTGGTTGAAGCTTCATTGCACAGTACAACAAAGGTGTCTTAAAAAACGTACTATGCGTGGATGCAGGTATGAAGTCCATAATTGGACTCTGATGAACTCAAACAATTATCTGTGGGGGAAATCGAGGGTGTTGAAGACAATCTGCTAAGAAATCATCAGACAGGATAGAAGATGATTTCTTAGAAGAGAAGCTGCAGCTCTGCATGATTTGTGCAGTCCCACACCGGCGCTTCCTGTTTTTGTTTGTTTTGTTCTGTATTGCCACCAAACGTGTCATATGGCAAAAACTAGACTAAACACCCTCGAAAGTCTGAAATCAACTTTTGAAATGTCAAAAAAGCTGACCTTTTCATGTTCCACATCAGCTGCATTGAGATGAATAACACACTTTCCTCGCCATGAATGCAGCTCTATCAGTATACATTTCCACATGGAATATGGAGAACGTTTCCTTTTAGGAAATAATTGATATTTAGGAAGTTATTGCTCATTTCTGTTGGCTTATATTTGCAGTATTTTCTGCACTGAAGAAGGTCAAAACAAAGATGCGTTTTACGATATTCCAATGTAAACACAAACGGTCATAAACTTGGGAAGCACAGCCCATTTAAAATGTGGTGGACAGATCATTTAAAGTCAGCCTTCAGCACAAACGACACTAAATCTTTATGCGTATGACCAATGTCTTTTTATCGCTATACATTTCAACACTTCCCTAATTTAATTAAAACAGCCCAAGAGGGTCTAGGGACATTTTTGCGATCCTGTGCTATCCCTTTTGCATTTCTTATCATTTGTTATATGCAGACCATACACACTTGGACACAAACCGGCATTACTCTTTCCATTCATCAGTGATGTGTTTCTAACTTACTATACCCACAGGACCTTTCCAGGGTCCTCGAGTCAAACACACCAGCTTTATAGATTGCCACCTCTAAATATTTTATTATGTGTAAGCATGTATTGTAAGCTGGTTTACTTCTGCAAGATCTTCATTAATCTTTAACACACCACTCTGTGTGCCGTGGCTCTGGCCTACTTTAGCCAATGAGAGCTGATGGCTCCAAACAGAGCGCACAGCTCTATACAGTCAGTGTAGCATGTCCCTTGGAGATGGTGTTGCTTTGAAGTGCAGTAATGATAACACTGCAAACACAGTTCAGTGAAAACTGTTGGATTCGGGCCCCTCTTTGGTATGGGCCCATTAAGAGGCCAGCCTTTTCATCCAGAGAGGATCATATTGTTTTTCATCTCAGGATGGTTTATCAGCAGCAGCCTGGTGCATCTCGGCAGTCTGGTCCCACTGCCTTTGGGGTTTCATGTTGTTGTCAATGGGAGAAATAGACTCCCTTTATTCCAGCCTCTGGCCTCTCTCAATAAGCAGACCAGATCCCACTTCATCTCAGTGCAGATGCTCCTCTTTGAAAGTTAATAAACTGCAGAGATCGACTTATCCTGTTTGGATTGCTGGAGAGTTCAGTGTTGAGAGGAAGGACTTTGGAGCCAGTATAACCCAAATCAAACTCTAAACCATTAACCCCATAAAGCAGCGTACCTAACACAGTATGTAGGAATCACTTTGGTGATCATATGAAATGTAAGTACACATCCTTGGAATCATTTTTCAACATAAATTGAACTTTTGGTTATTTAGTGGATTATGAACATGGCAGCTAAACATCAGGAAGAAAGTGATTCATCTCTCAGTAAACCTATGGTTGACGTTGTGTTCCCCTTTCCTTGAATCATTGTCATATCATTTATAGGAAGACTTTGTAAAAAGTTTGCGAAAATAAAAAGATGACTCTGATCATAATGGTTGTTTGTCTCCAGGGCCCAAGCTATGAATGTGAAAGTGATTTGGTTGACCAGCAGAATGAGCTTCTTCATTGGCTGTTGTTCCCTCAAAAACTATTGTCGGGAACTAGAGGAGATTTACAGGCAATGTTGCCAACATGGCAATTCTGTCGCCAAACTTTTCAGACCTCGCTACTTCCTGGAAAAGAGTCACATTTTATTTTATCACCCTGCAAGGCTGCAGACCCCCCCCCCCCCATGTAGCCCATTGAACTAACCACACAGCTCAGACTTATCTTTTTACCAATGACAGCAAAGCCAATGTCTTAAACTTGGATGCATGTTGATTTTATCCGACCGCATCACTGTCATAGAGGAACTAAATAGACACACGCCTACACACACTGCCTACATTTACAAAGCAAGCTGAGCAACAAGAGACCTGCCATCAGTTTGTTTGATCCGCCTATGACCCTGTTCTTTTTATACCACCTGATTTTGATCATGTCTGAACCGTATGTCATACCTAATGAACTGAGGGATCTCGGCCCCGTCCTGTGGGTATTCAGCAGAGTTCTCTGACAGCAGACTTTTGAACTCTTATGATTCTTGTATTGATACTAACTCAACAACGTGTTTGTGCAAAACATCACGACTGCAGCATTAAGAGGCAGACCGCCATGTATTGATTTTCCATTTCTCTCTTTCAAATGACTAAAATCGTATTTTTTAGAGCTGCATGGAGGCTGTGTATCTCTCCCTCTCCCTCTTAAACATAAACATTGACAACAAACACAACAACATCATTTGATCTTTGCAAATACAAATGATGACTGTGTTAATTTGCATATAGAGCGAGAAAGGGAGATCTAATCACAAGTGGTCACTGGAGACGCATGTGGAGACTATTCCTTATGCCAGATGTGAACTCACAAGCTTAAGGGTGTCCTCATAATACCAGGACCACTGTTTTGCCCCTAGAAGTTAGGGCAGGACAATCAGATGCTACTATCTGAAACACCTTTCACATAGAGATCTGTTCTCCCTGCTCAGTTTGTCAGTTCATCATAGCTTTAACACTTTGTAGCCATGTATGTGCTATTCATGTTAATTAATCTTTAATTATTAACCATAAATCTGCATCAAGTCGAACCAATAATGTTTTTCTGCCTCCGTGCCGACGACAGCCATTAGTTACTGTTTGAACAAGTGTTGTAGAAGGCAACATCCTACAAAGACAAATACATCATAGGAATTGGTGTATGTGGAGACAATCTGAGGATGACATAAATGTCTGGAGAAGCCACTGGCTTCACTTATTTTGAAGGGGGAAAAAAAAACAAATTGGGCAGCAGGAGGCCGTCTCCAACCTAGAGCAAAGGAATGAACACCCATGTTGTCCGGGGTCCTGGGAACTGCAGCAGCAAAGGCCCAGCAGCACAGTCATTACTCTGCTCCAGCAAAGGGGAGCGATGGGGGCTGGGATGGAGCAGAACCACACACAGGTCACAGGGGCTGTAACAAGAGCCAGATGTGCTGAGGGGACATGCAAATATATGGGCAGGCGCCTCTTTAACTCTTAAGTAGGAGTATGTGCACATGTACGTACATGCGTGCACACAAACACACACTTAGAAGGTGGAGGTATGTAAAGAATGTTGGGACTTAAATTGAAAATAACTTTTAGTTCTGATGGAATGCTGAGAGATCTTGGTAAAGTTGAAGTGCCAAACAAGTTCAGTTGGAATAAGGAAATGTAATAAATGAAGGGGTGTGTAGGATTGTTTTGCTCTGGCTGCTTTGTTATTGTCGGATGAAAATAGAAGTCCTCGTGTTATGGTGGTGTAAAGATTTCTACTAAGTGAATATCCCTTGTTCTTGCTGGAGCTTGGGCATTTTTCCTATGTGTTAAACTGAAGTGTAAATGGTTTGATCAGAGGTGAAGGCTGTTGGCTTTTTATGTCCCTGATTAGGATGTCACAGTGTATGGTAAAGAAATGATAAGGAAGCAAGGTTATAAATGCAGGGTAACAAATTTGATTCCTGCACTAACACTATAATCTGAGTGGAGAAATGACTACACCACATTATGGAATGAAGACAATTAATGGGGCTGTTAAACAATGCACTTACCCGTCTGCTCCAGTGGCCATGAGATAAGACTCTGGTTGTACTGGGCAACAACCCCCAGTTTTATTATTATTGCTGAAAACTAGAGTCCTTGCTAAATAAATTTACATCAAATTTATGTAGGTTTAAAAAAAAAAAAGAGAGAAATGCTGATGTTCTTCGTGGTTTGTCATTAAATGATAAAGTTTAATATGAAGCCCTTAAGCTCTCGCGTATACATATTCCTCTGTTATCTTCAGTGGCTGAGCAGAGAAAATTTAATTGATAAGTTGCTGGCAGCTGCAGCGAGCCATATTGTTCAACACTGTGGTATTCAATCTGAAGCCGTTGGTTTTGGCTTGTGTGTCGTGTCATGGAGCATGTAGGACAGAGCGCTCCTGTCCCGCCAGGTCTGTACGACCCAGCCTCTGTATGTGCACACACACACACACACACATGCACTCACAGACACCCAAACACAAGCTGACCTGGGAAGTGGTCGTTTGTTGTGCAAAAACATTGAGGTGAACATTTAAAAGCCTGTAACTGGCCTAATGGAAGCAGCACTGTGGGAGGAATGCAACATTTGCGCGGAGCTTTTTTTTATTTATATGGAGACTGAAAGTCATTATTTTTTCCTATGTAATAGGAGGCCTGCTAACTTGTAACAGATCTGCAGTCTTGAGGTGTTTGGTTGTGCTGCATTGTAGCAGAGATGCTTCATGCAGATTGCAGATCAGGTGACACACTCACTCACACAGTTAAACTCTCCAGGACAGTGAGTGGAAGAAAAACAGGTTTCTGTTTGTCACCACGACGATTTATCACACAACTGTGATAAATGTGCCCTTTCCTTTAGGGGCCACCCCAAAATATTATTTTTGAGGCTTCAGTGTGAATTGCTCACAAATATTTGGGGCTTGCGGGGAGGGGGGGGCTTCAACATCACAACATCATTTAAGTTGAGCAATTTGAATATGACTTGGCTGCTACTACAGTTTTCAGGTAATTTGTTTGTAGATGTGACACTTCTCGGGGGGGTAAAAGTTAGAATTAATTCCAGACGTTCAACAGATTTTGAAAGTTTGGCTCGTAAGCCTGGTACGTGTCACTGTTGCTTGTAATGTGACTGTGCTAAGTTATACTGCGTCACTGATCTAATGCGTCTTGTGCAAGGCTGTTGTTCCACCTGCTGAGGTGCTGCAATGTGAGGTGTGCTGTATTTCCTTGAATCAAAGAAGGCCCATGTACTCAACTGAATGCCAGGGCACTACAGTATGAAGCTGTTCATCTTCTGGTCCTACAATGATGACACTCAAAACCTAGTTAAAACAAATTAATGGATTCAGTCAACGGAAACGCTAGAGTGCTTTTACCTTGAGACAGGAAGTTTAGCAAATATTTATGTTTGTGATTTAAGCGACAGGAAGAGATTGGAACTGCGGTGAAAGATCACTGTCTGTTTTCCTGTGAACAGTGACACCTGGACAGATTAGTAAAGACCCAGACTCTCACAGCAGAGCGGCGGTGTGTGGCTGCAAGCAAGACTTTCTGCGACACACACTCGCGCATCCAGCTTGGCCTGAGAATAACTAAGTTTAAATGTCTAAAAAATTATTTCGAATTAAAATGTGCTTAAATTGAAGATGCTTTTTTTGCTATACTTTTCTTTGGTTGCAATGTACCGAGCTCTCAGGGCTACCACGTCTTTGAAGTGGCTGATAATGTCAAGGCGACAAATAAACCCCTCTGTTTTCCTTTCTTGCATTTTGTTGCACCTTTTTGAATTCATTTTCCGGAGCTGTTCAGTGCCTCCAATCATGCACTGTGCAGGCTGTTCCCTCCCTGCTGCACTGCACTCGGGGTAGGTGCCTATTTGTGCCTGAATGTTTCCAGTAATGTTGTGGAAACCTGCCAACTTGGCACAAATGGTTCCTAAATGCACCAGAGAAAACAGTTTAGTTATTTTCCTGGCATCGTTTTAAAAAGTGTTTGTTCTTTCAGGATGTCACAATATCTGTTTTATTGATGTGACAGCCTTGTCAAGGTTTCTCTGTGTGACTTTTCACGAAAGTCCATAAAGGTTGTCTACTTTGAGCTTGACACTCGAGTGACACAAGCTCTTAAACAGCATTTCTTTCTAGGTCATCCATCCATGTTTAAAAGGAAGTGGAATTTATAACATCTGTTTACAGTATCAGTTGCGTGTGTGTGTGGGTTCAGGATGAATGTTCATGAATATTTTATTGCTGATGTAAGCTATGCATCAATGAGTTGCAGTCCTCTTCCCCCCCCCCCACACCCCCCCCCCCCCCCAAACGTCCCCCACCTCTTTAGGTGTTGGTGGAATTGAATCCCTCGATGCTTCCTATTGAGGAGCGAGCTCATCTCCTTTATTGTGGGTGATGATTTTGCTGACTTAAGTGCTGCTGACTGAATTGGGTGGCTTTTATATAGTAGTTATTTTTAAGTGTGCGAGTCTGCTGCCACGATGCTGTGGGAGTCGTACAGTAATAATGCATAACTTGTTTGTGACTGCTAGGAGGAACAATATGCACTCAGTCTCTTGTTTTGTTTGCTGTAGGTTACATGATATGATTGATTATATTTTATACTGTGATACAGCGCCTCTAAGGCTGCAACTATAGATTTTTTTTTTTTCACTATCAAACTGTTGACAATTTTTTTGGGATCATATTATAAAATGATAAATATTCTCTTTTAGGTCATTTGGATTTTAAGTGATTAGGTGACGGATTGTTCTATTTCCAAAAAATGAAAAGTTATATCAAAACTACATTGTAGTTAACACAATGAACTGTGTTGCATATGACAATAAAATTGAATCCAATCCATCCAAAAAACTCCACATAAATCCCCAAAAATAATTTGGACAACAAAAGCTGATAAGAATAACATCCTGTTTGATTATTTCACCATTAAACCAAAAGTTACTTTTTTTTTTATTAAATTTACCATGGATCATACTCACCGATTTAGTTGGAAAAGAGCTTTGTTGAAGTGAAGGCTTATTTTTGGTGATGAATTGAATGATTCCCCAGGCCTAATTTGTGAGATGTAGTGAGTGATCCAGTGCCACTTAAAGCCTGTTTACTTGTTCCAGGAGCGTTTAATTTGACCGTGTTATGCATGGCCTTCCTGTTCAACATGTTCGTGAGTTTAAGTTGGAGAACTTCCTCATATTCATTTAGAGGTGTGTCCCCATTGTTTTTTAGCTGTGCGTTATAAGGTGAACACAGTTCATATATCGGATTGTGCGTATGTGTACACCAAGAGCTGGTGTTGAAATGAGCTCTCACAACCCCACAATGGCCAGGTTCCGGCCACATGACTTTGCTCTGCGAGCAATGCTAATGTGTTTTGATCCGCGCCTGTGGAGGGTGCTTCAGCTGAGAGAATGTTACCAATGTTTTCGACAGGATACTGTGGTGGCTATAGTTGGTGAGCCTCAGTGACTCGCTCTCATTCCCAGGGCAGCAGGCCAGACAACTTTCAGCGCTCAGTCGCACTCTGCCGTGGCACTGTGGAGGTACTTCAGCTCCCAGGTTTCCCTGAAAATATAACATCGCCGTTCCTCGTCTTTTTAATGCAGTAAACCAGGAGAACTGCAATTATGGTGCAATTGAAATGGGTGATTCCTGTCCGTGCTGGGCTCAGCTCTGTGGGATATTTCCCAACAAGTGGGTTTAGTGTTTAATCCACAGAAAAAAGTCAGCCTCCCACTGCTCTGCAGACCTATAATACTAACTGTTTATGAAAGAATCTCTGTTTCCCCCCTCTTTCGGTCTCCCCCTCACACACACACACAAAATGCAGCCTGAAACCTTTTATTATCCTTTTTTGGTATCAGGTTGGGTCGTTTTTCTATTTTGGGACACTCTCCGTGTTGTCCCAATGTACATTAATCTCAGAGACTGGTGTTACAAGGTTGCAGGAAACATGAATTGTGATTTGCACAGTTGCAATTACATGCTGAGAGAGAAATTATATGTAACCATGACCTCTCGGGTACTTTAGTCATTCCAGTTCAGTCATGAAAAAAAATGTATGTGAAAAAAAAGTTATATTATCAACACCTCCCTATAAACTGAGAGGAAATTAAAAAATTTGTTTTTTAAGCCGAATGACTATATAATCACATGAATAACATGTTGAGCCGAAAACTGAAGACATGGTAGGATTTGGACTCGTGTGGCAAGTGTTTTCAGTCTTGAGGAAATTGTTGCGGTCGGCCTTCCTGTCATTGTCCCAGTAGTGGTGTGGTTTTGGGCAACAAGAAAGCTGAATCCAGCAGTTTCGGTAGTCGGCTGGACAGAGACTGGGTCGGACTCTTTAAGAAAGAGGAATTTTCCTCTCTAGTGTGACCTGAAATGGCACCACAGGGCACACACATACTTATCCAGACATGGGGCACATGAAAAGGACAAAGTAATGGACTTAAGTAGGTTTGGCTAATGAGCTTCACACCAGATGCCATATGTTCAAATACAATCTGAGGTTGTTGAGAGAAAAAATATTGTCTAGTTCTGTGCCAGCTTTGATATCACAAAGTGAAACACCACAGAGATTACAGACTTGTTTAGATATTAAAAGCCTTGGGTTAAAACAAGTATGTGATTAGATGTTATTTGGATATTTTATTTAGCTAATTATACCTTGGCTAGAGCTATGCTGGAATTTAAAGGTCCAGTGTGTAAGATGTTTGGCAATTGTACAAATTGTTGTTTTCTTTACCCTAGAACTAGCCCTTTTTATATTACCGAAAGCGGGTCCTCTTAACAGAGGCCACCATGTTGTTTACAGTAGCCCAGACAGGACACACTAAACACCTTTTTTGTGTTTTTATGACAACTGAAGAGTAACAAAGGTCCCATTGTTTTGAAGGGGGGGGGGGGGTAATTCAGCTGCAACATGCAACTTCATCTCTAGATGTCACTGAATTCTACACACTGAACCTTTAAGAAGATACCACCAAGAGCTGACAATGAGAGTGGGAATGTTCTCACTCCATCGGGTGCAGTAACGCATCGGAGTGAGAGAGCTGTCAATCCAGCACAGTTTGTGCACAGCCAGATCGTCTGGAGATGAGCTTTAATGGGCTAGAGACATTTACATGATCAGGACCTATTGTGTTCTACTTTAAATCCCCCCTCAGTGATTGAGTATACATTTGCTTCTTTACTTTGTGATGTAGAGGGATGAAGGTCAAATGCAAGATACTTTGATTTCACCCTGAAGAGGACACAATTGCTGTGTTTACGTCCCTTCATTCACTGTGACAAATACCGGTAGCATGGTATTTTGGTATTTTTTATACTGTTGCTTGAGATTTTATTCCGCTGTTTGGTTCGTGTGTCGATGCTTTGACAATCAAACCTCCCTCTGAGAAGAGCAACATATCCAGAGGATGAAGTGATGGCACTATAAGCTCAATAGGAGTAGCACTCAGCTATTGTGTTTATGTGCAGTTCTATTGTTTTCACTCTCTCCTGCTGTGAAGGAGATTGAGGAGGATGTTTGAACAGAGAGTGCCTCTGTGTCCGCCTGTGTCCTCCAATGACGTGGAGAACATCCTGTTTCAATGAGGACTCATACAGATATACAGTGTCTGCCATGCCCTGCTTTTTAATGACCACCTTTACCACTGTGCCAATCATCTCAAAGACTTTTCTCACTTTGTTTTTATGACTTCTGTTTGTCCTTCAATGTTTGCTTGACATTTGTACCAGCCACACTGTGATTACTGAGCAAAAGAAGTCACAGGATGTATGGAAAGATTTCCCTGAATTTTCAATGCCAGTTGGAAAAGGCAATGGAAGGCATGACGCACCTTGACAACAAGCTGTATGTAACGGCACAAATTGAGATTTCACAGCAATGAAACAGCTGAGAAAGTAAACATCTGTTAATTTTAACTGACCATTGTAGGACAAGGCCACAGCCTCTCGTAAGCTGTAAAAATGAATTATCTGCCCTCACTTTAATGAGAAATTCAATCCCTCCGAAACAACAAGCTCTGAAGACTGTTGGACTGAAATACTGAACAGCAAATGCCATGAAACTAGTCCAGATCAGAGATGCATGTTTAGCTTGGATTTTCAGAGGACTTGTCATGATCATACATCGAAGTTAGTCAATTGAGAGAAATGGATATTGAGCACATAATTGCTTGTGGTAAATCATCGTGCACGCACATCTCTTTCCACTCATGTCATGTGACTTAAACTGTATTGATGTGGGACTTGATGGTGATTTTCTTACTTTGCCAGGATCCCATAATATGCAAGACAATAAGCTGCATAATGTCCCTCCACTCCCTGCTCGTTGAAACGAGGGTCTGAATGATATTATTTTTATGCCAGACCCAGAACAGCTTTATTTGATGGCGCTGAAATAAAGGCAGCCATGTTACTTGAGTTTAATGTTCCTTGACAAGGCTGTGACTGCTTTTCATTCTCATAATGTAGATGAGGCCCGAGCTGCTTTTCTCTGCGCTGCTGTCTTCTATGAATAATTCTCTGTTGTAACTGCGTTCAACATATCTTCACCCGATTGCTGAATTATTTGGTTGGAAGAGCTCATTTGTTCATACCGCCCAGGGAATGGAAATTATGAATAATTGTGCTGATCGACATTCACCCACCAAAATGAACACATCAATTTCAGATACGGAGGAGAAAAGTTTTCTGTCATCCGTGGCGGCTGCAGCTGGACCCAGTGTGCCGGAGACTTCTATGTTGATTTGTTTTCAATGGATTATAGGAAGTGAGAGGGTAAAACCAACCAATTGGAGGCTCCAATCCATTTATTCAAAAATAGACTTGCTTTCAACAAATTTCAACTTTACTAAATTGCTGTTGACAGATTTCTTTTTCACTCGGCTTCACTGTAAATCAGGGTAACACTTTGATTAACGTATGCTCATTATACTCGGGGCATTACCTGCTCTACTCAGCCTTGATTCGAGCTGCAAGGACAAACAGCCCCGCGGTTTTATTAACTCATCTGTCTCACTAGTGCATCCATTTTGCTCGTATATTCAAGTTGCTTACAAAGACACAAAACATGTTTTTACCTTCTGTTTTTTGCCAAAATGCATCCTTGAGGTCTCACTGATGAATTGACTGGTTTTACCAATAAAATATTAACAAAGTTGTTGTATCGTAATGTTGAAGTCCTGAATTTACATCCAATTTTATTAGCTCATGGTGTTTTACACCAAAATCAGTGGTAAATCCACTAAAAAGGAGATTGGCTTCTGTACTATTGCCAGCAGGGGAGTTTCAGTTTCAGTTCCCCCGGTGCGTAATGCTCGATGTCACAATTGCACCGAAAACCCAGACACTGTCTCCCCTCACTGTTTTGCCAAATTATGGGTCATTTGTCCTGGGCGTGATTGCAGATTATATCCGTTCCCATTTGCAGACAAAAGCCTGATGTGTGAGGGTGTTATGGGTTTTTTGATTGCTGCCCTTGATTGCACATCGCTGGGGTCCATCGATGAAACTAGTCGAACTGGTCTATTGCATCCAACATAGCAGTACATGTGTGACCACTGTAATGTAATATGAGCTGTTATGTGCATTTGGGAAAGCATACATCAGTCAACCAGTTTTCATAATTCCATACTCTAATAACTTTCCTAGGTCATTGTCTGATGACAGATTCTACAAATTCCTTTCATTCGGTGGCTCATTGTGTTGCTTCTTAAGCCCTGGGTGTAACTCACTGTGCCTGTAATACCTTCTTGAATGATGACTGAGATATACAAGGAAATGATCCTTTACTTACAGGATGTCCTCTGGTTTCTTTCAAAAGATAAATATCGAAAGTACTTTCAGACATAATCGTGTCCGTTTCCTGGCACTGTTCAAAGTTTTGATGCTGTTCTTTGATGCAGTGCTTAAAGAATGTAATCTCTGTAAGGTAGCTGGAAAACGGGTGTGCCTCAAATGTACTGGTAATTATCCTTCTCCTTGACTGCCATTGTTTAGAAAACCTTCAATAATAGAAAATCTTAATTGTCAACTTGCATTTATCCAGTTATTAAGATGTAGTGTTATAGAGGATAATATTCATTTAAAAAACCTTTTTATCTGTGGCATATTTTAGCACTGAGTATGAGTGAACTGTTACAGGATACATTTTTTTGCAACATCAATTTCTTACCTATTGCAGCACCTTTATCTGTGAAATTGATGTTTAACCTGATTCGAGCATGACGGGAAGGTGTGTGTCTGTTCATTGGCTTTTAATGAACCAGGTTCCTATTATTGTATCAAATTCACCAGTAAGTCTGTAGAGGAACAGTGAGGGGATTTTATCCAAATTCACAGCTTGTCGTTTTTTCCTCAACCAAGACAAAGGCTGTACAGATAAGTAATGACTGAGACAGTCTCTCATTCAGACAGAATTACATTCTCAATTTTTCCATCATCACCAAATTCACACATGCAGTGCATACCATACCAAATCTCTCAGCCATTTGTGGTTGGTGTCATGCTTGAGTGTTATTCCACTGTAAAAAAGCAGGAAATAAGTTCTTTACATTCCTATGGATATTCCCCTGCCCATCACACTTTATTTTGAATTGCTTAGAAAGAAAGGCAGTAAAACCGGCTGTAAAGTTGTTGCATTTATCACCATCTCCTACCCTCTTCGCCTCGGACAACACACCGCACCGTCAGAACTGAGCTGTAACTGATCTCCATGGAAACAACAGTAACAAATGGTCTCGGAGGACGACTCCTCTTCAATCTGTGCGTTTGGATCTTCTTTTGGTATCCTTCTTTCTTTCACCCCACTTTACCTACAGCCCAGTGAGGAGGAGTACAATAATTTGGAGGCTTTTTGTCGAGCGGACAGGATCACATGCTGTAATGTGCGCAGCCTCGGGCATTTGCAGCAGTAGAATGAGAGCTCATATTCGTGTGTGCGGTGGCTAGCTGTACACACTAGAATTACCAAATCAGTAATAAAATGAGAAAGATGTTTGAAATTCAATATGTGGAGCAAGTGTAAAGCTTGATATATCACCAAATAGATCTTTATTTTGCTTTCAACCCAACTTAATGTCAAAGGATTTTTAAATGAAAAAAATCCTCCTAACATTTCTAAACAGTGCTGCTGTGCACCTTTGGAAAACCCTCTTGACAGTCCATTAAAGTAAAGTGGCCAGAGGCTGGGAACCTGTCTTGGGGGCAGAGATTGAAGTGGCCAGTCCTCTGTGGAGGAAGATGACAGTGATGGAAATACTTAAGAAAGAAAGTTGCCAGAAAAGAGTTCATATTCCTGGCCCCAGTGTTCTTTTATTTGGGTCGGAAGAACCTGTTTGGTATTTTTGTCAAAGAGCAATGCCCTATCTCTGCTCCAAGAGTAAAGAGGGGAGATAAAATTAGACGGCAGGACTTAAATCTTATTAACTTCTGTCCCACAAGCAATCACCCTTTGCGATGTCTTTAATTTATGTGTGTGAGAGAGAAGATGGGAAAACGCAACAGGTTATTAATGAGATGGGATATTTGAAGTGAAGACTTCCACAGTTAATTTTGCCCTTGTACACTCAGCATTTATAGCCCAAGTGCTTCTTTGCCAGTTGTAATGCCCTCTTAATTCTATAGCCACCACTTTGGATACAGCTGTCAAACTTGTGTCAAGGACGTTACCTCTATGTATACCTCCTAAAGCTGACCTGAATAGCCATTCACTCTGCTTGACATGTCTTAAACGAAGAGTTTAACCCAAATATTCAGCTTAATTATTTACTTAATGCTGTAGTTTTAATCTCACTATTTGCCAGTGCACATTAATTCTGTCAAACCCCAGGATAGTTTAGCAGTGCACTTTCCTAGCATCCTATATCACAGTGTTATTTCCAGTTCTCCTACCAAGGGTCTCAGAAGCCTTGTACCTGAGCTGAAATGGTAAATCTTGTATCCCATCTCTGTCAATCCTTACTTCACCCTATGTAGAACATAAATTATTTAAAAGATAAACCCAGTCCTTGGATACCCTATCCTTCACATAAATATGTGATGCTCCATACTTTCACGGTGTTTCTTTTTTCATTTAAACATCACTAAAAACGGATTCATCTACTTTTCCTTTAATGTACACATGCCAGTTAAGAGAGGGAAAGCATATGCATGTGTTTTGAATGTTATGACATTGAAAATGGATTGGCTCTAAAACCTTAAAGGAATAGTGTCACACTTTGCTAAGAAAGTCCGGCACAAGGAACCATCTTAGACCACAACATTTCACTTGATGTATAAAGATAAACCTTTTGAATAGCAAACTTGAGAGGTGTAGCTAGGTGGCTGGTGGTTTCCCTGTGTCCTGTCTTTTTGCTAAATTTAGCTAACTAGGTAAGTGGAATCAGGATAATCTCAAATCCATGGTTTGCCAGAAGTTTTTAGAATAACACGAGTTGTGTAGTAATAAGTTAAAACACTTCATCAACAGGAATATGTCAAAAAATACATAAGAAAGATTGAAAAACATGAACCGAGGAGTTTAAAATGCCTTCCCACTATTAAAGAGTAGATTGCCCCCCTTTAAACCATGTGTTGGTCAGTTATACTTCAAGGTTCAATAGAGTCCTAAGAGTGAGATCAAAATTCTTATTCCTGGTGTCAGAAGCAATCATACTGTTTGCACTCCCTCTGATAAAGCTGCCTCCCTCGTGATTAAAAAATCAAGCTTCCCCTCTTTCCCGTTCGAATGACACACACACTTACACACACACGCATACACATACACACACGCACACACACAGACCGACACTAAGTACCAAGCAATGGATGCAGTCGAATTCCTCCACTAATGAGGATGAACTCATTAAAGCATCTGCGTGAGAGTTGACGACGTATGTGGAGAAATAATATTTTCGACAGTTGATATGATTATAATAGGGCGACCTTTGTTTTCAAGCAGACTGATTTATGAAAAGTACAAAGTTGTTTCTTCCAACTCCAAGAGTTTTACCAGACCAGTTTGATATAGAGAATCATCATGTTGGACGTTCTATGACAATTTGACCAGCTCCTTTCAGTTTTACTCACATTAATTATGGATGGTCTTTGAAAAACTCCTTACATAAAGAATTATATATTTTTTATTTCATCAAAGAAATCTGAAAATCTCAACAGATCGAACAAAATGTACTTAAAGATGTTAAAATCTCTTGCAAGTTAGGCCTCAGCAAATCATTGCACATGTATGGTTAGGGCTCTTTAGAGTGTTTGAAGCGTGAAATGTGTTGTAAGTGCTCATACTGTTAAGTGCACAATAAAAGGAATCATTTGCTAAGAATGTATACTGTAGTGCTAGATGCAAATCGAATGACTTTTTTTATTGCATTGTGGAAATTAACACTTTTCAATCATAGAGAAAACATATTTAGCATGGTACATATCTATGCCATCAAATGTTTATTGAAACATACGACATGACTGTTCCCCAGGCATGAAGCCAAAGTGTCTTGCTTACCACCTGGTGGCTGGCTACTGTACGCTTCATCCTGCCTGTCATGTTCGTGAATGGGACATGAAGGAAACAAAAAGTCAAAATATAGGTTAAATAATTTATTCAGAGATGGTTTACTGTCGTTTTAGGTAGTTCTCATCCCATTGATGTGAAATGTTTAAATTCTTTTGATGCTATGGGTAACATGTCACGATTGACAGCTTAAACTGACCCCTTGATCGGTCGAGCATGTATGGGCGAGACCTCAATACATCGGCTCCACCCCCCTGATTGCTGCTGCACAGTCTCTGAATGCAAGAGCACAAGTTATAGCATTTTACTAAACCAACTTTAACCATTTAAAAAAACTTTAAAAGTGTTTCTCAAAGTTCACTGCTGCGAGATGTTCACAGGATGAAGATTCAACTTTTAAAAAATTAATGACAATTAAAATGTAACTGGAAGAGTAATGAATAATAGGAAAGTACTACCACTGCATTAAGAATTAACAAGATAGTTCAGAGAACAGTGGGCTGTAGCAGAAATGTGTATATAGTGTATTGTGACCTGGTTTAAGAAAATACATTCACTGAACCAGCTACTGTGGATGAGTTGCTTTCATCCTATTTGTCGCTAGTGAAGATATGTCATGTTCTTCAGCATCTGTATATTTAGATTCAAGAAGCACTAGAGGAAGAGTCTGCGTCCCAAATTCTGTGCACTTAATTTGATTTTTTTTTTTTCAGAAAGATGATTTTAATATGAAAAACAGCAAATCCCTTGTAAAAGCCTGATCAGCAACCAGTTTAAAAAAACAGACTAGTCTTTAATAAAGTTATCTGCCTAATTGGACCTCAACCAAATGCCAAATTATAATGGAAGAATATTTTGGGTGGATTTGAGTGGAGGCGCTGTCAACTATATTGAATAAAGCATGGGGGGGCAAATGCATGACTGTCTTGGTCTGTAAATTACATTTGAAATTATTGCATCATAGGGGAAATGATTGCATCATAGGGGACCACAGCGTCAATATATTATACAAGCCCATTATTCTACATGTGGATTGCACCATTAACAAAACTTCCAACCTTAAGAGTTGCTTTGTAAATACAAAGTTACTGAACCTTATAATTCTTTAGCAAATATGACCCAACAAGACCAATTTATGACTCAGGTCACTTTCAATACAAGTAAACAGGTTAATTTGGAAATGCTAAAGATCCCACTTTTTCTCCTTTTGTCTCTTGTCTAACAGACCACATCTCTTATCTAAGAGGTTATTATTTTCAAATATATATATATTTCTTAGATGGAGGCCCCGGCAACTTGGGTCAATAACCCTTTTAGTGCAGCACCTGCTGGGTTGCAGCTCTGCTCAGGATGGACTACTTATTTGAGTTGGCGTCTGACTCAATCCTTAGATTAAAGTTCACATATTCAGTTCAGACCTGGTGGTGGAGTCACTGTTCATAGGCCAGGGGGGTAATTTCTTTCTTTCTACAATGTCCATATTTTTATTTTTTTTTGTCAAACACTGATGTGAAGAAAAAAGCTGAAGGGGAAACGTCCATGGTCTTGACAGCATATCTATGATTTAGGTTATCAGGTCACTGACTGTGTTGTCTTTCTGGAACTGTATGAACAGAGCCCAGTGAGTGATTGTGTGTCTACTTTGAAATGATCTGACTTTTCTATAATTGATTTGGACTCTGTATGAACTCTATACACAACTTGGTGTTTATAAGGCCTATCCAACTGTGTATGTGTACCATCTTGGCTGGATTTTACCCCAACGCCATCATAAAGGTCTAGCTGTGAAGGGTCAGTCATCTGAGGACAGCATTGGTCTGTGAGACAACAGCCCTGTAGCGGTTCTGCCTTGACATTAAACTTTTTACAGGCTCCTTTACTCCATTATGTTGAGGTCGGCTGCAGGGAACCAGTATTTGTGCTGCTCTTATTTGCAGGGTATCTGCAGTCTTTTAAAGTCTAGAATTCATGATAATTTAAGGTCTTAAAAAGTTTTAAATATGTTTTAGACATACAAAGTCTTATATACATTTAAGTCTCAATGTTAACGCTACTTCTGTGATATCTCCTTTATAAGGCTAATTAATACCTATCGTCAATCATGGGTAAGTTTAAGCAATTCTGGGACTCTGATATTCCCTTTATATTTGTCGTACTGGACATGGGTTTTCAATTTGATTAATTATGGTCTCACAATCTTATATTGAATTTGTTAAAACCTGCAGAAATGCAGTTTCCACTAAGGGAACTTGGTAAAAGTTTCCAAACGCTTCCAATAACTTGAACCTGAGTTTTTTTCCCCTATGATGCAAAAAATATCTCATAATATTGCCCATATTTTAAAAGTGACTTCCTCACAGTGCTTTAATGAATGCGTAACCTGAGTTATAAATGTAGTGGTTTTACATTTCTTTCTCGACAGAGCACCATGAAGAAATTAGATTTAGTATCACCACCACCTCCTGAAATGAGTCAGGAACTTGCTCACAATATGTTGAGCGACAAAAGCAGCACATTGAGTTATGGGTCATTAAGTTCCTGTTGTGGAAAAGGCCTCAGTGTTTCCAGAACAATGATGTCTAAAAGTTTCAAACTAGTCAAGGTTCCCCTACTAATGGAAACAGTGAAAACACAGACGTTACGCAAACAAAAACAAGACGAGAGCCCTGTCAAGTGCAATAAGAGGGAGAAGTAGAAGTGAAGGGCTTTTCATCTTCATAAAGGCTTAAGGCATCAGGCTTTGTGACAGAGGTTGTTTCACTGGGCAGCCACAATGTTGTGGATATTGGAAAAATTTGACTGATGGCAAGGCTGCAGATGTGGGCAAGTAACTCATCTGAAAGTCAACTGGCACAAGATTCTGTCATCTGTTGATGCCCAGATGAAAAACACGAGGCCTAAAAGCTCACACTTCCCTACTTTGTCGAATAAAGGAAAAAAATGTTAACCTTTTTTTTATATAAATGACGAGGTTGTGAAATCATTGTATAAAGGAACGAAAAATGTAGAAGTTCAGTATGTCTCTTATATTGTCTGAGGGAGACATGATGATTGCATGATAGTTAATAATCCCAAGTGGAGATATTCTTGGCTTTTGTGTAATGTTACCCTCAGTTAGCTGTAAAATGCTGAGCAATGATCAGTCTCATCACAATGTCACCCTTCTGATCCCTGTTACCTTTGAAGGTAGCTGATCACTCTACCCTGAATCTGCACGTGAATATCCAGATTCTGTAGGTGATGGACAAGATTTTAGTGCTAGAAGCCTGGTGTGTTAGAGTTGGTTTAAAAAAAGGAATCTCTAGTTGATTTTTTGTTTAACTGATTACTGTGTAACCTCAGAGGTTGCGTCATGAATAGAAGCAGTCATTTAATTTTTACCCACAAGTTAATCGTGAAAAAGTAATGGGGTTTTTCCAGCATTACATCACAGTGGGATGGCTTTCAACATTAAATCAACAAACATTTCCCTGAAATCTTAGGCGCACTTTCACCAGCCATCAAGAAGAAGCCTTATTACGCCGTTTTGAGTTTGACCAATCAGGTTTGAGCCGCCTTAGGTTGTCTGCAGTTTAACAGACTATATGGAGAGCAAAAGATGCAGAAACACATTTACAGCTTTTCACTGTGCGTTTTGTGAGGAGAAACATTGGTCAGGAATATAGACGCTCTAAATTGGAAGACAACAGCGAATGAGTTCCAAGATTCCCCTACCTCTAACAATGAAAAAGTGATAACCTTCAAGAAATATTAGCAGATTATAAATATCTAAAAACTAATTTAGGGGCATCCAACATTTGTTTCTGCTCCTTTTGGCACTGCAAGTATATCTTTTCTTGAGAGTTCCCATATACATCGGCCATTTCTTATCTAGTGCTTTGTTGGGTATGTTTATAATATTGATTCCGTTTATTGTACAATACCAATAAAATAAATAAAACATCAACCAAAACAGAGCCAGAGAGTCCAAGTAAAATGGACTCTCTGGCTCTGTTAACGAGATTTACTCTTGAATATATATTAAACATTTGTCACAGGATAAATGTTACCAGCTCTAGAAACTGGATGGTTATGATTCAGATGCGCATTTAAAGCTTCGTCCAATGAATGTGTGAATATGTGAATTGCAAACTGTACTGTCAAGTGCTTTGAGTCGTCATCAAGACTAGAAAAGCGCTTTATAAACACAAACCATTTTGCTTCACCGATTTTTGGTCACACTCTGGAGCACTGACTTCACCCAAATCTGCGACTCTCCCTGCAGTGTTAAGACTAACACTGTCAAGGTAGCATTCTAATGCATGCATATCCCTGACACCAAATAAATACTCAGGTTATTGAGTAAGGAGCAACAGAATAACTGCTGGAGCATAAATACTGAAGGGGAGGAAACATGGAGGAGTTTGGTAGAAAGGTAGTCCAGATGTGCAAACCCATTAACAGGTGTGTTGGGCAGCTCCGTCTGCTCTCCCCTGCTTTAAAAGAAACTGCTTGTTATGTCGAGCTGCCACTGTGGCGGGCCATGCTCCTTTTCTACCCATTCACTGCAATGAGTAATTAGGCTCCAGCCTCATTATATAAACAAGTTGCCCAACAATTTTATGAGGCAAAATCGCTTGTGCCTGCATAAGTCTCATTTTCTCAATTTATCTCAACCCTCTGATGCACAAACTAAATATGGTAATGTCCTACATCCTGCGGCCCTGTTATCAAGCGCACTTTAACTGAAATGTTGCCTCGAGTGTAATTTCCAAAATCCACAGGCTTTATTCATCCCAACTCCATATGGAGAGCCGTGTCGTATCATTTTATTGCAGCCTCCAAACCTTTCACAATTTGTCTCCAGACAATGTTTGGCTCTTCGTAAAACATAATTGTGTCAACAGTCACTTGAGATGAGAAACCAGAACTCTTGATAAGTGCTCTCCAACAAGGTAAATTTTGCAGGCAGGAAGGGAGCAAACATGCAAACAAACCAGCAGACAGTCATTTTCCACTGTCTGTTACCATGCATTTTAATGAGGTGGATGGATTAATGCCTCACTTCAGTAATGGGCTACTCCGAGAGCTCCAGTTAAGCTTGTTCTGCTCTATCAGCGCCTGGCTTATCACATCAGTAATGGTCACTCACGAGTCCTGATCCGTTTCCACATCATTTTTCCATTTAAATGTCTTTGGAGTAAATGGCCTTTTTCCTCCAGTGGAAAAAGGTTAAACCCCTCAGAAACAACATCTTGAGATTAGATGGATGAAGACAAGCACTCCTAACTTTCCATATGATGGTTGAGACGCTTAGCAGCATTACAATTGGCTTCATGTGGTTGAGTGAAGGTTTTGTGTCAGTCGACGTGGGTGTGTGAACTTTTTCCCTGTGTGTGTAAATCTGGGCATTTGTGCATGTGTACAAGTGTTTGTTTTTCCTATCTTTTGACATTTCTCTGGTCAGACTGAGGACACTCTGGGCTCATTTGTGTTCCGGTAGCTGTTCCAAGTATCCTTGCAATCTTTTCTTTCTGTTCTAAAATTTGAACAAAAAACAAAAAAAAAACTGCAGATGAGTAGAAATTAGTAGGCATAATAAATGTTATACCAACTCTTCCAAACACACGATTCAGATGATCAGATTAGTGATTTCCTACATTAACCAGAATTACTTTTTGACAAACTCCAGGTATTTGTGAACTGTCAGACTTTTCAGATGACTATTGGTAAAAGTGTTGGTCAGGGAAAAGCCCTTTTTAAAATGTTGGTATGGTTTCAGATCAGGAAGGGGATCAAGGAGACTTTTTTTGGACAGATTTCAAAGGAAATAATTCACAGGTCATCATAAAAAAAGAATCAAGTATATTAACAGGACTGATTTCAATAAGTGTATTAAATTTGACACAGCTTGATTTATCTAAGGGGACTGTTTGGATGAACTCTAGTGAGTTAAATGCTACTATTGTCTGTGGGATATAATGTTAAATAGAAAACATTGTTCCCAGAAATGCAAGATGCGTAACAAATGTATAGTAAAAAAACAAACCATTGGATGGATGAATCATACATGGACGTATTGTTTCTAAGGATATGTTTTTATAAGATTCTTAATGGACTCTTGACCTTGTTTTCGTTTCTCTGTATCCCATCCCCATCTTCTTTTTTTCTAGTCTAGAACAATGGAACTGATACCTGCCCTTATTTTGCTCTTCAGAAAGACTGCAGGCTTTTTTCCCCACTTTGCAATCTTTTCTACTTGGTCTAGTTCTTATGTTTTTTTAATGGATGCACACATGCTTGCGGCAGTGGTTTGAGCTGAATATCACTGTAAAGTGCGTCTTCCCTCTCGGTTATTTCCTCGCCATTGTCCATTGGCTTTGTGGGCAGGGGCCTTTTGTGTAGGGCTTGCTGGAGTCGGCCTGTTAACCGTGATTAAACGGAAGCAGAGAAGGTCGGGGAATGATTCGTGACTCTTTTTCAATGAAGGAATTTTGCGGTACCCACTGCAGAAGTTGGCGCTACTTCAACCTTAGCTGGGACAATTTAAAACATCTTTTAGTAAACCATCATGTGGTTGTGCTGCTCATAGTCTTGTTTAACTGTGTGTGCAGTGGTAATTTTGTTTACCTCTCCCTTTTTCTCTTTAGCAAATTCACTAAGTAACATTTCATTTCATATGGAGCTGTAAACACTAGCTGCGTATCTTCATAGATGTTCAATCGGTTCAGGTGTAGACAGTTTTTTATTGTATTTTTATGTTATTTAATGGGTGGCAAAAATGTTACTCTGACAAGGATCACTGATGTTCTATGTTCATTATAGTATCAGCATTCCAATTCACACCTGTCCATATAAGTTTTTTTTTTTTAAACAAATAATTGTTTACAAACCAAGAATTTGACTTTTTAGTGATGTAAACAGTAAAAAGCAAGCAGAGGGCCTGTTACTATTATGTCTGTTTCTAATAGATACTAAACTTGCATTCAGACATTATTCAGACCTTCGACAAAAAAAGAGGCTTGAGCCCTATATTTTATTTCAATCTCATTCCAATTTTTAAAAATACCTTTCCCCCCTTATTAATCTGCACATTTATAACTGATAGACTTTGTTTTCACACTTGATATTTAAATGGCCATATGGAGTTAACTGATCCAATTTGCTTTGTCTTTGTAGGTATTTGGTGATTATTATCACTTTCGGCATCGCACAGTAGTGAAGAGGTCGCTGTCGGATCACAGAGGGACACAAGTCCGTCTACAAAGAGACTCCAAGGTAAGAAGGTTATTTTAGGAGGGGTACAGTTGATGTGTTATGTTGTTCTGCGGGGAGCAGGTGAGTGAAACTTGGGGCTTAATCTAAGTAAGACAGTTTCTGTTTAGACAGTTTGTGTGTGAATTTCCCAGAGACGAGCACACACAGAGTCTTGCAGACAGGAGAGTTCTTTCCGCAGGTTATGATGCAACACAATGTTTTAACTTCATTGTTGCGGAAGAAGCGACGCCCCATTTATCCAGAATCGGGTTTATTGGCAAGTATGTTTACACATAAAATAGAAAATACCATAGGAAGATACAAAATATATTATAAGTGGGAGGGATTGTGCCAAATGAACAGTCCCAGGCAGTGACGTCAGTCAAACATAAATATGAATCTAGCAGGTTTTTATTAAGATCATTTCTATGTGTGGTTTATTAGAAAAATCAGAGGAGCAGAGTCACTAGCTGAGGAGCCGAGTACTGTGCCTTAATGAAGTTGCGCAGATGTTATTCATACCGCGATATATATATCGATATCGTCTGATTTTTTTTTTTTTTTTTTATTATGCTGTTTTGCAGGAGAGTTGGAGGTTAGTTTGAAACTGAACTTATGTCCTACGCCATTGGGTAGTAGAAAGGGAGGAGTGTGAAATTAACTGTCATGGCTCTGGGAATAGAGCCACTGTGTTTGAAATTATGAAAGATGATATGAGCATTCACTAAAGACTCACCTGTCAGAAACTTTTACAAAAGGGAAGTTGTACTGATGATCCTTGTTTAAGAGTATATCAAAATGCTATATAACATTGAAACTTTTTTTATTAATTTGGGTGGAGAGGTGGTCGTCTGTTCTTTTGACTGGGAAGTTTAATTGGTTTTCAAAGAGCCTCTTGTCATTCTCCTCAAAATCAAATTTGAAGTTGAAAAGTTTCAGTTGGCGGCTGTACTTTTAGAGCAGATGTGGACCTGTCTCATGTCACTGATACACCATTTTTTTTTTTCAAACCAGAGTGGCATTTCTCGCTGTGCTCACTGACACACGTCAATGTGAAAATTATTAATTGGAACATTGGGCTGCTTTCTTTTTCACTTGGGCTCTGTGGGTCACTGGCTGACAACAACACTGTCAGGATCAGGTCGAAGTGCAGTAGGTTGCTGTTGACAGGTGGCTTACCCAGAGCTAAATAGATTAAAGTCAAAAATGTATCTGAAATGGTGTCTTATAACCAATAGTGATCAGTTGACTCCATTACTGATCAAGCTGATATAGGCTCAGGCTCCTCTGCCGCTGTTTGATCTTGTCGTATTAATGATACAGCTGACCAGCGCTGGATAATTTTGAAATTTCACACTATTCCTCATTTCCCTTCGTTCTAAGTCTCAGTTTATATCAAGATGTTTACATGTTTACCTAAACCATGTTAAGTATTTTCAGTACATGGAACATTTCTAGGGCAGTTACACTAATTTGGACAAGTCTCCCTATAAATATATAAGAGTGCAACTGCAGATGCATTGTATACGACAAAACTTATCTGATACCTTCAATACAAGTTGATGAAACCTGGCCAAGCTATCCCCGGCCATGCTTTCATGCTCTGCGAGTACACACTGGGAATAATATAGCTTTTGCTGAGTTTGTTATCATCCATGTTAGATATGGTCCATGTCCCACTTTGGGATTTCCTTGAACATTGTGACTCTATTTCCTGTTGTTGAATGCTTTGAAGAGTTACTCATTACTGACCAAGGTATCTGGGCCTCTGCCAGATCTCATAGACTGGCTGACGGAATGGAAAATGGATACGGAATCTGTTTGTTAGAAGCTCTACTCTTAAACATGAATGGAACAGTAGGTTTGGGATGAAGAACAAATATCACATATGATTGATGAAGGATGGCTGAACTTCTAATTGGTGTTTACAGTGGTAAATAAAAAAACTTGATTGTAGAACCTCAGTTGACTTTATTAGAGTATATGTTTATTAACCCATGAAGTCGGAGCAGATTTGTGTGATGCCTGTTACATTGAGCATATCAGCTGCAAGCATTAAGTCCTGTACATTGTCCAACTTAACAGGAACAAAATAGGTGTATGCAAACTCAGTGATTAGCTGCATGATCTTGGGGGACATGAAGGGTAATTCGAGCTCTTTGTGCGGGCCAGTTCTCAAAGAGAGTTCTGATGGAGACAAAGCAGTTCAGTAAAAATTGGTATTTAACCATTTAAAACTGACAATAACAGTATAAAAATATTTGTTGCATTTCCTTAGCAGAAGGGATGAAGGGAAAAGAAGATAACCGTGATCTTTTCAAGTTAGCACAATTCTTCTATTCACTTGAGTATAAATCAAACGAATAACTGTCAGTGGAAATCAAAATAATGGGTTTTCTTTTTCCTGTGTAAATACACAATTTTCCTTGATAGAACTGGTCGATACAACATCGATAGAACTTATTTCATGCATGTTTTGACAGACAACACAAACAGCCATTGCACCGAACCAATCATGTGGCTGTAATAGAGTAACAGTGGTATCACTTCAGGTTAGGTTGATGCGAACAGCACAGAGTGTAGGAGCAGCAGAAGGTGGAAGACTCTGCATCGATGCAGCGACTGAACATAATCGAGTCATGTTTCCCGCTACGTTTATTGTTTTAGCATTTTCCCAGCGCTGAATAATTATAACCACCACTGCTTCAGGACAGACTCACATTAAAATTCCGGTCGTCCTGTATGTCTCACAGTCTCTGTCGGAGTCTGCTTCCTACTCACTCCCCCCAGACCTGCGCTCATTTGACACTTTACCAATAAATACCATCATTGATCACAAGTGATTAGGACAAGTAGAGGACTGACATTTACTTTGTTCTTGTTTGATTAGCTCTAGAGTTTATGAGACACATGTTTAAACCTGCTACACAACAAGAGACGTAATTTGACGCACACAGACAGGAACATTAAAATGAATTCAGCAGGTTTTATTAAGATAAGTATGTGTGAGCGATTAGTAAACGGCAGAGGAGCATAGTATATTGGTAACCTGCACAGAGTAAGACGCCTCAATGCAGTGCCAATGATTTGATTTATACTGCAATATATATTGATATCGACTGATGATGACTGAAGATTTTACCATCCAGCCCTAGGACCACCCAAATGCCTTCTTGTATGTGGGTTGGATGTGGGCTAAATCTGGGCCACAAAAAATGTCTATGGTGGTATTTAATGTATAGAGCAGAGGTCTTCAACAGGGGGTCCGCGACCCCTAGGGGGTCCACATAGGTACTGCAAGGGGGTCGCGAAGTGATTGGTTGATAAGATTCTTTTTAATATTTAAAAAAATATTTAACCCATCAGGGTCAGACATCTTACTAATATGGGAGTATGTCTGCCAGCCACAGATGGCTTGAGGATTCACTGTCTCTTCTACATGTATGTTTAAAATAAAAACATGAATCTGTGAATTACTTTAATAGCTCAGTGTCGTATTCAAGATGTATGTTTATAAATGGCAGTGGCATGGCCAACCGGGCCATTGCATGGTTAAAAACATGAATATATGAGCCTGTGTTATATTTGAATAGCTTAGTATTGAATGCACAATAACAGGGTAGCTATGTTTATATATGTCACTAGGCCCAGCTTAATATAAAACACAATTTTATACAATATATATAGTAGGGGGTCCCTGCTCCATCTCTCCACCAGTTTGGGGTCCTTGGCCTGAAAAACGTTGAAGACCCCTGGTATAGAGCATATATAATATACCAACCTTTTATAGTGTACTGTTTTTATTTTTTTCTGTCCACTTATATGTTTACACCGGGGATCAGAGAGAAACAGTATTTCTATCCCGTCTATGTCCTGTTCATAGCAAAGTTGACCATAAAGTAGACATTTACTTTTTTTGCGGTCCGATAATCGGTCTACCCCTACTTGATATTACTGTTTTATGGGACTGATTCACTCGTATGCAGTCAGAATTCATTTTCTTGGAAAGCATTCATAAACAGACAAATTCAAATTAAAAACGGGTCTTCTACTTTCTTCAAAAATCAATATCCATAACCACTGCACATCACTGTCGTGATTTACTGAATATGTAAGGGGTATAACATAAATCTGTGTGCGATCACTCACTGGAGGAAGGCGCTGCAGTTGCAGAGGAGGATCCTGTGGATTGAAAACTTGACATCTTCCAATTCAATGACTGCATAGCAGAATTTCCCTGTCATTAGGAGCTCTTTAAACATTGAGCAAATTTTTTTAAACACAGCAACGGCAGTTTAGTGGGTATTATAATCGGTAGCTAAGCCGGTCTGTTAAGTGATGTGAGAATTGAATATTCCTCACTGTGTTGCCAAGATTCTTCTTATTCTTTGTTTGGTTTATTGGTGGGTGGCAGCCAACGTCAAGTCTGTTACCGCCATTTACAGTGCGCCTCTTCTTCTTTGTTTAGTCTATGAAATACTTTGCTGAATGAAGCTGAAATGTATGACGATTAAAGGTAAAAAAGGCCAACATCAGAGCTATGTGATGTTGCTACAGAGAAGTACGGACCAAAGGGAATAATTGGAGAACTTTGCAAGTGGGAAGTGTTTAGGTTTAACATTTTTAAGGTGGTTTGGTCACAGCTTTGGGGCTTTAGACCGACTTTGTAAGAAGGAAGAAGAAGAATATGCCGGCAATGCACCTTGACGTTGGGTGTCACACTCCAGTTAACAAAATGAAAAAGTATAATTGTCAATAAACAGGAAGAAGAAAATCAAAGGAAGTTTGAAGACAGAAGATTGTGGTAATGCACATGATGTTGATTGCCACCCGCCCCTGAGCCAAATAAAGAAGGATTGTAAAAAAAAAAATATATATATATAGGCAAAGAACAAATGCAAAGAGATGATTTCATCCATGCATGATGTCACCACTCAAAAAGCCTCCGTCAGACACCCAAATATCATAGAAAGATCTGGATCTTAAGTTTAACGAGGAATATAAAGATGACTAGTGGTTTGGTCTTTCAGGACAGATATCAATACCAGCTCTGCACACGGCCTTTGTCAGCCAAGATAACTGAAATAAATCTGTAGCTCTGATACTGCCTGTCATGTTTTTACATATCCTTCACTTGTTGTGGGCTGTGTTTCAGAGACTTGCTGACAATGGTTGATGCTGGATAGTATCAACTAAACCAGCAACTGTTTTAATCGCTAAGCAGAAATGTCCTGAAACAGCGGAAGACCTTGATGTTTGAATGGATTACATTTTTTGAAGTAGGTGTGAGTAGTCTGCGACGAAAGCCTAAATATTGCAGAAAATGTTTTTTTTTTTAGTATGAAGATAATATTATAGTATGAATATAAAATTACAACAGGAATCAACTGAATGAGATGGATGTTTTGATGGTTGAATTCCCAAAAACGCGATTTGGGAAATGTTTTGGTTGTATTCACAGATTTAAGACACATGTTATTTATAGGAAAAGCTCAGTGTGACAGTGTCTTTATAATCAATTACAATTGTTCAGGATGCTCAATTCATCTGCCAGAAAGCGGAGACCAAATGTACGTATGTGTGAAAACAAGATGCATTGTAATAAGATAACGAAATGAAAAAGGGAAGCCACATACATCACCTTAGGACACTACTAAGTATACAAAACAATGCATTTCCTGCTGAAAATATATTAATGCTGAGCTGCTGAAGTGTATGATTGTCACTGTGACCATAGAGAATTTTATTTACAAAGAATAAGTTGTAAATCTTAATTAGATTTCTGTCTGAGTGAAAATAACTCTGACTAGGTCCTTTGATCTAACTAAGTTTTGTCTCTCTGACTATAGAGGTCCTTTTCAGTCAGTGAAAAGGACCTTGAATCAGAATAAAGCTATTGTTGGATTGGCATAGGTTCAGTGTAGCAGATAATGTGACCTTTATTATTTCTTTCCTCGTTTAGTTTAACGTCTCTAGTGATCTGCAGAGGCAGAGGGAAAGAGAAAGAGAGAGAGGGGTGTGCTGTGATTTGGTTGTCCTTAGCATTTTCTTAAAAACTGAAAACTTATATAAAGCCTGATCCTCTATTAACCATGCTGTTCAAACTAATATAATTCCTAAGTAGGTTTGCGACTCACCTTGAGTTTCTCCGTCAGCTTTGAAATGGATCAAAATACATGTTTATTGATTCAGTTTAGATAAGGTTGCACAGTTGATATTATGGCATTCATTTTAGAGTTGAAAAGATTTGATTAAATTCCAAGAGGAGACTAATCCCTGTATAAGACTAGTTGTATTGCATGTAATTGCATGTATTGTAAAAAAAATATGATGTTATACATATATTTCTGATCACTGATACTTAGTACAGCTATATTATGTATCGTATCTCCATTTTTAGCAGCTGAAACTGTTTCTTTTAAAAATATGCCGCTTTCTCTCCGTCTATGTCGACGATAGTAGAAAAAGCAGTCACCCAGTACTGAGTGGTTTTGAAACTGCCACAGCTACGAACTGATCTAACCCTAACCCTAACCCTAACCCTCATCTTCCCAGTAAGAACCGGATGAACCCTGGTCAAGCTTCTCATCGGTGAAGGAAACGGCAATAACATGAACTTGTGCACAAATCTCTCTGCTCCTTGACCTAGAATAAAGCTATTGTTGGATTGGCATAAGGTTCAGTGTTGCAGATAATGTGACCTTCATTATTTCTTTCCGCTTTTACTCTAACGTCTCTAGTGATCTGCAGAGGCGGAGAGAAAGGGAGAGAGAGGTGTGCTGTGATTTGGTTGTCCTTCACATCAGGTGCTCTATCCTTGCGGGAGGCAATTCTGTCTTCTCTTGCTAAAATTTTTCATCTGTTCTCGTCTACCCAAGCATTTTTCTGTACTGCCCAATTTTGCAGGGGAAGTGAGATGCGGGCTTATTTTCACTATACGCTTTGCACCTCTGTCAGTATTTAGAAGCTTGCACATTACGAAAGCATGCTGCAGATTGGGTAGCTGTCATGTTATCAGACTTAGACTGAGTTTGTACCTCTGTGTGTACGTTGTCATTGTTCATCGGCAAGTCTCATTAGTGAGAAGTTCACCATATCCCAGTGGCTCTAATCTCACTGTCTGTGGTCACTCTGCCGAGAATTAGGATCTCTATTAATGCATTTGTATGGTGACCCTCGTGGCTGGAGTCATTGTTACTATGACATTGAACTTCATTCTGTGCAGATGGAAAATCTATAATTGATGAGCATAAACCAGTTTTCGTTTGCATTGCTAATCTATTCATGTGTTTGTGCATTTTTTGTAGGTGACCTGGGCCGAACAACAGGTGTCGAAGCGGAGGAAAAAGAGGGATACTTACGCAGAACCTTCAGATCCCAAGTTCAGAGACCAGTGGTACCTGGTGAGTATAAAAAAGTGTTTGGTGGGTGTGTATTTGTGGTATTTTGACATATGCACATTGCACACTGGTTGAGCCTTTCACCCACCAGGAGTCAATGCAGATGATTACATTTGGGGATTTTAATGTAGTGATCAAGTCAAAGGACAAGCCTGTATGAATCCAGCATACTGTCTTTATGTGAATTACTGCTGTGTCTGTAGCTAAAATCTGAGTGGCTTCAGTTTTAGGATTCAGAATTGCATGCTTTAAAAAAAATCGTGGTTTACTTTAGTCCATAGGCAGCACCACAACAAAGGGAGAAAGACAGAGGTGATTCATCTTGAAGCTCCCTTGTTTTCAGCTGATTGATTTTCACATTTCACTTGAAGAATGTCACTGATACATTGGCTTGTTAAAAGCAGTAGTAAAAACCCCTGAGATTTTCTGTTCGGCTCCACTTTTTCTTCAATTACTGTGAAGGTGCTTCAGACTGGAGAAGATTCATGGTGATGCAAAACAGACTCGGATCACCAGTTGTTCAAAATGTCAGTGGTTTAACAGACTCCTTCGCCCGTGTGTTGGAGCAAGTGGCACCTTGACGTGCAAATATGCAGATCACAAGCTGCTGCCCGATTCTATCACTGTCACTAGATGGAACAGATTCTGCCATATAGTAACAACAATTGATACAATTAAACTCCCAATAAAACCTTTCCGCTACATATGGATACAGCATAGTTTTGAGAGATAAAATAAAGTCAGTATCCTTGTAAGGCGGATTTTAAACATATTTTTAAGATATTACACTAAAAATCTTAAAATGACAAATTAATAATTGATTATCAATATATTTTTCAGATTTTATATGAACCAATTAGCAAATTCAGCAGCTATTTTACATTAGTAAATTTCAGAAAAAAAAAATCTATATATTTATTTAATAAATCTACTGTGCTGCTATTTTCAACTGTGTGATTTGGTAAACCGCAAAGCTTGCAGTAATCTAACCTGGTTAAGGTGAATGCTTGTACCAATATTTGTGAGTTATTCTTGGATGAGCATGTTCTTAGTTTTGATTTATTCTTCAAATGATAAATTGCTGTTCTGGTTGGTTATGTGATTTTCAAAAATGAGACTTTTAAAAGTGAAAGCATCGGTTGTCTTGTCGCTTGCCGCCACCATTCTCTCTTTAAAAAAACAGTTTGGGGATGAAAGAATAGAATTTACAGGAGCCTGAATTGGGACAAAAGCTAATATTCTTTAAAGATCTTGCTCCTCTGGCTCCACCTACTGCTTGTAATACAGTTTGGATGAATCCAATGCTTCCATTGCGAAACCACCAATCAGAGCCTGGAGGAGTGTCATTGATGTCCACAGAAACCACACTACCTCCTTCTTCGTTTCTGTATTCAAGCCATTTTTGAATTATGATTAAAATGTATAGAGCGGCTTGTGTCGGAGAGCTTATATTACTGTCTACACAACTACATTTAACTACACTACATTATTTTGACTTGCTTCAAAGTACTGCACAATTAATATGGTAATTATACTAAACACATAGTAATCTAAGTAATATAATGTCCCTCTAACCTGACAGTAAATAAAGAGTGTGTCTTATTAAAAGTGGACCTGGTTCGCTAGAGGAGAGTGTAAGTGACTGGCAAATGCCAGTTGGTCAATATCATCTGTTACAATGTATGAACGCTATCTTTCACAAATTTATTTATGAGACAAATTTCTTTCCCTCTACTGCTAAATCATGGGCAAGCCTCAAAGCGGCGATCTTGTGCTCTACACATGCTCAAGATGTCAAGGCCAGAAGGATTCGCTGACATCAAGGAGGAAGGAAAAGGACTTGATGAGCAATATTCAAACCGGAGCCTTGTACATGCCACATTTATTATTCACTCCGCTTGTCAGCCACAAAAGGCCCTTTCCCGTTTGAATCAGAATCGCATAACACAACTCTCAGCTTTAATTGATTTTCCTCTTGATGGCTTAAGCGTCAATGACGTTACAAGGTTGAGGAACAACCTCTTTGCGTGTGATAGACCCTGGTCTCATGGGCCTGAAATCTAAGAGGAAATGATGGTGGATGAGATCTGACGCATTAAATTTAACCACTGGCACGTGTTAAAAAGCTTTGAACTAGATGAAAGCTGGATACAGCTCTTTGCCCAAAGGTCAAGTTGAATGTCAAAAAGCATATCAAAAAGAATACGGAATAATTAATGTGAGGCATCATACAATTCAGTGCTTTCTTTTGCTTTGTATTAATAATAAATGTAATAAATAAAAGCATGGTTCAAATGCTCTCTGAATGAAGATTGCCTTTTGTCACCTTGCCTTCCCCTCACTTATAAACGTAAGTGTTTCGCCAAGGAGGAATGGCTGAAATTCAATAAGAAGCCTCATGTTCCCCAGATGTTTTAATCAGGGGCTCAGTCTTTATCTAAATGACATAAATGCCCTTATTGTAATAGAGTAAGCCCTTCCAAATTTAGTTAAAAGCGCAGTCTTGTTGGCACTTGAATGCCTCTTGGATAATTGGATTCTATCTAAGTCATTTTCTTCCTCCATCCTCAGTACAACAGCAACCAACGTGATTTGAATGCCAAGGCTGCGTGGGAGTTGGGCTACACAGGTAAAGGTGTGGTGGTGTCCATCCTAGATGACGGAATAGAGAAGAACCATCCTGACCTGATGCAGAACTACGTGAGTATGACTCCTAAATGAGCAAAGTTCTCTGTGGAGAAACTGTGCTACACCCAGCCACAGACCGTTTTGAATTCAAGAGAAAAGTGTCTTCCTGCTGCTGTAATAGAATTGGAGATGGATTTAAAGAATCATTCCATTTTGATGGTTTTTATAAGTGACACTCAAAAGCTAATATGTCTCTTTAAAGGACCCAGATGCCAGTTACGATGTGAATGATGGCGACCAAGATCCTCAGCCTCGATACACGCAGCTTAATGATAACAGGTAGAGTAGAAATCTGCACAGATAAAACTGTAATTTTTTTTTTTTATAATTGTTCCCTTTCCCTGTCTGATAACTGCTACCTGACATGTAAATAGGCCGATGGCTGTTTCCAATCCACTGCTGTTTTCTAAGTGCATCATTTATGGGAACACGTCCAATTAAAGGTTGTGTCCTGTGGTGTTGTTTTGTCCAAGATTTGAATACAAATCGTTTTAATTTTAAAGTTATCTCTTAATGTGAATCCTGGCTCTGAATCACAGTATGTGGATTTGCTTTAGCCTCATAAATTGCACCGGTACCACCAGGGCATTTCTATAACTTGGATAAGAAGAGAAAATCAACTCTAGGATTGATGAGGACATATCTTTATTGCAGTGGCCTCTGCAGATGGCATTGGGAGTTGTTTACCACCACAGAGATGTCTTGCAGAGAATTGATGGAATTAAGTTCATCAGCATTAATGAAACAGAGCAGATCTCTTGGCTCTGGAGGGCCACTGCTCGTCTTTTATTCATTGCCACTGCCTGCCTCCCATCTGACTTTAATATCTGATTTGCTGTAATCTGCTGTTTGTGGGCCACTTGCCTGAGAGAATTTTATTTATTTATTTTGAAGACGAGGCTAACATTCATTACTGTGCTGTAGGTCATGTGACTGCTCAGGATTACCTTACAAAGATGCGTTGATTCTGTGCCAGAGAGATGGATTCATAAAAAGGTCTCTGTAGTTTTTATAATTTATCCAGCTTTTTTTTAAATTTATTTATCCAGCTTTTTTTTAAATTTATTTAAAAAAAGCTGTTTTTTCGATCCACTCTGAAATAAGCTTTGAATCTCCCATCGAACAGTCAAAGCTCCTGGATCAGTTTGTGGAATTTACCATATTTCTTAATATGTAGGAAAGATGCATTCAGACACATTGTGCTTTATATAAGGTGGATGCTGATATTTTAAGGTTTGTTATAATCTTATAAAATACATAGAAAATGTATTGTATTTAAACATTTTTGTGCCATGGTGCCTTAGACAGTTTTCAGCACCTTTTTCAACAAAAGCCTAAATGATGGGATTTCTTGTGGAAGAATGTTGTAGAACATCCCTCTGGTGCAGCTCCACAGATCCACAACCTCTGCCAAGGCACGCTTAAGCTCTTTTGGCGGCTCACAGTGGCCCCCCGAGCTGAGCTAAGACACTTACTGGGGATGTTTCCTTCATTTTGGCTGCACCTCTTTCCTACGCTTGCTCTACCCGGCCCTTATCTCTTGCCACCCAGCACCCCGTGTCGCCTTCATGGCAGGACCAATTGAGAGGGAGTACGTGTTTTTTTTCCCCTTACTTTACAGTGGGTTATTGCAGATGCTTGTGTAAACAACCTGTGGGCGGGCATGCAACTGTGTAAGACTGTAAGTGTCTGTTCCCTGCAGAAGCACAAGTCTGTTCACCTCTATAAAGCTGTCTTTCTTTCCCTGCATACGGGCAGCACTGAGGATGGCTCGGTAGCAATGTGACTATTCACCCTCATGTTTATCTAAGACAGCATGGGATCTAGATGTTTCTCTTTCCAGGGTTTCCTCTGACTTGTATCAGGACAGTTTCCAAATGTAAGTTTTCTGGCTAAACGGGCAGTCTTCTGCAGAAACATTCCACTCGTTGCCTCTTGATTTAGTGCAGGGGCACCAGAATGACACTTTTCAACATGTGTAATAAACATGCATAATTTCTTTTTATTATGATTCAGTGAAAAAAACAAGATAAGGGTACGGTGCAAACTGACTGCACATGTACAATGATGGATGAAAGGAACTTTTTAAAATGTACTGCAAAAAGCAGGCTGATTCATTTTACCAGACCCCCACATTAATCTCTCATATTCCTCTCTTTACAGTGCTCCATAAACATCGCCGGACCTTTTGTCCTGCAAGCCTGCTCATTACTTAACTGGCAGAACCATTAACAGACTTTAAGAATGAGCAGAGAAAAACAGTTGTACACATTTACCTTTGAGGTTTGGAGCAGCCCAGACACTAATGAATAGCAAATGTGGCTTTACACGGCCTCTGGATGTTCAGTGATTTTAAGCAATTACGCTAATGCAAGATAGAGAAAATAAATGGATGAAAGATGTCGCGTGCGAGACAACAAATGGGGGCAATGTCTGGGAATCTGAAGATAGGAAAAGATCAATGCTGTGTTGGACGGGTATGCATTTCACAATATGAAATCACAATGCCAGACCATCTATTCAGAAATGCTTTGATACAGCTCCCATTCGGAATGCATGTATAGCTTTGATATCTAACTCAAACCCTTTTCATAGTTTATGAAATTTTTAACTAGGCTCAAACTTTGATACCAAAGGCTATATTGACTGAATCATTCTGAACTCTTTTTTTTCATCTCTTTGTTTTTCATTATAATGCCTCTTCTTGTTAATGTATATGTTTATTACAAACTCAATGTCAATTATTACATGTGGCACCTTTGGGATGCTGTTTGTTTATTCAAAAACGTTTTTGTTTGCCAGTTCAGGTGAGAGTGAATACCTGTCCCACCTTTCCATGTTGTTCACAGACCTGGTGTGGAAACGTCTGCATGATAATAGCATGTCTCTTTAGCTAGTCTCCAGAGAGGGGTAGTTAAGGTTTTGCACAGTGATAATGGTTCTGCCAGCTGTCAGCATGAATACAGATCACGTTGTCGGTCTCGGGCCAGCAGCCAACTGTAGTGGCTGTAACCACAGTTGTTCTCTCTCCGTAATCGGTACAAGACTTCCCTGAAATTGCCCTTTGTTCACTCTGATCTCCTATTATCTCTGTTACATAGGATGCGGGAATCCTGAGCACAATGTATCAGATGCAAAAAGGGTGTTTTGAAGGTTCAGAATGGGTATTTAATCAAGAATCTGTTCATAGGGATTAGTGAGGGCATGTTTTGAATAAAAGGCACATGTTGGTCATAATGTAACTGCTGTTGTGAGTGTGAGATAACAGCTGATGCTGGAAGCACTACCTATGTGTAGCAGTTTCTCTTAACACAGAGTTTGCGTAATGTTGGGAGTGTGGGAGGGACCCACACTAATTGACTGTGACTTCACTGAGCTTTGTTGTGGCCTGCAGGAAGCTCATGCTAATCTAGCTGGTGTATTCATTTTACCCAAGTGTGGCATGTCGAGACATGAGTGTGCAGAAAGAAAACATTTTATTTGTTGAAAGGACAATGTAATAATGCATGGGACAAATACAATCCTTTGTTTTATTTTATATATGTATGGAATCCAAAAAAAAACGTCTGTCTTTTGATTTTCTCATCCAATGGACTTCAGACTTGCTGGATGTTTTTCTTATGAAACAAGTACAGTGCAGTTTTTCAGATCAAGTCTCGAGACCCCTGGTATTAGGGTCATCACAAAATGTAGTTCATAAGGTTGTAAATAGAACCCACTACCCCTATCATGCTAGTTTTTGTAACTGTGCTTCTTAGAAATCTGAAAACTCTTGATGCCTTACATGCTATAATGTCAGACTTCTTGACTTAGTTATTCCTGAATGTGTTGTAATCTACTTAGGTATTCAAAGGGATTTTTATCATCTTTGCGATTCACAGTTAATTTTTCCAAAAAATCATAACCAAAGTCAGTTTGTCAGAGGGTCTATCGGGTCTTTAATCTTTGTGACTGGTTAACAACTGATTGAACAATGATATGCTTGTCGTGACAGACAGCTATTTTTTGTGCATACAAATTCTAGGAGTTTTACCACTGGAGCATTTCATGTCAGAATCTCCTGCGCTGTAGCTTTTAACTCTTTAGCTTCCTCTCGAAACCCCGGGCTTGGAGGTTGAATCCAGGTTTGATTTCATGTGATGCCAATCTCATTAGTAGAGATGTGTGTATGCAGACAAAATGAGGACGTTCAGTCGAGCCTTGCCCTCATTGTCGGAGGACCGGTAGCTCCCTAAGGCATCTCATCAGGACTGATAATCCTAATGACAGTAGAACTCGCTGAGTCAATTAGATTTGGAAATAAGTCTCATTTGGCTATGTGGGCCGTAAACTATTTAAATCTTAACGACGGTGCCATTTTTAACATCACAAATTGCCATAAACCAGTTTAATGAAGCATTATAATGGCTTTGGGAATATGTTAGCAGGTAATGATAAATACTGATGTAGATGTCAGAGGTGCTTCCCAATTTGTGTTCAAATGAGACATTGCCTGACTTCCAGGTCGCCTATTACAGCCTGTGGACTAATGGACTCCAATGAAAACGGTTCAATGTTTATACTCTCAAGTGCCTTGGCTCAATGCTCCACTTTTCTACAACACCAATAATGTATAACAACTAATCTAAGGGGAGAGGCGGTGGACTAGTGGCAGAAACTTGAACTATGGGCAGAAAAGGTCTCTGGTTCATACCCTGTCTATTGCCCCTGAGCAAGGCACCTTACTTCCCCAACATCTGCTCCCCAAGCGCCGTACATGGTCGCTCACTGCTCTGTGTGTCCTGCACCAGATGGGTCAAAAGCAGAAGTTACATTTCCTACCTGCATGAGTGTGCCTGTGCATGTCTATGCATGTGTTTGGGACTAATAAATGCATCTTAATCTTTATCTTAATCTGAGCAAGGCACCTTACTCCCCCAACATCTGCTCCCCAGGCGCTGTACATGGTCGCTCACTGCTCTGTGGGTCCAACACTAGATGGGTCAAAAGCAGAGGTTACATTTCCCTACCTGCATGAGTGTGCCTGTGCATGTCTGTGCATGTGTTTGGGACAAATAAATGTATCTTAATCTTAACTAATCCCTTTTCCACAGGTCAAAAAGACCAGTAGACACAAGGGTTATAACTATCATTAGTTTGATGGCGAGTGGCTTCCAGGACAATATGAAGGATCTGTTCTTAAGAACCAGTTACTTCAGTATTACGTTTACACCCCAATCCTTTATGTTTATATATACATATTCTGTCCATAGTCTGTATGTAAAGATGGAGGACATATTGGCTGAATGTGTTACCAAGGCTTTTCTAAAGCCACCTGGTGGCTGACTGCAGTATAGGTCATACATCTCACTCCTACACGTGACACCACTATTTACCAAAATAAACATCAAATAAAAGTTCCTCATAGATGGTTTCTATCATGTTAGGAAGTTTTTATCACACTGCTGTATTTTCAAGTCTTGATTTTTCCCAGAAAGTTTTGTAACTACAATGTCCTACTACATTATCATAGAGCCAGACCTATCTCCACATTTTGTTCTTGCAATGTCCCAGTAGTGCATGGTCTTAAAAAGTTTCAACATTGTTATCTGAACCCTTTATCTGAAGTCTGTCAAGTATATAAACAAAATATGATTTGTAGCACGTTGTCCTAAAATGACACTTACTGCTAATGTTTTGTCCAAGCTGTACTTTCCCCACTCAAACTATGAACAAATAGTGTGAATGCAACACTACATGAAATAAGATTTGACCTTGAAGATAATTCGCTGCACAAAACATTTTTGATTGGATTAACAGAGAGCAGTTGTGCTTGCAAATTGTTTAATGAAAATGCCTTTTATGTTGGAAAATGCTCTAAGTCATGTTGAATAAAATACAAAGGCAAAACTGCCTTCACATCAGAATTCATTCAGTTTGTCACATAGCTGCACGCTTCTTCCCTTTTCATTGACCCGAACAGTGAGTGGGAGCAGTGAAAGGATATATTCTTGTATCCACTTCATCACTCCCATGAAAATCACTCCCAGAAAACCTGATTATGCAAGTAGTCCTTGCATAATCAGGTTCAGAAACCAAGGGCTTCACCTCTTTTACAGCATTTGTATGCCGTGAATCAGTCGACTGTGTAAATTACTTTAATGAATCTGTCAAAGGAAGATTTTGGAAAAAGCCAGAGTTGAACACAGGAGGGATAGGCCTGTGCATGCCTGGCATCCTATTGCAAACACCTGGGCTGCTCCTTATCAGATTCATCACAAGCACTGATGCTGTAGGTCATCAGACTAAGTAAACAGACGAGCATTTCTAGAAATGTTGAGATAAAGTTCGCTGGAAAATTGACCAGATGGCTTTAGACTGAGCGTGTGATTTTTCTTTTTTTTTCTTTCTGACTAGTAATACAAAACACGTTTCTACAGTCCTACTTACAGGTGGAGAAAGCTGTAGCTGATGAATGTGGCACTAACATTAACCTCCACCCTCTCAGCTTATCGTCATGTCTTAAGAGATCTTTGGGGACTGAGGAGTAAAAATACAAATACTCTGACCGTCTGTTTCTTTAAAGTAATCAAATTCTTTAGGATTATTAAAACTAGTACACTGCTCGTTCTAACCCTGTCTGTTTGGAGTGGGCTGTTTTCTTGGCCTGTGGTGATGCTGCTTGTAGCTCCATTTCTAAAACTGTATAAGTGACCTGCAGTATCTGTGGCAAGAGTCGACTGACTGCAAGACTCAGTCCACAGAACCCTGATTCCTGTTTGTATAAAGTTTATTAATCAATATTGAATATACATCCTCTCTCGCTCTCTCTCTCGACATCTTTGCTGGTGTCTTCTACATGTCGACACCTTTTTTTTCGCTGGGAGATATTTGTTTTCCTTTTCGTTTTTTCTTCATTTTTGTGTCTCACGCACGTTGAAAGGATCATCTACCTCTCCAGCTCATTCGCTGTGAATCTAGCAGGAGATGCCCTGCTGTGTGTGTGTGTGTGTTTGTGGATGCCCAGAGCACTTTAATAGAAGCCTGTTGGGTTTAAATAGTTTCTTCAGTAGTGAGCATGCTTTGTCTGTAGGTATGGCACAGTTATGCCAAACCTCCAACTATCCTGTTCAGGAATGGCCGCAATCCAGAGAGGATTGCGTCATGGTTTGAAGGGCATTAAGGATACATATCTATCTGGCTGACCAGGGGGATGCACCTGACTGGAATGTGATGTTCAGCCCCACTGTAGCAGGTTCTTGAATCTCGTTACTGCAGATCTATCCAGTGAGGCTCAGGCTTAATGAAAGACCCGTCGTGAAAAGGGCAAATCTATTTTTTTTTCTTCTCATGTGTGATGGTAGTCTGTCATCTATTTTCCCTGCTACCTTGACTTTATTCAGGTGCTGTCGGCACTCCAAGGTTACTTAGGCAGTATTTAACATATGGTCAGCTCCGCTCGTCTCATCAACACAATGTTTTCTTTTGGATAAATGGGAATTCTTATGTGTTTAAATGGCTCAAAGCCCAGAATCTGTCTTTATAAGTTTGTCTCAGACTGTGGCGCAACCACAGCACTGAGGGAGCACATTCTTTCACAAGAAATCTGTGTTTGAGAAGAACACTACCTGTGGGGGTGTGTAAATGTATATGTGTGAGCGAGGGTGTATATGTAATATGTAATATAAAATATGCTTCTCACTTTCTCATTCTTCCTGCTCTCCAGGCATGGAACACGATGTGCTGGAGAAGTGGCAGCAGTAGCCAACAATGGGATCTGTGGAGTCGGTGTGGCCTTTGACGCCAAGATTGGAGGTATGGTCAAACAGAAATAAATGGATTATTTCTCTAATCTCAGAAGAGCCAGACTTTAGCTTGTATTCCGATTTCGTCTGTACTGACAGAAAATCTGAAATACTTCTACACAGCCTACGTTATTGTCGGTCAGTTTCTCAGGCACTGCATGCCACTGGATCTTTCTGAGCATCACCAAAGTTATGATGTGGATTAGCTCTGCACTGTAAGAGTATTGTTTGTTTCATGGAGTCAGAGTATGGGGATAAGCGCCGTGATAAGCACTTTATGAAATTGTAATGCTTTCGATTTTCAGATCTTTTGTTAACGTAATGTCTAACTCACTGATCTCTCCTTGTGCACAAGTGAGAGAAAAATTGCTGATAAAGCTCTTCTATTCTTCTGCCCCCTCACGTATTAGGTTTAATGTACGTGGACAAAACATTATATACATTTTAATGTAATGAAATTCAATACACTATTACTGAATTACCAAATGTTCGGTATTAAAGTATTTTATAACAAATATGGTTTATGTCAGAGGTGGATTGTTTAGATTGTACAGATTATTCCAATGAAACTACTAACTCGGTGAAATCAGAAACATCTGGTTGTGCTCATGTTTCCTCTAAAGAAGTCGGAGAACAAGAGAGATAGAGGCGTCAGTGTTTGACTGCAGTGAATTGTTTTTATGGTTTGTCTAAAGCCATCGTAAGATATTTCTTGAGAGCTGTCACAGATAGACTGAAGACAAATTGTCAGAATGCACATTTCCCAGGTGTCATTGCCTGAAGAGCCAGCGTCTGTTAACACCAATTTGTTCATGCAGAGTGATGCAGGCTTTACTCTTCTCCTATTTTCACAGGGTTAAGGTCATTGCTTAAGACCCACTTCTTCTCACTGGATTTAGTCTGTTATTGTGCAATATTTTAATTCTTAAGTATTTATGCCTTTTAACGTGTTATTGCACTTGTACGTTCAATTTATTCTTTGTTTTCATGTATATCTACATATTCTCTTATTCTAGTCTTAAGCATGTTCAGTACTACCAACAGTGGTTAAAGTGTTATTTAAATACATTTTGTCTTGATTTAGGAAATAAGTAAAATATAGTCCAGATCAATTCTATGACAGTTTGCTGCTAATTGAATAATCTGTTATTTTAGATTCTTGTTTGGACAAATAACTTATTGTTATTGACATTAACATTTAATGATACGAAACCCTCAAAGGATAAGCAGGATGGATGGGTGAATGGAAGTATTTTCTGTCTTATAGTTTGGCAATAGGCACAAAGACAGTGATCTTACCCAATCATGCCTGTGTTCTTACTCCCCTGCGTTTTACTTATTGCTAAATGAGCTCTCGTGAGAGCTAAAAAAAAATACCGTTAGCATACATGAATTCGCTCAGCAAATAACACATCGATTATGATCCAAGATGACTACTGCGGTGCAGTTAATGCCAGTGTTAATTCCTAACATAATATTTTAATTACAGAATTAACAGTTCATTTGTTTATGCGAATGACACACAGACCAACAGCACAGAGTTGTTCGAAAATGTAACGTGAGCAGCAAAAAATTGTGAAATATTAATTTGTTTGTTCTAAAAAGGATTTGCACCCTGATGAGTTGTTGTGCTTCTGCCTCGGGGAGAGAGTGTTTTTGTTGTTTCTGTCTCCATTCTTCAAAAGGAGCTTCAGTAACTCTGATATTAAAAAAACAACAAAGTTGATTTGCATAACATTTTCATTGTGTTGTAGTTATTTTATTATTTCATGATGTTTTGTTTTTTTCTCAGTGTGATTCTAACATTGAAGCTACATTCAGTGAGATATTAGGATGAAAGTGAGTTATTGTTATGTTGCTGGTACATGGACTGTGTTAGTGTTTGCTCGTTTCTTATTGCTATGCTGAGGATGTGTTTTCAGTGTTGGATGCTCAGTGTCATTACTGTTCTGCTTATTCCGGTAGCCTCCAGCTTACCTCTAGCTGTAATAAAGTTTTGAACCCTGTCAGAATAGGGCCATAACTCTAGTTTTTATTATCATTCCAGATGGAAAGTGTGAATGTACCACAACACATTCAGCTTTACTAATATAACAAGTGGGCTGTTTGTTGTCATGTAGGAGGAGCAGGAGACAAACAGTGTTGTGAAAAACCTACACATGTGATTATGTCCACACTTTTTCCCATCTGTAGGATCTGAAGTAAGAACTGAAACAGTCCTTTCGAATCATGTTTACTCTGTGTTCCATAAAATACTTCTTCAACCTTCTGAGGGTCACCACCCAAACTGAGGGTAGCCAGAAATTCCCATTGTCTTTGTTTCACTTGCCACCTCTCGCTGCTGCAGTTAATTTCTACTAACTCGCCTGACACAATTTGGATCCATTCCCTTATTCAAATCCTCGCCAGAATTTAATGGGCTCTTCCTTCGGCCATGTCCCGCCCTTCCACAATTTTTTGGTGATCATGCATGTAGATTTTGTGTAATGCTGACAACTATCGGACAGAAACACAGATGAGAACATAACCTGCTTGGCAGATGTAACAGTAGTTAACTTGCAGTGAATTCCAAAGGTCACAAAGCGACTCATGAGTCTCCCTTTCAACATCGATATTTATAATACTGTACATGAATATAAATAACAGCATTAAACTTTGATGTACCACCTGTCTCTGGGTTTTGGGATGGATGGATATTTTGGACACAGACCGGAGATACTGGATTCTTCTCAGCAAATCACATGGCCCTCTCACAGCAGGCTGCCATGGAAACACAAGCAGCACGGCGCCTGTTTGATTCTTTCGGTGAACTTCAAAGAGCCAGAGCTTGGTTATTTTAACCCATGTATTGCAGCATTGACTAACCTGTCCTGCAATGCTTCAAATGGGGGAAAGTTTGCTTTAAAGTGTCTTTCATTCCTCACCGGTTACCTGTGAAGGATTGTTGCTAAAAGAGAGAAGCGAAAGTTCTGTTTTCAGAAGCCCTACGAAACTGAAGCAGAAATAATTGGTTAGGACAAAACGCCTCACTCCCTGTGTACCTATACTCCATTGTTATGTGTGCATTTATATTTTATCTCTGGCAAAGCACTAAATCTGCAACCACTTGAAATTTATAAACAAGTCTTAAGTTGAAGCCTCCCATGAAATATCAGATGATTTGTTCGCACAACTGCACCAATGTCCCCCAGACACGTAGGCGAAGACAACAAAAGCTTTCCATCATTTTTTTTACCTGAATTCTCAGTCTCCTATTTGCTTCATACTTGAAGAGGTAGTTCGCCCACAATGTAATTGATCTCAATCCATTTTTTATTGCCATGTCTCGTTTTTTTCTCCCTCCAACCAGATCAAGCACCAAAGCAAATCAGTAGAAATGATGTTTGATTTACATGGTGGCTTCTATTGCAGCCTCACTGCAGACGCACAAATACAGAGGTTCTGCACAACTGCACAAACTCTACAAATACACACAGACGTTGTGCAACATTGAAGTGTGTAAATATGCAAATCAAACGGCAGTGCTGTGCCATTGCACATGTCAAACCTTGCTGAACATGAGCGCAGTCAGAGCTGCAACACAAGGAACTACAGCAGTGTAGACGAACAGCATCTTGAAAATCCAGATCACCTGCAGCACTTGTTGGGTGCTTCAGTGTAGTCTTTTCTTCTTTTTTGCTGCTAGAAAGAGCATGGCACCGATTTAGATTTGCTTTAGCCTGTAGCCTCGTTGCAGGCACAACAAAAATGGAATTCGCATAGCAGAAGCAGAGAGATGTTTTTTATTCCACACTTTCCTCCTTTCCTTTCCCACATCATCCGCAGTGCAAGTCAGTCAGGGATTCAGTTGTTTGTTTTTAGCAACTCACAACTCAGCACTGTCTCATAGATACAGAACAAGTCAACAGATTCCTGCCAGGTCAAAATGTTCATCGTACACAGATATACTGTGTGACTTGGAATAGATAAACATTATCAGTTTCCACTTACAAAAATAATCTCATTTTCAATGTTGGTTTTATTTTTTAGTCACTGCTGTGTTTGCATGTTTTGAACTTCTTGGTGTCTTTGCCTCTCAACCTGATTTTAGCTTTGGTTCTGCTTATAAACTCTTCTTGTGTTAAATATGTGTTTATTTATAATGTGAAATTCAAAGGATTATTAATAGCACCATTATTGGTATAATACAAACAATTGCAAATAATAATTGTGCGTCTTAAAGAATGTTGTTCAGGCTTTAGAAGTATTTTGACCAATCACTTCACTTGGTTTCTTTGTTCATTGCGTTTTCAGTTTTTAATATGAACTGTATGTGTGTGTGTATGTTTGCAGGTGTGCGTATGCTGGACGGCGAGGTGACTGACATGGTGGAGGCCCAGTCCCTCAGCCTGAACCCCCAACACATCGACATCTACAGTGCCAGCTGGGGCCCGGAGGACGACGGAAAGACGGTCGACGGACCTGCCAAGCTTGCCAAAGAAGCCTTTCTGCGTGGAGTTACAGAGGTGTGTGTGCGGTTGTGTGTTATGCGAGAGTTTCTATGAGAGATGGAAATTATTTACTGCCTGTGTGGGGCTTCCTTTCAGCGGGCGGTAATTGAACAGTTCAAGCATGAGCGGACACAAACGGGAAGAACAAAGCAGTTCTCGACCCTGACCGTTATGAATTGAAAGTTATGTCCTCTAAAGGGCCGACAGGAAGGAAAATCTTTGACAATGAATAGAAGCAGCGCTGACAAAAGTCAAAGTATGAAAAGTTCTTATTTATTTAAGTATTCATTGTTAGTTGGCGCTTCTCAAACTGCCAGCTCATCTTTGATCCCACACTTTGTTCTTTTTTTCAATCCAAGTTGTTTTATAAATTCTGAACGGTAACTGGAGCTTTCAATTACTTGACGAGCATTTCTAATCAAAAGCTTCCAGGCACATGCCTGATTATCTGCATAGACAGGATATGTGGGGGGGGGGGGGGGGGGGGGGTAATTTTGAAAACTAGCCTGTCAGCATCTAACAACCAGGCCACCTAAAAAAATTGTTACACGCTGTCGTGTAACGTGCCCTGTTTTCAGCAATGGCACTTGTTTCATTTCTTGTTGGGCCTCTGTCAGAAATGTAAAGCAAACAAGTCAACATATTAATAAGCATACTGATCACACCCTGTGGTCCCACATCTGTACTCCATGAATACATACATCCATCTTGGTATAGACCAGTTGGATTCAGGGCATGTGCCATAAAGCTGATTGGAACTGCTGACACTGACTACTAAGATAATTGCCACAGTGATAGTGCTGTCAGATGGTGGTGTGGGTGGTGCAGAGCTGGGATTGATCAATGCAGATGGAGACAGTGCCACTCAATACAATAAAGTGGCTCTTAGAGGAAAATTATTGCACTTCAAAGGCTGAGAGGTTGGATGATTTATTACAATGAGCTGTTGTCATGGCGCCTTTTTGTATTGCATCGCTGTCATGCGATATTTAGCCCTTTTTAATTTACTGAGTGACCACCCTGGCCTCTGTGATGTACCCTACGTTTTAATGGGCCCCTTTTGAAATGAGCCCTGAAATTAATTTGCCCCCTGATAACTAGGGTTCCCATTAAGATTGAATGAGATTTTGTTCCTTTCTGGATTGCGGATGAATGAAAGGTTCTGAGGTGGTCGTCCCTTTCCGCTGGACTAAATCTGATGTATGTTCTCATAGGGCCGCAGTGGTTTGGGCTCCATCTTTGTGTGGGCCTCTGGAAATGGAGGGAGGGAGAAGGACAGTTGTAACTGCGACGGCTACACCAACAGCATCTACACGCTGTCCATCAGCAGCTCCACCCAGAACGGCAATGTCCCCTGGTACAGTGAGGCTTGCTCCTCCACCCTCGCCACCACCTACAGTTCGGGGAACCTCAACGAGAAGCAGATAGTGAGTTGTGGTTGTATCTGTCTTTCTCTGTTTCCTTCACACTCGGTCTGTAACACTGAGGTTCTGCTTTAATGTGTATAATAGAACTGGGACACTTTTTATTTCCTTAGTTTAGTTTAGTTGCCCTATAACTCAGTAACTGTAGCTATACACATACAGTATAAAGCGAAATATATTGATCTGCACATTCATTCTATTCTTTCACAACTTATTTGTTTTTTTCTCCGTTTACCCTCTTGTCTTATTTTTAATGAAAATGTAACATGTGAAAGTCCTTCTGCAGTCTTTTGCTGCACTTGTCACAAACTCATGTTTGTCTCACATTCCCTGTGGTGTCAACAACATAGTGTATTCCCCTGGACCCTTACCCTTATCTTAAACAATTAAATACTTACACTTAATCAATACTTTAATATGAACCTATTTCTTATCTTAACCTTAAAACCAAATATTAGCACGGCAGTCTACGCCCCTGAGTCTACATGGATCAGAGACACACACCCTCTTACTTTCTGCCTCCAGCATAGAGTTAAAAGACCAGACCAAACAGACGGACAGCTTATGACATCTCAGTGACATGAAGCTGGTCCCTTAATGCTTCAGTGCTGAACTTGTTTAATCGTGCTGTCACTCATGAACCAGCGAATGATGAGATGTAGAGAGAGGTGTGGACCTCTGAGTTATGCAGAAGCGAATATGTAGATGTCTTTCTTTTTTTTCTTCCTCTTTTTAATTACACTCAAATTATCCTTCTCTTTCAATTTAAAGTAAGGGGGATATGGGAAGCTCCCGAATGCATAATTTGGCTGCTAACGTCAGTTCTGCCTGGGCATTTATTATTCTGTTAAGTCTGTTAAAAGATCATTTTCTGGAGTCTGTGCATTAGTCAGCCCACTGAGCAGATTTATTTTTATTCCAGCTACTTATCAGTCATTTCCAGTTGTCTAGATCAACCGCCCCTTTAGGACTAAACAGCAGGGCATTGGGGGCCTTTTTCCAATCCATTATACTGTAACCCTTCTCCTTCCTGAAATGGGTTTTGCTGAGTGTAAGCACTCTGGTTCTGCTTCACCTTGCTTTAAAGTCATGCATCTGCAGAAATTCCACCTGGGAGTTGCCCAGTACATCCACAGCCCTCTGCTGTGGGTCACCAGGGACATCTCAGCTGGAGCAGTTTGATCTCACTCTAAGACACCTCACTGGTAGTTGTTGTGGGAGGGAGAGTATAAGTTATACAATCCTCCTGCTTTGATTTCCCAGCTGTTCCGGGGAGTCATGCTGTGGATTTTCTGCTCGTAAGTTCCTGCTCTTTCAACCATTAGGCGATTTCTGCCTCCAGCAAATTAGTATAAGATGATAAAAGAAGATGAGACGGAGGAGGAAGATTTTTATCCTTACTTAAAGACATCCCAGTTACCATGATTTTAAATATTTAAATATCTGTATTTTTTTATATAGAAGCACAAAAGCACTTCTGGTAAAAGTTTAGAATGTACGAAGAATGGACCTAACATATGCAAAATAATTAAAGGAGGATGTGGTGAATTTATGTTAAATTAAAGTGAAATACAAGCACAAGAGAATCTGTGTTTTTACCCCTAACAAAATGTACATCATATATTATATTTTCAGTTTGTCTATATCAGAGTGTCTATTAAAGTCCCCCCTGTTTATCCTGCCCAGGTGACCACAGACCTGAAATCGAAATGCACAGATTCTCACACAGGCACCTCTGCCTCCGCCCCGCTGGCTGCTGGGATCATCGCTCTTGCCCTTGAGGCCAAGTAAGTGCTTATCTTCACTTTTCTGGTTCTTACCAAGCCTCGCAATTCTCTTCAGCTGTACAGCCTCATTCTGACCTTTCATACCTGCATTATTCAATGCTTTTAGTTGATTGAATCATTTTCTTTGTAAAATAACATTTCTAAAACATTATTTTGTGATGAGATTCTGGACTAATTATTCCAGTGGAGGATTTTTTTTTTTTTATATAATATAAATTAATCAAATTATTCAGGATAACCTGAGTAGTTTTAATATCTTAGCTGAATGCTTTTTTTTGGGGGGGGGGGGGGCTTTAACCATTGGTCCTTCTTCATTATCCCATATTTCTTCCCTTTTAACAACTTAGTCTCAAAGAATATAATTGTGCTTCTACAAATGTCACAGGCAAGCACAAATCTTTCTTTATGATGGAATAGTGGTGGAGGACAACATGAAAAAATCTGAATTAAAATGAAACATGAGTAATTAGTCTTGTGACAAGATGGCGTTAAGTGAGAGACATAGATTTGCATTTAGAAATGGGTTTAATTGAAGAGACTGCGCAAAGTTGCTAAACAAAAAAGCCTAATTTCACTAAATTGGAAATAAGTTGTTGAACATAGTTACGCAGCGGCTCACAGCAAGAAAAGCAACAGTGAGCTCCTGTGACCCTTTGTGCCTGTTCCCATCAAACCAGCAAGGTTTTCTTTCTCGTCACAACACCTTTAGCTAAAGGGCAGAGAAGGACTTCAAACATGTGTTGACTAATGGTTTAGTGTAGTTGAGGAAAGAATGCAAATGCTGCTTCATTGTATTCTGTGTTTAATCAGCTGTCCACCTGCAGGTTGGGACTATAGGATGTATTGTTAGAGACGTCTGTTTGATCTGTGTGGGTGCCTCAACTTGATTTTAGTATGCCTGACCCTCTGTGTGTTTATGTCTATGTGTGTGTCTCTGTGTGTGTGTCTCTGCCTGCCTGCATATTCACATGTTCCAGTAAAAACCTGACCTGGAGGGATATGCAACATCTGGTTGTACGAACTTCTCACCCTGCCCACCTGCTCACCAACGACTGGAGGACCAATGGGGTTGGACGTAAAGGTACTGAAACTCTTAAGTTCTCGTCCGCCCCTCTGTAGTTCCAGATGCCCTTTGAGACTCATCAACATTGTTTGGCTAATAAACCAAATGCAATGGAATTGAGAGTTTGTGTTAGATTTTTAAATGGGATCCACACCGTTCAGCTCCGTATAGTAGCAACTTCTGACAATTCTGCGATCAGCAGGCCACCATTAGCAGGCCACCATTCATGTGTCTGTTTCCTCTTTTCTCTCCGTCTCTTCAGTCAGCCATTCATATGGATATGGTCTACTTGATGCCAGTGCCATCGTAACAATGGCAAAGACATGGAACAGCGTGGGGCCGCAGAGGAAATGTGTAATCACCATGGTCTCTGAGCCAAGGTTGGTATAACTCACTCACTCACACACACACACACACAGCACCTTAAATGTATCTCAAGTACTTGGTTACATGTGTCTGTTCATATTACAGCTGTTTTTTATAATCTAGTTCACACTAATTGCAGCTAATGAGTAATGTATGCAACCCACGTAGCCTAATCCTAATACATTGTAGAATTAATGTCATTGCGTTCGGCGGAAGGTGCCTCCAGTGCCTCACTTGTGTGACAAGCCAACATCGCTCAGAGATGTTTACAATTTACAAACTTGGCAAACAGCCTTAAGTTTACCCACACAATTTGTTTTGAAAAGTAAAGCGTCAGCCTTTTGGGACAGTGTAAAATTTGGAATTACATGTGAAGGGGCAGTCCACTGATTTTACATATTGTGATTTAAACGAGAAGAGGATTCCTAATACGCATGTATAAAAGACTGTTTACAGTCATCTGTGGCTGTGGTAGACTGACTTTGAAAATAAAATCTGTTTTGCAGGAGAGCACTGGCTAAGATGACAGCAGCACGTAGCAAACAGAAACGTACAACACAAACCTATAATTAGAAAATGATAAGTTCGAAAAAGATCAAATATGAAGAGGACAATCTGGAATCAATAAAGCTGACGTGATCAGGGAGATGAATTGAAAACAATTGAATAAAGCATTAAGTATGTCATCACAAGAAATGAAATGTTAGTAACTAAATGTGCAGGTAATACATTGTTTGCATTGACTGATTGGTGCATTGTTGTTTGGCATTAACTCTTGCTGTTATTAAGAAGCATGATGAGATAATGCTGAACGTATGAGACGCAGGGTCTGATGAGAGAAATCGACATTAAACTGTTCCATGACCGGATGAGATGCTCACGTATGACTGAGCTGTCATTCTACACTGCAGTGATTCCATTTATTTTCATCTTCAACTTGACAGTGGTGGCATCCTGTTCCTGTGCGTGCGTGTGTGTGTGTGTGTGTTGGAGGTGGTGCACCCATGTGTATTGGTGTAGCTGCTTCGCTCTTGAGGGAGCATTTAAAAGAGAAATCATCATCTATCTATCAATTGGCATTCTTGTAATCTAAGATATATTCTCAGCCATTTTATTCCTCCTTCTCCTGGTGTCGCGGCCTAAATACAGTAAAGCGTCTCCTCTTTATTATGCGCTCCGTTAGGGTTTGAGGTTTCTCTCTCTTTTTTTACTGCTGCAGCCGTGAGATGCTCGGAGCAGATGGTCCGAGCGTCTGGGAGCAGCAGTCGAGACAAGTTATTCAATTTGTGTTGTAGGTGTTTAGCTGACTTACTTATTTGGAGTGAGGTGAAATAAATGAGCACAGAGGGGCTCATTGTCATTAACTTAAAAAGAATCATGACACTATTCTCAAGAAGGAGAAAGGAGAAATGGTACTTGAACTGCTACATCACCATTGGCACTAAATCAACATCATCAACCTTATACCAATTACAGTATTTGTCCATTTACTTTGGCTGTAGAGTGAGCGATGAATGAGGTTTTAAGTGATGTTCTGTGGCTGAGAGATTTATGATATCCAGACTGATAGAGGTTTTCATTTTGTGATTCATATTATATCTGTAGGCCAACCATTGTGTTTTCATCAGAAAATGGACTGTGCTTTGAAGCGTGGCGAGCACAGCGGAGCCCCAAAAAAATTCATCTAGTTGCCTTGCTGTGGCTGGTGCTGCTGTCGGTGTTGGAACCTCTGTATGAATAGAGTGATGAATAGAGTGTAGCTGCTGTGATGGTTGAGGTGTAATAGCATGTTAGTGAGAAGGTTACAGGTGTGTTTGCAATGTTTGTGTCACACTGTGAAAAAGAGTGTTTTCACACAGGTGTCATATTTTGCTTGCTTTATAAATGTGGAAATAGGAAAACAATTTCCCAGGGAGGGTCTAACATGCACTTTAACAAAGAATGGAGGAGCATGCACACACATCCACACCCTACCCCCCCCCCCCCCCCCCCCCCCCCCCACACACACACACACACACACACACACACACACACACACACACACACACACACACACAGACTTCATGACTTAATTCTCTGGTTAAAATGCTATAACTCCACGCTGCTTGACAACTGTCAGAAGCTGACTTTATCGTGACTTGCTCGCTAACTGAAATGATGGATTTTTTATGTTTTTTAATACAACTTTATTTATTGATGATCTGGGCATCAGGAGGATTTCAAGTGTTCTAGGAGCAACTCACCAACATTACCTTCAATTGTTTATATCTTGTCTATATAGCCTTTAAAGAGGATTTATCATTCTTTAACATATACTTCGACCAGTGATGCAAAATATTTTATAACCGTAAACTCAACAAACTGGAGTGTGGCATAAGCTTGAAGCTCTGACATATCTTTTCAGGAAGTGAATTATGATTCAGAGACTCTCTTGTTTCTGTGTAACATACTCTACCAAATGGATGGCAGCTCTTTAGGCTTGGCTGCTTCCCAGAATATTTTTGGTGGTTCTGTAAAGCTCGAAACACTCTGGACGTAATCCACATTCATTTCTCTAAAGGATCTTTGCCGTTATGATTCAGAACTATTCCAAAAGTGTTAAATTTCATATGTAAAATGCATGTTAAGTGGCTATATGTGCATAACATGCAGAATGTCAAGTAAACACAGTTGAACAAAAATAATATATATTAATAATTCTACAGCACAATATTGTTTTCCTGTAATCATACAGGGGTTAGATTCCTATTTCATGTGTATCGTTGTCACTGAGGTGACTTTCACCTGCAGCTGCTATTGAGATATTGTTGATAAAAAAGAGCGAAATCTACAGTGACTCAAGTGCTGTTTACAAGTTTGAAGCATATCCCTCTGTTCTTCTCTGCCATCATGACTATTAGAGTGCCGAAAACGTCTCTCAGGCCTTGAATGCAGACGACTGTGCTGCAGTGGTCAGCTGGCAATGATTAAAATCTTCAGCAGCAATTTGTATAAATTTCCATTTCCTCCACCTCCCTTTGTGACTCTGCCTAGAACCACCACAGAATGCATTTCAGTAGCTTAACATGAAAGTATTGAAGGGCACATTGAAGTCATTTTGCATCACAATAATGTGCACATTCATTGTAAATTCCTGTTTAAGATTGTTTCCATGTGAGGCTGCTTCCCAGGTCAAAGCATTTATGTTGTGCTTTAACACCTTTGAGAGAGTCTCAAAGGTTGTTACAGCGAGTGTTCACACAACATCCTGTTTATAATGTGGGCACCTCAGTGTCACTAAAACCTCACGCCTTCCTTCTCCTCCTCAGAATTGTGGTGGATGCGTGTAATCTCATAAGCGGATTTAGGGAAGGGGGGGGGGGGGGGGGGGGGGTGTAACAAGAGCAGGCTGCTTTACTTCCTCAGAGGACACTGATTCAACAGGTTGTGAGCGACTAATCCTTTTCAAGGCCAGAAACTCATCACCAATCACAGGCTCACACACTGGCCCCGAGCAAAATGTCACTCACACACTTACCTGGAACAAAGCTTATCCCAAGCTGAGAACAAGCCAGTAATGATTTCAGCCACTCACAGGCCGAAGTGTGCACACACGCAAGCAGCTACACACACACACACACACACACAGACACACACGCTCCACTGTCTTAACATGTCTTTGCTATGTGTCGTTTCTCACATTTGACAGGAATATTGGCAGCAATCTATCGATCAACATGAGCGTGGACGCCTGCATTGGGTCAGACAGTCACGTGACCTCGTTAGAGCACGTTCAGGCGCGGCTCACCCTGTCCTACAACCGGAGGGGAAACCTGGCTATCCACCTCATAAGTCCTGCCGGCACACGCTCCACATTGCTCCACCCCAGGTACAAACGCACAACTGCACAAGCACACAGATATGTATATATAGTAACTGTTGGTAAAAACAATGCATTTACCCTGCCTGCGTGTTGTTCTCCTGCAGGCCTCATGACTACTCATCGGAGGGTTTTAATGACTGGGCTTTCATGACCACCCACTCCTGGGATGAGAACCCCACTGGGCCGTGGACACTGGAGATTGAGAATGTGGCTGGTGCCAGAGACTATGGTGAAACATCTTCATCATTTATTAAATAGATTTAAAAAAAAAATTATAATAACTTTTTTCTCGAATCACCTGCATATTTAATTTCATTTGCTGCTTACTTTTCTGAATAATCGTTTGATAGTTGAAAGGTCTGAAAACATTTCCTAAGATATTAAGATATCCTCAATTTCTCATTTTTAAATAAAGACAGATTTTTATTAGTAGGGTTAGTCAGGCTCACTAATAGTTGCATGTGACATTAAAGCCCACACCTCCGCCATGTCCCAACAGTCTCTTTATGAAACCAAATATAAATTCACTAGATCCAGATTTTTATTTAGATCTGCACCAAGTTTTGCACACACTAAATATCCGTCCCGAGGGTTGTGGTCCAGACAAGTGCTCATTGAAAAAATCGTATCGTTGACCCGTCTCGGAATCCTCAGCAAACTAAAACCATCAAGTTTGAAGTGGAGCAAACGACAGACAGAAAGAAAGACAGAAATATTATGAATTTTTGAAAGAGAGCAGAAGTAGAACACTTCATACCTCCCTCCTTATGAAGGTGATTTACTAAAGTGGGACCTCTTAAAGGCCCTACACTGAGATGTGCACTTTATGACACACTTATTAAGCTCAAAGTGAAGTCATGCTGTCTTCAAATTGCATCTCATTCCAGAGTAATTTTCTGTCACTTAATGCAGAAACTCAGTCTACAACAAGTGGTAGATACATTTGACAAATTCACCCTCGGGAGAGCTGGAACCTTGCTGATTTTGACAGGCCTACTTTTCCCCTCTGTTAATTTCTTTTCTTTTTTCTTTTATTCTCCATCTCTCCACTTAGGAACTCTGACCCAGTTCATCCTGGTGCTGTATGGCTCTGGCTCAGCATCATCCAGCTCGTCTGAGATGCAGCAGCCCACCAGCAGCAGCTGTAAGACCCTGGACCTAAGGCAGATATGCATCGGTAAGAATGATGTCGCTGGTCTCATGTTTGGTCCTCACAGGAAGTTTCTGTCACAGCAGCTGAGGACTGGTAGGGTAATGGCAGCGTCATGTGGAGAAGTGATAAGTGAAGTGGCCTGGATACTGTGAGGTGAACGGGATGAAATATTATCCCATATGTGCTCAGCTGCATCTGTTTGCATTGTGTCTCTGTGCCAACTGTCAGCAGCTCTTCTTTAAAGTCACACCTGCTTCATATCAAGAGTCTCTTTAGTATTAGTATCAACTTTGAATGAAGATGTGACTTCTGATGAAATCAAATTATCAAATCTTTTTCATCATCTCATCTAAATTTAATGTTGTCCTCCACACTGCAGTCTCCTACTGAATCCAAATCCAGTTCAAGGTCTAAAGCTCCCACTAACAGTGCCAGGTCCACCTACACTTCATGATGTCTGAAATAGTGACAGTCTGACCCCTACAGGCTGTCAGATGTATGTACATACTGACAGAAAACTGCATAAACCTAATCATCTGAGGGTTACCTTAATATGATCACAACAATTGTTATCATGTACTCTGTAGAGCAACGGGGTTTTACAACTTTGGGCTTAAGACTTTATTTTCTTTGTTCTTGAACAAGTTGACAAGCTGCTGTTGTAAATTACATTTTCCTTCCTGTGTTGACTCACCCTCCTGTTTGCAGCTCTGTTACCCCCGGGCAGCCAGAGTCTGTTAATTGCTATTACAGGCAATGGTCTGCATCTGGACCTGCTGCAAATGGAAATGGGTCCGTCTATTTAAACGTCTCTGCAAATCAATTGCAAAGCGTTTCATCATCAGTTTTTTTTAGCAAGCAAGTGATGCACTAACAAAAAGTGGAAATGGCAACATGAAAGTGAAATTGCCTCAAAGCCTGCCTCACAATGACCCATGGATGAGTGAAAACAGAAGTGTTACGCAAACAATTTGCATATTTCCAAATGCACACTTGCTATTTTGAGAGCATAACTGACAAGTGTAACACCACACACTGCACTAAATGTACACAATGCATTCAATTGTCATAAAGAGTGACGCTCGTTATTCGCCATCTTGGCTCTGTAGCAAAAGGGGAGGACGGCTTAAATGACGTCCAACAAAAGGACAAGAGGACACGTTGTCAGTAAACCCTTCATTGTTAAGTTAAGTCTGAAAATGAAGAAATCAGCTGACACAAATTTTAGCAGGCGTAGATCACATTTACATAGATCATAACTTCTGCTGTGAGCACTGTGTCGGTATTTGTTTGTGGACAGAAGAACCCGGTCAGACACACAGCTATCATTCTTGAACCATGTTTTCTGAGGTATGAGTGACTGGGCAGGAGTCCTGGTTCTCTGTTTATGTCTCCTAGCTCCTATGAGGAGGGAAAAGAGGAGTGTGAAGGTTAATTTCAGTTTCTTTCTCTGTGTTACAGAATGCAACGCCGGCGACTACCTCTTTCAGAAGGGCTGTGTGAAAGAATGTCCGGCAGGCTACTCAGTGGGCTCCCAACCCCTTAACTACACAGTGGGAAACTTCATATCGCCAGCTTCCGTCCCAGCTTGCCTTCCCTGCCCACCGCCCTGCGTGACGTGCAGCAGCCTGAGCCCAGAGGCCTGCCTGTCCTGCCCCCCTCACAGCTCCCTGGACAGCTTCTCTGGCACCTGCCTGCATCAAAACCAATACATGCGCGAGTCCCCTGGCACCTTTATAGTGGGCCCGGATAACCGTGACACGCAGGTCAAGCTCAGCTCCCAGCTGCCCATCACCGTTGCCGTGCTCAGCTGCATGGCCATCATCGCCACCTTCGCTGGCATCTTCCTGCTGCTGCAGCTGCGCTCAGGCGCCGTCATCAAGCTGCCTTCTTTGGAGGGAGGTGGCGGTCTTGGGGGTAGTTTCAGCCTCGGAGGAAATAGGGTGGTATCTTACCGTGGCATTCCGACAGTGTGGGGGGATGACGGCGTAAACACAGACTCCGATAACGAAGAGTTTGACGTCCACAATGAGAGGACTGCCTTTATCAAAACACAAAGTGCTCTTTAATGCCTCCCGCACATCCCTCCTTTTCTCCTGCTTTTAAGATCCTGTCAGCCCCTTTTCTCTGATAATTCAGGGCTGTGGTAACTGTCCTTTCACAGTCATCCCTTCTTCTTTTTCTCTCCGCCTGGGTTTTCAGATGAGTCCCGCTCCGGGCACTTGTCTTCCCTTTTGCTTGTGGGAGACCTGATGGGAAGCTGCTGTCTCTCAGAGCTCGGGATGGCCCAAGCTTTGCTTTGTTCACACATCAACGCATTTCTATTAAACTGGCTCTCTCCCTCCTCTTACCCTCAATCAATCCCAGTGTCTGTGCAGAGTCCATTTTCCCCTCCAGCTCCCCTTTCCTACAGTAAGCAAATGATTATTATTTCCTTCTCACTATTTCTCACTTTCCTTTAGTCTCAGTGCAGTAGCCAGAGGAGATTGTAGATTGTGAAAAGCAGACATGTGTGTTTGTGTGAGAACGAACGCATGTCTGAATGACGTTGTGCGACTGTGAGTGTGTAAATCTGATGAATAGTGTTGTGCCCTTTAATAGTAAAGCTGCTCCTGTCACATTAAGACAACTTAAGACAACTTTAACAACTGATAACAACAACAAATATAATTCTATACACAGTGTTGTTTGGTGACAGTAACGTCCAAACATCTGTTCAGAAAAGCCTCCCTTATCCGTAGTGCTTTACGAGTGCGTTTTAAAAATCAGAAGCGTAATAAGTGAGAAAGAAATGTCCAGACTTTGCTGATTTAAAATTCTGTGTCAAGAGTCAGAGAAACAAAAGAGGCTGAGAGCCTTCTGGAAACGTCATCTGTCATCTTCCTTTTCATTACCAGACGGTTATTGTTTTTACTTTGAGCAAAATCCATCTTTCATTGAGTCGCTCTTTTTATCTAAACAGTCATTGTTCGATGTGTGATTGGGGGGGGTGCTTTAGTTCTTCTGTTGTTGACATGATCTGGAACGATCTCTCAGCTCTGGCAGAACAAACTGAGTCAAACAACTGCGACTTTTTTCCTGCCTTCTGGGATTCTCAATGAACAGATCGATCGTGGTTAAGAAACTCTAAATTCTCATGGAGGGCTCGCACACACACCACACACACACATACACACCACACACACAGAGAATTGCAGATTGGCTACTCTATCAACCCTGAGGCAACATCCCTTCAGGGGATACTTAATGTCTGACGTGCTCACACCCTGCGGCTGAGAGAGAAGCAGCTGAGATGCGGATTGGCCCCGGCACAATGTGGGACCGTCGAGCACATGAGCTTCTCCAAGCAGCTGGCGGCTGTTGAGTTACCTGTGATTGATTTCTTGAGGGAGCTGAAATGGCAACGATACATTAAGGCTTTCCCCTTTAGTCAGAGCACATTAGCACCACAAACACCTATTATACACAGCTCGTATCAAAATTACTCAAAGTGTGTGTGTGGTCAAAGGTGGAGAAAAGATGAATCTGCCTTCTGACGGGAATCTTTCTTTTCCTCCCTCATCTCACCGCTCTTTTTGTTCAATTCTTGAATATTGATTGGAATTCCTGCGTCGAGTCTCCGCATCCCATCAGCGTCTCTGCGCTTCCCCCCCCTTCATCTGATCTGAATTTCAGATCATCTCTCAGTGTACTTGCCAATTAATTATATTCTGAATGATGCTGAACTATTTATTCTGAGAGATTTTTAATTATACCTTTAGGGAAGATAGTTTTAGAGTGATTTTTCTTCCGGGCAGGTTATGATCTAAAATATGCAGCTATTGATTAATCCAGTGTAGCCACATTGAATTAATTGATCTCTTTTTCTGCTTTGTTGAATTGCTGATGATGATTATTATTATTATTATTATTATTGCTAGTAGAAACACAGCGGCGCTTGCTGAGAGAGGTTGTCATGGTGATGACATGCATACAAAACTGCAGCTGCTCATCCTTTTATCTACCTCTCATATCATTCAGCAAGGTTTCATATGCAGTCAGAGGAGCTGTTCAATGATTATAGAGGTCACATTATATTTAGGACAGATATGAAAACACTCAAATCTGTGTTGTAGAAGAGAAACACGCAATTTGCAATTCAGAAACTGTAAAGCTGCTGTGTAAATCCTAGTCCTCTATCGCTCCTGAAGTGTGTGTTTACCTTTATGATCAGCGCTCATGGGCAGTCATCGGCTTTGTAATAGAAAATGGAGGGTTTGCCCATAGATCTTATTGGCCAGCGTTTTAAGTGCTGAAATCGATGTAAAATAGTTGTGGGCGTTTGTTTTCCTCACCTCTCGCACTCAGTCTCTTACTCAGACTGTTCCTCTTGGGGTTAAGACCTTTTTCACTTCTGTCACTGACAATCAATTTCCTTTATTTTGGGGTGAAGGTGCAAAACCGCACAAAACAAATCCATTTTAATGTAACAGCGTGTGTTGGGAAGCCTTCAAAGAAGGAGAAACACATGAATACTGCGTGTAGAGTTGAATGTTATTTGAATAGAAAAAGTTTGGTCAAAGACAAAAAAAATATTTTAAAAAATCCGCAGAGAATAAAGAAAATTGAAACCTGCCAAAAGTCCTGTGCAGATGGATGGAGAAGAGCTGGTGTGTGTCCTCTCACACACAACATTGTGCCAGGAAGCCTAATTCATCTCAGATGGCCAGTGCAGGTGGAGCACATTTGGCTTATCGTGGCAGGTTCCGCCAGAAAGCACTAAACTGGATTGGAAACCAACCAGAGGATGTGGCCTTAGAGAAAGTTTATACTGTTTGTGTGCTGTACATTAGTGCCCACTGCCATTTAGGCTTTGATTAGCCCCAGTTTAAGACACACTCATTAAAAAATGTAATAACTGCAGCCTCAGACTGGAGACACCAAATATGATTGGCTTCCCATCACGGTTAAGTGTGCAAACAACAGATTATGTTGCTCATTATCTGTTGTGGCAACAAAATTGCCTCCGAAAATTATTTTTTATTAAAGTCTGGAGACTCTGAATTTGCCCTTTTAGGTGAACAATACCGTGGGACCTCTACCAGTTTGATGCCATTATTATGGATAATTGATGCTCAGTCCAGTCAGCTTTTGTATATTCAACATCTTCCCTTAGAAGAGATACTTATTGCTTCCAGAAACACGACCGTTTCTCCAGAAGTGCACGCATGAAATCATTTATCCATCATGTTGTCGTCACTACAGCTTGATAAAACTCTGAAAACTTTAAACTGATGAACTCTGAGTATTCAAGTGTCTTAAACTTTTGAGAATATCACGGACGCAGACAGGCATTAAGTAGCGAGTGCTTCCAGAGCACGGAGAGAGAAACCATTAGCAGTCAGCGTTCTCCTTTCACTGCAAGAACGTGATGGAAACGCCACACTAAAAAAGAGTAAGAGGTTCTCTAATCGTGCCAGAAAACTGCTCCTAATTATAAGGCAACCTCTTCATTGGCACTGGAGTGTGAAGCCTTTTAATATACAAAGTCACAGGAATGTTAGAAAAAAAAGTGCTTGTTGCAAATTGTTGTCTCTGATTATAAAAGAAAGAAGACACAGTCTTTATATGAACTGATTCATGTCATGCGGAGCTGCTGTCCGCCTGCAGGACGCAGCCGGAGGTGACCCGTATTAAGTCGGAAAGAGTTGATCTGAGCAATATCTTTGGCATAACCAAAGACAATCATTTCAGCGCTGTGTGATGTAGTGCTTAGACGCATTTTGCTTTCAGGTTGTCACAGTCCATCGACCCGTTCGCTTGCGTTCAAAGTGTTACGTTGATCTCATCCTGTCATCTCTGCCCTTTTTGTTTTGAGACACCCTGTTCAGCAGCTGTGGAGGGAGGAGGTAGAATGTATCCCATCTCCATTAACTTAAGGGCTGAATCAGATCTGCGTGCGTCCGTGTGTGTGCACATGCTTGTTGAAGTATAAATAAAACACTTTGTGACCGGGGGCGGTTGGTGGAGCAGCCTCAGACGACTCGGTTGACCTCCTGCCGCCTTCGGGAGGTTCCTGGCCTGTGGCTGCACACAGTACCTTACATATTTGTGACATATGAATAGTGTACAAGAATGACTATCTTATATGGGACATAACTCTAAAATAAGGCCTATTTTTGTATACATGACTGGTGCAGTGTAATTTTCTTGTAATTTAAGGATTTTTTTTTTCTTTTGCTCTTTTTCTCTTTATTTAATTGATGTCAATTATAGATTCTACTAAAATAAAGATCTATGCAAATTTGAATGTGTCTTTATTCACTTGAACAATTTGTATCAGTACTTGGTGGTATTAACTTAGAGTGAGTGATAGAACAACTTAACTTAAAGTACTAGATCAAAGTAAACACACTAAATATTAAGTATAAGCCCTGCAGTGATCGTCTTTTTTAAGCACAAGTTTCTACAGTTTAATTTGAGTTGTATGAAAAGTGAAAGAACTAATGTTTGCTCTTTTGTGGAACCAACACTTCACTCTGGCATATCAACTACTGTGGGATTTGCATGAAAGGTTATTCTGAGTTTCGTGGACTAAAAATCCCCCCTGACATACAAGATAAGTAAAAATTATACTTGAGTATAATTTTAGTGTTCTTCACTTAACTGTTTAATTTCCCTTCTACTTTACACTTTACTATATTTTAATGGAATCATTCCGTCACTTTTTACTCAATTCTACTGAAGTTACTAATAATTTTATGGATATAATTCTTACTTACAGAAGACAATCAATGTTTAAAACATGTATCTTCAATGCTTAAGATCTTACTGGGGTAATATATAAGCACCAGACACTAGTTTTAATAATTTAAAACCAGGTTTGGTTTACAAGATATATTTGCTGCAATGCTGATGTGTTTGTTTACAAACTAAAATAAAACTGTATAAAGTTACAGGCCCCCATCAAGCAAATAACACCTCAATTGTATAATGAAGTTCTGTTTGTAGTGGAGGAAGCTTACTGACATTCGAGAGCTGTTCATTGATTAATGTTTCCATTGTGATCATCGGGTCAAAAACGCTATCTTCCCCAAGGAAGTTAGTTGTCAGGATTCACAAGAAATAACGACTACTGCACAGATTAACACCAAACTAGGTCGAAGGCTGACGTTTGTTTTCACTTTTCAATGTGAGTGCTCAGGAGTCACAGTGCGCTCTGAAGTGAGATGTATAAAATAGATTCAAAAACAAAAAGTCACCTGCAAGAGTATGTTTTTTTTTTTTTTTCCTAATTTCTTTGAGGTATTCACAAAATGATTCTGTTTTGCTGAAGGTCATGGTTTAAAATAGTTTAAATTAAACCCAGATGACCAGTCCTGCGATGTCATAAGTTAGATCGAAAAGATTAGAATAAGGAAGACATGACCTGTGATATCTTTCTGTTTCAACCCCACAGTAAAGGATCAGTCTTTGCTTGTAGCCTCAGTGTATCTGCTGTGGTGTGTGAACGCACCCCGGGGACTGCTGTATTAGAATGTCTCTGTGCTTCTGTCCCTTCTTCTCCCCGGCCTGTATAATGAGAGTATCTGATGATGTATGGCTGGTGTAATTAAGCCAATGGGTTTACAACACAGAAGTTGCTCCCAACACAAACCAAGTCATAAATACAAGTAATGACGTGAGACCGGGTTCACGCTGAGGTAAAGACAAAATGAAAAGCTTTTCTTCTTTTATGCAAGAAACGCCATCAGCACTTTTTTATAGTTGGAACAGTGGACTTGAGAAAAAAAAAAAACTGCACCTCGGGAAGGTTTGAGCACAGCGGCCATTGCTCAAATTCCCCTTTGTCTTATGTGTAGTAACATATTGGGTTCACCAGTAAACCTTCATCAAACTCCCTGTTGGGAAAACATTGCTCCAATAGCCTTTCCACCAACGAGACACGTAAAGGGGACACATGCTTTTTAGAGCATGTGTCCCCTTTACAAGTAACAACACAAATTAAAACCATTAGCAGAATAGCACAATGTGTCTCTTTTGAACAAAATACTTGTGGTGGGAGAAGCATTTAGCTAATTTTCGTAATTATAAAACACAATGGAAAAATCCAAGTTCTGTGAAAGTCCTGCATTCAGCATGCGAGGCTACAGCCACTGTATATAAAGATGGCCGACGTGACTGCTCCCCAAAAGTGAAGCCACGGCGTTTCAATCATCACCTCGTGTAAAAGCTGCAGTACAGGCCATAACACCCACCACCCCATGTTAATGTATGGGACCAAAGTAAAAAGTATATGTCAGAATAAGTGTGGAATGAATGAGTTCTGTCATGCTATAACATGGGGCGAAGCTACATCTAGAGATGGAGCGCAGAGCTCTGAAACATCTTCATAACTATGGAACTGAATCTCTCAGGTAAAGTGCATGTGGCATGTCACACTAGCACAGTATCTGTGCAAATTGAAATAAGTATTTTCTGCTGTCTGATATTTCTGATGCACACAGTGACTGATGCGTGTCTGTGGTTATTCTAACCTGCGTGTTGAAACTGAACTAAAGCTCTTGAATCACAGTGCCTGTATCGTTGTTCCTAAATTGAAAGCAACATTTCAATAATGAGCATAACCACATTCAAACACACAGGAGGAAGTGTTTTCTCACATGCGCCTTTTTTTGTCATAAGGAAATGAAAGCGCTCGGTGGTCAAAGTGAAATAGTTTCTTTCGATCGCTGGCACTGCTCAGTTTGCGTCTCGAGAGAAAACACAGAGGAGCTGTCGATTTACTGCTGACAACAAATCCCTGGCAGGGAGGAGAGTTTAAATATTCCGAGGATGGCTTTTGGGGACGACCTGCGGTGCCCACAGGCTCATGCAGCAGTCATGCGGCTGCTGGACTCAGAGCTTCACCTGATGGAGGTCATGAAGAAGTGGATGGGTCAGCGGGCCAAGAGCGAGCGGGAGTTCTCCGTGCAGCTGCACCACATGGCTGCCATGGTGGAGAAGCTGGAGCGACCTCAGCTCGGCGCAGGGCAGGACCACATCAGCCAGCTCAACAAGGTGAGGCCGTTAACAGCCCACTGCTCCCTGATCAGTGGAGGAAGAGACACAGAGACAATCTATTTAGGTGCTGAAATGCAGCCAACTTATATTTTAACTGTGTCAACATCATATGAGGAAGAACCTGTTTCCTAATTAGAGTTGAGCCTGTGAATTTAATTCAGTTTTCAAATTAAATTAATGGAAAGCACAGATAAATTCCGTCATCAGTGGAAAATAGATTGTGAAGTGACGACTCAGGAGTCTGTGTGCGTTTAAGTGAGATGTACAAAATGCTCCGATCAGCCTGAAGTATACCGACGCTTTTTCTTAATTTCTTTCAGGTAATCGCAACATTTCTGTTTTTCTTAAAATTGATAAATATATTCATTTCCAAAACCAAATAAAAACACAACAGAGAACACAAACAAATGTGGACAATATACTTAAATAACATGAATCTAAAGGTCATCACTTCACACGTCAGTTCTTCTTCTCCTGCTTCTCTTTTTGTGTGTGTGAACTTCAGGTCTGTAGCTGATCATCACGTCTGCATGAAATGAGTAACAAGACCTTTAACTCAGAACTGTGTCTGCACATGTAGCACAAATGTGTCAGCCATTTAAACCGTTTTCAATTAATAGTAACCAGTAGCAGGAGAATATGACATAACAACTTGCCAGTCATTGTTATCAATGAGATGAGATTCTGCAGAACTACACAAACAAGAAACTAATCCGGAAACCAAGGTGTGGTTCACAGACCGGCCCTGGCTGAGGTTTGTTAATCTGGTGTAATAGACCTTTGCCATGTGTCTGTCAGTCGTGGGATGTGCTGGTCGCTCAGACGGACGCTCTCAGTCAGGTGATGAAGAAGCGCTCGGAGGATCTGCTGGACGGTCCCATCAGCAAACTGACGCTGCTCATCAGAGACAAACAGCAGCTCCGCAAAACCTACGCAGAGCAGTGGAATCTACTGAGGCAGGAGCTCAGCAAGGTGTGGGACACACACACACACACACACACACACACACACACACACACACACACTAAACTAACATCTGATTGAATCTCATTTACTTTGGTTAACATCACTGAATACAATTCTATTTTGCTTTGTGAAATTCTTACACAACCTTTCACTTTAATCATTGATATATATATGAATTCAATGACCACACATAACTCAGGTGCTGTGAAGAAATACTTATGACAAATACTTAGAACAAATACAAATACTATAACAAATAGTGTCAAACGCTGTTTCTCTAAATGGCAGTTAGTTTATTATAGTGCAGATGAAAGTCCGACAGGTGTTGTCCACTACCCTGTGACACAATAGATCTGTGTAATAAGGGCCTGATAGCAGCTACACAGCAGCTGTCACATCATTTCCTCATGGCTCTCTCATGTTTCATGTTCCACTGTGGTTAAGGCCTCTGTCCACTTCCTGTGTCTCTCGGTTTGTGTCGTCACAAACTGCAAGCACAGTCATATATCTTCCGGGCTGTGAAAAGATGCTGTTGTGTGTGTGTGTGTGTGTGTTTGTTTGTGTGCGTGTGTTTGTGTGTGATGCTGCAGGTGACCCACACGGAGCTGGAGCGAATGAGGAGCAGCTACAGACAGGCAGTGAGAGAGGCAGCTCAGGCAAAGAGGAAGCACCAGGAGGCCTTTAAAGGTGCAGGTGCCATGACTCACTTCTCTGATCAGAATCAGTTCCACCCTGAGGGCACAGATTCTTGACAGCGGGGTGGCTGAGGATAGATGGTGTTGTATGATCTTTGTTGATCTGAAGCCCCCCCCCCCCCCCCGCGACAAATTGATCACATGTACCGCTGAACCACAGACATAACCTACGCAGTCTGTATGTGTCTCACACCCGTCTCATACTGTGTCGTCCTCTTCCCCTACATGTGTGCAGATAAAGAGCGAGACAAGGCTAAGGAGCGTTATGTCAAAGCTCTGCTGAGGCTTCACGAGCAACACAACGAGTACGTCCTGTGTGTGCGAGCTGCTCAGGTTTACCATCAGCACCACTACAGTCAGATCCAGCCCGCCCTGCTCAGCGCACTGCAGTCCCTGGAGCAGGAGATGGTGCTCATAGTGTAAGATCACACGCCCCCCACAGAGTGTGTGTGTTTTTGTGTGTGTGTCTTTGTGTGTGTGTGTGTGTGTGTGTGTGTGTGCGTGTGTGTGTGTGTATGTGTGTGTTTGACTGAGACAGAATTTTGACTCTTTTTTACTTAAACATCCAAAAACGAAAAAACGAATCATCTGAAGGAGAGAAGCTATAAAGTGATAATAAGGTCCCGTCCTACATGTCACAGCTTTTTGGAACATGCGACAGGCTCTGACAGAACGTTAGGTTCGACATCAATCAACTCGACTCTTGATCTGGAAATTCTTAACTACTGCTCTGGAGAAGAGCAGATCACTGTCACAAGGGGTAACCATAACGTTTAAAGTTCCTTCAAATGCAGAGGTGGGGGAAGTTTTCAAACTTTGTATTTAAATAAAAGTGCAAATAGATACACAAAAAAGTTGCACATTATTTGCTTCCTGTGTAAGAATGGGTTTTACCTGTTACCTCCGTTTCCCCCATGTCCTCTTGTGTCACCACATGCAGAGTTTAGGGGCAGTTTGTCAGACTGGCAGCCCGGACATCCCCCGAACAATGAACCCATATTCAGGTTCACTGTAGTTTATTGCAAAACAAAACATTTCAAAATGAAATGCAGAAGTCTAAAGTCCACTTGATCTGCTATTGAGCTAGAGGCTGACACTGCAGGTCTTTCCTGTCAAGAGTCAAGTATAACGAGCGTCTGTCTGCACTATCTGAGAAACAACAACAAATAAAGTGAATTTATTTGACCTTAAATGTGGCTCCTACAGTTATTTGTAAGTATACCTAAAGTATCAAAGTAAAAGTTGTAAATCGTTATGATTGAGTCTCTGCCTCCAACAAACCACTTTCAGTTTCCTCTTAACTGTCATGCTGCTGAGTTTCCCTCTCGTTAAGGATTACTTTTAACAATATAAAAAAAAACAATGTGTAGATATAACGCAGTGCATTATAAAAGTGGCATAGAAAGTACAGATATCTGTTGTTATATGTAGTGGGGTAAAAAAGGACCTGAAAATAAATCTAATTTAAGAAGTAAAATACAGATACATGAAAATTGTATTTAAGTACAAATACACTAGTTTAAGTCAATGAACAGGTCAACACATGTGCTTGATGTGTATCACGTGTTGTTCTGACCTGTGAACCAGGAAGGAGATCCTGCAGGAGTATTTTGAGATCTCCACTCTCCTCCATCATGAGGTGGTGAGGATCCACAGGGAGATCTCCTCTGCTCTGTCGGCCGTGGATCCTCAGACTGAATACGACAGCTTCATTCAACTGAACAGGTCCACAGCGACACACATTAAAACCTCAGATGTCCTCCACGCAGAGCACTGGTGCCATGAACCTTGGGTGTGTGTGTGTGTGTGTGTGTGTGTGTGTAGGTCTGTGGGGGAGATTCCTGCCTGTGCAGAGTTTGACTGCAGTCTTCTGGAGGACAACGAGCAGCTAAACCCCAAAGAGATTGAGCTGAACGACCTCACGCTTGAGACCATCCAGCACCAGTGAGGAGAAAACTCTGCAAACTCACATCACTGAACTCCAGTTTCCTTTATTAAACATCTTCCTCTTACCCTACCCCATTCTGTTCTGCCACCTATTTCCTCTGCCTGATCTGCATCCTCTTCCTCCTCTCGCCACTTTACTTCCCCGTCCCTCTGTCCCAGACTCACTGCGGTGGAAGGGGAGCTGCTGGACCTGGCTCGGACTCTGGGCTCCCAGCAGACCTCTGTTGAACAGCTGGAGCTGGAGCTGGATGACGAGCTGGAAGGTGTCAAAAAAGGCCAGAGGTGAGTGGACCACAGAAATGAGCCAGAATCACTCATCCTCTGACGCTGTATTCAGAGCTTTACAGCAAAGACAAATTACCAAAGATATTCTCACGCGGGCAGGCCTTTCCATCTGGAGAGTTCAGTGTGCTCTTGGCTCGGGAACAGCTAATAGCCAGTGTTTTCTCCTGGGGGGCAGTAGGTGCCTCATGAATTAAAATGCAGTCATATGGTCTGAGATATGGAGCTCAATCCCCTTGTTTGTCTTGGTTGGCGAGGCCGTGTGACGGTGTTAGAGGTTCACAGTCCTGCGGGAGGGAACGAGTCATTAACAAGCTCCTGGAGGTCACACTCTGAGACAACGCGTGCTATTTGCAAAAGCCCGACAACTTGCTGAGGCCCCTGGGGAGCACACACAGTGGAGGTGGGGGCCGGGGTTTGAGAAATGAGCGGATGGATTTGTCGCACTTTGCTCTCGATTATGAAATCAAATGTGTTAGTTTGACCTTGTGGGACCTGTGGGGAGATGTGGCTCGGCAATAGAGTGGATGTGGGAGGAGCACACGGTTACTGGTTCGACATTAAACCAAATGTTATGACACCAAATTTGTTATTGATGTCATTTGCAAGGCAAGTTGAAGGCTGCTATGTACATTTGAAGGACTTGCAATAACATGTCAGCGTTTGGCCTGTTCTCTTCTCACTACAAACTCACTCCTCTGCAGCTTTAATTTACATCACATCATCGCTCTGTTCATCTATGTTTACGCAACTTTTCTTTAGTCTGAACATGTTGAGGACATCTCACTCATGCTGCATCGGATCCTGCTGGTGGATCCTGATCGTTGTGGCTGCTGATTATGGACAGACTACTTGAAATCCACTATGTAAAACGATCTACCATTACTGACAATAATTCATCAATTAATTTACCTGCCCTTACGTTACAAATGGTTTATTCCTACTAATGCTGTGAATACCCATATTCTTCTGATCTTTTTCATTACACATCTATTGCACTTCTGTCCATCCTTGGAGAGGGATCCCTCACATGTGGTTCTCTTCGAGGTTTCTCCTTACTCTTGTTGAGGATAAAGAACAATGTCACACCTTGTTAAAGCCCTATGAGACAAATTGTGATTTGAGAATATGGGCTTTAAAAATTAAATTTGATTGATTGAGGTCGGCAGATAAGTTAAAGGAATAGTTTTAGACATTTTGTAGAATTATCCTTTTCCCCCCTCTTTGGTGAAAAGCTAAATGATATGATTGATATCACTTCCTGTCTGTTGAGCTGTTTTCAGAACCCTAATAAAATGCCTGGTATTTTGGGTTTGCTCATTTTCTGGAAATTGTCCAGAGGCGTTGACAGCAACAGGAACATTTCTGTAACCTTCAGGTGAGGGGTGGTCCCTGGTTAGAAGGTGCAGGAAGCAGAACACCGGCAATGGCCCTTTAGTCCAAAGCTCTGGAATCACGTTGAACCTCTTTGTCGGCGTCTTTCATTCTGAGACATGTGCTCGTCCAGCTTCTCATCTGTTGTGTATTAGAAACGTCATCATCATCAAACCCACCCGCTCACTGTGAATTTCTGGATATGTTACTGCTGTATTGTTGTGGCCTCACTCTGACATTTAACTAGGGGGCTGGTCGAAAAAGTTTGGAGCAACTGAACCAGACACTCACAAACAGCCCCTCTGGAAATACTGAGGAACACGTCCAGACTTCAGTGCATTAGAAGTTCTTTGAGCTTTATTGCTTCCACAGTAAAGTTTAGGCAACTACCCTATATACTCCTTGAGCCCCAGAAAGCCCCTGGCTCGCTTTGTCCTTGTCAATTTGCAAATACTACAACATAGTTATATTGGACTAATTAAAACAGGAATACACTTGTTTTGGAAGAAACAGATGATTATTTAAAACATCCAAAATCTCAAACACACAGAGTTCCCAAAGAGCAGCCGCAAATTGTCACTTCTGAGCGGCTGAAATCCGAGAACGTTTAGCATTGGTTATGATAAATGACCCGAGCATACATTGCTGGCTGATTCATTTCCTGACAACTGATGAATAGTTTCAGATCTAACCAGATTGCCCTAGAGGGACTTGCTAAGTGACTCACAACGGAGCTGTGGCTGCAGTGTGTGACGTGTGTGTGCTGCACAGGAACTCAGAGGTGACAACAGCGTCCACAGAGATAGGTCGGGTTGGAGGGGATCAGATGGTGGTTGAGCCCTGTGTTGATACTGTAGCTACAAGATTCTCTACAACGAAAGTCACTGCTCGGTTGTGGTTTAGGATTTCAGAGGCTCTCGGGTTATTTGAGGTTTAATGCTCTGACACGCTCACCGGCTGACTGAGCGCTTGTTAAAGAAGCCCTATCATTGATTTCATTAATCAATAGGAAGCATCTGCAGACGTATTTGCACAGACAGGCTCTTTTTGTGCTCCTGTGCTCTCGGATTGTGTCACTTGTGTTGATTTATTGACTTTTTCATCCCTTTATACTTTACCCTTGTGGATATACAGCTGCTATGTTTCAATCAGGGTCTACCAATTCAGCAAGAGACATGCGCTGGAGGGGTGTCGGCAGCAGGTCGCTCTGTCTCAGGGCATGAGGGCCAAGCTGGAGGCTCAGAGACTTATCCTGAAGGAGAAACTGGACCAGCTGGGCTCCAGAGAACCTCCGTCTGCGCTGAGACTGGACCCAGACAACGTTTCACTTTCATCCAACTCAAGCAGCGTATGTTCTCCCTGTCACACGCTTTGTTTCCTCCCTAATCACATAAGTTCTGTCAGAGAGCCAGATGTGTGGTATTTACCCTCATAAACAGGTCATGATATAAAGAATAGTTTCAAACGTCTATGATCCATCATGGACGTCTGAAACTACTGTCGATACATGTCAACATTCTTTATGTAAGTATAAAGACGTCAGAGCTGGTAAAATATAAAAAATGTTTAGGGCAGCATGCTTTTTTGTGGTTAGCACTGTTGCCTCACAGGAAGAAGGTTTCCGCTTGGTCATAGTCTTAGAGTTTCATAATCTCCCTGTGTTTATTCTGTACACTCCCTCAAAGCAGTCATACTTTCTCTACTTCTTCTAAACCAAAACACATTTGTTGACAGTATGTCTCAGAGTTGAGGTGACACAACTCCAAGTCCTGAGCTACATGTGATGATGGAACTAGAAACAGCTACATTCTGAAATATACACAATAAACTATTTGGTGAATTAGTATATATCCCTGCGCTCTCTACCTCTGAACACCTAAGTGCAGCTGAACAAACCAATTCATTGGATTTAATCTTGCAAGTATCTTTACTCTGATAGAATGAGATTAATTTTAGTTTTTTTTTCAGGAACACGGTCCAACTCCTTCCAAGCTCCTGATGGACGGGATCATCACCAATCTAAGTGGCCTTTTCAAACCAAAGTGTGAGGTACGTTAAACAGTTACACACAAACATTGTAAAACAAGTGTTTATATCTGATATTGTGATATCACATTGACCACACTGACCAGAATCTATAGTAATTCTTTGTGTGTTGCTGACAGTAGGGACAGTTGTTTCAGTTGTAGGACACTTCCTCTCCGCCATCTAACACCTTCCTGCTCTCAACTCAAACTGCAGCAGCTGTTTCTTCCCTCAAACCACACAGCAGACAACTCATCATGTTTGGTAAGGGGCGGATTTTCAGAGAGAACACCGTCTTTGCTGCTGCAGCTGACTCAGGCACATGATCTTTATCTGGGTGCTGCATGCTCCTGAAGGCACCACAGGACTTATTGAGGTCAGCTTTGTCGGTCAAGCGACTACTATTGAAATTCTGCCCGTTCTAAAACTATAGGTTAACTTCTCAGGCAGTAAACCTACCGGTCCACACGTCGTCGGTTTATCGCTGCAGACAGATGTTAGCTCCCAGGGAGCCTCGACCCGACTGTCCTGCACACAAACTCTCAACAGGAAAAGGCCTTGTGCTGTCATTCATTCCTCTTTAAACTTTCAGAGAGATCAAAACGACTGCATGTACACTCTAAAAGATAATTTTGGGAAAATAATGTTTTAATGTCCATAATGTGTTGGCCTTCAAGACTAAATTATTTGAAGTGTGAACTGCATCCCTCTTTCAAACTCTCTTCTCACTGGTACCCTGGAGGACTGAAGGGTGGTGCAGTGAGACTTTAAAGGATTAAAGAATCTTCTCTGAACTATCTCTGTATAATCTTTGCAGAATCATCCTATAACCATCCTCTATCTTTTCTTATTGTTTCATTATTCATGGCAGCCTTTAAGGATTCTTCTTCTCCCTGCTCCTGCCTCCAGGTGCTTCCAGTCCTCCCTCCGGTGCTGGATGTGGATCGTCCACTGGGGCAGCAGGACTGGTACCATGGTGCCATCCCCAGGCTGGAGGTCCTGGAGCTGCTGAAGACTGATGGAGACTTCTTGGTGAGGAAGAGTCAAGAGAAACAGGGTTACGTGCTCTCTGTGCAGGGGGACGGATCCTGCAAGCATTTCCTAATCCAGAACACGGATGTGAGTAAATCTAAACACTTTTAGAGAAAAAGACTGGTAGAAGCACATATGACTTGATATACAGCACTGGTCAAAAAACAACTACATTTGTCAGTCTTTTTTAAAATGTAAGATTAGAACAAATAAATCATTATTTATTTATTTTTTATTAGAAATGAATCATCTTAAATCCTAAATCTTTACTCGTCCATCTGACAAACACATTCTGTGTTTTTTCTACAACAGAACGGAAACAATTGTTTGGAAAGTTTGTCCTAGTTCTGTTGCAGAAGATCCTATAAAGATTTAGCATTTAAAGTTGGGTTTGGTTGGTTTCCTATTAGATTAGAAAGCTTCTGTTTGGTAAATAAAGTCGTACTGTTTCCTTACCAGTATTTTGTGGTTATACAGGAGGAAGTTATAAAAATAGCTTTAGTCTGTGACTATTTTCAGCAAACCAAGTTCTGATGTTTATAGTGAACTCAAATTTGGCTCAAATTGGTTCATTTTTAATCAATCTAAAGATTTGAAAAGCAATTATTTTATTTCATGATGTTGATTCATGTTTTTCTCCCTCCTGTTTGATTGCAAAACAGTACGCTTCTGTACATGTTGCTCTATTTGTGTGTCAGTAGAATCTGTACCGTCTGGACGGACAGGGGTTCCACAGCATCCCGCTGCTGATCCATCATTTATTGTCCTCACAACAACCCGTCACCAAGAGGGCTGACATTGTGCTGAGGAAACCTGTACTCAAGGTATTTAGCTTTCATATCTTCACAGGGATGGATATAATATAGATATAGAAATAATTTACTATCTGAATATATCAAACGTTTTTATTGCTTGTCCTTGATAACCAAAGATGCTGAAAAATGGTAGCAAACCACGTACCAGGGAATTCCTGTTTAAGCTGGAAACAGGGGGAGACAGCTTTGTAATCCAGCGGAAGAGCCCTCTGACTCCACCTTTACATTTAGGTGAGGCCTCACTGAGGTAACTTGCCGTCTGTATCGCAGTGCTGCTTCTCCGACAGAGACACTCACCCTCTGAAACCGAAGCAGGCTCAGTTGGAGGTGGTAGGAAAAACGTCTGAGTCTGGATCATTGTCCTCCAGACCAGGCTCCTGGTCTTCAGTAGTGGTGGCTGTAAGAGCTGGTGGAGTAGTGGTTATGGCTGAATCCGGTACAGGGTGCTCCTCCTGACCAGGCTCTTGGTTTATGTCCTCATCAGGGCTGGTTACAGCCAACTCATCTGCTGACTGCGTGTAGTCTGTCTTAGGCTCAATAATTTGCAGATCTTCTCTGCTGCAGTATTGCTGATAATTATCAGCACCTCAGGTGCAAACCAGTGGAGTCTTGCCTGCAAGACGCCCTGGGTGTAGCCCTGTCTCACACTCTCATGTATGGACCAGACCATGTCGTGTCTGGTGACGCAGGATCGGGCAAACTGAAGATCCGGTGAGGGCAGAGGGCCAACAGGTGCTCACCGCCTCTGCCAACCCAACATCCATTGTACTGAGCTGCATGTTGAGGTTGGTGTTTGTAGGTTGGCTGCTAGAAGTTCTGCACCACTTTAGGCCCCACCTCTCTTGGACACAGCAGTTTGGAGCCAGAGGGCTGCTGCTGACACTGCTCTGTCATTCCCCTCACGTGCTTTAAAAAAAAGGTGACCTTAGGATTCTGAATCACAGCAGGGGTGGTTTCTGGAGACTCAAGCTGTCGCTGTCCATCACAGAGAAGAAGAAAAAATAAGCTCAGCACTGAAAAGTAAAGTTCCTCCAGCCACACGTGAACAGAGTGTGTTCAGGGAGCTGAATGAGAGAGGAGTGACGTCGAGAGACTGGAGAATCAACATTCTAGAGCTTTGTAACCAATTACGTTAATTACCACACAAACCACACACACAACTTGAATGGACGTTCATTTGTCGTACATTCATTGAGACTTACTATAGACACAGTAAGCATAGTTACTAATTGTTTAAGCTCTATCCTTAACCTAAACGCAAATATAACTTTAGGCTTAACCTCACCCTTTTATAACATGTATTTACTTTCATATTAAATGATTTAGATTATGGGAGATGAAAAAAAAAATTATTTCTGAAATGGCTATATTTCAATATAGCCATATAGAAATGGCTATATTTCAATATAGCCATTGTATAGTCATTCTAGAGAGCTTTCATTTATATTCTCTATAGTATCTCTTCTTTTCTGTCCTTTGCTGGTCTCACAACTTAAAAGAGCAACCCATCTCTCATTGTTTGTTTTGTAACCCCATTAGGACAAGTGGGTTCTGGACCATGACGATATTATCTTGGGACAGCTTATTGGACGGGTGGGTATGCTTGACTTTTGTTGACGGAGGGAGAAGTGAGCAGACACAAACATTTCATTTTGATTCCACCGATAACAAAGAGACAGGGGTTTTTCCCTCTTTTTGGCCAAAGGACAAAGACGACATGCACAATGAGTCACAGTCACTTAAAACATGTTGCACCGTATCCTCCTCTGGCTTGAAAGAGCTCTTCTCTTGTGATGGATGCAGAATGCAAAGTAAAATATCTTCTGTAGTTGTGCTCTAAGCTGTCACAAGTCTTCAGTGGCTTGAATAATTCATATAGAGTGGGATATCTTCAAAGTTTTTATCGTACTGTACAAAACTCTACTTTATATTACCATCTCTTTGTTGTGGCTATTTGCCCTTTGAAATACAAAAAGCTCATTTTAATAATAATTAAAAACACTGTGGAAGGTAAACACTTTGTGTAATTCCGGCAAGTCTCATATTATCTACAGCTGAACGAAGTCATCTTTACACAGAGGTAGCGTAAATCACTTACATTGATATTGCTTTGGGACGGGATCTCTTTATGGTCAGTGTGGACACCAGAGCAACCATTAGAATTTATATACATCTTTATTTCCCATTTCATCTGCATAAAATTGTACTTCTGGGAACATTTCACCGAGGATATTGTCTCATGTTGAATTAGTTATTACTCTGATGAGTAAGAAAAGAAAGTTTTGCAAACACTGGAGCTGATCATGTTGTTGTTGGTGCGACACAGGGAAACTTTGGAGAAGTGTTCAGTGGTTCCTTACGCTCTGATAAAACTCCTGTAGCAGTGAAAACCTGTAAAGAGAACCTGGCCCCGGAGCACAAGAATAAGTTCCTGATGGAGGCCAGGTTAGTACACACACAAACACATGCACGCAGGCATGCAAACAGACACACACACAAACCTCTGTGCTCCTGTCCAGGATCCTGAAGCAGTACGAGCATCCAAACATTGTGAGGCTGATAGGAGTGTGCACACAGAAACAGCCCATCTACATCATCATGGAGCTTGTTCAAGGTGAATAGGATCCTGTCAGACACCACATTAACATCCCGACAGCTTCAAGATGGAACGTGCCCTCATCCCTCTACGTGTGTGTCTGTGTGTAGGTGGTGATTTTCTCTCCTTCCTGCGACAGAAGAGTCAAAGTCTGACGCCTAAGATTTTGATCAAGATGATAGAGAATGTAACGGCTGGTATGGAGTACCTGGAGAGCAAGAAGTGCATCCACAGGTTGGTCTGCCAATCAATCACTTTATTTCACAGTGCGCTAATAACACGTATGAATGCGTACTTTAAATCAAATGAGACCAAATTTTAAATGATATGATCTTCTTTCGACTTGTTATGTCTTATTAGGTACAAATGTCTGTTTAATATATAATTCGGAACATATCATTTTCTAGTTTTGTATCATTTCTAAAGTACTCGTCAAACCACCCAGACATCTTGGTGTTTAGACAAAGTGATTTGAACATGGCCTCGCTCAGTGGTTGAAGTTGTAAATACATTCACCTATCGTGTTTAAGTACAACTTTAAATGTACTTTACTTGAATAGCTGCAGGATGTTTTGTCCGTTATTGAGTGGAGCTGAGGATCTCAGGATGTGGAATCTATCTTGATGAGTCCCCCTGCCTCGGGTGAAGCACCATAGTGGTGGAGGTTGTTGTTGCTCCGGAGGAGAAGACATGAGGTTGTGACATCCGGCTCATTTACTGGGTCGCTGTACGATTTGCCCAGCAGGGAAAGATCAGCTGCTCGGCCTGTACAGCGCCGCATGCCAACAACAACAGAGACATGACCAGAACGCCTGTTCTCTCACTCCTTCAAGGGCCGTCTGCTCTGTTGCTGTTTCTCTTCAAGCACAGCATCACGTTCTGGGTCTTTCGTCATCTTTTCATCAGCCTCTGTGAAAACCCCTTCTCTCTCTCTCTCTTCTCTTTATTTCTGTTTTCAGGGACCTGGCAGCTAGAAACTGTCTGGTTGCTGAGCACAATGTGGTGAAGATCAGTGACTTTGGGATGTCCCGTCAGCAAGAGGATGGCGTGTACTCTGCAGAGGGCGGCCTCCGACAGATCCCAGTCAAATGGACGGCTCCCGAGGCCCTGAACTACGGTACACCACTAACCCCCTGTGACCCCCAGTGCCAGTCAGATACACTTCCCCTCTTTCTTTCTGCCAATTGGGCAATCAGAACCTGACAGTGACCCGTCTGTGCCTTTGTCAATGCTGCCCCCTGCTGGTGTGTTCAGGTCGCTATACCACGGAGAGTGACGTGTGGAGCTTCGGGGTCTTACTGTGGGAGGCTTTCTCCATGGGAATGTCGCCCTACACCAGCATGAGCAACCAGCAGACACGAGAAGAAGTGGAGAGAGGTGCATGCTCATATCAGACACTCACAATAAACTGTCTGCGTGTTTGTGTTCAGATAATCCCTGCTGCTTCAAACTGGTTTCACACCTTACCTGAGACATGTTTCCAGTGTGCTTCGATGTTTGATAGTAATAATAACTTAATTTATTTAGTACTTATAAAAAAAAAAAAGATACAAAGTGCTTAACATACAACAGAGCAAAACAATAAGAGACATAGAGGAGAAAAATAACGGGTCTAATTTCAAATATACACAAAATGAATAAAACACACTGACAAAAGTGAGAGGAATCATCATTACCACCATTAAATAAATAAAACCAAAAAAAATGTATCAGAATCAGAATTAAGAATTAAAGGCATATTTGTACATATGTTTTTTAAGGAGTGTTTTTAAAGGGGAGATCAATTCAGCGCCTGATCTCCTGGGACAAGGCCTTCCCAAAGTCCAGGTGTTTAGGGACCGATGTTAGATTTATAGCGTGTTTGGGCACAGGGGGAGAGCAGCTCCGAGATATAAGGGTGCCCCAAACCAGGCGGGGCCTTAAAAGTGATATTAAAAGTATTTTATAAACATTTTTAAATGATGTGTGTGTTTCAGGATACCGCATGCCTGCTCCTCATGGCTGCCCCGTTGAAATCTCCAGGATTATGAGCTGCTGCTGGCAGTACGATGCCAAACACAGACCATCTTTCAAGAAACTCCGTGCTGAACTTACTACTATACAGAAAAAAATTACATAATTCAAGGATGGTTGGAAGTGTTTTTGTTTTGTTTTTTCAGAAAAGGAGCTGAAATTCAGTAAATGGACCAGTTGGTGGCAGCATTTTTGTTTCTTCGCCTCTTGCCCCTTTCACTTGTCTTTTCATCCCTCCGCCTCTAAGGAACAGAGGCTTGTTTTCAACACATACGTCTTCTTTTAGACGGCACATACGCCTTGTGTCTCATAACAGTTCATTACAGAGCAGTTGAACAGTAACACCCATTTCTGTCTGAGAGAAACCACAGGCTTGAGTTGTTGCTATCAACACTAGTTCTGTAAGTCTGCAGCCTGTGGGAATCCGGGACTAACACAACACCTTTTAATGGAGAAATTATCAAAAATGAAAAGACAGGCTTATTTAATTCTCTTTTTTACAAAGCATTTTAACTTAACACCTCTAGAAGGAATATTTTTACCTCAGAAACAGGTGATACCTATGTGTCATGTGACATGTGTCACTCTTTGCAACACTGCCACAGACAATTATCACTGAACTTGTTACTTGGTTCAACAGTCTTCTAGCAACAACGACTTACCGGGTTCACTCTTACAGCTCTCATCCGTTTCACTTCAGGATGCAGCTGTCAGCTTATTTCATGGAGAACCAAAACACTGTTCTGCCAAGGCCAAAACAAGAGCCACCAAATTCTCAGACCGCACAGAAATCAGTCTGCTGAATATGCTCTGATATTTTCATCGGGATCCATGCATTGTTACCTGCTAATCATATACAGCTATTTACTGTTCTCTGGTTAAGAAAATCAGCCTACAATTGTGTAATTTAAATAAAATATATAAGATCTTTGACTCTTAGACACATGGTTACATAATGTCCTTTGAAGGCGTCGTCTAAGCGGTAGAGGGTGTGTGTGTGTTTGTGTGTGCTCAGATTCTTAAGCAAACAGAACCTGTTTTCACAGAATTGTTCCGCCTTTACTGACACCGATGCGTTTGTGTAAATTATACTTGAGTTGCAGTAATATGGTGAGGACATGTACAATCAAGTAGGGCCTTACCTGCAGTTAAAAACTACATTGTTTAGCTTACCACTCCGAGTTAAGCAATTCAAACAGAATAGAACTCATTGCCTCTGTTGGTCGGGTTGCTTTGGTCTCTGCATCAAAAGACATGATATCTAGATTAAGTGTGAGAATAACAAGATCAAAGAATCAGAGGCGGGGTGGGGGAAGCTTTTCAGTTGCCCTGGGTGAGAGAAGGTATGACGCAAATCTTTCCAGTTGGAATTTGTCAATTACGTACGCCAAGTGATCAGGAGCAAAACATCGAAGGCAAACAAAAACAGAATGAATCATATCAAGCTGGTGCTTTTATATCAAATTACAAACCAAACAGATTAACCTACAAGCTTGGGAATATCCCATCACACAAAGTGATTGATTGCGCAAAATCTTCATTTAACATTCACTCTTTTGACAGTTTTTTATGTAAACACAGCACAAGTTGGGCATGGTCTTCCCTTACACACACATAAAGGGATGAGGGCACATGAAGTCTCAAAGCTGTTGGGATTGAAATGTCAATTGTGTGTGTGTGTGTGTGTGTGTGTGTGTGTGTGTGTGTGTGTGTGTGTGTGTGTGTTTGTGTGTGTGTGTGTGTGTGTGTGTGTGTGTGTGTGTGTGTGTGTGTGTGTGTGCGTGTGTGCGTGTGTGTAACCAAAATAGCTCAACACAGATTTTGACCACACTTGGTGTGATTATGAACTGGTTCGGTATCTCCATATGATAACGTTTTGGACCAGATCAAGCGTCAATAAAAATATGGTGCGAAAAACAAATTACTCGCAAAAGTTAGGACTGAAGAGACATTGTAAAGCTTATACTGATCAGAACATTTTTCCTCATCATATGTTTAAATAGCGTAGTGTAGGTAAGAAACTACTTCATCCACTCTAAGTCGGTGTCTTGCACAGCCAAAACTGAAAGCACTCTTGAGTAGTGGAATCTTAAAAGCTTAAAACGCTTAAGCAACGTGATGATACTCCCAGTGCACTATTATATTAGATATAAGTATGACTAAACAAGGCAGTAAAACATGTAATAGTACTGAGTACTATACTAAACTTGTTGCATCTAAAACCACTGACCAAAGGCTCATGTAATGGCTCAGGGACACAAAGCAACAGACACTCACTTAGCTGTGCACGCATCTAAGAATGTAGGCCTACCTGTATTTTTTACGAGTTTTTATTGTCAGTGAAGTGACGAACAGTTGGCACACGTGGTGAACACGTGGAAGACAAACACCGATTAGACTCTACTTCCAAGTTCTTAAATAATATATATTTATATATGTATTATTATGTGCCTACTTGTGCTACTACTGAGTGGAAAAAATTGAACTTTGAATTAACAAAGCACAATTGAATTTCACAGATAATAACAAAATTGTAAAATTATTATAACTTGACAATTGAGAGAGGGATTAAAAAAAGCTCAAAAAATTATACATTGATTATACTTTTAAGACCTGATGAGCATAATATATTCATATATTTATATATATATTAATAAAACAATGCTACTCCAGTTTCTGACCCTGTAAACAAATTAACAGATTAAAACTAATGATTTCTCTGTTAAACACAGGCAAAGCATTGTTGTCACTTCTAGAAACTTTCCACCACTTCAGGGAAAGTTAAACTTACGTAAGTTGCTGCATGTCTAGACAGAATCATTTTACCTGCAGCCAAATGATTGGGACTTGTTTGACAGGGTTGGTTTCGTAAAGTCTGCTCTCTTTTGTTTTTTGTCTAATCAAAGAACAAGAAGAATATATTTAACTCATGTTACCCTTATAAGTGTAGAAAAAGATCTTCAGCAAATCAAAAAGTTTAAAATGCTCAATGTCTCTTGCTGTATAGTGGACAAACCAGTCCTGACTGCAGCTCCCAGCTCATAGCTACCGTTGCTGTTGGAATATCAATGTCAAAACAGAACATCTGAAGGACTCCAATAGAAAAACAACTGCTCTATGTTAACCGCAAGGACAGAGCACTTTCAAATTGTTGAGACAAAAGCAGGTGACATTGTTGTGTGACAGTGACACGCCACCTCATGATGGGTGTGTAATGTCATGTAGAGGTTACTGTGGGTTGTTGCACAATTTTCTGCTAACAGCTCCGATCCATCGCTGCTTGGTTTCCTGAACATCCTTGGACCAGAAGATTAGTGTTCGCTCCTTTAAGCCTTATTTAATAAGGATTAAAATCATATCACATGATCTTCTCTGTTCTCTGAGATAACGCCTTAATAACATTAACGCAGAGAATAACTACATGAAATATAGATTGATGGATTGACTGACAGATAGATAGATCCAGCAGGTGATTAATGGGACATAAGATGTTCTTCTTATAATTCAACAGTTTGTCATCCCCTCGGTCTTCACCACATTCAGTAGCAGATGATAGGACAGTTCCCTGCAGTGATCACGTGGATCTGACAACCTGTTCGGACGCTCATCCCCACAGTAACACACACCTGTCAGGGTGGCAGTTATTCAGGAGATAATGGAGGCTTATGACTTGCCTTAAGCACGCTGGACTGGATTGTGTTAAAGGCACAAGACAAAGGAGAGAAGGTGCTGCCTGCTTCGTTCAGGTGAGAAAGGCTGTGTTGAAGGAGGTAGAAGACTGCGTCCTCAACTCAGATCTGAAGGCCCCTGTCAGAACTCTGCGGGTTGAAATAGCTGCTCACCTGCACCAGAGCAGCAACGGCAGTTCTCCCTGGACTTTCCTGATGTGGGATAAGAGGATAACTTGGCTGACATCTTTGAGTGCAAATTGAGACGACTGCTTTAACACCAGAACCAGGCAGGATGTTTTCTACAGGAGCAAAAACAGTCCATCAGGACATGTCGTCGCGTAATATAAACAACATTTAACAGCACAATAAATGTTTATTAACCAAAACACCTAAAAAGGAGGAAAGAAAGGAAGGACAAGAAATAAAACTCAAACAGTGGGACGATTCAAATGTTGCTCATTATGGATACTTTGTAACTGGGATCTGATTTAAAATCCATCGATTCAGTCAGAATTAGCAGGGAACCTCATGATTAACTCAAAAATAAAAGAAAGGGATAGAATGCTTAAAAAATCAGTGACGCAATCATAAGGTCAGTCCGGTGTGTCGTACAATTAATTAAAACCAAGCAGGAACCTCCTCTATTAACAGCCAGGCTGTTGAGGCGGGTAGAGGGTATATTTAAACATATACAGGGGACTTCACATTTCCCAGGACGACAGAAGGACTAAAGAGTTGTTTTCAGAACTGCAATGAACGCAAACCATTTTCAATTGTTTCAGAGTAGAAAGTCAAAAAATTACCAAACACTCTCCCATTTAGGCCATAATTTCGCGTTCAAATTCTTTCCTGAGATGAAAAACACCTGCACAGAGGAGGGCGGAGCACCTGTCACTTAACAGCTTCTCTACTGAAGGAATGACTGACGGTTTAATTTCTTTCAGCTGCCTTAAGTGAATGCTCGCTCATTTGCATTCGGATCCGGTGCACCAGTGGAGCACATTCTGTTGTCACATGAGAGGATTAAGGTGTGGAGACCCACGTCAGGATAGAAGACATAAATGTGGGGTATTGTTTGAAGAGAACGTACATTATCATGCTTCACTCAAGAAAATAGTTCCATTGCTCTGGATCTTGCTCCAGCACACTCCGCCCTTATTGATTAATTCAAAAAAGTTATTCTGATATTAAGTCAGATATTTATGTATTGTCCTTATATAGAAACGATCTTAAATGGATTTTCATGAATTTTATAGGCTACAAAATAACATGTAAAGTGCAATAATGTCTTGATTTTTCAGTTGTTCTTTTTGCACTGCATATATATATAAATATACACAATAAATTATTATTTGTGTTGTTGAACACAAATAGTGTTGATTAGCGAATAAAAAAAAAACAGTCAGCTACCAGCTGACTGTGGTCCCTCTGGTGTCCTGTTCATGTATTTAAAAGCATGTGTGGTCAAGTGATGACCCTGTGCTCAGGTGTTGATTCCTCTTAGTCTTATAACCTGTAATCTTTTTCATATCACACGTCCCTCACATTGTTCTGCTGTTAGGAGAACAACTGAGGTGTTTTCACTCTACAGGTCGTTAGGAGTCGTTGAGGACGGACTGACCCTGCTGCTGGCTCCACTGGGAGTCGTTAATGGGGCCTTAAGAGTCGTTGGCCGACTCGCCTCTAAGATAGCATCTCCGAACAGGAAGTTTAAGACACTACCTATCAGCCACATACCGTACAATCCTGACTTCAATCTCCAGTGAGTGTCACAACAATTCATGACTTAGGACACATGATCCACAGTCATTGGATATTATGTCGATGTTTTCCACGAAGACATTTATATCGTGCATCATCAGATAGTTAATGTTGTTTCAATGGGCCTAACAGAGCACATCCCAGTCCACGAACATCCCTCAGAGCATCTCAACCTTTCATGTGTTATATTGAAAAATGTTTGAGAGATATTAGGTTTGAAGTGTTAATGATGACACGAATAAGGCCAGTCTAAATATAGGAACTTTTTAAACTCCTCAAATTAATCCTCTGCAATCTGTCAACACAAACTTGTATTTTCGTGGGGATCTCAGAGAAATTTTATAGAATATAAACACAAAATATGTGTGAGGCTGAGTTTTGGACAAAAGTGTATAAAATATTCATTGAATGATGTGAGTGATGGTTTTGAATCGTCTACATTATGCAAGAATAAAATGATTTCAGTGACGAGCTGTGATCATCTGATGCACATTAATCCAGACAATTAGAACTGTCACAAAAGCTTCAAGAGGTGGATGTTAGCTACACAAATTGTCCAGACCCCTCCCTCTGCAAAAAACAATAACACTTCAACCTTCAAACTACAAATTAATTTAAATTCTGTAAATCCAGGATTTTTATGTCAGGGGACAAAGTGGGCAAGCTTCTGGGCAACAAGCCAGGGCTGTAGCTGGATTCAGGCTTATAACTAGTGTTAAATCACCATCAGGTGTATTGAATCCTATTAAGTTTCCTAGTTGACAGCAAGGTAGTGGTGGATATTTTCAACCACTGAGATTATGAGTGCGATTATAGCTTTACCGAGTCCGGATGGATCCACGGTTGAGACATTCGCTCCCCTCCTCTCTCCAGTTTTGCCTGATATGTATTATGAGCCTTTACCTAGGGTTAGACCCATATCACTAAAAGTAGATGACAAACTCGTATCAAAGAGGTTAGCCCTCGGCCTCCAGCATGTTTTACCAGGGATCATTTCATCTGCTCCAACAGGCTTCAAGTTATGAAGGCAAACATTTCACAGCACCAGAAGACGTTTAAACATAATGTACCTGGCTCCAGCTTTCTCTCTGAAGTGAGGTATTTAGGTATTATTATTACAAACTCCCTAGCAGACACTTTCAACAGCAGGTTTTTCACTCTACTCAAGAAGTTGAAGAGGACTTTGTCAGTTGGTGTACTCTACCACTGTCCTCTATAGGGTCACTCTGATAAGATGTCTGTTCAGCCCAAGTTCTTGTACCTTTTCCAACATATTTCTACACCTATTACCAAATGGTCTTTTGCCAAATTAGACAAATCATTATCTAATTTCCTCTGGGGCTGTAAAACGGTGAAAAATTCTTGAGTTAGTCCTCAACTCCTCCATCTATGGCATTGGCTGATTCAATGCAAACTCATACACAGAAGTTAATAACACTAATCTCAGATTGTCTTAATGTTACCCCAATGTCAGCGATGCCTGTAACGACTGTAGCCAGTCCCCTGCCGACCTGGTCCAAGTAGGTAAGTATTTGACACATTTCAAATGGATTACAATCTCGTGGTAGATGCACATCCCCTTTCTGCCCTGTTTGGTTTCCCACCTACCAAAGAGCTCTGCCATGGCCTTCTGCAGCCTGCTGGCCAGGTGTCTCGTTGTTTTAAAGTGGAAGAAGAGGTTCTACATGATCTAAAGCTGGAGAGGTTAAGGTTTTCTCTTTGAGGTTCTCCGAGGAAATTTGATAAAGTTCGGAGCTCTTTATCGTCCCTCATAGAATCTCTGGATTTGGTACCAGAGGAGTTGGATCGCTGAGCCCTGAGGCACTTTTTTTCTTTTTCTTTATTTCTTTATTGAGTCTTTTTCCCTTTTTCTTATTTAATTTTATTTAATTTTACCATATTTTTCCCTTAGTGTGTGTTTTTTGTCATTGATGCTCACGTGGAATAGAAAAGAGAATTAAAGGAAATGTTTAAAGACCATTAGGTCTGTAGTGTAGCGACTGAACTTATTTCTAAATCATAGCTCTTGATCAGAATCTTAAGAGTCCTGTTGCCTCATTTTGTCCACATGGTAGAAAAAAAGTGAAACCTAATCAAGAAACACTTTTGATAAATGTACATGTCTGTGTTTTTTAGTGCAAACTGTGAACTCCTGACTTTGCTACATTTGAAATAAAAGTTCATATTTAATAACAGTTTGGTTTCCAATTAACCAATTTGTGGCTGAATAAAAAAAAAACATTTCTCTGAAAAGAGAATATTCATTAGGCTTTAATTATTTGCTTCTCTAAAATAAGAACAACTGACAAACAGCAGTTTAAAAATGTAAAAGAAGAAATGTCTTAGTCGCCTGCCCAGTCAGTCAGACTGAGGCACACGCCTGTCACACCTCCGGCTGCAAGTGCATGAACTTTAGTGGCGTGATGAACCATGTGAGAGACAAAGATGCCGTTTGACAAAGTCGGAGTTCTATCTCCTCTTCAGATTGTAACACTGTGACTGAGGGTTATCACTGAGTCTGATCGTCCTCGGGAGTGTTCCTTCATTTTCTGTCACAGAGAAAAGGCCGACTGGCTGACGCTCTCATATCTCTGTGGCATCTGATTGTGTTGCATACTGTCCCTGCACAGTTCCAGGAAACGCTTCTTTGGCTAGTCACACCCGGGTTATTCCAAGTGCATCAATTACAAAGAGGTCTAAACACTTAATTACATTTAATTTCTCTGACAAAACACAAGGTAATTTAATAAGCTTTGTCATAACGATCAGTTTCACATTCTGGCCTTGCTTTTTGTATGTCTATCATCACACAATAGAAAAAAATATTCTCACTGAGATGGAGTATCAAATGCGAATTGAATCCAAAGTCAACAATACATTCATCGTGTGAAAAGGAATTTTTTAATAATCATTTTTGATGAATGATCACTTGTTACCTTGCAGGTACGACATTGTTTTCGAAACAGACCGTGACTAAGCAGTAAATTTGTGCAAACACAATATGTGGGCAATATGTGTATGCATGTGTGCATGCATACACATACACACCTGTTTTTGTGTTTTTTGTCTTTTTTCAGTCTATCCTTCTGCTATAAGTGATCCCATACATCAGGCAAAACGGGATGCCACAGTCACAGGATTTTTAAAAGCATATCTGTGGTGTCTTCAGACGTTGTCCAGTGTTAGTAGGTAACTGGCCTGGACTGTGTTTCACGGTATTTAACGCATGTTGGTCTGTACCTGTGTTGAGAGTTGTTTTATTAAGCAGGCTGATCGTGTACGCTTGTACAACTCCTGAAGATATTATTTTAGATTCAGTTGAAACAAAACTGAAGAGCTTTGTCTTTTGAATAGTTGTCGTGCATCTAACTGTGTCTCACTTAGGTGACGAGTGACAGCCGCTCATAATATCTCCAGGCGAATCATTCTTCGGCTCTGAGTGCCAGAGGCAGAGCACACCACAGCATGTGACAGAGGACATTGTTCAAATGCTTGCCACAGATAAGGTCTGAAACCTCCATACTGCCCCTCCTGTCACATGTTTAACCACTACGAAGTGAAATGTTTAAAGACAACACTTTATCACCACAGTTGTCCTTCATAAATGAATGTCCCGTGAACCAGAGACCTTCTCTGCCCATAGTCCAAGTTTCTACCACTAGACCACCGCCTTTTTCTTCATGCCTTAAAGTTTGTAGTACTGCAACTAGCTGTCTTCATACTTTTACTCGAGAGATTGCAGATGTTTGTAATTATGGGTTAGAGTGTGTCGTCTAAAAGGCAAACCATTTATATCTAATTGTACAACAATAAATAGTGATGGCACATTGATACCGATTTTAGATTCAGGAGCTGATGGCGTTTAAACATATACAGTCAACACTTAGCAACCTGTTTGTATCTTATAACTATGGAAACCCATCTCCAGCAAGTAAAGACAAAACTAAGCAATGGAAATTACAAAGATAAAATGATCAGATACTGTCAGATAGATTTGAACTGTTATGATATATTAATTATAATTTCTCTATACAATGACTGTTTTAAAGACTCGTGATAGTTGTAGTGGATTTAGACATCAGCATGTCACGAGTCATGGCCGACGGGATCACGAGGAAATAGGGTGTGTAGTTATAATGATTTTTTTCATGTGGGGTGTCACATGCTGAACGTACATTGTCACGCCACAGGATATTTTAACATTCAGGCTGAGATTGGAAGAACTGGTTTTAGATTCTACCCTCACAAATCAAACAAGCTTGATTGTTTGGTTTCTTTTACAACTTGCAAGTTGTTTTATTCAACACACACTCTTTATAAATGTGTCTCTAATTGCATGTGAATTCCCTGTGTCCATACCGGCTCCTGAATTTTCATTAATCAATAAATGAAAATTCACTGTCCTCACAAATTATTTTTACATAATGTGTATATTATATTTTACAGGAATCTAATTCCTCCTCTGTATTTATGTGAGTGTTTGCAGACCTGTTGCTTTGGGCTGGTAAGACCTGCAAAGATCAGTGATGCACTGCATTGGAATATTATCAAAGAGGAGGATCTTTGGTACAGATAACATCTGGAATGTTCTTTGTATTACCAAGAAACAGAGAGTTCACCATATGACATATGATGAATCCTTAGAGTAGCATTTCTCAAGTTTCTGTTCTCTGATAATCATCTAGACAGGAAAACATAGGATGGATGGAGGACAGTGAGATAGAGGGGGGCATGTGACGCACGTGCACGGCTACGTCTTTGTTCCTCTCACATGACAGAAAGGTGCACCTGTGCACAGAGGCAGCTGGACTAGTTTGTAGGGTGGGAGTCTCGGGTTTCCTTTCTGATTTCAGATGACTACGACTTGCTTATGAAACGATTATCGAAAAATAATATTTCTGCGCATGATTATTATTTTTCATAATTATTTGACTAGCAGTGGTGTGCATCTTCATTAACCGCATGATTTGTGTTTTATAAAGTACTTCGGACTGTTGTCATTATTACCAGGTTGCCGTAATTCACAAAATACTGTTTTTAATTCTATAATCAGACCAGCTGTTATTCTCTGACAGCGATTAGACATTCATTCAGTTCAGACCTGTGTGCTGCATCTTTAGCCTTTTTTCTGTCATGGTGTCCCTGTCTGGCCCCAGAGCAGATTTGTATAAAAACCTGCAGAATCATATTTCTGTTCCTGCATACTTACTTATATAAGGCAAATCTATTCAACATTGCATGTCAGTCAAACTCATCCAAGAAAATCTGTTGGAACGGAGAGAGTGACACCGCTGTACAGTTTCCTCAGAGAAGTCTTTCTGCTGACACCAGAACACTGTGCTTCACATGAAGCATACCGCCAAACACGTTTCCTCCCAAATTACTGGAAAAAAACAGACTGAAGCGTCTGTCTACCCCAGACAAGCTGTTGTTTGCTTTGTTCGATGAGTGACTCTGTTTTCTGGCTGAAGTAAACACCACAGTGTTTTCCCTGGAGGAGAGAAGGACTGCGTTAGAAAACAGCCTGATTTACTGACGGCTGACATCTGTTCATGTCGACAGAAATAAACATTAATGATGTGCAATCCTCGTGCTGGCTGTTCACACAGGAAGCAGGTTTCTCCACGGCGGTTCAGGGGTAAATGATGCCGGTCTTCACAGGTGACTGACCGACTCAGGCCTATAGCCCAGCCTCCCCACAAGAGATGGTGTGCCTGTATGTTTCTGTCTGTTTAGACACAACTGACAAATGTGTGTAAAAGGTACATAATTAAAGATGGGGAAATGTCATCATGCAGGGGCAAAAAATCTGGGAAAATGAAACTCCAAGAGAACAGCGGGGAAATTGAAAGTATGGGGATGAATATTGAATCATATATAAAAATAATAAAATCGATTTTCAGTGTGTTTTTTAGATTCGCTCGCTGCGAGCCAAAAAAAAGAAAGAACAGACCTCGAAACCATCGCAGTAGATCACGAGCTGGCCGCGGGGATCCATGGGCGTGGACATGGGACTGGGTTTAAAAAAAATATTAACTGAATCAAATTGATCTTCATTTGAATAATCCAATATTGTTTCATGAAAAGGACTAATCAATCACTCTCAGCTCCCCAGGGGAAAATAAGTTTATCTTTTTATGTGCTGCCTTCATGTTCTGTCAAGTCAAGGAGGACAGCCAAGCCAACGTCTCCGGTTGTTGACAGTCTGTTAATTTACCAAAGCATTTACCAAAGAGCTGTTGAACTTGTTTTTAAATCTATGAATGGTTAAAAATAATAATCAGTGTTATGTTTAATTGCAGGAGTAATGATTTTAATTATTATTGTTAAGGAATTTTCCGACATCCTCACACATTGCTGAATATGCAACTAAATATATTATGTATATAATGTATATTACATTATATCTATACCAGAGAATAGTGCCTGTCTAATTCCACAGGCACACCCTTCTCCCTCTAAGCAGTACTAAGGGCAGGTTAGTACATAGTGATATTTGTCCTCTGTCACGGACTGATGGAAGAGATGGACAGGAAACAAGGGGAGAGAGCAAGAGAGACAGGTGTTCAAGGAGGTATGGTAACAGTCCTCAAGCAAGGCACTTTACCCCCAGGTACTGCAACACAGAGACTCAGCACTGATTGGCAGAATAAATCTGTGACTCCAGTGTGAAGCTGGAGATGTGCGTTCATATTTGAGGTTACAGACCGTTTGTTAAAGGTTATAATACAACATACAAGATAAGCTGCTGTATTAAAACCAGAGAAGGACAAATAATGCCATGTGTCTTCCAATCAAAGTTATACATACATGCATTGAGTAGTTAAGGCATATGATGATTTGCAGTTTGTCTGACAGATGTTCAGCCAAGATCAATCTACTGCTCGCCTAAGGTTCATTTATGCTTAGAAGTTATGAATGAGTTCCATTTTTTTTACATGAATATCTTCGTCATTACACACTGATTATTGAGTGTTTTACTGTCTTTGACTTTGACTGCCATTTAAAAACATTATGTAAAAACTGCTAGAAGTTGAAATATCAGAAAAAGCTAATCATATCAAGTTAATTCACAGGTTAATGCGGTGGTTTTGGTCCAAGAGGCCAGAACAGCATGAGTGGAGGTGGAGAGCAGGTAAGGAGTGGTTTCTCTACTCCCAGGTATGAGTCCCCACCCCCTAAGAAGGAGCTGCAAAGTGGGGCACACCTCTCCACAACTCCATAAATACCTGCTGCCCGGTGAGAGCCGAGGAAGAGGAGCTCTGGCCCAGCCGTGACCAGAGTATATCGTCAAGATGGGGAACTGTGTTGACTGCCTGAGGAATTTCTTTTGCGGGACAAAGAACACCAACGTCCGTTTCAGTCTGCCGGCCGTCTGCATTCTCTTGCAGACTGCTATGATCGTGCTGTTTGGAATTTTCATCCGCTATGATGAGGAGTCAGACTCCCACTGGGCAAAGCACAAAAAGGACAACAACATCACCAGTGATATTGAAAATGACTTCTATTTCAGATATCCCAGTAAGTTCAGCGATTGATCCTCTGTGATGATAAATAGAGATGTCATTATGATGTTCATGTGTGTTTCCCTCACAAGGGCTGTTGGTTGTGCGCACACACACACACTTAACTTTGCACTTCCTCTTATGATTTTCCTTTCATGGTAAATAGATGACTCTGAATTTCTAATTTCCTTCCTAATGTTTAGGTACAATTTCATATTTCTCACAGCTGGAATCATGTTGTGTCAGATTTGGTCTGCTCTGGTTTCCTGTTCACTGCTAGACCTAAGCACATCACAAAACTGCCATGCATTCAAATGCCAATGGTCATACAAAGAAAATACATACATTATGATATGAATAAAAATACAAATATAATACTATTTTTTAAAACATGCAGTTTTATCATATGAATGTAGATTGGGATCAAAGAAAGACAATTCAAGCAATTTAGCTTCAGAGGTTTCAAACGACTTTCTCTACTTTGACACAATATAATGCAACTATAACAATATATGGGAAATATTTAATTTAAAATGAATATAAGAAGCCCTAAACTTTGCATTTAAATGATCCTACATTCATTATCTGGAGTCGAAAATTAAAGACACTTTCAACTGATCTATTTCTATTTAATTTTGACATATGCAACTGACTTTGTGTGAATACAGCTCGATACATCTTGATGAGCATCGATTGATTGATTCATGTTTAATTCTCCGTCCCTCCAGGCTTCCAGGACGTCCATGTCATGATCTTCGTTGGCTTCGGTTTCCTTATGACGTTCCTTAAAAAATACAGCTTTAGCGCCGTCGGCTTCAACTTCCTGATCGCCGCCTTCGGTTTGCAGTGGGCCCTTCTCATGCAGGGCTGGTTCCACCACCTCGACCCAGTTACTGGAGAAATCACCATCGGAATTGAGAGGTGAGCCAGATGAAATGTTTACTTTGTGTGGTGTCAGTCCTTTGGTAACCTGGTGGACTGCACAGGTTTGTTGCGTAAGTCAAAATGTTGCCACATTCTTTAACCGGTGGAGGTCAGGGTGTGGAGTTCACAGCTCTTTGCTGCCTGCTCCTCATTTCCTCTTCCTACTGTCGCTGCTACAAGTTTGACAGACCGGAGAATCTGTTGGTGGACGAGTTGCATTGTGGATACTGATGGCTGCAGGCTTTGGCAAGGATGTATGAGATAAATAAGAGGGCCTGCGGATCTGTCTGTTTGCCTGGTGCAGCCTCACTTAAGAGATCTGGTCGTAATCACCCGTTTCTTGTTGTCGTCCTCGTCCCACACAGCCTGATCAACGCCGACTTCTGCTGTGCCGGCAGCCTGATCGCCTTCGGTGCCCTGCTGGGAAAAGTGAGCCCCGTCCAGTTGTTGCTTGTCACCTTATTCGGCGTCACGCTGTTTGCTGTGGAAGAGTACATCATCCTCACCCTCCTCCATGTGAGTCTCGCCAAACACAATCACGGTGAAGTTTTTACCAATGTGTTCTATTAATCGTCCAAAGAGATCATTTCCTGTCAGACAGTGTAGGTTGTATTTTGTGCTACTGCTGTGTATCTACTGTTAAGTGAAATCTGAATGTGTCCACAGTGCAGAGACGCTGGAGGCTCCATGGTCATCCACTGCTTTGGAGGATACTATGGTTTGGCCATTTCCTGGGTCCTGTACCGACCCCACCTGCACGAAAGCAAACGCCTCAATGGATCCGTCTACCACTCGGATATGTTTGCTATGATCGGTGAGTGATTGACTGATTCATGATTCAAACTTCAATCCCTTTCAGCCTCACACACAGGATTTCCTTCAGGATTTAGTTCAGTTCTCATATGATTCAGATCTGTAAGCTTGACTGTAAGAATCCAACAGCTGGAGGGTTTAATTGACGTTGTTCCCCCTCACAGGTACGCTGTTCCTGTGGATGTTCTGGCCCAGTTTCAACTCGGCCATCACGGACCACGGCGACGGGCAGCACAGAGCCGCCATCAACACTTACCTCGCCCTCGCCTCCTCTGTGCTCACCACGGTGGCCATCTCCAGCCTGTCTGACAAGAGAGGCAACCTGGACATGGTAACAGCACGGAAAAACACCAACAAGCCAGCTGAAGAACAGTCGTGGTTTATCAGTCATGTTTGTCTATTACTCATGTCCTCGTGTCTGACCCGCTGCCTCACCTGACAGGTCCACATCCAGAATGCCACACTGGTTGGTGGAGTCGCAATGGGGACAGCGGCAGAGTTCATGATCACTCCTTATGGTTCGCTCATCGTGGGTTTCTGCTGCGGCATTATCTCCACATTCGGCTACCTGTTTGTCACGGTGAGACTCCGCCTACTGACTCATGATCTGTCTGCACCGGTAAAGCCTCACAGCGAATTAACATGATGAGGCAACATGAAGGCAGACAGGGGAAATGATATGTTGAAACTTGTTGTAGTTTACATTCCGGAAATATAACCGGTTGACAATAAGCGGTGAAAAATAGCATGTAAGAGGATGATAGTCCAATTTAGTGAAGCCTGGGTCGTAATACAGTTGTGGCAGACTCTTAACATGATGCTGTGCATGACTTTGTTCTGTGGTTTGAAGGTGATTTGTGAAAGATAAAAATGAATATGACCAGTCCTGATGTAGGGGAAAAGGGAAGAGATTACATATTTTTACACCAGAATTATGATCCTATTCAAATAATTACTCCTAAAATTATAGAAGGATTTATCTAAAAAATGAAAACTACACTGGACTTGAATGGAAATTTGACCTCAGTGTTTTTAAATCGTACAGGTCACTAGTTGACATATGACTGTTTTTTCATTCTCAGCCCTTCTTAGAGAAATATCTGAAACTCCAGGACACATGTGGCGTCCACAACCTGCACGCTGTGCCAGGGATGCTGGGCGGCTTCATAGGGGCCATCGTTGCTGCAGTTGCCAGTGAGGCTGTCTATAGCAAAGAGGGGTAAGGGACTGAAACAGACATATATCATTTATTAAATCAAGTACTGTTATTGCTTCTATTCACAGACATGTTTTCAGATTCTTCTTAGTGAAAGTGAATGGTTCTTTTTTTTTAAATCTGGCTTACAAATGTTTATTCTTTCTTCCCAGGTTGATCAGCACATTTGACTTTGTAGGTGAATTTGCAGACAGGACTCCTGCGACACAGGGAGGCTTCCAGGCGGCTGGCACATGTGTATCTATTGCATTTGGAATTGTAGGAGGCGTGTGTGTCGGTGAGTATTAAAAAAAAGACCAGTGTCAAGGACTCAAGTAACATAGAGAAAACTAAAACTGTAGAGAATTAAAAAGTAAATCATAATAGCTTACTCTTTACCTTGGGATACTCCCTGAGCCAAACCATTACACTAATATATATAAATATTTATCTTTTTATCTACCATTTTTTAAATCTCCCTTTTTCTGATGTGTATCATTGTTTCATTTTTGTTGATTATTATTGTTATTATTGTATTATATATTTGTTGTATCTTCTCATCTTACCTAAATGTCTTAATCATATGTATAAATATAGTATAATTAAAAAAATGTTTAAGGCCGAGGCAGTGCTTTCTCTGCTTGAGAAAGTGTGGCATAGTGATGCTTCTAAACCAGGGCTATTAACTCAAATTTAAAGAGGTCCAGTTAGAGAAAATTTCTTGAAGCAAAGGTCCGGAAGATCAAAATGTCTAACTATTTAGTGTGATATATATTTAAGTAGCCTAGTAGTTGTATTCACATCTGCATGTACTCACTACCTGACTGTAAAATCAAATTAATTCAGTAAGATTCAAAAACTTTTTGACAATATTTATTGTCACGTAGCGTAGAACTGAACATTTATATATGATTGCAGATATGTATAATGCTCTCTCATTCACTAAATAAAAGTAGGGCTGCATTTCAAAATATGAGAAAATAAATAAAATGTGAAAATTGTGCATGTTCAAATAAAGGGCATAACTTCAGAAAAATTAAATAAAGGGAGCAAAAGCTATAATTTTAACTTGACTCAAAAGTATCCACCAATTTATCAGACAATAAATCTCAACACATCTTAACAATTGAACAGTTTTAGAATCACTTTCTTATATCCCCCTTTTTCGTCTTTTTCTCTCACTTCCTCAGTCTCACTCTTTTGTTTCTCCTCTTTCTCCGTCTCACTCCTGTTTCTCTCCCTTTCTCCGACTCAGTCGTCTGTATCTCGCCCTTGGTTTTCTCTACCTGTATCGCTATCTTTCTTTTTCTTTCTACCGTCTTCTCATGTGTAACTTGCCTCTAACTGTTAGTGGCCCCTGTGCTAAACCTTCAAACTGACAAAGTCCTCTTTTAAATGCAAAAACGTTGCAGAATTATTGCTCAATGCTTATTTTATATGTATACATATATATATATACATATATAATTATTGTGTTTATTTTCTCTGTTTAAAGGTCTCGTCCTGAGGTTGCCTATCTGGGGAGATCCCGCTGATGACAACTGCTTTGACGATGAAGTCTACTGGGAGGTGAGGGTTCTTTCTACCACTAGATGGTGGTCTCACCATGGAACGAGAGAGGGAAGAAATGTCAGTAGTTTCAAGTGAGATCACTGCCTCAAGAGCCGATCCCGTCTGTTGTTGTTTCAGGTCCCCGAGGAGGAGGAGTCCATCCCGCCTGTTTTGGAGTACAACAACCACATGATGCACAAGCACCAAGACATGTAAGCTCACTCACACATGCACGTCCTCGTGCACAGTGTTCTTACCTTCATTTATTCATTCATTCGTTTCTCCGTTGTCCTTGTTTCTTCCACAGATCTGAGTCAAACTTCTCCGTGGAGCAAAGTTAGAGCGGCCCAGCAGGAGATCGACCCTCTCATGTCACCTTGAACTTGATATAACTGTGAAACAACAGAGAGAAGTGAAGGAGCAGCCCTCAACAATTAGCTATTCAAAACTTAAAGTTATAACCAAGCTGCATAAAGCAGTGACCCAAAATATATAGAAAAAAGATCTGAATGATCTTGAAATATATTTTAAACTGGAATTACTTTCTAATTTATTTTTAAAGAAGCTTTATATACACTGAGTCAATGCAGTGTGATGAGAAGATAAAGACAAGGTGTTTTTTTTTCTATAAGCCCAGTTATAATGCACCGAAGAACTGAGAGATACTGTTAACGATTAACAGTAACTCGGAAGTCTCACCTTTTGATTGCGAAAAGTATCATTAATAATGATTGCAAATGTATTTCTTTTTTGCATTAAAAGCCTTTAGAAATCAAAGATACTTGTGCTGCCAAACTAAGCAGTCTTTGAACTCTACTACCTATTTCTTTCAAACTATATGTATAGGTCTTTGTAAGTTGTATATACAAATCCATCCACTTTTTGTTTGTTGCATAGATGACTTGTTAAAATCAACGTTGTGAGTAACTGTAATAACTCTCATACAATTGTTAGCAATTTGCTTGATGTAGTGTTGAATGTTACCTCTGATACATTATATATGATTGTGTGTTGCAATCTGCTTATTGTATTGTATACTTCTGTTTAGAGTAGCTGATAAACTCAAATAAGAATAAAGCTCTTTTGTCCTTACTCTCATGTTCTTATTAAAGACATACTATGAAAAGTAAATAATATCCATTCAGCATATTGCGTGGCTAACATAAGCTGCTTTCAGACATTCGCTCAGTCATGCTCTGAACTAAGGAAATTCTCCAGTGGCGCTGTATGTGTGAACGCAAGTGTCCAAGTGTGAGCCTCCAGACTTTCTTCAGACTTCCTCCGACCGGACCCCTAGAGTCCGCAGATAATTGTGAGAGCTTTTTTTGGATGTGGAGGGCCGAAGATCAGAAGACACACTTATATCATTTGCCATTAATCATCAGGATATTTATTTTTGTTCCAAAAATAATTTATATATATTTTTTTTGTAATCTCTCAGTGCTGTATCACATGACTCTGACTTAATATTATTAGACCTGAGGTTTTCCACAGTGACACCAGGTATCAAGCCTTTTTCATTCTCTCCCATGAACAAGAATTTAAAACCACAACCTTCACTCAGGAGCAAAAATCAAAAAAGTCTTAACACTTAGAAATAATAATGTAATGATAATTATCAATAATGCCTGTATCATTATACAATTTTTGGTCGCAGTCCTATAGCCTAACCAAAAAAACTGATTATTTCATAAAAAACATTTGGCATATTAGAAGATTTCGAGTTTGGATTGTGCTTGCATTAATGTGTCAATAAAGTTTAGCCAAAACAGATGAACTTAGAAATCCCCTCAATAGTCTCAGAGCTGCTCATTAAAATGACCCCTTTTAATTTTCAAATGTTGTTAGACGTTTTCCATTGCACAAAGAAATGTGTTAATATTCCAATGTCTCTTTGAGATGTTTACACAGCGAGGTGGGTAGGACAAGGTGTTGGGTTTATTAACAATCACACTATTTCAGGATATTTTAATATCAACTTAATAAATGTCAATGACATGACTTATTTGGAAATGGTGAATTGTACTAATCCACGCAAAGCACTTTACAGGTCAGTTTTGCTTGCATGTAGAATGGGGAGATTGGGATAGAACCATCATCCTTCTGGACAACCCACTATATCTCCTGATCCACAGCTGCTCATGTAATGATATTCCATGGAAATCATGAGGGAAGATTCCAAATATATCAAAATGAAAAACATACGTCCTCCAGCAAATCTAATCTAACTCTGGGTTCTCCGGAAACTTGGAGCCCTGTTTGATTTGTAGCCTCCAGTCGAAGCCAAATAGTTGACATTACTAAGTGTCATGAGTTTTTTACAGTAATAGAGGCTCAGTAATGTTAGTCTGTGCAGCATGAAGGACTCAAATCAGAAAATGGGCCTCAGTCTTTGTTTCCCCTGTTAAAAAAAAAAAAAAAACATACACAAAAAGGAGCTTTACTCAAGTCTAGTCTTCTTTTGATAAATTCTTGTAGTTTTCATTCCTAAGGTGCACAGACCATATCACTGCAACAGAGATGTTGATGATGTTGAAACTGTGTGCAGACAGGTCTCGCTGGGACCTGATGCCGGACGACAGTGGACGCAGCTCCTCTTGTGAATCATAAGACCCTGGGGAGAGTGTTTGTGAAACCACTTGGTCTGCCATTGTCCTCCTGGGACTGGCCTCCTCTGAAAAGCTGCAGAAAGCCTGTAATCAGATTAAAGGTTGCTGGGAAGGGGAGGAGGGACTTTTTTGAGGAATAGCAAAGAGGTTGTGGAAGTTCTCCAATCAGTACCTGCCACTGAAGTGCAGAAGAGGGGATAAATAACGCAGCAGGAGGGGAGGCGGGAGCCAAGCTGGAGGGACAAATTGGCCTGTTGTTGGAGGATAATGGGACAATGAGGGAGGGGACTATAATCAGTGTGTATAGAGTGGGAGAGAATAGGTGCAATGGGAAAAAGAGGAGACTGAAGAACTCCAAAGGCAGCGGCCTTGTCCCATCCTGCCCTGGCAATTATATCACCTTTGTGAGCTGATTGGGGCAGGCTACAGATTCCATCTGGGCCAATAGATGGATGCAAAAACCTGCATTTTCTCACTGTCCTCTTCGAGTGGTCTCACAGGGACATTGAGTGGGATATCAGGGGCTCTTGTGGTCTTACTAAGACTTATCAGTAAAAAGAACCACATGACGATGACAATCCGTCAGTTTACATTCTTTTGTCATTTGAAAAAGAAAAACACAAGGCCGATCTTTTTAAACTGTTGTTAAATACTTGTGATCGTGTGTTGAGGAGTAACCGCTGAATTTAACCTCACAGACAACCTCATGGTCCAGGGCTTGTAAAGCTGATGTCATATCACAGGACGTCCCACTGAGCTCTGAGCTGCACCAGTCTCCTTTCTGTCATTGTGATCACTCATCAAACAGCAATGTGCCGAACACCAGGCATCACTAAAGGCCAGTCACTTTTTCTTTATTCATTTGACAAGAGTCCATTTGTTGGGGTCAAAGGGGAGTCTCAGGGGAGAAGACCTCTCAGCCGGCCACTGCTGAGGAGGAGAAGCAAAGAAATCACCATTCATAGCAGGGGAGAGCTTTGATTCAGCCACAAAGGCCCCAGTTCAAACCAGAGCTGCTTTAAACAAGAGGCAAAGAAACTGAATGGTTTGGTTAATGTAGTGCTCCACCTGCCCCTAATTAGAGCACGAGACAAAGTGTTTGATTGCCATCATGATTATTGCTTAGCTTCGTACATGTTGAACTTTTTGAATATGCATCCGTCCACCAATAAAAAAATCCTCTTGGAAGCCTGTTTGAACATAATATGAAGAGTGAAGTGCATGCTCCTCTGGCCTCGATCACTGGCAAATGGTTCACTCAAAGGCTCTAACAGCTAAGGAGAGCTGGAGGCAGGGTCAGCGATATTTGTTGGATCTGGACGCTGCAAAACCACGGATGGTCACCTTGACGCCACCATGATCCGGGAGTTTCCCCCTTGCCCAGGCCCAATGCTGCAGGGTTTACATCGGCACCGAATCCAACCAGAGCATTTCTTCAGCATTCCCCTATTACACTCAACAACAGTCAACCAATCAGAAGAGAGGCTCAGACTCAAACTTCAAAATAGAACACCAGAAAATTGGACATAGAAAGGTCTTCACAGTCCTGTGACCTTCTCATTATTATGCTGCTGTTTGTGTTTGACAAGGCTGTGTCAAACATGCAGTTTGAGCTTGTCAGCACAGAGGGTTTGGTTTTTCTCTTACCGAACATGAAAAAAACCATATTGTGTTCTATAACCGGGAGCAAAGACATGGACCCAAGAGGTCGGTTTTATTGCACATATAATGCATCAACATATTATTGATGATGATGATGATGATGATGATGACCCATCAGCCTATCGCAACCAGGGCTCCAGAAAAAAGGAGCAAGCTCTCAGAGTTTTGGGCCTTTTTAACTCGATTTCAGATGTGTTATTACATGGTACTAACAATATAATGTAGAATTTACTAATAGTTGAAACATGAGATATCAAAATCTCCATGTGTGAAATTGTCCAAAGTAAGAACTTTGAGTAGTGTAGTACTAGTGCTGCTGACACCGCTGATAAGATTACTTCCGCACTAAAAAAAAACCTTTTCCTCATGTGCAAATCATTTTTGAATAATTTCATGAGCAGTTGTATGTATAGTGGTAATAATTAAGAATTGACATAGTTTTACATTAACCCTCAATTAACCGTATGACAACTTTAAGTGTAGCACTATTCAACAAGGTACATTAACTTTATATAACTCAGTGTTGGCAAACTTTCAAATGCTAAATACTGTAGGTAGCCGTGCTTTCCAGCTATTTATCTAGTAAAATAAAACAACTACAAGCAGAAATACATATTTGGAACAACACTCCAACGAACAATAAAATTATTTAAAACGGGAACAAGCTTTAGTAATAATAAGAATACTAATAGGCTTCCCCTGTCACAAATGATTAGTCTACAAATGCTCTGCATGAGAATGAACCCAGGGAACAGCCTCTCCACTGTCCAACTAGGGCTGGGTATAACCACTGTGTTCCCACATTGATTCAACTACCATCAACAAGGTCTCGACTCAAGTTACAATTTGGTTTGATTCGATATCGATTGAGTTAAGGATATTTCATTTTAAATATTAAATAATTTCAAAATTTAACTTGGATATGAAAGGAATTCTCAGAGAACTATGGGTAAACTGTGCATGGGAACCTCTAACTTGGTACATTATTCAAAATATTAAGGTAGCCCTTTTACGATCTGTTGATCCTGTTAATGATCTTGTCATCATTTATAAACCATTTCATACCACTGACTTATAAGAATATACAGAATGAAATTTTAATTAGAATCAAAAATATTATAACAGGGCTGCAGCGTGCCATGCACAGACTAGTGCCACCAAACTGGTTTAAGCCTGCGCAGAAGCACACCAGTAGGTAATGAGTCTCAGTGAGGAAGCTGTGAGCAGACTACTCTGTAATTAAACATAAGACTGAAGATTATGTTTAATGATACAGGTGTCATTCATTTAAAATATGTTAAAAAAACAGTTTAACAACCCAGTTAGCTTCAGTAAATTGACAAACTGTGAACACCTGGAGACTTTGAAATGGTCGTCCTTAGTGTTTTGGTTTAATAATGTTATTATAATGTTAAATTAATCTGTGTTTCTTCTGCGTAATTATGTTAAGATATAGTATTATTTGATGCAAGTTAGTGGGAGCATGTAGTTGTTGAACAGAGCTGGACCTAGAATGGGCCCTTGGGGAACTCCACACATCATTGCTGCTTGTTCAGATCCGTAAGGACCAACTGATACCATATAGTCTTTATCCTGCAGATAAGATTTGAACCAGTTGAGAGCAGTACCAGAGAGTCCTACCCAGTTTCCCAGTCTTTCCAGTAGTATTGTGTGGTTAACTCTGTCGAATGAGATCCAGTAGTTCTAAGACAGACACTTTAATATTATCTGTATTTATATGTATATAGTTTAGGACTTTAATGAGAGTAGTCTCAGGGCTGGAAGGAATCAAGATCGGAAGGAATGAAGACAATTATTTATTGCCAAGAAGGGGTTGAGCTGTTGATGAACAGCTTTTCTATGACTTCGGCCAACAATGGGAGGTTAGATGTGGGCCTGTAGTTGTCTATTACTGAGGTGTCTAAAAAAAATGAAGAAGTTGACAGGGTTCAATGTTGACAGATCCCTCCGGACTCAGTGACTTAACTCTATGGTTTCTCCTGCACAAAAAATACTTGTCCAACAGAAGAAAAGAAAGGTAATTTCAGTATGTGAGCAATGTGTCAGCTTTAACAGATTCTGGCCTGATCTCTGTCTGAGGTCAAAACTAGTTAAACTGCACTTTCTTCTGGCTTCTTTGGTGGTTGGCTGCATTTTTATTTAATTTAAATGTCATGGACCCTCAGGGATTATTCAACAGGTCTGCAATAGCGTAGGATACATATGAGATCACTCTCTCTTTCTTTTGTAATACTCTTACAGGAGCAGCGGTGAATAAAAAAGGGTTGCTTTACACTCTTCAATGTTTCACAGTGACTGTACATGTCTCGTAAATCTCCCTGGTGACATAACCTCACAGAGAACCTCAGCTCCATCCAAGTTGATGCTGATGAGACACACTGACAGAGAGGGGGCAGCAACCTCACACTCCACACTGCGACAAGTACAATGAAATGAGGGAAATTCGTGGAAGAAAAAGGAGGGAACGAGGGGGACAGGAGAGGAGGGGAGACGAATGATTCTCCTGGGAAGGGAGGGTGTTTGGGTGAAAAGCAACAGCATATGTATTGTTGGAGGCCCTGACTCGCCACCCTGGAGAGCTCCCTGTTCCCACGGTTTGCTCAACAAACAAACGCAACCCCCCCATACACACAAACGCACCACACCACACACCACCATGCACCCGCACGCAGTGGTGATGTCATTAATTACCATCAAAATGAGCATGACAGCAAGCAAGTGTGCGTGCGTCTGCCAGCAAGGCTTTGTGTGTGTGTGAGTGTGTGCATGTGTGTGTGTGTGAGAGAGAGGGAGAGAGAGGGAGATGTAGGGAATGAGAAAGAAAGAGACTATTGTCCATTCTGAAATAAAGAAATCTCCACTGAAGCATTGTAAATGGAAAAGGCATAAAAATGGACTAAATTCAAGGATCTTTTAGTGAGAGCTGGGCTGTCACATCTCGTCAGGGCCTCACAAAACCTGATGCGCACACATTGCCCTGCCCCGGCTGCAGAGACACTGTGGCCCTGTGATTGTGTCCCTCCTCTCCTCTCCTCTCCTCTCCTCTCCTCTCCTCTCCTCTCCCTACCTTGCTGCCACAGGGATCCTGTATGTGTGTTTGTGTGTTTGTGTGAGAGCGAGATTGTAAGTGTGTATCCTTATTTTCACATCGATAACAAGTGAAAAATGTCATTCTCAGGCCATCATTACAGCAGGCAAATTATACTTTAGTATGTAGGCCCAGATGTAAAGGTTGAACCATGAGATTAAATCTTTAGTTTAACGCATCATTTGAATCAATTTGAATTTATTGCACTTGCATGTTAGGATAAACAGTTAACATCAGTCTTGACTAAACAAAAGATATTTTTTATATTTTACCATGAAAAATTTAGAGTGAATGGCCCCACTTTTGGTGTAAATTTATGCATTTGTACAAATATGTTTAATATGCACACTGCATTCTTTATTACTTCCGCTAAGGAGGTCTTGTTTCCAACATTTTCTTTTTGTTTGATGGTTTGTTTGTTTGTGTATTTGTGAGCAAGATTATACAAAAACTACAGGACTGGTTTCCGAAGAAACCAGTCCTGGTAGAAGGATCACGTATGAGTCGGGAGATAACCCATTCATTTTGGTGCAGATCCGGATCAGAGATATTTCATGAATCTTGTTGATAAAAATTAGTTATGTTAAGGGGACTGAAATTCAAGCCTAATTATAATATCATCCTGCTGTTGGTTCTGTATTTGATTCATGCTTTTGAGATATTTCTGCAGTGTACTTTTATAATGTACTCCTTTTTTTCAGTGTTATTTTTTTGCTGTTGAAACAAGAACTAATCTTGAACTTGAGGTGGCTTGCATTCTGACATTCAGCTGGATGATGGGAATGTCACTAATACATCAGATACATAGTCATAAACCCCAAAATCTCCAAACTGAAATGACATGACGAAGGTGCTACATGAAACTGTAATGCATCCGCTGAGAGAAAACAATTCATCCCAAATTTGAATTGCTGTAAAAACATTTCACTGAAAACCTGAGAAGTGAACTTGCTGGTGGCGCTAGAGGAGAAGACAGAGGATCACATATAAATGATCACCTCTGTAAAATGTTATTGCAATCCATCCAACAGTCCACTGAGGATTACACTCAGACCAAAGTGCAGAGATGACCTCCCGGTGGGTTTTTTTCTGTGGTTTGGCTGAAACATAGCAGAGACGTGGCCTGGTTGTTAAATTGGGAGAGCAGAGAATGGGACAATTCAGCATTTCAGGTGTTAAAGAAAGCGACACTCAGAATTCTCAGACTGCCACTGAACATCCGCTGGTCGACAATAGAGTCCTGCTCACTGCGCACATCGGTTAATTTCTCTTATCTAATTATTTGACCAAGATTTAACACCAAAATAAGATGATCCTAAAGAGTTTTCACTCATCTGCTATAATCTCTCTGTGTGTGTGTGTGTGTGTGCGTGTGTGTGTGTGTGTGTGTGTGTGTGTGTGCATGCTGTGTGAATTGTGCTTCCTGCATCATGTGAGCGTGGACGGCATGGATCTTAGTACGGGCCTTCATTAGAGATCATTAGTATTTTTTGCAGAGTGGGCCTCACTGGGCTGTGGTTGTGCACTGAATGAGATTGTTGTTGAATGTGAAGCCATGAATGCATGAGATTCCACCTCATCAGAGTTTGCACAGATAATTGCTACTATGTGATGTCCACTCTCTGAGGAGAAACCGTGTTCATTAGAGGCTTTGATTGGGTCGACGAGGGCAGAGAAACAAACGCGAGCTTTGTTGTCTTGTACAAATGTCGGCTCTCAGGGAGTTTGTGGATCTGCAGCGACGGAACGCTTCTTTTTGTGTCCGAAACTTTGATGAGGTCCTTGTTTTCAGCACCGGTCCCGTGTCTGCGTTTGGGAAAATGTCCATGTGCGCCCCATCCTCCATGCCACCGGAGCTGAAACAATGCACTTCTTGACAAAGTTTACACACAAAACACAACAAAGACACAACAAAGGATTGCGCCTTTTTATTATTACACCTCGGTCCCAGTAATGAGCATCCAACCTGCTGTGGTTTTTGTACAATGAGCTTTTTGTGTATATAATAATGTTATGTTGTTTAGAAAGAGCATCGTTATACACTCCAAATCATACCATCAAACACGCACACCATCTCTTTTCTACAGTAACCTGAGATACAAGTTCACAGTTTAGTTTCTTGTGCAGAAAACAGGATGTGTTTTCCTGCAGTAGGACAAAAGAGGCTTTGATGAAACGCTCTTTGAGTCGGGCTGTGTTGTCTTTGCAGAATCTGTTGCTATGGGGAAAATGCGTGTAAAAATGTAATCCTGGTTTAGCAGAGCTGCAAACTAACTTTGACCAGCTTCCCTGTTTGTATTTTGAACACGTCAGCTAAACGAACAAAAGGCCAACATAAATGGGTTGTGTTGCAATTTGTGTGTCCATATTTGTGGCTGGATCAGGAGACTGAACAACGCAGGGCACACTCTGCAGAGAGCTTGTTTATAGAATGAGATGCCAAAAGATTGTGGTAAAGCATTGGATAACACAACGCTGGTGGAAGTGACTCACAGTTTGTGTCCAGCTTTCCAAGAATGAGCCATTGGATGTGCTTGTTCTCAATCATTGTTGTTGACACGTTTGTGCTGGTGAGTATGGAAGACTGGGAACATTTTGCTGTTTTTCCAGCAGATGGTGCCACAGTGAAAACACCACAGGTCGATCACCATGAGAGCAGACCAATGTATCATTTATCATTTATTTAGCACATTAATTGAGGTGATTCTTATTTGAGAATACTAGTAGTATAACAACAAAAAATGTCAAAAATGTTACTCTTGAAAAAAGATTGGTCATTAAGCACATTTATGATTCATGTGATCTCTTGCACACCCCAGCTTACCTGCACGTTGTTTCTCTGTCCAATTGGCCGGGACAGGGATATTATTTTTCTCTGCGTATTCAAATGCCAGTTCATGGCACTGAACTGGAACAAGGCCATGGAACTGGTCAGCTAGTTGTTTCAAGTGTTTGGCAAGCTCCTCCTCCATCTCATCTGTGAATATTCTCTTTACCTCAGCTACTGCACCCCAGGCTACTGATTTTATTCATTAGAGATCGGCTCTTTTTTCTTTATGAATCTTTTGAGGGTTGTCTTGTCAATATTTCTATCCCTTCCAGCTTTTCTTAAGGACTTCTTTCCTTGCATGACCTCAGCGGCTGCACTCTCCATCTCTGCGAGGGTTTTTTTGCCCCAGGTTGTCTTCCTGGTTTATAGTTTCTTGGCATGATGGCTTTTCTACAATGCTTATGACATTAAAAATAAAACACATATAATGTAATATAACACTAGAAAATGTTTAAGACTAAACCTAACTTTTGCTTCATGGTTGGGTAAAGTGAGACAGTGTTCCACTTTACCCCACTGCATTTGTCCCACTTTACCCCACGGCCATCGTTTTAGTAAAAACAAAATCTTTTAGCCAAAGGGCTAATCTTCAGCTAGCATCAATCACATGGTTTTATATGTTGGAAGTTCATCCACATGTATGATATAAGTTTTTCTACCTGATTCAATTTCTGACACATTTTTGTGAAAAAACATACTTTCCACAGCACCAGCACCAACTTCTCCTTCATGGCAAGGGGGAAATGGGAGGGGCTTGAAAACATAATGGTCACATGACCACAAATGTGTTCCGTTGCCTAGATACAGGGCGGTCTCACATTACCCGATGTCCCACATTACCCCGCTCTGCCCTATGTTTTTCTTGTTACATATGTTCCACATGTTGTTAGAAGATTTACAAACTGATCATATAAGACAATAAAAAAGCTTCAATTAGATTTCATTTGACTTCCACTTTAATTGTCCCTCCCCATTTAGTATAAGGAAGTTAAAAAGTGTTTTGATTAGCGAAGCGGTATAATACCTGTGGTTCAGGGACAGAGCCAAGACATGCACCTGCTTCATCTGGCAAAGCGAAACATTTGTTATCACTGATAGGACCAGGAGTCATTCTGCCAGATGAATGACACGAGTGATGAGTGAGAGGCAGACAAATGAATGTACATGTTCTTATTATCTGACACGTTCCACTTTGTGAGGAATGAAAAACACAAGACGATCAAATACAACGTGTCAGATAAGGTGTAGGATGTGATATTGAATCTATTATTTTGCCTTGTGTATCTGCAAAGTGTCTTCAAACAAGGGTCTGTGAAAGGAAAGCAGTGTCTTGATAATATTTTATTGAGGATCATATGAGGATTTGTCTCATTAGCTTTCGCCTGGCAGGTTATGTTAACCTATATTTCCCAGCGGATTACCATGAAACTTGGTGAACGGATGTGTACGAGCGTATGGGTCAGGGTGGAACACATTCAATGTTGGTGTTGACCCAGGACTTTTTTTCACTTTCTTATAACTTGGACGATTTTCAACAGTTTTGACTTCTAAGAATAATTCATTGATCTTGAAAAACATCAGGCACTAATAGACTTAGCCTATATCTATTAGTGAGATCAACTTAGTGCTGCTTGATTGAATTAAAGGGAGCTATTTGGTCTTGGTGAAAATATATACTCTACTATGTGTCTACCATTCTAGTTAAAGTTGTATCGTTGTATTTTGGTTTGCACACAAAAACTACACGCTTGTCTTTTAGCACATGATACTTCTTTTACAGGAAATACGAAAAAATTCAAATTGGGCTTATTTTTTCATCTTTCTCTTTCTCAACACATCTAAACTGTTCTCACACTGTACCTGCTTGACCCTTAAATTAGTTTCCTATAAGCTTTTTGTTTTATTTGAGAGATAATCGCTCAAATTGTGTAAAATTGGATTTTGCATTTCAGACACGCAAATAAAATATAAAACATGCAATAGAAATGCAGTCTATTTAATTCCAAAGGAATATTTTTTCACGCCTTCTCATTTTGAAAGGCCTGTGTGCTCTAAATTCATCAGAGAGTTACTGTGATAAAACTCCACCACAGCATCTTCAACTTTTACAGCTGGTCTCCAAGGATCACATATATGAAGTAATGATTTGTGTCTCCATCCACCAACCCCACGTAACTGGACCTAAAGCTGACCCTTGTGTTGCACTGGTGCATTTGAGACATCCTCAGGCTGTTCCACCACTGGTGAGATGTGTCCTCTTTATTCTAAATCGACAGACTGAATAATTATAGAGGAAAAATAACAACCTTTTTCCAATTATATGGAATCGAGGCTAATTTAGCTGCTGAAAGGGAGCTTGTAGTGCCACGGCAGCTCCTTAAATTCGCCAAATTAGGAGAATCGCTGATGAGGTGAGAAACAGAGAATGCCTTAAATAAACTGTAGAGGGGCTCCAGCAAAACAGCCGGGCTTAAGATATATTAAATTACCATGATTGGGACTTAAGGCATGGTTAAAGCTTGTTTGAGAGGCTGGGGAGCCTCAAAGCAGGGCTATTCATGTCTGGGGTGCTGGGTCAATAGGTTGGGGAAGTTCACAGGACCTGATTCTATTCTTATGCAAACTCAGAGTACAAGACCTAAAGCTCACTGAGTTGGAAGATATAAATGACTAGACAATCATCTGCAGCCCTCCACAGCCCTGGTCTACAGCGGTCCACTACTCATTCATGAGGTAGTGCAACGACATGTGAGTCCACTCTGAACATCCTGCATCCGGCTTCCAGAGTTTAAGACCATGGTCCTGTTGATTACAACAAATAGATGTTGAATACAGTCCTTTCTCGTGGATTATTATTGCCCGTAGTGCAGCAGTGCAAAGAATGAGGTGCTGCAGGATGAGTGCTGGTTTATTTATGTACAATAACAGCACTCCCAAGTGTCTGGGAAGGAATTGTCTAGCTTTGTGGTTAATGTGACTCTGAACACAACAGGACACATCTATCTCTATTTGATGACAAGTTGAAAATCTGAGTGGATTTAATGAATGAATGAATTCACACTGAGTTCCGTGAGAGAGAGCACCTGCAGCCAGCCGCTACTCCTCCTTCTCCTCCTCCTCCTCCTCATCCCTGTCTGACACGGTTTCCCATGCATCACACACAGTTACGGTGACAGGAGGGAAGTGCTGTCTGTCTATTAGTGAATCTTATTATTATATTTATTTATTGCCATTCCACTTTTTATGAAATGAACAGAAATGCTTGATTGACTGTATATGTGTGTTCGACATACATGAGATGTTAGGCCTTGATATTCAAATGTGATAGAGTTGAGATTAAAAGCACAGGCTGCATTTGCACATTGCCATAAGTCTGTGGTCACCTGGAAACCACGGGCATTGAGCTGCTGCTAACCAGCTTCCACTTTTTTCACTGTGACTGCAGGAATTAGTTCCAATTTAAAAGAGTGTGTAGGGGATAAGACTGTATTTCAGTCCAAACTTATGTTGCCACAAAGTTGGAAGCACATTATTGTTTATTGTGTAAAATGTCTTTGTTTTCTGCACTATAAAGATTTTCATCAAGACTTATGGGACCAAGAAAACCAAATCATCATTAACAGCCAAAAATGGACAACTTACAGACAGACAGTGTGTCTGTGATTGAAGATTCCAGTGACTGAACAATATTTCTCATGTCTTTTGTCAGGATGCACAGTCACATACATTAACTGTGTCTTAACGTTTGCATTAAAATGCAAACGTTTCTGATGATGAATATGTGCTTAATGATTATGGCCTAATGATTAAAAACAGAGAAAAAGTAACCATGACCTTTGATCCCTCTAAACAGGCCCTGATGAACAGCAGGTCACAGTATCTGAGGGGTCGCAGACGCATTAGGGGAAAACACACGTGTCTGTCGGCTTGTGCCGGGTCAGCTTGAGTCCCTGTAGGGTGAAAGGTCACGACAGCAGACTGACCCTGTGTGCTGCTACAGAAACAATGCGTTTGACAGTCTGTAAAGTTTACAACTTAACACCATCATTAGAGATCGACTCTTTGATTATTAGGTGACGTGGGATTAACACAAATTATCTGAATGTTTTATGTTTCAATACAACATGAAGACAAATGACTGGATGTCTTGGTGCAGGTGAAAATATTTAAACGTTTTTGACTGAAGGGAGCGAGTTAGTGTGACAAGGTAAATTCAGCTTTTTGTCCATGATTTCATTAAATGTAGGATCACAGTGTGGAGGGAGAGTTCACATGTAATCATCTCTTTCTGTGCTCTTCATTGTGTGTTTAAGCCAAGGCCTCTCTCCACCTGTTCACTGGTTAACGCTTCATCTTTGAGTTTTCTTTTGATAATTTATCAGAGAGATGACCAGTCAAAACAAAGAGAAAATCTTTGTTCACATTTATCACCATTTTCTGTCCGTTTTATTGCACGGACAGTTTAAGTGAAACAGCAGTGCAGGCCTGTTTATGGAAATTTTAAATAACTCCACAATACAACCATTATCAGTGACCTGGAGACAGCCTCTGTCCAAGGTGCTGACAGAGACCAGTCTTTATTTCAACAATGCAAATGATGACACATTTATCAGGTTGCTTCAAAATGTATTTTATTACGAAAAGAACAAAAGCATTTCATTCGTCTCACTGTGATCATTTCAAATACCATAGTGTCATTGATAAAGTAAAATCCCCGCTTCCAGGTCTTGATGCTCAAGTGTTATAGTCAAGAGCTAAAGCACATACAGTCATTATGTGTGATTCCCTTTAGTATCTGGTCACCTGGAAACCACAGCTAATAATTTGTATTCTTTTTGATATTTATGTATCATATTTCATATAAAATTCTTCCAAATAATTTTTTCAGAAAGGATTCTCAAAAAAATGACATGCATTTGAAAACAAAAACCTTCAACTCAAGTGTAAGTATCAAATCTAATTTTCACAGTGAAAAATGAAAATGAAATCCATGAAAGAATTGTGGTTAAAACTGTGTTGAAGTCTGGAGCAGAGACACAACATGTTCCTGCACTTGTCCAATTGCACAGAGACAGTTCCTTGGGTTTGGCTGCAGAGAATCCAAGTGATGAACACACCGACGAAGACGCTGCACATCCCGCACAGAGAGGGTGGCCCCAGCATCAGTCTGATTCTTTTCTAAAAAAAAAGAAGAAACAAACATAAGATCAGTCCAAATCAGCTCGGTAATTGAACCTTCCCACAGAACGTGCTTTGTGTGTGGATGCTGTCATAAGAAATCATGTCAAAAGGGACCCCAAGGAACATTTACACCGTTCTGTGGCTGGTTGCATCATCTGAGCATCTCAACGGATGACGTTCAGGTGGGAAGGGGGGGGGGGGGGGGGGGGGCGCGATGTGAGATCAGGCTGGGATTCAGTCCTACAGCCAAGGTACTGTCAGATTGATCAAATTATACATAAAAAGGTTCCTGGACAATTTAATCCCACTGGGAGACATGGTAAAACCCTTTCTCCGCCAATTTTCACCCTCTCTCTTATTCACATCTTCTCTTTCTTCCTGCAGCTTCACAATGCACAATCCTGCTTTCTTTTTTTTCCCATGTTCTCTCATATCTTCTGTCAGTGTGGCTGCCACCCCCCAAACACCCCGCCCATCAGACAGCATGTAGTTTATGCAAATGATCAGGCTTTCATGCGCAGAGTTGAATGGGCCCTTAACAAAATATGTGTCTCTTTCTTCCCCTACAACACACACACAAACACACACACACACACACACAATAACAAAACTCAGCACACATGTCTGGTTTGGAGTGATGCTTTGTATTTTATGGATCTTTTATGGATTTGTATCTTGCACATGGGCATGGTGCAATGCCTTAGTTGGGTCCACTGACAGTTTTAGAAATCAAAGCCCGCTGCTTTTAGTTTGTACAAGATATATGGAATTCAAATTCAAAAGTTATGGCTTAACGGTGGAGGAGGTTGAGAAGGGTTGGTGTTTGTGTTTGTGTGTGTGTGTGTGTGTGTGTGTGTGTGTGTGTGTGTGTGTGTGTGTGTGTGTGTGTCTGTGTTTTGAGAGTAGATCTTACAGAGTGAGGACATTTTTGCAAAGTGAGAACATTTTGTCCGGTCCTCACTTTTTCAAAGGCTTGTTTGACGGATTAGACTTGGTTTTAAGTTTAGGGGTTAGATTTAGGTTTAGGTTCGGGTAAGGGTTAGGCATTTAGCTATGACGGTGAAGGTTCGTAGAAAGTGTGTGTGTGTATGTGGGCGTGTGTGTGAGGATGATGAATGTGAAATTATTGGTGTTCCCAGGGTCTGGGAGGTGTCTGAAAGGGGGTGGGTGTCTGGGCCCAGCTGTTGGGGGGAACCTCTCTCTCTCTCATTCTCTCTCTCTCTCTCTCTCTCTATCTCCGTCTCTCTCTCTCTGTCTCTCTCGCTCTCTGTCTCTGACAGGCCGTGCTTTTCAGTGGCACATAGTCGAGCTGTCCAGGCTGCTGCCATAACAACGACCCTCTGTCAGAGTAACGCCATGCAGTCACCAAAGAACATGGGGGGGAGGAGGATGGGGGTGTGGTTGTGGGGGGGGGGGGGGGGGGGGGGGACAGAAGTGAATGAAGAGTCGAGACGTTTGTGCCCCTGTGAACTTGAACTTGACTGACTCGTCTGAAGGACTGGCGGGGGAGAATGGAAATCATTCCCTGAGAGAGTGTCTGTTCTGAAATAGTTTAACATATTGTTAACGTAAAATCACGAACAAGCAAATGTTTAGGGATGTGAGGATATTGATTCTTGACATCAGAAAGTGCAGTTTGACAAACAAACAATAATTCAAGTGAGGGGAAAAAGATGTCTTTTGAAATGTGGTAGAAAGTTCACGAAAACATTTGAAATTAGCCTTTGTATCGTTTTTTGGCCAAATAATTAAAAAACAAATAGACATATTCTGTTCAAATGAAATAATAAATTAAACAAGACAACAATTACAAGATAATAATAATAATAGTAATAACAATGAAAATAACTGCTGTCACTTTTTGTACAGTGCACCAAAGTCACCTAGGATCTACAGAGAACAGCTGAGTTACAGCTGGATCTCCTGAGACAGTCGAGACAGGGACTGTGACGAGCTCCATCATGCAAATGTCATAGTTTCAACCTTCAGTGTTTCTCTCTGTGTGTCTGCCTGCAGAGGATCTGTGTGACATGCCTGTTCGCTGCAGCCCACAGCTGATGAATGGCGACTCGTCCACATTGGGGGTCTTAGCTGCTCAGACCCACTCGACCATGGGAAAAAAGGAGCCGTGAAAGGTCCCCTGTTGCTGTTACAAAGCCAAGAACAAGCCATAGCAGGATAATCACGTTTCTCCCCCCCAGATTAAGACAGGATCGCAGCTGCAGTATCTTTGTGGGGGTGAGATACAATGTCCTGCCTTCAGGGGAGCTTACAATTCGTTACCTAGCAGGTTCTGGTGCGGAGCCATGATCAGGTCCCTAAGCTACGGTAAAATCATGAGAGCAAGGTCCCACGGTGGAAAACAAACAAGCACACTTCAGCCTGCCTGAGCTGAACAGTCTGATCTGTGTGTTGTTTTTGTTTATCCTCTCTGTTAATATGCTCAGTAACTCTGGTAATCATGCAAACCCCCCAAAATACACAGATGAAGTAATTTAAAAAAATAATAAAAGATATAATGTACCTCATCTGTATTGAGTCGATCGTTTGAGAATGATTGAATGAAGGGGGGGGGGGGATTCCATCTGATGTCTTGGACTGGAAGTAGATGTCTCTTCTGTTTGTCTTGTTTACAGATTCAATTAATATAACTGAGTTCCAATGTTTCAGATATTGCATTTTAGGAATTTGGAACTGTACGTTTTTTTATCATTTTAATCGGATGCTCTCAATGGACAGCGGGGGAAATTCACGTGATTTTCTAAATTAACATTCTTTTCAACCTTCAGTGTTTTCTTCCAATGTCATGCTTCAATTTAAAGCACAACACCTCCTGTTATTGAAAGTTTTATATTTAGGCCCCATTGAACATCACTTGTGTTTTGTGTGGGAATTAAACTACACAAAATTCTAGGAAGGCTACATGTTTGCAAAAGCGAAAATTGTTGAGATGTAGCAGAGAACTAAGCTGAGCAGTTTATACATTTGGCCTATTGGCCACGTTATTCTTTCATTAACATTAGTTCTGGCTTGAGACCACACACACACTCACACACACACACACACCCATACACTGGCTGTGAGAGAGACATAAAGAGGCAGGAGGACAAAGGGCCAACTTCTCCAGGAGACACTCTCATGGCTGCAGTGCTAATGCAGTCATCTGCCACTGTCTGGTCTGGAGCGTGGTCCCCACCTCGCTGCACGCTCAGGATTCAGAGCAGCAGCCTCTCACATGTGCAGTTTTGGGGGAAAAAAGAGGTGGCGGACCTTTGTCAAGTGCTCCTTTCACAAAGCAGCCATTGTGGAGCAAAGCCAGGATCCGAATGATAATGTGGACTCTGGCTGCTGTTTACCAACAGGTCTTATGCAGCTGCAGGGGACAGTGTGTCCCGACCGACACTGGGCTGCACTGTGTCTGTGCATCGGGGGAATAAACATCCCTTGTGCTTTACATCCGTACAGGTGCATATCGAGTGTTGGTCACATTGTTAATATTGTGATTACACTTCTGTCTGTACCGCAGTACCTTGAGACTTTCTCTAAAGGTTTCTATGTTTTTTTCTCCGGTTGAATCGTTTTTTCCCATAGTTTTTCCTCACCTTGAGGACAGTAGATTACACACCTTATGCAGATTGTTAAACCCATAAGAGAAAAATTGAGATTTGTGAATTGTGGCTATAAATGTGATTGATTGATTTTTGATAACTATTGAAGATTGAGGGGGGTCACAGTAAATGAGAAGGTTCGTTGATATCAAATGTTATTTCTCAAATAAGCAAATTATCAGTGTACCTCTCAGGGACCCTGTCGCACAATTCTAAGCTTTCTGAGATGCTCAACTGTTTTCACACGCACAACACAAATACACTGTAAATACACGTCAATATTATATCATATAATTTCAGCTAAATCAATTCACCAAAGTGGGTCACACTGAGAAACCATTGCTTCTAAACTAAAATACATTTTTAAAGGAAGATAATGAGGGGGATTCACATCTGTGCCCGGCAGCCATCGAGTATTTTGGTTGAGCTCATATTATCAGCCACCTTCACACATGCTGCCTCCCCCCAGCTGCTTGTCTAATTACAGCCTGCATGCTTTCTAATAAAGGAACAGTTCCTCTTTTATTTTGTCAGGCCGCAGTGCTGACTAATGCCTTGGCTACTTCTTTAAACCAAGATAAAAACAAAATGCATTTTAAACTGACATGATGCAACAGTTTTAAAAGATTAACTCCACAATCTTAATTAGAGTTCATGTTTGACGATTCCAAACGATAAGGACAATAAAAAGACCTGGACCCTTATGAAGACACATGTTTGTTATTTTCCTGTTGCAGTAGATTTTTCTAGGATTCAAGGGATTTCTGCAGCATGCGTGACATAACAGATTTACATCAGATTATGTCAATGGTGAAAAATTCCAATTTTCTCCATCAGAATTCAAATGGAAACTGCTTTAAATGTTTAGATGTTGACACATGAAAGAAGTGAGGAGGCAGATTGAAGTTTGATGGCCCAGGATGACATTTAAACCCTTTAGAATAAACACAGGCTTTGTGATGTTGACGTGTAGCTCTGTCTTACAGGTACTATCAGTCCAGGTTAATTGTCCTGATGAACCAAAAGGCCTTCATCACCTTTATACAAAATATTTAACGCCACACGCAATTTGAGCATTACTAATGAGAGATTAATATCTCCTTCCATTATTCAAACACTGATCTGGATTTGTTGTTGTTCTCAGACGGAGGTTGATGCTGCTGCGCCTTTAAAAATCTGCTCCCCTCGTTTCTATGCAATTATGTTAATATGCACCGCTCGTCTGTGTCCTCTTCCTTACGGCTGGTGTTGCGTTTCCTTCATTTTGCGTCTTCTTCAGGCTCTTTGTTTTTAGTCAGGCCTGACCACAAACCAATAGACAGCGCTGCCGTGCGGATAATAAAGACTTTTATTTTTGCAAGAAGCCTTAATATCTGCAGCGCATTTCTATTTTTTTATTTGTTGAGATGATCCTCTCAACACTGCGGATAAAACAGAAGCGCATGCACGTGAGTAGGCGATCATAGCTGCGTCAGAATCAATGGCAATTAACGCAGGGTCATTTTTGATGATGCGTTTTTAACATAACAGTAAATTCGTGTGCACGTCCACTCTGATCTACTGCAGCTCGGCTCAACACCTGGACTTAAGGGGACCACCAGCTCCTCAAACATCTGGATACAAGAGGGAGGAAGTTGCTGTCATGTGCTCAGTTTGTGAAAGGTGGGATGGAGGTAAAGTAAAGAGGTTTCAGTCTAAATCCTTTTTCTTTTCAATATCTGTATTCTTACGAGCTTTCGAGCTAATTGATGCTTATGGAATCATTAATGAAAAATGTACAATGCTCTGTTACTCATCCCGGATATTTAATAGAATAATAAATAATAACTGATGCATGAATTGATGATTGATGATTTTTTTTTTTTACCAGAACAGCTTTACAGAATAAAAGGCCTGTTGTTTTAGGCTTTGCTTCTCTGTTTTAAATACATTTATTCAGAAGAATTAAGTTTCATATTATTCGTTATCATTCTATTATAAGTTGTATATTATAATAATTATTATTCGTACTTGTATTATTATAAGTAGTAGTAGTATTAGTAGTATTATTCAAGCTCTAAAATATAGATTTGTTTTAAAGAAACAAATAAACATAAAAACAATGTATGATAAAATCTTAATCAAGGAAAGTGTATTTCTTATAACATATTGTAAACATACAGTTTATGCATTTGTATGTTTCCTAGCTTTTTTTTAATAATCTTATAATGTCAAGAGTTTGAAAAAAACGACTTTGGATCATTGAATACATTTATTTATCTTGCTTATTATGAAACGTATATGTATTTGTTAGGAATTTAGAGCAGTCCACTATAACCATTGTGGAGTTCTGAAACTTAAATTTACCAAATTGACATTTTACCTGTTATGATTTTTGATAATAATGAGATAATTTTAATAATCTTAAATGAAAGTGTCCTGACATCGTCCACCACTGCCTCACTGCTTTAATATTCACTTTTACACTATAAGCAGTTGAAAGCTTCACCTTTCACAGGCCTCGGGATGTGACCTCACTAATTACAGCAGCAGCTCCATCACACAGAGGAGGGATGACACTAAAGTCGCGAGGCCTTCCACACACCACGCTGATTAGCGCCTGACAGACACACAACGATGCGCCAATTAACGCGCCACAGCTCCGCGCCAACACAACCATTTTAGAGGCAGCAGGGAGGCTCCGTCAAGATGGCTTCCATTCACACAACACGATGTTCATGAGGCTGAGCTGCAACCCGCACATGAGACTCATTCAAGGCAGGAGGCCTCTGCACTGACGTTTTAGATTTCACTATGGCAGTTGGACAATGTCCTTATGCATGAGCATCGAGATTCAATTTAAAAGCTGCCCTATAGTAAAACAAATGTAAAAAACATTTTTTGTATTAATTATTATGAATCAAAAAGTAAAGATAATTTCACAAAAATCGAAACGCAACACTGTCATTCTAACTTCATCTATTAATTCGTTTTATTATGTTTGTGTTCACTTTATTGTTAATATGCCTGATCAGGGAAATAACAGCAATAGTTAACAGCAATAATCTCTTGATTTTATAATTTAAACCAGCAGATCATCAAATCGTTGCTTATATAACAGACATATATTCTTATGATCAGTCTGTTTAATTTTCAGCAAGTTATAAGCCAAAGAATGAAGGCATCTGTTTTGATGCAATTATGTGAATAAGTGCGAGATACAATTATTTCACAACTTAAGTGTAATTTCAATTTTTCTGATCAGGTCACAGTTGAATATCTGCAACAGGAACATTAAGGTTAAGTTATTTAATAGTTTTGGTTTGTTTAACAGAGACATTATAATGAAGGGACAACTTAAGTCTGTCAAAAGAAAAATGTAAGAAAGAAACATTTGAGATGTCCACACTGGCTGCATTCTGCTTTCTGCAGGTATAAATCTGAAGAAGATCTTTGACTGAATATTAAATGTTCTTTGTTGAGCAAGAAGACGTGTGGCCGTCTCTTCTTCTTATCTACCCACCTGTTACAAAGATCATGTTTGGTATGTCTAACTTTCTTCTTTATGAAAGAGAAAGCGGCTGATCTGTTCAAATCAATCCTTGAAATGTGCCCCCAACATCCTTCAGAAAATGACTTTCCATTGTCTAAAAATAATATCAAAGCGCAAATACTTTAATTTAAAAAAAACTCTCTTCAGATTCCTTATTTTGTCCAACAGAATACAAAGACCCTCGCAGATGAGAAGCTTCAAGTGGACATTTAATCTGATCAGTTAGGATCATACACCAACGTGTCAGTTAGTAGAGTAATGGTTCACATCTAACTGTGATTAAACCTTATTTTTTGATAAATGACTCAAATAATTTTCACGTTGGGATGAAAACAATTGTTTGACATGTGAAGACCTACCTGAGCACACTCCGTGTCCTCTAGTGTTGCCATCTTTATTCTCTTTCTTTTCTTCGTTAGGAGATGGGGGGGTGTGGAGGTCATTCCTACTTTCGGTTATCTAGCTTTATGAAGGAGGATTAACACTCATACAGCTAGATAACCAAAGATAGGAACAGGCTCCGCTGGTTGATTCAGCAGCACAAGGTTAAGTCTGAAGCTTCCTGCTGGGAACAAAGACAAAGATGATGGTGTTAATGCATCAGGCCTTAAGTGGCTTCATTCAAAAACTGGCACATGTGATTTAAAAATGGTAACATAATTACACCCATAACTTTTCAATGAAATAGAACCAATTCTTCATGTCAATTCAAGATTATTACTTTCTTTTGATTTGGAAAGTTAAATGAAAGATTCACCTGCTACTCAGTAAGACTTTGTTCACATTTTCTATTAACTTCAATATGGTTAATAGGCCCACTAACCAACTAACTAACTAACTAACCTAAAATGCTCCTGTTGCTCTTTACCACCGAAAGTGTGACTTATTAATTTCCACCATGAAGTCAACCTGTAGCTGTTTTTTAGATTGATCCTGCCTCCCACACTTTTCAAGTACACCCACAGATTTGACCAAAATAAAGCCCCCCCTGCTTTAAGAGTAAACTCAGCTCCTCATTATATATTTTTCATAATTTTTATTAAGAATCATCAGGTTAAAATCACAGATTGAAGAAACTTTTTAAAATCTTCTTTATGCCTTAGTCTTCTACACTCCTGCATAACTGTTATGAACTCAATTGGTTTAGTGAATCCTTCTGTGTCCTTTCTCTTCTCAATAAATGTTGCACATGAGAAAAAACAGCCTTTAATGTGTGTGTGTGTTCGTTTATTTGATAGAGCTCGAAATAACCTCATGATGACCTCACGCATCTCTTGGTCAGTGCGTGTGACGTCAGTGCTTTTAATTGGGAAATAAATGCGTTGACATATGCGTCACTTTCTTGTTGTGTGTACAAGTGGACACATCAGTAATTGTCTCAATATGAAGGTGAGAATTTTGCATTTATTAGATCAGGATGTTTTCGGGTGAGTGAAACACAACAGGCCTGTAGGAACAAGTCTTTGTCACATGGGTCAACTATACATTTGCTCTGTGATATAAATGAGAACCTACTGTTTCTTATGGATGAGAATAAGACAGACTAGTTCGCTGTGACTGTATCTGATGGTTGTGGCTTTGACGACGAATGAGAAACACTACAACTTAATATATTGAATGAATGCAGCAGGCCAATAACATCCAGGTCAGTGAATGAGATGCACCGACGTGCATGTGACACGAGCCAGGTCTCATCGGTGAAGATCATAACACTCACTTTGCATCATCAGCTGCGTCCTGCATCCGCGGAGGGGAAAAAACATCCACATGTGGAGCAGGTCGGGTCGGTGCAGCGTCCTCCAGGCTCCAGGTGTGCAGGTGCGCGTGGATCGGATCGATAATTCCCACCGCATCTGCCCCGAGGCTGCGTGTCCTCCCGGCTGTGGAGGAGGAGGAGGAGGCAGGAGGAGAGCTCCGCGGTCAATTGCGCGTTTGTATCCGTGCGTGATCGGGAGGTTCCGTCGGGAGGTCGGCGCTCTCCCCCCGCGTCAGAGATGTGCGGGACTCCGGTGCACAGAGGAGCCCTTTCTCCGCTCTGCGTGTGCGTGTCTTCTCCTCCCTGTGTCCCTGGCAGAGCCCAGGATGGTCTCCTCTCCTCTCACCTCCTCTCTGACGGTTTTCTCTCTAAACGCTTCCTCCTCCTCTCGCGGCTGTGAGCACGTCACACCGACGGCAAACTGCTGGCAACCAATCAGCGACAGCCTCCCCTTTACAGTGTTATCCCTTTGACTGATGATGAGGAAGTTACCATAGAGTAACGGTTTGTTGAATTTTCGTTTGTTTTAGGTGAAAGATCTACAATTAAAAATAAAATCATCATTATTAGAATTAACTTATTTAGAGTTTCTCCATCTAAAACGTTTAACAGTAAAACAACACACATTCTGTCGCTTAACGAAGCTCTAATTGAGTTAATCAAGTATTCAATATATAACATGACTCCTATAATTAAGAAGAACATGAGGCATATATATATTTTCATTCTTAGATCTATATAAATAAAAATACAGATGAGGTGAGGGAGGATATATATTTCTGCCACTGTGGCCTCTTAACAAATGGTTAATATAGATGAGTTTGTTTCTGTTCACCCACTGTTTAAAAACCTCTACAGAGAGGGTGAGCAATTCTCACTTTAGTGCCCCTCAGTGGTGGCAAAGAGAAAGAAACCATTGTACAAAGAAATGCCCAGTTCCATTCATTCTCAGGCAGAGCAAACATTCCCTGCGGGCGCGTCTCAGGGGACTTTGGTAAAAGTCATCAGCAAAGACATAAGCACAAACACACACATGACTAATAAGTAGATACGTTTAGGTGCAAAACTTCCACCAGGGCGCATCATAAGCGGTTTTCTGACATGAACTGTGGAACATGTCTAGAAAACTGGACATTTTCCAGAGTTTCCCTTTCACATCCTGCTGGAAACAAAGACAATGATGATGGTGTTAATGCATCGGGCCTTTAGTGACAGGCTTCATTCAAAAACTGGCACATGTGATTTAAAAATGGGAACATAATTACACCCATACCTTTTCAATCAAATAGAACCAGTTCTTCATTTCAATACATGATTATTGCTTTCTTTTTTGATTTGGAAAGTTAAATGAACGATCCACCTGCCACTCTGTAAGACTTCGTTCACATTTTGTATAAACTCCAATATGGTTAATAGGCCCACTAACTAACTAACTAACTAACTAACTACCTAAAATGCTCTTGTTGCTCTTTACCACTGAAGGTGTGACTTATTCATTTTCACCATGAAGAAATGTCATGAACGTCCCAACTCAGTCTCCATGAATTTTTCCTCTTGGATTTCCACATGAGCTCACTCGGAAAGTATCCTGTGTTTGTTTGTCTTCCGGTAGAGAGAAAATTTCCACTGCAACAACAATTTCAGGAGATTAATCGGAGTTCATTTCATGTGTCAATGCGCACAAATGTAGTAATCCTAGTCTTCAACCAAACCTGCAAAACTACAAAGATTTCTCACAGGAAGCTATAACATGTGGCCTCATTAGGTGGTTTGAAACCGTGGTGTCTATAGCAAATGGAAAAAATTAAGAGGGTTCTTACCAAATTAAATACAACCAGTGGTTCTCCGGTTCCTCTCTCAGTTTGGTCCCTTGGTAATGGCCTGCTTTGCCTGCCCTGTTGCATCGTCCCTGATTTCCCACATATCAGCAAAGACAACCTGTATGTACACTCTGTTCTCCTTTTTAATTGGTGCACCGCTTACATCATACAGCACATGCACATATTCCAGCTGATCACATGTATGTGCTGTCAGGGAACAAGACAGACATGGAAGATCTCTCATTAAGACTTTGCTCTGCAGTACCAGTAGTGATCCAGAACTCGACATTTATTTTAGACCTCAAGAGAACAGTTTCCCTGGTGACGTTTAAACACCGTCCAAATGATCATAGAATAGAGCAAACACTCTGCTTCACTGAGTCTCAAGAATGAATTTCAATTCTATCTGCATCTTGTTCTCTGATGTTTTCTCTTTAAATTTAAGCTTTAAACTAATTTAATCTCACCAAGAATCTATACCCTTACAATTTGGGGACAATTATTTCAGCTCATCTGAGCAGGAAGGTGTAGATCGGATCAATACCTGGCTTTACTTTAAGTTCGATAGGTTGTTTTATTAGCTGGGCAGCATGAAGGAGTCACGACTATTCCTGTTGGTTTTGATGCGAAGTAGTGAAGTTGTATTTATCATTAAACCATTAAAAAAACTACTTTAAAACAGTATTTTAATTTGTATAATTATTGTAAAATGGTTATTTTTAAAACTGGAAATATTTTTTAAGTCTGGTTGGTGTTTTAAATGGGCATTAATTTTACATACACTCCCCTTGTTAAGATTCAACTCGTGAGAAAAACTGAGGACATATCGCCCTCTAGGGCTCAGATGGCAACACTACCTCACTGTCTCCTGCATTCCTACATTATGGAGTTCAGGATTGTTTTTTGATACAGTGTTGGAATAACTTGGATGTTTATGCAGATCAGAAGACTTGCTATGTACAACACAATGACACAGATATCGCCATAAATCATATTAATTGGCTGCTGGTTGCCTTTGGTTAATGCTAAACATTCCATTCAATAAGGGTCATGGTGGTAATGGGTCTACTTTTTAAATTAAACTAGCACTCTATACATGTTACATATGCAGTAAAAGTAGAATCTGATTTTAAGGCTTGGTTTGATTTAATTACTCATGATGTATTGTCGGTTGTCCTTGGGGCCTGGAGGGGGACTTAGAAAAGGGCTTATCATTTCCCCCTATTATTTCTGAGTAAATTTCAGGACTTTAATGGATTGGCCTCTGAGTGAATCATATTCTCATGTGTATCATGTCTGTGTGTTGGTACAACATTTTTGATGTTAATTGCAAAACAGCATCTTTGCCTCATGTGTCTCACCTTCCCCGTGGGAAAACCTGTCTTAAATCACCTGATTCAAGGGATTTCACTTATGTTTACCATACTTTGTTACAGCATATTACTGAAATAGATTCAAATGATTACTTCCTTTATTTCTTTTGTGGTTTATTTTTCAGCGGTGTGAGATAAAATGTTGTGCATTACAGTTTTTTGACTGCCACTGAAAACACAAGCCAGATGAGTGTGGAAGGCAAAAACAGTTTAATATAAAATATCTGAAGGTCAAAAGACGCGTACTTAGTAGAAAAAAGAAAAAGAGTGTCAAATAGTAATAATGTAATTAATTCACGTCTTATTGACTTTCATGGTTGCTAAGAATATAAACATACAAATGACAGTATGAAACGGAAACTTAGACTCTACCTTAGTGAAAGTGCTTCTTGTAAAAATCTGTGGATTTCTGTTTTTAATACAAAACTTTATATACAAGAATAAAAACTGTAATGCAAAGACAAAAAGTGGATAAAACAATATTTCTGAAATCACAGAACAAAATCTAGGTGATTGGTCGTGAAAGTAACATTTGAGTAAAATTCAGACAGGGTTCTTCCGTACGTCGATTAATGCATTGTTTGAGTTCAGGGGTCCGACGTTGAGGCTGGGGCGACGTGACTCTCGGCGAGATTTAACCACAGGCAGGGACGTCTGCCCGACCCAGGGCCCCGTACCGGTTTGAACTACACGGTTAACCGACACGTCCACAGCCGCTTGATACCACAGTTCATCCATGACTGCAGGTTCCTCTATAGGTAGGGAAGAGCGCCGCCATGTGGACGGGAGCGGGGTGTTTACCAGCTCACGCATTTCCTCCCTGGACCGGGGAGATTTGTCGGGCTGCCCAACGTTTCTGCCCCCTGGGCTGTCCTCGGGGCTGCGGGTCAGCCTCTCCATGCTGCAGGCACTCGCTGCTTTACCATCAGATGAGAAACAAGGCCAGTCAACAGCTTACTCAACAACACAGGTGTGAAGACAGGGATCTGATGGCAAGACAGGCAGATCCAACATTTACATATATTTACCTCTAGCATGCTCCTTAGGCTGGCTGGCTGAACCACAGAGCCCCCTCAGCTTGTTACTTAGATCCACATTAGCAGCCTTGAAGTGGTTTAGCTCCTGGCTGAGGTTATGGATCCACCCCTCGTACTGCCGCTGCCTTCCTGCCAACCCCTCGTCCATTTGCTCTGTCAGGGTCAGATAATACAAACATTAAGTTACTCGAGTACTAGTACTTATGAGTTCTAACAGCTGATTATGGAAAGAATTTGAATCTGTTATCAAATCATTATTTGTCAATATCCAGTCACCTCGACACTGCTGCAGTAAGAGCTGCACACTCTTCTCATGTTCCTTCTGCTGTTGTGTGAGTCGGCGATCCGTGTCCAGTTGTGAGCGATCGAGGGCATTCTCCAGCCACTGCACCAGTTTCTGCTGCTCGTCCAGTTGCATTTCCAGCTCAGCCAAGGCTAGCTGCAGCTTTCGCTCTTCCTCACGCAGAGTCACCACCTGCATTAAACATCCACATCAACATGAGAAGGCCAATGTCAATTGCTCCGGACATTTTTAACCACTTTTCCTAGCAGCCACCTAGTGAAATATCCAGTATACAAACGAGTGGGCCCATGTGAAAATGGTGTTGATGTGCTGCAAACAATAACTGCTCTCTGCCTCATTATTTATACGTCAAGTCCTGCCTCATGCGTGCTCCACGCAAACATCACCCTGTTGCCTGAATGTTCTGACATTTTTGTTCATGCCTGAAAATGGCTTATGACTATTTAGGATTTTGTTTAATACAATTTATACTGTAACCAACAAAAAGTCTTGTCTAACAAAGTAGAATTTAGGATTTTGGATGACTGAAATGGGTGAACACGGTTAAATAAAAGTCGAATCTCACACAGATGTTCAGACCTTGTCAAAGTACTTGCACAGCAGAGCTCTGGTCTCAGAGCCGGACAGATAGCTGAGCTTGGCCATGAGGTTCATCTCCCACTGGGAGAGCATACTGGCAGAAGCCCTCAGCTGCCTCTGTCTCTGACTGATGGCCTCGTTCTTGTACTCGATGGCGGCATCCAGAGCCTCGATTGCCTCGTCCAACTGGAAAAGCGTTCGCTCCTCCTGAAAGAACAGACACAATCTTAAACATAATGTGAGAAGACAGCTAATTTTAGAGTTTCCAGTAAGGACTAATTAGTGCAATGCTCCTGCCAGCCAGAATTACCATAATTGCCAAGTATTTTATCTCTATCTCATTCTGAGCATAACACATTAAAATGCCTGATCTCCAGCGTAATATCTGACCTCAGGGGAGAGCAGGTTACCCCGCCGCAGCTTATCATCCAGCTCCACTCGCTGTTTGAGCAGCGAATCCTTCTCTTGCCGGAGGTTGGAGATCTCTTGGCGGATCTGTTGCGAGTCTTGAGCGCTGCTGCTGCGAAGGAGGCCGTTCCTCTCACTCAACTCGCTCTCAAGGGTTTCAATCCGCCCCGTTAGCGTCACCAGGTCCTTACTCAGGGCCTGGTGAGAAGATCCAAACAAACATTCAGTGTTTTGCAAGTTTCCCATGACTGCTGAAGTGAGTGGTTTGGGTTGATTGATACCTGACTGGAGCGGAGCCGCTTGGTCTCCAGTCCACTGCGTTCCTGCAGCAGGGCTTCTTTCTTCGCCAGGATCGTCTCTCGCTTCGTCAGCTCTCCTTCCAAACCTTCTAGTCCTCTTCTCTGTTCCAGGACCTTCTCCATTTCCTCATCGAGCCAGCGTTTTTGTTCTTCAATCTTCTGCTCATTAGTTATAAAGCACACAGGAAAGATAAAGTGACAAAGTCAGGAAGTGAAAATACATTTAGCACATTTTCATTAATTCTCAAGAACTATGAAGATTACATTTATTATATTACTTCTACTGACAATAGATTAAAAAGCTTGTGTTTTTGCACTGTAATAAAAACACATGAGCTTCATCAAGATGCTTTCTGTAATGTACTATTGTGTGACTAAGATGTTGAAAAGGTTCAGTTAATGATTTTAGATGTGAACTATGGACCAGGAAATATACTGGATCCACAGCACAGGCTTTAAGAAAATGGTTACAATATCCACATGAAATGTTACAATGTTTCTGTATAAGCACGAGAATTCATAATTTCAAGTATTTGTCGTACATTAACATATTTAGTTTTTTCAATGCTTAAAAAGGTTAGTCAGTTATAATAAAATATACTTGGTTATCACGTGCAATTTAAAGTCACATTTATCACCTTGAACACATAATAACAGTATTCTATGATTACAATCCTTAAATATCTGCTTGTCAATTTCACAAAACTTGAAAATGAAATGACTTCTCTTGGATCATGTGGGTGATGAAACTAGCAAATGGTTTCAAATCAAACTGACCGGGGGGGGGGGGGCTCATTTTGTACTGAAACTGCAGTATTTTAAATAAGAAAACAGTTGCACCTGTTGTTCCTCCAGTGACATGACTGAGCCGTTGCTGCCACTGCGTCTCTGCTTCTGAAACGCAGCAATCTCCTCCGTTTTTATCCTCAGGATCTTCTGTTGCTGCTCGTTCTTTATTTCGAGCTCCTGCGGTGGAGGCAGGGGGGAGGAGCAAATGAATTAAAGGACGATGACGATGAAGATAAAAGGAAAACTGATTCTGTAGAAAGTAAATAAACGCTTTTGGCCCTAATGTAGTGTGATATTTATGGTAAACTCCAACAATTACAGGCAACTCTGACAGAAAGTTAATTTAAACTGAGAGCAGTTTAATAATCAATGCTTCCAAGAAAACTCTCAGTAAGAAACCATATGCTGAAACCAAATGGGATCCGTCCCATCTCCACTTATACATTTCCCATCAAATTAACAGCTACATCAGTGTAGGATTGATTATCTACTAAAACCGAAGCATTGGGTGGTTATATGCATTTTTTTTAATAAATTAACAGTGTTTGTCTGATCATTAAAATCATGTACTCATGCTGCTCAGTCAGTGTGTTCCCGTCCGTACCTTGACTCTGTGAGTTCTTCGCTGCATCTCTGTCTCTAGACGTCGTTTCTGCTGACTTTCCTCACGCAGCCGCTTCTGGAGCTGCTCCTGCTGCTGCCTCATAGACTGCACACTGCGCTCCAGCTCCAGCACGCGGCGTTCGTTCTGTGCGGGCAGGTTAGCTAGACGAGCAGTATCCCGTTGACGTTGACTTAGAACCTACAGCACCACCATAAAAGTGTTTAAGTGCAAGAACATTAGGCTCAGAGAAGAGGAAATGTTGCCTTTATTTATATATCTTTCAAATAGTATCTTGCAGCACTGTACTATTCAAGGCCACAAAATTGAATTTAAAATGACTCTGTTGCTGATGCGTTATTGAGGATTAATAGGTATGACAGTCAAACCTTGACTTTGCTCTGAGCAGCAGCTATCTTCCTGCGACATTCCTGCGCTCTTGTGTTGTCCGTTGTGCTGATCTCTCGCTCTTGTCTCTCTAGATCCTGCAGCTGCCGCTGGGCCTCCTGCAGCTCCTGTCGAGCCTGCACAGCTTCACTCTCCAGAGCTGTGATCTTATGGCTGTACTGCCTGTTCAGGGCCTGAGCATCCTTACCTGAAATAATAACAACAAAACATAGGCAATGATTAACAAGTGACCTAAATAAAACAGAGACAAGGCTTTATTTGGCAAAGGCCCTGCTAATGAAGGACAACGCAGATGGATACCTGTTTTGACCAGCTCCTTGATGAGTTCTTCCTTCATGCGGATGGTGACGGACAGCTCGCGGATCTTCTGCTGTGCCTGATGTAGCCCCCAATCTGAAGCGCCTTCAAAACCTTTCAAGCTCCCACGTGCCGATGTGTCCCCAGAACTGGAGTTGGCTACACGGTGATCAGAGAGTAAAGAACAGCTCAGTCAGGAGGTGAAATGAGGAAGCAGACAAGGCTTCGTGGCACTAATTGAAAGACAGGCCCATCAGACAATTCTACACTTACATGCTTTTCTGGTCAAACACATGTGCTGAGGCAGCTGAGATGTTGGACCTTTCCCACCAGCGGTTAGTCCTCCAAACAACACGTCCCTGTTAGTCCAGGTTAGATTCACCTGCCTGAGACAATCACTAGCATTACATCAATGGCACTTTAAATAATGGCTCACTGACCCCGAATCATCTGGAAGTTGTAGGTTGTGATTTCTATAAACACAACATACTTGCGTCTCTCTTGGCGGTAGTGGCTCTCTTCTTCTGTGTCCGACATTTCTGCTCCTCCTTGGACTCCCAGCTCCTCAAAGAAGCTTCCATCGTGATCACCACCAGGCCCATTACCAGTGTAGCCCACTGGACTCGTCTGCAACCACACACATACAACCACAGAATGACAAAGAGGCAGGCTATGACATACTCTGTAAACTGTTTACAAATAGTTTGAATCTGTACAAAGATCCAAACTGGCTTTTTCTGATATGATGAATGTTTAGTTTCAATTTCAGTTTAAATTCATCCCAGAATCTCAACCTGCACCTCCATTTCTTGCCACAAGGAAAGTTTTAAAAGTCATATCACACTTCAGGGAAGAAAGATCACAGCTGGAAATCTAGCTCTACTGGTTGGTTACCTGTCTGAATGTGACTCCATTCTGACTCTGCTGCATGGAGGCAATAGGGGCAGTGTGTGGCCGGGTTCTCAAGTTAAGGCCTGGACTGGACAGCTGACACTGCAGCTCTGCGATCAGGTCCTGCTGCTCCTGCAGCTTATCACTCTGAGTCAATGAAAACAATCACATAAGTTAAAAGGGAGAATATCTGTATAATGTGAATCTTTAGTCTTTGACCAAATCTTTAAAGAATGCTTTGACCATTTAAATTTAACTTGGTTTTTGCTCAAAAGAAAATGGAATAAAGTTGGTCCAGTTCAATTGCTAAGCTATGGATCCTACGTATGATACATAAGATAAAAACATTAGAACAAGAGTGTGTTTGACCTGCTGCTTGTATTGTTCCATAGCATCCTCCAGAGCAGCTAAAAAGTCTGTGTTCTCCGTCTCCAACCGCTGAATCTGGGCCTGAAGCTGAACACTGTCCTCATTCTCTCCACCTTTCTCAGTTTCATGCTCATGACCCCACCTCTCCTCTTGAGCCTCTGGATCCTGCTCATAAAAAACATTTATAGACATATCAGTAAGGAACCTAAACTCCTTAAAATTCTTCTAATAATTGTCTAAATATTTGAGGGAGTTTAAGAGACTGACCTGGTTCCTGACAGTGGGCCTCCCCCTCCTCAATGCAACACTTTCCTCCGTGGAGCTGTTCTCGATACCACTGTCTGGTCCTGAAGCAGTGGTCAGTCGGCTCTGTTCCTCCTCCACCGAGCACAGCCACTCCTTCACCTTCAAACTCTGCTCTGCAGTCAGAGCCCCTTCACTCTGCAGCTCCCGCAGTAACCTGTGATATACCAGCAACATTCAAATGGAGTGAAATTAAGTTAAGGAATGCAGCATCTATATATATATATATATATATATATATATATACTAACATTTTATTAATCCTTTTTTTTTTTAAACGCTTCAAGACTAGTTAAACAACATGACAGCAAACCAAATGTAGTTTGATCGATGAATGAACTTTAACCTGTAAGCAGTGTCCGTGCAGGTCCGGTAGTGAGCACTTTGGGCCTGCATTCTGCTGATCTCTCCCTCTCCGAGTCGAGGCCTCCTGTTTGGATCAGCGTGAGCGATGATGCGGGTCTCTGAGCGGTGGCGGTTTTCGAGGGCTCTGCGCAGGGCCTTGATCTGTTGCTCCAGCCCTTCTACACGATCGGGCTCACGCTTGCAGTTGACAGTGGCCTTGTTCTGAATGTTTCTCGCCCTCGTGGCATAGTTCAGTGTATTCAGGCTCTCATCAAAGTCTGCGGAGGATGGGCTGATGCAGGCAATCATCAGTGTTTTTGAATTTCCTCCTAAGGAATCTTTTAGGATCCTAGAAGATACAAAGATTATATATGTTAAACCAAACTGACACTTCACACAAGATCCTGTATCATGTTACAGGATTATCTCATGTGTCTGATCAACTCAATGAAAAGGTACCTTGTTATTTTAGAATCTCTGTATGGTATGTGAGAGCCTTTCCTCTTGGGGTCCCCCAGCGCCCCGATAACATTTCCCAGGGCCAGCAGTCCGCTGTTAATCTGGATGCTCTCCTTCAGTCTCTCTCCAGTGTTCCCTGTCCTTAAAATGCGCTCTGACCCCGCCAGGTCAACAAAGTGGAATTTGGAAGACAACATTTGTGGTCCAGAAGTTGCAGCGGTGGCGTAAAGGCGTGAAATCCCCCGACGTTGGTCCATGTACACGGTAAAAATGGTGTGTGACCGGCTGGAGTTTTGATTCATTTGGGTTGCGCCAGTGTGCCGGGCTGTGTTTCCTGACTCCAGTAAACTCAACACCTCATCAAGACCCTCCACCTCACACTCTTTCACGCCACACAAAACTGTGAAGACACACACAGATATAACATGTTAATACGTGCATACACCAACCATTAACAATTCTCACAACCGCAGAAATGTGCTTATAAATACTACATCTAACAGCGGAATGAAAATATTAGCATTTCATACCAATGTTGCCTTTATCCTCTCGGATGTGGATGTCCTTGCTGGCCGTCTCTACCTCCAGTAAGTCATTGAACTCCTCTTTGTAGACCTCCAGGTAGGACACTCGGACAGAGAAGTCTGTGAGGTCATTTTCATCTAACAGCTTGAAGACATCTGCAACAGCCCTTGGAATGATACCCTGCACCTCATCTCTAAAGGAACCTACAACACAATTCAAATACACATAATTACATGCAACTGGTTTAGACATGTCACATTGATGTCTTCTTATTTTATGGTCTTAGCCAATGCGAAATACCATTGAATAGGAAGGAAAAGGAAAAACACCAGGTCAAATTTACACTGATGATGTAAAACAATGTTGGAACCAAATATTTTGAAGGACAAAATGTAGGAAGAGTCAAAAAAGAAATCAGTTACTTACAAATATTAGCTTCTCCGATGGTGTAGGTCTTGCCTGAGCCAGTCTGTCCGTAGGCAAACACTGTAGCATTGAACCCTTGGAAGAAGGCGTCGATGAGTGGCTGTACAGACTCAGAATAAACCTCCTCCTGAAAGCAGGACTCTTCAAAGAGGAAGTCAGAAAGAAAGTGTCTGTCATGGCCCAGGGTGACCCGACAAAGTTCAGTGTCCACAGTGATACAGCTCTCATGGCAGTGTAGTAGCTCCTTAGGCAGCAGGGGGCGCACTCGAACAGCTACTTGCACTGCGGAAAAGTCCCCTCGGCCTTGGCCACCCGGCACTTTAGGAGACATCTCTGGTTGGCTGTTGGAGCCCTTCTGTTTTCTTCTGTTATGTAGTGTTCATCTTTGGACCGCTACAGGAGATAAACATCATTTGTCACCAAAAATCATCTGGAATATTTTTTGCCACAAGAGCATCTTTCACGAGCATTTCAATTCAATCTGGATACTTGTCCTTTGTTTCATCTGTATTTGTGCACAAAACAGAGCTGATAAGAGGACATTAAGAATACATTTTGACACTTGACGAGTTTGTAAGACACTAAAAGGCGTCTGCAGCTTCTTTTGCCGGCTTCTTATGAGGTACGTTATCACAACCTCCAGCCCTGTTAACAGGTTTGTTGTTGTCAGACACGCTCTCTACTGTGATGGCCTCTAGTGGGTAGATTTCTTAACAACCAGTGAAAATAGGCAGCATGGAAGTATGCAAGTTGTTTTGGCCGGAAGGCCCCCAACAAGTCTACACTGTCCACACGCGTAGGCAATCGGCTGCATCGTAAATGTTATTGTTTACCGAGTAAAAAAAACATTTATGAGTGTTGCCATGTTGGAGTTAGAGCAGACAGATGTTGAAGAGCAGTTACATTTTCTTAAAGAACTGCAACAAATACTGTCTGTGTAGGGTCCACGCCATAGACTCAACGCAGGAGCATGGATTGGGCTTTAAGGTGCTGAGGACACTCCAGTGTGTGTTCATAGAGTCATAGTAACACCCAGTAACTACTGATGTCAATGCTCTGTAACAAAGAGGCACAGACTGAATTCATCATGAACCGCTGCAGTGATGAGGTGTGATCAGGGACGGTTGGGGTCAACCTCTGCTCCTCCTCTAGCAGCAGCAGAACACAGCCGCTCTGATCCGTGATCGGTAGAGATAGTTCACACCACTTGGAAAGTCTCCTGCGTCATTATTTATACTTTAGCACATGTAGCTCTAGGACCTTCACAACAATAAATCTGTGTAAAAACTGAATGGGGGATCTCTCCATAAAGTTAGGTTATAGTTAGTAACTTTAGTTGAAAGTCGTCACTCGTGTTCAGTGTAAACAAATAACACAAATGACTCTGACTGTGACCAGGAACTTGACACAACGTTTATGAACGTGGTGAACCTACTTGTTCTGTGTGCGAACTGTGCTCGTGGAGGTGTAAACTTATTTAGAGCATGTTAGCAGGGTAACGTTAGCTAGCCACCGTTACCACAGTGTGCCAAAGACACCAGATAAAGATGGACGCGTCAGGAACCGCTACCCGCGAGATGAAAAAACACACAACTGAGAGGAAACACACGAGTGTCGACTTTTTCTAAATCTCCTTCTACGGAGGAGTTTCCCACGTTCATACACTTGCTCGTTAGACTCCATGTTTCTCCCAGATAACTTCGGCTAGGCTAACGTTAGCTCTTAGCCAGGGAGCAGTCCGAACAACAAACCACAACACGGGGATGAGGCTGGACACCGACACCCGGAGGAGCTACTGACCGTCTGGATCCACTGACCGGGTGAGTGGGTGTTAGTGTTAGAACCATCTTACTTTCTATGAGGCAGCAGCAGCTCCATGGGTCCAGCAGAACACTGGAGGGGGTTCAGGAGCCTGGAGGTTGAGGGGGGCAGCTGGAGGGAGGAGCCCGAAACTTTGGGCTGTGTTTGGGGTTTGGTCTCTGAGGAGCATCGTGGATGAGGAGGCTCGGTTCAAAGAGGGTTTTAAACATCGAGCCACAGAGAAGCACAGTGTCTGAACGTTACTGTGCTGTATTTAATAGTTGAATTCTCATACCTCATATTCTGCATTTGTTTTCCCTGCTGTTACTCACCTATAATCAACAATACAAGTAAATAGTATGATTGACCCTGACCAGAAAGAAAAGTGAGCATATCATTGTTTTTGTCTACTCTTATTTCCTGTGACCCTGGTTTAAAGTTATTGACCTATTATTATTTATCCTATTTTGATGTTTTCTTAATTTATTTCTTTACTTTAAAATAACTTTACATTTATTTGTTCTTATGTTACTTTAATGATATTTCATTTCATTCAAATTTAATTTGATGGATGTTCCATTGTAAAAGTAGACTGTACTGTCTATACTTGGCTAAAAGTCGTAGTGAAACTGAAAAATATGATATTACTAATATCTAAAGCACCTTGAGCTGCATTTCTTGTATGACAGTTGATATAAAAATAACGTTTCTTATTATTATCATCATTAACAATAATGATGATAATAATAACAAATATACTTTGTTTATATAGCACTTTTCAAGATGCTGTTTCCCAATAAACAAGACAACAAATCACCAAGGACAAAAATAAAAAGAACACACAACCCAGGTAACCCAGGTAAAAAGCCTTTCTGATAGAAATGCGCTCTGAGTTGTATAGAATAGTTCTGTTCGAATAAATAAAATAAATCAAACCAGATAAATTCAAGGAAGGTTTTTACTATGAGACTGTATAGGAATGTATTGTTAATAAACATGCTTTGTCATATCATGATGATTCTTTGTCCCTTTTCACCATCTACATTTTACATGCATTTAACATTTTCCACAGTGATGAAACCACACTCTGTTGAAAAGTGTTGCAGCAGCTGTAAAATCAAAGTTTGTGACTTCATGGTTAGCAGACATCGAGTATGCAACAAGTCTCATCTGTGATCAGCAGGGGGCAGTGTTACATCATAGTTTGAGTCTATGGAATATTTGCAGGTTTTCTTCTGCAGCGACAAGACTCGGGCACAACAATGAAATGACTGCAATTTGAAAGCACAACAAATGACAGAGATTTAACAAACAGCTGAGAGGCAAAGAAGCCACACATTTAGCCACTTTGACTTAAATCTTACTTAAAGGTATTTTATAGGAGACTTATGATATTAATATAGAAATCAACAGTAGTAGAGTAATGGCCTCCTGAGAAGAGACCACATGGTAAAGATCACACTCGGAAAGGACATTTCTCCGACTTCTTCCATAGATGCCATCACTGTTAGCTCATGGCTACCCAATATTTAATATAGCTGCTTTCAGACATGCATTGAAAGGTTCTGGAGGGGCCGTATGTAAGAAAGCAAATGTCCTAGTCAGTTGCTCCAGATATTTTCTGAACCTTTTCCTGCCTGACCTCTGGTAAAATTTGTAGAGGGAGATGTAGACAAAGTTGTCAACGTGTAAAGACATGCAATTCCAGAGCTTTTGACAATAAAGTCCAAGGCAGAACACAAAGTGCTGTAAACAAAAACATCTTACCAGGCAGCTATCGCTGGAATATTATTTTTTGGCTATTTTGTTGTTAATTTTAGTCAACTACTATGCTTTTGGTTGTGTGTTTAGAGGCAATTTGGGCTTCAACACACTGACAGTAGTGTCCTGTCTGCACCATGTGGAGCCTCGGCAGCACCAGTCCCAATCTCTTTTGTTCTATTAAACTTCAGATGAGACCGAGGTATTTCCTTTCAAATACAAGTACCACTGATAACCCACGCTGCAGTCAAAGGGAGTGGGATGGTTTCTTATGACTATCCTGCACAAGCAGAGAGATAAGGATATTGATTTCAGTCCCACACACACTGCCAGCGCTCATTACGAGTTTTTTTTTTTTTTTATCTGCACAGTGTGACTCAGCCGCACTGAGAGCTTGAGAGACGCGACAGTGGAGTTGGAAGAGAAGGATGTGAAAGTGGATGTAATATGATAACATAGAGGAAGGGGAGGAAAAGAGAGGACAGTGAGGCGCACAGAGCAGACAAAACACCAGACTCCAGATCAGGTGCTCTCACACAGGCAAGCCCAGCTGAGCTTTTAATACTGAATGACCACCTCTTGTGGGATCCCCGAGGATCATGGATGGGATTGTGATTGAACTCATTCATTTCACAAACATTAACACAGAATGTTCTGGACTCAGTCTTGATCTCTTGTGTGAGTTCAAGACTGAGTCCAGAACATTCTGTGTGCAGGGGTATTAAAGGACAGTTTTTAATTCAGCCCACACCCTCAGCCAGTGACTGCCTCGCTTGAATCATCTATTCAGACGTCTCTATTCAACCACCACTCCCTGTCTGCCTCGCTATCACCGGGCATCTTTTTTCTTCACTCAGCGTACAGGCTTGTTTCAGGATCCTGTGGCTAAAGCCCCCCCCCCCCTCAGTCATGTCATCTCGGTTGAAGCCTCCTCTGCAACTAAATACACCTTGTTTGTTCCCAGTCAACCTACACTTTGCCTCACTGTCCACAGATGCACTTCTGTGTGGTCTCATTTTCTCAGATGTGGCACAGCTCAGTGGGGAAGATAGATGGAGGGGGTGCGGCACATTTCATCACCACGTCACAATTTCTCCAAGTATACCCGTCCTTTCGACAGGAGAATGATTACACATACACGACTCGCAGTGCGCACGAGACATGCTCATGCATTTTTCAATGTGTACTTGCGGATTTAAAAGTGAAAGTTCATTCAGGCACAGTAGGAACACTGTGGCTCTTTTCAGCAGCTTGTTTTTGGCTGCCTGTCTGCTGAACAGCACTGCTCTGTACGGCAAGAACTGTGTGTTTCTCTAAAAACCACTGCTCACAAACTGTACTATATCCCTGTATATACATTAATGTTTGTGTAAAAAAAGCTCAGGGTGAGTATAAGTGCTGGGTTAGATATATGTTTACATATATACCTATATTAATCTGACTGCTTTTACACCATATTCACAAAAGTAGAAGAGACCCAACTCTTTATGTTCACATGGTGCTTTAATGGTTGCGTTGGAAAATGAACTGCAATAAAACCAGAATGAAACATGGAAGCAGAAATTACAAAGTTATAACACATCATGATTACGTGTCCAATATACAGCGCACATATGTAAACCCTTTAAAAAGTCATTAAAAAGCAGCACTTTCTTTCAGGGTGAACCTTCCACATATTTCCTGGTTGAGTTTGTTTGTGTCCTTCAGTTTAGTGCTGGTTTATTGTCTACATTGTGACATTCGTCCTTCATTACTCCTACGCTCATTTCTGTCTCTTTGCAATAGCTTTAGAGGAAATTATTATTGTTCCAAACAAAACTCATGCTCTAATACTGAAGTCATTTGCATTTTTGTCTGTAGCTGGACAACAGTGTCTCTGAAAAGCAAACATTCTGAAACATTTATTACATGCAGCAGTGCCACACACCTTGTTCTGCCATCACTTCATGTTTTTACTACCTGGCTGTTACAGCTCTTTCACCAACCGTACAGGAGATTTTTAAGATGGTCACCGTATCATCACTCATCAATGGCCAAATGCCTGCCTTAGCTAAATCCAAACCGGACTTTAGTTTGTCTTTTGTGCTGTAAGAGTCTTTCCTACTTCTTGCTCTAGAACTCATATTGGGAAAAAAACAGGGTGATTTTGGTGATGTACTTCCCCAGCTGGACACGTCTCTCCAGCTCGCTCATCTCCACCTCCGCTTCCAGAGTGGCAGGCCCCTGAATGGGGCTCACCAGCATCAGCTGACCTGTCAGACGGTCTGAACGCTGGACTGTGAAGTGGCGCCGAGCTAACCTCCCCCCCAGCAGGGAGAAGCGAAGCGTGTCGCCCATCGGACGCAAAGCTGAGACCCTGAACATGACGCGAGGAGCTGACAGGTTGGAAGAGACAGCCATGTAATGGTAGGAGAAGGAATTTGGGGTCTGAGAACACGCCTTGTTGTCCAGAGGACAGGGGTTACGTTCACATCGCCTGGAAAGAAGAAAAACCAAGTGAAAAGTGAGACAGATGAAATTAATGTACTGCCCAAAAAACATATGCCTGTTACTGTGGAAAATCTCTCTTATGACAATGAATCAGGAGCAAAAAATACAGAAGACAATGCTCACATAGGCGACGTCTTGACATATGCAGCATTAGGGATTTTGGGGCAATCCACATGGACACACTGGAAGCCACCGTATGTATTAATGCACATCTGGTCCTTGGTGCAGTTGTTTTGTCTGGTGGCACACTCATCGATGTCTGGCAGGAAACATCAACACAGTGTTAGCTGGGACATCATTCACACGGCTTTGTTGGGAATAAGAACATTCTAAGTGATTTCCTAACAAAACAGGAAAATAAATATGTGAGTGCACCTCTGCAGCTGCGTCCATCGCGGGTCGCATTATATCCAGCAGGACAGGTGCAGCGGTAGCCTCCAGGGGTGTTAACGCAAGCATGTAAACACAGTTTCCCCGCCTGGCCATTATGGAACAGCTCACATTCATCTATATCTAAAGTGAAAAAAAACACACACACAGTTAGCATCCTATATAAAAACAAATGAATGTGTATATTAGTTAGTCGTAAGGTCCTACCAGTGCAGATGTTGCTGTCCCGTCCAGAGATGGTGTATCCTGCCTCACAGGTACAGTGGGTGGTCCCTTGCACCATAGAGCAACGTGATGGACGGACAAAGGGCCCGGTGGTGGCAGCTGGCAGGGTGGCAGCAGCAGCGGCTCCACCGGTGGCTGCAGAGGTGGCAGCCGATGTGTTTGTCATGGTAACAAAGACTGAATGGGGAGGAGAGGTAAGACGTTTTCTGTAATGCAGTAGCTCAGGATTTGACCTAGGGCTCATTGTCGTTCAGTCATTAATGGATGGTTTGTGGGCACGGAGAAAAAATGGGCGTTACAAACGACTGGATGGATTACCATGCAATTTGGTTGAAGGATGTGGATTTCATCAGGGAAGAAACTATTAGATATCGGTGCAGATTCGGGGCCAACACCTGGAAATCTTTTTTTTTCTTACTTTAACATAAGACATAGGGCTTTTTTTTGTTGTTTTTATTGATTTGTCAGAGAATAATCTATGAATACAGGGAATTTGGTGCAGATCCAAATAAAATAAAAAACTGGATCCATTCTAGTTCTTTATAAAAAACTAATTTGAATCATCGTGATAACTTGTTTGTATAAATAATGTTTTATGTCAAATCTAACTTCCAGACAATATATTCTTATCAAACAATATAAGAATAACTTTAACTTTAATTTAGGGATTGGACTGACCTTATCTTCCTGGTGATATGATGAAATGTATGTATTGTATTTTATGTTTGGATATAAATATTAAATGAATAGAGAGAAACTAAACTAGCTGGGCTGCGGAGATTCACAGTCACATCAGGGAGAAGACTGCAGCCTCTCAACCAGCACTGTCTTGGACTCACTCTGTGGCATGTAGCACTGACTTGTATTGGCAAACCAAACCACAGGCCGATGCCATCTCCTTCAGCAGACTGGAGACTAAAGTAGTCTATAAAATGTATACCCTGAAAAAGGCTTATTTGCTTTTTGTGGCTCCTATAATATCCCAAAACTCAAAAACCTCTTTGTGTTTGAGCTGTCTGAAGTGTTAGTGGTTATCTCAACATGTTAAAATAAAATAAACAACATCTCCATCAGGCGGTGGGGGTGTGGGTGTGTAATCCCTACATGTTGGCAAGGGGCTCTGACAGGTAGCTCCGGCCCAGCCTTTGGCACAGACACAAGAGAACTGGTTCATCTCGTCCACACACGTCCCGCCATTCAGGCACGGAGAGGACGCACACTCATTGATGTCTGAGGGGAAAGAAACAAACAGGAGGGTTATACAAGGAAACACTGGTGCTATATGTTTCAACCCTGTCAGTGATACAGGGGGCACATGCAACCAAATATCTCTGATGCTGAAAGATAAGAGAAAATGACATCATGGCATATATACGTGTTAGAAGGAGAATGAGGGAAAAGGTGGAGGAGGTGCTGGGAGGCTTTGCCTGATCAAAAAACTTCTGAGCCATTCTCTCAATGTTAGTGAGCTGTCAAGATGCTGCGGTTAAAATATCACATGTCTGAGCATTCAATAAATTCTGGACAATGACAGAGCATAGAGAGGAAATATGATCATGGGTCATATATGAACTATATCTTGATGTAGACAAACAGTGGAGTCATGCATGATGCACCAAAAGAGGAATGGGAATAGAGAGCATGGAATAGGGGGGGTTACAAAGAGGATGATGACAGGGCTTTAAAAGAAGTGATCAGACAGTTAGATAACAGGATGAGAGACGGTCAGGGTGAAGAAGAGGAGGAGAATCTCTGGTTGGGAAAGGGATGATCCCGCTGAGGCCGGGTAGCTGTGTCTCACCTCGGCAGGTCGGCTGCTGGCCGCCCCAGGTCAGGCTCTCCTGACAAACCCTGCTCTCTGAGCCCACCAGCTCATAGCCAGGGTCACACAGGAAGTGGACCTCATGGCTCACGCTGTGCGACTTTCCAAGTTTCCTTCCATTCATAGGTGCGTCCAGTTTTGTGCAGGTGCCTGTTGGATAAGCAAGAGGTGATTTAATAATGAAAGAAAAAAACTGAATACTCCATTTTAACATTTAACATTTGAAGAAGTCCGTCTCAGGATGTTTTGCTCACTGTTGATGGCTTTCGTCGTCTGCCTCCCTGCACTGCTCTGCAGTAAGTTTATTTTCTTCTTCAGGTTGCGTAGACTCTGCAGGTACGAGGCCTCGTGTGCTGAGAGAAGCTTCTGGACCTGCTTCAGAGAGCCCTGTATCTCCTGCCTGCTGGGGCAGTCCTGAAACCAAACAGAGGGGGTGACTACAGCGTTGAATTATTCACAACTTGTTCAAAGCCTTTTGCAAATTCACTGACCATGAGGATATTTCCTGAAGAATTTTATGTCTTTTTTAACAAAGTTGCAAATAAAAGTGCAACCACATAAATTACCTCCACTAAGCGGGTTGTGTTTTCACCACTGTCTGTTTGTTGGTTTATTTGACAGCAAGATTACACAAAAACGAAAGAACTTGGAGGCGATGAGGCCTGAGGAGGACCCATTACCTTTTGGTGCAGATGTTGAGTTGGAGAAGTTTCGTCAATTTGGGGTACATTAGTATTTTCAGATTTCATCAAATTCTTTATTCTCTATATATTATTATATATTGTGCCACAATGAAAGTCGATACATCAAGTTAAGAGTAAAACATGTGCTAAATTCTTTATCTTGTGCACTGTTTAGGACCATTGTTGATGACAGAAACAAGACATCCTCCTTTCTTCATTCTGCGGTCGCATTCAACAATGATCTGCAAATATAGATACTGTTACTATAAGTGTTAGGTTAGGGTTAAAAGCTGCAGTAGAATCATTTTGCTCAAAAACTTGTTCTCTGAAAAAGGAATGCTGTTATTTGCTGAATTTATGAATACACAAAAGCTTCTCCTCTGGCTTCAGGTGAGTTGAAAATAAATATTTGTCAACATGAAAAAGAGACCTGAGGGCCACAAGCCAGTGAAGTAACTGATGCATTCGCTGGAAAACTAAGTTTCCATTCATTCTTTCTCGGAGATGCTTTGATTAAAAGTACATTGAAAAAATTTAATCTGAGCTGTAACCAAAATCAGCTCGATCTGGATGTCAGCAAAATGAAGGTCTGTTGAAGAAGTTAGATCTGTGGAGTACAGAGGCTCGGCTGTTACATGAGTGAGTAAAAGCAGTATTATCAGAGCATGTTTTTCCACCCAAAACTAGATGCTGTGACCAAGTCATACTCACGAAAACAGTTTACTGTTCTTTCAATGTGGTCGTATAGGTGTGAGCCTGCATGAACATTTAAAAACTTCAGTATAAAAATGTATGAAACGTGCCATATGTCACGAGAGGGGGAAGTATCAGCAAAAGTGACTTAGGTTGCATTGGAGGTAATCACTGGATCTCTATGAAGTGGTAAACTTAGGCTTTTGGGGTCAGACAGTCAGGTAGAAACGCCCTCAGTGCAAACACCACCTCCCGTTACAACCTCCCTTTCTATTGGCTGCAAGGAGCGGACGAACGGAGTGTCAGGGACATGTTTTCTACCCGTGCACGCCCGCCCGCTCTTTACTCCCTTTCATTCAACAGCGTCATTCTGTGCCGTCCTATCCGACATGTTTTCAGACAAACAATTAGTGTTTTCTTCCAGCAGGAGTTATGCAAGAAGAGTCAATATTTGTTGAAAACACCTGATTCGGACCAAACTGGGGTTTGAAGGGATTTCAATTAGTCAGGGCGGGGGGGGGGGGGGGGGGGGGGGGGCGGGTGCCTGGTGTTTAAAGTGTAGTTGTCAAAGGCCTCTTTCTGTCCGTGCTGGTGATTTTTCACATGGCTTCATGTTTACTGGGTGATGTTACCACAGTGTTCAGAGGCATGCAGGACAGGAGCTTAAGACTTCAGTTCAACTCTATTAAATCTAACCAGATTTGTGTATTTAAAGGGGTAGTTCACCCCAAACGGAAAATTCTCTCATCATCTACTCTACTCTGCCGAGGGAGGGGTGGGTGACGTGTTTGAGTCCACAAAACACTTTTGGCGTTGCAGCAAATCCAATACAATTGAAGTAAATGGTGACCAATTTTTCAAATATTAAAAAAGAAAAGAGGAGAACCTGGATCAAGAGGACACAGTGTTAAGGACACCATTTTGAGTAGAATATGAATGTCGGTAGGTACGGACACTTGGATGACACCACAGGAGCAGTGTGGAGGCATTTTCTGTTGTTTACTGTTTAGTTTTACTTCAATTGTATTGGATTTGGCTCCAACACTGTTTACACCAGAACTCCAAAAAGTTTTATGGACTCAAACACTTCAACCACCCCTCCATCAGTGGGTGTAGATAATCAGTGAATTTTCCTTTTTGGGTCAACTATCCCTTTAACATAAATATAAATATATATATATATATATATATACATAGATCTAAAGCACCACACTGATATTCTTATGGACATATATTTAATCCATCTCTGAGCAATGCACCAAAAAATACACACATGTGCAACATACACAACCATGAACTTTAGCCAATAACAGTGTGTTTTACATACCTGTCCGAACACAGGATAGAGTGAGCAGGAACACGCGATGGTGATGACGAGTGCTGCAGACACAAGCATGTTTCCTCCAGTCTGAATCCAATGTGCAGTCTGCGATCGGTCCTCAGAGGTGTCACAGGTTGCAGGCAGCCTGAACTTTGTGTGGGAAGTGGTCAGCCCTCGCTCTGCGCAGGGACTCCAGGTGAGAGAGAAACCACAGTTGGCAGTGGAAAAGCTGCTGAGGAGAACTGCTGCGGAATGCAGCGGGGTTTGCTCTTCAGCAGCCAATCAGGGAGGGAGACTTCAAGAAAAATTGGACCAGGTTATTATGCATTTACTCACTTTGAAACTGCACCTCCTCACAGGTAAAAAAGCAGCTTAGTTTATCTTGTTTACGGAGAATTTGTAGAAAACCTAGTTTCTCTGGATCAATAACAGATACACAATCAGCACCTTGACCACTTGTGTTTGGTTAAAGTCCTTTTCATTTTCATTTCCTAACTAAATGCAATAAAAGAGTTTTACCACAAAATTTCAAAGCACATTCTTTGCCTGCTGACCATCTCTCTGAGACATTATTTTCTGATGCTGTTTATTTAAAGCAGTAATAACTGTAACACCAGTATCATATCAATATAACAAAATACTGGTTATATTGCTTAGATGATAAATCTACGCTGGAAAACTGCGTAACAACTTGAAACTGTTATGCTGCGTTTGCCGATAGACTGACAGTTCACTGCCAGTGATGCAGCTACAGAGGAGCTTTGCCCTCTGCAGGAATATGTGCACACATGCATCCCTGTACTATTCTTGGCCTCAACAAAATAAGACTAATTACGACAGCCCTCAGTAGAACCTATACCACCACCAGGGCCCAACATTCCCCTTAAATCAAACTGCACCAAATTACACACTTATAGATATCAGGCCTCTAAAGATGCCTGATTTTTTTCTCCATCAAGATCCATTAAATATTCTCTGCAAAAACTGTGAGAATGTTGAATCATCCAACATTAAAGAAAGTAAAATAAATCCTGGATGGGTTCTTCCGTGACTTGTACCACATCCTTCCATCTACTTCCATGGTAATCTGTCCAGTAGGTTTCGTTTAATCTTGCTTACAAACAAACAAACCAATAAAAGAACATACAGGGGTGAAACCATAACCTCCTTGGTCGAGGTAATAAATATAAGCCTGGACTGGTAGAAAATAATGAGGTTGGAAGCTTGACTATGCCCTATGGCAAAAGTGTTTGGACCTCTGTTATCAGCTTGTGCTACCAACACCACTGTTGTTCCAATGGTGACGACAAGGCTGAGACCCTCAGGCAGGAAGGAGCTGACATGTGGCGGTCGGATTTACCTGAGAAATCATCTTGTGTGTGGCATTGTCTAACCAAGCCAGGTAGAGCAGACTGCGCTCACAGCTGTTGCTCAGCAGGGTCAGACAAACCCTCACCGGTGAAACAACACCAGAGCATGTGTGATCACTGGACAGGCTGCAGGGACCGGGTCCTCGGTGCAAAATACATTCAGCCCACAGGGCAGAGAAATGAGTGCATTGGGTTGCACAGCAGGGATCTGCAGACGGTGAATCATCCCGCAGTGTGCAGATCATGATTCATGTTTCTCACACTGGGTCCATAAAAACACATGTCATTGTGTTTGAACAGACAGCTCCATGCGGAACCTGCACACTCAGACTGATCCGCTCATGTACTAGTTCTGACACCTCACGCTCTGCTACAAGTGAATATCTGAAAATGTCTGACTAACACAGCTCATCTCATCTGAATAATCAACATCAGTCCCTCAAAACAAACTTCCCCTCCTGAAACAGTGATGAACTCTCAGCCTCAGCCCTGCATCAGAGTAAACCACGTTTTGTCACTTAGATGAGGAAATGATAACAGAGATGATTTAGACCTTTTGTCCTCAGTGACTGACTGACTAGTAAAACAGAGAGTGGTTACCAAAGCATTATACTATTCCAATGGTGATAATAATAACATATTATTATTAATTGTAATAATAATATTTAAGAAAAATACTAATAACAATAAACGTTTAGATATGTAGCACTTATCTAAACAATGTGACAAAGAGCTCATGGGAATAAAACAAGGCATTAAAAAGTTAAAATTAGCCTCACCTCGACCTTCAGTAACATCAACAAGGACATCACTGTATTACAGTGTTGTGCATGAAAGAACGCAAAATAACGCGTTCATTGAACACGTTGACTTTTATGAGAACGATGAACTGAACGCAACTCAAGGACAAATAATTTATTTGAGCGGTGAAAAGGCTCATATTGTGGCGTCCTCGCGTATAGACGACAGGAAACTTCTGCCTTTATGTGTAACTTTATTACCAGTGTCTGGCCAGTGTCTCGGCTCCGAACCGTAGTTGGGAGCTCAGGTCACTGGTCAGGGCCGGCCCTGGCAATGTTGGCCCCCTAGGCGAGATTTACAATTGGCGCCAATGTTTTTGATTCATCTTTGACTCTAACCGCAGTCTATCACCGCAGCGTGTACGTCAGGGACACACCTGAGGCGAGAGCGCAAATTCTGTGCGAGCCGCCGCCTGACTGTTCACACCATAGATATATATATATATAAAAGCCTTATATATATCTATGGTTCACACAGAGAGCCATCCAGGAGGATGTTTTAGATGCTGGCTTGCCTGTCCAAAAGTAAATGTCACCAAAATGAGTAGGTTTTTAATACTTCTCTTTGTATGCATCATGCTGCTATGAGGAACTTTTGTGAAGTGAAATGAGAGTCCCATCTTTTTTTTCTGTTCATGCTGAAATAAAGTGGATTCACTTGGTCTGACATTTTCGACCACATCTTTGTAAAACACCTCATTAGCTTCACACGACAAAACCTAAGGGGGGGGCCAATGTTTTTTGAGAGATGATTCCAGATTCATTCACAAGACTGGCACTCAGTAGAGCTCAACAGTGCCGTATAGGTTCATCTCTGATCCATGCAGCTTCCTTCTAACAAGTTGTGTGGTTATTGGTCCAGTAGTTTATTACATAAACCTGTTGACTGACATATCAGAGGTGAAAACATAACTTCCTTAGCAGAGGTAATAAAACATCCACCCATTTATCAAGGAAATGTCACCAATGTTAATAATTATTAGAAACACAACAGGAAATTAAAAGCAGAATGAAATGTTTTGAGAATATCTAAATAGTTAATTTTCTGTTGGTCCACTTATCTATTCATTTATTAAAAGCTAATTTTCCCCTGCTACTTAGTCTATAGGGTTTTTATATTGTGTTTTATTTACATTGTATATATTTGTTTATTTTTGTTGTGCACTGATTGCTGGTTGTACATCAAATTGCCCTTGAAGGATATTAAAGACAACTTTAGTTAATCACAAGCTGCACAAACCAAGCTAGAGCAGCAGAGGAACCCAGCAGCCAGCAGGGGGCAGCCTCAGGACGTCACAGCAGACTGTGATTCTTGTAGGGCGTCTGAAGACAAGGTTGAAAAAGTACTGGGTTATTCTCTAACAATAGGTTTTTAAAGTATGTTAAATCATCCAATATCTAAAAGCCCAAACTATAAAGTAACTTTTAAGTAAGGCTGTCAAATATTTGTAGTAAAGTAGGAAATATTTTCTGTGAAGTGCAGTATAAAATGACACGGACACGCACACGATGATTTGTCCATCTTCTTAATCGGCTAAGTTCCTTGTTGGAATCATCAGGCGGTATGGCCTAGTAGGTTAAGTGTACCTCCTTGTAAACGGAGGACCCGGGTTCGAATCCCGCATCTACCCATTTTCAAAGTGGAAATGCAATGATTTCTTAAAATTAGCAAAAATCTTCTATTAATTGCAAAATAGCTTACATTTAAATGAACTAAATAGAAAAACAGGAAAAAAAAAAAAAAAAAACTGCGCGCGCAATTCCTGCGCAATGGGCTTCTGCGCAGATGTGCGCAATGGGCTTCTGCGCAGATGTGCGCAATGGACTTCTGCGCAGAATGTGCGCAATGGACTTCTGCGCAGAATGTGCGCAATGGACTTCTGCGCAGATGTGCGCAGTAGACTTCTGCGCCGATGTGCGCAATGGGCTTCTGCGCACATGTGCGCAATGGACTTCTGCGCAGATGTGCGCAATGGGCTTCTGCGCACATGTGCGCAATGGACTTCTGCGCAGATGTGCGCAGTAGACTTCTGCGACGATGTGCGCAATGGGCTTCTGCGCAGATGTGCGCAGTAGACTTCTGCGCAGATGTGCGCAATGGACTTCTGCGCAGATGTGCGCAGTAGACTTCTGCGCAGATGTGCGCAATGGGCTTCTGCGCAGATGTGCGCAGTAGCCTTCTGCGCAGATGTGCGCGCGCAGTTTTCTTTTTTTTAATTTAATTTAATTTAATTTAATTTAATTTAATTTAATTTAATTTAATATTTAATTTTTTTATATTTAATTTTTCATCATCGTCATCATTTCTCCACAGGAGAGCTTGTGTGTGTGTTTGGCCGCGGCACTTCCGGGTTCTTCCCGGCATTACGTTGCCGATGAGAACAGCCCAAGTATTTAACATGGGCGAGGAAAGGAATCGGCTTCTACCTCCGTTGCGTCCCCGGGGTTATAGGATGATGGTGTGACGTTAATGTATCGTTTTAGATTGCATGTGTCACGTCATGATAAATCGTCTCCTATCTCGCCTGTACCAGGAGCCGCCCGTGTCACTGGTTATCTTGGCTCGCTGTCTGGCCGGTAACCAGCCGTCCGGACCGCTCTGTGAATAAGGAGGAGGAGATGTTTCTTTACTTGGAATGCGGCCACTTCATTTCTCGGATCTACAGCGGGAGCCACACTCGCATCACCTCTAGGTGGTCCGTCATTTCTCGTTATACACATAGATGGTTATACACACTTATTTAGCTTATTTTCCCACAATACCCAGCTGCACTACGTCACACACTACAAACTTTCCTTAAAGGGGCAGGCCATACCTGCAACACAACAGCTCTCGGTCTCATAAACAGATGGCAAGAGAAAGCAGAGAGGGATTTTTACACACTGTCTGATAAAGATTCCAACAGTAAAAGGCAAGGGGTAGTGATGGACAAGGTTTTCTTTAACAAGTTAAGTCTTTCATTCTCACGTTCCACCTTAAAACTATGAAATGAACTAGTTCAGAATTTAAATGGTGAACTATGAACGTGAACTATTCATGTTTACTTGTATGAACTGAACTTTGAACTAGTTCATGAGAGGTGTGAACTTGCACAACACTGCTGTATTACAATTACAAAGAGCAGGAGCTGTTTCACTTTTTCTGACGCTGTTTGGGCACATTCTTTAATACAAATAAACCTTAAAATCTCTTTCACATAACAACTGATGTATAAAAAGCACTACATATAGTGCGATGGAAACGTTTCTTTGATTGAGTCATGTGGTTGAGTTTGACTTTACAGAATAAACTCAAAAGATGTGAATGGGGAGCTGCTCGTTTTGCACGCGCACGTGTGACACTGCAGCAGTTTGTAATCCTTAGAAAGGACGTGTTTGAAATACAATGTTTGTTTTGAGTTTTTAAATAAAGAAAACGGTCTTATGAAATGAGACATGGGACCTTGTAGGTATAGAGACAGAGACATGCGGTGACTGCTGGAGACGAGGAGTGAGGGGGAGGAGGACGAGGAGGAGGAGGTGGCAGAAGGGCAGGAAAGCTCTGATCGAGCGGTCACTTGTGCAGAACCCCTCCTGTAGTTCAACCACCATGGGGCCTGGAGCAGCTCCCTTGCACCTGGAACTGTTCGTGGTTTTGTTCCCGCTGGCTCCGTTTCTCCTCGCTCACCGGATGATCCCAGACTCCTCCACCGCTGGTAAACACGCTGTTTCCACTCACTGTGCACGAGTCAGGTGTCCACGAGGGACACGCACCACAACTTATGGTGCAGGATGAACATCTAACCTGTGAACTTACTACAGCCTCCATTGGCATGTTTAGAATTTTCTTTAATTCGTTTTAACCACCGATCCCATATGTGTGTTCTTTTTAGGAATCAGTTCGCTGCGTTTTAGTATGTTTGTGTGTATTTGTCCCTGCTTATATTAATATTTGATTGTTTTTACTAATTCACAACCTTAACCAGGACTCCCTGAAAGAAGAGATATTACATCTTAATTGGTCCTTCCTGGTTGAATTACGCATAAAACCATAACATAGAATTAACCCTGTACATCAATACAGTAAAGGGAGTGACCTATGGGGCACATTAATGAATGTGGGGAAGAAATATTTAAAAGTTTTTTTAATAGCTTGTGTAGGGAGTTGTCTTCTTAATGCTGACAATCAAGTGGCAATCCTTTAAGCTGTGGACTCTGGGTTTTCTTAGCTGTCTGAATCTATCTGGCAAAGCACCAGCAGCCCAGCATTTCTGTCACTGCCCCCTGTTCTATAAGTGTAGCATGAGATTAACAAATTACCACGTTGATGGTATTTTTGCCAAACACATGGCACAATTAGCAACTTGTTACTTCAGAGCTGAATCGGAGAAATGTGCTCAGATCTAATAAGTAAATATATGGGGTGATCCTATTGCTGACCCTGTTATTTATCCATAGGACGACCTTACATCATGGAATTAATGATTCCATACCAAGTCGGACTTCAGTACATTATATATAGTAATGTTATGTAGAAGTCATATGGTGTGGTTTCTGTTCATTAAAATGGAAAAGGTGTCATACAGGCCTACAGACTCCTGAGTGGTATGATTTCTTTATAAATCAAAGGGTGTGTGTTCGCTTATTGAACGCACACATGGTCAAAATAAATTGTCATTGTCTTGATTGATATTTTGTGTTTTACTTGAAATTACCCTTGATTTGGGATGTGAGTGAAACTGTGACATAGGCCATGCTCCAATTTTACAAAAACACACACACACACATACACACAACAGTCTCGGACATAAACTCAAACATCCCGCCAAAACACTTGCATTCCGTTGCCGTGGCGACAGGGCAGATGTATACTAAATGAGCGTTTGTGTTTTCTCCCAGGCCTCGGGGTGAAGGAGTGCTCGCAGATTGTCGCCCAGCACAATAGACTGCGCAGCCGGGTCAGACCCATGGCAGCTAACATGCAAAAAATGGTTTGTGACACCTATTGTCTGTTTCTTCTGTTTGTGTGTGTGGTTGTGTGTGTGTGGTGTGAATCTGGGTTTCACATTAACATAATTCATTTGTTGATGTTCTCTTGTTAAAAATTGAGGGTGCTTCACTGCCCACAGAGCTCTCTATTAGAAGGATTATCTTTTTACTGTAGACCATCTCTCTCTCCTCTGATGCAACAGTCTACGTGTTGTAATATAACATAATAATAATAATAAAAATAACTTTACCTAAACAAGGTAACAAAGTGCTTCACAAATTATATATCACTATCACATTTAAGCTCTGTCAGACTAGCTGTTATAATGAAAATAATAATATTTAGTTGTATCAGGTGTTTCAGCCTTTGAATCCCAATAACATTAAAAGCTGAACCTGAGGGCACACTGAGGCTGAAGGTAAATCTGACTGGTTACTGGCCTGTATCTGAGTACTTTGAAAGTCATGTGGCCTCAGTAGCTCAGACACCATTACCTCTAGGCCTTTCTAAACTAAACACCTACTGTCATAGGCAGCAGATTCAAAAGCCGTCCTATGTTATAATTCTGTTGGGCTCCATTTCCCAGGCAATTAAGTGGTTCTGGACGGTTTTCCACGAAACTTGGCGGAAGGATGTGATAGAAAACCAAGTAAGGAACCATAAAATGCTGGTGTGGACTTTGATCAGGTTTGCAGATGAAAGAATATTTTTCTTAAAGAATTATTCATGGCTCTTGATGACAAAAATGTATCAGATCTAGTGAGTTGAAATTCAGTTTCATAAGGGGACTGTTGGACCTTGTCAGAGGTACACATTCTATCAGTGTCATTCTAGTTACATTAAAAATGCAAACCTACCCCCAATATGGATCCACACCATTTAATGGGTTCTTCCTTGGTTTATATCATGGATATAATGTTTCGTGGAGAGATCCATCAGGTAGTTTTTGTGTAATGCTGCTGACCAACCAACAAATGAAAACAAAACCTCCTAGGCGGAGGTAATACATGTATAGCATCATGTGAATGTCACACAGTCAAATTACACCAATATTTGTCTCCTTTTTTCTCTCTGAAATAGAATTGAAGTAGAATCAAGCATCATTAGTCTCTTGTTTGTCTGTTACCCTACAGATAAACACAGATAGTTAAGTACTTTAGATACACTGTCAATCATAAATCTGACAGAGTGATATAAAAGGTCAGAGCGCCATGATGAGATGTTGTTGAATGTGCTCCAACTCTGAATATTAATATTTCTCTCGGTTTATTCTGACCCCACCTTCTGCAAAACACACAATCCTATCTGATTTCATCTATTGCGTTTCCATTCAGTTCTTACCGCATCCCCACCACTGTCCTGCCTGCATGTGATTGTGATTGTGAGAGGTAATGATGGATTATGACGCTCACATTGGATTAGATATCCTCCGGGCCGACTATGAGATTTGTACTAGGGCAAACTGTCACTTCATAGATTACATCCTCAACGCCACATGCTCCGACTGAAGCCCTTTTCTTCGACTGCTCTTCAGCCTTAGAGAACTGTTCTACACTGATAAGGCGGTAATGAGAAAAAGAGGATGTGAATAATCATTCTGCATTCACAGCTGTGTTATTACAGGTAATTTCCCTGCGAAAACCCACAGAGGGGCTTTGTCGAGCTGAAGAGGCATATTAAAGAGCTTTACTGATAGACGTTAAAAAGCTCAAGGTTTCGACTGTGTTTTTGAATATCTGAATATGGATTTTTTTTTTTTTAACGTACATAAACGAACCAGTAAGCATTATGGTGAGATTGTGTTTAAGTGATTAAAATAAAGTCCTTTAGGCTTTGCTTTAAGGCTGAGATAAGTTAGCAATATTTTTAGGAATAAATGATGCTCCTCCTTTTCTCGCCCAGTTCCCCATCTGCGAATTTCCTTTGAGCTCCTCAAGAGTATTATGAGGTCACACCCTCTCTCTCAGAGGCAGATGATTAAAGTTCAGGATGAACTTCTGATATGAAGATCACAACCCTCCTGGCCACGAGATCTTGTCTCAATATTAAACGCCATTAAATGTTGTCTGCGTGACATCACAGCGCAGAGTGAACGCTGAACTTGATCAGCCTTTCCACATCTCACATCAGAGTCACAGCTCTGATACTTATCCTCCAAACTGCGTAACCGTGCAGAAACATTTGGATAGACGTTTCATTTTAAGAGATTAATGCATGTACTTTTTGAGTTGATGCACAGATAGCGCACTGACAGGAAAGATGACAATGGGACACCTTGACTTTTCTTGGAATAACATTAACTTGTTTCTCAAAGTAGGGAGTTTCTCTTAAAGGACAATTTATTAAGAAATCAAAACAAATGACCAGTTCTCTTGCAACGATAATGTTTTTTGTATAGTGTTCCTGTCATATTGCATCCATAAACGTGACTTTTAGCTTGGAACAATGAACTCATAAGAAATTAAAAAATCTTTATATATTTGATGTCCAACTGACAACTGTCTGGTCCAAATTGGAGGAACTTCCCTTCAGTAAGAGTTATCGTGATCAAGAGGCCAAAAATAAGTTTTGTTATAACTGTGACCTTTGACCCTTGACCACCAAATTGTAATGAGTTTATTGGTGAGTCCAAGGGAATATTTGTACCAAATTTGAAAAGATTCCCTGCAGATATCGAGTTCACAAGGCAAAAGACACATTTTATGTGAGGTCATAACAACCTTGACCTTTGACCACCACAATCTAATCAGGTTATCCCTGAGTTCAACTGAACGTCTGTACCAAATTTTTGAAATTCTCTTAAGGTGTTGGTATATTGTGCTCACAAGAATCGGACAGACGATCTGAAAACATAATGTCACTCTGGATGCATAAACAGGAGAATCAATATCCACCATCCGATATCCCTCGTCCAGAGACACTGGAGCTTAGATTCTCTATAATGCAGTTAATAGTTTCATTTAAAATAAACAATTGAATTTGCCCTTCCCTTATTGCTTACTCTGGGAGTCATACAAAGAATTACTGATGCAAAAAAAATAACCCATCATTTTTGTCCCACCCAGTCGGAACAGAACTAATTACAATGATTTCAGTATTAGAGTTTTAGAGGAAAGTTTGTCTGGAAACCCGTCGTTTGTTTGAAGCAGCCAATCCAAAGCTTGGAAAATATGCCACTCAAACCAGGGCTTTAGTGAAGTGTTTATACCAGAGTGTCAGTCTGTGTTTGTTGGCCCTGTCATGACCTGGCAGTTTGCCTGAGATGTCTCCTGCCCTGTCGCCCACTTCAGCCAACAGTTGGCTCCGGCCCATGAAAAGAATTAAATCACTCAGGCACTATTAGGAGTGACCTTCATGCCAACAAGTTTTTCTGTCATCCCGTCTTAATCAGTGTCTGCAAAGTACAATACAAGCCTTATTGGATCCAAACAACACACTTTGATGAATGACTTATATGATGATTAGAATTTCCTGTTTCTAATTATTGATGTCATTACTAAGTCATTATATTTTTTATCAATTATTATTTAATGCCTTTCTATGCATCACTTGCTGGTGAACTATTCACGATAAAGATAATCAGCTCCTGCCGACATGTCTGCCGCTTGTCTGTACCTTTATAGTGAACAAGAAGTCTCAGGAAAAACTTGAGAGGATTTCTTTAAATTTGGTACAAATATTCATTTGGACTCAAGGATGAATGCTTACAATTTGACGGTCAATGTCAAGGGACCTCATGTTCTTGTGACCGTGATATATCAGGATCACCCATCAGGAATTTTGTTAAATCTGGCACAAACATTTACTTTGACTCAAGGAATTTAGAGGTCAAGGTCACTGTGGCCCCAAGAAACACCTCAAGTGCATTCTTTCAAATTTCAAGATCACAAATAACCTGATTTGATGTGGGTGGTCGGAGGTCAGAGGTCAACAAGATGAAGTCTATCTTTACGGCATTTCTTCACATTTTTACCAGTTGGCACTTGAATTTGGAGATCCATTAGATTTCCATGGTCAAAGGGTGGAATTCCTAGTTTTAAAAGGCAGAAGTATACTAATTTGACTAAATACATCTTTCCTATTGTCTTTGTCCCTAGGAGTGGGATGACAAGTTGGCCTTACTGGCAAAAGAGATGGCAGAGTCCTGTCACAGAGACCCCTCCCCTCAACACCCTACAGCACTCAGTCACATTGGTGTGATCAGTCAGCATTTTCCTCGTGGCGTCGCCTCGTTTCATGATGTCATCGAGTCCTGGTTCGAGGAGGGAAGGGATTTTCTCTACTTGAGTGGGCGATGTAGAGAGAACACCACCTGCCAACACTACACACAGGTATTCACACACAGATACAAACTGTATGTTCATCAATGAAATCTCATAGGTATTCATATATGTGTTTTAAAGGCGTTTGAATGCGTCTTATCCCTGTTGTTGTTGTTGTTGTTGTTGTTGTTGTAGCTGGTGTGGGCCACTTCCAGTCATGTGGGCTGTGCCAGCCAGCTGTGTCAGAAGGAAGGAGGCCTCTGGGACATATTTGTCTGTGCATATAACCCTGGGTAACCATTACACACCTTTTCACCAAAAATGAAAACATCAAATCCAACAGCATAGATTGAGCAAATTAAATATTTGTTTGAAACTAAATACAAACAGTGTTGAATCTGCCATCCTGCTCAAAAATAATAATTACTTGAAATCGCAGTATTTACATGAAAGGTTAAAAGAGCCTGACTATAGAGGCCAAAAATGAATTATTATTATAAGAATTATAATACATCTACTTTGTAAATGACCTGTTTTTAATTTATTTTACCAGGATAACCCACTCAGTGTCAGTACTGCTTTCCAGGGAATCTTGTGTCGAAAAGGATCTGAATGCCTCTATGAATGAAGGTGTCCGAATATGATTATCGCAAAACAGAGTCCTTGTTCTGTGCAGGTTTCATTCGTACGTTTAAAATTTAGGATTGGTTAAAACTCACCTGCCATCACTTGACATCCAATTGTTTGTCTCTTCTGTGCTCTTCAGTTTATATTTGTTGTTTTACAGGGGGAACTGGGAGGTGAATGGCCGCCTGGTGACGCCCTACAAGGCGGGCCTGTACTGCTCCCTCTGCACGTCTTCCATGTCTGGCTGCTTTAGACTGTGGGATCATGTAGGTGGATTGTGTGGTAAGACCAGATGTATGCACTGCATATTTTTAGATATGCCTGTTTAGTATGCTGTCATTGGTCGTTCGCTCAGTGAGGGTTGTGAATGCACAATTAATTCCACGGATCAAACATGAAACCTTGAAATATAAAAGCCTGACCTAGACCTGCTGTTTTTGAAGGATAAATCTGGAATTTGCTATTTTTCTCTCAGGGTAATTTTGTGCATCTTACCCCATTAACATAGTTTATTATCGTTATTGATGCATATGACATTAAGTCGTCTTTCATAAAGTTTTCAGGTCCACGTGAGACATATTTTTGGTTATCAAATATTGTTCATTGTTTCTTTTATTTTCTATCCTGGTTTTGTCTTTCAATCATCCAACTATTATTTATACTGCTTATCCTTTGAGGGTCAGAGGGGCAGGAGCCAATCCCAGCTGACATTGACACACTAATTCAGGTTGCAGATGCAAACTCTTTCTGTTCTATTGAACTGTCTGCATTTCTACTTTACCAGAGATTCCAAGGAACCCATGTCGCATGAGCTGCGGTCAGCACGGCCATCTTAACATCTCATCATGCAAGTGCAAGTGTGATGCCGGCTTCACCGGACGCTTTTGTCAAGGTAGCAGTAGAAGACCGTAAAACATATGAAGCAACATTGAATGGGTTTGTTGTCTATAGTATTTTAATATTCGTGGTAGCGAGGCAGACGTTACTATGTTTTTTTTTTTCAGTACGGTGCAGTGTGCGTTGTGTGCACGGTCAATTCAAAGAAGAAGAATGCTCCTGCTTGTGTGATGTCGGATACGCTGGTGCTGAGTGTGCGGGTAAGTGCAGTGTACTTAAGCACAGGAATGTATCATCCATCTGAGCTATTTTTATTCTGAGACGGATTGGCTTCAAAATTCAAAAGCACACTGTATCCTTATTCATACACGGTTTTTGAAGACATTTAAATGGGACATTTTTCCATTTCAATTGCAGACATATCTTCTGGCTCTTAGGATGTGAATGTAATTCCAACACTGTCACAACAAAATTCAGTTTGTTAGCACAAACTGCATTTCTTCAAACCCCATCCGCATGCACAACTGAAACTGTTTAAAAGATGACAATAAATTCAAGTGCATTCACTGAACTGGATCCATGACGGATAGGTTCCCTTCTTGTGTCCCAACAGAGAAAGTGCAGTTTCCCTTCCACGGCTGTGACGTGATGATAGATGGAGAGTGCTTCACTGTGTCTTCACAGGCCGACACCTACTATGGAGCCAAGATTCACTGTCAGGTCAGAGATGAGAGTGTGTTTCCCACTGAGAGAGTCAGTCCTCCAGCCAGGCATCAAAGAAATGATTATATCAAGACTTTCACTGTGGTCTTAACTTTGTTCAAACCACCAGGAACAAGGGGGGGTTCTGTGTCAGATCCACAGTCAGAAGGTTCAGGACATCCTGGCGTTTTACCTCAGTCACCTGGAGACGAGTAACGAGGTCACCAACGCCGACTTTGAGACACGGAATTTCTGGATTGGTACAATCTTTTATCTCGGTCACCCAAATGTGTAACCTGTTAAATCAACACAATATTCTCTTCCACTGGGATGATGTAGCAGACTGCTGTCATTTTGATGAGGTTTAGCAACAGGTGGAGATGCTGCACGGACACAACAGCACTGTTTTTGCTCCCCAGGTCTGACATATAAGCCTCTGAAAGACTCATTTCGCTGGGACACAGGAGAGATCCCTGGATTCAGCAGCTTCGCCTTTGGGCAACCTGACAACCAAGGGTAAGAGACCCGTTTAGCTGCTGCAGAGTGCATCACAAACAGAGATGGGGGAGTGCAATGGAGCTCAACAAACAACAACACATACAAACAACAACACATATCACCAGGAAACCTCATTTCTCTGTGGAAGCTTCATGTTTTCTGTTTTAATCTAGTTTACAACTGCAAAATGAAAGTCACAAAAGAATTGAATCTTTCAAGCCTGCAAGCATTTCAAACTAACTAATGAGCCCTTGTTCTCTGTATGGAAGCATCTGCAGTCATGAATTGCACTTGTTTATTCAGCGTTTGCCTGTAATTTATTACTTATATGTAAATCCAGACAGTGACGTTGGCTGATCTGCAACCTTCACCCAGACCACTAGATGTCTCTCTCTTTCTATCTATCTATCTATCTATCTATCTATCTATCTATCTATCTATCTATCTATCTATCTATCTATCTATCTATCTATCTATCTATCTATCTATCTATCTATCTATCTATCTATCTATCTATCTATCTATCTATCTATCTATCTATCTATCTATCTATCCATCCATCCATCCATCCATCCATCCTTCCATCCATCCATCCCTCTGTCTGTCCCATAAAAAAGTTTCAAACAGGAAAATAAAAAGAGCATGATCTGACTTGTATCCTCGTCCACTGTAAAAGCTTCCTGCATGTAATCTGTCTCTGTCCAGTTTTGGAAACTGTGTCGAGCTGCAGGCATCAAGTGCATTCAACTGGAATGACCAGCGCTGTAAAACACGGAACCGATACATCTGCCAACATGGTAAGGCTTCTTCAGGGAGACGGGGGAGGAAGTTCTCTCACCGACCCCCTAGATGCTGTGAGGTGGAGATGTTAACCACAGAGTCACTCTCCCTCTTTCCTCTGTACATGGTTGGCTGCATGTCTTCAGCTGCAACATGTCCACATTTGACTCACAAGGGAGACTGAGTTTCACCTCCTGCTCTCCGTCCAGCAGCAGCTGCTCTGATCCAGAAAACCATCACGCTCTGAGTGTCACGGCGAAACAGATTTGTCTCTCTCAAGGTCCCATAGCCGACCATCCAGCCATTAAAGCAGGATTCAGTGCAGGGAATCAGTGTGTCCCCTCCTTCTGACAAAAAGGAGCCGGCCTCCTGAGAATATTTGTGATGAGGCTGATTCTGATCAAGAGAGTACGGATCCGAAAACACACAAGAAGTGTAGTCTTGACACATTATTAAACCTGTTACCAAAATTGAAGCCTAATTATTAACATTGTTATCTTCTTATATCTTCAACATTCTATTTCTATAGCATCTAATAGAACAAACTTAAAGGAAAAATTAAGAACAATAAATGTGATAAGAAAAAATGTATTAGATGCGTACATTTTAGTTTGCACCATGTCCCATTTACTAGCATGGAGAAGGGGATTTGTGACCTCTACAGAACCTGACCCAAACACAAATATCATTTCAAAATAGTATCTTTTTATATTTTTTATTCAAACTGTACAGTAGAATGACTGTGTTTACTAGGATTTACATATATTACTGCCTCTGTGACTGACAGTCAGGGTGAGGTGTAAAATGATAATCCAGTTGTCGTTAATGATGTGAACAAAACATTGGAATCGCTGTGTAATCCTGCCCACACATTCAAACATGGCACTCAGTCTAAATCAATGGCACTCAGTGTTCGCCATCAAGAGCCTTCAAACAATCAATATATACAAAGACCCACAGTGTGTATACGCACAAACACACACAAACACACACACACCACTTGATCAAGAGGGATGAGATGGCGGCAGATGTTTAGTTTTACCCACTTGAGTGTGTCTTTGCGAGTGGCTGGTATGTAATCTGGTATTGATCGGGGCTGAAAGAGCGATCTGTTCTGTATGTGGTCAATGACACAGGGACGAATCCTTTACAACCTGCTTTTTGAAGAGCTCTTAATGATCCAGCCTGCGTAGCCGGTGTTTCTGTAAAGCAGGACTGACAGATCGTGACCAAGAGAGGGCTCCAGGGTCAGATTATAAAGGTGGTTAAGCGACATTAGCATAGAGATCTTTAGAAAGTTAATCGTTTGTGCATATTCTTCAATCAGTCATAATCTCACCCTTCCCCTCAAAATGAAAGGAGGAATTTCACGGCTGCAACAAAGAGTGAAATTCATAAATTCGGCTGATTATAAGCCAATAGGGCCTTTCACCCCAGAGTCATTTACAGCTTTCATGACTGTGTAGTGTTATTGGTATTAAACGATAAGTGGATATCATACAGCCTAAGGGTTTACTATGCTTCTGAGCACTGTGTGTGTGCGTGTTTGTGTTTGTTTGTGTACACACGGGGTCTATAGTTTTAATCTGTTCTTTCATGCTGAACCTTAATAACAGCATCAAAAGGAGGAATAAGACCCAACCAAACCTCTTTTTGATACTTACATTTTTACAATTTCTCAACATAATATTTTTACATTGATTTATAATGTGTGTGTGTGTGTGTGTGTGTGTGTGTGTGTGTGTGTGTGTGTGTGTGTGTGTGTGTGTGTGTGTGTGTGTGTGTGTGTGTGTGTGTGTGTGTGTGTGTGTGTGTGTGTGTGTGTGTGTGTGTGTGTGTGTGTGTGTGTGTGTGTGTGTGTGTGTGTGTGTCATAGCTGCAGAGCACATTGCCCGCTGGAACGATGGAAGGTGATGGACCTTGATTCCTCGAAGTGGTGAAACCATGGTCTGTAAATTAAGATGAACGACCCCGTCACCACTATCCAGAAATGGAGCCGGAGTCAGTGGGGGATGGAGCTGCAGTGGAAACTTCCCTTCGATAAACGCGCTCAAACAAACTCAAGTCTGTCTCAGCTGTCAATAATTTCACCCCATTTTGATGTCAAATAATAAATCCATTTGTCTCCCGTGCTTCTAAAGTGGGGTGGGACTTATGACCTACACTGAAGCCAGCCACCAGGGGGCAATCAAGACGTTTTGGCTTCACTTTAGGGGAGAAGTCCTGTCATCCACTTTTATATACACTCTATGGCTGATACTAGGTTTGCTGTACTGTACATGTTAAATGCGAGATGTGACAACAACCACTCGTTGGTATCTTCTGTCAATCGTAGATGGATGAATGTATATACTGTATATTGTAAATGATGTATCATTAAACTGTTATATGTCAGGTGGTCATTGAATATTCTTTGCATGTATCCTCTGAGTGAGCAGCTTTTAGTTTGAGCGAAAAAGTCTCCCACATATTAATCATGACATGGGGAAAAATCCAAAACCTGATAATGCAACAGAAGGAATAACTGGTGGTAGTTCGAACATGAGTGTAACAAAAACATCTGGAATTGGAAGTTGATAGGATTGGGTTCTTAGGTTTGTGACAACAACCCCTTGCTGTCTGAATCTGTTCATTGTTTTCAGTCTGGTATTTGTTTAATGCAGTGGGTAGGTGGAAATTCTCAGCCACAAGACATGTCTCTTTTATAATGTTAACGTTTTAACAAGTAAACATGTTTAAAAACTTGATTCTCACCATGAAAGACTTTGAGAGAGGTGGTAGATCCACCTGACCTTTATCATAATAACACAAAATCAAATCAGTAGATTCTGTTGGTGCTTGTAGGTGCTTCATGCATCTCTGCTGCTGAGTTTTCCAAAGCCCTGACAACACTGTGACTCAGCACCTGGTAACAAAACAAATCTGTCTACACACAGACGCCACAAACCACTGACTTCAGAGCATACGAGGAGGTGGTTAGTAAAATATGATATCACAGAATGTCAAGGAAATAATTCTCTGTTGTGTTATTGTCTGTGTTTGCCTTATTAGTCAAAGCATCCTGAAGGGAAAAAGGACAAGTTTTCCTCAGGATCCAAAAATGCTCTGGCTTTGCAAGTCTTTACTTACTTCTGCTCGTTCAGTACACAGGCAAACTCAAGGTCGAGGAACTAATGAAGCAAAAACACCGGATGACTAGCACTAGAAAATGCAGGTATGCTGGGAGCTGGATCAAATAAAAACAGACACAGAAGGCAGAGAACAAACAGTGTTACTACACAAGAAGAGGCGGAGACAGTTAGACCAGACACATCAGGAGAGGAACAGACAGTTGAACAGTTGTGTCTCAATTCAGCGGCAGCATCCTTCAGTGGACCCGGTCTACTCAGCCGTGGTCATTTGCATCCTTCACCCGCTGCGTACACAGTGTTGACCGAACCGAAATGAGACGGTGTGGTCCTCTTATTGCGTCACCACCCTGTCAACGTTTTTGACCATTCATTTTTCTGTTGGGTACTTACATTTAAAAGTAAATCCTAACGTTTTTGCCTCATTATTTGACACCATTATCTCTTTGAAAATGTATTTGTCACAGAAGTGCAATGAATCATGGGATATGTTGGGCCGCGAAGGCTTCACCTGGTTGACCCTGTGTTACTCGGGGGGGGACACATTTGCTGCGACACAATCTGTCTTCAAATGCAGCCTCTGAAGGATATGGCCCCCCGGATTGAGACACAGCTTATCACAGAAGCAGGGAACACAAGGGCAGCAAATGGGCATCTGAAAGGAGGTGGAGACGTTTCAGACACTAAAACAGGAAATACTGTAGTAAAAAGGGAGCACAATCAAACATAAAAGTGGTATTGATTATCTGACTCTGAAAAAGAGTTCCCAAATTGTCAAACTTACCCTCTCTGTTAGACATCATATACAATCCTCATCATCTTCATCACATTCATTTTTTAAGAAGATATCTTTAACACAATAGTCAAGCTTTTCTATGGATTTACATTTCAAACAACTGTAGATGATCCTTGATGTTTTATGGATCATTTCAGTAACATTTGCCTTAAAAATGTATGAGGCTGAAGAGGTTGAATACATTTTATGGGAAAATAAAGTAATGTTTAGACACAGATTGTCATGAAATCTGTTTTCATACTTAACTGCGGCAAATGTTTTCTGGAGCTTGCTTTTCACATATGAAGAATGTAGCAGGAGATTGTCCTGGTCAGACACTTTCACAACATCAGGACAATGTCCGGAACATTCAGGTGAGTGTAAAGCACTGGGTAGTGCACGCAGAAGGCAGGACGTGACATAAATGTTGCTTTGGAAAGGACTGGCGTCGACCTTTGTTGCCAAAGCTCTCAAATCTTGACATGTAGGTCAGCATCTTACTCAATTATGGCATCCTGAGATATTTGTATTCCTCCAGTTTCCGTCCATCACATGCTAGATACGTCATCGACACGTTCACCTACTCGCTGGGAATTTTCTGTGTGTGAAAATGTCTGAGTCAGCTGCCGGACATTTTCTGGACATTTTTTCCCTTCCAGACCCCTGGTAAAATGTTTGAGTGAACAGAAGTGAGAATACATCAGGCTTCCCAAACTGAAAGCTATTTTAATGGGATGTGCAGTCTAATAAACTTTTTGCTGATGTGATGGTTCACGCAAGCAACAGACTCTCTGAGCCAAGTATGAGCCCTGACTGTGTTTGTGTGTGTCTGTTGGGAGTGTGTGTGCTCTATGTGTGGATCTCCACCTCAGTCGCGGCGCTCACGCAGCCTCCCGCTGCTCTCATGGTGCCCCCTGATAAGCTGGTGCTGCAGAGGGTTTCAGAATGATGCCAGTGGCGCTGGAATTAGCTCCCATTGTCATGATAATGACAGTGATACTCTTGCCCCGTCCAACTCAGACCAGCCCATTGTATGGAAACAGGAATGCAATTTCTCCTGCAGCGGTAACCGACAATCCTCTGTGAGAGTGAAAGGTCCCTAAATGACTCTCCTTTCAGGCGAAGCTGAGGGGCCAGCAGCCAATTAAAGTGGGAGCAGCAGAACAGTGCCATCTCAGAGACCCTAAGCTGTCTCAAAACACATACACACACACATACACACACACACACACACACACACACACTAGTTGATGTGTTTAATTTTTTTTCAATGAGCTTCTAATCCGACAAACTAGCTTTCTCTTTACAGACCTGATTATTTCGGGGACACAGCTGGTTTGTGCTAAATGACTCAAGAGCCATATTCAGCACCAGGCACATGTGCACAGACTCAAAAACAACAAGGATTCGAAAACGTCTTAATATTTTGGTGGGGAATAGCGGGACAGAGCTCCAGAGCAAAGTGGAGACACTCTCCAACAACATCCATCACGGTGAAACTCTTTGTGGTGCAGTTTATGGTATCAAACAGTCTCCTCTGGGTGTTTGTCTGGCAGCTGAGGCAGAGTCACGATGGAGCGTGAAGGGTTTAGAAAGTGTTCACATTGCTGTGCTGCGAGTGAACTGGATGAGAGCTGTTAGGCCCTGAGAGCCGTGAGCTGAGAAGAAGTCCACTGGGCCAGATAAAGTTTGTTTTTAAGCAATAATAATCACCCGCCGCAGAACGCACGATGACCCAGAGATTCTCCAAAATGAAAAGAAGAAAAATCTCTTCTTGAATGCCTCATTTATTTTGAAACCACCTTCCCTCTCAGACTTTTTCTCTGTTTGTCTTCACCACGACAGATTTTTTTAAATGGGAGAACTTTCTATGATACTGTAAACATACATTTCAAATGAATATACACATCTTTTATTTCCGTTTCTAGCTCTGCCTTGATGTCTTGCTATTGTTCAACAGTTAGCTTCCTCCTGCAGTCATTTAGCCATATTGGCTTTTTGGGCACTGGATTCTATTCTCCAATGAGTCCAGTTGTCTTGTTTGATTGCTGTTTTGTATGCTATAAATGAAAAGTTACAATCATGTAATTTTTATCTTTTGTATTCAAGTGTTTATGTGTTTTTACCACATTGACTTGTTTGAGCTCTGTCAGCATTAACTATACAGGAAAAGGCTCAAATGTAATAACAATACCTTGAGACAGTCTTTTCTATGATCAGACGGAAGTGAACTTATTTTATTCACTGTAATTTATTTGCTTGGTTTTCATTGACAGAAAAAAAAATACAGAATAACATCAACCCTATCCTTTCATCCATTTGTATTGCTGCGTCCATAGTTAGACAGTGTGACTTGTGAGCTTGTAACATGAATGAAATCATCCAGTCGTAGAAACAGTATGGCCTCCTGACACAGGAATGAGCCAAGTGAGAGATGAAGTTTAGAGCGAGTGGTCGACACGAGACTGGAAGACATATCTTTTCAATGATGAATAAGAGACGCCATGAATGTTCCTGTTGTTGTGAACTCGTCTGAACTAAACTCTCCCTGCTGCTATCTTCACATGTGAAAGACAAACTCTGGAAACTAATGGAGTTCATGTCTCATGTAAAACAGCTTTAAAGAACGGTATGAATATCTGTTGGTTTATAGATTTGATCACAGGTAGCAACATCCATTCGTATCCGTCCATCAGACAAGACACTGGTTTAATGGAAAACTCTCATCAGACACGATCATGTCTTTCTTACTGTAAATAGAGCTCTTATGTGTTTAAGCATCTTGTGATCATCACTGAAAGCTGCAATCAGCCTCTAATTATCTCCCTTTACACCTCGAATGGGAAATGCAGCTGCACTGTGGGATGTGATGACAGGAGGACGACACTAACCGTGTGTGTGTTTATGAAGAGAGGTGGATGATGCTTGAGGACAGAATTACCGGATGATTTCTAATCACGCGAACAAATCACGTAAGGATTGCACTAAGTACTCGCTTCATCTCTCCATCTGCTCGTCTGCTCTATTTACTAGAACCGGGCCGGTGTTTTCATCTCTGCCATGCTCCTTGTAACGGTTTGTGAGCGCTGCCACTGGCATTTCTCTATCGATGGCAGATTGAAAGCAAATAACACAAGGGCATTCAAAGAGTCTCTATTGTTTGGGTAAGATTGAATTAAGATGACGAATTCCATTCGCTTATTTGCCCGGGCCATTTATTCTTCTCTCACTTCTTTTACAGCTGTAAAAAATTCAAATAGACAAAGACAGTCTTGGTGTGTATCAGAAAGAAAAACATTAAAACATACTTATCAGAGCATCATATATAAACTATTTGATTTTACATCAAACCAATATTCAGACGAGTCAGGCTGCAGTCATTATTCTGTCCCTCTTCAATCACCATTATTTCTCCGTCCTTTCTCTCTCTCCCTCCCCCTCTCTCCCTCTGTCCCCGCTGCTGGCTTTGTCTTTTTCATTTTCTCTTTTCAGTGCAGTCAGTATTGAGCGGCCCACAGCATTTGGATGCAAGATGAACTTTGATAAGAGTTAATGAGAACGCAGCATTGTGCGGGCAAAGAATGGCTCGGGCTGCCCTCAAGAGCCTCCTCACCAGGAAATGGGCCGTGACAAGCTGCAGCCACCCACTCCTCCAGGTATGGAGTATAGGGGAGGAGAGCGGAGGAGAGGTAAGAAGAGGAGAATGGAGGAGAGGAGAGGAGTGTAATGGTAAGATAATGTGTTAGAGCCATACACAGTTGAGCAGCAACAAGGAGCTCAGACATCAGAATGGAGGCTGGTACTTTCCATGATGATGGTTACATGAACTCAGAAGCTGTGTCCTCATCCAGACCGTGGAGACCCGAACAACGGTGATGACTCCGGTAGAAGTCTGTGGTTTGCGTCACCTGTCGTTCCCACCCTTATCGCTGTCGCCTAGAAACAGAGCTGCAGTTGGACATGTGGAGAAAGTTTTAACACCCCTTGATTTTTTAACATGTGTATCGTTAACTGTTCAAGTGAGTATTTAAAAGTGAAAGTAACAGATTGTCTTGTTCTTGTCGCTTGCTAGCACCATTATCTCCTCATCTGATTTTCTCCTCATGTTTGGGTCTTAGACTTCTTGAAGCTGTAGCTCTCATATCATTTCCTGAACATCCTCACAGGAGGTATAGTACCTGCTCTGTTCGGCTCAGATGTAATTGGAGGGGAGAAATACTGTATGACATCCACTTCATCTTATATCCGATCGAACGCTATCACACAGCTGAAGGAAAAAGGTCCTTTCAAGAAGATTTCAGACAGGATACACAGCAAGTCAGAGACCTGCATTCACTATTTCACCATACATCAACCAGGCACCAATGCTAAATAGTTGTACAATGATAAAACCACTCCCTTAAACAGCTATCTATCACTAACTAGTCTTTTAATATTAAACTAAAGCAAACAAATATCACAATGAATAAGACATTTACAATCAGAATCCACTGACACATTTCAACCATCATAAAACAAGCAGACACTTTGATTTTAAATCTAGCCATCTTGAATACGCTTTTTGTTTATCATGCATGCATTCGGCAAGAAAGATCAACAGTTCCGCCCCTGATCACTACAGCAGCCTCGTTCTGGTAAGCTCTCTGTCACTACAATTGGCTGTCAAAATCTTATGGGCAAAGGTGCAATTATTTTCCAGGAAAAGTTTAGCTTGGAAAAAATATATCTGTGGTAGGAACTGCATCGGTTAGAACTACATCCAAAATCCCCGGTTATTCCCTCTCCTCAATCTACAAGACTGGTCTTTGCTGTCAGAGAAAACTCTCACCTAGAGTTTCCCTTTAAATTGCCTCTGGGAAAGGATACAACAACTTGGGTTCAAACTGTAATGATTTAAGAAAAGCTTTTTTACCTAAAGTTGGGCATATCGACTTGAGAAAAGACTGCAGAAAGTTTTTACAGTAGAATTTAAGATGAAATCTACATTTAATCTATTTAGCTAGTTGGATTCTTCATCATTCTCTAATGATGTGCCCTTGAAAGGATACTTTTTTGGACCCTTAGTTTTCGGCCATGGACTTTAAATAAAGACTGACGCTGCACCTCCTCTTCTTCCCACCATTCAGAAATTAAGCCAAAACATTTTGGATTCCAATGCTGTCGTCTTGCACATTCGGCGCCAATGTCTGTGTAGTAGTGATTGGGGGTTTGAGCCGCTGTAGTAAGGTCCCAACAAAACACCCACTTGACTAACTGTGAGTCAGTTTGAGCTTTCAATCATGATGTTGTTTTGCACCAGGTAACAAATTTAAACCACACTTATTAGAAAAATTTGCCCAATCGTCTGTTTGATAGGAACTACCTAAAATAACCAGGTGGTGATCAAAGTGCTTTGCCTCTTTGTGAAGAGTTCATCCATGGTTTGAACTTATTATTTCCTGTTTTACTTTTCTTTAATTTGCTTCACTTCCTGTCTTTGCCCTTTTGTCTGTTCGGCTCTTTGTTTCACCTTTGCCCATTCATCCCTGCCTATTTGTGCATTTAGATTGTGTTCAAAGTTGCGCTTTGTCATTTTGTTTGTTTGTCTCGATACATTTCCTTGTATCGTGCCTCTGTTCAGTTCTGTTCATCTTCCCTCTTCATCCTCAATCTTCTGTTCAACTCCCTGGTGATTCCTCAAGCCCTTTACTTATTTCTTCATTCAGGTTTTTTGACTTTACTGCCTGTTTCCTGCCAACCTGCCTTCTTGAGACCGTAACCCTGTTAATTTATTGCATATTCTTCTTGCAGCAACTTTCCTTTTTGCCTGGAGTCTGCATTTTGTGTTCCCTAAACCATGAAACACATTAATGAGATGTGATGCATTATAGCATTTTGTACTGTGCTGCCTATATGTCTTGTTTGCACGCCAAACACATTTTCTATCGTATTTTGTGGTCAAATAAAATTAGCTCAATTTAAGTTTTTTAATTGAACCATTTATCTAAAAGGAGACAGAAAGGGATGGAATAAGCAGAATAAGATGTAAAGTGGAGGGAGAAGAGAGGTGCATGAGCAGACTGAGAAATGAACCAATGGAAAGAACAAGTAAAAAAATAACAGTATAATGAGGGATAAAATGAAAGAATCTGGAGAGGAAGCAGCAGTGCTTGACAACAGAGGAGACTTTGTCACCATCCACTGATGAAAGTGGTCCTATACCAGCAAGAGAGCAGGAGATAAGAGATCAGGAGGCAAACGAATGGAACATCTTGAGGAGGCTGCAGATAACTGAATAAATGAAGAGTTGAGAGAGGAGGGAGCATCTCATGGACGTCATATCTTAATTGAAAATGACAGCTTCAATTAAAAATGTCCAAATTAAAAATCATTCCACCCATTTCCTAATTAAAAGCGTATCAACTGATAGTTTTGACTCATTAACTTCAAAGAGCGATGCAGCCTGGCGGAGCTGGTGGTGGAAGTGTGTCATTTGCTGGATGGAGAACAAGCGGAGCGAAGGATGAAGAGGACTGATGTGTCGGCTGAGAAAAATCTGCTGCAATGATTTCCTGTTTGTGTGAGACAGAGCTGTTGGTCAGTGAATGAGTGGGTAAATAATCAGTCAGTATTGTCATGGAGGCAGTTGGGAGGTTGACAGGAAGCAGAACGCTTATAGCTATAATGCCAAATATAAAAATATATAAAAATCTGCCTCTCATTTCTGCTTTTCTAACCTGACACAGCCGATACTGACACAAACTGTATCCTTTTGACAAGCCACATACACACACACACACACACGCACACACGAACACACACACAAAACACTTGCTTGTCTACTGGTTATTTTGGCCAGTAATTAAAGTGAGGGCGGTGTGGCCCAGGGGATAGAGTGTTCGTTCTCCAACTGGAAGGTTGCCGGTTCAAATCCCACTCCTCCCCAACTGTATGCCGAAGTTTCTTTGGCAAGATACTGAACCCCTAAATGGCCCCTATTAGTTATTAGTTGAGTGTACTAATTGTAAGTCGCTTTGGACAAAAGCGTCAGCTAAATGTAATGTGAAAAAGCCCGTCGGACACCAGGTGGTAATTTCAGCACTGGCGTATCTTTTCGATGAGAAACTTTGCGTGTTAACAAACAACCAAAGGCATTAATGTCACTATTGCCTCATAAATTATCACAGCCTCCTCGACCAGGAGCAAGCTAGTTTTCAGAAACTCTCGCCCCTGTGTGCCTTCTTGTGGATATATAAATTAAAAACCATGCCAACGTAATGGATGCTTGGAGGTATGTTAGAATTTTCTGAAATGGACATATCTGTTTTTGTACATCAAGGCAGCAACAATTTGTGTTTGCAATATTTTGCCTTCACTGTTGGTTGTCCAATTGAGACTGATAAGAACCATTCCGTGTCATTCTTTCCAGACATCTCAGTTATTGCTCTCGTAAAATCCAGAGTAGTGTGGATGGCAGGTGTAAAGGTACCATCAGTGATATCTTACCTAAACTAAAACGTAGCCTTGATATGGCCTCTATCTCTCTTCATACATGGTCTCAAGACAATATTATGGAATTTTTCTGGAAGCAGGTGAAAGGAGAACTCAGGCAGCAGCTGATGTCTTATATAGAAGGTTTTAATGTTTGATGGATTAAGGAGACCAGAAGACGAAACAATATAACAACGCCAACAGAGTAACACGAGCAATTGTCACCCTCAAGTCTGAAGATGTCTCACACAGCATCCCCATATATCTCCCTCACCCTGTGTCACCCGTTCAAACAGCCCATCCATGAAAGGCTAGAATTGATGTCCCTCTCTAGTAGGTGTTGTAAGGGAATCTCATACAATGTAACCTTGATAATGCTGTATCCTGTTCAACTGAATGAAGCTTGACCTTATTGCCTGAACTAAGGTGTTGTCTTGATATCGTCAGAAGATCCTGACCTTTGGCTTAGAAACCATAACCCTCAACCAGAGGAGGAGGAAGAAGCAAAATGTATAAAGAGACAGAACAGCTTCCCATCTGTGTGCATATTACAAACCAACCTTTGCCATATGCACCATGCTCCGAGCATCAAAATGTGACCATACCGTAATAGATTTGTGTCCCGTTCCACATTGTCCGAATTTCCAAGACAGTGTTCACATCCTATTGGATTGTTAAGCCTTAACTATGCATAGACTAAATCCCATTGTATCCTTACGTCTTGCCACTGGTGTAGTATGCAAAAGAGCTGGAGTTTGGTGCCTCTCTGTCTGGGGCATCTGAATTAGGTATGCGCGTCTATGAGCGTAGACACTACAATGTGCTGCTCGTTGGCCCTTTATCTATAACCTGACCTTGGGTATTGGGAGAGACGGGGAGTATGAGTGGAATTAGACAGGCACTGTTCTCCTAATGCTGTTCAGATGTGATATCACATGTAATGAGTGAGCACGGTCAGAAACCCCTCAACAGCAGCTATTCCACACTTCTGGCAGATTTGACTGACTGGAAGTTAATTCATTGCATTGGCTTTTAAGATTAGTTGGATCGTAAATTACAAGTTGAGCCCTGATCTCTTTTATTGTGATCATTTCAAAACCCTGATTTTTTCAGGTGATGGCTCAGCCTTAGTCATCCAAAAACATTTGAAGATTTCTGGTAGCGTACAAAGAGCAGTAAAAAAAACCTGATCAGTGATATCTTGAAATCAGTTCTAATAACAGTCAGCAGTAAGGGACTTCAGTTATTCAGAGAGATGTGTTCTCCATTAAAACACAGCACCCAGACATACAGAACCTCCATAAGATGAGAAAAAACACCTTAAAATTTTAATGCATCTTATAATTCACTCGATAAATCGTGTTTCTAAAACAACTCTTCTCTGTTGATAGATATTTTCAGGTTGTGTCCATGGTTCTTAATCGTTCCATCCTTTACTTTCCCTCTACTCTTTTTGTAGCTTCTGTATAGAAATTGCAATATAAATTAAGTCTACTACAATGCCTTGTATGGAAAATCTGTGGCTGCTTCATTTTTAACAAGAGACATTTGACATTTGGACTTTCTGCAAATCCCAGTGTGAAACTTTAATCATGCATTGATCATACCCTGTGGGGACTGGTTATATGATTTCTTTGGTTTCCTAAAAGTGGAAAAGAAGAGGGATTCTTGTTTATTGGAACTCTTTGTGTGTTTTGTTGTTGCTTTGAGTCATTGATATATTAGTTGTGAATCTGCATTGTCGAATATTGTTGGATTCATTTTAGTTTTTAACTGTGGATCAATTCACTTTAAGATGATACATTTTGAATGAATCCTGCAGCTATAACAAACAGTTTTATTATTACTGCATCAACACAGAGAGATAAAGATTTAATCATGATGAAACATTTCTTACCTCTGGGAAATGTTTAATCACACAATTCTGTTAAATAATTCAGGGTGGTAACATTGTGATTATCATGATGTTATTTTGCAGATGCAAATTGGGAAAACTACTTTCCAAGCCAGCGGCTGTTCCCATTTCTCTTTTGACAACAACCTCACTCTCAGTGGAACCAGTTAAAAGACACTTTAGTGTGGCCTACACTCTCTGCAAAAATATCCCTGTCCAGATTTCATACTGTGTTACACGCACCTGCTTCTCTAAAGCAGCTTCACAGACTAACACTGAACAGCCTGAAGTCTTCTGTGGCCTTCGATAGTTTTCAGCTGTTTTTGGATGTCTGTCTAATCTTTAAGGTTCTGAACGGACTAGCCCCTCCACCATTACAGAATTTTATAAAGAAGAAATCCCTTCAATAAATACACGAGCACTAACTAGAGGTGACTGCGAAATACAACGCCGCAAGACCAAATTTGGTCAAATGGTGGTGTCCATCAGAGGAACACAGTCCTGGAATATATTACCAACACATGTTAGAGACTGTGCCACTTACACCACCTTTAGAAAAAACAGTGGTTAGTAGCAAGCCAGACCTGCTCTCATATGTAACCTTTGGTCATTCTAATTTTTTAACATGGACTCTTGATATGGGGACCTATTTTGTGTGTAAAAGTGTTTTTTAATCTATTTTGTATACTGGTATGTTGTTTTTATGTTCTTGACTTGCCTTAGGACAACGGATGAAAATTAGCAATTAAGCTAACTCCGGCATATTTATATTGATGCTCTGGCTGACATATTGATTAATGTGCACTGTCCTAATCAAATAAATAAAATAATAATAATAGTATGTGAAAACGCAAATGTCCACGTTCCTGACATTCTTGAGGGAAATGTTTTCAGCAATGAAAGCTCTAAAACGCTTCTAACTAGAAGTTGGTGGAGAGCAAAAAGAGTAACTATATTTTTTGATTCAGATAAGTCAGGTGGTCGGAGAAATAACTCAAAATGAATGATTATGATACTCCATATTAGCTGAATATCTAAATAGGCAGCTACCTCAATGACAATTACAACACAGTTGCATTTATTTTGAAGTTTGCTGGTCAAAGCCAAGTACGACAACAAGCTGTTTGAGAATTTAACTTTTCATTAATAAAGAGGAATCTGAGATGACTAAAGCCTACACAGCGTGTGAGTCTTACTTGGTTCTGAATCAAATTTAATATGCTTTGATAATATTTCTTGAATACTAAAATACTATATTTTCCTGAAATGGATCTGCGGTGCTGATATTTTCAGGCCGGGACCCTTTCAAAATAATTTACTTGTGTATTATACATTTGTATTATAATATACTGTATACTGTTTTAAGACTATTCAGCTCCAGCAGGGGTTGACACAGTGTGTGAAATAAAAATAATTTATATTCTTCAGGTATTAAGGGATTTCATCATTATTCTGTGTGTGTAGCTTGTTGAGCATCCCCCAGCTGCTGCTGCAGAAAACTATTTCTGCAGGTCATAGAGAGATAATGATCAGTCAGTATTTTATGAACACGTCATCTGATGTTTTTAAGCACTTTCATGTTCCCTCTGTAGTGCTTTGTTCCCGTGTGTTTTCATGTGTTTCCCTCTGCTCTGTTTTCAGTCCGGTTCACTGGCTGACGCTGAAACGTCCGGTTAGTTAAGAGGTGTTTCTTATTTTTGTTTTCATCACAGTTTGGCGGTCTCAGTGAGCAAGCTTATCCCTGACAACGGCAGATAGGGCGGTGGGGGATGATGAATGGGCCTGTTAGAGAATGCTGCTCATTCCAGCCACACACGCTCCGTCTGTCTCGCGGCAGGAGAACAGGAGAAAGGCACTAAAGCGGAGTTAACTGAGTTTCACACTCTCACTATTCCTGAGAATAATTGAATCGTCCGTCTAATAACTCATCAGAGACGGGCCAATTTAAGTTGGATTACCCTCAGAAGAACCTGCACTGCTGCTCCCAGTTGAGCCAGTTATCTTTGTTCAATACATCTCAAGGTTGGAAACAGTGAATGTGTGTTCTGGGTCCGAGCGACGCTCCAGGGAGAGAGACCTTCATCCAAAACAGAGATCAAACTGGACAGAGGCCTCTGTTATCTCACATTCAAATGGTCAACATTAAACCAAATTTTAGCAACAAACACTGTGTGATCCCGTGTTTTACACCACACTACACTCCCCTCCGTTTTCCAGTGACAACTGCAAAAAGATGAGACTCTGATGTTGCAGATGCTTCTCCATCCATCCATCGTCACGGGGGGAGCAGGAGCCAATCCCAGTTTACAGTGGGCAAGAAGCGGGGTACACACTAGCCAGGTCATCAGCATGTAACTGGGCTGAAACGCAGAGGCTGTGTCTCAATTCAGGGGCCGCATCCTTTGGAGGACCTGGTCTTCATCCCAAACCGAATTGAGATGGTCTGCTCATCCTATTGCGCAGCCGTAGCCTAGCAACAGAGCTATTGACCAAAATGTTCCTCAGTTGATTAAAATTGCTGAAACGATGTTTGTTTTTTCAACATGTTTAACAATGGCTATTTGGTTGATTACTTAGGTTTGAAAATATATGTTTTCACCTCACTTGCCACCGCCATTACCTCTTTGAATGAGATTCATTGTCACAGAGGTGCAATGAATCATGGGATATTTTGGGCTGGAAAGGATCACCAGGTGGGTGGAGCCTCCATTGCTGAGGGATCAAACTGAGACACCAAACAACGAACCTGTGTACAGATAAAGTCTCCGATTAACTAACCCAAATCTGCATGTTTTTGGACTGTGAGAGTACCTGCAGAAAACCCATATGAACACAGGGAGAACATGCAAACTCCGAACAGAAAGAAAGAACCGGGACTCGAACCGCCAACCTCCTTGCTGAGAGGCGACAGTACTCAGTTCCACAGTACTGATTCTTCTCCATCTAATCCAATTTTCAAAACTTTCACATCTTTACAAATGAAAATAATTCATCCCCATACCGATGCACGATGAAAAAAGAGGCTGCTCCGAAAGGGTGTTTTTTATTAAACAAGAGAGTGTTCAAGAGCTGAGGGCCGGCAGGGAAAGCCGAGTGAATGAGGTGCCAGTTAATGCCTTGTGAAATGTGTAGCTGGCCCGCAGGCCTCTTATCATCAGCCCGGACAGTTCGTGAATTCATTCTGCCATAGTTACCCAGAACTCAAAACAGGGGGAATATCTCTCCACCTGGGGGCTGTCACACTGAGGAAGCAAGGCCTTACGTATTCACCACTGATCACATATACCTTTACCTGCATGCAAACAAACAAACATGAGGGCATGAGCATCCACATTTGCACAAAAACACTAAACACACAGGCTCACAGACTGCGACCCAGACTCTCTCTGTCCAGTTGAGTTTGCAGTTCTAGTGGCAGAACGTAATGAGGTTTTCACACTGAGACACTTCAGTTAGAGAGTGGTGGGGGAGGACTGTGTGTGTGTGAAGATGTGTGTGTGGTTTTTTTTTGGGGGGGGGGGGGGGGTTGTGTGTTAGGTCCCCACTACAAATTAATTTTATAGTGGGGATCTAAATCTGTTTACACAATCAAATTATGTGGACTGGTTGTCATGGGGCCATAAACATCCCCATACCTTACATAATTGGATTTTAAGGTGAACACATGTTTAAGGTGAGGTTAAGGTTGTCTTTAAGCTAAGGTAAAGGTTAGAGTAAGGGTCTGGGCGCACATGCAAAAATCACAGGTCAAATTCATCAAAGCTGAAATCCATGTGAAGCCATACTGCAAATTGACAAGTCATAGGAGGTGAAGGTTTTTTTGGCCTTCTCTCTCACTCAGATTGGAAAGGAACCGGGAGGCGAAGGTTTGCCACTGATACATTTGCGTATATGTGACTAGGGCCGAAGTCTCCAGGAAATCAATGTAAGTCAATGTAATTTCCTCTGAAGTCACGGAGACACAAGTGTGTGTGTGTGTGTGTGTGTGTGTGTGTGTTCGGGGCTCATGGGAAGTGACACAGAGAAAGAAGGGGAAAGAATGAGGAAAGGCACTCAATGATAATATATGAGCTGTCTGCAGTGCTCCATGGTGGAGGGAAAGAGTGCAGTGGTGCATTTAAAAAGAAGATTATCATGTCAAGATACAGTAATACCTCGCTGATCACTGATTTTCATTGGGTGTTGATTCTGGGCTCGGTCTGTCTGGAGCAGGAGTATAAGCAGGAGAGGAGGGAGTGTGGGTCCGGGACGTGCCGGCTCCATAGGTCGTCTTATAAAGTCACAGAGCTGAGTTAAAACCAGACACAACCAGTGATCGTTTTCCTCTGTGGCTCAGGCAGCTACACTGGCTCTTCATGATTATCAATGAGCTTTGTAAAAACAGTGAGACGATATGAGGAGTGTCACTCATACTGAGAATCCGTGTTTCATGTTTTCTTTAATATTTTGACGATTCCTGAGTCGATTTTTCTGTGACTTTCCAGACACCAAAAAATGTCATTAAAAATGATTCATGTGATTGAAAAATAATGCAGGTGGTGCTACTAATTCACTAGATCTGGATATATATCTGGACCAAATTTCTAACATTCTTGAATATCAGTCCCCTTAAACATTACAGACTTCCTTAATACAGATCCACAAATTATTCTCTGAGACAGTGGCGATCTAGAATCCCCAACAAAATCAAGTTGGTTCTCTTTCTGGCCTATATCACATCCTAGTTTAATGGTATCAGTACAGCAGCTACTGCTGAATCCTACCAACAAACAGAGGGGCAAGTAAACCAATAAACATAGAAGAAAACATGAACCTTTTGGCAAAGGTAACGGAAATATACAGAAACAGAACAGCAGGACCTGATGAATGTCTCAAAGTGAAAGTAGATTTCTATTTTAAAAGCAGGCCTGTGCTAATGTCCACAGCTCTATTTGGTTTACTGTGCTTTTGTGTTATCAATATGTGCTGTATATAACTCGATTTTAGAGGCAACTTCTGTAATGCATCTCAACACTGCAAAGACATTGGCTTGTGTTTTTTTACTCATGCAGCTGAACATTTCTGATGCCATATTTTCCAGGGAGCAGAAGAAATTAATAAAAAACTGTCTACATTTGATAAAAAAAAAAAGCCTGGTCAATTATAAATGTTGCAAAATGCAACAAGAACTTTCTTTTTAATTTCCAAGGTCTAATTTAATTGAGTTCTGATCCCAGCGTGACCCCTATTACATTATATCAGCTCTTTGTTGTTTGTTGTTAATAGTAGTAGTACTTTTACCACATTGGAAACTTGAAAATCAATACTAAAGAGCTAATGGAGAATTCAGTCATGACCCGACTTTAAATTACTGCAGGAGTAGTTAGTGGTTTCATTATAAATAAGAAAAAAAAAGACATATGGTTTAAGAGTCTAGTACGGATTTCTCAAGGTCCTGTTTTTCTGTGTTGATGTTTCTGTACAGAAAAAAAGAACCAACATTTTCGGAGGGCCCATGTGCCGAAATGATGTTTTTGTTTTTAGTCATTAGAAGCTGACTGCTGAACCTCAGCAGGACTGGCTGCCTCCCTGTGAGGGTTCATCAACAGTAAAACAGCCCAGAGCCCAATGGCCTTTGAAATGTGGTCAATTTGTCAGTTGGCTAATCACAGCTTGAGGACGGTTGCTGAAACAAACCTTTTTCTGCAGCTTTACAGCCGAGGATATTACAATAAATGGCTTTATTTCAAGTTTACTTGGAAAAAAAAACAATTAGAGCCAACGGCAACAAGTAGCTATGACTCTAGGGAAATAAGGGATGCCACAAATATATTCCTTTATTTTTGTAGCACCTTCAACCTGAATGGGTTTTCATCTATTTACATGCATGCTGATAAGGTCAGAGCCTGCTTTATATAACATATAAGCTCAAGGTTTTTTCTCAAGCCCACAAGAGTTTTTCTTTTTTCATATTCCTCATTATTCCCCCTGTTCCCTGTACTTTTAAACTCATTAGAGCCATTTTCTGAGACTGCAGGCTAATTTCCTCTCTCTTTATGCTTCCACCCTCCCCCTCAGCCCTCTCTGTTTTGGTGAGTCAGTCCACTGGGCTGCATCAAGCCGAGTTCTGCTCCACCACCTCCTTCCCTCCCTACTGTCCCTGTACCAACATCCCAGCCCCCTCACCTCTCAGCTGTTTGAACTCCTCCGAAAGAACCAAATGCACCTATCTGAAAGTACATCATGAACTCAGAGCCATTAACAACTGAAACCTTACATCGACAGTAGGGAAGGTTATAAATAGTGAGTGTGTTTAGTAAGTTTCCTGTTTTCCCACACATATGTTATGTAGAGAACTACTCCTTGTTTACTCTTTGCGTCACAGAACCTCCAGGAATGAGACAGGGCGGGTTTATAAAAAATATTCACGGTCCAATCAATGGTTCATGTGATGCCTACAGGACAATCCATCCATTACCAAAACCACTTATCATTTGTGTGTCGCAGAGGGAGCTGGAACCAATCAGAGCTGACATTGGGCTGGGGGAAGAACATACAAACTAGACACACAAAAGCTGGGAATCAACCTGGGATCCTTCTTGCTGGTGACAGTGCCAACCACTGGTCCCCTGCTCCACTCAGGCTTTGCCTCTCGCATAGTACATAGCTTCATTTTTAGTTTTTCTGCTTTTAGGCTTCCAAATTATTCTTTGGTAGATTTTTCTACTATGCATATACACTGAAATGACACACATGCCAAAAGTTGCATTTATGGATTTTGTCACTGCTGCCATTCAAGGTTTTTCAATGTGTTCTACAGTGGCTGCATGAGAGAAATCTTTTCTGGATCACAGGGTATCTTTCTGAGGCTCCATTGATTGATTGATTGATTATTTATTTAAGCCTCGGAAAACACATTGAGGAATATAACCCTCATTTACAATGGTGCCGAGGGTACAATAAAGACTGAAACATTGAGAAATAATATAAATAAGAATAAAATAAATAAATATGCATATATACATACAGCAATACAAAGTAAAAAAGGTCACAAATCAACCCTGACGATTCAATAAATACTATAAAATACTATGGTTAAGCTTAACCCAACTAACAGTTACAATCACTGCAGGAGAAGCCAGCCCTACATGAAACAAGACCCAAGACCTCCTTTAATGAAATAAATGAGGCCAATTTTAACATTTTTGGACCTCATTCCAGATGTAGGGTGCCTTATAGCAGAAAGCTGTCTTCCCCAAGTTAGTGTTAACCCGAGGCAGATATAATGAGAGCCAGCTCTGGGAGCGGGTATTGAGGTTATTAGAATTCCAGGTGATGAGAGAGGAGAGATATAATGGCAGTAGCCATTATATCTCTCCATACATCCATACATCTCACTCTTCTAATCATTCAGTGGTGCGCACGAGGTGATGAACTGTAACAGGAAGGGACAGGACAGCATCAGATTGTATCCAGCTCTCACGGCAGAGCAAGGGTGGGCTTCTCTGACACCACTTCAATCATTAGCATTTATTTTAGTAAAATCATTTATTTTTATGAAGAATTTTAGCTGTTCCAACATTTTTGACTGGTAAATTGAAAATATTCACTGATATGTTTCCTAAAATTCAGAGATCAAGTTGTTTTTTACTTGTTTTATTATTATCACTGACAAAAGCTTTAGCTCGAGGGGGAGCGTTGAGTCACAAACTTTTGAGTATGAGGGGAACACCAATTATATAATATTGTATGCAATATGTAATAAAATAATGTTAAATATTATAATGGATTATTATCTATGCCATGTTTTGATTGTGCTAATACAACTTCATGTTCATCTTGGTTCAAATATTTTCACTTATGACTCACTGATGTATTAGTTTAGTTGACATGTAAACATGCAAAAAAAACTACTGCTGACTACACTTGTTTACATCAGCATTAAAACAATAAAGTTCTTAATATGTCAATCAGAAAAATTATTCTCACATATATATTCTCTGAGTCTGAGCTATTGTAATTTATAGGCTGATGGCCCAGGGCTAATTTAGCGCCTTGTCACACCACTCAGATCACAGTTGCCCAAGGGTTAACAGCTTAATAAGGCACTTGTGCCTGGGTTAAGGGTGGTGTAAAAAGAGGTAATAATCATTTTGGAGTTGGCTAAGATTAAACCTTGGCTTGCAGCCAGACCTACCCTGTGTTGGTTGTTAAAGAAGCTAATTAAACCCACATGAAAGCTTCTCCTCAGGAGCCAGAGAGATTAAACCCCCTCAGGTGTATTCTCTACTCAAACACCGCACAACAAAACTGCAACGATTAGACAGCACGCTCACTTTACAATTCCTAAAAAGTGACTCTGCTGTGTGTGTTTGCCGGGGCTGTATCAAATGTTATTATGATCAAAGTGATGGGAATGATGTGGTGACATGTGATCAAAATGATATTACTGTATATTCAGTTTTTCTTCAAGTTTGTTTACATGTAGCTCACTTATCTATAGTTCAGGATCAGTGCAGAGATTAAATCACTGTTTGTCTGAGCAATTTGTAATTACCTATTAATTTATCAAATATACTTTCTCCACATGCCATTAATCCCTTTGTTGACTGTGTTATATAATCACACTGGTGAGAAGACACTTCTTTCTTCACCCTGTGTGTATGTGTGTGTCTGACTTTGGAGTCCAGTTGATGTATCTGTTGCCTGATAATACCAACCGATATTACCAATGAGTGTTGGTGTTTATGTTGGCTGATATAAGATTTTCATTCATATTTACACTATATATTAAAATAAATACATTAATTTTCTGAAGTCAGGATATATGTTTTTGGTTGTTTTTATGACTACAGTGTTTAATAACTAAATCTTGTGGATAATTGCCAATTTTTTGGGCAAATATATGTGAATTCTTTACTCATTTATATCAATATCAAAATCAACCCCCCTCCCCCCCTAACTAGTTGGATCTTAAACTGGGTATAGAGACCAAAGTGAAGCCGTATCGACCAAGCTGGCAGATGCAACAAAAAAATAAGTACACGTTAAATGATGTGTTTGCTGTCAATTTAGGTTGTTCTTATCAAACTAATGTGTTTCCTCTTTTAAAATGTTCCAATAGGTTTGGTTTGAAGTTGTAATTTGATGCTATAAAATATAAAAACAGAACATTCACGATTGCCTTGGCTCTAAATGCGCAAGATGGTGGCCTTCGTATCCGTGACATTTGGCTTCATTTCTAGACAGTGAGAGGGAGTGGTGAGGCGTCATCCATCTTTATGTACTGTCTGTAGTTGGGCTTTTATGTTCTTACTGTGTATATTCTTCCCTTACTGCCTATATTTAATAGTATTCAATATTCAATTAATGACCCCCCCTCATCCTCCTTGTTAATGGGTGTTTATCATTTTGTTTGGCCTGCATGGTGTCCATGAAATGTGACTCAAGGTTTCTCCTCTTTTGATAAGTACATTAAGATACACACGCGCACGCGCACGCACACGCACACACACACACACACACACACACACACACACACACACACACACACACACATACTGGCAGCCTCCTCGTCGCCTGGCTGGAATGTGGGAGCCCTGAGCTGCAGCCAGGCTCCTGTTGCTGAGGGGAAACCAGCTGCACACTCATCCAATCCTCCTGCCAGCACCTCCTGCTAATGGAACAGCCCGCCGTCCACCCCTGCTACAGGAGCACACTTGGTATATCCCATTAGTGCTCCTGTGGCTGGTTTGTCCCTGACTCAATAGGATCGCATCAGTCCGTCAGTTGAGCAGCAGCCCGAACACACACAGACAAACACAGACACACACTGCACAGAGAGGACGTTAAAGGGAGACAGTTGCCAGAGAGAAGAGAAGACATCCAGCCTCTCTTCGCCCAGTCTGCTGGTTGGTCGGCTTCCCTGATATGACCCTGTTCAGCCCCAGATGTGAGTATACCAGGGTTTATCATTGTCTGTGTGTGTGCGTGTGTGCAGATGTTTGCATGCAGCCCAATGTTTCTGAGAGACAATCATTTCCAGTGTGTTTGTGTTGCTCTTCCCCTTCATCTTCATCTTCTCACATTCTGTGCTCCTCTCTGGACTTCAACCCCAGCTTCCTTTTCACTTTTGCCTCATGGCAGTTTCCTGTGGGTTTCTCTTGATGCAGCCCTGAGTGGACAGTCTGTGGAAATACAATTAAGGACTTTATTATTTAAACCCTATAATTCGTGCACAACTTCTTGACTGTGAGGTTCATGTGATGAAAGCTCGTCCTGTCTTGTCACTTTGGCAAGGTCAGCACCCTCTCTGCGGGTGTAAAGGCTTGTCAGACAGAAACAACCACTGGCTTAATTATGTTATTATCCTACTCTGCGTCGACGGAGTGAAGATACACGGTTCATATTCCTGCAGATTAAATATTCACAAAAATTAAACCAGACGTGTACTTGTCACAACTTTGATACGCAAAATAGCTTTAGAAATAGCTCTCTCCACACAAAGCTGCAGGATTGTTAAGGCAAAGTCTACAGAGACTGGACAGTTAAAGTGTTTCTCTATCTATTAGTTGTATAATTGTATTGTGGGATCTTTTAGCCTCTATATGAGACCATACATATATCACTTTATATAGTGATAGTACTACTGAATTCCCAACTGTGATGCAAGAGAGATCTTTCGTTTGCATCTTTTTCCACAGCTGCCGTGTAAAGATCACACAAGCATCACTCTGAAAGTGCCATCCATTTATGTAATCGCTCTCTTTATCCTTTGGGATTATAATCCATGTTTAACGATGACAGAGATGCCTGTTATTTTAGCCCTGAGAGTGTAAATGAATGCTTCACTGTCACCGCTTGGCTCTAATTCTGACCTGAGGTCAGTTGAGGTGCAGGAAACGGAGAGGATGCAGCATGACAGAGAGCAAAGGGGAGGCATGCATACACTAGCTTTACTTCCACATTTGACAAATCACATTCTCTTTTAAGTGAACAAAAATACAATCTGTGGCAAGTGAGGACTAAAAGGTTGTGTGCACATTAATATGGAAACCCAAGTGTTGAAGTACATGATGGAACGCAAACAGAAAGCGACAAAAGAGCATAGAGTACAGAGTACAACAAACTCATTATTTTAAGGTTAAATACATGTGAAAAATAAACAGGTTTAGAAATCCATCTTGCACCATTAACTAAACATTTAACATATTCATTATAATGTGTTTTAATTGTGGGTAAGTTTAAATTTTTCTATCAGCCATAGTTTTTTAGTCATGGGAATGTATTCTCAGTGTTGATGCATAACGAACATGATTTAACCATAGAGTTTTGTATTTATACGTAATAGATCATTTAATTTAAATTGTTTATGATGAAAATTATACAGTAAGCTTTGGCGCTGTGTCTGTTATTTAATGAGCACTGTCCTTATCAAATAAAATTAAAAAAAGAAACTAAAGACAATTGTATGTTTTAGAATTAAAAAATTAAAAATAAGGGGGGGAAAGAAAAGCTCAGAAAAATATCTAACTGAAGCCTAGTATTTCAACAATTTTGGATTTGTTTCTACAGCATTGAAATCAGATTTACAACCTCAGCTGATCTAGTTTGAATTATTCGCAGTCATTCAGACATTTTTGTGTTTTTGGATGGAACATTTCAAAAAAAGAAAGATGTCAGAGGAGGTTCACAAAACCTCATTTTTTTCCTTAGATTTAAAAAGCACAAAACTATTTTGTTGCGAGTCATCAGCCTACACATTATGTTCTGTTCTGAAAAGAGTTTTGTGATTTAAAAGTAAAATGAAAGAAAATTATGGTTTACTACCGTTATGCACAATATTTTTGAAGTCTTTATTTCTCTCTTTCCATCTTTCTTTCTTTCTTTCCTACCTCTCTGTGAAGTTTTATTGATAAGCTGTTATTAAAAAAACTGAAAATACAAACATTAAATTATATATATTAATATAATAATAACAAACCTGAAATATCTAGCTGAAGGAAAGTATACTAAACTTATGAGACAGTTCAGACAGAGCAGTGTTCCTGGAGCTGGTAAAGTTCACATGGACACATCATCAGCAGGGTGGATGCGGGGCTGCAGCGCCCTGTAGAGCTTCTCCACATTGTTACTGTGATTTTGTTTCCAGGTAGTATGGAGTACTTTGGCGTCTGTCTGGCACTCAGCCTGACAAGCATTGATAAGAAGCACGGTGACAGACTGTAAACTGTGCCTGGGACTTTAGAGCTCATTACAACTGATCGTGTATGACCTTGATGTGTCCTCTCGTGCTCTTTGCTCCTATTTTAAAACCATGCCTGACAATTGTTTGATCCATGTGTCATTTTATAGCTGGGCTTGTATCTGTTGTTCTACAATGAGAATCACACCAACGTAGATGAACATTGTTAATAAAAAAGTTTTTTTTAAAGCTTTTTACATAAACTAAACTAATTTGCCAGCAACGCCCCTATTTAAGGTTTGGATGATATATCTCAACTTCCTCCAACTATCCAGAAATGGAGCTTAAATATGTTGTATATGAACGCTGCCATCTTGCACATTGGGCCAGAATCCACAGTGAGGTTCCTTAGATACATGCGCTTGACTAATCATGAGTCAGTCTCCACTGTCAATCATGAGCTTTCACTCCTTCTTTTAATCATAATTAACTAAATAAAGCAAAACTTATCGGATAAAGATGCACTTGAAGATGCATCCGTTGGGACTACCTTTAATGAGATTAAACATCTATTTGATGTGTATTTCCACTTTTCGTTTGGTCCATGTCCCATCCAGTAACATGGAGGAGGTGGGGTTTATGACCTATAATTTTGACAAATACTGCACATCAAAAAAATCGATGCTATTATGTGTGTGTACTACTACTAAATAGTGTTTTATATAGCTTTCATAATTGTTTGTATAGTGATTATAATAGGGTAGGTTAATCTAGTTTTTCTGATATGATTAATCACAGAAGCCATGCCTTAAAAGGATTTGTGTGTGTGTTCAGATACATTTTTTATCTGTTTTTGTGTCTGTGTGTCTGTGTGAAGCTAGAGAAGATTTTGTTTACAGAATAGCAGTCTGATACCTCCTGATATTTGGCTCCTGTAGCCTGAGACTCAGCAGTGTCTTTTCCTCTCTCTGTGTCATCAGGCATCAGACGTCTTGATGCTCATTACAATACCTAATACTCAGTTTTGTGTTTTCCTGTCACACCAAGTCTGCGGACAGGAAAGAGTCCAGGATGCGTTTAACGAGTTGTTTGGGATGCACCTCATTCTATTGCTATACAATAGTTATTTCTGGGAGTCCAGATGTGCATACATTCTAGGGATGTCACGATATGACATATTGATATCACGATTATTGTCAGGGGAAATATCATGGTTTCCACGATTATCGGAAAAAGGCACACAACAAGCAATATATGGCTAATAATATAGCTAATGAACTAAAAAATGAAATATTATCAAAAACTATATCCAGTTAGTTATTTTATTGTGTAACGTTTGGGTATTCCAAAATCTTTTAGGGAAGCTGTTTTATTTAGTTGCCTTATTGTGGAAGGTTTGTCAGTGAATTCGTGTTTCCTGTCATCATAGGCATACTTTTATTCTGAAGGGTCACCAACGGAAGTAGTTCTGTATAGTGTTGATTAGTTGTGTCCTGCTTCAAGCACATTCTTCGTGTCCTTATTATACTGCTTCCTCTCAGTATAGGTGAAGTAAACTCTTGACTACATTATAATGGTTAATAGGAAGACAGAGTGTGTGCGTGTGTGTGTGTGCGTGTGGGTGTACGTGCGTAGGCGGGTCCTTCTGACCAGAAACCGAAAGTAAACAACATTGCTCCTCTCGCTGTGAACTCCTCCGATGGAGTTTTTAGTCCAGAGATGGTGGAAATAAGTCTGTTGCCTCAGTTTCCTCCTCTCAACTAACGTGTCAGTTCAGTGTTCTCACACACACACACACACACAAACACACACACAGACACACAGCGTGACTCACCATAGTTTGATGGCGCAGTTTTTTAAAATTATGACGGTATCCCGACATTCCTTAAACATTCACACACACAGCTCAAGTATAAGCTCTGTTGGCTGCAGAGACGCCATCGAGGAGTTTGACTGTAACCTGCCAGAAAGTGATCTCTGCTGTGGGAGGTACAGGTACATACACGTGTCCCAACCTCTTTTCACACATTCAGATCCATACTTAATTAATTGTAGTTTCCAGCCATTTGACAACCACGCTGTGTGAGTGCACGTGCAGCTGGCCCAGTCACGCTCCATTCACCCCCCATCTGTCCATGTCAGTCTGGCCTCCTCTCTTCTCCTCTCCTCTCCTCTCCTCTCCACTCCTCTTCACTCCTCTCCTTTCCTCTCCTCTCTTCTCCTCTCCTCTCCTCTCCACTCCTCTTCACTCCTCTCCTTTCCTCTCCTCTCATCTCCTCTCCTCTCCTCTCCTGAACAAATCCTGAATCCTTGTTTATTGTCCCACATGCATGGAGGTATTGATGGAGAATCATAAGCTGCTTTCTGACATGCACTGGACGTCATGCTGAGGCAATCCGGATATTTTTCTGGAACTTCTCCTGCCATTCCCTGAGTAAACTGTCTGGAAAATGTCTGAGTGAACCCATGTGAGAAGAATGCAGCAGGATAATTCACAGCGAGACAGTGGGATAATGATCCCAATAGAAAAAACAAACATCTCCGGATGAGAGTCATACTCGTAGAAGACACTAAGGAAGACGTCCAATCGGAACAATGAGGACAACAAGAGCTTTTATAGCACAAGGGTTAAAAGAGTGTTTGACATTTCCCGGATAATCTCCCCCTACATTCTTCATATGTAAAAGGAGAACTCCCGACCAATGTCTGAACGCAATTATCCAGATATTTTCTAGAATCCATGTCTGAAAATAGCTTAATTGTCACAGTCCATAGCTTCTGTCTATAAGGGCAGACGTCTCTGCCCATGTGCTGTAAATGAAATATGAGATTTCCCCCAACATTGTCCATTACTTGTAAACACATTTACAAACGTTGAATTTCAGCAAAATGTCCAGATAATTGGGTCTGGATATCTTCCAGAGTTCAAGGCTGTGTCTGAAATCACTCATCCACTTTTCCCTGCTTCACTAAATGGTGAGCTCATCGGGAAAATAAAAAAAATGCTTTCATACAATTGTCTGGAGCACAATGCATGATGGTAGATGCTCGGTTAGTGACCATCGATTGTATTCTACCTTTCACAATGCATTGTGGGCAACAATGAGTGCACTATAAAGGTAATACAATCTTCACGAAACATTCACACACCACTTTAAAATTGCGAACTCACTATTTAGTCCACGATATAATGATTAGTGAGTGATTTCGGACACAGCCTGAAAACAGCTATACAAAGAGAAGAAATACAAAATACAGGGAAATAAGGTTTGTCTTTGTCTCTAAAGCTGCACCAGGTTTTGTAGGCGTGCACACTGGAGACAAAAAAACGTAAGCAGCTGGTCCGGAGTGGCAGAAGCAATCAGTGGAGAGTGATCGAGGATAGACAAGAAAAACAGCCACTGTCAGTGTCAGCCAGCCTTCCACTCATTATCATGTCAAATGATGACTACAGCTCAACCAGATTAGGTTAATTTTGTTGACGTAAAGAGAGGAAGTGAGAGGAGGCTGAACGCGAGCAGACAGTGCAAAGCTTAGTTCATCATCTGAACCAGCTTCTGCGAGCCTGGGCTTTGTAGCCCTGCCGTGATGCTCTTTCCTGTATCACCACAAAGTTAATTGGTCGCTCTTCTGTGCAGACACGAGCATGAGTGGAGAGCTGAAGTCCGGCCGCTCCAGGGCGGGGAGCAAGAGAGCCAGCAACACCACTTACGGGTGAGTAGGAAACACAGACACAGTTCCACCCCTGCACACTCAGAGATAATCATGCACTCTGTTATTTGCTGGAGCCCCTTTATCTGTAACTCAATAGCTGCACCTTAGTGTTGTAATCAGTGCGGCATTATTCGTTATTAGCCTCACACGAGCTGTGAATGTAAGCTGGTATCGATTTTAGCCAGAGGGGCTGTCTCCATCACTCAATGTTTTAATCCATCTGTTAATGCAGCACACACGTATGATTGGGGTTGATGACTCTGTATTGCTGGTGGAGAGAGACAGGGTAACAGTGTGTGGACTTGTTTGAATTCATCCGTGTCTTCATTACTCTTCCCCCCACCCCCCCACCCCACCCCAACTCTCTCCTTGAAGTGTACTGCACCCTGTGCCCCAGCTGCAGCTCTGTAGGCTTGAGCTACGCTAATGAACATAAAGCACAGAAAAATACTCTGCGTCTGTATGGAGGTTTGATTCCCATTTCTCCGCTCTTGTCTGCCATACTGTACACAACACAGAAACAAAAAGAAAATGCTCTTAGGAAGCATCGCTAAATGAATAGAGGTATGCAAAAGGATGAATATAAATTGGGTTTGTGAAAACATAGATTAAAGACGCCAAAAAAATGATAATGAAAATGTCTGTGAATGGCTGCATCCATACAGGCACAATGCTTTTTGCTGACAATGAGAGGAGAGATGCTCACATAAAAGCAGCCTCGGTAAACATAATAAATTATTTTGGAATAGTTTGCAGGACATCTGCCTGAGGACACCAAAATGCAGAGTGGGGTTAGGAATATGAACAAGAGCAGAAAATAAATATGAACAGATTGTCACGAGCATAATCAGCAATGTGATTATTATTATTATGCGCTTCTGCGTAACTGGGACTCCACATATGTTTTCCAGCATAACTGACAGTTCAATTTCCTGTCCCTCTGTTGGGTTCATCGAATCCTGCAGTTGTATATAGATATACAGTTGTATACAGTTGTATACATATTTCAGTGTACGGTTTTATTTATATCATGTCCCCAGTGTGTCCTTCAGAACAGTTAATGTGGCTTTCCGCCTGTGCTCCCTCTGACCATGTCTGCCTAACCTTAAGCCCCCAAACATTATTTGCCCATTCAGCCATGTAGTTATTCAACCGTGTGCAAGCATGCATTAATGAGCTTTAGTCATACACCATGCACATGCACACACACACACACACACACACTGGCACACCAAATGACTAACCATAAATGGAGCCCACCTGAGGTATCGCCCTTGGCATAGCTTGGGCCCGTTATATTTCTCAGATGTGACACGCAGGCTCTCTTGGTTCAGTCTAATCAACTCTTATTGAGCTATTTTCGGCAACAGGCAGCTGTTTGCAGCAAAAAGGCATTAAAATGAATTAAATAATGTCTGCTCAGCACCAAAGGACGACCTAGCTGTTGGACACAGCGAAGCGTTTCGCGGCTACAAAGACGGCTCTTTCTCTCTGACACAAACAATCAGGATAAATTCCTAGAGACAGAAACTACAATATAGCGCATGTCACAAATGTAAATTGTGACAGCCACCAAAAATCTCTCTGTCCAGACTCCAATAATCCTGTTGTGTGCTGCTGCCAGCGCTGTGCCCCATCTCCTCCCTCCTCCCACTGTTCTCACCGAGCTTGCAAGCTAAACGCCGCCTGTGGCCTAGATTACTTTCTGAAAAACTTTCTAACCCATGCCGAAGAAAGTCGTGTAATCTACTGATCCAATACCATTCACGTTGCCGGCAGTTGAACTGTTATTCTTGCTTTTAAAAAAAAGATTATCAAGCAAAAAAACAACATCAATTTCAACTTCTATCTGCAGTTAAACCCAATAACAGCTTTTATGTTAAATGTATGTTCATGTATTCCCAGAAATATCTTGTCTCACGCAGGCAGGCATGTATCCATCCCCAGCTGCTCGTCCCACTGGCTCTCTCTCTCATGTGTGTTCCCCTGGCTATTTGCTTAACATCGACCCCAGACAACATGAGGGTTTTGTCATCATTTATCGTTCACGCTTCCTGACTGTCACACTTCCCCTCTAGCTTGGCGAGCCCCAGCTGTGGTAGGAGGGTTTGGGTGAAGGGAGCGGCGTTCGTTTCACAGCCCAGATGCTGCTGCAGCCACGGCCTTTACGCACTCCAGTGCACTACTACAAAAGTTCACTGTGGTGTGTGGCCTGTATAGTCAGGCTCAGGTGCTAGATGAAGAGTCCTATGTGTGTGCACAGATATCTTTGTGAGGACCAACAACCACGGCGTGAGGACAATTTGGGACCGTGGGGACATTTTGGCCTTTCAATAAGCTGTCTAAGGGTTTTATGGGTTTTTAGTGGTGAGGGTTAAGATAAGTTGAAAGGGCCAAGGGAATGCATTTTGCCAGTGAGTGCACTGCCTAAGATAGAGGGACTAGAATGTGTTTGTGTGAGTGTGTGTCTTGGTATACTTTTGTTTGCTCCCTCTTTCTGACCTTTTCCACTTTATACACTGGACCATGTCGGGACCAGTAGATCTCACAAGGACCAAAGCTTGGTCCTAATGAGACAAAACTGGAATTCTGGGGTCGAGGGGAATGTAAGGGGTAAGATGTTAAATGTGGATTGGTAAAAGTCTGGGTTAGGCTGTGCACAATGAATGGAAGTCATTCCAATGAGCCAGGAAGGATAACAGGGGCAACCCTGTGTCTGTACAAATATCGTCCCAGACATTAGATCTGAGCTACTCAAAGTCATAGCTTTCCTCAGTTTAAATGCTCAGCCCGTGTCTGGGTTATTACAGCGCTCATTTTAATAACTGCTCCACTTTGCATCTCGGCGGAGAAGAGCAGGAACAAGGCAGAGAGAGAGGGCGGAGATGGTACTGGCCTGATCACTCAGGATGTAAAGTGAGCATCTGGTCTCTGTTATTTCCGTCTGATTTCTCCATGCACTTGCTTCTTTTAATATTCTCTCATCGGTTTTAATTGTCAGTGGGGCCGGTCAGAGTCTAGTTTGAGTTAGGACATAAACATTGCAGTAGAACCATCTGTCAAATGGGCTCAGAGAGGCGGATGGGAGCAGCAGAGGTGGAGGCATCATGGTGCGAGTTGTCAGGAGCAGTGGGTGATTTGTCCTATGTGAGACACAGTGGGACACAACTTGAAGGCTAATCTGATGATGAGAGATATACAAGGATGATAGGAGGGTAATAGGAAATGGGTCACATGCGTTCATGCTAGGGCGATTAATTAAAGATAACTCCAGTTTATTATACTGTGGATCTTATTGTCTTGCTTTTGGCCGTTATTTCCATTGCTTTTAATAACTTTGTACTAATTAAGGGAATTGCTGAGATCTAGGAATGTGTCAGCATCACCACAAAGATGTGCGATGAGAGAAGAGGAATAGTAGATGATCATTCTGGGTTAGAGAATGAATTCAAATCTATTTGGAAGACTGTGATGGGCCTTAAAACTGACACCCATCACAGTTTACAGACTAACATCCTGTTTCTACTTTCTTGTCGTAGTTGTTTGCATGTTTTTTATCGGGAACTTTCATCTGAATGCGAATTTCTTACTCCATCCTGCTTTGTCTAGGTGATTTGGCCATGTGCCTCTTGCCTGCTGCACACTGGAGGATTATCAAATCTTAAATGATTTCACAAACATGATATAAAGACCACATTAAATGGTGAGAACACAATTGTGAGAAGATCCAGTCCAGAAACAGAACCACAGTTGGTGACGGAACAAAAGATTTCTGAGCGGCACTTCCTTGAAAACTCAGAGTAACTTGTGTGATCAAACGTGATTTCAGAATAAAAGTAAACATTGAGGCGGGCTGCCGGCATTTTCAGCTTTTTGCTCATGTTTGTGTAAAGTTTTTCAAATCAGACACGCCTCCGCAATTATCAAGAACTCCCTGAAATCTGCCCCATTTTCCTCTTGTCCACATCGGCATATATCTCATCTAGTTCCAAACTATCAAAAATAAATTGATAAACCAGAATGGTCCTCTTTAACAGACAATGTTCTCGCATTGTGAATAGAAAAGGTATGCTGTATATTTTCAGTCACATGTTTCTTCATCTAAATTGTTTTCCGGTGTCTCTTGCTCTGAGAGGGTATATGTGTGTGTCGCCTGAGGAATGGCCAGCTCACATCTGGGAACACCACAGGCAGTGAGAGGGCAAACAGAGGCAATCTGCTCCAAAGACAACAACATATATTTCTGGACATATTTCGCTAACATCATTCTGATCGTCTCTACACAGCTGTCTGCCTGCCAGCTGCTATGATACCCACCCACAGCTAATTCTACACACACATCATGGACTTTTTTATACAAGCTATAACCATTTTTTAAATATATGAGGTGTATGTTAAACAGGGCCATATACTGCCAGGTGCATTTAATCATTCAAGACAGTATGATTACATTCATATTCATTTATTGCTAATGTGACAACTAGTACAACACTTTCTTGCTTAGAAAAACCTAGATCTGGATTTTATTTGGATCTGCACCAAATTCCACACACTCATAAATATTAGTTTCCTAACATTTTTTTCAGGATCAATGATTTATTCGCTGGCAAATTTGTTGAAATGTAAAAGAAAACCACTTTATCTCAAATTTGGTGGATTCTTTCTTGGCCTATGTTCCATCCATTCACCAAGTTTTTTGGAAATCTGCTCAGCAGCTTTTATTTTATCCTACTGAACAACTTACTAATAAACCTATATCCCATATGAATCTATATTTAACTATTTTTTGGGGGATCTGCAACAAATGACACACTCTCATAAATATTAGTCCCATCAATATGCCCGATTTTTATCAGTAAGATCCATGAATGTTCTGTGAGAAATCCAGGAAAATGTTGAAAAAGCTTGCAATGGTGATGAAGATGGAAAAAAATCCTGTATCCGCACCAGAATAGACCGGTTCATCCTTGGGCGATGCTCCTGCATGATCCTTCACACAAACAAACACAGACAAAAACATAACTTCCTTGACAAAGATAATAACCATAATATACAGAGACGACATAGTGCTCGTTACCCTCTTTCCTGTGTGGCTGTCAGTTGATGATGTGAAGTGGTTCCTCATGATTCATGCAGGAGTGTGATGTGAGCTCATGACTGGTGCTGTGTGATTCTGTGAATGGTATAAAAAACATCCTGCAGGCCACCACTTTCAGTCATTGTAGGACATACTTGATATTTGATTGTTCTTATACATGAATCCATGAAAAAGTCAATAATAAAATAAGAAAAACCCATACAGGAGAAAAATCACCCACTGCAGCGGGATGGTGGTTTTCCTTGTTCATTGTTGTACATTGAAAAGCACTTGAGAGTACACTGCAGCTCACAGTGATGAATTTCTTGCCATTTAGTTTTTCACAAATAGCAAGAGCATTCTGCTTATGTCAGCACATTTGTAAAATGAAGTTAAATGAAGTGTGGAGAGAGTTCTGGGCCTGTGTGAATAATGTATCAGTGTTTGCCTTGGGAGCAGCAGTGTTGGTCTGGCCATGTCAGACACAACGTGACCAATCAGCTCTTATGACAAACTGTGTAACAAGACTGAAACGTTCTCTTTCCCAACACAACGAGATTTGAGTGTGACATGAAATAAATGGAGGTGTTATTGTGAGTCCTTTCCAAAGATAAGATTGTACAGATATGGAGTTTGTGATCCTGTTCAAATAAATGTATCAAGTTTGTTATTGGCCAAAATAGATTTGATTATGAGAAAGAAATAAAGATGATAGTTACACATACACCTATTTAATTATATTAAATAGTGATTTTTACTCCTGTGTGCCAGTGACAGGATTCTGTTTTCAGGTGGTCCGTCCGATCTCTTCAATATCTTAAAGGGGACATATTATGAAAATTCCACTTTTGTAGTGCTTCTACACATTAATTTGGGTATCTGGCTTGTCTACCGTCCCAAAACTCTGGAGAAAAACAACTCCCTTGATTTGTTGTGGTTCCTCTATGTCAGAAACGATACGCTAGAGTGCGTCGAATGGGATTACGAAATAAACGTCATAGTCACACCATGCCACTGTAGGGAGTCTCATTACATGGCCTTCGACAAGCGAGGTAACCGGGCCAGTGGAGCCCGGCTAGCGTAAGCTCGCGAGCTAATGCTAGCGTTAGCTCGCTGCTGCTACCCGTCAGACATTTAAGTGGCCCCATAAACAAGGGACCCCCCCGACACCTCTAAACGTTGACTCAACAGTGTGGAAGGAGGCTGCTGCAGCGCCAGCTCAAGCTACAACTGCGGGGCTGCGCTGGGGAGCTGGGGCTCTCGCAGCCAGGCTCACTGGGGCTGAGGGGGGGGGCACTCAAAACAGGTCAATCTGAGGAGGACTTTTTTAGACAGGGTAAAAAGGTGCTGTTTTAAATGATCCTTGTAGTATTTTGACCTAAAGATGCTACAGACATTTCATTAAGACCCCAAGGAACCATATCAACTGTGGTAAAAACGGCATAATATGTCCCCTTTAAGATCATCTTGAGGGAATTTCTTTAAATTCGATACAAACATTCACTTGGACATTCGAAGGTTCACAGTTATTTCATGATTCATCAGGAACATCCATCTGATACAAACTTTCATATAGAGTCAACGATGACCTGATCAGAATTTAGTGGTCGAAGCTTAAGGTCACTGTGACCTAAAAAACCTGAATTTGGCTTCTTGAACATGATAACTGAAGTTGGACTCTACGGAATTTCTTCAGATTTTGACCAGTTGTCTTTTGGAACGAAATATTAACTAAATCGATTTCAATGGTCAAAGGTCACAGTGACCTCATATGAATTTAGAAAAAATGCAGAGCAACTAAGCTGTAATGATTGTTGGTGGCATAGAAACTCGGAGCAGTAATTGAAGCTATGCAGCTCCTGTGAATAGTCGACTCTCCATGATGACAGGGTTTTCAACTTGTCTTAGAGTGTGGCAGTGTAGAACAGCTACAGTACAAACATTTGCCTTTAAATTAGTTCTGATGACACTTTGTGCGCAAGGTTTCGTTTGAAGCTCGCAGCCTCGACAGCGTCCTCACACACTATCCCTTTGTGGGTGAGCCAGGGACTCTGAATGGCAAGCATATCAATTGGGTGGCAGTTTTTGCTTGTGCCATGGCCATAAACAGCCCACTAACTATTCACCAAAGCCTGATGTACCTTCCCCTTTCACTCCAGCAGCAATTCCAGGGTGTAACTGCTGCTTTCGTTTTTTGCTGTTTTCATTTTCCTTCTGTCATTTGTCGGATTTCTCTCTGCATGGATGCACAGATGATTTGCTGTCCACGGTCCGTTCCTGTGGGAGACAACATGAGGGGCAGTACTATAGGTAAAGGTCAGTGCAGTCAGAGGTGGACATACTGCTGGGGAAAAGGTCAGGGAGGAGAGTGCACCTGCTGGTGTCGGGGGCCACAGCCAAAGCCTCCGAGACGGCAGAGAACAACTGAAGATAGGAGACGTGTGGATGGAGAGAGGGGAGGTATGAGGAGAGGGAGGGAGGTGGTGGAAATCATGTTCTGTGGAGATAAGGTCATGACCAGGTGGTGGTGACACCAGTAGCTCTGAGCATTGATGGCAACAGTGACCAAGATCACGTAACATGAGAAAATAAAAAAGAAGTGTTTCTATGTGTCCCTGTGTGTGTGCATGTGTGCATGGTAGTTTATATCCATATATTCTGTGGCTGTGTGCAAAGCAAGTCACATGAGCCATCTCCCCTGTCCTGCAGACTTATCACTCTGCAGGAGTTGGTCCCTCTGCTAATGAAGTCATCTCTATCCCTACACTGACTACTCGACTCTGGGAGGAGAAAAGTAAGGGAAGCAGCTGGGAGAGGGAGAAATGGAGGCATGGGTGAGGATTGATGCAAATGTGCAGGGTGAGACACAGAGTTAATGATATCACAGAGGACAAGTGTGAAACAATTGAAAGAGAGAGGAGTAGATAGCGGAGAAAAAATGCAGAGGGAGAAAGGAGTAACAGTGAGGGGTGAGGAAAGCAAAGGAGGCAGAGCAAGTGAGCACTGCACTGCGTGTCATTGGCCCCCTGGCGGGAACAATCCATCTCAAATTGATCTTCCAGCTCGGCCCAGCAGGGCATTCTGAATCAATCTCAAATTGATCTCTGTGCCAGAGGTCGGGAAAACTAGCAGTGGAGCTTATCAGAAATATAGTGGTGCTGGGAGGATCTGACAGGGAAACTTATCACACTGCACAACAGGAAATGGGCTCTGAGCCCCCGGGGCAGCAAGAGGACGAGCCTGCTCCCTGTATACACACATACTCTCACACACAGGCAATTGCATGCAAGCACACACACACACACACACACACACACACACTATGTCCCTGCGTGTACCCAACACAACCCCCACACAACACATGCTCCCCAGTGTTCAGCACTGTACAGATACTGTGTATAGACACAGTCACATAAACAAAATGGCTCACACAAGCTCTCACACACTCTGCTCCTGCATCAGCACACCCATCCCGAGGCTACCTTTAAAAAATAAAAAGTTTGTGCGAGCACAAAGTGTCAATATATTTTAAGTTAGACAGGTAAGATTTGAGGCCTCGAGCTCTTAATGACTTATAACACATTTAATGTGTCCTCAGCAGGGCTGTTTGAGAGGCCGGAGGAAAGACGATCAATATAGCGTCTTGCATTTAGGGCGTCTGTCAGCTTAGGGGAGCAGCCTGCCTCTCCAGGCCCAGTAAAAATAAAACCATATAAACAATCATTCAAAAGAATCTCTGGAAGCACGTGGAAAGTCCAGCACAGGAGTGTAGCGACTCCTGCCACAGCTGCCGGTGACTGTGTGTAGTACTCTAATGAAAAGTCAAGTACCTGCTACTTAAGGTAATTTTTAATTAAGTGTGTTTCTAAAGCTGCATTCAGAGATAAATGGTAAATGGTCTGTATTTATATAGCACTTTTCTTGTCTTGATGACCACACAAAGCGCTTTATAGTACAGTTTGCCATTCACCCATTCATACCCATATTCATACAGTGCAAATATTAGCAGCATTTTTTTTTCTATGAGGGGCAATTCGGGGTTCAGGATCTTGCCAAAGGACACTTTGGCATGCAGATGGGGAAGTCTGGGATCGAACTGCCGACCTTCTGGTTGGAGGACGACCGCTCTCGAATCTAATCTCGCGTTTAGCCACAGCCGAGATTCACTGAAGACTGCAATTTTCCTACAATTTTCCAGAGGTTCTGTATATGAGGACAAGTTATTCTCCCAGCCCCCCCTCTCCCAGAGAAAAATGACCGGGTAATGTTGAGGATGTTTTTAACATCCAATTGATGCATCAGGGTGAAAGAGAGGTGTGATCCAGCTGCTTTTAGCAGTTGGATCACCAAATAGTGCTCCAAATAGTGCACATCTGACCTGAACAATCTCTTGCTGCGTTCTTTAGATGTGAGAGGCAAGTCAGGAAAATATCCAGACATTTCCCAGACATTTTCCAGAGATCATATCTTTAAATGGCTAAAATGTTCAAGTTTGCCTCTGTAACAGAAAGTTTATTCGCTAATTATTTATTTCCTCTTGTCAACACTGTGATCACTGTGAAACCTCCGTCAGAAAACTCAAAAAAAAACAGTGAGCTACACAGACACCACCCCTCGCCTCAATGTTCCAGAAAAGTGTTTGTGGACTTTGCTTGTGCTTTCTCTCACTTTTTGTCGCTGTGTGGGTCACCAGAACCTGAAGCTGGCAGCAACTTAACAGAGCGAGGGCCAGCGACCTGAACGCAGAGAAAACTCCAAGTTCATTTTGACGTCAGAGAGAGCTGCAGTGTGACACAGAAAATGGGGTGAGGGGAGCGATACGGGCAGTGCAGAGGGAAAAGAGTGAGGGCTGAGCATCAGGGTGTTTGAGCAAGTCAGCATTTGGGAGGCAGCATGAGAGACCTTTCTCTGTGGCCTGGACTGGAAAAGCTCTCTGTCAGCACTGAGGGGTAATGGGGGTTAGAAGGGGGAATAGAGGGAGAGAAGATGAGTGTGTAAGTTTATAAAAAAAAGTGTGAGTGTGTGGGTTAAAGTAGCTGCGTTTCCCAAAGAATACTACAATAATACCAGTGATTATCAGCGCTACAATGAGCTGACTGGCCAAGCGCTCATGAATCCAAATAAATTTCCTCCTTTAAAAACTGGAGCATTCAGTGAATTTCAGGTAAAGCGTTTTTAGCGGAACATATTTTATAATTTCATTGGGGATCGAAAGCAGCAGCTCCCATGTATAAGCTGCCGTGATACCAAGACAGATGCAAATTTAGAGACGGATCATTAACAGGACACCTTGGTGTGGTTTAGCTGTCCTCTTGCCTCGGCGCCAAGCGCATAAACTCTCTGATGACCAGCTTATGTTAATTAATGCTTCTGCAAAGACAGGCCAGAGATGCTCTTCCACATTTGGCATCCACGCACACACCCACACACACACACACACCCACACACACACACTTAACAACCGACCCCCAGTTTCACACTTAATTTATTCTTGCAGTCTAACCTGCGATACCAACCAATGAATGCCCTTCAAATATCACACCCGCCTCCATCCTGCTGTCTAGATGACCTAGATGACCTTCCGTTCACGGAGATCATTATCCTATGACCAAAGCCTATAACTACCACATGTCAAATGTCAGCCTTTACCGTTACTTAAATATAATTTTATTGGGAACCCTAAACCATTGTCGAGCTGAAACTGAACTGTTCGGATATTTGCCCCAAACGCCAAGCGCACTTACTGCACACATGTTGTCTGTGCTGTAGCTTGCAACAGACACCTGTGTAGAAGTCTTCCTTGTTTTTGTCAAAATACCCACACAAAAATATTTACATTATATGGATTATTTTTAGATTAGTAAAGCTGTATATTCACATGGTTAGGTTTTTGTTATATCTCAGTCATTTTGGAAGTGGGCACATGTGTACCTATGGCCAGTGACACATGCATGTTTTTTGTGCTTTGGTACATCTACAAAGTCTTTCTATTTCTCTCCATTCTGTCTTTTTCCTCGTTTTTTTGAATGTGTATGAAGGAGATTTGTAAAGTCCCAGGAAAAGATCAAGATGAAAAACTTGCATGGTTCCATCTTCACTCCAAGTTGCTCTGCCCCGGTCAAATCGACTGCGCTGCCTTTTTCTGTCTAAACGCACCATAAGAGCTCCGTTCAGCGTTTGGCTGTATAAAAAAACAAAACAGTGTGTAAAATTGTATCACAAATTCAATATTATATTAAATATAAAATAATATTATTTCTAGAAAAAACTAACAAAAGTATTTGGTCTATAAACTCAGTACTGTGTTCAGTCAGCCCTGAACATTCAGAAAAAAACGTTTCTTACAGAGCCATACTAAAGCCACATGTGTTAAAGCTGTATCAGAAGGTTTGTTAGGATGGCATAGCTGCTCTTGAAAAATCTTCTATCTTCATACCTTTTCTAATACTGTGGACTCTCTGTTTTGAGTGTTTTGTTCTGCTGCAGGTTTCTTGGATCTCAAAATTCTACTAATGGCCTCTTCACTTTACTGCCCGACTGTTGTTCTCTGAGCTGCATTATCAATCTAAGTGCACGGTCTACAGCGCACAACCAGACCATCCCTGTGTGTATGCACATATTGCAACCCACCTGCGTAAGTGCATATTACTATTTAAAACATGTTCCCTTAAAATAACAGTTAAATACCCTACCACTGCAGATTTTGTTGATTGAAAGCACCACGATATTGCAGCAACAACAACACACCCATGAGTGTTCAGACGTTGGCCACATGTGCATTTGCTTTTTAAACAACATGTGCACTGGTCCCTCCTTTACCATTGCCAGTGGACTTCTCAGTTTTTTTCCCCCCTTGCTTCATGGTTGACTTCACAAACTGAGAAGGTTGCTCAACTTGCTGTCTTGCCAAAACAGAGCGTTCCCCCGGGTGTCACATTTCCAATCACTGATGATCGGAGCTGATAAATATACTGCAGAGTCATTTGCCGATTGTATCCTTTCCCATTGTAGACGGAAGCCAGATGTTAGTGGGTTTGGTGACCAGTGGAAAAAGGGCTCAAGACTGAAACTAACACAGACCCTTGGATCGCCATCGGCAGCCACGTCTCTCTTCTTTCCTTTTGCCACATCTCTCTGCCTTCACTCCCTCCGCCTCTTTCCTTCTCCATCATTAACGAGAATGAGGCAAACACAGGGAGGTTGTTGACAGAGCACGGCCGCTGTTGGCTGAGGTTAAACTTTTGCCCAGTGAGGATCGCAGACTGCAGTGTGAGGTTGACCTAGCAAATGTCAGTCCTGTCGATCACAGTTAAAAACACAGACAGCTCTCAGGAGAGCCTTTCTGAATGGCAGCTTATTATTTGCTCTAGATATCCCCTAAATGTTCTGATCCTCTGTCGCTGTCCGATAGAAGAAGAGGATTTGTTCTGCAGGATGACAAAGTCAAACCAGACTCAGAGACACACAGACACACACGCACACACGCACACTCCAAAACCGAAAAGGTCTTTGTACTTTTAGTTGGAAGCAGAGAAGTTCATTTTAGCGCGTGCTGCGTTGCCCTTCGTGCGATTGAGCCTAGAGGACTTTTAGCTTTTAATTCTTCAATGACTTCAGGACAACAGCACAGTTCAGGACATGGAGACGACGCAGGAGCTCAACAGAGATGAAAAGGCTGGAAGGATTAATTACTCCGGGCAGCCTTGGGTAACCTTTTTAACTTTGCGCTGTATTAGCCGGTTTTGACGGAGATAGTCACCCCTGTTAGAGGAAGCGCCTTGATATCCATGCTCCTCGTGCTCTTTACGGAGAAAGGGGTGCGGGGGGAGGGGCCTCTGGATGTCACCCGTCACCTTACCGCTGTGTAATGCAGCTAATTAGCCCTAAGTGTCCTGAACTCTGAAATTTCCAATTACTGCTCCTAGCGAGACCCGGCACTTTTGATGAATGGCAACGAGCTCAAGCGGTTGGCCCTCCTGCAGAGAGGCCACATACATACATGTATGATGAGGTATTTACTTGCATGGCGTAAATAATAGGAAGATGACATGTTAACCGGCTCACTTTTCCCACTGAGCTCTAACTACAAGCTGAAATATGGAAGACCTCGTCTAAGTTGGTATAAAGAAGCGTCATTGGCTCAGTTTGTTTTGTGCGTCTGCAGATGGTCTTAAGTCACACAGAAGAAACTGACTTATCCCATTCCAAACACTCTGCCTCCAGGAGGATTAGGACACATCATCAACACTACTGAGGGGATTCTGCAGTGCACATACACACAGAGTTAAACCCACAATTTTGCACATATTTATGGTGTGAAGAAATACATACGCCCACATACTGTACACGCTATAGAATTCACTGTAGCACACACAAAAATGTAGGCTATACTGTCTTCCAGTGATTTAAATACTTTTTTTTCCAGCGTCAAACAGAGGTCAGCTGCATCTGATCAGATTGGTTTATACATTATTACATTATGAATGGATTTTTTTTTATCTGCGACAACAGAATACGGGCAGCTTTAATCATTTATTTACACCCTGTCCTGCAAGATCGCTAAATTAGCAATTAATATAAAAGCTAATTTGGGCTTTTAATCAAAGCAGACACCACAGTGTCTGATTTGAAAGGCAGATTATGTTAATCTTTTGTTTCGACAGTCCACGGCAATTAACCGCCTCCTCTCCTCAGCTCCTTCCATCTCATCTTGTCTCGTCTCCTCAGCTCCTTCCATCTCATCTTGTCTCCTCTCCTTCCTCTCGTCTTCTCTCCTTTCTCTTCTCTCCTCTCCTCAGCTCCTTCCATCTCATCTCGTCTCCTCTCCTCAGCTCCTTCCATCTTATCTTGTTTCCTCTCCTTCCTCTCGTCTCCTCTCCTTTCTCTTCTCTCCTCTCCTCAGCTCCTTCCATCTCATCTCGTCTCCTCTCCTCAGCTCCTTCCATCTTATCTTGTCTCCTCTCCTTCCTCTCGTCTTCTCTCCTTTCTCTTCTCTCCTCTCCTCAGCTCCTTCCATCTCATCGCGTCTCCTGTCCTTCCTCTTACAGACAAGATTGAGACTTTTTTCTAAGTGTGAACCCAAATGCATGCTGGGCCATATAGGAAGGAAGTGAGATTCGATCCAAAGTGGTCACAGGAGACACATTCAGGATGGTTTTTAATACCTGGTGTGAACAGATGTACTTAACACTGTCCACTTTTGATTGAGTCTCTCAGGACTCATGTTAATACCAGGTGGATTGGGCAACTGTCTTCTGTCCTATATGGGGAAGCATTTGAATACACTCTCCATTATGACTCAGTTGTGTTGAACTGATGTATTTCAGTTTCCCATCAGTCGTAGCGGCTCACATTAAATCGCAGGCTGTTCCATGAGACTTGCACATTGTTTCTAACTCATTCTTTAGCTGTTGGCAAATCAAACGATGACAGTGGAATTGCCACACCTCGTGCCTGCCGCGGCTGATCCTACGAGCCCGCTGCATCAGTCAGGAATGTCCACACCCTGACAGCTGTGGGAGAATCTGACTCATTTCTCTGTCTGTCCCCATCCGCCTTGTCTCTTCCCCAAACTCTCCGTTTGCTCATTGGTCGGGTCCTTTCCTCTCCACTTTATCCACTCATGTCGGTGGCGATGTTGCAATACCATTTTTCCTTCCTCGTTACTGATACCCTGGACTTTGCGCATCAGCTGATGTTAACGATCAAGTACCAGTGCATTTAAAAAGCTTACAACTAATATAACGTATTTCAACTGTTGTATGCTTCTAACACTTTATGGAAGTGATGGTTGCTGTCATAGGTGTATGACCTGGCTCAGGTTAGAGCTTCTTTTATTTTCTAGTTTGACAATCATAACTGAAAAAACACTTCAATTACTACCTTTAAATCAGGTATCAGGTTGGCACATAGATTTGGGTACTCACGGATGCCCGACCCGGCATTTTGGAAGTATCCGATTTCTGCAATCGGAACATCTCTACCTTTTAAAGAGCTCTTGCACCGCTATGAGGCTACCTTAAGGATTTATTCTGATCAAAGAGGAAAATGTCTTTCCTCTGTGGATCACTCTCCAGTTCCCTGTTGCCTGACGCACACATCGGAGGCGGAAGCGTCGGGAAGCGCCACAAAATGCTATCCGCTTCCTTTTGGCGCCCATGTTAATCGATTGGGCTGTTCACACCGGCAGGGAAGTGCCACAGCTGGATTACAAAGTAGCAGAAGAAGCAGAATCGCGGGCTGAGCAGCGCAGAGAAATGCGCTTCCGGTGTGAACAGCCAGGCGGCTGCTCGCATGTGAGTTGGCGCTCCGCCACCGGTGTGTCCCTGGCGTGATACGTGTTGCTTTTGAGGCTGCAGCTCTGCTCCCATGATGCAGCAGGTCTACCCCAGCTGCACTATCTTAGCCCACTGCTCTCAAGCTCCTCTTCCTGATGGTGTGACTGCAATCAAATCTAAAGAGCCGTCAGCCATTCAGAGACACTTAAACCAAAGTGAAGAACGATGAGTGCAATCTGACACATAAACCTCCATATATTTTCAGACTGAATGAATTGCTCTCAGGCCATTATTTAACCTTGATGCACGTAAGGATATAAATTTATGAGCTCCACGAGTTTCCATTACTCCACTGCCTCTCGTGCTACGGCCTGTAGCTGTATATCAATGCCCCGTGGCACATGCAGTATATCCGAATGAAGCAAACCAGCGGGCCAAGCAGTAATGGATGTCAAGGAGCAGATTACATGGTGATGTGTTATTGATCGGCTACTTTCCTTCAGGCCATTGATTAAAGCAGCAGAGTGTGTGATCGCTGCATGTTTAAGTGGGTAATCAGGAAATAATAAAGATGCTCCTTGTCAAATGTAAAGTCTCCCTCAGGATGAAATGTGAGAGCTACCACACGTGTGAAAGTTATTGACTGTATATGCCACAAACAACAGACAATTATTTATAGATGATACAACCATGCAGTTGTCAATAATGGAGATATTTCATTACAAAAAAAAAGTGTTCTTATATTGTCTGCAACCAGGGGGATTAAAAGGATAATGTCCTTTCATTTGTGTAAAAAAACTCTTTCAGTTGACATATTCAGTAGAGCTGCATGATATGGGCAAAAATTATATAATGATAAAAAATGTTGCATCAGTCTATATATCGATAATTATCACAATGAATGTCATATTATTAAGTTTGAAGACAGATTTTGCTCCTCCTTGATGGTTTTGAGTGTGGTGGAACTTTTAGTTAACAAAAAAGGTGTTGAGACAAGATGTCTTTGTAGATGTATTTGTAAAAGCTTTCTGCAGAAAGGATCACGCAGGCAAGGTGGAGGTTGCAAGTGAGATACAATTTGAAGTTTGTGTGCTCATATTTAAGTGTCTCTGTGTGGGTTACCTCCTGACCCCCAAAACACAAAGAGAGGGCTGTGTGAATGTATTGTTCTGTGTCTGGAACTCATCGTCTGATAAGATGGTGACTGATGGGCTGCATCCGAAATGTGTTGGAGAGGAAATGATATCATGTGTTGCTCGGGTGTTGTGTCACTCAGCTGAGTTCTTCAAACAAAGGACAAACACAGTTAAACCAGAGTAGAGCAAAAGGTCACATGATAAAGTGATATCAGGATCAACTTGAAGAGACAATGGGCTCCCATACTAGACAGTGGGTGCACCATAAAGTCTGTGTTGAGCTGTACCCAGGATTGAAATGTCTGCTGTGAGCATACACCAAGAAGTTATTAAGTAAATTTCTATTACGTGAGTCGAGCTTCACTGAACTTTGAATAAACAGGTGAGCAGCTCTTTATGCAGCAGCAGTGGCGCAGCTTCGTGGTCTCGTGGACTGAGTCCTGCAGTTGGTCTCTTCTCTCTGTGACTCAGTAACTGCTGGTCACTTTTACTGGTTCAGAAAGTAATCTGCAACCAGCATCACCACAGGCCAAACAAACAGGCAGGTTTCGAACAGACTCTGCACCAGTGTGAAATAGTTGATGATGCGTTGTGATACCACTAACATAAATGATATGGATCCGTATGACCTATAACATACCATACAGTTTTGTTATTAATTGTGACCATGTGCACATTTAGTGTATTTAATGCAGAGGGGCGTAAACGGAGAATCACTCGTGGCTTTAAAAAACAAAAGAGACAGAGGAATGTATTTTGAATGTGATTGAAATGAAGAGAATAGGAGCGACAGTGATTAAATGAAAGGCTAAGGGGGAGTAGATTAGCTCAGATTTTGTCCTTAGAGAGCGTTTGAGAGGGAGAACAAGCTGCCAGCATCCCCTTCATCTTCCCTTCGTCCCCCATCAAAGCTGCTACGCTTTCATCTTCATCATACTCACCCCCAACATCCCGTGGTGTCTCTGCTCTGTCTCCCTCTGTCTCTCCTCTAACAGTCAGTCCGTGAACACAAACGATATTTTCAGATTTTATGGCTGGGCAACAAGAAAAATCCCATTCTCATACAATTTAGAAATAAACTAAGATACATCGCCTTGTGGTTCAACTTGACAGGTGATCACCACAATTTTTGACGTATCCACACTAGATGATGGAGTTAGGCCAATGCAGAGTAATGTTCTTCCTGTGCTTTGTCGTAGTTAGTTTGAACAATAGACTGTATTTAAAGATGGACCCCAAAATGCTCCCCAAAGCATCTTGATCTCTGCCTGGTGGGTGGCTGGAGTATAGGTCTCCTCCATGTTAGTGGATGGGAGATGGATCAAACTAAAAAGTGAAAGTACACGTGGAATAGTTTTTTCTCAAAGAGGATTTCTGACATTTTAAGTAGTTCTTACTTAAAATGTAAGTAGTAGTTTAAATATAAGAACTACATTTACTTTTCGAGCAATTTTTGTATTAATCATTTCATGCTTTAAAAACGGGGTGAAACGTAGTGACTGACAGCTGAGATTGGCTCGTGATTGGTCAAGCATGTGTGTTGTCTGGACCTCAATACCTCGACTGCTATACTTGCAGCGTGTGCCCGGGATATTTTGACATTTCTGGAGCTAGGGAGGGAGTAGAGACGTGTCATTCATATTTATATACAGTCTCTGGTCTGAACCAGCTGAAAGAAAACTGTGACTCATCTGCTCAGTTTGTGGATAAATATCTCAACACTCTGAAGGAGCGAATATCTCGTCATCAAACTACTTCTTAACAGGCTTAGACACGGCTCAATGAAAGAGGAGAAGTTTTCGGAGTTTTACTGTTTTACTGCATATTTTTGGAACCTGTCCTGTTTATTACATTGTTCACTTTTAGAGACCACGACGTGAGCTTTAGATTCATTGGTATCAACAGACATTAGGAGCGCGACAGACTCCTCTTTGTAATCACACCGTGGGAACACGACCAACTGACACAACATCATTCCCAGTCTGTCTACATTTGTTCATGTAACTAATAATGTAACAACAGGTGTGGGTACAGTGGATAATGGAACACAATGGGAAGCCTATAAACACTAATAAAAAACGCCAACACACGTATGACAGGAGACTTGCGATCATAAATCTGTTTCCACATTGCTCGATGGATTTTTTTCCCAACACAACAATGTGTTTCTATATTAATAGATTGGGGGCAGCCACGTGATACAGTATAACGTAGTGTTTTCTTTACAGCAAGAAGGGTTTTGGTTTGAATCCCATGCAGTGTGGCCTGGGTCTGGGTTTTCCTGCATAGATTCAATATATTCTCCTCTTAACGGCTCATTACTAGCGATGAATGCAATATTCACACCTGCTTTTTATATGATCTGGAAATCTATCATACTTCACCTGCCGCTTCCGACCTGATTTAGGGAAAAACTTATGTTAAAATAAATCTGAATTCTCAGTGGAGCACAGTCGTTAAACCCGTCTGTCCTTCACCGCATGCAAATGTAAATGAATGGCCATCACATTTTCATGGAAGAGAGCGAGCGAGAGAGAAAAAGAGTGAGAGAGGGAGAGAGAGAAAGGGGAAGAACATAATAGGTGTTGAAATGAAGTAACTGGAACTAATTCCTTCTTCGTGCTTTGTACTATGACGAATGACACCAAATTTCATTAATTCTGGGAGGTTTTAGTGTAACGCTGCACTTTGCTTCATGAATTGTATGAGTAATATATCTGACAGTAGGTGTGTGTATCGGTGCACATCTAATTTCACAAAGTCACTGGTGTGCGGGAAGCATGATGTGCATGTACACGGGATGTGTAAAGAAAGATTACGTTGTCATTAGCTGCTTCGATGAGAAACATGGGACAAGCTCCAACTCAAACTCCAAGATTTACCTTCAAATACACTCAAGGCAGAGAGGCTTGATGAAGATGTGGCTCTTCACTTGGGTGAGATTTAGCTATTTTTAAATGACATCTACTTAGCAAGACGTTCAGATGGAACCTAAACTTAGCTGCTGCTTTTAAGATGTTTTTCTAAATCCAGCAGCAGGTCTACAGTTGTGGCACTTCTGATGTAATGGAACAAAACACACAGAAACCTTTGTCTGCTTTTGGCCATCTCTGTAAATGCTGTAACTTCCATCAACAGATGCATTTCTGCTGTGGCTCACTGTCATTTGTAAATATACAGTTTAACTTTCATATTAATTTAACTGTCCAGTCTGATTACTAAGAGCTGGTAGTGATTGTAAGAAATTATGATTTGATGTCACCACAATCAAGAAAACAAGAATCCCACATTAAGTGTCACTTTGATTTATTGTCAGTGAGATTAAATTGCATCTGTCAAGGCTCTAAGCCAATTGAACTACATCTATAATATTTCATCTCACACAGTTTATCTCACACACACACACACACACACACACCTTAAAGGTTTTTCTGATGGGTTTCTGCCTTTGGTGGTTGTTCCGTGTGCACAATGGAGGAAATCTTTGTTCACAAAAAGCAACTTGTCTGTGCCTAATGCACAAACACACTCACACAAACACACTCTCACACACACACACATGCACATACACACAGGCATGCTGAGGCTGAAATGATTTATGGCCAGCCATGACTAATGGATTGCTTTGGCTCTTGAGAAATTATGAAAAAGAAATTAATTAGCCTTTAGTGACCCTGCTGTCCATCTACCTCTCTCTCTCCCTCTCTCTCTCTCTTCCTCCCTCCCGCTCTCTCTCTCTCACTCACACACACACACACACACGTTGCTATGCTCAGGATACACACTGACCCTGGCACTTGGCTGCTCAGTGTAGATGTAAATACAGTCTAAATGGAGGCTAAGCTTACCTGACACAGATGTATCTACAATGAATCACATTTAACTATCTGTTAATTACAAATATTTACGGCACCACAGTGACATTTCCAATGACCCAGCTATCATTACAAATTAATAACCTACTATGTTATTTAACAATTGACAGTTATTTAACATTTATTGCTAATAATTGATGTAAAGAGTGAAGTAGAAGTGAAATCCTGCAAAGTCTAATCTATTCAGCCTAATTAAAATAACAAATACAGGGATAAAAAAAGAATAAAAGCTTCACATTACAAAATGTATTTACTGCGAACACCGATGATTTATTCTGTCTGCTTCTAAGCCCAGAAGACTCCACTGTGATGAAGGTAAACGTTTGAGTGCCACTGGGACAGAAACAGGCAGAGAGTGAACAGCAGCTTAGTTCTCCCTCAGAGAGGATTTCGGAGAATAGCTGTTATTCTCTCTCTCTCTCTCTCTCTCTCTCTCTCTCTCTCTCTCTCTCTCTCTCTCTCTCTCTCTCTCTCTCTCTTTCTTCAGGCAGACTTCACTTCGAGAACAGAAAGCTCGGCTCAGCTGAGGAGCTGTGGAGTTACTGCTGCTCTCCTCCTCTTTTCTCGGGCCTCTCTGTGTTTTCTTAACTGGTGAAAAAGAAGAATTTACCTGAAATACACACGTCTTTATTTTATGTCCTGGAATGCACTATGAATCAATATGTTTCAGCTGGTTTGACAAAATGAGCTCAAACAACACATTTCACTATTTCAAGAACTTAAATTGGATCCTTGGCACATGTGTAGCTCAGGCATGAGCACTTGTTATAAATAATTTGGCAGTTTCCTGTCTCCTGACCTCTGAAAACCAGCTGGTGTGAGACAGAGAAGTGTCCCTGAGAGTAACACTGGAGGAGCAATGATTACAGTCCACTCCAAAATAGGTCCACACTTCAGATCCACACAAACACACAGAGGTTGAGAGGTTTGTTCTTCTCATAACGCTGACATATTTGTCTTTGTATATTTGTACAAGGGTGTACTTCTGTCTGTGCCATTCGGTTTTAGTCCCTTGATGTTTGTCTCATGGTGGAGATGAGCATCAGGGGACTGCAGCCACAAACTCTCGCTCTTTGACAGATATATGTCAAGGACGGTGGGTGTGTTATGTAACTCTCCCGGAATAAGTCACCTGAACAGTCGTGTTGTTTTCATGTCAATATTTTGTGGAATACGAGCTGTTACTTGAATATCTCTAAAAATAGCTCTAAAATGTGTCTCATCTCAAATAGTTTTCACTTTGTTGTCTTATTTAATTTTTCATATTTGCTGACATTTAACTATAAACAATATTTTTATTAACAGTTAATCACATGACTTGTATGTCCAAGGTTTCACCAATATGGTGACAAACCAACAAACATCATTGGATGCTGCACTTCCTCTCTGTTTTGCATCTTACAACTTACTGTCATGGTTTTCTAAGCTCTAGTTTTGTGTCACATTTACAATGCATGAAATCCTTATCTTGCAGGTTAAACAATTGAGACAAACTGAATTGATTTGAATGTAATTCAAGGGAAGTGAATTGAAGACTGGTTGAGGGAGAAATGGATGGAGTGAGGTCAGTTTGAACGAAGGGAAAGCATGACAGTAAGGTGAAAGAAGGACAAAGACAGATAGAGGGAGTGAGTCAGAGAGGGAGACAAAGAGAGAGACACGGGGAGGGAGAGCAACATGGAGGGATTATTAGCGACTCTGCGCTGGGATTAGGGAGGAATGCTGAGGTCTGACACACCAGAATGTTCACCCTGGCTTAGTGTCACTTTTCTCTCCTCCACTTCCTCCGGTTCTTTCCGCAGGTACACACCAGCTACCACCCCACATAAGTTCAGCCCTGTCACATCACTCACCTGCCACCGATTCTCCCATAAACACACACACATGCCTCACAGCTTGCCTCACTAAGCTGATACGTGCACAGAGGTGTTTAGTGGGTGGTACAGTTGGACCATGAGACCATTTTTATGGATTTTCCAGCTTTGATGTTGCAGCAGAACAAATCCAATGTCTTTTTCCAGCTGGCTGGAGATCATGAACACTGTATTCTTTCCAGATGAAGTGATAGCACCATATTACCCTGCTGCAGCTCAAACACACACACACACACACACACACACACACACACACACACACACACACACACTTTTAAACACTGACACACCAAACAAGCTTGCTGTGTGTTAAGAGCGGTCTGTGAAAGCTGAGCAAACGTGTATCATGCACCTTCAACAAATACTTTTTCTAACCACCTCCTCCTTCTTTGTCTCCCTCTCCACCTCTCCTGCAGATCTGAGTTCGACCTGGACTACGACAGCTATCATGAGGACTACTATGACAGGTACTGTCAGAGAGCTATGCATGGCAGCTCACACACCTCATTGCTTGTCTGTGTGTCACAGGAGGCTAAAGAGGATGAGGCTGAAGCACATTCTTCATCCCTGCTGTCTTCAGTCCTTTCTGATTCCCATCGCGGTCTGCTGCGCAACTGTCAATCATCCGCTCCCTGCTTACGCTGTTGCCTGTAACTGCTTAAACAGCCAGCAGCTCACTCATCACATCACCCACATGTGGACATGGAAATATGCAGACATACACAAAATATATTTATGTCTTCAGGCTGTGACAGTCGCACACATGTCATGAGATGTTGGACATAGACTTCTGGCTGGGCCATTAACCAAAAATGTATCAAGACTGACATTTATAACCTCTAACTGACTTAATCTTGCTCATGTAAGTTAATTTCGTTAATGCTTCCCCAATGTGTGCATTCATGAACTGTCGGGTTTTCTGCTACGTTCATTTTTTGCAATTGCGCGATAACAGTTAATTAATCGTTATTGAGGTTTAAGTTTGTAATAATGGTGATATTGATTCAAAGTAATATTGCCCAGCCCTATACTTATAAAAATATGGACAAATTGTCTCCACTTCATCCCACCAGATTCGAACACTGCGTACTTGTGTCGATGACGCAGTAGTGAACGAGGGATGGAACCACTATATCTAATTCCTGCTGATGCACGCTGTCGACAAGTCAGTCTCAGCTGTCAAGCACGGTGCTTTTATCGCATCAATAACTAAACTTAACTGAGCAGAAAAATGTATACTTATACATAAATCGACGTAAGAAGAACTACCTAAAATGAATCAACAACTGATTTTCCATTCTGTGCCTTACCACAAAGGTGAAGTCATGAGGCAGTCCTGGGGATAAGTTTCACTAAAAGACCTTTTCACTCTCCATTTATTTAAAATAAGCAAGCTTGAGACTACTAAAGCAGATGTTTTTTCAGACAGTCTTAAGGTAGATTGAAAATGAATGCCAAACTTCACGGCCTGTGTTGAGAAATGTCACAGGTTATAAGCCACTGTCACTTCAGGTTAAGTTCTTCGTAGAAATGCAGTTAAAGCAACACAAAACAGACATTAGGGTTATGTGCTGCTCCATGTAGACACTGAAAGTTAGCATATTATCTGGGACTCACTGTGCATTCACAGGCTCCTGGGATGGTCCATTTCCCCAAGTTGTGAAGGTATTCTTCTGTGGACGCTGTAAACAAAACGTGTTGTATTTATTGGTTTAGAGCATTTAAACAACACCTTACTGATATTTGAATAATAATGAAGGGCAAATAAAAGGATCAGGTGCGACAGGAAGATAAATAATTTCAAACATATGAAAGTTTATCATAAATGCTACCATTCAGAGCTGATTGTAAAATGTAATTTATCGGTTTATAAGTGATGACGTCCGCAACTGGTGTATCAACATTTTCATAGACTTTCCGGGTTGTGGTTCTGACCTGAGGTGGTTTTCCAGTGATTTTTCCCAGTCGTAAACAAACTTCTTCTGATTATTTCAGTCACAACATCAGTTGGTTTACAATCTGTGAGAATGAGCAGAATAGATTCATGTGCAGAGTAGAGTAAAGTGCAGTGGTTCCATGGCTGAAGTATTTAGACCGAGCTCTGTGTTATTGGTCCTTGACTGAAATTGCTCAGGGACCCTCCTGCATCCCTCAGGCTTCACTCATAAACACTCCACTCAGCAGATCTGAATAAAACTTACACACACACACATACACACACACAAACAACACAATTCAAGATACACTTCATTCCACTGCCTCTTTCTCGAACATATCGATGCTCTGATGCTCTAAGTATTAACCGTCATCTTTTTCCATTTGCTTCTCTTTGCTCTGCATTTTTCTGCCTTCGCTCCGGGGGGAACACTCGCCTTGGAATTTTTAATTTCTTTTTAACACAGTGCATGATTATTTCCCATTCTGTTAGCTAGCACCTCTGACAGCTGTGTGTGGATATTTATGTGTGTGTGTGTGTACGCACATGTGTTTGCCTCCGGGTGAGGTGGAGGCAGTGTGTGTGGGGAGGAGAGAAATGACTGTTTTTGTCTGCTGTCCTCTTGAGCAAACAATGGAGGAAAGTGTCTTTCAGCACACAGATAACAGTCCGAGTTTACAAAGCGGCTTTTGGTGTGGGGTCTAATCCATAGAGACAAACTCTCCCACACACACACACTCGCAGACTTTTCTGTAATCCTCGCTCGTCTACAGTCTCTCATTGTCTGAGCCGCCATTCTCTGAGATGACACTTCAAAGTCGGTGTAACAGCACATTGTCTATCTGCCCCTGCAAACTGCTCTAAAGTACTTTAAACTCCCATAAGTATTTGGTCTCTGCTCAAAGCCTCTAATCTTACACACTTCTGGTGGTCTAACACACTTCATCCTTATGTGACACTGCCATACCTGTGTGTCTGTGTGTGTATTAGAGCCCGACTGATATGGAGATTGAACATAGAGATGAACAACGCATCTCTCTCACTATCCAGAATATCTCACATATCAGACACTTCGGGAGTATTTGTACAGTGGTTATTATAAAGAGCCAGGGTTATTGCACAGTGCCACGGTGGAATTGGCTGTTCAGGAGTGAGACGGCGTGGGGGAAGAAACTGTTTTTGTGTCTGGAGGTTTTGGGTGAACAGAAATCTGTAGCGCCTCCCGGAGGGGAGGAGAAGGGAGGAGTAGCAAGGTGCTATCGATACACGCACAGGTCACTCTCTCACCTGTCAATCCTGACGTTTTGACACCATTTTTATTTTGATAGCATGAAACAACTAGTTTGACTGTTTAGTTTGATCCATATCCCATTCACTAACATGGATGACCTTTACGGCAACAAGCCACCAGGTGGCGATCAAGATGATTCAAATTAATTTTTTTGGAGTAGCCAGTTTGACCATCTTTATCTACGGTCTGTGGTATTAGGGAGTAAAGCGTTTGCGATGCCGACATATCAGCCAATGATTTTACTGTATTTAAAACATTTGGTGTATGTTGTTATCAATTTAACTACAAAGAAATGTAATTGAAGCTTAATATTATACAGCTTAACCATGAATTTTATTGTTAATAACTGTAATTACAAAAATACAATTAAATATATAGAACCTGAATTAAAACATTTTATGTAAAATAAAATGTAAATATACATACCCATCTTTTCGTGATATCATTTTTATATTATAGATATCATTTTTTATCAGTGCATATTATCAAACATAAACTACAATACTGATATGACATTGAAATTCTAATCTCGGACGATATTATTGGCTGACAGATCCGTGAACAGATCGTTTGCAGAAATCTCTGTATCAGGTAGAGCGGCTTCAGAGAATATAACAGAGGAGAAAACAACGGAGAAAAGCTTCCAGTGACTGACTGGCTAACAGCTCAATCAGTAAATCTACATTACTGTCCAACTCAAAGTCCTTGCAGCTGACAGCTTGCCTCCCTGTCGCTGGCGTCTGATATACAGCAGAGGAGTCCTTCCCTCTCCTGGCTCTGCAGAAACCAGGCTGGGCTCAGTCTGTCCCTCAACCAGATTGATCCAGATTGAGACTGTAACCGGTTGGATTGCCGTTACCACAGGGAGTTACAACGTTCTGGACATGACCTTAGACTTTGTAGCTCATTTGACAATTTTTTTTATTTTGTATTAAATAATTCACTCAATCTGTTGCTCGGTTGCTGCTGCTGCTACAAATCCACAGAAACCTGGGTAAAATGTTAGATTCTGTTTGCCCCGGACCCTACGCTCTCTGCAGCTTTGCCCCACAGTCATTGGTCCATTAGGACCTTGGACCTGGGTTTCACCTGGTCAGTGGGTCAGTGAATCACAACATCATCTCTATTTCTATTGAAACACAAACACACAAAGGCACAAACACAGTTTCATTTCTGTTACCACTATAGCGTTTGACTGTGATACACCTCCTGTCGCCCGTGCTGTTAGCATGGCGGGGAGCTATTGATTGGCCCTGACAGAACCAATTACATTCAGTGACAGATAGAAACATGGAGCTGTCCACAGGGACGAGGCAATGGCAGAGCACAGGAGAGCGAGAGAGAGACAAAGGTAGAAAGTAAAAGACAAATGAATGTAGAATATAAAGGCGCACCTTTATATATGAGATACTCGAACAGCTGCTTTTTTGCACACACATACATCTATATACATTCTTTCATGTCAGCTACTAGCCTGTATCACTCCCTTGTTTGAGATATGCCTTTTAATAGTTGTCATAGTTAATGTATTCCCCTATCTTTAATCGGGGAATACATTAATGTCAAACTGATTAAAAAATGAATCAGGTCACAAACAAAAAAAAGAAATACTCTAAACTTAACACGAATGATTCTATTTTGAAGATGCTCTCAAACACTATAGGCCAGGAGGATGAAGTGTGTGTAGCATGCTGTGTATTGATCTGGAAGAAGAGTGAGGTTGGCTTGTGAGTAAATGCTTGCCACCTGTTGAAGGCTTTAAAAGCTTTGTCCTGGCTGTCGACAGCTCCCGCAGCCTGCAGAACAATTACTATCTCCACTGTCCGTCACATGCTTACTTTAGTTTTCTGAGTGTATTGTTGTTGTATCTGTGTGAGGACTGGGCAGCTCAACACTTTTGTATTTCCAGGGTGTATGACTACCAGCGTGTGCCGGCATCCCTGTCTCCTCTGCCCCTGGGACCCAGTGTGGCCAAGCGACCCCGCTCCTCCTCCCACTCCTCCGGCCACAGACGCAGTCGAGACAGAGCCCACTCCAAAAGCTCCAGAGCCCACTCCACCAGTTCAAGCACAGCCAAGTGTGAGTAATGTGTCTGAACTAAGGCTCGAAGCCGTATTCAGTCGAGGTCATGACGACAGGCTGCGTCAGATGATTCCCGTTTGCCTGAAGCTCTTGGAGGCAATGGTCAGCCTCTGCATTTAGATTCAAACCTTTATTACAGCCAAAGATTCTGATAAAAAGCAGCAACACACTGTCTCGTAAACAGGAAGTCAGGCTCATTGTATCGATCACATTCCAAATATTCCGTGTGTACTCGATACACACCAATTCTAGGTCAGTGGTTCACAAGCATTTTTCTGGTCCCCCCCAAACCCACATATGTTATCAATTATTCAAAACGATGGTGAAGCAACAAATAAAAACAGGATCCAAGTTGAATTTGAGGGAAATAAAGATCAGCACGTTAGCAGAGCTTTGTTTTTTCTACATAAATGAATCTAGCTCAATTTTACCCAAGTCAACCATTTCCCCCCCACAGCAATCTCCAAGCCCATCGGCTATTGTCTGATTACAAATCAGCCTCAGGGAGCAGCAGCCAGTATTTTGAGGCCTGCGATGTAGACAGCTGATATCTGGACCAAGACTCATTACAGTCCAACTAGTTTCTTTTATAACTCAAGTCAAATGTTTCTCCATATAAAACACAAACAGTGATACTTTTTTGTTCTAGATTTTTTATAAATTAAAACGCCTTTAACTGAAGCAATTGACTCAATGGGTTCCTCCTCTTTCTCTCTCCACATTGACTGTTTACCTGCGGGCAACCAAAGCCTGCTCAAACCTGATAAAACAAAAGAAACGGAAACCAGAAAACTTCCTGCCCCAAAAATCATGTTCCCCGCCTACAGGTTCTGCATATTCACAAGCAGAGTCTGTTAATAGAGATTACGCCTGCAGTGGTTCTTTCTTTACCCCCAGGGGGCGGCATCCTCATTTTCAGTAATTTTTTAGACACTAACACTTACTCACTGAGGAATTGAGACGGTTGATGCCCCTGTCTGGAGCCAGGAGACAGTTTCTTAAGGCTTAACATCGGTGACATCCCAGTGTCTCAGGGTGACCAGAGGACTTCAGGCCTGAGATTGAAAAAGTCTGTCTTGCTCAGGACGGCTCCTAACTGATTGAAATGGCCCAGACGTATTTGATAAGAGCCTGGTCGAATTCTCTAAATGCTTTGGAAAGATGTTACAATTGTTCGCCTCTTATCTCCTTTAGCACAGCACTGACCAAGGCGTCTGTCTTCCTCTTATGTCCTTATGAATACTACTTCACATCTTTTCTTGACCTCAAGATGTTTAAGTCTTTATACCAAGCTAAGCTAATCAGCTGCTCGCTTCAGCCATATGCAGCTCTAAACTGTAAAGCGTTCAGATATGGTAATAATGTTCTGAAATGTGTTGAACAGGAATGAGATATTTTTCTCTCGGGTTGTGTAATGTCCCAGTGTCCCTCACGTTCTCTGTGTCTCTGTGTCCCTGCAGTGGGCATGGAGGAGTTGCAGGTGATTAAAAAGGAGCTGACTCTGATAAAGACACAGATCGATGGGCTGCTCGACAGCCTTGAAAGGATGGACACACAGAGGAGTGACCACAAAGGTGAGACGCTCATTCAGGCAGACGGCGGAGGCGGGTCGGTCTGAAACTGGATGATGGATAATCCATTCGCGCATCAAAAACATTTTAAGGCGGACTCCGGTGGTACGCCAATTTCAGATTTCTGCTTGATTTGCTCCACCAGTCACAGAATGATTCAGGGCCTGTGCCGCAGGGAGCCTGCTGGCTGGGGAACACACTGTGCCAGCGGAGTCGCTCCTGTTATGCCTGACAAATCAATTAATTTTCGTCCTGTCAGGGATTTCGAAATGTTTTGAATCAATGGCTAAATCAGCTGGAGCAGGGACGTCAAGATGGAACATGCTGAACAAAGGGTTTGGTTAAAGTAACTGATGGATGAAGCTTCAGGATAAAAACAAATATCAGAGTGACAGCAGCTCAGTGCAGGTAAGAGCTGCTGCTGCCCTCATGTGGACGTTAAAACCCAACACAGTAACTTCCAGCGCGGAGGAAGAAGGAATCAAAGCTTTGTTATCCCTCGTAAGGAAATTGCTTTTTACTGCAATCTTAATTAAAATAATCACAAATCGTAAAATAGAATTTACAAACACTCATGTGGTTCAGTCCACCTTCTGCTAAGCACAACGTCCTCAGTTGCCACCACACTTAAAACGCTGTATTTATTTTTTAAACAATGACAGTTCTTTAACCTTGATTCTAAAGGTCATCATCAAAACGTTGTGCTGAATTTATTACAAAACAATTGACTAAAAAGACAAAGTGACAGCTGCGGCTGCAGGTGAGCAGCTGGGTGTGTGTGTGTGTGTGTGTGTATGTGTGTGTGTGTGTGTGTGTGTCTGTGTCTGTGTGTGTGTGCTGCAGAAAAGTGTGTGTACGTGTGTGTGTGTGTTCTCCCCTCTGCTTTCAATGACCTTGTACGATTGATAGCTCTCATCTTCATATTAATTTATCTCCGGCTCCACTTGATTCCCCTGTCTCTCACTATCTAGCCTGCTGTCTCTCGCCCCCCCCCCCCCCCCTCCCCCTCCCCCTGCTTCCTCCTCATCTGTCCTTCAACCTGTCACTCCCACCCTTGTTTTCTGTCATCTGGTCCAACGTCAGTGCGCAGACACTTTGTGAGCCGCAGTAAACATGTTTCTTCACACGCGTGTTTCAAGATATGGATAAGGTCCAAACCAAATTGCTTTTCCCCTAATTCCCATGTGTTGGTTCCTGTGTGGTAGGGTCTCCCCTGAGAGAGGACAGTCCGGCCTGCTCCCCATATGCTCTGTCCGCCAGCAGCCGGGAGCACTCCCCCTCCTCCCTCTCCCCACCCAGCTCCCGCCATCGGATCCACAGGGAGAGCGCTGGCCTGAGGGAGCCCGATGATGACCGCCACACGGTAAAAGCACACCTGCACATTCTTCAGGAGTTCATACCAAATGTATCAGCGGGGGGGTGGGGGCGGCAGCGCTCTTATGCAGCATGACACACATTTCCTGCTGTTATCATTGAGATTCATGACAAAGGTCAAAAATGGAGCAGCAGTTTTGTGGATGAAGACATATTAATTTGCCCGATTTTTATTTGGATCTGCACAAAACTGCTCACACTCATAAATATGAACCAAAATATGCTTTTTGATAAATTAACAAACATTTTGAAAACCCAATTGATTCTTCCCTGACCCAGACTGAATCCTTCCACCTGGTGGTAATCTGCCCAGTAGTTTTTGCTAATCTTTCTTACAAACAAACCAACAGACACAGACACGGTTGAAAACATAACCTCCTTACCAGAGATAATTAGAAAACTTGAATATGGCCAAATTTAATCTTTTATTAATTAGTTTAGTTTTCTTTTTTAGAGCACTGTCGTTTAGACAGACAAAACATCTAGACGTCTCAGTCTTGTGACGCATGTGCACATGTGCGTATCTCCTGTGAAATCAGATTATTCATGCACAATGAAATTTTACTTAGTCATTCCGAGCTTGCAGTTTAAATAAAAAGTCTCTTTGTTTGTCCTTCTCTCTTCTGTCTCATTGTTTGTCTGTCACAGATGAGCAACCCCAGCTCTGAACCAGAGGAGGAAATATGAGGGAGCAAACTCGGACGAAACGTAGGAGATGTGGATTAAGTGCCAAACACTGAGGAAGAGAACGACCACCGCCGAGCCAACGCTCATACCAGAGGCTTCATTCCCCAACTGGGTGTACATATCAGATAACACAGTACTTTTCATTGTATTGCAGCAGCTTGGTATGCGTGACTATACTTTAACGCGAAATGGCTGACACGGGGGAACTATACACACACAGACACACAGATGTGGATGTGATTGACAGGAATTAATGTTGGCCTGAGAGAATGAGGCGGGATCTTATCTAGAAAGTAATTATAAAGTCGAGCTGGAAGCAGGCTCATTTAACGTTCTCTTCTGTGTGAGGGGCTTTGCACCAACACCAATATTCCAGTATTAATCCAAATGTGACAATACAGCTTTCCTGATTAAACCTTATGTAACCTGCTTAACGGTTTATCCTTTCAATTTTTCTTCATATAAAAAGACAGAATGAGACTAAACAGTAATACACCGTAATCATTTAAAATAATAATAATAATAAAATGTGTATTTATGGCACAAGAATCTTTCTGCTGCTTCAACGGTGTATACCAGAAAAAGAAAGATCTAAAAAAAAATGTCTCTAAGAAAACTTTAAGCTTTTTACTCATTTTAATTAATTGTGCAGAAAACTATTCAAAAACTGAATATATGAATTAATCATGTATCCACTTTAATAGCATTGTCAATTCCAGAATAAGGGTCAAACTGGAATATTGTGTGCAATAGTAGTAAATGAAAAATATACATCTGTGTGTCTCAAAGTATTTCCGACTTGTAAAAGCAAAAGGATAAGATCTTTGATAGCAGCCTTTTGTTGACAGTCAACTTATTCTTGCTCTTGCTTGTACATGCTGATCATTCAGGAGAGAAAATGAGTTTGATGTTTTTTTGCTTGTAAGTTTTAGGTAGGCTACACCTGAGTGCTACTCTCTGAAAGTACTATACAGACAACCTTATAATGTTTAGAAATACTAGTAGTTTGTCTACTTTAAATGTGTGAGAGGAATGTTGCAGCTCTCTTTCCCTCTGTATTTGGCACTTAAAAGGCCCCGATCAGTGTGTAATATTGTGTATTATTGTAAAACTTTAATGTAACTGTTCTGCTGTCTGATTTTAGTCTTGCTTTGGGACTTCTTGTGTGTTTTTTTTAAAGACGACGATGTTATTATAATTCTTATAGTGTTACATGTTTTTGTTTGCAATCTTAAGATAAGCCAAGTGGAAATACTCATTGTCACAGTAGTAAAGGTATTTTCATATTGACTATAAACGCAGTTCATGCTGGTGTGTTTTATTCTGACAGAAACAGAGGAAATTATAAGAAACAAACATTTGGAAAATTATGTGAAAACAATGAAATATTAAATTGCTCATGTTACCAAACCAGACCACATACCCAACAATCTGAGGGGTGCAAATAATATAAGGAGAAAATATATATTTATTAACGGGGAGGTTTGATAAGGGTAAATATTACATTGAGACAGAGTGGATCATTACAGCCACTGATCACATAGTGACATATCTTATTGAACCTACTGCTCACATGGTTTCAGCAGAGGTCTGACCCACAGGAGACTGTGTGCGATATCAGTAACATGAACCAGCCCAAACTGCATCATTTTCCATCCAGACAATGTTTCCCATGAAAAAAATCAAATCTAAAGCTCAGTCGGAGTCACAATTCAGCAACATGTCGCACAGTTCAGAAACAGGTCCAATAATGAAATGAGTGAATTAGTTCTGTGAGATTAGTTCAGTCTGTCAAGGGCTCGGAAACAAAATCAGAGGAGCTCTTCAACACCTGCTTTCACTCTAGAAATTCAACTTACATATCTGAGACAGAGAAGAACTGATTTATAAAGCTAAGATGCTACGGCCACACAGAAAGGAAATAGCTGTAAAGATATTTATTTGTAACTGTTGAGTTGAAAGAAGCAATAGCACATACAATAAAGCTTTTGAAGTATTAACTAACAGGAAGAGTATTTAATAATTTAAAGAATACACAATGTGTGGTGCAGCCATATGTGAGCTTCGGTGCTATTTATATTTCCATTATATATTTTTTTCTTATGATGAAGTCATGAGGTACAATATTTTTTTATTTCGAATCATTCACATGAGGAAATACAGTTTTAACCAATTCAAATTAATATTGTGATTAATTTATTTATCTACTATTGGATTCAGTTCAGTTCACAGTTGAAGGCAAATTAGATATTGAATTATAACATTTACCCCAAAGCCGTCTTGTGGTTGATGTGTGTAGGTTCAAACTCTCTGACCAGATCATTTTCTGACATTCTCAAAGTTTTACCATATCGTTTATTAAACACTGATAAACACACAGTGGACTTGATGACTCTTCTGATGTGCTGAGTACAACAGTTTGGTATATGAAAATCAGAAAAACAAGAGGAGTAGTTCAAAGTCACCATTACAAAACATGATACAGGTAATTGCTTGTTTTCAACTTTTAGCACCAAATTATCCCTTAAAGGGATCTATTGACAGGAATTTTAAATGAAAAAATTCTAGTGATGTTTTCACGAGTGGGTTTCATCTAGATTATACAAATTGTGGTTTTATATTGAAATGCTTCATATTTACATCGGGGGGGGGGGGGGGGGGGGGGGTCCTCTCTCTGGAGGCTGCCATGTTTGTTGTAGTAGCCCTAACAGGACAAACTAAACACCCTTTGAGTTGTTATGAAAACTGAAGGTTACCACAGTTTCTCTTTCATGTTCTGAAGAGGAGGATGAGGTGAGGGGTGTTCAGCTGCAACATGCAACTTCACCACTTCATGTCCCTACATTCGACACACTGCAACTTTAAATTTGAGAATATTAAGCTAAACGCTTGGATGTGAATTACATTGGAATGTGAAGTTGAGGGTGTGTGGGGGGAGGAGACAGAGCACATGTCCTGTCAGTGAGAAATTCAAGCAGGAAGCTTCAGGTGAGGATTAGTAGCGAGGTAAGAAAATAAAAGAATGTTTCTTTAACTACAATTCACTACAATTGTGCCACTTTAAATGAGCCCCTGCCTCAATGCAGTCGAATGTGATCATTCATTTCCACTGAGTTCAAAGTGCTGGAGGCAGAGTGCGACTAAAGGGGAACTTGCAAAACTGGTCTTCTGTTGACAAAGAGATAAGCACATGTCTACTGAACAGGCCACAAGTTATGCTACTGAAGTCTGATGCTGTTAAATAAACCGTAACATTGCATTCCTCAGTTAAAACGGCTGACCCAGTTTCATTCCCTCATTATATTCTTCAGCACACATGAGTGTGTCCAGGCTGCAGAAACTGAAGGGTCATATTTTGTCTGAAAATAAGGTAAGCACAAAACTCTTACTAAACTAACTCTATCAAATAGAAGATTTTTGACTTAACATGACGAATGTTAAGCTACACAGCATTTTACATTGAAACTGATTACAGTATTATAGGGCAACTACATGAACTCTGTGGCTGTGGAGACATTTGGGTTAAATGACTCATGGAATTCAGAGACAGATCTTACATAATATTATATCCAGGGTATTTATTAACATTTACATTTACATTTTACAGTCATTATGATTAACAACTACCTGGTATTGTGGTTTTTAAGTCATGATGGGAAATCTTCCTCCCATAAAGGTCCATTGTAGTTGTTATAACACTTTTGTTCTGATTTTAACTATTGTTTATGATTTTACCTTGACTATTTTTAATAGTGCATCTGTACTGACATAAAGCACCATGATTTTGTGTTTGTGAAAGGAGCCATACAAGTATAATCTGATTGACTTACTATGACACTCTGATCTCTAATGTCCTGTTGTTCAATCATCCTGAGGATATTGTGTAATAAATGTTCATGTTCACATCTTTGTTTTCTATATAAGATTAGTTGATGACGGATAAACTACAAATCTGCATTTAAAATAATTATTGTTATATTGTCTGTTGTGATCTAATGCTTTTCTCTGATGAAAGACACAGAATCAATAAAAAAGTTCTTATAAACATCAGGATGCTCCCACCAACTCTTAGAAATTGTCAATTTGGAATAACCTGGCCAAGATAATTAAAACTTACCTGAATTCAGTGTATGTTTGAGAAAACTCGGCCTGTCTGAATGTAATTGTGTAACTTGTCAAGTATATGTGATAACTATTTGAGATGTGAGCTCATTCATTTAAAGTCTTACTCCCTTGGTCTTTAGAGCACAGCAATGGCAGGCTCACCAAGTCCGCTCACCACTCACGTGCTGAATACAGCCTTGGGCATCCCTGCTTCGAACGTGGCCCTCAGCCTCTCTCGACAAGTCCCCTCCACCAATGACTGGACACTGATAACCAACGGGTAAAAACCTTTTTTTCTCATTTCAGAGACTCAAACATTACTCTTGCAAACTTCATCACATATCTTACATCTCATGTCTCAACAGGACCACTAATGACGATGGACGATGCCCAGGGCTCATCACAAAAGAACTGTTCACCCCTGGTGTGTACAGACTGCATTTTGACACTGCTCAATACTGGGCGAGTATTGGCGACACCAGTTTTTACCCCTATGTTGAGGTGTGTAAACGTTTTTGTGTTGACATCGTATGTGTACCCTCTTTTAACCCGTAGTGTGAAGATAATAACAGTCCTTCCAGTCAGTGTGATCGTGTTGGTTGTTTGTTGCAGATTGTCTTCACTATAAATGACCCTGGACTGAAGTACCACGTCCCCTTGCTGCTGAGTCGTTTCTCTTACAGTACCTACAGAGGGAGCTAGAGCTCAGATGGGATGAGGTCCTGAGACTGCCTCCATCTATCAGGCACACACTGGCAGTGACAATGTCACACAAGGAAGAAACACAATCCTCCATGTAAATTATGAATGCATTTGAATATTGATGTCATACTCAATATGACTATTTTGCAGTTAAATAAATAATGTTCTGATATAATCTGCACGTAGGCTCACTCGTCATTTTTAAAATCGATTTCACAGTCACTATGACGTACAATATTTGTAATTACCAGTAGAATAAAGTGTTTCAGCTTTGTTTTTATTTTGTAAAAATATAAGTGATTCTTCCTCTTTCTATGTTTTTAAGAGGCAGAATTGGCCAAGTTTAGTGAAATAAAGATGTCACAAGAATATTAATTTCATACATACACACAAATTCATAATTATCTGTGCAGTAGCGATGGTGCATTTTTGTTGTATTCAGAAGTAAAAAAAACTATAAACAAACTACACCCATTAAAAGAGCACGACTACACCACAGTCAAGTCATTTCAACATCACCTCCACTGACTTTGTATATGGCCCACATTAAAATTAATTTAGGCCTCAGGTCAGATATGTTATATATATATATATCACTTTATTTATATATTTGTGAGGACCTTTGGAGGGTTAAGACTTGGTTTTAGGGTTATGGGTAGAATTAGGTTTAGGTCAGGGTGGGGTTGAGGGTTAAGTATTTAGTTGTGATAGTTAGGGTAAGGGTAAGTGGCTAGGGAATGTGTAAGGACTAGGGTTAGGGTTATGTAGAAGACTGTCCTCACTAAGATAGAAGTACAAACATGTGTGTGTGTGTGTGTGTGTGTGTGTGTGTGTGTGTGTGTGTGTGTGTGTGTGTGTGTGTGTGTGTGTGTGTACATGTGTGATTGGTTTTCTTGATTTCATATTATTGACTATATTTATGTTTACTTTGTTGACACGGTTGTGGTCTCTGTGAGTTTGTTGCATGTATGTTGTGTATTCAATACAGAAAATACAATACAATAAAAAATACAATATTAAAACAATCTATAGTAGAAGGCGATTTTCATTTAAATGTAAAGAGTTTAATTTGAATGAACCTTCGTCCTCATGAATAAAACCAAAACCAGGAAAATCTTTTTTCTACGGCTGGTGAACTACTCTGTGTTCGATTGCTCCCCCCTGCCCTGTCGCATGGATCAGTCTCATCCAAATCGACTCCACTTCCTGCAGCTGAGAAGGGCCTTGGCTCCGATGGGAGAATAGTGTGATTTCTTTAGCTCAAAACATTCTCTCATCTTCTCGGACTTAGCTCCATTTTCCCTTTTGTGAAAACATGGCGGACGAAGAGTTAGAGGCGATCCGGCGGCAGAGGATGTCGGAACTACAGGCAAAACACGGGGTGAGGCACTCTACACCAGCCGAGGAGCGTGTTAGCAGCCGCCCATATAAGGGATGACTGGGTTCATGCTGCTGCTAGCTAGTGGAGCTAAATCAGTCACCTCACCAACACAAAGCGGTCCCACAGGGAACACACCGTACATGCTGACTTACTAAAGCATAGATGAACGTGTGTAAACCGTTCAAAACCAGCTGTGATGAACAGAAACCACAGTAATCACCAGCCTCGCCTCCCTACTAGCTGTGAATCTATTGTGACCCAGCGAACTGACAACGTGAAGCCTCATTGGAGCTAAACGAGTAATAAACCAGACAAACTGTTTTATCCATGAGACAATAACCTGACTGACATGGCTCAGGTGGATATTTCATTCATTAACGAGATTATCTATTGTTCTGCTAATGACCTGCTAACCCAGAAGGCTTAATTTTGTTTATTTCATTATAAACTTATTAAAGAATACAGGGAAATATACTAACTACTACGTTGTAAGACAGTATTTTACATATATTTAATGTGGTATCCTTTATAATGTAATATCATGAAGGGCTGAGCCATAAAGCACTGTCAATTATTATGGGAATTTACTTTTCATCAATAGCAGTGAAATCAAATTCAAATATATATGTTGACATAATCCTTATGTGTTGTGTAAAACACTGTGAGAATGTACAACACAATTGAATTGTTCTTTCCATCACTCAGTAGCTAAAATCAGTATTTGAATTTAAAAGAAATAATGAGACATTTATTGTGATAATTATCAATATCGACAAATATGAGTATTTTATCCTGACATCATTTTTTCGACCAGCACTAATTTCAAGCAAATCAGTGCATTCATTTAACACAAAGTTTGTTGTTAGATTATTGAACCTTAGTTTTACAGTAAAATGTCACCGCTTAAATGTCAACGACTGCAATGATTACTTGTTAAATAAAGTTAATAATAGAATAATCAACTGCTGTGATAAAAAAAAAAATTCATTTAAAGCGAAGAATGAAAAAACATTTGCTGGTTCCAGCTCTACCAGTGGGAGGATTTGGCATTTTCTTTGTCCCACACGATACTAAACTGAGGGTTTGGAAGTGATTGACAGACAAAACGAGACGTGCATTCAAGCCTTCATCTGATGAAAATAATAGCTGGCATTTTTCTATATGATCTGCTACTTATAGAGAAAACAAATTCAGTTGCAAAAAAAAAACTGAAAAAATGCAGGATAATACATAATGAAAACAATTATCACAGACATTGTTTTGAATTAGAAACTGGCACCATTACAACAGTCTGTTCTCCAGTGAGCACTGAGAGGTTAAAGTAGTGTCCAACTGAGTTTATACATAGTTAATGCCCTGATACATACAGTATATTGTACATATCATTAGTGTACTCTCCCTCTAACCCATTGTTATTATCGTGTTGCTGTCTTGCATGTTCTTCCAGGATGCTTCAAATAATCAGCAAGGAGAGGAGGCCAAACAAAGGTGAAATGGGCTCAATACTTATAGCAATTCTAGTTTATTTATATACTCTACCTTAACTTCTCTGCAGATCTTGAAACTTCTTTATTACCTTTAAATTGAATATCAACTTTTCCAGGATCACAGTTTGTTTAAAAAACAATGAGAATTTAAATCTGTGGAATTAAACTGATTCTCTACCCGATGTATGTCTTTGTTTTATTTTTACTTTGTCTTGTATCCAAACACTATTTTATAGATGCTAATGTGGGATTTATAATAACTTTATATTAACAGAGAGGGTGACATGAGGAACTCTATATTGGCCCAAGTTCTTGACCAGTCTGCCCGTGCCAGATGTAAGTCTGCTCTCAAATCCATATTTGAGCCTTTTGAAATATCCGTTTGGAAATGAATCCTGTTTACTCTTTTTCTTCAGTAAGCAATCTTGCTTTGGTGAAACCAGAGAAGGCCAAGGCAGTTGAAAATTATCTCATTCAGATGGCTCGCTATGGGAAGTTGGGAGGAAAGGTAAGAGACTGTCTTCTGTAGCTTGAAGTGCTGTGTATGTGGCTGTATGCGTATATTCTCTCACATGGAAACAGTGCAATGACCAGATTCTCTCTTGTCAGATTTCTGAGTCAGGCCTGATCGAAATCCTCGAAAAGGTCAGCCAGCAAACAGAGAAAAAAACCACTGTCAAAGTAAGTGCCTCTGAAATGTTGCAAATGTTTGGTGCATTTATTTTTCTCTAGTGCAGCTGATAATTTTTTCTACATCTTCTCACAGTTCAACAGACAGCGGGTGATGGACTCAGACGATGACGATGATTTCTAACTCTCAATTGGAGCCCTGGAACGAGCCAAGAAATCGGGAGAAGAAATGCTTTATTTGGACTCGGATAGCATCTCGAATCAGCGAATTCCAGTTAGCTAAATCCTGGGATGCTGTGGGTCTCTGGAAAACACACCAAGACATGAGGTTGACATTGTGGCATCAGTGGTGGGGGGTAAAATACACAGGGTGTCAAAAAGGCAATCTTTTGTGACCCTATTCTGTCAAGTTGTAACAAATTTGCACTGCATATGTTGTACCCCTGACAACTCACAGCACTGTGTGACTCCTCTTGTTCTTCGTGTTAGTTACTCTTTTTATTTCTCCACGATCGATTTTCTGTTCTTCATATGTATAATGTTAGACAAAATGCAAAACTCTGCTGATGCATTTTATCTAGAGTGATCATTTAATACAAAAAATTGTTTGTGTTCAGGGCCAGTTTCCTGTCACACCTGGATGTTGCACTTGGATATTTTCTTTTGCAGACATGTATCTTGAAGGTTTACATACAAATAAAAAAGAAGCCTTAAATTCACGTTTTGCTTATTTCTAAGGGAACCATTTCTGTTTTTTAGCCGCTTAAGAGGTTAACATCTTGGGTTTTAACACAAACTCTGTTCCAGTGGGTTGGACAATTTTTCAGACAGTTTTCAGTTCAGAATCAAGATTTTTTTTTTTTTATAAACCACATTGCTGAAACCTGACAATCTGTTATGGGTAAGATACTTTGTGTCATTCAATTAAAGTTTTGGAATCCTTTAATTTAAAAAACAATTATGACAAGTTATGATCCTACATTGATTTTTTTCTTAACTTAAATGCATGTAAACATATCCTTTTCATTCCTATTAAACATTAAAGAACAGTATTAGTAAACGTTATGCAGACGGGTGCCTCTGCCATTGTTAAACTCTTTTCATCATTGTTTCTTATGCATTTAGCCACATATAAATGTAATTGGTCAAGGTGGAAAGTGTAGTCATTTATTAGTTTAATGTCTATTCAATGAGATATTCATGCTCTTTACATTTTGTGTAAGTATAGTTATAAAATATTTCTAATTGAATGTGTGATAGGAGTAGTACAGAGTATAAATACTTGAGTATTTTAGCTAAACTTCACATGTACTTACTAATGTATATTCATGCTTCCTGTATATGTGTGTTTATATAAATATATGTATATTAGAATGACAGTATTGTACATGTGTAATAGTTGACAGCAGACAGTGTGTGTAAGGGGGACGGTCTCTATCCTTGCCTCATTTTCGCACGACCGTGGTCAGATGATTTCTCATTGGCTATTACGGCTCCTCCATCAAAACGGCTCGTCTCTGATTGGCGGACACCTGAGCCACATGTTCAACACAAGCCAATGAGGCGACAGCTTAACGCTCCAGTTGATGACAGGGAAGCTGCAGAACACGAGAGGATCAGCGACAGTGAATGTTGAACCGCACCAGTACCGGTACACTTCAAACTGCTGGTTTCACTGGTTGTGTCTGGAGAGAAACATGGAGAAGCCGAACACAGTGACCTGCTGCGCTCCTGTGAACATCGCTGTCATCAAATACTGTGAGTATGTCCTCCGGTGCTGTGGGTCAAACCCGGTTTAAACGATCAGACGTGGGTTTCCTGAGTGTGACCCGGGGGTCAGGTGTTAGTAAACACTGGTCACTTGTGTTGTTTCACACATTTTCACTGTTTTACACCGACGCTCGGTCATTTACTGTGTGTTCAACTCGTGTGCTTTTCAGGGGGGAAGAGAGCTGAAGAACTAATCCTCCCCATTAACTCGTCCCTGAGTGTCACACTGCACCAAGACCAGGTATTTAAGTCCAAAACCGTTTGAGCAACACTGTGTGTGTGTGTGTGTGCGTGTGTGTGTGTGTGTGTGTGTGCGCGCGCGTGCGTGCGTGCGTGGGTTTGAGAACAGTAGGTTTTTCAGATGTCTTCTTTTGCTCCTGCCCAGGGCTGCAACAGTGAATGAGTGTGTTTTCCTGCTTTCATATCAATCAATCAAACTTTATTTGTAAAGCATCTTTCATACAGTTTAGTGCAGCTCAAAGTACTACACAACCGACTGATGCTTGCTGTGAAATACCATAAAAAAGAAACGTTATGAAGCTATAATAACAACACAAAAGGATGAAATAGATGAGATAAATATGTAAAAAGTCAAAGGGGGATGAAAATAGATAATCTTTTTAAGATAATGGTGCTGTAAAAAGCTTACTTACCAAATAACTCAGCATAAATACATGATCCCAATTAAAAAAAATGGACATTGCCTCTGAATTGTGCTTGCATAATGCAATGTGCAAATATCTTGAGGCTAAAGTTTTTCAATCTGACATCATACCAGTGATACGACGTCTCCTACGTGTGGTCAAAGATTTGGTTTCTTCTGTTTAGCTGAAAACAACAACAACCGTTGCAACGAGCAGATCATTCCAGGAGGATCGAATATGGCTCAACGGCAAAGAGGAGGACATAACCCATCCAAGAATACAGTCCTGTCTCAGAGAGAGTGAGTCCTGTCTGTTTTGTCTCACCCTCTGTCAGTCCCAGAGAGTGTAGTTTAATGTCCTTCTTCTGTGTTCTGTACGCAGTTCGAAGATTGGCACGGAAGAGACGTAACGATGGAGACCCTGGTTCGAATTTGACCGGTTTGTCCCACAAAGTCCACATCTGCTCAGTTAATAACTTCCCCACTGCTGCAGGACTCGCCTCCTCCGCTGCTGGATTCGCCTGCCTAGGTAATTAATGGAATAGAATCACACTAATAACAATTCCCAACAGTTCCCTTTAAACTACATTGTGTTGCCTCTGTCCGTTCTTCGAAGTGAATAGTTGCACAAACTTAAAGGAATGGTTCATCCAAAAAATAAAATTCGCTCATCATCCACTCACCCCCCTATGACAAGGGAGGGTGGGTATTTTTGAGAGAGTCCACAAAACACTTCTGGAATTTCAGGGGTAAACTTTGTTAGAGCAGAATCCAATACAATTGAAGTCAATGGTGAGTCCTTCTTCAGACGCAGTAAAACAACAGACAAACTAATACATGCCTCCATACTGATCCTGTGGTTTCGTCCAAGTGTCTGGAAGACCCGACATTCATTTTCAACTCCATCGAGGTCATTGTCACCTTGTTTTGATAGCTTCCTATGAGGTGCATTCAGGGACCGTCGGAAATGCTATAGTCCACTAGCTTAGCCAATTCTGTTGAACTTTAAAGCTTAATACAAGATGGAAAGGACCTTGTTTCCAGTAGAATGTGAATGTCGGGGCTTCAAGACATTTGTATGACACCAAACAAGCAGTATGGAGGCATGTGAAGTTTTTTCTGTGGTTTTATTACGTCTGAAGATAGGTCACTAATCAACTACACCGTTTACTCCTGAAACTCAAAAGGTGTTTTGTGGACTAAAACACTTTGCTCCTCCACTGAACTATCCCTTTAAGTATCATTTAACCTCATGGAGAAATTTAGTTTTGACAAACTACTAAGACCCCTGTGTCTCTGTTGCAGTTTACACTCTGGCTCAGGTGTTTGGCGTTGAGGGGGAGTTGTCTGGCATCGCTCGGCAAGGCTCAGGCAGCGCCTGCAGGAGTATGTATGGGGGTTTTGTGCAGTGGATCATGGGGGAAAAAGATGATGGCAAGGACAGTCTCGCGCAGCAGGTGGAGCCAGAGACTCACTGGCCTGAGCTCAGAATCCTCGTTCTTGTGGTAAGTGTGATTATGTGTGTGTGGGAGAATGAAAGAATAAACGTGTGCCTGTGTTAGCACATACGTTCTCTACGTTGAAAAGCACTTGCCTGTTGTTTGTACTTGTATAAATAAGAATAGTAACATAAACTTGTACTTCACGTCCTCACTGTAAATGAGATTAGTACAAAGTTACAGCGGCTGTAATTTGATGTGTTTTGCTCACAGGCCAGTGCTGAGCGTAAACAAGTGGGCAGCAGCTCTGGGATGCAAACCAGTGTACAAACTAGCTGTCTATTAAAGGTAATGTGTTCACCCTCCAACACGCATGAATAAATATACTAACATCACAGTCAGTATGCTGCATTTAGACCAAGTTGACTGATACTCACAAGAGGGTGTATTTCCATTCTTTTCTCTGTGTGCAGCATCGGGCTGAGTCTGTTGTCCCCGGCCGAATGGTGGAGATGATCGAAGCGGTGCAGAAAAAGGACTTCACTGCGTTTGCTGAGCTGACCATGAAGGACAGTAACCAGTTCCACGCCACCTGCCTCGACACGTACCCTCCCATCTTCTACCTCAATAATGTGTCTCGACAGGTCATCAACTTGGTGCATCGATATAACAGGCACTACGGGGAGACCAGGGTGAGTGATCTCACAGCTCTGAGACACAGCTCCTAGAAGACAGAAAACTTTGAGGCAGGAACATGTTTGTTAATCTAGTGTTACATTCGTCCATCTGGATCACCGTCTGTGTACCTTTTTCCATACAATTATCACTGCATATAAACACATTGTTTAATGGTAAATGGTTTTTTATTTTTATAGAGCTTTTCTAGTCTTCATGACCACTCAAAGCGCTTTACAGTACAGTTTTACATTCACCCATTCACACACACATTCACACAGTGCCTCTATTCGCAGCACTTTCTTATTGTATGGGGGGCATTTCAGGGTTCAGCATCTTGCCCAAGGACACTTCGGCATGCAGATGGGTCAGACTGGGGATAGAACTGCCGACCTTAAGGTTGGAGGATGACCACTCTACCCCTCAGCCGAAGCCGCCCACAGCCGCAATTAAAAACTGTAATCACTTTATTATAATTTTCTAATTGATTAAGAGTGATTCAGTCCACTGCAAAAAAGAAACATCGCATTATACAACTTCAGAGCAAACAATGCAAACTACAAACATCATTTGTATGTGATGGTGTCTATGTTTTGTAATAATATATTTCACAAAGTGTGGGTAACTGTTGCCCCCTCAGCTCTATATTACTACCACAGAGAGTCTGTTCTCACAGCTGAGTTTCAGAGCTGTTGTAATAAATATGTGAAACTTATATCGTAGTCTTCTGACTTGGAAACAGAGAAACTCTATATCTTTATATGACAGTCCCCATCGGTTTGTTTCCTTCTAGGTGGCCTACACTTTCGACGCAGGGCCAAACGCAGTGATCTTCACGCTACAGCAGCACGTTCCTGAGTTCGTCCAGGTGGTCCAACATTTCTTTCCCCCAGAAACCAACGGAGGAGAGTGAGTTAACAGTTCCGGGACTTTACCTCTTAGTTCTCTGATAGGTACCTTTCTGTACTATTGTAAATATTAAGGTGTGTTTTTCTTTCAGCCCTCTCAGTTTAATTCTTTTTCTACAGGTTTATTAAGGGTCTTCCAGGTCACTGTGCTTCACTCTCTGAGGATCTAAAGCAGGCGATTGGTCTAGAGCCCATGCCGAAGGGAATAAGCTACATTATTAGTACCAAGGTACACATACACACACTCGCACACACAAGTTTAGATTCATGTCTGCATTTCCTTATAAACAACGCTTATGTAACACTGTGTTGCATTACTTTGGTTGAGTATTGTAGCACATAGTGTGTTGTACATCAGCTCTTCTGCTTTACACACACAACAGTAGAGAATCAGTCCAGTATTTGATGTTTGTTATTTAGGTTTAGATGTAATTCATGCTTTTAACTCTGATGTATTTTAGACATTAACACTCAGACACTTCAAGAGGTTTCTCTGGTTAAAGTCAGATCTTGTTTTGTTTTTTGGAGGCTGGACCAGGCCCGTGTGTTGTGGGGGATTCCACTGAGCATCTACTTGGATCTGATGGTCTGCCTAAGAAGACGGCATGACGCCCTGCAGACCTGAAGAAGCAAAGTTCCCCAGAGCAATAAAGAAGCCAATTATGGTCCTAAATAACTTTCTTTACAAACACCAGGCATCTCTTTTACAACTATTGGTGCTTATATTTCTCCCTTCATGTCTCAAATTGAACTGGTGTCCCTCAGTCTTTACACTACACTGTATTCTTAGAATATGTTTGCAATATTTCTAAGAGACAGTTATTACCTTCGCCAAGGATGGTGATGATTCCATGCTGTGTTTGATTATTATAGTTATTTGACAATAAATGGATACTTGTAAACATACAGAACCTATTTCAGTGATGTTCATCTTATTCTGTAAAATAGAATAAAATGTATTTTAGGCAGTAAAATGTGGTTCCTTCTTGTTTTTGCATTGTAATTTATATTGTCATAACATTACCAGATTAGAGTTAGCTTGTTCTTTAAGGAACTAACTTGGAATTACACTCTGTAGGCAAGTTTAAAGCTCTTTTAATATAATGTTTCATAAAACAATGTAATTTTCCATAATTCATGTTCACCACTGACTCCAAAATGTCTCTGTTTGGGGGCTTCAGTTTATTTGCTGTGTCTTACATATGTTGTTTATTAACTGTCCCCACTTGAATTTGTAAATGCCTCGATGATCACACAAAGCAAACACAGGACCAGGACTCCTTAGCAGAAGAGATATGGGAGCTTCCTGGATAAATACATTAATAAAACAGATGACAACATCTTTTTACATACATTGCCAAACTGCTTACTTCTAGTTTTCAATGTTTGACTGAGAAAACTCACTCATTCCTCCATTGATGGACAAATCTTTTAAAAGTGTTTAGACTTAACCCATCAATATTTAAAAGTGACTCCAATTCCACCTGTTCTATTGTTAGATTACCTGTCTGGTTTGTCTCACTCCTTTGGGAAATGACGTCAAATGGGGCGTGGTGGTCTGTCGAAGCCCCTCCCCCCGCTCACACATGCACACACCTCACATCTCGGAAAATACATCTTCTTCCTTGTAGAGTCGATCAAAGCTGCGAGTCAGTGAGGGAACTTTCAGAGTGTTTCAGAGCACTGAGACTGAGGAGGTGAACACTATGGGTAAGATAGAATGGGCGATGTGGGCCAATGAGCAGGCTCTGGCTTCAGGACTCAGTGAGTATTTCTTTTTTTTTTCCACATTCCAACCGGGGTTGTTATTATTCTGCTTCAGCATTTTAACATTAGATATTTACATGCTTCTGTAACTTTATTTCTATTTTAGTGAAAACTTAAAACTGCAGCCTTAAAGTAAATGTTTACTTCATCACAAGCTTGTATCTTTGTTGAGAGTAAAGTAAAGTGTGTGTGTTTTGACACTTATATTTGTTGTATTCTCACTTTTATTTCATCTTCCTGTTTGCTCCTTTCAGTTCTGCTCACTGGAGGTATTGTGGGGGTGGCCGGACAGTTCAGGGGCTGGCAGTTTGCGGCCTACGCTGTGTATCCTTCATATACTTTTCATAATTCATAACGACTCAGTTTAATATCTTCATATACTTGTCTTATTGAAAAGATAACTCTTTGAACGTATTGCGCGTATTAGCTGTAAGTGGTTTTGGATAAAAACAAATACCACGTTTATGTTGCTACATTGTGAAACTTATGTACAATGTACATTAATACCATGCTGTGTAAGAATTCATACATCACAAGCATAAATGCACAAATGAGATTTAGATTTAGGCTGAAATATAGGGTGGAAAATAAATTGATGCCACAACCTAACAAGATCATGTATATTTATAGTATTTTATACTTGACACATGGAAACAGCATCGATAGGAGCTGAAATGCAAAGTTAACATTTTAACCTGGCCTCATGTTCTATGGATTTAAGGCTTAAACTAATATATAATAAGTCTCAAATGTGCCTACCTCTATCGAGATACAAGAGTTCTGATTTATTTTACACTGGTTAAAGGAGAACATGACAGTAGGAATTGTACTCTCTGAATTCTCACTGTATTGCAAATGTTCCTTTCTGTCAGAAACAATAAGTAAATTCATCAGGTCCACTAATGTTTATTTAAACTCGCTCGGATTTGCTGTCAGTCATATGGTTATTGTGACCTGTTGAACCATGTGACATGAATCAGCCTTGACAGAAAACTAGTGCTGCCGGAGTGTTTGTGTGTCTTCTGGAGTATCCCAGGAGCAAGAGGTCCAAGGGCACGAGCATGGAGAGAACGTGAGTGATGTTTTAACATTTTAGATGTTTGTAACATAATCATCTGTAGTTATATATTGCAATGCTCATTCTTCACTTCGGATTCTTGTTCTGCGTCAGGGGTCAGCACTGCTTCACTGTGGTTGTAAAAGCATTCGGGCCATTGACAAGGAACTACTACGTCAGAGCATTTCTGCATGCAGCGTGAGTGAACTTTAAAAGGCTCTCTCCTCTGCTGAACAGCATTCCTCTCATTGACATTCAATCTGTCCAACGAAAGATGAATTCCTTGTCATCTGGTCTTTTGTTCTGAAAGTCTCTTTGTGTCCTTTGGTCTTTTTTTTTTTCAGAATCTGTGTTCCTGGAGGTTTCATGCTCGCCACAGTCCTCGGTTGCGTCTGCCTCGGCATCGCCAGCCTCATCTACCTGTCGGTGAGTTGGATGTAGTCACTGTGTTATTCTCCACTCAGGCAGGTTAAATATTGTCTACCTTGATAAAGTTGTGAGCTGAAGGAAGGAAGTGGCCGGTTGACGGTAACAAGGAAGAGATTGTTTTATTACAGTTTCCTCTATTGAGACACAGCCCTGTGGTTATGAAAGCTGACAGTCAGGGGTGTGACTGAATTCTTCAACAGGTCAAAATTTGGCAATTAACCCTAAGTTTGAATCATGTTTAACTGGATTTACAATACACACAACCATTACTGACTGGCATTCTTTATCATGTTCTCGCTTTTATAGGCAGCTATCCATGGCGAGCACTGGGAGCCCATTCTGCCACGGAAGGAGGTTCGAAAGCCAGCGGAGAGCATGAAGAACCCTCCTCAGAATCCACCTCCGAGACCTCCTCCAGAGACGCACAGGAAACGGGTGGACGACCTGGAAGGAGCCGCCTATGACAACCCTTTCTCTGTTACTGACAATGAGTAACTGGCCCAGTGCCCCGTCCTCTGTGTGTCATCCAGTATCTGCACTGAGAGCTTGGAAATGTTAAAAACCAGTCACAGCGGGACATCACCAGGTTCTGTGAGTCTGGTGACTGAACAACACCCGTTATACCTGCAAAGAAATATGTCAATACGTAAAAAAATATTTTACTGTTGAAAAAAAAAACAGAGGAGATACACTTAAATGATGTAGCTGCTGAGTGTCAACCACATGTATTTTTACTGCTTTGGTTAAGGTGTAAACCAATATATGTTTCTGAACAAACCACCATGTATTTTAAGCTGTGTTGCGTATATTGTTGTCTTGCATAGTTTCACATTATATTGTATAATGTATATAGTGTATTACTGTGTGTTCTTATCCCTTTTTTATTTCTGTATTTCTAAGTCAACTAATCAATATACTGAAAGGCTGTCATTGACCATACATCATTTTTTTTCTCTACTTTTAATGTCTCGCAAATAAACCTGTTGAATCTCATCATGTCTTCGGTTGGTACTTTCATGCATCTGATTTTACAATCTTCCCTCTTAGAATTATTTTCGGTGATGACATTTGCAACTTCCCCCTTTCGCAAACAAGGGCTTTCAATATACCAGAATTTCCTGCTCTCGTCTCAACTGTTTCTTTTCTGACATTCTTGTCACATTGCAATCTATTGTTTGCTCTTGAAAGAAAAATTAATTTGGCTTAACTTCTAGTTGTCAAACATGTTTCACCTTGGTGTCATGTCTCGTCTCTTGTTACATGATTTTTCTTTTTGTCAGTCACAGCTGACCTGTGAAGCAGCTGGAGGAGGTAAGATGTTACTTCCTCATTTTAATTTGTGGGGCTGTAACACATTAGACACACCAACAATGTACAATGCTGAATGGAGTTTTTATACATTAATGTCTCCAATGAATGCTTTTTAACTTAAAGTCCTATAGTCCCATGTACATGGATTATAATAAAGAGTGATTTAAAACTTGTTCAGGCACTTTTACTCACGTTTCCACCTCTTTCTGCTTGAGAGATCATCACACTGAGAACCCTGAGCAGTTAACATTTTGCATAAGATAATTCATACAATCCAATAAGAATAATATATAGTTTGAAATTATGAAATGAGTTTCACAGATAATTTAATGTTCTGCAGTTATGCTTCACCTTCTGTGTGGTTGGGGGAAAAAACTCTGAATGTGTAAAATCGTCAATTGTAGAAATTCTCACAATTTCAGGCCTGAAGCTGAAACAAAGTTTTGCAGCTGCAGACATATTTTGTGTGCATGTAGTCACATTTTTAACTGTGAGGTTTCACATAGTCTGTCACAGATATACAAATCCCCCATTTGTGCATGTGACACACAAGTTACATGCTTCAAATAGGTACAAATTAAAAAAATATATATATAAAAGAAAATTCAAAAATAGTTGAATATAATGTTTTTAAATTAACTAATATTAATTAACTATTATTATTTTTTTAGCTAATAAATTAAATTAAATTAAATTAAATTAAATTAATCCTGCAAAGTTCATTTCTGCGCAGGAGGTGGTGCAGGGTTCACTTCTGCGCAGGAGATGCGCAGTCCACTTATGCGCAGGGGATTCGCAATCACCTTCTGCGCAGGAGATAAATAAAAAAATGTACGGGAATGCCTGAAATACTGAAACATGAAACTCATTCACTTCAATTAAATATTAAGTAAAAACTAAGCCAGCTCATTTTAGACCCAGCTTTATGTTACATTCATGGATCATGATGGGAAAAAATCTAACATGTTAACGGGAATGATATTTATATTCAATTTAAATGTGGTTTCATAAGGGAACTGTGGGTGGAAGTACACGCTTCACTTGGTGCTCTGTCTCACTGTAGAACTTGTTTGACTCACACTCCTTTCCAGGCGGTGGCGGTAATGCACCGGTAAGTTGTTTGTCAACCGCTGTTAAACATCATGATCATCATCAGTAAAGGAAGAAGAAGATGCAGAAGACGGCGAAGAAGAAGATGAAGATCTAGTGGTCAACACAGTGGCTGACAAGTCACTCAAACTAATTCAATCACAAACATCACACGTCTCTCCGTGGTTAGCGGACCATGTCGACCCGGGCTCTGCGGAGGCTCCGGGGCAAAAAGAGGGGTCAGGAGGCCCTGGACCTCGGGGAGCTAACTTTGAGCGAGGAGCAGCAGCAGCAGGCTGAGGCTGCGGACGAGCAGCTGGACGTGGCTAATGTCGCTCAGCAGCCTGTAAGGAAAGACAGCAACCAGAAGGCGAAGAAGAACAACGCTCAGAAGAACTTCAGCAACATTTATGAAGTGGTAAGTTGACGACGTGTTGCTAGCTACTGCGTCAGTTTAGCTAGCTCTCTGTTGAGAAGCCTGTTTGAAACGGAGCCGTGGTGTGTGTTAGCTCAGCTCCTTTAAAGCTGCTGTTAGCTCAAATGATTTATGGAATTGTTTTGCCAACGAGGTGCGTATCGCTGCTTGTTGTCCAGTTTGGACAAAAAGCTAAAAACGTCCCCAGGATCCAACCTGTCCCCCCAGGTACACTTTACCTGAATAACCTGTTATTGTTATGTAGAGACTATTAATAAAGATCAATAAAGTTTAGGACAGTTCTCATGGACATGGGTTGTGGATTCCTTCATACCTTTGTTAAAGATGGTATCAGAAATTGAATACTTGAAACGAAGTGTGTGGAAAGGCTTGTTGTGATTAAATGTTTACATTTGAATCGACCCTGTCTTAAAAAAACATGGGCTTTGTTTTATGAAGCCAGCGATCAAAGTTAACCAAGACTGGTAATACATCACCATCCCATTATTCTGTCATGCTCAGATTCACAGTTTTTTTTAAATAACTTTGTGATCTAAAGGGAAACTGAGACCCCTTTTCCAAACCAGGATTTGAAATTAATTCTTTCAGTTGTACAGGACAGGATGAATTTAAATTATATATTAGATGAGATGTGATTCATAAATTTACACTCAATGATGATGCTTGCGTTTTATTCATGCCACCCACAAGCCATGGCTCACAACAGGGAGTTTGTGTATCTGTAACTTTGACATCTAGAATTCACAGATGTTTTACTGGATTTGTTGTAACCATGACATAATTTCTGGGAAAGATGTTGTTGTCTTTATGCTGGGTAAAGCTTTTTTTAAATCAGTGACTCATCCAGCTATGGATATTCTAACCACATCTAGAACTTCCTTGCCAGGACGACTTAATGCCAATTTCACATTTTATTAGATATGTGATGTTGACAATGACGCCGAGAAGGTCTCACCAGATGAAGAGGCAGAGAAACCAGATGGAAATAAAAGCAATGAAAATGGAAACACTGACAAATCAAAGGAGACATCTACAAAGGTAAAGTTTGAGGGAAGGTAGTTGGGGCCTCATTCATCTTCTATGATCTTCTGTTTTGACTTAAATATTCTACCGATCTAAATATGTATCTTTGCATGTTTCAAACTGTTATCTCTCTTTTCTTTAATAGTCTGTGTCTGGAGACAGAGTTAAAAAGAAGAAGAAAAAGAAGAAGACAAAAGTGACGTCAGAGGATCTACAGGTACGTTAAGAAGTTGTCATATCTGCTCTAACTGAAATGATAACCCACCCTGTAATTGATCACTTTAGTAATATATTTTTTTGCATTTTTTCATTTATAAAGAAAACAATTTTATTGACAATATGAATACAAACTAAGAATCATTTTTGAAAGACAAAGAAAGGAAGCCCACACTATTCAAAACTGTAGCACATTTTTGCCATTCAAAAATTACATGTTGTCACACTTACTTCACTATGTGTTTAAAACAATCTCTCTGTGGGGTTTTAAAAGGCTGCCCCGGAGGATGACATGGATTCATTTCTGGAGGACATTGAGTGGATCAATGGCCTGAGTTTGCAGAATGCAGATTGCGGCGGCTCTGAGAGACGATTGGTGTTACATGTCGAGCACAGGTGAGGAGACAAACACCCCATGTGGACACAATAAATACATCCAGACACGATTTTTTTGTTGTTGTATTTGTTAGTCTTTATTCAATGCTACACAGCTTATATGATCATTCTCAATATTAGTGTGACGCCTTACTGCCACCACGTGGTGGAGCTTGACACCACACAAATAGTGTCTCCAAACAGTTTGGACCCTATTAATCTTTGGTGATGTTCTACAGTGAATTAGCAGAGAGTCATGATAGGTTAGAAATTGTTGAAATATTTTGCGCACCAAATAGTAAGCAGGCAATTTCCATAACCAGTCATATCATCTGTGTTCAAAGCAAAACAAACCTATCTTATAAACTTAATTTGACGTTCTAATTCACTGACATAAGATAAGGTCAAACATGTTTTGTGAGTGTTTGAACACTGGCCTTCCTAAACTATCATGGATGGGATAGCTTATTGTAGTAGAAAAATTAACTAAACATGGTTGACAAACTATTATGTATTTAGATGGTAAGCATTTGAAGCCTTGACAAGAGACTTTTATGACTTGAGCTGTTTTATGGTCAGCACTGTTAGTATTGAAATATGGTGAGACCATTTGTTACTTAATTACCCAGCAAAGAAAGTAGTGGTATGTCTTCTTATCACCTAAAGAAATACATGTGAATCAGCTGCTAATGTTTAGATTCCTCTCCTTCCCCCACCCATGTATCCTTCCTGGATTGGTTCAGAAGGACAGCCCTAAATCCTCCTATATAAGATCTGTGTTTTTGACTGTTCTTCATCCTCACTCTGAGACCCTTGTGGTTTCCCTGTGTTGATCCTTTCTGCAGAAAGCCCCTTATTAAATACACGTAGATAACTTTGTTGTTTCCAGCCTCTTGTATCTCCAGATTTCCATCACACTTATTTAATTAGTTTGGCATATGCATACTATATGCTGCCTCTTAATAATCACAAAACTGAAACTGTAATCATATAACCATTGATTAGTCTGTATTTGTGTTATTGATTCCGGACTGACTTGTCTAGAAAAATCAAAACATCTTTTCGTTGGACCTTATTTCCTCAACTGGTTTAAATTGTCTTCTGTCAACCTGCTGTTTTGTGTGTGAATTCATCAGGAATCTCAACTCAGAGACGGAGCTGAAGAGATATTTCGGGGCTCGAGCTGTTCTCGGAGACCAAAGGTAATAAGACCAGGGGATCTTTATGAGTTTGTCTGAAACTTAATAATTCAGCTCCTGACCTCTTTATATTGTAAATTCTTCTCATTTTTTGTTTATCTTTTGCCAGACCTCGACATCGAAACAGGCAGTTTCACCGCAGCACCTGGATGACCAGTCCCAAGGACAGCTGGCCTCGCTTCAGCCGCACAGGTAGATAAGGGTGTGTTGACACCCAGAGGACAGCATAGGCCGATACGCGTTGGTGGTGTATTTTAATGCTTCCAGCCAATTGAAGTAAAGGGCTTTTATTTTTCCCAAATCCCTTTGACTGCCTGGACCTGGATGTTCATGCAGCCATTATAATATAGAATGAATTTTACTTTTGTTAAACTAACGTCATCACAAAGACTGCCTTGTTGTGTTCACGCTGAAAGCCTCCATTGATGTAGTATACAATTATCTTACTGTTGGTTGATCTTTCTATGGGTGGATATGATGTTTTTTTTTTCTCAAAAATGTAGTCAGCTATCAAAGTAGCTAACCGGGCCATTTCAATACACGGAAATGTTATTTCAGGCATTTGCTGGCTCAGACTTTTTCCTCTATCAAAGTTCAGGCAAAAACTTTTTCTCATAAACTTTATGCTTTTAACACTATTGGCTTCGCCACTAGTCAGACGTCCCTAGTGTTTAAACAGCATTGCGTCACTGTTCAAATCTAGGTTGTCTCATCCTGCTTATCTGTAAATAATGCTGTTGATCAACCATGGCACAACCTGAGTTGCTGCGATTTTACTCCTATAAATTAAGGGTCAGCTCAAAGTGAAAACAGCAAACAAACAGCAATGGTCTGAAATAGGAAATATTATAAATAATGTTTTGTTTTTTATCCCCTAAACCTGTATTGCTAAATATTAAGTAGTTCAGAAGGGATTTTCATTTCAACATTAGTTTATACACAAAAGATCCCATGTTTTCCCAACATTTATTGAGTTGTTATTGACATTGAGTTCAGTTTGAGGAGTGAAGAGGAGACCAACTGAAAAATGTAATGAGATTCATAAAGCCACTGTTTCCTCACTTTCTTTCAACCGTTACTTTTCTTCTCTTGTTTTAATTTATGTTCTTTATAATTTTGTCTTTCTGTGAAGCACATTGTAACTTTGTTTAAAATGTGTTGTAAGATAATTATATCTCTGCTCTCCACAGGAATCTCAATGACATTACTGGAATCAAAGGATGGCGTTCATTACTTCACCTATGAGCACAGTCGGGACTATCAACAAGTACAGTTCAAGTTCCTGGATGCTGTAGAGTCCATGGATCCCAACAACATAGTGGTAAAATAAAATATCCTCATTTGTAGTTGATGAATACATGAATGGATAAACAACCAAACAACAGCACCTGCCGTGTGGACTCGCGTTCCAATGAAAATAAATCAATATGGCATTTATGGGTTTCTTATATACGCAGACAATTACTTAAAGCTAATTGCAAACTAAAATTAACAGAAGCAGAATATTCTGTATTAAATATTTTTTGATTTTTAATATACATTGTAGCTTTAATATCAATTTTTCAATGCACTCTGTCAATTCACTCTGTGGTGGTATATGCATATCTCTCAAAATCATATGGAAGCAACATTTATTTACTACTCTGTGAAGGAGTTTATCATTCATCAGAACACTACAGGCAACTGAGTCTGTGGTTAAATGATGAAGGACTTGTCGAGATAAAATTGCTCTCTCTGTGTAAGATGGCGTACACTGACACAGTCCCCCCAGGCAGGTTGTTTCTCACTTCCAAACAGACATTATTTGGACAAATCTATAATCTTGCAGAAATATTTTAACTGCCTGATCATTTTTTATTGAATTTATTGAAATTGAAAGTCTAATTTCTGTATTTCAATTGACTTTCCTCTGATAAACCCGTTTATCAACCATCTTTGTCGATCTGTCAGTTTCACCCTTGTCTCTTTTTTTGCCCGCAGGCGCTTCTACAGCTCAATCCTTACCACATTGACTCCTTGCTGCAGCTTTCTGACGTCTGCCGCATACAGGAGGACCAGGAGATGGCCAGGGATCTCATTGGTGAGGATCATCGGCTCCCTTCATAAATGTTGACTGTTCTAAACCAAAGACGAGACAAAAAATTCATTTAAGGCCTGCCATCACTCATATATTTAAGTCAGTAACTACACTAACCTTAAGACTTACCCGTCTGAGCTGAACGCTGATTTTATTTGTGGCTCAAAAAAGAAGCCTGTTTAAATAACGGTAACAGCTTAATTTAATTTCGGTACAACAAGTCTGGCTTTGACATTGTCCACTTAATCTACAAACTCCTTATTTTTTCCTTTATAGACACCAGATTTAGGCATAGATATGAAATCACAGCTCCTCTTCAGACATGATTATACTTTTTAAGTCTGTGTCTTTTTTCCATCATGTCTAAGAGGATCATGCATGTACTGTGCATTTATTACTATTAATTCGTCACATGGATTGTTTCCTCCCATGACCTGAATAATCCTTGTCTAAATATAAATAAATTGGTTTATATAATATCATTCATTTAAGTGCTGTGGGCATCGCTGGTTATTTTGGCTTTTGTATTGAGTATAGTGTATAGGGTTCACTTAATGTTTTAGATTGACAAAATCTATTTATATAACCTGCCTAGGGTAGTGAAATCAAATCCCTGTTCCCCCCCAATATAAATCCACAAAACAGCCATTGTTAAAAAGTCAAGGCTCGGTGCACACCATCAATACCTGTGTTATTATCGCAGACCCTTTCTGCATGTAGATCACTAAAATAGTATATGTAGACGACCAGGGAGATAAGTTAACAAAGGACATTTGTCTCTTTTGGTTAATTTGGTAACAGGACAACAGTTGAACTTAAACTTAAGACAGAAAACTAATGTCATGAGTCAGTTGACTCATGACATTTACTACTCAGTTTCTGTGATTTCTGTGTGAGCACACGTCCTTCAGTCTCATGTCCTTTTATTTGCATTGTTGGGTGTTGACCTATGCTAATTAGGAACTTGTGGAGACAATCTGATGTAGAGTTTCTTAGGAAACCTTGTTAACCTTTCTTTGCTGCTTGAATCCGGCAAATCTCCCCATTGAATTTCAGCTTCTACTCTCTGGTCAAAGGTTTACAGTTCCATTGGGTGAAACAAAACGCTACAGAAATAGTTTTGTTCCACCTGCAATTGTTCACTTGAATGAGTTAAAGCTAGCACATTTGGCCATGTCCAATTCTCTATTTATGTCGAAGAATTTTGGCACATTTTGTCATGGTTTTTGTGGTCTTTTTGTCAGTCAGTCTGTTATCATTTTAATTGTGTTGTGATGGATGCCTCCTCTCTTTTTTGCTGCAAAACCAATCTACCTACGGGTACAAATAAGGTCACCTAACCTAACTTAACCTATTGTGGGACTAATAAATAAACTTCTAATCTTATCTTAAGAAAAAATTTAAGAAAAATCTTGAGCAGATATTGGTAAATGAGGCCTAATGTAATTCTCTCTGTCCAGCTTCTGCATCACTGTATGCAATACCTGTGTTGGAATTAAGCTACACATTGTGTGCTGGAACATTGGATGTTGTCAATATAGAAAATAAATCTAATTATTTCTCTCTCTTTTTCTTTTTTTTTTTAAGAAAGGGCCATGTACAGCTTTGAGTGCGCATTTCACCCTTTATTCAACCTGACATCAGGTACCAGCAGGTTGGATTATTTAAGACCAGAAAACAGGTTGGTTGCTCCTTTTTCCTTCTTTGTTGTGTTTGGTAAACATCTTGCTTTCATCATTCAGAGACTAAATTGTGTTCTAAGGACTAAGGAATTATATGATTCAATCATTTTCTGTTTGCAGGGCATTTTATCTGGCTCTCTACAAGCACACGATGTTCCTTGAGAAGCGCGGTTGCCCACGGACGGCGTTGGAGTACTGCAAACTGATCTTAAGGTAAAAAGAGAACACGGTATAAAGTCAGAAATGATATTTTTCAAAAGATTACAGAAAATAATCTTGTGCTTTCCCATTTAAATGTTGACCAATTACATTGGTCTCACATTAGTTAGTAGTCGGTACCACAGTGATCTCTTTGTGACAAACCTATCTTTTCTATTATCTCTATTTCTACAAAATAAGGAAGGTGGGAGTTTGGACACTCATTTCAGTCTGATGATTTAATACACACTGAATTATTTCATATGATCACATGGTTCGTTCGCTAAACAAAAAGAACTTTAATTTACTTGAATAACCACAGAGAGCAGTCATTGCACTTTGAAAATATTCTTCAAAGACTGTTAACTCAGCTATTAGACAGGGTTTTCCCCATGGTTCTGGAGGGCTGAGCCTTTGTGATGGTAGACATGAGCAAGAAGTAAGGGGAACAACTGCTCAGTGATGAAGGGAGTGCGATGTCCTTAAATAGTCTTTCACAATTTTATGAGTGCTCCCACTGTATGCCAGACAAAATAACATTGGTTAAATTAGTGAATGGATTTGAACTGAACTTTTGTCATCTGCCCATAATCATGTGACTTAAATCATTTTTTTCTGGCTTGATTCTGCTCGTGAAAAATCTTTTCTGTCTGTGCCTTCATAAACCAAAGGTTAAATTGGACTAACCCAACACTTAATTGATTAAATCCGAAAAACTCACTGCAGACAGATTCCAAAACACTCTATAGCCTAGCACTGGCTACACTGGTATGTGCTCCATTCAAAAAAAATATCTGTTGTAATGAATTGGAATTTAATTGGCTAGTCTTGAAATATAAAACACCCACTTTTTTTAAACCTAAGTTTCTGAAAAATATGTCTCTTATTTTGGGTTATGGCTGTAACTCTCTGCATTTGTATTATATTCGTATGGTTCTCTTTACTTAAAGCAGGGTTTGGTATCCTGGAAAAGGAAAAGCTAAAAAAAATACATGCAACCAATACATCCAACCCCTCTCCCATCAACCATCTTGTCAAAAATACGTCCCCAAAACACATGAATGAGAAACTGCCTGACAACTGCTTGAAGCCGATGATTCTATGGCTTGCTCGGTAACTTCTGGCTATCACCTCTCCTCCAGCGGGCTAAGCCTCCTACACTGAAGGCAGGAAGGTTGTTAAGTGTCTGACAGGAACACCCACCAATCATTGGTCGTGACTACATTCTTGTGTGAGCCACAGAAGAGTTTAATAATTGGTGGTGTGGACATGAAGGAGGATTTCAACAAATATTATCAAAAGTGTTTCACAAACTTATTACCAATTCAACTTTTAATTTGTACAGTTGCTCAGACACCAGTCCAAATGTAAAATTTTGTCAGTTGTATTTGGAGTGACAAAGTATCACTAATAAGGATTCACTTAGTGGAAAACTACTGGACATTTGCTTGAGGCAGGGTGTCTTAAGTTCGCAATATGTTTTATGTTATTGAGGATGGTGTTTCTTAAATGAAGTACAGCCTTATATAAATATTTTGTGTGACCATGACAATATAAATTAAGAAATAATAATTGACATTTACATTCGCAATAAAAAAGTTGCCAACGGCCATTATTTGAATCTCATATATCAACATAAAACCTTGTGGTCATGCTGCTACAGACACCACTTACATAAGGCGTATCCAACCCACTGCTACCATCCGTCTGCCATTGCTTGAGATTTAGAGGCTGTCCATGTAATGTTCAGTGCTTATCTGTGATTCCCATCGAACTCTGGCTTCCTGACCTCATGACAGATATGTTCTGGTCCTTTTTGAAAGGCAGCAGTTAGGGGATAAAAGCTGACAGCTGTCCCTCTCCATGCTGCTCTGATTAAATCAATGCTTCTAATGGAAACGTGATCTATAACAGAATATTTGAAATCACAGTTTGAGGAGAGCCTCACATTTCCTGTTTGATATGATTAACCCTGCAAGTCCACTTTTTTCGAGAAAATTATCACATCAGTAATTGTTGGTCAGTGTGCATGGGTCTGTACACTAAAAGTGAATAGCATTACAGTTACATTTTTGATCCTCTGTGGTTTGTATATTTTGGTAACATTAGAATTTAAGATGAATGTTCCCTTTTTAAAATGACACTTTTAAGACATGTTTAGAGTTTGTTTTTATGTTCCACCCTGCAGGGTGCGGGGAATCTTGAGTTGTGCTTGGTCTCAGATGTTTGGTCTTCTTTGTTTTTATGTGTATGTCCGACCTTCTGCCATTCGCTGCGTTTCAAAAAATGTCATGAAACTGCACATTTATGTTAATCAGGAAGTGCAGCCTTTGGTTATTTCGGGTTTCTGAGAAAAAGAAGTTTCTGAACAGTTCTGTCTACAGGGTTTGATTATGTAGGGATTAACTGGCACTGAATTACAGGATCATTCAATACTTGCTACCTCCATTCTAAATTAACACTAAATAGAGAAATGATCAGCAATTAAAATAATGACATGCCTTTTGATATTTACCTTTCTGATAGTTGAAAAGAATCTGTCCTTTACCACTGACGGAATAGTAAAAATTAACGTTCATGTGATGGCACCACATATTCTGCTCTTTCTGGTTGTGTGTCATCTCCTAATGATTCTTATTATTAGTGAAGTGCATGCAGTAACCTTTTGCCTCTCTTCTTGTCTCCTGCTATTTTTCAGTTTGGACCCAGACTCTGACCCACTTTGCATGCTCCTACTCATTGATTTCCTGATGCTGCGGTCCAGAGAGTACCAGCCCCTCCTCCAGTTATATCAGGACTGGGAGGTAAAGAGTGCTATTATGTGTATAAGTGGTTTTTGTACATGTTGTTATAAATTGTAGTTTGATGTTTATGTGTCGATCTGATGCAAAAATGTATCCTTTGTCATTTCAGGAGCACAGAAATCTGTCCCAGTTGCCCAACTTTGCATTCTCCACTGCACTTTGTCATTTCCATCTCAGTCAGCAAGAAGATATGGATCCTGAAGAAAGTGACAAACAGAAACGCAAAGCCGATGTAATGCTGCAGAACGCCCTCATCATGTTCCCTGGAGGTAAAACAGGGAACCACTACCGTCAAAATAATAATGTTGAATTTAACAACTTTCCTTCATTTTCTCACATAGTCTATGGCATGATTTAAATTCTGTAAAAAAGTATGAGTTTCTTGACATTGACATTAAGGAAGTTGTAAATAGGTATTTTCACCTACCTGTGTTGCAGTTTTGATGCCTCTGCTGGATCTGTGCACTGTGCAGCCAGATGCCACCGTCGCCTCACATGTTTTCTTTGGGCCAAAGAGTCAAATAGGGTAAAGTATTATTAAGTTTTGCATAAACCAGCATGTATTGCCATGAAAAATAGCTCTTTCATTAAATCTATCGGTAATACATGATTTCAATATTTTAAGTGCTTTATTTTACTACAGATAAAGCGATATCTACAATGCCATTTAAGTTTGAAGATATTTTAAATAGTAATCAACAGAAGTTTGTGCATCTAAAGTAATTGATTCGATTAACGTCCTAGGCTGCAGGAAAGCTATAAATTAAAAATAAATTTAACCCCTGAACATTTTTAATTCTCAAAAAATTAAAATTTCATGGCCTTTTTTTCCTACATCCATTGAGGACATTTCCCAGGGTGAAGTGGTTTCTATCTATATACACTTTCCACGGCCATGCTATAGGGTTTGGAAGGAGAGTGTTTGACGGAAGGCAAACACTGAGAAAACACTGGTTATTGATAAACCATTCATGTATATTCTTTGACCACAGTTAAAGGTCAAATTCACATTAACAGGATGCTCTGCCAGGTCAGGTCCTCTCTGCTCATGTCTGAGCAAAGCATTCATTGTACGGTCGTAAAATAACCTGATGTGACGTGTGAAAATGTTGAGTGTTGGTGTGTTAACTATGTGAACAGGGTGTTAGTTCTGTTTAACCTTCGGGACCTCTGTGTTTCATTCTGTGTCAATGTGCACCTCACTGCTAAATGTCTTTAGTGAATGAGAATGTGTTTAAAGTTTTGCCAACTGTTTGATTCAATAACGTGGTTTTTCCAGTTGACAGATTGGTTTAGAGAATAGGGTTTAGTGTTTTGCCAATTCAGACAAACTAACTGGCCCTCTTGGGTCAAAATAAAAACTAGAAATTAATTTGGTTGTGGTAAAACTTGACAGGTAGGATGTATCAAATACATTAATGCTATATATCTTTTCATGAATTTTCTTCCATTGTAACTTTAAAAAGTCAACCTCCCCTGTCTGTCTGTAGGCAGCCGCCAGCTCTGGCTGAGCTGACCAGTCTGTATGTGGGGAGGAGCTGCAGTGTGTGGAGGGAGGCAGCAGTGATGCTTTGGTTGGAAGAGTCCGTAAAGGAAGTGTTGCATCGAGTCGATACCAAAGACCCTCTCGTGGTGGACTGTCAAAACAAGTAAGACCTTGAGGACCTCCTCTTCTGCCACAAGCCACAGTTCTGCCAAGCGACAACAGAGATGTCTTCCCTCTCATGGAGAAATCTCCCTCTTTCTTTCTTAGTGACTGTCATTTTTATTTTCTCAACAATTGCTCATTCGATGAACTGTAGCTGATGTATTGTTGAGGATCCAAGGAAGTTTAACTAGAAACATTTTTAGATGAGCAGTTGTCGAGGAAATCATCAGAAATGTGTCTATTTACTTTAAACGATATAGTGCAACTGTAAACGCTATTTGCTGTTACTATGGTTACCATGTTTAAGACCCGACCGATGATGTCACTGGTAACATCTTTAAAGATCATTCTCCCAATTGACAAGCAGAGGACAGGTAAATAGATATAGTAAATTAGCTTTAAGGACTTGTGTTAGGATTAGGATTGGTTACCTGGTAACTGGGTCTTAACACCCTCCCTAAATACTTGTACTCAACACCTTCACCTTCAACATGTAATTGTGTTGCAGGAGAAAGCAGAGGTACCAGAGTGCACCGAGGAACATCCATCGCCACGTCCTCCTCTCTGAGATCAAGGAAGCCACTTCAAGTCTGCCTCTTGTAAGAAATGATCAACAACCGCTGTAACACAATCCGATGTATCCACAATGTCATGCACTCACCAATGGAGATGAGATTAATAGATCAATTAATCAGATTAGAAAAATGTCTATATTTATAAAATACCTGCAAACTCACACTAAGCAATGTTTTCCCAGGTACATTTGAGTTGTTTCTGTGAAGTTGCGTCACACACAAATTGTTGATGTTCTATTTCTTAACTGTAATGACTCTCATTAACTGATGTTCTCCGTACCACGAAAGGTCACCACCACTGGAACAGATTCCAGCCATTAGACTAAACCCTTTTATGGTCAGCCTTTTAATGTAGTGTGAATAATGTTTGGGATTTTACAGTTTTTTAAAACTCGCTGTAATCCTGTATTCTACAAATAGTACATGTGTCAACTAATAGCTGTTGCAGTTTATGAACATATTAAAAATAATATATTTGTAATATATATATATATATATATATATCATTTATTTGACATCCTTAGGAGGTGACCACCCAGCCTGTGATGGGATTTGACCCTCTTCCTCCACTGGACTCAGTCATATCGTATACTCGACCCGAGAGGTAAAAGAGCTCTACATCTGTGTACATGAAATTCCATAATAGTGTCAGAGAAGATACAAATATCCATCCACTTGAATGAGCTGTGTGTTTTTGTGTCTGCATATAGGCAGTATGTTGGTGCCTCCAATGAGAGTACACTGTCACTGTTTTTCCGGTCACTGCTGCCAAACTTCAACCTTCAGGTGAGTTGATTTGACCAGGCCAGGTAGAGCTGGAAAAAAACAACTGATCCGCGGTTCTATAGTGAACGTGGGGAAAAACTAATTTATAGTTTTATTTGAGTAACAGAAGGAGAGACATGCGAAAGTTGAAGAGGGAAGATGGTGAGTTAGTGACATGCACCCTGAACAGTGTTTATAGAAGCATACCTGGGAGCTGTTCAGAGCCCCAACTATACTATCATCTTTATCAATAAGGAAGTTTGGAAGCCCACTCTTAAACACAGAGAGGACGTCTGGCTCCTGTTCTACTTTAGACTCTACAAAGCAACAGTCTACTGTTAATACAATGTTGTGGTGTGGTAAGAGGGGACAGTGAGCTCGAGCTTATGCTTTGCTTTATGATGTCTGCCAAGAATCCTTAAGGTGGTTCCGAAGGCAAGAGTATTATTAAAGTAACAATAACATCAAATAATGTTAGTGTACACTGAATCAATCCAGGGCTTTATTTCTTTATGGCATGCTGGGGGTTTAAAACTAATAACGTTGCTTAAAGGAAGATTGAATAAGGTGATTAGAATATATTTAACTCCAGAACCTTGTGGAACTCCACATCTAACTTTTGCATCTATTAATATCTTCAACTAACATAGACAAAACGTGAGTAAATCTGATAAATAGGACTTAAACCAAATTGCTGTGCTTCCTTTTATGCCAATGATGGTCAGTGTTGTCAAATTCAGCACGTCAGTTCGATCATGACAAGCACAGAGACCTCTCACAAAGAACGATCATTGGCGTCTCGGTGCTGCGACCCACTGTTCATCCTCAGATAAACTGGTGTCACACCGTGGAAGTCACACAGCTAATGCACAACCTACTGAAGCAAGTCCTTCCTTGAGCTTAACTGTGGTGATGTCATTTAAAGACAAATCTCTGTGCTGCCGCTATTGAATAATAGAAAAAACATCTTGGACATGAATAAAGAACCCATGGTGTGCATGTGGGGACATCATGTGATTAATAGCTCGAAGCCCCACATTCAAATAAAGCTCAGTTGTCTCTTTAAAAATGGTGCGAGTTCACGAAGTCAGTTATTAATCATGATGAAGTGCAACTTCTCCAAAGGGTGTCCCCAGATGTTATCACAAATTCTCTTTTTTTGGTTTGATACCCTTTGAGTTGACCGTTGTCCCTGAGCTTCCAGTCCAAACACATTGTCGGAGACAGGTTGAGTTTGCTGGTTATTGAAGTGACTCACAGATACACCCATTTATGGCAGGACCCTTAGGGCTGCTGGATTTTTCTGAACTGCCAGAAGATCTGGGTAAACATTCTAACACGCATCCTTGACTGATGAAACATTTCCTCCAAAGCCTCATGGTTCCCCTGAGGGAGTGACAACGGAAAAAAGCATATGACCTTGCTGCAGTTAATTCTGTCCATTTGTCTATGTGTCGTTGAAGACAAAACAATAACAACATTCATGCAAACTTGTTTGTGGCCACGGTTCAGGCGCCTCTTTCCCGCAAGTGAAAGCCGCCTGGACTGGGAAAAATTCTATTGAACAATTTTTGAAAATATTGTAAAGGGTTTGAAAGCGAGATCATTTTCTCTATAGCCTTGGTTCAAACACTCATCAAATGAGTGTTTGCCCCTTTTCACTCATTAACTCCACTTTATCTCTGATGCTTCATTCCCCCAGAACACACTGTTGTTTGGCCGAGAATGTGTGACAAATTCACAAGGCGGCCATTCTGCCACAAACTCTCTGATGTTAAGTAGGAGGGTGAGAAGCAGGATTGCCATCCTCTGTCCAGGTCAATTGAACATGTTGCGCACATTTCGAACGGACGAAAACACGTCTTCGTATGTACAACAGAGGGCACTTTGGAAAAACTCTGCTGAACGAGTACGAGGACTCGTATGGTCATCAAAAAGTTTTGAACACAGTAGACAGAATCCATAGCAAATCGTCACTGCTTTAGTGGTGGCAGAAGGAGGAGCCATGTGAATGTATATCCTTTTACAGCGTCATTTCGGTAATGTCGTTAAAAAATGCATCAAAGCGTGATCTCACCATGAGGTGTCAAAATCGTTTCAAAGGCAGTGCTGAATGTGACGTTGCATTTCTTTTATAATGAAAAACATTATCAGACTCAACATTGTGTAACGTGTCAGTAGAATCATATTAAAATGTTTATGTCTCTATGTAAGTCTCGGTTGAATGGGCCGAGGGGCAACAAATACTGAACCCTTATATAATTTTCTTAACAAAATGTTTCCATCAGTTTAATTTCCTGAATAGCCTGCAATATAGTGTGTACTGCTGAATAACATAAAGACTCGTGTCCAAACAAGGGAACCATTTTTATAGACATTTACTTCAATATATAAAATCACACAGCTTGTCTAATTTGTGGCCCATTAGTCCGCTGCTTAAATCATTACATTAAGATACATACATATCAAGTACTTGTACACACAGAGCTATACATGTTTATTGTTAACACTTGGGCCCGAGGCATGTTTCAATCCGGACAGTTCCATCCATCCTGATCATGTTATCCACTTATAGAGAGGAAGAGATACGATATGGATAACATAAATATAGTTAACTCTTTTTACTCTTAAAATAAAGTTACATGTTGTAAAGCAACATCAACACAAAGCTAGCTTACCCTGGTATTGATGTTTTGTTATTTGTGTTAGATTATGCACCCGTCAAGAGGGATAATCAGTGTTAGTAGCTTAACAAATTATATCAAATTGATAACACACTTGGACAAATGTTTTTTATCAACATCCTGCGATTGAACAAGTTGGATCCGGTTCAGGGGAAGATCTGGGATTTTCTTTCACTTTCTTTAATATTCAGAAAGGGTGTTTTTCTACATTTCTATTGATTTGTCAGGGGAAAATTCATGGATCTTGAAGAAATAAATCATTCATGTTAAGATGATTGTTCTTTTGTGTGCAACTTGGTACAGATACAAATAAAAATCTGGATCTTGTGAATTTAAATTTGGCTTCATAAGGGGACAGTTGGGGCTTTGTGGAGGTAGCCGCTCTCAGTCTTGTAGTAATTCGAGCGAAAGTTTGGAGGGAGCCAAATAACTGGTTCATATTTGAAGCAGTTGTAAAAGATGTCCGTCTCTTGTCTTGTTTAGGGTGACCTAAGGCAGGAGGACGATATGGAGGTGGCGCGAGCTGGTCAGGAGCTGAACCAGGAGGTGAATCGTCTTATGGTGGCGATGAGGGACATGTTGGCAAACATCAGGTTTCAAGAGCCACCGAGAGAGGACAACCCTTACAGAGACGAGGAGGAGTGGGACTGAGAGGAGGAGAACTTAGGAGGACAGATGAGTGCTGAGGAGGCCAAAGAGGAGATGAGTGGACACAGAAAATATCAATGAAGCTACAGAAAAATTAAATTTAATTGTGTTTGTAATAATTCAGAGGAAATGGAGAGGGACGAATAAATGTAATTTATTTTTAATTGCCACAAATTCAGAAGACTCAAGTGAAAGGAAGAAGTGAGTTGGTGTCTTGAGACGGCCCACTTCTCCGCTTCCGAGGCATCGGTTAGAGAGAAAGTTACTCAGGGTGAATCACTCAGTCGTGATCAAGCAGAACCTTTTAGCAGATTAAGAAAACAGGTTGTTTAATTAAACCTGTCATGTCACGAACTACATTTTTTTTTTTAAGACAATAATTAAAAAAACCTTGTGAGATGATGGGTGTTTCTCTTCCCCCTCCTGTTCATGTTCACAGCTTTATGAAAGAATAAAGTTCTTACAGATCTTATGTTGAGTCAAACTTCTGTGTCACACAAACACGTAACCACCTACATGTATGAGAATGTTTTCAAACCACAATTACCTTTTTAGTCTCATTGTGTTGAGTCAACAAGCTCTGATCCTATCATGTATAATTTTGAAATCTATTGGAATGACCATGTGAACTTTCAATGGCCTAAGAATCCAGAGGCAAATTAAATTGTTAAAAACATTTGCCACTTAACTTGAATATGGATGGTTTTAAATGTTTTGGTCTGAGCCAAATAAAGAGTTCAAATCTGATAAAACTGTGTTTCTATAATGTTCTTAAGTCAGAACCTTCCTCATCATTTGCTATCTTTCATAGAGACTTAATTTATGAAACCCCAACACCTAACCAAACAAATCAGAGATTTTTAGATGTATAATTGCAATATTTATATATATTCTGCATAGTCAAGGGTTGAAATCCACAGCCTGCAGCTTGGGCAACGAAGTAGAGCAGCTGCCTAACAGCCTTGTCTCAGTAGCAGCGGCACAGGCAAAGTAAATTTCAACTATAACTTTCAGTTACACTCCACTCTAATGTAAACAAACATCAAAACTTCAAGTAAAGTAAACGGGACCTTTGAGACTGCAGACTGCTTGTTGTCCATTTAAAGCCACAAGCTTTCTTTACGAGGAGCCTCTGACCAACTGTGTCTTTGGTTACTTGCCGTTTTCTTACCACTCTAACAAAAACAAAGTAATTAATCCTGCAGTATTTCATCACTTCGTTAACTTCCCTTACTGCCTGAAAGCTGCATGTTAAAAAAATGTCTTAATCCGTGAGAAGGTTGTTAAAAATAAATTACAGTTCTGAGAAAAGAGGAAACAAATCTGAACAAGCAGATGAAACATAAATTAAATTATTCGACTTCTCACAATGATTGCGAAAAAGTTTTAAATCTAGTCATTCCTGATTGCGCACATAATCACAAAATAATCCTTTTCATTTTCTTGGGACTGAGTACATGAACCTCCTGTGACCTGTCGTGTAAGCAGACAAAAAGTGGATCCTGGTGTCTGTAGCCCTCATAAATACTTCAGGTGTGGGATGTGGAGAGAATACTTAGGATTATGATGTTTTCTAATAAGTTCACTTCATAGTTCACAGATAAGACTCAACCTTTTCATAAAGCGTCTGTGCTTAAGAGAGATCCTAACAAGGAAGAACTGTTCTGTGTAGGGAGGAGGATAGAAAAAAAAAAGTATTTAGGTTGTTGTGTTAACTCATTAAGGGTTATAGAAGTAAACAAAGCTATAACGACCACTTTACTCCTCATTGGTGCAGCACAACCAGAGGAAATGAGGTGTGGACCTGCTTTTTGGTTCACACTGCAGCACCCAGCCTTAAAACAGACGTACACTTATCTGTCCAGTTGGGTTTTCTCATCCTTATGTTTCCTCTGAATTCACCGTCAACTTTTTTACCTTTTAACTCAATCTTTCTATTCTAATTATTTTTGCAATGTTTTATTTCATTTCGCTTTCATTCATTTCATTCAAATTAATTGACGAGACGAGGTTAAAAATAATTCCCCTCTTGCTCTGAGAAGTTTCTTTAGCTTGGAAATGTTCAGGCAGAGCATTGCTTCTCTAACAACTTTCCACATTCATTCATTAAAGTCATCATGATATGAAGGTATTCTGTGTTGATATGTCGAAAATATTTTTAAATACATATCTAATATCTTTCTTAAACATTTTTAAGAAAGAAATAATGCCCCCCCTCCCCCCCCCGCTCTAGCTGTATTTGAGTTAATGATTCTCACATCTCCATTTACCTATATTTGATTATTTGTGGCTCACAGAGAAATGGCTGGAGTTTTTTTCCAGTAGCATGATGCTGTTCATTAGTGTTTATCCAGTGCAAGAGAAAGATGAATCTAAATTGATTCAATCTTCACAAATTTTGCCCAGACTTATCTTAACATTTCCTTGGTGCGCTCGGCCATAACTCATGACCTCAGCCGAATAATGGCATGTGTTTAACTGAAGATGAGACTAGCTGAATTGGCTCTTGCGCCTTCCTCTCTCGTCTTCGGATGAATTCCCACTTCCATGGACTGGACGGATAGAGTCATTATTATTTCACTGGGAGTTGAAGGCCTGAGCAACCCAAGCCCATTTGTTTGATTGCTTCGCTCACAAAGACAAAGCAGAGATGTCTTTACCTTTCTGGTAGGACACATCTCTACACCACATTTTGCTTTACCAAAGAAGCTGCACTCAAATCGCAGGGATAGACAATGCACCAGCATGTACTGACTGACCTAATGTCATAGAACCAGTGAGTCTGTAAGTGTGACAGTCAGTCACGGCGGCCTCTTTGTAGCAGTGCAGTTAAAAAAAGATGTCACATATAAAGCAGTGTGAGCCCTCATTTTATCTGTAGCTTTTTTCATCTGTTCTTCTTATCTGTTAGTCTCTAGTCAGACAGAGGACATAAACTCCAGAGATACTGATCAAACTGGAGCTGTCTTTACAATTACTTATTCACACCGTGAGCCACATGATGTGACTGTGCTAGTTCACCTGCAGCTATGGTTGAGGCTGCGAGATCTTTTCATGTGATGCCTGGATGGTATAGACTAGCCTTCACATCGGTGCCTGAGAAGGAGCTGTGTGTGTGGAAGCGGTGATAAACACTCAAAACAGGTCAATCTGAGGAAGGCTGTTTTAGACGGGGTAAAAAGGGTGCTGTTTTAAATGATCCTTGTGGTATTTTGATCAAAATATGTCACAGACATTTCATTGAGACCCCAAGGAACCATATCAACTGTGGTAAAATGGGCATAATATGTCCCCTTTAATTTCAGTGGCTGCCCAGCTTCAAACCGAGCTAACTGTGCTCAAGGTTTTATAGAACCGTCTTCCTTGAAGTGACCATGTTTGTCCAGTTGTTGGTGGGTTTGTTTGATTGTTGATCAACGATTATGGAAACACTACAATGCAGATTCCGATCAAACTTGATGGAAGGATATTGTATAGGTCAAAGAAGGACCAGCTCAGGATCTGTTTCTATACTGTGTACCCAGATAATCTTTATATTTACCCAAATATATGGTAAAAGAGTTAGTGAACAGGTTTGCGCTATACTGAGTTCCCTCTAACAGTTGGTGTGCTACTTCTATAGAAAACAACCTCTCGGATTTGTTCCACTCTATGAGTCACTAACTCTGTGTAATATCACAAGTTCTGATCCATATAGATATATGACTTCCGTGCGGTTCAGCTGTGGATTTTTTCCCTTCCAGTCACAAGCACAAGTTTGTCATTAATGACTTTGATTAGTGCATGACACAGGCTCTGAAGTGTCAACAACAAACCATGTTGAGATCATATTTTGGTCATATTTTTCAACTTAATATAAACAACCTCCCGGTTCTGTGTAAAAAACTGAAAAAAACGAAATTCAGGCACAAAGAGGGTTTCTTCCTTAATGGTTCTATTTTTAGTTAGAGTTATAGCTCAGCCAAGGGACAGTCCACGGAAACACAAAGAGGGAATTTTGCTCTAAATTGACGCTAATTTCAGAATAAATGCCACTTATTAGAATTAACCCCAACTGAACTCATTTTAAACAGAACGATCCTGTGACTCCACAGATTCACTGACATTTCCTATGGAGAGGGCTACTATAAGGTGAACCTACCCTTCCATATGGTTTAATTTGATTGGTTTCAATGAGAAGAGTACTGCAGGTATAAATTCAAAAGGTCTTTACACTGAAAAATATTTTTTGGGTATTAAATGGCCAAAGCGAGGACAAATTATAAGATGTGGCATTGTTGCGCATTGTGCGTTAAAGTGCTTCGTTCAAAAATTTGCCACGTTCGTTACGGCGAAAGAAACTGTACAGCTTGCATTGAAATACACGAGTCACAGCAGAAAACAGGAGGTGACAAATCGGGCCCATCATCTGTGTAAAGCGCGATAGTATCCGCTCCCTGCGTTTCTATCCTTTTCATTCAGATTGTGTGGCTGTGCGATTAGAGGCGGCTGAGCCATGACTGCAGCCCAGCTGACGTTTGCGTGAGAGGTGGAGTCGCCTCTAGCCATCGGGAGTCAGCATCACTTTGAGAAACACTCGAGCAAGTCACAGTTTTGTGCCAAAGACACTGTGCAGACTCTCCTCTCGTGTCGGTGCGAATGGTCTGAGGAGTCGACTACGAGAGTCGAACCACGCATCAACTGCGAGCGCATCGTTCTCAAGTTGAAGGACATTTTATGGATTTCTGCTCGGGACAAGTTTTGTTTTTGACGTCAGCTTCGCGAACTGCTCCGGTGCGTAAATTGGACTGTTCCCACTTCACCAGACCAATGTCTGAATTAAATACCATTAAACTGCGCTTTGAGGATATTTAACAGTCAACGGGTTGATGTGTTAAGAAGCTGAACAGTTACTCGGACTATAGTCCCTTGATTTTTTCCTGCTGAGGTGTGACCGCAGCAGCTGATTCAGAAGCTTCCCCAGAGGTTACCGCCCGTCAGAGAAACCAGATGAGTCTCCTTCACCATCATTGCTCAGGACAAACTTTACGCCAGACGGTCATTATACAGAAGTCAGACATGGACAGCAACAGGTCCCACATTGGCTCCATCCTCCACGTGGAGCTCGGCCAGTTCAGTGACTATATGTACGAGAACGACACGAACTCCACCGGCGGTGAGCGACCCTCTCTGGGCTGCGTGCAGATCCGGATCCCGCAGGAGCTCTTCCTGGCGCTGGGGCTCATCAGCCTGGTGGAGAACATCCTGGTGATTCTGGCCATCATCAAGAACCGCAACCTGCACTCGCCCATGTACTACTTCATCTGCTGCCTCGCCGTGTCCGACATGCTCGTCAGCGTCAGCAACGTGGTGGAGACCTTCTTCATGCTTCTCCACGACCACGGCCTGCTGGACGTGCACCCAGGTATGCTACGCCACCTGGACAACGTCATCGACGTGATGATCTGCAGCTCCGTGGTGTCCTCGCTCTCCTTCCTGTGCACCATTGCCGCGGACCGCTACATCACCATCTTTTACGCGCTGCGCTACCACAGCATCATGACCACGCAGCGCGCCATCATCATCATCGTGGTGGTGTGGCTGGCCAGCCTCGCCGCCAGCATCCTCTTCATCGTGTACCACACCGACAACGCGGTCATCGTGTGCCTCGTGACCTTCTTCTGCGCCACGCTGGTGTTCAACGCCGTGCTGTACCTGCACATGTTCATCCTGGCGCACTGGCACTCGCGGCGCATCGTGGCTTTCCATAAAAGCAGTCGCCAGACCACGAGCATGAAGGGGGCGATCACCCTCACCATCCTGCTCGGGGTCTTCATTATATGCTGGGGCCCATTCTTCCTCCACCTCATCCTCATCCTCACCTGCCCCACCAGCCCCTTCTGCAACTGTTTCTTCCGAAACTTTAACCTTTTCCTGATCCTCATCATCTGCAACTCGCTCATCGACCCGCTCATCTACGCGTACCGGAGTCAGGAGCTGCGCAAAACCCTCCAGGAGCTGGTCCTGTGTTCTTGGTGCTTCGGCGCCTGACAACTTTTACATTCAGGGAGAAAAGATCTAGTCGGCCAGTGTCGACCCTCTCTTCTTATGCACATTATTGTTGCAGAAGCTGAAGTGAGCCATGACTCATAAATGTTGGAACACGATAATGCGCAACGCTGTACATGACAGACCAAGACTGTATCTATGTTCAAGACTATTGCACATGACATCAGGGACTTTGTGGTTATTCCCACGCATGGCTTCAGATTTATTCGCCTGTTACTTTGCCTGCTGTTGCGTTACACAACTCCCGAGTCAGGTTCAAGCTGTGAAACGTCTGGACATTTAAATCCAGAGAGAGATTCTTCGTTAAAGAGTTAATATGATAAATTATACTAATATTCGTCTTTGTTGTGTTTGTTTATAAAGTTTTTTTTCTTCATGTTGTTGTCCTCCTGCAAATGATTATCTTGTATATAAAACATTATCGTATATTTTTGGCAGCCGAGAAGTCGCTGATGCAGTTGATGCTGAAGGAAGAATTCTCCGCAGACCCAGAACTTGCTTGTGTAGTAAAGTTTTATTACAAAGAAGTTCAGAGATCAGGACGGGCACCACCCAGAGACATTCACATGCCAATAGTGAAGCCTGCTTTGCAGGAGTTGAGCCCACATTATGGTTGCCCACGCCCATGACAACGTCCCACATCCCATGGTTGAGAGGTACATGACTGCATGCATCTGAGCGCATAACATGTAAATAAAACGATGAATTCATAAGGACATGCCTCGTGCTTAATAGACAAAAACCCATGTTCTATACTTCTATATCCATTAACAGGTCAGAGACCATTCCATAGGGGAGAGAACTAACGAGAAATGCATAGAAGAATTACTGAGAATCTGAAGATGGTGGCCGCATGCATGTGATTCTGGTTCATACCTAGGTTAAAGGTAGCAGAATATACCACAACATAATTTTGTGTTGGTGGAAATGTGTCATCTACTCTCGAACACTCAGCTTCTCAAAGCTATTGACAATTCAATTTGAACAAGAAAAGTTTACGAAAAACCCGTACTGGAGAGAAATGTTTGAGGCCATTGAATCTCTGATCTGAATTTCTTCCTTCAATAAATAAAAACTGAATGTTAGTGTGCTTGTTATTGGGCTATTTCATGTCCTGAACCTGAACAAAAGTCTCCTTATGATGCCAAAAGTTGGATACATTTCTGAAGGAGCTTAAGGTCAAATAAGCACAGCGCTTAATAAACCAGGCTTTAACATGCATGGCTTTGTAGATAATGTGATGTGTTGTACAGAAAGAATTGGGCTCCAGTGTTTAAATTATTTTCATGTCCAGACCCTGAGGCCTTATCTCCACCTTGCTTCCATTCATTGCTGTTTAAAATATGTGATTGTTGCATCCTCCAAAAAAACAGAAGCATTGTGTGCAATGAAGGATGATGCTGAAATGACTGCTGCTAAAAAAAATACTTCACGTAGGAATTAATTGAAAAGGATCATCAAGTTTTTGCCTAAAGAACATGAAATAGCTGAGAAATTAAAGGAAAGATTTGTACGTAGCCTTGGTGTGTTGTAACTTTTAAAATGGCTTGTTGCAGTCTACTTGGGGTTGTTGTGTGGGAATTACTCGCCCCAAATTAATGTCTGAAAGACTGACGATAAAAAAAAGATACTAAATCACATGACCCCTGCCTGGTGGTAGGCCTGAGGCCCAGAGCACAACAAGAGGGTTTTATGAAAGAAGTTATATCAAAGTTATGTTTCTGGAAGTTTTTGTGGTTGTTTTAGATGTGTGAAGAATGAAAGAGCTCGATTTTAGTTATATTGATAAAACTATTGAGACATTAGACCTCATTGTTTATGGAGAGTTCTAAAAAGCTGAGTCCTCTTTAAAAAGAATGTGTCTGCAAATGGCGCAGATGCCGACACATGGCCCTGGAAATTGAGAAGTTTAGTGTTTTCTTTTCTTTTCTTTTTTTCTAATCCTATAATATCTTTATTGATCCTCCGGATTCAGAGTAAAGAGAACATGCATGTTTTCCTTCAGAAAAAAGGAAATTCGGTCATAAATCTGTACTTGAGCCATGAGCTCTAGATCTTTTTCTACAAATTCCCACTCACCCTAAGTGTTTGCGTTGTTTTTACCAACAGTGGTTTCTAATTGAAGGGGAAAAGACTCACAGGTCCCATGATAAGGATAAGAAAGAGACAGAAATAGCTAACAATTCAATTTAGACTACTGATGGAAACCATTAATGAAAAGTGCATTTTAATACTCACAATAATGTCGGCTGAAATGTATTTTACTGCCGATTACTGTCATTTACAGGTTTTCTTTCTTTTGGTCTTTCTTTCTGTCTTATTTCTTTCTTTCTTTCCATTCAACATTAAAAGAGATAACACATTTTAATGTTTTGCCTGGTGTGTGTATTTCTGAGTTGTTAGAGTTAGGAGTAATCAGTAATGTGATTTGAAATTTATTTTTGGTCTTCAAATATTTTCCATGGCCTGAAGGAATACACTGATCTGCCATCAATTCTAATGCTGAGGCTGATGGGTGTAACTTTATAGTACGTATATTATGTATCTACTATATAAAATAAGCTCTTTTAAAAGTGGGACTTGGAGATTTTGGTGCTGGCGGCTTTGGTATATTTCCTAAAGTAAACCTGATTCAACTGTAAATGCTGTGACTATAATTATAAATCCTGCAGCATTTATCCCATGTTTACAAAATTGTGTTGTATAGTTGTTGTATAGAAGGAACATGTGTTCTACTGTCTGTAATCCTTTAAGTGTGATGGTATCTCAAATAAAGGGGTCAACACAAAAATAGCCTGTGGTCAATAACTACTAATGGTACCTCGTGCGTTTGGTGTCTTTGCTTGGACAGAGGTTGTTTTAGAAGTTTTTAGACCAAACATCCAAACCAAGCTCTTCATTCATGTGCACGCTAACAAGACGGCAGTCTACAAAGTCCATTAGAAATGGCTGTGAAGTTTGCACCATGGGATGCGTCACAGGCGCCGAATTCGGCAATAGAGCAAATTGCTGTTCATGGCTTTTTAGATCTGAATGTCTCAGTTCATTAAATCTTTACAGCTGTGTCCATATTATCTGCAGATAATCCAGGACAGCAGGCACAAACCCAATGCCTTTGAACTTAAACGTATATACATTTAACATTATTTTTCTGCCTCAAAGAAAACATTTGGGCAAGACATTTGCTGCCAGTAGACAGAAGGGCCATTGATATATAATACAACAGAGTCATTACTGAAATCCTCCTTTTTTAAACTCATGATCAAGTGCTTTAAATAACCTCACTGACATTTTTCCTATCAATCTATCTATCTATCTATCTATCCATCTATCGATCTATCTATCTATCTATCTATCTATCTATCTGTCTGTCTGTCTGTCTGTCTGTCTGTCTGTCTGTCTGTCTGTCTGTCTGTCTGTCTGTCTGTCTGTCTGTCTGTCTTTCTGTCTGTCTGTCTGTCTGTCTGTCTGTCTGTCTGTCTGTCTGTCTGTCTGTCTGTCTGTCTGTCTGTCTGTCTGTCTGTCTGTCTGTCTGTCTGTCTGACTGTCTGTCTGTCTGTCTGTCGGGTCTGTCTCTCGGGTCTGTCTGTCTGTCTGTCTGTCTGTCTGGTATCTATATACCAACAGTATTTAGATTTTGATTGTAGAAATCAGCCATCTTGAACCATCAAGGTTAGATTTCAAGCTACCACAGTCAAACTGAAATCCTTTTCCAACGCTCAGTACGTTCCATCATTGCAGATTTATTCATAAAATAATAAATTACATGAGGAAGCAGACACAAGCTTGTCAAGGACATGGCACTTGACCATTTTTTATCTCGACCCAGTCCAAAGGATAACCAAAGTGTGTATAATTTCACAGGGAGCAGCATGTTTGATAGTTAGCGTGATTTCTTCCTTCGTTTGGCTGCACAAAGCAGCTCTGTTCACAGCAAAGAAAAAACGAACTATCCTGCTTTTGTGATTCACCCTAAACCATATGTCCAGAAACCAACCATGACTTCTGACCCTCAGGGATGGACACAAATAGAACAATAAACAAACTAACCTTCACTGAAAAGCAAATGTCAAAAAAATTCTAGGGGCATAAATGTGGTCTGCCTAATTATTATTAACACTGAACATGAATTATATTGAAGCCCTCTTGAAGGGCCAGAGAACAGTTGTTTTGCTGTCATGATCAAGTTGTCTTTCCTTTGTATAAGGCGATATTCATATATGACTATGCTTTATTAATCCCCCAAGGGCTATCATATCACACTGTGTCATATATTGCATCGTATCTCATCTCATCGAACGACAAGGCCTAGCATCTTATTGTATCCCATTCACATTGTGTTGTATCATGTTGTATCTTATCCTATCATATCCTCTCATGTCACATCTGTTGAATCGTATTGTATCGTACCACATAATATTGCATCACATCACATTGCATCACATTGTGTCATTTCGTATCATATCATGATTCATCGAATCTGTCGTGTCGTATCGTATCACATTGTATCCAATCGTATCATGTGTTCATCGCGACACCTTTACTTGGTGGTAGCAATTGGGCAGGATGACCATTCAAAAAAACGACCTAGTGCCTGAAATGATCTTGGTGTGTGTGTGGAAATTGTGTCGTCATTACCAGAGTTAACTTCTTCCTTTTGGGGCAAGTTGAAGCTGAATGTCATTTATTCTTAGTCTATATGCAACAATCTGTTGTGAGATACTGTCCTTGATGTGGGCACTTCGGTACAAGACTTCGATTTCTGTCCAGTTATGCAGCTGAAGTGATGCACAGACGTATCTGTGACTCAGATGAACTTGACAAGTGTATAAACTGAATAGAACAACCTTGCTTTTTAATGTAAACTGTATATGTTTGACACAGTGGTGGAGGAAAAGACAGGTCATTACATGAACATGGGGATGTTTGTCAGTGGTTAGTTAGATGTTGGACCTGTGATAGGCTGGCGACCTGTTCAGCGTGTAGCCCCAACACACCCCACGCCTACGACCCTAAATGTTAAAGATAATGAATGGATAGATGAATGATTGCAGATTAAAGGTTCAGTGTTCAGAGATTTAGGTGAAAGGCAGAAATTGAATATAAGGCAAGTTGTTCTTTATTATTATTATTATTATTATTATTATTATTGAGGGAAACTGCGACACAAAGTGATCATTCTGTTACTCACTGTCTGAAGTGGGTCACATGTTTCAGTCAAACACAACATTTTGTGACAGGAAACATCCCTGAACAAAAGATCTCTTCATTCAAGAGAACGCTGGGACCTTTTATCTCTCCCCTGAGTGCAGGGATCTTTGTTTGGTAAAAGTGGAGAAATTGATTCCCTGGTCTTCGGCTGCACTTTGTAACTCAGCTCATGAAGTTCTTTCTGTTGGCATTTAGAACTGAGGGGTTTTGCTTGAAGTGTAGCACACACAACCTGATATATCCTGCTTTGGATGATTTTTAGGCAACTATTATACTTCACCATTTTATTCTAATCCTCTCATATTCAATTGAAATATGTATCTTCATTATAAAAATCTTGTAAACAAGGCAATTATCGTATATGTTGTCAATATTTAGTTTAGTTAAAGGTTTGCCATGTGTTTATACAGATGATACACCATGGCTTTATAATAGCATATTACATAACACATAAAGTTCCATAAGAACAAAGATAAGAAATGTGACGGTTGATAACAAACACATTTTAAAAAAATAGTTTGAGAAGAGATACATTCACTTCTACTTACATGTGTCCAACGGTGAGGTGCGTGTCTCAAGCGGCCTCTGAGCTGTACAAATGCCAGAGGGTTGCATGTGCCCACATCCACAGAGCAACATGGCCAAGATTGGATTTCATGCAACCATCTCAGTGAAGGATGGAGGAAAGACTGTGTTCTTTATGTGCTGTTGTTCACAGACTGTCCTGTCCGCCCTGTCTGTCTGTGGAGGGAAGCTAGAAACAATCGTAATAGGTTGTGTTCAGAACTGACCTGTCTTATCAACCTGCAGTAGCTCAGAGAGATCCCAAAAATGTTCATCAATTACCCAATTGCCACATCTCAGACACATCATGGTGAGGTCAGACAACACCACGGTGGTAGGTTATTTAAATAGGTGGTGGTGTGGAGTTCCCCAGGCCTGCACAGGTTAGTTGTCGACCATTGACAGAGTGAGACCTGCTAGTCATCTAGAGATTGTATGTCACCTCAAACTGGTGTTTATCAATCATTTTGATTTGCGCTCACTTCTGCTAAGAAGGCAAGGGATCTGTGCTGCTCTTTGATCTTTGGATCTGTGCTGCTGTTTGATCTGGGGCGGTGTGGTCTAGTGGTTAGAGTGGTGGTTCTTCAACAAGAAGGTTGCCGGTTCAAAAGCCACTCTCTCCCATCTGCATGCCGAAGTGTCCTTGGCAAGATACTGAACCCCTAAATGGCCCCTCATGAATGTTGAGTGTACTAATTGTAAGTCGCTTTGGACAAAAGCGTCAGCCAAATGACATGTAATGTAATCTTTAAGCACAGAAATAGAACAAGGTCATCTTTGATTCCCAGTGTATGGTAATAAAAAATTAAAAGGGATTCCCAGATGTGGTCTTGTCACATTCAAAGCACAAACAACTTTTGTCAGGCTACAAGGATCTTGAGCTCTGACCTTTGAGCCACAACAATCACGTCATCCGTGAAAGTAAGTAATCCTTTGTGAGAAATTTCCAGGAAGACTAACAACCCATGATGCCTGCAGGTATGATGAGCAAAACATCCTAAGAACACACGCCCTTTGTGACTTTCTGTTAAATTGTTTATAAGTGTTTGAAAATTTGTCAGTAATCCATTCAGATTAAAGGGATAGTTCACTCAAAAATGAAAAATTCACTCAACTGAAACTCCAAAGGTGTTTTGGGGACTCAAACACTTCGCCCACCCCTCTATCAGCATAGTTGTGAGTAGATATCCCTTAAATTACTTTTTCTATTTAAAAAAAACGTGTTATTCAGTCCCTCTAGGCCTGACAATGTAGGTTCAGAAAACAAATGATATTTTCCCAAAAGACAAAACAAATTTCCCAATTATTAACTTAATGTTAGATTATTAAAGACGGGTGTGGCCTAAACCTAATCAAGGTACTTTTTTAATCCACATTTAAGCATCAAAAAAAGGAAAACGACAGGGTGTCAAGTTAGTAGTTTCAAAATAAAAGCATACAGCATCACGTCCACCTAAACCTGTTGTTTACACTACAAGAAAGCGTCAAATCCATCGTGTTTGTTTTTCCTCAAGACATTTAAAACCATTCTTCATTATCCCTATCACTTCCTCGTATTAGTCACGATGCTGCTGCTTGTTTGCCGCTTGAAGGATTTTACTTTGACACTGCTGAGCGGATGTAGATGTTTTAGAACTCGTTAGCCTGGTGATGTCGCTGATGAAGGAGACAAACAACACGGAGGGACTGCGCGTACAAACCGTAAGAGTTGACATCACATACATCTCACCAGCGCCTCTGCCCTCATGATCAGTGAGGTGAACTGCGTGGTAAGCCTCCAGCAGCACCGAGCTCTCAGGCTATAGCCATCGTTAGCATCCCAAACAACACAGCACCGGGTTGTCTGCGAGGCGAGTCAACTAGCTAGCGTTAGCCTGCTGTTGACATCTGTGCAGTGATGTTTCCTATCGGTGCCACAGCTGTCATCCATCTGAGTCCAATGCTAAACGTGTAGCAGTGCTGCAGGAAACACACTGAAGGTTGTCACAGGCTTTAGGGAGACGGTTGAAGACGGGACAGGTTTACCGTTGAGGGAAAAGAGGCTGGATCCTGTGTTTATAACGTGTTTGGGGCTTTGCAGGGTTTCCTTGATTAACTCCTTGTGCTGAGCAAAGATGTTGATGACAAATGTTTCATTCATACTGTATCAAGTCGTCTGCATCTTGATGATTGGTCTGAAATGACTTCCTGTTGGCAGATTTGCAGCCTGCTGAGCAAAAGTGCAGTTGTCGTCCATCTGAAGAGAGCAGCTATTTTAATATGAGTAATGTAGTTTCATGACATTTTAATCAACAAGCATCCTCTAAAGTAAACATTATAATCATTTTAAATCCCTTTTCTCTCCAGCCCTTTTTATGTTGATTTGTGGGACTTGATTTTGTTTTTAAGATTTTAATATAACTTGTTATTTTAACCTTTCCTTCTTGACCCGTATTTATTTATTTTTTATTGTCCTCTAGCATCTCCAGGAATGGGAATACACCGCACTCACTAACCGAGAGCACACACCTCAGCCTAAAGTCCAACAGTCCCCTCAAATTCAATATCAGTCCCCTAAATGTGCCTGAGATCCATGAATTATTCTCTGGGAAAACAGGAAAATGTTGCTAAACACCCTGCCTTACCCTTGCACAGTGTGACTCATGTTAATGACAATAATTCCTGGATCTGCAACAAAGTTCTTTCATGCATCCTCCCACCAAGTTTTGTGGAAATCCGTTCATTTGTTTCAGTTAAGTCTTCCCTAAATGATGGTCATGTTTGAGCAGAGATCAACCAACCACTCATTGTGACTGTCGTGTGTCTTGTCTTCGCAAGATGTAGCCGAAGAAATGGAGTATGACGAGAAACTCACCCTTTTTCGCCAAGCCCGCCTCAATCCATTTGATCGGGGAGAGGAAGAAGATGGTCCCCAAGGAGGCAAGACGCCCCCGCAGCATGGTAAGGTCCTCAAGGGAAAACAGGAGAATTTCTCCCATTTCAGGTAACTCAAGTGTAGAGTCTCACCTCGCTCTGAGGTATCCTTCACACCTGTAATGTAATTCAATGAGCCAACAGGTGTAAATGTAGAATTTGTTAAGATTAAAATACATTTATTTGTCCCATACACATGCACAGACATGCACAGGCACACTCATGCAATTTTAGGGAAACTTAACCTCTGCTTTTAACCCATCTGGTGCAGGACACACAGAGCAGTGAGCAGCCATGTACGGCGCACAGGGAGCAGAAGTTGGGGGAGTAAAGTGCCTTGCTCAGGGGCACTAGACAGGGTAGGGAGAATCCTCTTGGATTTTTTTTTGGACAGATCAATACAGGTTCGTCTTTTTGCTTTCAGAGAAAGCAAAGAAGAGGAACTGCTGCTTTTTTTTGCAGCCCATCAAACTGTGCGGATGAGGAATGAGCACTAATCAACTCTGATGTGATGCATTCTAACGTTTGTTGAAATAAAGTGTGGTTAGTCCACTTTGGCAGAGATCAAGCCATCACATGTTCTTCTCTGCTAAGAAAAATGCCCAGTTTGTGAAAAGAGACCAATTGATTTAGGATTTTAGTGTAAAAATAACAAAAGGGCCCTGTCTGAGGTCTGCCCTGAATAGTGCAAAATCCACAGCTGTCCTTGTGTTTGCCTTGGGGGAAATTAGGATAAAATATTGTATTGATCAATTGGTAATGGGGTTACGGTGACTCATTTACTGTATGGGGCTTTAAAGGAATAGTTTTTCAAAAAAAAAAAATTCACTCATGATCTACTCACCACTATGCCGATGGCGGGTAGGTGAAGTGTTTGAGTTCACAAAACACTTCTGGAGTCTCAGGGATAGACAGCGCTGCAGCTGAATCCAGCACAATCGAAGTCAATGGTGCACGATATCTGTAGAAATAATAAAACAACAGAAAAACCATAACATATTCGACCCAAAACGAGCCTAAAGGTCCTCTGATATCTTCCTTTGAGATGCGTTCACGGACCCTTGTAAAAACCATCCTTTGGCTACGTCCGCTAGCTCCGCCACTTCAGGTAGTGGACATTTAGGTTTAAATCACGGTGTAAAGGACCGTGTATCCAGTAGAATATGAATTTCGAGGCTTGCGGACACTTCGATGACACCACACGAGCAGTATGGAGGCATGTTGTGTTCTTTCTGTTGTTTCTTTTACATCTGAAGAAGAGGTCGCCTGGGCTAAACACTGTTTACCCCTGACACTCCTCAAGAGTATTGTGGACTCAAACACTTCACCCACCCCCCACCCCCATCGGCATAGTGGTGAGTAGATAATGAGTGAATTACATATTTGGTGAACTATCCCCCTTGTGAAAGTGACTTTTACTAAATTTGAAGGCTCTCCAATAAATACCAAAACATAAAGAACACTGGGCTGTTCCGAGTAACTCTAATCTCACAGAAAAGGAAGTAGGAAATACAGGGGCTTCACCAGAGGAAATGAAAAGCATTGGGGAAAGCAGCACCACACTAACACTTCCTGTATTTTAGAATTGAGGAATTATGCAACTTTTCTGTTTCATTTCATTTCCAGGCAAACAATGTTATAGCTGAGTTGATTTCACAGCCTTATTTGCATGTCTGTCTGACACTGAGCAGCTGAATTCCCTTCTCTTCAGAGCTGTACACAGGTAATGACAGCATTTGTCTGTAAGATACAGCGTGAGTAAAAAAATATAGCATTGTTTAAATGCATAATTTAAAAGATGCAATTTGAAAGGCTTGTATGTCTCTTCAAGGGTTAAGTTCCTCTGTTGTGTTTTAACTCATTAGTACAATTTAGCTGGTTGTTCGTGGTGTCAATTGTTGACAAAAAGAACAGTCTGCTGAAACAAAGTGTTTAAAAACAAAAGGAAACAAAAGCAACACCCAGTGTAAGGGAACAGTTAAATACGAGTGCTTGTATCTGATATATTTCTGTACTACACTACATAAACAGCGCATTGTTTTATAGTAATTTTTATTACGGGTATGTCGGATTGAACTTGACTACACTGGAGATGCCATATCGATTTCTAGATCCTTTGTATTCTGCTGTATTTGCTGTGACCAGACGTATCCCACCCTTCTTATGAGAAGTAGAAATACAGACATTTCTCAGCACCTCCAAGGACAAACAAAGTTCAGTGTCCCTCCGTTATCTCATTATAGCTGCACTCAATAACAAAAGCATTGATACTGAAACCATCAAGGGTTTACTAAGTATGTGATTCTGCTCATCATAAAGCCAGAATTTTAAAAAGCCTATTATCTATTTCAGGAGTTGCTGGACGACAAACGATTTTTCATAGACTGAATATTGGATTTACAACCTTTTGATCTTGCAGAGTTGAGTGAATAATCAATAAATGTTATTTCGCTCATTGTATTATCCTCAAAGTTGGGCCGATTGTTAAAGTTGTGTTACTAAAAAGGATCAGAATCCCCACACATTTGTCAGGACTTTGCTACATCAAATTATACAGCACACAAACATCTGTGCACACATCTGTTTGGTAAAACAAGTGAAAGACTTACTTAGATTTACAAAAACAGTAGCAGCAGCAGTTGTCCATGTATACATGTAGGATAATGGTTTGTATTGTTATTAGTTAATTCAGCGGCGCACAGAGATTATGCAACAACAAGCTTTCAGAATTTCAAAGTTCATCCAGCCTGTTGAGCCGCAGCTTTAATCACACTGTCTGAGTCGGTCTTGTCAGCTGGTTATACATTACCAGAACTTATGGGACAATTATCCATGATTCCTGCAGTTGTCCCTATTCAACTTCTTGAGAGTTGAATGGCCACAGTCAGGTGAGAGACCACAATCACACAGTGACTGTCGGTCAGTGTAAAAACTGCATGTGTGACAAAGGAGACACCATTGTATGTGTGTGTGTGTGCAGCTCTTCATGCCGCATTGCCCTTGTTTTTTTAGAAGCCAGACCTGAGCTGTTCTCTGGGAGCAGAACCCACAGCTCAGATCGGACCATGTACCTCGGTCTAGCTGAGGACCACTTCTCCAGGCCTGTGGTGAGTAAAACATTGTTTCTGCTTTTCACCTCAACGTTGAACAGCTTAACAACAGTAAATTAAATTTGCATTGTAAAACGTCCGTCCTTCCCTTCCTTCCAGGGTTCTTTTGTGCCGTCAGACATTGAACAGCTGCAAATGGCCATAGAGGAGTGTAAGAAGCTGATCCTGGAGCTGCCAGAACACTCGGAGAGACAGAAGGACACCGTGGTGAAACTTATACACCTGCGTCTAAAACTGCAGGAGCTTAAGGTTGGAACTGAGAAGTGGTTTACAGGATGTTTGTAGTAGCTGATGCTGGCCAAGTTGGAGTACAATTTCACTTTTTTTACATTGCGAGATAAAGCATTTTCCAACATTTCCCCATCTTCTCAGGGAACGATCAAGTCATTTAGATAACTGATATCTATGAGCATGTGGAATTTGGTGCAGCTTGATTTAATCTGAGTCTGAGGGGACTGTTGGGCCTTGGTGGTGGGATGAGCTCTACTGAGTGCCGTTATCTTAATTAACTTATTTCAGTACAGACACAATATTTGCAGTGGTGATCAGTGTCAGAGAGTTATACAAGAGGATCATTAGAAATCCTGCTGAATGTCATATCCACGCTGCAAACAAAATACACTTTGTAGATATAATAATGCAGCTGATTCAGTTGATCAAAAAGATTGTCTTTGGCACTCAAGGGAGAGGAACAAATGGGAAATGAAAATACATACATAAATAGATATGTAGAGGAAAATATCACATCAACACCTTTGGTAGAATGAGGAATTTAATATGTCTAGGAGATGGTGTCAGTGCTTCATTGTGCACAAACTGGTATTGTGAAGATATTTTATGCGTATATAGAGCATGTCTTTGATAATTGTAAAACTGCGACTACACTTTGAGGTTGTACTTTGTCCCTCGACAGGACCCTGAGGAGGACGAGCCTAATCTTAGAATCCTGCTGGAGCATCGCTTCTCCAAGGAAAAGAGCAAAAGCGTGAAACAGACGTGTGACAAGTGTAGCGCCATCATCTGGGGCCTAATCCAGACTTGGTATACATGCACAGGTGAGACACTCCATCCAACGTAGGAGTCTGATACAGCACTGTGAAGGTAAATGTTGTGCTAAACTCCTAAATCCTTAAAAATGGTTGCTTGCTCTTAACCAAGGTTTTTCTTGAGATGTAAAAGCTAGAGCCCGCCGATCTGGATTTTTGAGGGGACGATATTAATGTTAGAGAGCAAAAATGAATCTGATTTTGACATAGTCAATATATATATATAGATATATATATATATATATTAGCCTTTGCCCTTTCTTTTTTTATGCAAATGTATGATGGTTGAATAAATCTTTTTTCTTCTCTTTTTTAAATCAAACAAACAACCAAACCTTTACACAATTAAATGTGAAATCTGAATCTGAGCCCATCTGTAGAAGCAGTGTTGAGCCAGTTCACACTTAAAAAAGAACCAGTTCCAAGTTCAGTTCATGCAGATGAAAATGAACTAGTTCACGTTCATAGTTCATTTTTGGTGGGGATGATTTAGGTGACAAACGTAAGGTCATGTGTTCGGTTATGAATCGATTTGGTCGGATCAGTCATTGTAGCCCTGACGGTGAGCGTCACGGCTCGTGTTGTACTGAGCACACAATGTTGACGAGTCCCTTTTCATGATGTTTTAATGCAGCCTCATAAACTCTGGAACGAATCAAACAAACACTAAGTTACTTCATGTACTGATCAGGTCCTGATAACTAGTGAGGAGTGTTTTAGGAGTGAGGATAATTAGTTTGTGGCAGTGGTGCTTGCCACGGGGCTCTCACAGACGCAGCCAGAGACGAACATGTTGCGTTTCCACATATTTATTACACACCACACACAGGTGACCAAACATTAACTTGAACACACACAAAGTAACAAGCTTTCCAGCTCCGTTTCGGCTCCTCTCAGGTCTCGAGTCGCTGAGTCGCCCTGAGGCAGCGAAGCCGCTGCCTTTTAAAGAGTGAGGACCAATCAGCTAACAGCTCTCACCTGCGTCGATTGATCCTCTGTGGTGCAGGGGAGGGTTCTCTCCCAGCCCCCTCACCTCCACATAGTTCAAGTGAGAGCTTGAACTAAGAGAAACTCCAGCTCTGTACAAACCAGCTGCAGATTCGGCTCTGATCATAACACAGCGATGCTGATCACTGAGCAGCTGAGACCAGAGACACTCTGTGTCCACTGTTCTTCTAAAAGTCTCTGACCGGCTGCTTCACGTGAACAAGCTCTGATCTCACTGTTTGTGTCAAACTGAGCGAGTGGGTGGGGGTGAGGGTACATGGAGCAGGTCATTCTGCACATGCGTTAATGCGTTAATAAAATGAACGCGTTATTTCCACAAATTAATGATCCCATGTTTACGCCCTAATGTTGACAGGCCTAATACATATATAAAACATTGTCAATGATTCCCGACATGTTATTATCAAACCATTATCACAAAGAAATGTAATCAAGGCTTGATATTTTATAGTTTATCCATAGAATTTACTATAAATAAAAATAAATCTTAAATGCAACCACATTTAGAGCTTGAATTAAGAAGTTAAACATTAATTCTTCACATTATTTATTTTGTCAAATAAAAGTGTTCATAGAAATGCAGATCGTCTGTGAAAGGCTCACATCGGCCAACCAATAATCAACCAACCAAACCGAACAACCAATCCTGGGTCACACTCACATGATGTTACTTTGTCCAATTATAGTAAAATAAATTGTCACACCGGCGTGTAATTATTCATTTCCTCCCAGGTTGTTACTACCGTTGCCATAGTAAGTGTATGAACCTGATCACTAAGCCCTGCGTGAGGTCAAAGGTCAGCCACCAGTCGGAGTACGAGCTCAGCATCTGCCCTGAGATAGGACTTGACCGCCAAGACTACCGGTGTGCAGAATGCCGCACGCCTATTTCACTGAGTGAGTATGAAGATCTGTTGCTGCCATAAATCTCAGATATGGATTCATCAGGAAATCTGAATTATTTCAGTCATTCACTGTCAAATGTTGGTGTTTGCTCTGCAGGCGTTCTGCCTGGTTTCCTCAACAACAGCTATTCTACTTTTGCTGATTGGAGTCTTGTGTTCTGTGTTTATCGAATTCTGTATCTATAATGAAGTAGCAGTTCTATTTCTGAGAGTCATAAGCTTGATTCATTTATCAACAGATAGTGTGGCTGCCTGATCGGGCTTTGGATACAATTGATCCAGTTTCTGCAAATTGTTGTGTACTGTACCATATTTATCTTGCAGGGGGCGTGCCAACTGAGGCCAGACAGTGTGACTACACTGGCCAATATTACTGCAGCACATGCCACTGGAATGACACGGCCATTGTCCCAGCTCGTGTCATCCACAACTGGGAGTTTGAACCACGCAAGGTACAACAACCGCAGAAAACAAATAAAACAACATGAAACAACATCTCTTCCTCATTAATATACCAACTAATGGCACTTGTTTTTAAGCTATCATCAACTGCGCATGCACACACATGTTTAAGTGAACATATCATCATTCTGCGGTTGTTGTTGACGGTTCCCTGTTTGGAAAACATGTGTCCCAGACCACCTTAAATGTGGTCTGACTGATTGGATTTGGGACGCATCCGGGTGTTTTCAGTCCCGAACTTGGCACTGGTCTGAAAAGGTTCTCTGTTAACACTAACTGTAACTGCTGAAACAGTCTCAAATTGTAGTCCTCTGCTTTATAACACAATAAAAGAATTACACAGAATTATATTACAGTATAAAATAGACTTCAGGGATCCACTCCATCAATTTCACTTGTCGATGTCAATTGAACGGTCACGAGAAGGACTGAACAGCCGGTGATAATCATGTTTGTGTGTGTCCCGGGGAGCTTTGTCAAGTCATAAAAGAGTCACTCAAGAGGGAGTCAGCTTAATGTTGTTTAAACATCAATACTACAGTAATATAAATGCCTGGTTATGAAAGACAGTCATTATCGAACCACCTTTCTAGTTTAACCCAGATCAGAAGGAGGGTTGCTATTCCTGGTCAGGTGAGGCACATTGGCTGTCCGCTAATTCAGGTTTCACCTACGTCACCTTGTCGGTATGAAAGGTCCATTATCGTGATGACGTGGGCTTATCCAGCCAGTCCGCTGTCTGAAGGTGTGTCTCCTTTTTCAGGTTTGTCGCTCCTCGATGCGCTACCTGGCCCTGATGATCTCACGCCCTGTGCTAAAGCTGAAAGAAATCAACCCTCTGCTGTTCAACTTTGTGGAGGAGCTGGTGGAGATCAGGGTGAGTAGCTTCAATTTTCTGGAGGCTTGTTGGTAAAAACCCAGCAAATATAGTTGGAAGTATAAGTATTCTCAAGCTGAATGAAACCAGAGGCACAGCTCTAGTTGTATTTGACAGTTGCTCTCTCAGTTTTAGCCTCTAAACATTGACTCCTTCACCATAGTTACTGTTGTTGTTTTGTCACACCACCCATTCTAACACAATTAGATGATGTTATGATGAAGTTCAAACAACTCTTGAATCCAGTTCTGCCAGCAGGGGCACTGGACAAGGACATCAACTGCAGCTCTGTGCATTAAGTGAGACAGATGTGTTTTCCTTCACAGAAACTTCGCCAAGATGTTCTGCTGATGAAACCTTATTTTATTACCTGCAAGGAGGCGATGGAGGCTCGGCTACTGCTACAGGTCGGCAACAATTTACAGCTTCTATTTACCACAATTAAAATGATATGTGCTCTCTCAATGTCACCTACAGGACAGTGACACATGTACCCCATAAGTAACATGTAACAACAGCACCACATTGTGGTGGAGTTGTGGAACTGAATTACAAACGGTTGCTGTTGTTAAACTTGCAGTGACACAAGTCAGTTTATACAGATAAAGCTGGCTATTTTTAATCTTGGATGTTGGCTGCTGCAGTATGACCTCATGCGATAGTTTCATATCTGTTTTTGTGTCTGCAAGGTTGTCTGCATATGTGTTATGAAGCAGTTTCCCACTGTGTGTGTTCTCCAGCTACATGATCGTCAGCACTTCGTGGAGAACAACGACATGTACTCACTACAGGATTTGATCGACATCTCCAGTGGCAGACTCAGCTGTTCCCTCACAGAGATCCATACTACATTTGCCAAACACATAAAACTAGATTGTGAGGTGAGCTCATACATTAAACACAAAGGAAAAATGTGATGGTACCGCTGATTTCTCTTTGTTAGAAAGTATAACACCTTATTAGGTTGTAGAGATTCCGTGTTCCTCAGAGAAGTCAGATTTTCTGTTCTCTTTTGTTTGTGTGTATGTGCGTGCTGTGTACTTGTGTGTTTGTGTGCGTGTAGTGGTGTCAAGCCAAAGGATTTGTGTGCGAGCTGTGTAAGGAGGGAGACATCCTGTTCCCTTTCGACAGTCATACCTCAGTCTGCCACGACTGCTCAGCTGTCTTCCACAGGTTAGTCACCAACCAGCCACTTATCAGAGTGTTGAGGTTAAAGAGAATGTGTGAAGCTACTAGTAACCCCAAAAACCTCAAGCCACTGGTATACACTGGTCAAAGATTACCAGTTAACCCCCTGCATGCTCTATCCGGGTGCCGCCTGTCTCCTACATGTTTAGGGCGTGTTCCTGTTGTCGTGAATGCGTCTGACCCAGATAATCTCCTCATGTGAAAAAAGGCAAACTTTTATTTCCAGAGTTCATTTCTGAAAAACCGCAATACTTTTAAACTGCATCCAGAGAAATAAGAAAACAAGTTCATCCCACACAACTGGTAGCAGCATGGTACAATTTCCTGAACACTGAACCATCATTTAAAAAGCCATTATCCTGATGGATACATAAATCTGATATGTAGACTATGTAACAATTAGTTACAGGTTGTATTCCCCCTCAAACACCCAGGACCTGCTGTTCTCTTATGATAGAATGCAATCGAATTGTTGGTGTTTGTTTTGTCTCTTTAGAGATTGTTATTATGACAACTCCACAACTTGTCCGCGATGTGCCCGAATGACTGAAAGGAAGCAGGACGACGAGTCGGATGTGAAAGACACGTAGCTCTGGAGAGGACCACCCGCTGATACCGGATGTTGCACTTTGCCTCATGTTCTGTTCTACCCCCCCCCCCCCGGTCAAGGAAGACTGATTAAGTTTTTCGCCCTTTGGTTTTATCACATGTTCAAACTGTAGTGTTTTCCGGTGCACTACATCATGAAGCAGGGTACAGAAACCCATCTGGAAATTAATATATATATTTTTAGCAATTCTTTTGATTCCTGTTGTAATTGGTCGAATGAACACTGTAGGTGTGAAGTGAGGTAGTCAAATTAGTGTGTCTGCCTGTATAAATGCACAATATGAATAACCTACAGTGAAACGATACATGGAAGTGGGTGCTTGTTCATGCAGAAGCTGTTAATCAATCCTTAAAAGCCTCAACTGCATTAATCTATACTGCCAACTTCGCTGAATGCTAAACTTGAAGGTTGTTGTGAGTAAGAGTGGTGGATTTTAACAGAAACAGTAAGTTCAGACTCCAAAGAGTAAATTAAAAGATGATATTAACCAAAAACTCACCTTTCAGTTTCCAGCTATGTTTTTAATTTAATAATCTAAATCTTGTCAGAAAGGCTAAGCTGCAAATTGAAAGTGTATTTGGTCATGTAAGTTAGTATTGCATAACAAAAAATCCAGTTTATTTACAAAAGGAAATTGATTAAATCTCCAATCATAACATCACTGTAGCTTCTGTTTAACGTCATTTAACATAATCTGCCTTCACCTCCAACTGTTTATTTCCCATGTAATGACCCTAAAACACTCTGTACTCATCCTCCGTCTGTGTTACGTGCCTGATCTCCTCTCAGCGTCATAATCTGTTGTTCTGAGAAACATTTCATGAGGTCTTACAAATATTCCCAGGCCCTAAAAACAATATTTCTTTGTAGCATCCTGTTTGGACATCACGACAACAACACAGCCCTCCTCTGAGTCGGATAATTCTTTCAATTAGCCATCCTGGATACTGGAATAAATACTAACATATAATCGTTTGACGATAAAGTTGTATCTACACTCTTTAAAACCATAATTAAAATGATTGCATGCATTACCAGAACTTTTCATTGTAAGTTTAACCGATAAAGAAAAGAAACATGAGAGTTTAATAATCTTTTCCTTATATTCAGAACTGTGAAGTCACGTCAGCCCATTTGATCTGTGTTTACTCTGCTTCAGTTCAGTGCAGCGTCAGTGTCGTGAATAGATGTGAACATTCATGAACATAGGATTGTCAGGTAACATACAGCTGTTAACCTCATGATAATACGTAGCTCTCAGTCTCAACATATCTATAGCACATTTTGTCACAGAGATGACCCAGAGGCTACAGCGACACCTCTGGTTATAACGTGTAAATGTTGACCTCGTGTATTTGTTTTAAAAATAATGAGTGTTGGCTGTGATATCTTCAGCATGACGTACTGTATTTTCTCAGATGTACATAGTGTCGGTTAAAGCCATGGCCTGTTGTGAAGTCATGTGGAGTCGAGCATGAATAAAATTAAGTATATCAAAGCTGCAGCGGTTTGTCAAAGATTCCCATTTTCACATATTTGATCGAACATGAATTTTGGGCCCGAGTGGTAGAAGGGGTGTAAATCTAAACAATTTTGAATTTATAACACCCATGCATCCTTCCTTTATATACACTGCTAGTTCTTTCCCGGCTAACACTGGGGGGGAGGTGGGCTACACTCTGGACGGGTCACCAGCGTATCACAGATATAGACAATCATTTATACCTTCTGCATGTCTTTGGAATACGGGAGGAAGCTCGAGTTTATTTTATAACGATACATCATATTTTCTTTGCAAAATCTCAAATCTGCAAGTGTCTTCAGCCGTCAGATAAAGCTGAGAGGTGAGAATGCTCTCCTATCTTATTCTGTGGGACGCAGAAACAAGGTCTTTAGATTAATATTAAGGAAATTGTTTGAAAATGTCTCTCCCTCAATTTGAAAGAAAATTTATTTCCTGAATCCGCACAAATTGAATGAAACTAAACGAATGCAGACAAATGAATAACCACCTTGGCTGAGCTAATTAATCTTCTGTTGATTGGGAAATTATGTATAAATATAAAGTCGCATAGGATAAAAAATACACTAATAATGATAATGTTTATATAGCATCTTTTTAAATAGCTATACAAGTTCCTTTAAAAGGAGGAGAAATAAAAACAAGAAAACAACTACTAGAAGCAAATTAAAATTGTCATTTAAAATCAAAGACAGCTAATTATATCATGTCAAGTTTAAAAAGTGGAAGATACAATAATAAAAGGACTAAAGAAACAGAAGTATTGCAAAATCCAAATAAAGGTACTAAATGTACAATGAGGAGATACAGACAGGTAGGGCAGCATGCGGAGTGGTCACGCCCACTCTGCTGCACGTGGCGCTGCACACTGTTACATGAGGGATGTGTATACTCGGGTCTTTATGCAACTCCGTGTTCAGTACACTCTGTACCACACGGGTGTGTTGAGATTTACCACGGTCACCGTGCAGAGTCAGAGTCCTAAACTCGACATGTGTGGCACAGAGGTGTCATGAATGTGCACCACATGGAGAGCAGTGCATTCTGCGGTGCGGGAACAGAATGTACCCGCTGACCCTGTCCTTTGTGTGGGTCCTGTGTGAGACACACGCCCCCTGCAGCACCGACCTGCAGAGCAGCACTGACACAGGCAACTTCGCGGCGCCACCGTGCTCCTTGTCGGCGTTGACTCTTCTTGGCTCCTCCATGGCTCGGGCGGTCCAGTGAAGTGCAGCCGGGAGAAGAAGCGCACTTCATGGCTCTCCTCGCCGTGAGCGTCGGGCCCTTCCGGAGCCGAGTGCGGTCGGTCCGGACGTGGAGCCGAGACTTGTTCACGATCCAGACTACTTTCCACTGCAGCGGCGCCCAGGAGGCGGTACGGTGACACTCGTGTTTATTACAGAACCTCTCTATTGTGCATTGTGTTATTCACAACCGCTACTTGTATATGCACGAATCAGCGGCGTGTTGCAGACCTGGCCCACATTGGTCCTGTTCAGACCAGATGTTAGTGGACAGAGCAAATCTGGAATTACTACAGCACTGTTTTGTGTAATCACTCATTGAGGATACTTCCAAGCTATCACCCCTTGGTTTGCATTTACTTTGAAAAAAATGGGTCAAGCACACGTTTGCCATTGTGCAGACATGTAAACTGCACCTTCAATAATAACAATGAGAACATGAATAGTTATAAAATAAGGTGCATCTAAAACTCAGTTCTTCGTGGGGGTTAACATTTGAATGGACTTTTTCCATTGCAGGTTTGATTTCTCAGTCACTGGCCTTTTCAAAATAACCTCAATTTTCAAAATAAGATGTAACAGAGGTTTTTATTGTCTGACACAGACTTGACTTTCTTCTGTGGACTGCTGAAGTGGAACAAATATGAGAAAGGCCAGACAGTGCATTTACCTGATCATTAAAAGAGCTCCTGAATGTTTCTTACCAGGAATTTATTCGGCATGATTATTTATTGACACGTGTTCCATTGAAACAAAAACATGTAACACACTGACATACAATCTAATACACTGTTCTTGGTTTCACCACCATCCCTGAACTGTACCATTATAATGGGAAATGTCTCTGGCTGCTGGACTTTGGATTGTAAATGTTCAGCTAATATCAGCTATAACTGTGGGTCATATAGTTGCAGATATGTAGAGAATCTAATAGAATCCTTATGTTCAAAAATATATCCAATATAGATGAATTGTATTATTATATTTGTTAATCGTTTATTTAGTTTTCATATATTCCATCATTTAAAGTATGTAAACATGTATTTATAAACATCTTACCAAGATGTTTGTCAATCATATAGAAGGATTTCCTCTATGTTTATTATTCACACATGACAGCTACATGTAAAATCTCAGGTTGTTATTTTCTGCGTTTTCATTTTCCATTCATCTTCATTATAGTGGTCTGCAGAAATAACCAGATTAATAACATGAGAACTGTGTAGCAGCTGCTCACTGTCATGTTTACATGTGTTATCCGCGACTGTGTTATAACAACTTATGAAAGTAGGTTGATTGTGACACAGAAGAGAAAACCCAGGTCATAGTAAGATTTAATCCTAATAACTAATAACTAATCCTGTATATAATGTGGTTTGAGGAAACAGGTGGTGGGAAAGATGTCAAAAGCCAGTGTGTGTGACTGGTTCATGTCAGCAGTGGAAACCAGCAGCACTGCGATTTAGATTAGGTCTATCTACACCTATTACATGTAATGTTTGATGTCTCTGCTGTGCAATTCTTTTCCTCTCATGCTAATATTCATCACACACTGTTGATGTTATTTCAGACGTCACTAATCCAAAGGAAACATGCAGGGCGTTATCAACACAGAGTCTCGCTCACTCGGTTACTCAGCTCCAACAAACCACCAAGAGGTAAACCACCTCCTGTATGATGCGGCTGAATGAGTGACCTAAAGCCTTTTTTCTTCTATTTATCTAATTCTCTTGTTCTTTGTGTTTGTCGCTGGACTGGTTCAGGTTTTGAAAAGTTTTTCCCAAAGACGGAAGCCAGCGCTGGCGTCAACAAAACAGTGGAAGGTGAGTGGAGGCTGTGATAATTGAAAACACCATTTGTACCATTTGTCTCTCTCCTCCGATCTGCTGCAGTTTACGGTTTGATCCCCGTCACTTTTTAGATGAAAGTCCCAAAGAGCAGGAGTCCCCTGGAGGCGACTCAAACAACGATGATGGCGAAAGAAGAAGAGGAGGAAAAAAGGAAGAATCACATTGGTGGACGAGATTTCAGGTGCAAACAACCGACTCTTTTTCAATATTTTGACGCATCTCATTTATATAAACAAACACTAATAATACAACATAGAGCTGATGCTTTTATCCAAAGCGACTTCCAATTAATGCATTTCACATCTATGAGGGGCCATCTCAACATCCTGCAACATGCTGCTAATAGAACAAACAAGTGTATATTTAGAAAACAACTCAACAAGGTACAGAAACACACTGCAGATAATCAACCAATCAGTCCAGCTCTACCTCTGATGACACTTCTTTCTCTTACAGGATGAGTTCCCCTTGGATAGAAGAGTGGTGCAGAACGTTGCCATCGGTGCAGCAGGCATGGCCTCAGCTTTACTCTACTTTCACTTCAGAGAGACGGGCGTGCAGATCTTGTGGCGGGACTTTGTGCATCACTACTTGAGCAGAGGCATGGTAAGTTGGAGAAGAGTCTTGAGATCTTCTGTCTCCAAACTCCCCGTCTCTCTGTGTCTCATGTGGACAAATTGGTTCTCTATCTACGCAGGTGGATCATCTGGAGGTTGTCAACAAACAGTACGTCAAAGTTTATCCTGCAGGCGGAGTCAACTCATCGGACGTGGTCAGTTGCAACCGAATAACATTTTGAAACGATCAGGTGTCGGTCATAGATTGTCATAAAACCTGATTGTATCGCACAAATACTAATATATGTAATATTGCATGAGAGGGCTGACCTGAAAATAGATGGATCAGCCAGAAAAAATATAATAGAACATGCTTGTTTAAACACTGCATGTTTCTTCTCCCATGTTCCATATTTGTTTCTGTTCACATCTTATATTAAAACAATGATTGCTATATGACAATGTGGAAGACCCTTAAAGTAAGTATGTGTGTTTTGTGTCGTCTGTGTTTCAGAGCTATCTGTGGTTCAACATTGGAAGTGTTGACTCGTTTGAGCACAACTTGAATATGGCACAGCAGGAAATAGGCCTGAACCCCCCCCACAAAGTACCTGTGTTCTATAGCACTGAAAGCGATGGGTGAGAAACTACAATTTTCATATTAAAGCAGCTTAACTTCTATGTATATACTTTTCCCCCCTGTGGATCCCAGTGTAATTTAGGTTCTCTTTCTTCCTCCACAGGACACTTCTTGCTGCCATTCTCCCATCTATACTTTTGATTGGATATTTGTTTTTTGCCATGCGGCGGGGGCCCATGGCAGGTGGGCGTGGAGGTAGGGGAGGAGCAAACCCCTTCAGCATGAGTGAATCCAAAGCCAAGATAATCACAGACAACATCAGTGTGCGCTTCAGGGACGTTGCAGGCTGCGAAGAAGCCAAACTGGAGATCCTGGAGTTTGTCAACTTCCTGAAGAACCCGTCTCAGTACAAGGACCTCGGAGCCAAGATCCCAAAGGTGTGAAGTATTTTCAGAATGGTTGAATCAATGACAAGCCCATCAATTTGGGCTACAGTACATAAAACCTTTTTTTAACATCTTTATTCTCAGGGTGCAGTGCTGTCAGGGCCACCTGGAAATGGGAAGACGTTGCTCGCAAAGGCGACTGCAGGGGAAGCCAATGTCCCCTTCATCACCATCAGCGGCTCCGAGTTCCAGGAAATGTTTGTTGGTGTGGGCGCAGCTCGGGTCAGTCCTCAGCTTCAGTACGACTGCCCCCAAAATTGAACATAGATCAGTGTGATAAGTACTACCGAAAGTAACAGAAATCAACTTGGAGTAAAATGTTTTAGAAATGTACATTACCTTTTATTTTGGTCCAATCCAATTTAGGTGACTTTTCTGACCTATTCTGAATCCAGCCACCAGGTGGAGATTGAGACGCTTTGGGTTCACTTTTGGGGAGCAGTCATGTCGTCCATCTTTATGTACATTTCATAAACACACCTTCCTCTCTGTCTGAGTATCAACACCCTGTCCTATATTAGATAAGGGACATGTTTGCCAAGGCTCGAAAAAACGCCCCCTGCATCCTGTTCATTGACGAGATCGATGCTGTGGGCAGGAGGAGAGGGAACTCTGGTGACCAGAGCGAGCAGGAAAACACACTCAACCAGTTGCTGGTGGAAATGGATGGTAGGCGGTAATTTTTATTTCTGTCTGGGTTTGAACTTCTCTCCCATTACTGGTGTAAACACCTCAATCACACCTCTCTTCTCTTCAGGGTTCAACAGTAGCACCAACGTGGTCGTTTTGGCTGGAACCAATCGAGCTGATATCCTGGATCCAGCTCTGATGAGGCCTGGACGCTTTGATCGACATGTCTACATTGGTAAAGTGATGCACTTCCATCAATTTCTTCCTCTCTTTGTGCGTCCTTAAACCCACAGTGTTTAAATGCTGTCGCCCCCCTCTGGCAGCAAGGGTTATAACACAAACGCTGTCAAATTGCCACATTTCCAAGTTAGTAATTCATTGTGTGCTCAGAGTAAATGTTATTACCACATACCATTCTATTGATAGTTTACAAACCCTACCTTGTCCAAGATAATACAAGACACACTGCTTGTCCTTTGAGGGCCAGAGGGCTGGAGCCAGTCCCAGCGGATATTGGGCGAGAAGTGGGGGACACCCTGGACAGGTCGCAGTTTGTCCTCCTACATTTCTGTAAATGTATTAATACTATACATATGAATATACTCTTTACATAGTTATTCTTAAGAGACTTCTACAGTCCAAGTATTTGCACATTTTGGTTTGGTTGTTTAGAACCTCTAAATCGACCATAGGTTTGAATGTGAGTGTGAATGGTTGTACTCGTTGTCCAGGGTGTATCCTGCCACCGCCCCAACCTCAGCCCTGATTTGCTCCTACGACCCTCAAAGTATGAGTTGTATAGATAATTAATGGATGGACGGATGGAAGCAATGGAATGATCTGATATCCTGAGTATCTCTGTGTGACCTCTTCCTGTCATGTTGGGTTTTCTAGGGACTTGTTATGATTCTTTGGTGAAGCAAGGAGATACAACATTACCTCCCAAGTATCTAAACTTTGCATATAAGGTATTTTGCAACAGGAGCCGATGCAATTCAGTAGCATTACTGCACATGAAGACCAAGATTTAACCTTTTGCTTTAAGCTGGACTTTAAGATCACTCTTGCTTGTACTGCATGGTTTCTATAAAAAATTGCATCAAGCCTATTTCCTTATGTTTGGATTTTTTGGTACCTTTTCATTTGTTATATCAGTTAAAAGTTTGAATCACACACTGTGCACTTTTTATGTAAATGGTTGATCTTTTTCTGGCTGCAGATCTAATTTGCTTTACACAGGCAGGGCAGGATAATGGTGGGCAGGGCGGTTTTCTCTCTAATAAAGAATCTGTGTCAAATTGAGAGAGCTGGCTTTTTATAAAAGAGGGATTAGATAAGTGGAGGCCAACGTGAGGGAGGGATGGGACACAGGGCTGGCTCCTCTCTCTATCATTGAGTTTCTTTGTTCCCTCGGCCCATCAGTGTTGGTGAGATAATATTTCCCAAAACACTTTGATGATTCATGTTTAATCAGTTTGTTAAAATCATTTGACACACCATTATGTGACTTATTTATAAATAAAAGTGTGGTTTTTGCTTGCATGAATAATGCACTTTGGCTAGGGCCTGCAAATGTATTCAATGCTTCCAGTTCAGATCTGATTGGTCCTCTAGTAACCCCCAACATTCTTTCCTATCCTGAGGTTATTCTCTGTTATCAGTTTAAAAGATTAGATCTATCATTGTCGTTGACTCTATGACTTTTCCTCGTTGATGAGAACAGTCGTCTTGCTTTCTGAGCTGAAGCTGCTGAATGGGGATATGCTGTGTCTTTCCGTTTGATCCCCAACTGAGCATGATGAGTTTTATCATTTAGCTGTTGATGCTAAAAGTCCTAATATGATCAGACCTACTCTCTTATGCTGCTGTTGGCATGAATGATCCACAGAATACTTTGGTGTCTATGGTTGTAGCACTTATTTTCATCTCACTTTGCTGAGTACTTCAGTACGTATCGTTCCTCTGTTTAAAAAAAAGCAGATGCTCTGAATGGCACATGATATAAACGTAACCATATTCTTGTTTTCTTGTTTGTTTTCCACAGGCCCACCAGACATTAAAGGAAGGGCGTCCATCTTTAAAGTCCATTTAAAACCTCTGAAGTTGGACTCCAGTATAGAAGCAGAGGCTCTGGCCAGAAAACTGGCTGCACTAACCCCAGGTTTTACTGGTAGGAACAAAAGATATTTCATCATGTTTACACATATTTACACACAGCTCCGTCTCTCCATCAATCACACAGTGGTCGTACAATTCATCTTCTGCGCCGGTTTTTGATTTTCCTCTTCACGTCACATCACCGTCTAACTTGATTGTGATGTCTTCCTGTACCAGGGGCTGACATCGCTAATGTGTGTAATGAGGCGGCTCTGATCGCTGCACGACACCTCCACCAGCACGTCAGCACGAAGCACTTTGAACAGGCGGTTGAAAGAGTAATTGGAGGTAAGTTAACAACCACATTTACACACTTGATGTTATGACAATGCTCATAGAACGCCTGTGTGATGAGGGGTGTACACATTAATCAGTCAGCAGTGAATGCAATGGTCTTAACGTTTTGATCAACTATATGCTCTTATAGTTTATATTGATTATCAGTTCATATGGATCCATAAAAATAACTTAGTGCTTTAATTAAAGACATAGGCTGTTAATGTCTAACTTACACTTCATCCCTCACATATTATCACATACAGGCTTCTCTATTAGGATTTGATTTGATGTTCTTTACTTAACTTACAGTGTGATTTCATTTGAGCATGACTGGCCACTAGATTTCATGCATATTTGGCTCCATCAACCCAACATCCTCTCAACTGTGTTCAGTAAAGCACATCAGCCCTGACAACTTACTGTGTGCACAAAACAGACAGTGTAAGACTTTTTCCATTTTCTCAGGTTCCGAGAAAAAGACTCGGACCCTGCAGCTCCCAGAGAAAACCACCGTGGCTTACCACGAGGCCGGACATGCTGTGACGGGCTGGTTCCTGGAACATGCAGACCCTCTGCTTAAGGTAAACAGACTGATTCACCAGAATCTTTGATGTCATCACCCGTAGGGAAAGTAAGATCTACACCCTATGATTATACTGATTATTGGATTGATTGTCATGTCCTCCCTCAGGTGTCCATTGTCCCCAGAGGGAAAGGTGTAGGTTATGTCCAGTATCTGCCTCAGGATCAGTACCTATTCACCCAGGAGCAGCTGTTTGACAGGATGTGCATGATGCTCGGCGGCCGAGTTGCTGAGCAGGTTTTCCTCCGTCAAATCACCACCAGAGCCCACAATGACCTCAGGAGCGTCACACAATCGGCCTATGCACAGGTAATCAGCATGTTCCAAAGCTGTAAGGCACTGGGGATTCTGGATTAAAAGATTGGCAGTTGTAGATGAAGTCGTTAGAAATTAAGCTGTCGGATAATGTAGTCATGACATACATATTGATACCTGAATAAAAAATTAATGTGGAAACTAGCTGTTTCATTATGATCAGGTCAGATTTATCTGAAACATGGATTCATATTCTTTCATAAGAACTTCATGTGCTGCACCTTGCAGACAAACAACTGGAAGATCAGCCTATAGTCCTGATTATCTCTGTAGGAGCTCGGTTTAAAGTCCCTCGACACAATTAGCAGGCGCCCTTCAAAATAAATATAAAGGCTTGAGTCCCCCTGCAGCGGCCATAGGGTTTGGTAACGAGCCCGGTCCTTTGCTGCGTGTCCTCCCCTCTGTCTCTCCCCATTTCACGCTAACTATCCTATCAATAAACGTGGAAATAGCCAATAGTATCTCGCCTGGAAAACAAGGCACCTAACAAGTAGTGGAATTTAATTGAAGCAGCACCGTTTGCCATTTTTCCTAATGATGAGCTCTCAAACATGCACAGCCACCCTGATCTTTTCTAGTCATTACCTTGGGGAGCCGACGTAAGAACTCAAATATCTGAATCAGATGGACGAGACATTAAGCTTACTCCCCCTGTGCAAAAGTCTCTGCCGTGTCCTATTAAGTGGATTTATTCATAATGAAAGAGGTGGTTATTGTCCAGGAAAATGTGAATGGGTGTAGTGATTTCTATCCTGCTTCCCACCTCTAAACCAAACAGAATATTTCCATTAAGTGAGGAGGTGCCTGCCACAGATAATCTATTGTTGTCTGCTACATGTACACAAAGAGTCTGATGCTCTGGACATTAACCTAAGTTCATCTGAGAATATGGCTAAAATAAGACAAATTATTGGTTCTGTCTCATCAGTGCTCTTTCTCTTTGTGTTTTTAGGTCGTACAGTTTGGGATGAATGAGGCGGTGGGTCAGGTCTCCTTCGACCTCCCTCAGCAGGGCGACATTGTTACTGAGAAACCCTTCAGTGAACCCACAGCCCAGCTCATAGACCAGGAGGTCCGCCTGCTCATAGATGCGGCCTTCCAGCGAACACTGCAGCTTGTGACTGAGAAGAAAGAACTGGTAGAGAAGGTGAGAGCAGTGGTCTCACTCTAGGAACAGATGGAGCAGGTAAAGCTGAGTGGTGTCTTCCTCTGAAGCAGCTCACAGAAGAGAATGATGCAACGAATTAAGAGGGAAAAAAGTGAAAGAGAATTGCGAGGGAGATGGATAAGATGTCGTTGAAGAGCAAGTTGTAGTGTCATCATATACTGATAATATTAGTTAGATATTAATGCTACTGATGGTTCACAGCCTGTTTTACATTGTAACTCCAAAAGAAATCCTGCTTTTCGAACTAGTTCATCATTAGTACCACATGCATTTGAATCGATGATGGAGCCTTAATTGATATTGTTTCTCCATTAAAATGTTTGTTCATTACTGTTGCAGGTGGCAAAATGTCTTCTGGAGAGAGAGATGCTGGATAAGGCGGACATGGTGGAGCTGCTCGGACCTCGTCCCTTTCAGGAGAAGTCCTCGTATGAGGAGTTTGTTGAAGGGCTGGGTGAATCTGAAGAGGATACCTCTCTTCCTGAAGGGCTGAAGAACTGGAGCGAGAACAAAGGGAATGAAAAACACAATAAATCCGCTCTTTACTTGTAGCCGCATCAAGCCAAATATTCCACTGGATTCTGGTGAATATAACTGAGGATAGCACGCCACCGTCTGGTCCAGCCGGCAGCCTGTCGGGTCTCTAATCATGCAATTTTTAAATTGTAGTTTTTATACTCTAGCAGGAATTCCAAAAGAGTGCATAATCATTATAATCTGGGGAATTTAAACAAGTGAGCTATAGCTCTTGGAACAGTGGACTTTGTAGTGTACGTTTCACCAGAGGTGCCTTCTGTTCCCCCAGTCCCACAGTATGAGGCCGTCCTATAGTGTGATGACATTGATAAACATGCTACAGAACAACTGGGAGTCATGGACAAGAGAGTTATTGCACTCAAGCAGAAAATAGAAGAAGAATTCAAATGTTTTTCTAAACTTCTGAATAATCTGCTGTTGTTTTGGTCAAGCTGCTGTTCTTCTTCAGTCAATCATTCTTTCGGTCAGTCGTTGGTATGTTTGAATGTTTTCCTAACTGGTGAGATAAGCAGGCTGGGCTAAGATAAGTGTTCAAGAAGCCTTGTCATTGAGAATGACCCCTTGATGCATCTGTGCTGAGTAAATAGGTTTAATAATGAAATGACTTGAACTTTTCTTTTTGTAGTGTGAGAAATTTGGGCTCCTCTTTTTTAAAGAAGTCGACCAGTGTGGCGCTGGAACATTTTGTCCTCCAAACATCAGTGGACGGATTTTTTATGATTGTGTTTTCTGCCTGTTTGATCGTGCATGGTTTTTACTTGATCGTTTTTACATCTATTGTCACTTGACTTTGTCACGGTCGATTACTCTTGAAGGACAATGTGATTTTTTTTTTTTTTATTAAAATTGTATACTGCCATTACTGTACACTTTGCTCGTGTGATGCCCTTAAATAAATGCTGTAGTGTCACAAAAGCATACTTTTGTATAATGATTTTAGTTATTGATTCCATTGGCTGTGTTCAAGCCACGCAGCTATTCTACTAATTTAGTGCGTGAATACCAAATCATTTGTAAAATCAATGAATAATTTCATCAGGAAAACATTTTAACAGTACTTGCTTATAGTGCAATGATTCATTCTCTCAGCTTGGTTTTCCTTGTTATGTAGAGAACACAGTATCCACAGTGCCCACATGAAGAGATGGTAAATGGCCTGTATTTATCTAGGAGCTTTTCTATGCTTGATGACCCTCAAAGCCTTTCATGGTACAGTTTTGGCCCATTCACCAGTTTCTACACCCATTCACACACATTCATACAGTGCAATTCTGTGCAAACATCACTGGCACACTGCCGTCAGGGCTCAGTGTCTTGCCCAAGGACACTTCAGCAGGCGGAATGCTAAAGCTACTTATTGTGAACTTACCACTGTCGTATGAATCCAACCACTTGTCACATTCCACATAAGCCTCATCACAGCGATACTGCGTGTGTGTGCTCCACAGTGATTTAACATGATCAGTCACACAGACACAGGCTTTTTCAAGACTTGTATTTATTCTTCTATCATCCCTGTAGTCTCACATCTCCACTGTGCTGTGTCAGCACCATCCCCGTGTCGCAACTGATCCGTAGTGTCAGAGCGTTCAGAGTTATTGGCACGGCTGGTTTAGACAAGCTCCACGTGAGATAAATAAATCAAGGAATCAGCGGTTTCCCTTTGCTCGGAAAGATCAGAATTATGCATGAAGTCAGATTCAGCTGAGAACAGATGACAAAATTGTTGGCACCTTCATTCCTGACAGCTTCAAGAACAAGGGAATTTGGATTACAGATGATTTTTGGATTGGAAACTTGAGTTCTGCAGCTGTGACTTTGGCAGCCATCGTTTTCTAAAATGATAATAGAAAGAGTTTAAGCTTAATAAAAGTCTGAGCTGCTGCTTGGTCTGTTTATCTTTTTAGTTATCTGCACCTAATGCCAATAATTCTGGGGCGCACTGTAAATATGATTCAGTGAGAAAAAGTGCAATGTTCATATTGATCCATTTAAAATAACAAAAAAACATCTTTATTGATATCGAGAAGGTCTGATGGATAGAATTTGGCCTCACTGAAAATCCACTGTATAAGTCGCCTTATTTACAGGCAACAGAAAACCCTGTCACATTGTCAAGCAGCACATGAAGTAACGGCCTCAGCGTGAAATTGAACAGCTTTATTGATATGTTTTTTAGCTCATGTCCTGGTGTTTCAACGTGAACCCCAGTGTCTGAATGTCACATGGAAGATCTGGCCTCTCTGGGCTGGGGGCGCTACTGTTAGAGCCAATCTCAACTCTCCAGCCACTGTTTCCCACCCTGAGAGGCTGTGAGGATGGAGATTACTCTGCTCACCTCATACCCTGTTATATCATTCAAAAACAAAACTGAAAAATCTCCTGACTGCCCGGAGTGGATCGATAACCCCATTGCATGAACAACACCATGACCCTGTGTGTTTGTGTGTGTGTGAGAGAGAGAGAGAGGAGAGGGGGAGAGAGGAGAGTGTGTATTGCACAGCTCAACATCTTTAGTTAAAGTGCAGAGCACAGTGTCCAGAGTTCAACCTGAACTCATCTATTCAGCACCATGAAACATTATGGGAGTGCACGGTGGGAGATTGGGGGGGGCCTCTCGATCCACCTTGTGTTCCCCCTCTGGCTGCGTCTGTCTAACTCGGGCTTGTCTCTCTCTGCGGTCCGGCCGGTTCACCACAGACGTCCTCGTCATGGCTGCTTGGGCCGCTCCAGCTTCATCAAGGGCTCCACGGTGTCCGAGTCGCTGTGGTGTTTTCTCTCCCGTGGGGGCTCGACTTTGCTGCAGCGCGTCCATGAGGGGGAGCGCATGTACCCACCTCTGGGCAGCATTGGCTGCTGGGAACCTGGGAACCAAACAGTCACCGGTCACTAGACGTACAGTAACAACAGACGCAGTGATTTTATTTAACATGAAAACAAGGACACCTGTCGGGTTTCCCACTGCTTGAGCTTCAAAATCTTTATGTTTCCTGCCAACACAGCTCCATCGAAACTAGAAGCAACTATCTCCAGAGCTCGGACGTATGCCACTGAGGGAAGACCAAAGCATCATTTTACTTTCTGTTGTTCATTCAAAATGGCCGGTATCACATTGATTATGGCCATCTCACAAACTCTGAAAGTGACAGTGATTGGCTAAGATGGGGAAATGAGACCAGCCCTTTTTATTAGGGCTGATAAATATCAATAATTATCGCAATATAATTGTAATCATTAGCAATATAGCAAATGTTTATTATATATGGATATATAGCACGGGGAGGAGATAAAACGCATATTTTATCACCTTAGGTTTTCTGTTGGTTTTGTCATTCTCTGCTCATAAAGAAGAGTTTAAAACCACAACAAAAATCTTAATACAAAGTCTGAGTGGGTTTTCTCCACATACTCCACCTTCTGCCCAATATGGCTCCAGCCCCCCTTGTAACCCCTCGATACTAAGCAGAATAAATGAAGATTGGATGTATTGATGGAAAAGCCTGTATATAAATATATACCACACGTTATATCCCTGCAGTGACTCACAACATTGTCACCATTTTTTATAATTTGTGTATTTTGTTGTGTATACAAAGAAATATATTTCTAGTTTTGTTGCTAGTGCCACTTCACACCACTTGGTGGTGGTGTCCAACCAAGCGAGACTAGGACAAGGCAGGAGAGGGAAGAATGACTGACTGATAAAGAGTCGACACCTCTCTCCACCTTTCACTGCCCACATCACTTGAGTCTTGGCTCTCCTAAGTGAATGTTAAACTCAGTACGGGGCTCATTCATCTCCCCGAAGCCACATCCACATCCTCGCACACACTGGAGAGAGGAAGAGGAAGGGGAAGAGGGAAAAGACATATTGATCTTGGAAGATTGATGGCAACTCGGCTGGGTTTTAATGAGGAGGACAACAACAACCTCCTCAGCAGCACAAAGCAGTCTGCAGCATTCGATGTCACAAACACCTGCTGATGGTGACTGGTTATCTCAATATTATTACATGGATTCATATCTTCAATGTGGGCTCTATAATGCACATATTTCTTCTCTCCCTTCATTGTGAGTTTTGTTCAGACTGTTGTTGGCCTCTTTGTACCCTGACATCTAAATAAAAGACTGACGAACAGGAATTCAGTAAAAAATATATCCAGACACAATCAGAGTGTGAGCACATCTATCAAGCAAATTAAGAACAAACCTTTGCACAGTATAAATAGATTGTCTGTGTTTCCTCTCTCTTCTTTGTGTCTGTCGCTCTCTCTCTCTCTGTCACATACACTGAATACCCTGAGCTATTTGGTGCTCTGCTGTGTTCCGTCTGTGCCGCTGGCGAGCAGCCATCCAGATTCTTCAGTCAGCGTGTTGCTGCATAACTTATCGTCTCAGAAACACTAGACGCTGTGAAGGCGCAGACCAAACATGCTGCACACCACTACAGGATATGTCCATCTATCTGCACAAACAATCTCTTTCAGCCCTTTATTTTGGGTGCATGCTCATCCTAGCACAACCCAACCAGTTGTGGTGAACTGGGGCATACATCTTTCTAAGACACTGATATGGAATCTCATTAAAATCCTGCTGCGGCCCCAAAGGCAGCAAGTTGAGCTGAAGTCTGACCATTCACATTCATAGGAGCTTTACAGAGGGACTATAAAAGACATTGGTAGGTTCCCCAAAGGATAAGAGACGGCCTCTCTGGGCTAAAACTTCCCAGCATGCTTCAGTTATACGTTCAAATCAGGGACGTCACTGCAGGTTTTTGGGATTGGATATTCCTACTTTGACATCAACAGGGCAGTTGCAGTGATAATATTCAAGTTTTTTTGTATTTTTCTGCTTGACACTGCCAACAAACAAATATGAATACAACATAACCCCCTTGGTGTGGGTAATGACATCATATTATTGATTGAGAATGATACACAAATGCTGTGGTCATCAAAACTCCATGGACGGACCACGAGTTTAATCAGATTTAGTTTCTCCTACTGGTGTCCCCAACTTCATTCTTTCTCCATATTTCCATCTCTCCATCATTCGTCTATGAGAGAGATCCCCGTTCAAATCCTCAAAACAAACACCCTCTCTAAAGCACTTGACCGTGAAAACATCCACACAACAGAAACACAATCGGTCATAGTTTGCCATGTCATCTGTTACTGCTCCAACAGCAAAGAATAGGAGGTGAAAGCCGTGCCTGGTTGTTTGTTGATGTAACTTTATGGTTCATCAAACTCGTTTGAGCCTAAAAAACAAAGAGCAAAGCAACTGGACAAAGTCAGCCTTTTGTCCAGTGCCTCTGGAGCTGCTCTAGAACAAGTATGTTCACAGTATTCCGGAGTCCAGCTGTGAAGCACAACTGATCACATTCACTAGTTTTGCTTGAAAAATCCCTGAAATTATCAAATATATATTTACTTTTTAAGCTGAAAGTGGCTGAAAGTAAAGGGGAGGAACATGGGAGTTGATCGAGCAGGAAAATGGAAAACTGAGTAAACATAAACAAAACAAGACACATGTATCTATCAATAATGCAGTGAAGTGTAGTTATGCAAATTGTGGAAAGTGTGTAAATGGCTTTTGAAGGACTTTGTTTCTGCAGGGAAAAGTAAATTATTTAGGGACCTACATTTAGTATGAACTCACTTACCCGTCTCTTGTTCCTCTCCTCTTCTTCTCTCTACTTCCTTTTAACCTCCACTTCAACTCGTACCTTGCCCTCCACACACTCAGCAGTTTCCCACAGAGTCCAATGCTCACACAGCCCAGCTATAAATTACCTGACCCACATTGACTATACAAACTTTGACACAAATGACATTCTATTTCAACCCGACTCTAAGACGACTGGTGACCTTATGAGCAAATAAACCAATTATATCGTCTGAAACTGCCTTTGTCAAAGTTTAGTCTTAGGGTTATAGTTATAGAATGTTTGTTTAAGACAATAAAACTTGCCCTGCATGAGATTACAAGGTTTAAAAATGAAGGAGGTTTTAGAGAATATACGGATGAAACAGAACAGCTGGTACACAGCTGAGATTTGTCTAGTAAGTTGCTGTTTGAATAAGTCCTCGCTCTCTCTTTCTCTCTCTCTCACACACATGCATGCACTCTCTCACACACACATACACACACACAAACACATACACACACTCAGTTTACACACTACAACAATTTTATCCAAAATGACTTACACAGCACCATAACTTAGGCCAGGTGTTTTTCAAACCACTGATCCTGGCAGTTCACATATTTACATGTGTGTGTTGACACAACTGAATGGATTTCAAGAGTTCCCAGTTAAATAGAGGTTTAACAATAGTATCAATAATATAAATAAATGCTGTAAACTCAACTGATGACATGAAGTTTGAACATGTTTGAAAGACAGTGATTGTTCAGCCTTTATTTTGTGGCAAGAGACCAGATCAGGGCTCAGTGACCTTGAACTTTGACCCTTGACCACTAAATTAGATAGATAGATAGATGGATACTTCATTAATCCCGTGGGAAATTTAGAATTCTAAATTCTATTCAGTTCCATGAGTTCAACTGAACGCTTGTACCAAATTTGAAGAAACTATCTCAAGGTGTTCCTCAGGTTTCGTGTTCACAAGAAGGGGACACACAACCTGAAAACACATTACCTCCAGCCACTGGCTGTTGCCAGCATGGAGGCATAAATACATTATGTAGAAAACAGCCGTATTTGATGTCTTGAATGATTGTAAACTTTTTCCCTCAATCTTATATAGATCATAAGCAAAAAACATGAGTGCTCAGACTCCCCCGTTCGTCTACAGGCTTCTTGCTGAATGAATCTCTGTGGGATTGTTGTCTTTCCTCTCTAAAAGCCAAAGTTGAGACAGACATGGAGAGAGAGAATGACAATGAAGGAAGCTAAGAGGGCTGGGGGACAGAGGAGAAAGACTGAGTGTGAGACATGGACAATTCAAGAAGTAGGAGTTTTTGACAAAATGCTACGTCTGCCAAAAGGTTAAAGATTCAGCACGAAGACATATTTGCTGCTTTCTCAGAAGACTGATCTATTTTTATTTGTGATTTATTCAGGTAAAAAATAGAAGAGCGAGAGGGCGCTGCTCATTGTGATAATTAACAAAACTGATAAATACAATGTGTCATTCTGAGCAATTCAATCGTTACAGAACCACTTCTCAGATATAAGGCAGTGTGAATTAAATCATGTCACATAACAGTGAATACAGCTGTCCATATGATGACAGCAGAGAGCAAAGCAGCAGTTGTGTTCCACATCTATAGTGTGTGTTCACAGCTACGGGGGGGGGGGGGGGGGTACTACAACTGTTAAATCTGCCTACTTTGGGAACATGGACTCTGGAAAAAAACGTACTGCTATAAAATGTTATTATTAACCTGTTGTTTGAGGAACACATCATCAAAAATAGATCAATTCTCTGAGATAGAGTTTTGGTGTGCAATGTGCTCAGTCATTGTTGAATTAATCAAAAGTCTGACGATTTACGAATATGCATCAAATCTTAGAAGGAGGAATCTTATTGGTGTTTGGATTAATGTTAATTACCAATCAGCCACCAACCAACCAACCAACCAACCAACCACCAACCAACCACCAACCAACCACCACCAAATCACCAACCACCCACCAATGGACCGATCAACCAACCAACCAACTACCCAACCACCAACCACCAACAAACCTCCAACCAACCACCAACCAACCAATCAATCAACCAACCAACCAACCAACCAACCAACTAACCAACCAACCAATCAACCAACCACAAAACAAACCACCAACCAACAAATCAATCAACCAACCAACCAACCAACCAACTAACCAACAAACCACCAACCAACCACCAACCAACCAACCAACCAACCAACCAACCAACCAACCAACCAACCAACCACCAACCAACCACCAACCAACCACCAACAAACCACCAACCAACCAACCAACCAACCACCAACCAACCACCAACAAACCACCAACCACCAACCACCAACCAACCAATCAACCAACCAATCAACCAACCAACCAACCAACCAACCAACCAACCAACCATCTCTATATCTGTCTATCTATCTGTTGCAGTTTAAATAAATCTGTCTGAAACCACAGTTATAATATTACTAGCAGCATGATTGGTGTACTTTTTTAAATACTACCTGACATTTTACTCGTCCACTCTTGAAACTAAGGCTTTATGAAAAAACTAATCCTTTCTAGCATATAAGCTACGCCTCTGCAATAAAAAATGCAACCATCGTTAATTTACATTATTGGCTGTGGAGCTGGAGACAGCAGCATGCAGTGCAGATGGTCCACTGAGATCATAACTCACACCTAACAAGCTGTGCTGTTATGTGGAACATTATATATGAAACGAAAACAGATAGGATGTTGAAGAAAGAGGAGGTTTTATAATAAGAACTCTTAACAATATGAGGAAAAGCCTTTATAATAAAGCATTTGAAGTGAAAGGTACGTCTATTTGACCTGATCTATTCTGTTTTGTGCATTTCAGTGAATTCAAACAAGTTGAGATCTCTGCATATAGGTCAACATCCAACCTAAGGTTTTTTATCACCAGGAGAAAAACAACTATTTGTTCTCAAAGTAAACAATACAGACAGTTGTTCACAGCTCTTGCTGATGATAGTATCACGTCTGAAAACCTGACATCTTTTTCGAGTTTTATTTATCATCCATGCACAGTATAACCTATATATATGGGATGTTGTTTAAACTGTGTCAGAGGACCTTTAGATCTTGAGTTGCCCTGAGATCCTGTGTGCATGCTGAGAGGCAGCAGTGGGGGAGAGAGTTCACTGTCCGCATGCAGGATGAGGCAGGATGAGGCTCTGATCATAAATAAAACATGGGAAAGATTTTGTCTAAATTTTTACAAATCATGTAGAGAGACATGTTAGCTTTAACCCTTATACCTTCTGCTGTGACACACATGTAAAGTGAACTGTCTCATTACTATGCAAACATGTGCATGACGCCCATATAGGGAATTTGATGACTATGTGTAGTGTGATCCCAGCTCAACACAATATATATTTATTTAATTTTTCAGATCTTCCTGCTCTTATAGATCATTGACCTTAGACATGCTCATACTCTATATGGTTTTGTGTTTTACTCCTAATGAAAATCTTACCTTTCAGAAAACTGCTAAGCAATCATGTGAGCAAAGGCAGTCTTCTTTAATATTTTTGTTGTGCAAATTAAAATCTGTACGAAGGCCACAGATTAGCAGAGCTGTCTGCACACTAGCAACACAATTCCTGTGTTAATGCTTCAGTCTTTTGCTTACAATATGAATAAAAACAGTGTTAACACAATGTTTAAACACAGTGTTTACATCTGTGTGCTTTCCACAATGTGCAGTGTAAGTCTATTTATATGTTAGCAGTGTCATCTACACAAACCTTGAGTGAGTCAATATGTGGTTTTTGAAAATATATTTATTTCTACTTCTATTTGTTACACTCATTTAGGTTTAAATCCATCCATTCATCCAACCATTTATATATTATTTATCATTCTCCTCACCCGTAATCTTTTGAGGGTCAGGGTCAAGCCCAGCTGGAGGGTTAGATATATACGTATTTCAAGTTTTAGCAGGTCCTACCTGTTGGGAACTCGTTGTGGTTTTCCTCATCAGAGTCAGCAAACACTTCAGCCAGTTCCTGGTCAGACATGTCAGTCAGCTCAGTCAGGTCCAGGAGGTCAAAGTGCACCTCTAATGAAGATACACTACTCAGCGGTTCTATGAGGCAGAGAGGGAGAGAAACACCATGCTTTTATTCTGGAGGGAAGTTGAGAGATAAAAATCATTAACAAATTTTTGCTGATTGAGCAAAAGAATTTCTTTGTGGTGAGGGTTAATTTAACTTCTCTGGTATGGACACTGAGTTCATGAATCCATCGTTGTAGTGTTGCTCTTGAATATAGACATGCTCATAATTAGATCAATGGCTTTCTCTTACACATCATTGTAAAATCAACTCCAACAAAGATCATTTTCATTCTTTGATCCACTTTTAATCTGCAGGTCTTTCGTAAAGCTGCGTGTTGACCCCTTCAGGAATATTCTGGTTTTTAGTAGGTTTCTTCAATCTGCCGCTGAACTTGCTTGAAACACTTGTTGGACTCGGTGCATCTGAAAATAGCCCCTTCTTAAATGCACTGTGAGCTCCATCTCTCCTGGGTGTGTTGCACTTGTTCATTTCTGCACAAGCCTCTGACTCTTTGAGGGCAGGCCTCTCTGCTGCTGCATTCATCAGGTTCAGCATCACGTACGATGTCCATCAATGTGCCAGCCCGTGCACTCCAGTCACCAACACTTACATTTTAATACATATGTAAAGTATGATGTATTCAAAGATTCTGTAAAACCTAAATAAAGCCATGCAGGGGTCCAAGGATATCTGCATTATATCTGCATCCACCAAGTTAGGAGCGAACTGTGTGTAACAGAGCTGAACCGATCCTCCATTATAGTGAGAAAAATGTTTGGACTCTTCACTTAGGGAGATGGATGTGTGTTTGTTTTTCCTAATGTATCAGTGGATGCTGGGCTGCCATGCTACATGAACTCTGAATGTGTGATGTATTATGTGACAGGTTGAAAGCTGTTTTTGTTGGGTGTTGTTTTCAGGCGACGCCACAGGCCAAAACAGCCCACCCCCCTGCTGCTGCTCTTTGTCTGCTCCCACATTTGAGTACCTGCATCGCCCTCCTGATAGAGCGCATATTGATTTGAGAAGGGCTGATCATCATGCTGAAGCATTGGTAGGTCACAGTTTCGTGTTTGAAATATGAGTGAAAACACTCATCACCTCAAATGCCAGGAGACAAGTGGGATGACATTTTAAGGAAGCAGGGACTGGGTGAGAATACAAATAAGAATTGAGCAAAGAGCATCATGGTTCTTTAACTAGAGATGAAAAAACACAAAGATCCACTTAATCTGCTTAATCATGCCAAAGAGTGTGTGGCCAGCACAGAAACACTGCACAGGAAATTATATTGACAATTCCATTTACCTCTGCCAAGGAGGTTATGTTTTCATCCGTGTGTTTGTTGGTTGGTTGGTTTGTTTGTTTGTTTGTTTGTAAGCCAGATTATGCAACAACAACTGGACAGATTAACGCAAAACCTGGTGAAAGGATGTGATATGGGTCAGAGAAGAACTACTTACATTTTGGTGAAGTTGGTGAAATTTTCTGTTTCATTAACGTTGACATTATAAAAAAAATTCTGTATTAGAATATTTGGGGAATTTGATGAAAGAAAATCTGACATAATTATGGAACTGGTACAATATTCCGTTGATCCGAATAAAGATTTAAATTTTATGAATTTAAATGTTGTTTCATAAAGGTAAATGTAAGGTAAGGTAAGATATAGTATGGTATGGTATGGTATAGAATGGTATGGTATGTTAAGGTAAGGTAAGGTATGGTAAGGTAAGGTTAGGTAGGGTAAGATAAGATGACATAAGGTACAATAAGATAAGAAAGGCTAAGGTAAGGTAAGATAAGATAAGATAAGACAAGATAAGATAAGATAAGATAAGATGGGGTATCAACATAAACTGTCAGGAGCAGGACTCATCAGTCTGAACTATTTTATAATCCAAGCTTTTCTGTCTGATGCCTGAAAGTGGTTGTGTATATTCAATGCAGAAACACTGCAAAATGCAATGTGGTGACAAGCATCATTTACAATCTGTTCTTTTATTGACTTTGTGAATATTGTTTTTCCTTCCACTCAGGCTTCAAGCAGAGACCCCTTTTTCATGAAGAGTGAAGAAAGTGGAGGCAGTGAAACAGGGAGGTAAGGAAATGTGGAGGAGGAGGGGAGGGAGAGATGAAACGAGGTAAGAATGTAAAACAATAAGAGAGAAAGAGAAGAAAGAGAGAGTAGATGAAAAATGGTGAAGGAAGGTGTTTTGTAAGAGGTTCTCTTACATTTTGTTCTTATTTTGAACTGGTTATGATTATTCCCACTCTGCTGCACTTGTTTCTACCGCCTCACCCCCCATCTCCCTTCTTCCTTCTCCCACACCCTCTCCTTGAATAATTGATCAGTGCGTTTTCTCTCCCAGGCAGAAACAACTGCCTCCATCTGAAAAGCCAGTCAGGGGAGGAATGAGATGTCAGCTGGGACGACTGGCAATGGAGAATCCACGCTGACAAAGAACAGAAGACTTTGTGTCTGAGGCAGATGAATGACGTAAACTTCTTAAAGAAAAAAACACACAGCCTGGTTCCTGTGTTCCTGCTTGACACTTCTTCACTTTTTAAGCATGTCCTTAATCCCACTCCCTTTAAAGTGAGTAAAATAAAGGTCCTTTGATTAAGAATATCACATGAATAAAAAACATTTGTTTGTGTGCTCCCGATTTGATGTGCTTTCATTGTCAGTCCCGTTCTTTCCTCTCTCTTCGCTCAGAAAAGTACAGATGGATTAACTGCCGGAACAAAGGATAGGGAGGGAGGGCGGGAAGGAGGAGTTAACGTTTGGGAGAAAAGGAATAAGGGAGCAGAGAGGAGGTGCTTGCATGTCAGTGTGTAATGACTAGTGTGTAATCCCCTTCCCACTCGTCAGGGCCCTGAGGTCAACAAGCAGCCTGAACAGCTTCATCATAATGATGTCGTCTGGACCTTGTTTGAATGAAGACGACTGAGACAAGGCTCAGCTACAGAGAAAAACAGTAAACACACATTTCCCTAGATGTACATTTAATTCTTTACAAACTTTTCTTTTCATCATTTAACATAAACATCTATTTAACCAGTTATTTTCTGTTGCACTTTTTATTAATCAAACTCTTACAGATAAATAATGCAAGGCTTCTATGCAAATCTATTAAAATGTCACACAACTCTCGTGGAGTACATCATCATCATCATCATGCTATGTTATTTGAATCCAACATTTCTGTTCAAACTGTTCAATTCAATTCAATTTTGTTTGTATGGCACTGAATCATAAAATGCTTTATCTCAAGGCACTTTACATATTAAGGTTGAGCCAGTTCCCACAAGTAGCAGCACTTTGGTGACTGAGGGAAAAAACATCCACATTAACTGGAAGACACTTGGAACTGAACCAGATTCGCTGCGTGCGGCCATCCCATTAGTGTTATTAGGATTATTATTAAAAAAACAATGGGCGAAAACAGAACCTCTTTGGTGGAGGTTAATATTCTCCATTATCTCCAATATGTGAAAAGAGTTTAAACGTTGGAATTGATCTCTTCTGATCTTTCGATGACGCAGAATGAGGAAGAGGTTCCGGTCATTTTGTTGAAATCCTCCCTCTTTGGGACAGGATTTACCAGCTTTGTATAAATATTTTAACCACCAATGTTTTTTCATTGTGTTGGTCTTGGCCCGTCTTTCTCTCCCTCTACCTCTCTTGCCACATACTATTAGTTGACCTGCCAGGTAGCATGGCTGTATAGTGGGTCACATTAGCCTCTGGGTGAGCTGTCTCTGAAAAAAAGTGTTGGGTTAGTGGAGCAGATAAAGGCTTCCTTGTCACCCATGTAGCCCCAGTATCCGTGTTTCTATGCCCTGGGCTCCGAGTCTGGCACATACAGGGAAGCCTCTGTGTGGGACTGATGCACAATGAGGCCTTTCAACCAAGGCTACGCTGCACCAGCCTCTGAGACTGTGGGACCAGAATACCTAAAGCAGGCAGTGATCGTTCAGCTGGTTTCGGAATCACTGAAGATCTACCTTGAGGATGTCGATTGTTGTTAATGCAGAAAATACCCCACAGGCCTGTAAACTATGAGATTCATTATGAGTGAGATTGATCCATTATGGTGAGTGTTTACAGAGAGAGGACATTGTCTGTCGACCTTCCCCATCTCCTTTGTTGAAGTCGACTCTCGCTATTGATTACCTTGCTTGTGGCAATTTCCACCAATAATTAGCCCCCCTCTTTACCACTAATGATTATTCAACACTGTTAATAACTCTCTCTACGTTCCCATTTCCCTGGTACTCACGTCTCTTCTCAGTGATGTGCAGCAGGCTCGCAGTGTGCGCCGACAGGCTGCCCTCCTCCTCCCCTGCTGCGTGCTGGAACAAGTCCTTGGATAGGTCGGCTGAGCTGGAGGGCTTCAGCAGCTTCTGGATGTCTTTATTGGGCTCTATTAGCACCGAAAAAAAGAGAGCGAGGGGAGTCAAAGGTCGTGCTAATGGGTTTTCCATAGAAGATTACATTTGCTTATTTACTTTATAGCAGATCTGAGGTCTAGATATGACACAGAATAATTTAAGGCATCAAATATCTGCAGAAACAGACTTTGGAGTAATGTGGACAAACTGAGGTATGGAAAGAAACCAATGTCTGTCCATCGTGATCTGTGATTATCCTCCCTGTGTGTTTTCCAACTCAATAACCAAATCAAAACCTTACAGTAATCCTATACTTTCCACAGCGGAGCAGGGGTGAGCACGCTCAGCTTCGAATGGCGCCTTTATGGGGGCGGCTGAGGGGGTAGGGCGGTTGTCCTCCAAGAAGGTCGGGAGTTTGATCCTAGTCCTTTACATCTGCTTGCCCAAGTGACCTTGGGCAAGATCCTGAGCCCCAAGTGGCCCCTCATAGAAAAAGTGCTGCACATACATGCACTGTATGAATGTGTTTGAACGGGTGAATAACCTGTACTGTAAAGTGCTTTGAGTGATCGTCAAGACTAGAAGAGCATATTGTAAATACAGAACATTTACTGTTTATCTTTCTGCATTGGTTTTCTCCAGGTACTCCGGCTTCCGCCCAAAGTGCAAAGACGTCCAGAAGAGGAATAGGTTAACTGGAGTCTCTAAATGGTCTTGGTGCACATGGTTGTTTGTCTCTACATGTCAGCCCTGTGATACACTGGCCCACCTCTAACCCAACATCAAATTGTAATTGGCTCCGACTAACCCCTGCATCACTTGAGGAATAAGGTATAGATAAGTTTCTCCTTTTAAAAATACTTTCTTTAGAACAGTCTTCACACTTACACTGGTTTACATGACTGTTGGCAGATATCTTTTTCAACAGTCATCCCAGTTGCTGTTATTTCCATGAGGAAAATGTTCTCTAAGGGCCTGACTGTGCTCTCCGCTCAAGCCAAGTGAAAAACAATCTCAAAAATTCATTCCAAACAGAAAACCACACAGGCTGTTGAACACAGGCGGTCTGAAAATAGAAACGCACTTTAAATAGCATCTCTCCAAATGCGAGAGTGTGCACAAATTCTGAATTGTTTAAACCTGATCAAGGTTTAATGTTAAACTGTTTGACCGAGCTGAGGTTAGCACAGAGGCATGAATCCTCAAAATTAGTAAATAGCTAGAATTTTCAAACTAGGCAACATAAAATGTTCGCGGACAAACTTGTACAATTATGTCAGTGACATTTAAAAAAGGAAAAGAAAAGAGACAACATTTGTTATGATGTCAGCAGTGAGGCTTTTCTTTTTATGAAAGCATGCAGATTGGATAAAAGCAGTGTGGGAGTACAGCATGGTTTCCTGAGGAGCCTCACCAGATGGCTGGTCCAATTTCTACTTGCAATAGATAGATAGATAGATAGATAGATTACTTTATTCATCCCCGAAGGGAAATTAAGTCGTCATAGCAGCCGGTATGTTCCAAAACTTTTGAATTTCTCCTTTCAGACAAGAAGTGTGTTAAATCCAAGGCCAGGCCCAATTAACGATGGGTTTGATTTCACCCGGAGAGGCTCATTGCTTGTTTGATCGATTTGCCTGGCGAGGAGCATTACCTCTGTTGTTATAATGAAATGTTCTGTCAATATTTAGACTATCTGCCAGCTCCGCATGGTTTCCCCTTTGCCTCACCTTCTTCAGCAAACACTAACTGTAGAAAATAGATCCTGCAGATTTCTGTTCCTTGCCATTTAGACACTCAATTAGTGGAGCACAGAATGATTACCCAACAGGGTTACAGGCCTTTTCCTTACGTTTTAACAGGAAGTCACAAGGACGGCACGATGGGGAAGTGGTTATCACTGTCGCCACAAAGCAAGAAGGTTCTTGGCTCAAATTTTGAATCGATTTTTTGAAGTTGGCATGTTCTCTCTGTGCCTATACCTGGGTTTTATATAATCCGGCTACATTTCAAACACATGTAGATTAGGGTTAGATCGATGAGTAGGTGTGAATGTAAGTGTTGATGAATGTTTGTCTCTGTATTTTGGCCCTGAGATACACAGGCAACCTGTCCAGGGTGTGCACCACCTTTCGCCCATTGCAGTTGGTGACTGAAAGTGGCTGACTTTAAGTAGATGCAATATAGATGTATGGATGGATTTCACATTATTTTGGTAACAACAGATGTTAACGCCTTCCTAGACGTGCTTGTGTTAAAACTTTGGATGACAAAAATAAATCTCTCAAGAATGCCTGTGTATTTATACTGGCTTTCACAGAGAGAAGAAAAAGGGCATTCCAGTAAGTCACGGTATAATCTGCATGGAAAAGAAGGACAAGTTTGGACAGATGGCCTGATCCAGCTGCCACCTGCTGAGCTGACAGTGAAGAAGCTCGAGTGAACCATGAGAATATAAGACAGTGCCAGGAAAGGACAGGCAGCTATGGCACCTGTGCCCTTTCCAGGCGCAAGGCTATGACCCCGTGCTGAGCTGTCAGCCATGACTGCCTGTGAATCAGCTATGCCATAGAGGGACAGACGGAGAGAGATGGGGGGGACGAGAGAGTTATGTGAGAAAATTAGGTTCTGTACATTTGCCAATAGTTCATTCAAACTCAGTGTCTCGGTTCAATAAACCAATTTCACTGTGTAGCTCAGACAGAATCATCGTGCTAACTCAACACCCTTTTCGCCAAGTCATTGTGCTGCTTGTTGATTTATCTCTCTACCTTGCATCCTTCCACAGTTTATCTAGTTTTTTGTGCATTAATATTAATATTCATGCTAATCCTCTACCAGAATAGCTGCTGTGTCCGAACACTTGCTCTCACACCTAGTGACCCTTTTCTGTAATACATCATAATAATGATGACACCTCTAATTGAATCTTATCCTAATGAACAAAAGTTATTCCACTTTGTCATGAGCAGGTCATTCAGGCCATGGCTGAGAAACCAGATGGTGTATAAACTGTGGTGGATTGCACACTTTGGACTCAGAGGAAATAAACTCTAATACTGCTTTACCTCACTTTGCACCTTATGAGATTCATATCTTTTTATTTATCAAGGCAAATGTTGTTATCCATCAAAGCACAGGAAGGTCAGATGACTTAGAAAGCTGACTATACTTTGCATAGTCAAATTATCAGCCTTTTCAGTGTTTAGCTGTTATGGAACAATAGAAGCACTGAGGCATTGTACAGTGTCACCACACATCACAGCCTTCACACACAAAAGCTATATACGTCCACTGTTGTATTCTATCAGTCCAGCTTTTGTATGGTTGGTTTACAGTGTGTGCAAATACAAATTACCTGCAGATTGGATGTATTATTAGTGCAGGAACCGTTATTTCCCATATTGCAAAAATGATGACAGAGAGACAGATACAATTAACAGCACAAGTCATGCACAAGGCAGATACACCCTGAAACAACCATGCATGGTGTAATGTAACACAGGGAAAAGAAAGAACAGAAAATGGCTCTTACCTGGGCTCCCTGCCCCTCCCTGTGCCTCCATGCAGCTTAGCAGAGAGTGTCCTGATGTTCACCACACCAGCATCGGAGAGTGCAGGAGACAGACGGGGAGGGAAGAAAAGAGAGGCTGGGGAGGCTGTGTCTGCCTGTGTGTGTGAGAGTGTGTGTGGTGTGCGCACATGAGGGGGGAAAGCAAGGGTGGGTAGATACAGCGAGACCCCAGCTTTCCAAAGACTGCTCCTCCTCCTCCCCCTCCTCCTCCTTCTTCTTCTCCTTCTTTTATATTGTGCTCTGTAATTCAATATTTCCCAGACAGGTGATGTTCGTTTCTTCACCTGCTCCTCATCATCAGTGATGTGTGTGTTTGTGTGTGATAGAAAAGCTGCACCACCTCACTAAGGACTGATGTCTGCCAACAGCCACATCCCTGCAAACAATTTCTGAGCCACTTGGTGTAGTGAGCACAGCATTGTGAGGTTTGGCTTGGTATGTACAGAATACACAGAGAGGGATCCTAAGCGAGGGAGGGTGAGGGAGCATGGAGGGAGAGAGAGAGAGGGAGAGAGAGAGAGAGATGGGGGGGTAGGCAGAGAGAGAGAGGGAGAGTGAAGCTGGCAGTCTGCCCAGAGTAAGAGATAAATGGGGTGTCAGGGAGGGTTATGGGGTACTGCAGGGGGCAATCGTGTGTGTGTATGTGTTTGTGTGAAAGAGAGAGAGAGAGAGAGAGAGAGAGAGAGAGAGAGAGAGTTGTGTGTGTATGTGTGTGTGTGAAAGAGAGAGAGAGAGAGAGAGAGAGAGAGAGAGAGAGAGAGAGAGAGAGAGAGTTGTGTGTATGTACACTTGTTTTTGTTACCTCTTTGGGACCTTTTCCAGCATAAGCACTCACCTTGTCCTCATTGGAACAAAAGCCTGATCCTAATGAAGTAAAACTTCCTTTCTGAGGTCCTGGTTAAGGTCAGTTGTGAGATGTGAATTGAGTTTATGTTAAGGTTAGCGTTAGCAATCAATTGATCATGGTTAAGGTGAGGATACAAGCTGTGAAAACTTGTGTAGGTACTTTTACTGAGGGCATTTGGGGGAAGTGATGACATTTGGCCTTTCGCTGCAGGCAAAACCCTTTCAAAAGGCGGTTTGAGTTTATATGACTTGGTTTTTGGGTTAGATTAAGATTTAGGTAACGATCGGGCATTTATTTGAGATTTTCAAAGTTAGGGTTAAATGTCATTGCTAAATAGAATTAAGAGAATATACATGAGTGTGTGCATGACAGTGCAATATGGACACATTTATAGGAAAGTTGTTAAAACTGACAATGAGCCAATTGTTCAGATTTTAAAGTGTAATTTAGAAGAAGAGCACTGGATAATAAATCCACTTATCTTAGATACTTGATGTCAATCTGAGCCTTCAAAAAAGCAGGATTTTCAAACTGCTGAGCACCATCTGCTAAAAGAGATCGCCCTCTAGAGGCGCAATGTGACACTCACAGGTAGAGTCATGCCAGAAAACCACCGAAAATCATACACTACACAATCAACATATTAAATTAAAAGTAAAATGTCTACTCCGATGTCATTCTTATTTTCATAAAATAAAAATATAAGTTTATACAATTTTTCAAGTAAGAAACGATTATCAGTTTGACCCAAATTGTAACGTATTCTGATATAGTAATATTGGGTTGCGTTATGTTATGTTATGTTATGTTATGTTATGTCATGTTAGCAAACAAAACTTCGCAAGTAAAAATCCTGCCAACTCTAAACCCGCCCTCTGCTTCGCGTTTCGTTAAGACTGGTGCTCCCGGGCCGCCGTAGCAGTGATAAACACTGACAGGCAGCTGTTCCCTCAGTATCATGTTACCGAGCGCACATGTGAGGTTTGTCTGTGTGATGTGAAGCGGAGATCTGAATAGAAAATCATCGGAATCACCAGCAACACGATGGAGCCTGTTATCACCATAAACCCCGGTACGTTCCGTCGTCACGTGGTCTGTTTTGTCTTTAGAAGTGAATCGACACATGTCGCAGCGGAGCACATGTAAATGTTTGTACCTCGGTTGAGGCCGATTCCTGCCTCAGTCGATCAGAAATGTGTTTAAAATGTGAATCCCGCCGTGTGTTGTGCTCAGGAGCGTCGAAGTGGGACATCCGCCAGCGCGTGTGGGACTACATCGAGGAGAAGAACCTGGCCAACTTCCCGAGGCCTGTTCACAACAGGATCCCCAACTTCAAGGCACGTTGAGCCCGTTTTCTCTACCGAGAGCCACGTGACACATACCGGTTAACGGTTAACTCGGATGCACCGTCACGTTCATGTCCGCTCCGTGGATGAGTCCTTCACGCGGAGTGGAGGCACACGGGCGGATCGCTCCATGTGCCGTTTGTACGGAGACCACGTGTTAGCTGGAAACCACAAGCAGTCATGTTACAAACACAAGCTCGAGATGACGAGACACACGTCCAACACAAAGTTCATTAGAACGACACGGACTGAACAAAGACTAGGAGAACAGTAGTATATCATGATATTTATTTAAAAATATATATATTTTCATATTAATATTCAAGTGCATTAAGTGGAATGTGAAAGCGTTTATCAGCCAAATACTGTATCATATTTTCAAGAATTCAAACAAGGTAACTGTTTATCAGCCATCATAAACTTGATGATTTTAATTATAACGCTAACAATAATAATACTACATTTATTTATATATTATCCTGGTTTGTATTTTGTAAAGTACATAAGCATGTTAGTATCGAGGTTAACATCACTCTTACAATAAGACTGGCTGGAGTGTTAACCAGACTCTTTTTTGAAACCACATTTAAATTAACTGGGTCCAGATTTTTTTTGTTATTCAAACAGCACAGACTCATAATCGTCAAGATCCCTGAACTATTTCTGAGAAATGAACAAGTGTTAATTGGTTCTTTCTAGGGTCATATTGCATCCTTTGGAGTTTCGTGGTAATACATCCAGTACTTTTTGCATAATCCTATTAATTTAAAGACTAATGCAGATGAAAATATAACCTCCTTGGCAGAGCTAATAATGGCCCCAGGGTATTTTACTGATTGTGTGGAATTTTCGAAGACTAATTTCCCTGCTATTTGTATATCCATGCATCTCCTCTGCTCTGCATTCAATGGCCAGGGTGCAAGTCAAGCATGTGACAGGCTTGCAGACCTGCAGGAGTTCAAGTCCAGCCAGACAGTCAAAGTAAACCCTGACACACCCCAGAAGCAGGCACGCTTTGTCACACTGGAAGTAAGTGAACTGTGTTTGTGTGTTGATATACATGTGAACATCATCCTCCTTTCCTTCCAACCAGGGTGCCTTCACAGCCTGTGCCAAGGTGTCTGAGCTGGAGGAGTTCACCAACACAACTGAAGTGAAGGTGGATCCGGACAAACCTCTGGAGGGGGCTCGGCTGGCAGTGCTGCAGGTAGCACTGCATTCTGGGAAAAAGCTCAGAGCCTCGAGCTGTACAGCAGATTTAGGCTTTCTTATATTTTTTGTAACAATGTCAATTCGACCCACATGTAGGGGTTCAAATTGGATATTTATTTTGTTATAGAAAAGCATATGATTGACATTTAAGGCACGGCTATACTTAGCATATGCTGAATTAGAATCTACCAATTGAATTTTTTTTCACCATCACTCACTGAATAACTTGCCATCCTTTATCACTCTGCATGTTGAATTACTGCAGATGTTTGTTGGATAATTTTTGAATATCCTCTGCAGGCTCAGAAGACTCTACTGGTCCCGACACCTCGGCTGCGTACAGGTCTGTTCAACAAGATAACTCCTCCTGAAGGGGCCAACAAAGAACAGCTTCGCGTTTGCTCTTCCTCTCAGGTTTGAACTCATTTTGAACAAATCTTGTAGGATTCATAAACTCCAAACTTTTAGCCTGTTTCCATTTTCATCTCTCTCCATCGGTTCTGCCCTTCTCCTTCAGGGTGTGAGAGACTTCAGTGTGCCGGTTGGCCTTGATGCGAAGGTGAAGGTAGATCTGGTGGTGGTTGGCTCGGTGGCGGTGTCGGAGAAAGGTAACAGGTCGGCATTTCTCCCAAGGTTTTACCACCTCAACGTGCCAATACTATGAAATACTGCAAGATTAAACAAGTTACCAATTTGAACTTTTAAATGGGAGTGGTGCATTGTGCAGGGGTTAGCACTGTCCCCTCACAGCAGGAAGGTTACTTGGTTTGAATCCCAGCTCCTCAGGGGTTTGCCTGTTCTCCCTTTGTTCCGAGTTGATTTTCTCCAGGTACTTTAGCTTCCTCCCACAGTCAAGGACATGCACATAGGGGTTAGGTTAGGCTGAGACTTTAAATTGACTGTAATTGTCCAATCGCCCAATGTCAGCCCTGATTGGCTCTGGCTTCTGTGACGGCTCTTACAGGATAAGCGGTATACACTTATGGATGGATCACTTAATTATAATGATAATGAACAACGTAGTGTATATAACCCCTTTCAAAAGAAAATTATTTCACCATACATATTTATTTCTGTTTACGTATAGTGGTAGCTCGTGAGAAGCAGAATAATCAGTGTTATTTCTTGTTTAATGTGTAATATACTGTCATGGTGCAGTGAATATGACTGCACTTTCACTGTCTGTTATCAAAAACAGACTCTGATAAACCACAACTTTGTCAATTTGACGTTAAATGTTCAAAAGGTTGTTAAGTACACTGGAAAATTACATTTTAAAGGGACTGATTGAAGTTGTGTGACAAAGGTCCTCATGTTAAATATTGTGTTGAGGTGGTTGTGGCACTGAGACGTCCTGTCAGAGATTTGAGGAGGTACACGTATGAAAATGGGGCAGGTGTGTGTGTGAGGTTGGATCCGTTCGGCTCCTTGTGAGTTCTCCTCTGTTCTTCCCACTCTTCGTAAATTGTCTCATCACTCACAATGCATTTTGGTCTTCATCAAAATGCCTGGAGATAACTGGTGCAGTGCTCCAGTGGGACAGACATGTTTACCATAATGCATACATTTCCAAATAGCTCCAAGTGCACGCCGCCACATGGTTCTCATAAAGGGTATGTTTCATTGGGTTCCCATCAGACTACATTTAAATAAGTTATTTTCCTAAATTGAAAACGTTTCAACAGCTGCCTTTTACATGTCGGTGTGGTATAATTCAGTGCAGTTTTTACATTAAAATCCTTTTTCTTTGCACAATTTTGAGCTTAGTGCAGATGTTGCCACTTTCAGCTTGATACACATTAAATGAATCTGTTGCACTGGTCAAGAGAAAATCCTTGCCACTACACAACGCAGTTAGGAAAAAATACAGAATGTGAATAGACAAATGTACAAACGCAAATATGCAAGGTAAAATGTCTGAATCATACCACAGGTCTATCTTATGTGTGCACTGCTGAACTCTGTATACAAATACCGACTTAACACATTTCCTTGGCCTCTGCTCATCTCGTAGGCTTTCGCATTGGAAAGGGAGAGGGCTATGCTGATCTGGAGTATGGCATGATGGCTTCGATGGGAGCTGTGGATGAGTCAACTGTGGTGGTTACTGTGGTTCATGACTGCCAGGTCAGTGAACCCTACTAAACAAACCAGTTTTTTATCATACTTGTTATTAAATGAAAAACATGACAAACACCATAGCCTTGGGGTTAGTAATATCTAGAAGTAAATGGTAAGAATACATTTTCTAAGAAATCATGATTTCAACTGACAATTGTCTTCTAGCTTAAATGTTGAAACTGTACTGTACCGGTTTTTACATTACATGTCATTTGGCTGACGCTTTTGTCCAAAGCGACTTACAATTAGTACACTCAACATTCATGAGGGGCCATTTAGGGGGTCGGTATCTTGCCAAGGACAGTTCGGCATGCAGCTGGGAGAGAGTGGGGTTTGAACCGGCAACCTTCTTGTTGGAGAGCCACCACTCTGACCACTAGGCCACACCGCCCCTCCCGGTTTGGTGGAACACATCAACCATTATGTCAGGGCTAATGTGTATATATGTGCTTTAGGTGTTGGACATTCCGGAGGAGCTGATGGAAAGTCATGACCTGACCGTGGACTACATCCTCACACCCACCAGAGTTATCAAAACCAATTGCCAGTCACCCAAGCCACAGGGAATCATCTGGACTAAGGTACATTTAAGTCCCTTTTCTTTGTTGTGTTATGTGCTATTGTAAATTTACAGGATGTTTAGTTGATTCAAATGGGCACCATAGTAACCAAAGAGGTGGCCTGTGAACCCTGGTTTCTCTTCCTCCCTTTATTTCTTGTCATCCATCCAATGACGGCGGACACAGACCAAAACAGAAATGGAGAGTTTATAGAAAAATGCACAAAATCATTAACTTTACATTTAAGTTAAAGGCAACCCATCATAGTTTCAATACTTAAGTGTTTTATGTTCCTAAAATTTGGAGCAGTTGTATAAGTTGTATTGGCTAAGTATAAAAAGTAATACACAATAAGAGTTGTGAGTTACTGCTTATAGTTCTTATATCATACAATACCTGTTAATACTCAATTATTCCATATATTATTTGCTACTGTACATATCTTATTTAGTTACATTTCAAATACGCACAATACTCTTTAACTTTAACTCCTTTTTTTGCACTTCTGGTTAGATGCTAAACTGCATTTCGTTGTATAAGCACTTGTACTGTGCAATGAGTTGAATCTAATCTATCTTGTACATAATTTAATAGTTAAACAAATTATCTGAACTGTAGCACACAGATGTTTAACAGCAGGTGGACAGAGGCAGATGTATAGAAGCCACATCAAATTGTAGACATTAAAAATACCTAAGTCATAGGAGTAAGCAATGATAAAATTGAGGGCTGAATTCAATTTATTTGCTGTAATTTCAGGGTCCTGGTTTCGTGCATGCGTTCACGCAACTGAGACAGTTTCTCTTTATAGGCTCTACCACATTTTAGTACCTCTGATTTGGATTTAACTCAAATTTGATGTTATTTGTGGTTTATGTGAAAACATTCAGGTACATTTACGTCACCTCAACACTATGATCATGTATTTGGTGTTGAAATGTATCAATATTGGGTCGACAGCTAAAACAAAATGATCCTACTGCAGACAAAACCTGTGTGGCAGCACAGCATTTTGTTTATGTAGTGTGTTTTATATTGTGGAGCAGTTTCAGGTGTCTTCTAATCTGATTTAAAGTAGCAGCCTACTCATCTTTATGACTCTTTCATGAGATCAGATCTAAACTGGTAGAGCAGCTTTATACAGAGATGCTCCTATTAATACTGTGAAGTCCCTCTCTTTGGTAGACACTGCCTTCTAATGGACATTATACCACACTGCAGCAGTGGACCTCTACATTCAATCTGTTCAGTTTTTTAAGCGGGTATAATACGTATAATTCACACTGTATTTTTTTTATATACAGTGTATACAATGCCTATGCAGTAAAATCAATCTATAAAGCACGATTCAAAATCATCCAGAGAAAGATGTCCCAAATAAATATCAACTGTGAGTGTAGTTTTAAAACTTCATCTTAATCTGCTTCTGATTTACTGACACTGGCAGCGAGCTACCATGTGCTTTTTCACCTGATAATTTGTCTTTTATTGGACATTGTTGGGTGTTATTCTTATCATGTGGAGAGTTTGTGTGTAACCTCTTAGTTTCCTTCAGACACGCATGTAAGTAAACAGGACCCAGTGACCTCACAGGCAGGAAGGCCATGTCTGATCATCAAAGCCGCCCTCTGCCCAGCCAGCTCGGCTCTGCAGGGGCAGGGGAACGACGGGTCAGGCAGGCCATTGTAAAAACAATAGCCCCGTATATCCTTTACAGGACTGGTCAGCATCAAAGGCTGCCGACACACTTTAAGACCCAACAAATCAGAAGTAGACTTTATTTTTAACTGCTTGGGAAATGTAATGTCCTGCTGCTATAAAGAAAGTTATTAATGTACCATGGGCTGGGACCAGGATGGAATAATGGTAATTCATTTGTCAGCTTTTCCCCTTTTTTTTGTTTTTCTAATTTAAGTAATTTGTAGGTAAGCAGCAATGGCTCTGAGCAGGGCTGTTCGTTTGCTGTGAGTGTGTGAGAGAGAGACCCCTCCCATTTCAGACTCACCGAGCTTGTTTTTGTGTCTTCAGCTGGACATTGAAAAGCTGGAGAAGATTCCCATCCTGAAGGAACTGCGTGATCTGGAGGAACAGCTTGGAAAGGATGTAACGCTGGGGGAGGTGCCCGCTGCTCCAGAGCCTGGTCTTCACGCCGGTCCACCCAGAAGACAACCCAGGAGGAGGCCAAGGCAGAACACTCAGCAGGATGATGAGGGGGAATCCAGACAGGAGAATAGAGCAGAGGGAGAACAGAGAGCCAGACCACGTCCACCTAGAGTGAGGAAAGAAAACAGAGGAAATGGCAGGAGAGAGGATGAGGGAGAAGGCGGTGAGAGAGGAAAGGGGAGAGGTGGATGGAGGGAGAAGGGCCAAGAGGAAAGGGAGGGTGAAGTCGTGACTCAGCGTAAGCTCCCCCTGAGTGTGACCACAGTTTACCTGGGGGGGATCCCTGCAGGGATACGTGTTAGTGAGCTGAAAACTGCCCTCAGAGAGAGGGAGGCCGCTCCGCTGAGGCTCACCTGGCAGGGAGCTCAACACAGGGCCTTCCTTGACTACAGCGACCCCCAGATTGCCGAGCAGGCCCTGGAGGCTCTGCAGGGTCTCAGTCTGAATGGTCAGAGTCTGCAGGCTGAGCTGGCCAAGAGCCAACGAGGGGGGAAGAGGTCCGGACAGTCCAATCGGAGACCAAGACCATCAGCAGCTGAGAAACCGATAGCAGCATCAACAGATAGCCAGGGTGACGCAGCTGAGGAGACTGAGCAGTAAAAACACAGGGCAGGAAGTATTAAGGATGGTGCAACCTTTAACACCTTCACAAGAGTTTAGCTGGGTTTTTAATTTTTCTAGATTTATTTACAAGAGGACCTCGTTTCTTAAGAAAACTTTCAACAAAGACTGCGAAAGTGACAATATGTGAATATATCGTGCAACAGCAATATGTAAACATATAACTGCTGAATCGCAGCATCAAAGTATTTCACTACATATTTGTTTTTGTTCATACTTAACCAACTCACCTGAGTGCCTTGTCTTATTGACACACACTTGGTCTGTACCGAGAGCCCTCATTTTCCGAAGGTGATATATATTTTTTTTCCAGTAATTCATTGTAAAAGGCTTCCTCTCTTTTATTTCCACAACCAGCTATCAGTAGTTCCTCCTCCAAAGTCGCGTTGCAGACCCGTTTGTCTTATTTTCGTGAATCTCGATACATTTAAAGAAGAGCCAGCCAGTTTTTGTTGCAGGTAGCGCCACCCTGTGGCCACTTACTCAATTTATATAACCCGGACAATGCCTGGCTCATGAGGCACGGCAGTAAAAATTAAAAATATTTGTCTACTAATAATATACAGCATATCCATATATACCACAGTTTTTGACCACAAAAGTTTTTGAATTGACCATGACCACTCTATTCTACTTTTTTTCAGCATTTGACACAAGTTGCCATAAATCCCAAGCAGTTTCAACCAAATGTGGGAAAACACCTGCAGAACTTCAGGCTACCTCCTAATTTGATTATAGACGATATAATGCATTTCATTAGCCATGATTTAAGGGTGCATTTGAATTTTGTTTTTTTTTAAGTTGTATTTGCACATTAGTCTGAATTTAGGCATTATCTAAAAATAAACATGATTGTCTATGCATTTCATATCAATATCTTAAGCTATTTTATTTTATTTAAGAATAAGACATTTGGAGGATTGTTAAGAGCCGAAGCTCCTTGATTTTTGTTTTCTGTGCTTTCGACTGGCTAAGTTTCTTTTCAGTGTGTGCATTCGAGCAGTGATTTGTACCGTTATTGATAAAACTGTCTCCATGACATTCTCTCTGGTTAGTTACCATTAGTTTGAGAGATACATGGCTGCACTGTTACTATCTTCATGTATCTGTTTGTAATGCATCTCACAGTAACACTCTCCATTAAAGAGTTTGGCTGTACCTGTTCGGCCTTGGTGTCTTTATTTTTAAGCCAAGAATGAATGGGATGGATGTTGAATCCTTCACTGTCTGACCAGTTGTAACAGAAGCCTCAAACTATCATGACGATCTCACAATTACCCTTCTGATGAGGTAGTAATTTAAGGTGAGATGTTAAACTTAAACATCTGAGATTACTAATGAAATTGATCAAACACAGAGGGATGATCATTTGGAAGAAATAATCAAAATTCTACTTATAAAATATTAATTGCTGTAACTCTGCCCTGAAACTGTTTTTACCAAATCATGCAGCAAATATGACATCAAGGTTTTGCCTTGATTTGAGAGCAGCAATATCCGTAATAGAAGATTGTTTGACCGTATAATTTAAAAATCCAACCATTTCCCATGCGCAGAATGCAAACCACCTATCCAGACTTTGGTGCCTGTGTCTTGTACCCCTCGTGTTTTTCTTCTGTACAGGCATAACCTGTTAAACTGCCACTCGTGTGGGTCTGCAGTGCCAGAGAAGTGTCTCCTGTTTTCTCTGAGATCTCGTTTGTGTTGAGGCACACAAGCACACAGCATGTCTGTCTGCACAGGGCAGGTCTCAGGCTTTTTATGGAGCTGTCATCCAGGCCTGGCCGGGGAACAGCTGTGGAGCCCCATCTCTCTCTCCCTCGTTCCCGCCAGAGCACTGAACCTCGGTAAATGTCATCAGTTAGTTAATGTGCCGTCCCACATGCTGCTGAGCCTGCTGCCCGTGTGCTCCATGGCATTTTACTGGGGTTCAGTAGGTGGTCAGTGTTGTGTCCCGTTAAGCTTCACATGTATCCAAACAGAGGACGTTACATCCTTTTATATGTCTGCACATAAACCTTTACAGCATGACTTACAAATTGAAATTAACAAGAAAACTCGTCTTAAATTACATCTCAGTGACCTAATCTAATTTACATGAGGTGGGGATCACTGTAATCCGAGTGAACCATGTTGAGGCTAAATAAAATACATCGCTGCCTGCCATGTTTTGGATTGCATGAGCACCTGTTGCCTTCATCAGATTCTCTGAAACTAAAATTATCCAAATTCTAAAATGTATCAAGACTTTTATTCATTTATTCCAGTTTGGATTAATATTTCCTCAGTTTTCCTAAACCATATGGAGCAATGTAGTCATGCTAATCTGATCAAACTAACAGTGGATTTTACAGCTGCCAATATCAAGGACTCTGACAAAGGGCATTTAGTAAAAGACAATATTCTGCCTTTTGTTAATTTTTTTAAAAGGCCATATTTCCTGGATGTGATCATGTTTTCACTTCATTATTTGATGTGCATGTATAATTGTATCTTAACCCTGTACATTAACTGTTGATGTTGCCATTTCTGATATTTAAGATGAAAAGAGCGTTTTTTTCTCAAATAGGATAATAGATTTGCCTGCAGCATTAACGTTAAACCTATTGAACTTAACTTTTTTTCAACAGTGAATACATCTTGGACCCCCCTTACTATTATTTGAGAAAATTAAGTTCTATCAGCACCATTTATTGTCATCCCCACAGGATACTATGCAGAAATATATATACATTTAAAAATCCCCAACTGCAGAACAACTTAGTGCAGAAAGGTTTCACTCTGTAACTAAACGAGTGAGACTCGTTACGACTCACGTGTCGCCTGAACTCGCACATATCCAGGAATTTACATTTAACTTTTGAAACCACGAAGTAAATCTGCATGAATTACTAATTGTTTTGTGGGAAATCCGATTTCTACATCTAATCAGTTTACAACAGTGTCAGGATGTTCCTACAGGTGAGAACTGGACCGTGAGCCCTCGTGCATGTGAACATTGGGTTTTACATGTTTGTCTTCAATATTGCTCCTGATCAGACCCAAGTGAACGGCTACATTAAAAACAATGATAAATTAATCAGTTACAATATCACTTGTGTAAAAATGCTGCTAATTTATTATAAATGCAGCATTACAAATTGCCCCACTCTTCAAATCTATCTCATTTTACGTTGATTTTGTAATAATGGTCACATGTCCAAAAATCTACAGAGATTCTCCCTCTTTGCGGTACCACCCACCCCAACCTCCACACGAGATTAGTGTGTTTGAAAAAATATGCATTTTTGTGTGGATGCAGGCTCAAACAGCCCAACAGATATATTTTATTTCTTACAAATCATTTGTTGTAATATATATAGCCCTAAAAACCAGCCCTCACTGATGGACCCTCGCTAATTTTCCTAACAATATATACTAATATATACAGTGCCGAAAGTAATGGATCTACATGTATCTAACACAAAAACAACAGAACAGTGCTTACAATATATCCTCAATTTTCATTTTTCAAAACAAATAAGCGTTCTGACAAATATTGCCAATAAACCATATACCTCCTTGGCCAATACGCCTGAAATTAAAAATACGTAGGCCTACAGAATAAATAAAAAAAAAGTCGCGCTTATAGGCTATTCAAAAAGTGCCTTCATCATTTTTACACAGTATATATGGACCTACAGTATATGCGTAATGTCCATAAAAGTTCAAATTCAAGAGCAAGAGAATTCAAAGAGCCTCAGTCTAATTTGTCAAAGAGAATAAAAGTAAAAACTTCAGACAGAGAAATGTAGTGTGCTTTTTTTTTCTTTTTTTTTTTTCTTTACATTGGCCTATTTTAACAAGAAGAATAAACATGGAGAGAAGAAGTGTAAAGTGGTGGCTGTAGTCATCCGCTCTGCAGGACTAGGTACCAAACAGCAGCAGGGTGTCACGCGCCTATAGTCTTCACCCCGCTGGTCGATGGTGTTGATGAAATGACGTTTTTCTTTATGTATTATTATATATTATTATTATGTGGTTTGTTTTGTGATTGGCCTGTCCCCGTGTCTTTTACGCTGCGTAAAACAGCGCTGAGGAGTAGTCCGGTCGACTCGACGCAGTGAGCACTCTCCAGGCCCAGCGGCGCCATGCCTCTGTGCGTCTCTCAGTGGTTTTTCTTTTTTTGTGTTTTTTTGTTTTGCTCGTTTGTTCACTCGGCTGCATGGCTCGAGTCCGCAGACATGTCAGTGTCCCATCACATGACGCACGGCTTGATGTCCTGGTAGGAGACCTGCTGGTGGTGGTAGTAGGAGCCGCTGCTCGGGGAGTGCATCGCCGAGGACGCCATGGCGTTGAAGGAGAAGACGAACTCCTTTCGGTCACACATGCTGGGAGACTGGGAATGGTACCGAGGAATACCTGCACACAGGGGGTTGTAAAACACGGATTAAAAACAGCTCAATTCTATTGGGAGATTTAATTTAAACTTTTAAAAACCTGAAACTTTCCAAGAATGAGAATATATATTTTCGGTCTATAATATTGTTACAAATTCTGGGAGGAACTTACAATAACTGTCTGCTTTACTCTCTTTTTTATTTTTTATTTTGACTTTTACACACTGGATTGAAGAAGCCATAACCTTGACTTGGATTATAATTTAAAAAAATAATAATACAATAACAAGTGGTGGCAGTATATTGTAATAACTATCACTGTATTTAAATAAATGCTGTATACACCCAAATGGATTTTTTTCATACCCGCGTCTACCGTAATTTAAACTTTATATTTGAACATGCCTGTCACATTATATTTCTTGATTAAAGATGTGTCTTTCCCTCCCTGACTCGCATGTGAGTGTTTCTCATAGAGCTGAGGCCCATTTAGCAGGCACCATTAACATTGTCAAAGTGGAGGCGGACTCTGGAGAGATAATTGACATCGGCCCTCTTGCACGCCAGTCCCGGAGGACTTGTGGAGCCTCGGGGCGAGACTTGCTGGACTTAACCGCGCTTGTTTGTCTTTGCCCGGAGATTGGCACGGCTCTAAACTGTCCCGGCAGACCCTCGCTGCCCTTTAGTGCCTGCATTCTGTCTCTCGTTCTCTTCCCCCAGAAACTTAGAAGGAAATGCATAGTTTAATTTGGTTGCATCATTTTCCTTGATGATCTTGATTTGAATTAACCTTCCGTTTTGTGCAGTAGTGATAAGCCAGTGTTTAGTGATTTAAAAAAGAAATACAAGGCAAATTAAAACCTCCGGGAACTATATTTCCATTATGTCCATGTTAGCATTAGACCATACAAACCTGCAGGCTTGACAAATAAGGAACTATTCTTTTAACTATCTACAGACAAATATATGTACAGACAAATATATATAAATAAATATTCCTGCTCCATATTTGTCCCTTAGTTTTCCCCTTTCTCGAAAGTTTTTTACACTTTTACGCAGCACTGTACAGTTTTGTTTGCATAGTACATTTGGACCTACCTTGTAAATCTGTGGTGCTGTGCCCGTTCTGGTGCAGGTATGGCTGCTCTAGGGAATGGGTGGGCAGGCTCGGCTGCAGCGAGTTCGCTCCTGGATTACAGGGAGACAGAGGCTGCTGCTTGATGTAAGAAGCCCCGTTATTCAGAGAGGCCGTGGGGGCCGGAGCCCACGCCGAGGCCGAGCTCGAGTAGACGGGGTGAGGCTCCATGACTCCCCCGCTGGTGAGCAGAGGGGAACCGGAATTGTCGTGGTGGGAATAGTCATTCCCGGTGGATCCCGTACAACTTCCCATGTAGGAATGTCCACTGTTCGTCGACAAGTGTGACATGGAGTGCCCGGACAGACCCATCCCCTCCATGTTACCTGCCAAGTGTCCATTCATCATCCCGATCCCAGTGTCCAGAGACAGGGTGTTGGGCGGACAGGACAGGCCCCCGCCGCCTCCCTGGAAGTTGTAGGACTCGGGGATGTGGTTGAATCCCAGGCCGTTCATCATGCTGTACATTGGCTTCAGCGCCTGGCACTTGCGCCTAAAACCCCTGGGTCTCCTTCTGAAGGAGCCCTCCTCGAACATAAACTCACTTGCCGGGTCGATAGTCCAGTAGTGGCCCTTCCCTGGCCGGCCGAGGCCCTTAGGCAGCTTTATGAAGCACTCGTTCAGGGACAAGTTGTGACGCACGGAGTTCTTCCATCCCTGGTACGAGCCCCTGAAGAACGGGAAGCGGCTCTGCAGGAACTGGTATATTTCACTGAGCGTCAGCCGCTTCGTTGGAGAGCTCTGAATCGCCATGACTATCAGAGCGATGTATGAATACGGAGGTTTTTCTGGTCGACGGATCCCTGCGTTTGTCTTTTTGGTTTTCGTGGTGGAGGAGGCGGTTTCCATCACCGCCGTCTGTCCGTGCGGCTTCTCCGGAGCAGACATGGGGCTGCTCTGGGCAGGAGTCTGTGCTGGGGGCTGCTGGATCTCTGCCGTCATTAGTTAAACTTCGTATTCGAGTTTGGACACAAAACAATTGCTGCTCTCCGCCTTAAACACGTTAAAGTTGGCTACTTATTAGGTGGCATACAGAGAAAAAAAAATACTACAAAAGCGAACGTTAAGTCAAACTTAACGCACAAGTCAAAAATCGAGACTTGTCTTCTTCACCGTGTCTTCGTCCCCTTGGTTCAGTCCTGCAGCAGCCTGGAGCCGGACCGCCTTGTACGGGATGAGGAGCAGAACAGGAGCCGCTTTCCACTTCACTTGGTGTGTTGTCGTGCGTCCGAGGAGCTCACTTTTTACTTATCTGTTGCCATCAGCGCATTGGAAGCTGGATGTCTTGGCCATCCTAATGTTGGGACCCGCCCAGATCCCTCCTCCTCCAGTGGTGGGCTGTGAGCATGCACATCTGTGTGCGTTCACTTTTCAGGGGAATGTTTTCCCCCTTCCTTACATTTAAAGTTAGGGAACATATATCCCATAGGCCCTGTAACAACTTATATAGCTTATATCATTTACATTATTGACATTTTTAAATCTCTGATATGATTAGACACTATTAATGGTAAATACACCGTTATGGCCTTTTGATGCAAAATAGATTTTCTTGTTTTCTAACAAGACTTTATTTTACTTTTCTTTAACATTGAATATTATGATATAAAATGTGTGTATTCATAAACCGCCTGGCTCGTATCTCTCCACTGCAGGTTCCAAGGCTGTGGAAATGGCAAATAGGTCAAGTCTCAAGTCGTGGTTATTAAACCAATGAAATATTTCATAAAAGGTTTTTGTGCGTATAACGTTAAGTAGAATACTTGCCCCTTCATATTCCAAACCAGCCTCCCGCTTTCTGTAAAAGATAGACAGGAACATGGGCAGGATGTTTATACTGCAGAATGTAAACATTTTCCCTGGCCTTCTTTAAATAAAAAATCAAGCAAAAGCCCCGTTAGATCAGCTAATACTCAATCTGACGCGATATGTCCGTGTGTTCGCTGCGTCTTGTGCGGATGCAGGACATTTTTACGCATGAATATTGTTTGTGTAACGCAGTCATAATATTTACGCAGGGACGCAGGAGGAGTGAACAGCGAACATGCCGAACTGTGAGCGCAGAAACTCGGACTGGGACCTGAGATGGAGGCAGGCAGTTGTACCATCGAATGATCCGGGATATAAAGTAAGGTGAATTTAATGTTTTTCTGTCCTATAGCCACGAGCAAAACTGCGGCCCTGCTTTATTTCAGAGCCACGTTGGAAAATCTGAGCAGTTCACTTTGTTCCACGTGACATAATACGTTGTAGGATAATTAGAAAAACGAAGCCCATATTATGCCTTGAGCTCTGCGATTCCCCCCCCCCCCCCTTTAACAAAGTTATAATTCGCTCAGAAGAGCATGCGCACCGGTTTGTTTATCTGCTTGTCGTTCCAAAGTCCAAAAGCATGATTTTCGTTCGATTACTGGCTTTTCTACAGCTGTGCAGTGAGAGCTACTGAAAGACGATCAGTCCATAACCTAAAACTGTTGACAGTAGGTTGCTTATTGTTCCCTGGAGATCTCGATCGCTGCAGCCTGTAATCTTTTGCTTCTCCGTGGCTTCGGGTTAGACGAGCTGACTGTGTCTATATCTCTGTCGGCATTACTGTTTAGTGGATGCTTATGATGGTGGATAGTATTGATATTATGGAATATAAAGCTGGAGTAAACCGCGCAGGTACAGCTTTGCATGTTTTGCTCTGTGCGTAAAAGTAGAGTATGTTTAGCAACTCCATTGCCTGCGCGTAAAAGTCTCATTTGCGCGTAAAATATACATAGTAGTTATGTTTTGAAATTCAAATAAGCACATTAAAATAGAAATATCAGTGTAAAAGAGCAGTAGCAGATGGTTTATTGGTGTAAATGTTAACTGTCTTTCCCAAAACACGATGGATGGTTTTCCTTATTTGCCACAGGGGAAGCGAGAGAACAATTAATTGTCAAATTTTCTTTGTGAACCCAAAAGGTGACAGACGTGCCACTGTTAGTTTTCGCTGTTGCAGAGGAGATTTAAACCTTCGGATAAATGAATGTGAGTATTGTTTTAACCGGTGCCTGCTCGGCCACTCGCCTGGAGTGAGGGCCACACATTTATCAGCATAAGGGACCACCCAGCGCGCACCAGGGGCAGGCGCGCTCCCGTCCTCCCTCTGCCCACTGCATTTAATTACCGATGATGACTTCATTCCATTATGGCTCTTTTTTCTCAGTCGCTCTTTCGCCCCATACTATGTTATTCTTTCCTTGTTTTTTTTTAATTTATATATATATATATATACCCTATATTGAGGTGTACACATTTTTAGCTTTCGTGCCAATAAGCTGCAGAGCCTGTAATGTTTATAAATACCAGCAGCTTTGGATGGAGACGCGCTGCTCCCTGCTGCATTTTTCTTCACCAAATAAAAAACAGTGAAATCAATATTTAAATGTCTTCACATACTGTTGAAGTTTGATTTTAAATAGTGATGATCAATTGATCATAATACGCATTCTCACAAAATCATGTACATTCATCATAAAAAAAATTTTGTTTACTTATGGATGTGTCCATATATATATATATATATACATATTTTACCATTTAACTCCTCCATAACGGTAAAGGCAATAGGATTTCCCACCAGAGATTCGATGGCTGACATTTCTGAGGCTTGAATCCCGAGGTCAGAGCGTCCCTGCTGCCGCATTGCAAACGAAGTCGTGCACTTTTCCATGACGTCCCATCATGAAATATTTGACAGCGCTGCATCCTCAGGAATGCTCGGCCACTTAAGTGGAGGTGCACCGCAGCGCGCACGGTCCTGACAGGTTTTCCGGACAGTACTGTTACTAGGTTCACTGGAGTTTTAGCCTCGGCCCCCCTCAAATCCCGATGCGGCAATATTCTGCAGGCACACATATCCCTTATTGGTCACAGTCTTGTAAAATGGCACACGGCACCAACAGGACAAAACCTATAAATTTAGCCATTTTCCTTGTATTCCACAATCTGACCGTCACTGCGGTGCCTATTCCAGTTTTTACGACGCATCCATTATGATTATGTAACAAGTTTCAGAGGACTCATTCATCTTTTCTACATTTAATAAATATTGTTGATATCAGTGCAGGCGCTGCGCCTCCAGACGCTCCAACACTTCACCAGAGAAAGTCACAACACGGTTACCGTCGGCAATATTCCTGATTCATACCAATTAGACGAATTATCTGGCGGATTATGGATCCAGCAGCAGCAGTGGTCAGCATGTGGTCCAAGCAACAAAAACAAGACTATTTGTGATCTGAGGCCCCGTTCAAAGGGATTACGAACAACATAAAAGAAGAAATCTGATTGTTTTTTATAAACAAATGGTCTTGTTTAGAAAATAAGTCAGTTTCCCTCCTCGGTGGTGAGAGAGGGCCACATGAGGGTCACCGAGAGGCCGAGGGACTTTGTTTGGAGGTGATCGATCAAGTTTATCCGCCTTGAACTTGAGTCAAGTTTTATGTCACGATCTTTAAAAATAAATAAATAATACTAAATACAATTACTATATTATGAATGTTTAAACACGCCAATCACGTTATTCTACAAATATAGATATTACGCACACATTTGCCGCTATTTCCCTTAATATGTGGTGATACAATTTTTTTTACTAATGTTCTTTAAAGTAAATTAATACTGTAGTATTCTTTAAAAAAGAGTCAACAAGAGTTAACATGTGGAAAATAAATCAGTGTATTGGATTTAGTCTGAGAGCCTGATAATGTTTTTGAATTGCATAGTAAAATATATTTTTAAAGGCCGATACAACACCTAGATCTGTCTGTTTTTATCTTGATTTGATTTTCTCATGGTATGTATTATTTAAAGTGGGGGAGACAAGTATGCAAACAATGTAAACAACTCTCTGTGAGGCGACAAGCTGTCGGTTTTCTCCCAAAATAAAAAAAAAATGGTGTTATAGAAAAACAACTGCTGCTGTTTTATCTTTTCTTTATATTATAAGAATCCTGAAAGTAATATACGTGATTTTTAAAGATGATTTTGATCCACATTTCTTACCTACAATGAAACAATACACTAATCATATTTATAGATATGTATGACGTGTTTTTTAAGAGGACATTTAAGGGTGAACGAGAAATCTTAGTGTCCCTGACTGAGGTGCGTCCTAATTGGATTTGACTCATCTGGCGCTTGGTGTCTTCAGTGTCGCCTGCGCCTCAGACATCTCTGTCGCGTTAATTGAAAACAGGGTAACAGGGAGAGAGGTGGGCACCCCCTCATCACTTTCCCTGCGCTGTAGGTGGCCGTGTATATTTTCGTTGAAGTGGTGTTTATGTGAACGAGAAAGGACGGGATTGCTCGCAGACCGCTGATTGCGCGCACTGGGCCGCTCCGTGCGTCTGAAGCGCCTCTGATGGGCACCACCCTCTGCAGTAATCAGCCGCAGCACAAGTGCGCGCTATGGCTTTTTAATCTCCTTGGCGCGATATCTGTCCGATGCCTTGTTGTATGTACAGGCGCGAAGTAAAGTAGTTCCCCGGTGCAGACTCCCACATGTATTCATCTGTTAAATATTTACTTCCATGCAATGTGCATGTGTGGTATGGAAATATGGAGAAATCATTGAAATAACTGGTCTGCAAACATCCACACTATTGAAGTGTCCTTGAGCACAACGCTGGCCCCACACAGCGTCAGGTAAAACCGACTCCTCCGAGTTTAAATCCGGGGAAACCAGAAGCCAATATCAGTCCATCTTTCCAGTCTGTGGTTCATGTCGCAGGTGCTGCAGCCTGGTGGGAAGAGGAAGGTGTTTATTAGCCTGAACTTAGTCATGTTAGATACAGGACTGTTATTTTTCGTTTGTTTTTATTTGTTAAAATATCTCTTAAATTTGTAATTTAACATTTGCTTGATACAGGGACTTTATCGCACAGATCCACCGATTCCAAAAATGTTTGGACCGGTAAAACACATCTTATTTAAATGTAACCACAGTTATCATCAAATAATAAACACCCCTTTAATATTTATTTGATACATTGCAGTGCATTTTACATTCATCATTTTAATACGTCAATATTGTTTGTTGAATAACTGAATGCTTCCCATTGGTACAATTCACGTGTCACATTTCATGTCTCTGCTGCACACCTGCAGTAACAGCAATGGCCAATAAAGCAGCTTATTACTGACCATTGGCAGTATTGGATATTACTGTTATAATTTTCTTATTCATATTTGCAAATGTAGCTATACAGTTAAATTTATAATTGAAAATAAAATCATTTAGATATAATACATATTGTGAAATATTCTCAGACCTTGTTCTGCAACAGAGATACAATGATCAGCAGTGGAAGGTCGTTTGCTTTTTGAGATTTGTTTCTTCTATTATGTAGCATTTAGCGCAGGTAATAGGAATTTATTTTTGGTTAAAAAAGGCCACAGCGCTTCAGAAATAGAGCTCATCATAAAACACATGAGTCATTAAAGATACAGTGAGAATCCTCCCAAGGCCTCCCACAGCAGTCTCTGGTGTGTTATTGTCAAATTGAAGATAGTCCGCTCAAATAGTCAGATTACCTCTGTCTTATTTCTGTGTTCACTAATTTCCCTTGTTACACGTTAAAGCAGATTTGGTTTGGTTTTCAAAATCGTCTCCCTTTGACAGTCTGATGTTGAGAAGAGAACCTTTCAGACAATGGGGAAAAAAAGAATAAAGGCCTATAGTCAATGTCAAATTCTTTCTGGTTTATTTTGTGATCATAGGCTGGACCACATAATTTGACATGAAGGACAGCAGTGGGGAGGATTTGGCAGGTTCAGAGGTTTTACAAATTCCAAACTGTCCCAATGTGGTTAGCACTAGCAGGGAAAATGTTCCATAATTTTAAATACCTATTTAAATAGTCTGTTCGCTGAAAATTGGTATTTTCAGTGAGTTGGCAAGCACAAAGATATTATAGCAATAAAAATGTGCCGATATAAATTGCTTCAAGCTTAGACTTCAAGGTTGATGCGTGAACAAAAAGGTGTTTGTGGGTTTGGTGTTGGTTTTGAATGGCCTGTGGACAGATGATCTGTCTTTGAATTAAAGCCAATGTGATGAAATGTATAAAACATATAAAAGCTAATGATATTGCTAGAGCGTTACAATGAAATGCATTTATGGAGATTTTAAGGACATAATTGGTTTATTGATAATATATATATATATATATTTGTTAAATATAATATAAGAAACATGACAGGGATGAAAATGAAAAAAATCCCTGGTGTGTGTGGTCATCTGAGCTAATGAAAAATATTAACATTGAATCCTTTTGACTAAATATCAAATGTTACACGTCCCTTAAACTTAAAGTTTCCATAGTTGTGTTTCTGTGTGGTCTTAAGAATCATGGATAATACTGGATGTTATACGGAGATCACAGAGAAACTCTTTTTTAAGGCTTCAATGTGTGTTGATGTTGAATATTCAAACACTGTGGGATTTACGGATCATATTAAGCATCTATTTCTCCAAAGTGTCATTCTCTTGTAATGTAGAATATATAAATCCCAAATAGAGTACATTTGTATTTCAAATCTGACACAATTCATTATATTAAATCGAATTCCAACATTGCTCTGTTCACGATGTCAAGCAGTTTTGTGTGACCACCTCTGCAGGTACAACGTATTAATGACAACAGGAGGGTTTAGATAAAAACCATTGTGCACTGCTGCCATATAAGGTCAAAACACACAAGGAGACTTTCCTTCAGACACTTCCTTGGCGCTCTGCTTCACTGCGCTCCACTGTGGCCTTTTCTAAGAAGAGGTCGGTCCCACACAGTGAGTGGGAGCCTGTTTGGTGCCCCACCCTGCAGGCCTGCACACCTCCCAGGGCCGCTCCATCATGGTCTGTATGATGCAGGGAGAGACATCGATAATAAGAGCTGAAGCAGAAACCACAGTGGAGAACACAAAAGAGAGAGGGAGGGCAGACGCAGGCCACAACCGGCCCTGCTGCAGGTTAGCCCCTTTTGATTTTGCCCTGATGGCAGTTTGATGGGTGCATATAGGGCGACATGGGTTTATACGTATATGTGTTTACACGCGTGTTTAGATAATATGCATGGTGTTTACACGCAGCTCACCAGCCCCTTTTTTTCTTCACTCTGAAGGGGGATTTTCCTGTGGCAAGCTGCTTCGGAAAAAGCAATTAAGAATTCCCAAACAGTCCACCACAATGGGAGATATCATTTGTGCAATGTGTGTTCCATGTCCCATGCAGTTCTAGTTTTGAATGGCCCTGGCTATTTTTAATCTGTGCACAACCCGAACCCACCTACAGACAAACCACAAATTGAATGAAGGGGAGGGGGGGGGGGGTGAGGGTGAGTGGGCCTGGTAATTGTCTATTGTGGAGCTCAAACTCCCCTGTCCTGCCATAAACAGCCCAATAGTTCACAACTCGATACCCAGCGCTCCAGCCAGTTTGAAATGAGGGCATATCCTCATTGTCTGTGGGAACTCAAAGCCAGGCCAGTGGTTGGAATCAGTCAGGAATGCTCTGGGATGGTAACTGGATTCGGTTGTAATGCCCGGCTCTCCACAGCGGAACACTAGGGTGGGAAAAAGGCCAAGAGCATTTCCTGAGTGGAGGGGGGTCCCAGTGAAGCATCACACGCATGGGCATCGTGTGACAGGGATCCTGCCAGGTTTTAGCCTATGATCCCGAGTGAAGAGAGGAGCGGAGAAAGAGCACAGATGTGGGAGAGGTGTGGTGGGTAAGGCGGGCAGTGCCAGGGAGAGACATGAAGGGACAGAGCCGAGACCGAGATTCAAAAATAATGTAGATGTTGGTGAAGCGTGAAGGAAGAGCCAGTCAGAGGTTGAAGAGAAGGAGAGAACTGTGTCGTGTAGAAGCTGTTGAATGTATCGCTTTATTTCACACAATTTGACTCGCTGGGCATTTACTGAAAGTTGTTAGAAATTGTCAGTAATGCTTCATTATCTGTGTTTAATGTATTTCCCCACTCCTCATATACAAACCTTTATGTTTTGTTGTGCCATATTAATGAAGTGAAATAATATGTAATAAGACCCCTCCTTCAAAACAGGTATAAAGTTACTTTAATGACAATAGATAATGAACAGAGAGAAAACGTTATATTAACAACGGGGTGTATTTACAGTTAGTCAGATCGTCACAGGGCCAAATGATCAACTCAACTCATAGATGCCATGTCAAGCCACTAGCTGTCATTTGTCCTGTCATGAGGCAAGACCTGACCTATATCAGGCAACCTTTATCCTGCACAACTTTCATTAAAACTCATTCAAGCTCATCAAGGATGAATGCCTGAATGTCAAACTTAACAATACACAATAATGTAGCTTTGGATTATTTGTTTGACTCATGGCAGATCTACAAAATAGAAAACCCTGCTGCTTTGGCTGCAGATGGTGATTACCTTGATGTTATAATCTAACGTAAAAAGAAATAGCAAAATGGATCAAATCTCAGTGGGGAAAATTGTACGTTACCTACTGTAGAAGTGTGTGTGTGTGCGTGTAGTGTGTGTGTTTTCATTAGACTGAGTTATGACACTGTGGGTAAGGGGTTTGACGTTTGTGGTAAACCGTGTCTGGCTGACACAAAAAAATATAATAATTTCACAAAAATTTAGATGCAGCGTCTCTTCAGGACACATTCTCTCTTCACACTCATTTGCATCCCAGAAAATAATCATGTTTCCATCTGCAGCAGGAGTTGCTGACTTGATTGCAATAGACCACATTTTGATCTCATTTCAATGAGTAGTGCAGCAGACTTTATATCATTGGAAAGGGGAAAGGGTAAAGAAAAATACTATGCTTGTGATTTTGTTTGTCCATAATGATAATAATAGGGCCACCTGAGTCTTTGTGTCTGTTTTTCTGTGCACATTTATATGTGTTTTCATGGCTGCATTGTGTGTAATAGGTGTGTATAAGTCTTTGGTTTGTGTGTCTGTAAGGGGCTGTGCGTGGCTGCAGACACCGACTGCAGCTACTAGTTCATGTATTGGAGCATATGAGAATGTTGCTGACTAAATATTTGTGAGTATTTGTGTGTGTGTGTGTGTGTGTGTGTGTGTGTGTGTGTGTGTGTGTGTCCAGGCTCGTGCTGGCAGCCCCAGGTTGCTCTCTTGGCTTGTGTAAATGTTGTGACGATTTTGGGAGGAATCTAACCCTATACTTGTCGAAGGGCTTTTTATTTCCACCTGCTACCGGCCTCCTTTCCGTTGCTCTGCTCTATAACAATGGTAGTGGGAAAGCTGTGGAGTGCAACATGATTGATATTGCACTGTATTTGGCCCTTCTTCAGATTGGGGCCTGGGAGGAAGTGGCTATCCCTCCCTTCCACTGACTACCCCTGCAATAACTCAGGGCTCAAGAGGGCAGCGTGATGATCAGGACTAAGACATCCCATTTTTATAAAATGCCAATCGGCCTAATAGACAGGTCGACAGGTTTATATAAACACGGTTTCTCAACGTATAAATCAATTTGCCACAAGATAAAACAGAAGGTAATTTATGCCACCCAATTGAATCCAACTTTATCCGCTCCATCTTGTCTCCAACCATCACTCTTTCTCTCGCCCTGTCTGGGGGAAAAGCGATAACAGGCTCATCACGACTGCATTCTTTCCATTTTGGTGAAGAGCAGCGTGGCATAGAAGGTAATCTATCATCCACATTGTCTGTCTCTCCCTCTCCCTCTTTCTAACTATGTTTCTCTTCCTCTAGGTTGGAGTGGGCAGGCCTGCGGCTTTGGCCACAGGAAGCTGTGAATTCTTAGCAGAATGGAAGATGTCTTATGGGGAGACATACTGGCCCCCCCACCTACCCACTCACCACCTCAAAACGACCCCTGACCTCTCCTTGTGTTTATATCAGACCATGGAAGTGAGAAATAGTGATGAGTCACTCTGGCTCTGTGTTTATACTCCGGAGTCACGCAAGGAAGGAAATCAGCCACGGTCTGCTAAAAGTGGCGAGGTGACAGAGAATAGCTGCAGTCCCTGAGTGCTGCTGTGATTTACCTCTGCACAACCCGAATTCATTTCAACTCGTCTCTGCTGCGAAGACTTTGAACCAGGAGGAAATCAGGGCTGTGGACTGTCGTAGAGGAAAAGGTGAATCCAATGGAGGTCAATTAAGTTACTGTGTTACTGAGTTACATTTACAGTAAGTATGTGCATCAATGTCATACACAATATTATTCATCAACAAAACTATCTGTACATTGAATTTGACTAAATTCTTGATAAACAAGGCAAGGAAAACGCACAGAAACTGTCAGAGGGAAAACATGTATCTCCACACATTCCATGTTTGTTATTATTTCTTTATTGTAAACAAAGCAGTTTTTCAGCTCTCTATGGAATAAATCTTGAAACCTTTGCAGAATGTTTCTCAGCCAAGGGGAGGGTATCTATCAAATACAAATTTCAAATCACAAGGTTGTCACACTGTAGCAATGATACCGCAGGTAACTTTATTTAAAAATACTTAAATCCACTCAGGTTCTGCACTGATTATATATTTTGTTCAACAAAAATACTCTAGTATTTTAGTTTCATCATCATAAATTTACAATATTTAAAATCTCGATTTCAAATACTTGAATAAAGTTAAGCATGTCTAAAATGTTAAAACCTTTCCATGATCTCATTCAAAACCAAAATAGACATATCTAATATTCTATGTCTGACATTATTTGTATTACCGTTATATGTATAGCTCAACCTAATCATACTTAAGAAAAGTTTATATAATTAGTTACGTTTTTATTATGATTTTGTTTAAATGGATTTTTTGGAAGTAAGTAAACACGGGTTAGTATTTTTATCAACAGGAGCAAACACATATAAGTTTGTAGAGATCCTGAAATAATGAAGTTAAAGTAAAATAAAGGCTTTGAGTATGAATTGGACAAACAATATATTTAATAAATAGACATGGTGTTTCAGGTCCCTTAAACCAGTGGTTCTCAAATGGAGGTCCGTGATAGCCAGGGAGTCTGTCAAAAGATTCCAGATTCATTAACCAAAGATATCATGATCATGTGTATTCTGAGTTCTGTGTTTTTAATACTCTTGTTGTTTGTTTACATTACTCAGTGTAAAAACATAGGCTTGGTCAAATTATTCCAAGGGTCCTCCATGAGGGTCTTCCACGTTCTTTGGTTGAAAAAAAGGAGAATCTCTGCCATCTGACATTTCATTTTCAAGATCTTAATAATAAACATAATGCCTTGTTGGTTATATAGATTCTTTATATTATAAAAGATATTTTTGTGTTATAAAATGTGTTTATTATATACGTGAGTGACTGGTCGTATAGTATCACCACTGCATGATCCACACTGGACACGTTGCGTGGCGCTCTGCAGGACGTGATGCTCCATGTTCTGTAAGGTGTGTTTACTGAGGCCTCGTCCAGCGTTTCAAACATGCTGTCATTGTTGTCCTCCCCCACGAGCCACTTTCAGATTGCACAACTGTTGTTTTCTTGAGAGACAGCAGCTGTAGTCACTGCAGCTACGCTCTGTAAATAAAAGTGACACCTTATGTCTTCCCGTCATTACACTGGTGCAAGTAACCTCATTGCCGAGTGTATAGCGAGTATCCTGTTACCCACCCCCATACACACCGCCACAATGAGAGAGTCAGCGGCTCTTATTTTGGCTGATCTCTCCTGAATTGTAAGTCCTGTCAGTGGCTTTGATTGATAGTTGTGTTTATCACCATATTATTAAGTAATCAGGCTCACCACAGCCGGGCCTGAAGCTCCTTAATTCCAGTTGAAGCACACGGCTTCGAGCTAATTAAAGGTTTGGTCAAAGTGTTTATTTTCGTGAATTTTTAAAATACAGTTGTCTGTGCTTTTATGAGAGTGCACTGATTGTTGCATTTGTATCCTCTCTAGTACCAAACCTTTACTGTTGTGTCCTCTTCAGACAGATCATGGACTAAAAAAATCTTGCCTTTCACGAATGTGCTTTTTCACATTTAACCGGCAAAATGATGAATAATGTTCATACAGCACAGCGTATATAACACAAGGGGGGTCAATCAGCCTACGTTGTGTGCATCAGAGGAGGTTTCTTCTCGCTTCGTTAATAGAGCCTGCGGCAGCCTGCATTTGTGTATTCCTGAGGTAAACAGAGTCATGGCAAAGTGGACATGCTGCTAAGTGTGTCCTGACTGGAGACAGAGAGCACTGTGGCACTGTACTGACGGCAGACACTGGCTGCTCTCTAGATGCGGGGTTAATGTGATGAATGGCCATTTGGTAATGGGCCATGTACTGTATTAGGGTGAAATAGCTCTTTGAAAAGCCAGAGCTGGAGCCACAGCTATATGGGCAATTTGATTCAGGAATCGGTCAGGTGGCAGGTGTTTCATGTTGGATCAGTCAGCTTGCCCTCGCTCTCTCTTTTAACTCGATCAAGGGAAAAAGATGTAAAACCGCACATGGGAAATACAAACATAACTATAAATTATACTGCAGTCATAATTTTCATTCATGTCTTTGATGTTTAAGTCTTCTGAAATGTACTGTTTAAACAGGTTGATAAATAAATATCTGTACCACTCGGAGCGGTGTGTTCTCGCCTGTGTCGACAGCACTGTTCTTGCCTTCTCTTCAAACCAGTGTCAGTCAGTGGGATTGTAAACTTATCAATGTATTCCAGCAGTGGTTATTACTAGTTTTACACAAGCTTGAATTGCAGTAATACATATACACCAGTCTGTTTGTCCTGTACATGTTCTGATGTAAATTTTATGTGGAAATAATTTTTCATACATCATAAAAATACTAAATGTGTTAATGTAATTAGGAGGTTTTGTGCAATAATTATCTAATTTTTCCCCATGTTTTAGCTCAAGCCTATTCCCAAAGAAATAACTTTCCATAACATATTTTTTTGTTATTTAAAGCAATTTGGAAATTTCTATTTTGAATTATTTTACTAATTTACATCAATAAATTTCCATTTAATCCAAGTTTTTGTTGCCTTTACCCAGATTTCTTCTGTTCTCAGCCTTACCTGTTTTAATTTGATGTACTGATTCCTTATGTATGCAATTCAAAAATTACAGAGCCGCTCTAAGAGTCTATAAACCTTTGTAAAAAGAGCATGCAGCTAAGCCAGCAGACACGCAAAATAATACTTTTTAAACAGAACTTCTTTTAACATAATTAACATTCATTTATATGAATACTTTAACGCGAGTGACCTCTTTAATATAGCTAAATTTAGCTTCTTGAATTTGGCAAAGAAGAAGATTAAAGTGAAAAACCACTTAAGGACTTTATGATGAGTACAATGTTTTGTGCGGTGGTGATGTGCAGACTCAAAAGATAAACACTGTCAGAAACAAATTCAGCTCTGTTGGTGGTCCGACTGTTCACTCCGTTCTTATTAGTTTTCGCCAACAGGTTACAGGGATCACATTTTCATATCGGCCATTTATCTAAATAAGTTGATGCAACTACTGAACGATGCTGTATTTAATCAATGACTGGCCACTGTGTGTGATCTATATCCTTAACGAAGGAGTCGTCTCTGTTTGACCTTAGACATCTGCTTGGCCAAAAGTGGCTTCACACTGGTTTATCAGTGGTTCTGAAGAGGTCGTGTGAACCAGAGGAGCTTAAACTTCCATAAGAAAAATCTCCATCTGAGCTTTCCCAGCAAAAAATAAGTAGAAAAAGATCTTGGTTAGGGTTAGTGTGTTTGCGCGGTTTGTCTCTTACGGCAGCGTTTGGACGTTTTGCGGCACAGAGATGGAAACATTTAAAAGTTGACATGGGAACGCAGAACTACTCTTTTTTTGTTCATGGATTGACTTCATTAATGTTTAAGGAAACGGGTAAATAGTTGATTTGGCATTAACATGGGAACCTCTTGAGTTTACCCTCTTGTTTGTCATCACTTATGTCTTCAGTATTTAACAGTCACCGACACTCAAGAAGTAAACCATCAGGGGGTTTCATAATAAATGTGTTAATAGCCAATGACAGTGATTTCTCTGTCTCTGAAGAGCTTTATCACAGGTGTCGGCACAGGACAGACGGATGGACGGACAGACGGCCACATGGTTCCACTTTGACGTCTGCTAATTCCAGGGAATCAATCCTAAATGACACCTATGGGATACACAGAGTGGATTTCCCTGTGATGCAGATTGGTGGTGGTTTGCAGATGAAAGACAGTAAAATAAATAAAGCTGTGGCGAGCAGGCAGAGCTCTTCTATCCGCACTGTACAACCATAATGGGATACATACTGACATGAGAGGAGAAGTGGAGGCCTGCTCCTGTTTTCACCGCTGTTGCCATATAAATGATAATGGACCTCTGCTTTAAGCCTTTAGCCCTGAACGTGTTTGATATTTGTTGTAAAAAATATAAATTTCCCCAAAAAATTATTTCTAAGAAGGAAAGTGACCTAACACGAGGAGCATTAGTGATTAGTCTGTTCTCCGTCACCCAGTCTGCCTGCAGATACTGTTTTAATCCTAAAACACATAATTAAATCAAACCCTGCCGTATCAAATGACTGTTTAACCTGCTCCAATTAATCTTTTCATCAGCTGCAGTGTCTGCGGTTGGCCTGGAGTAAGAATAGTAATGGTAAGACAATACTGGCTTGTCTCATCCTGGCTGGGATCAAGCATGATTCTGCTACAAAGTTTCTCCTTCTGTTCTCTGCAGAGCCAGAAGGAGCAAATTCAACCCTGTATTGTGCAACGTTCCAAATTAGTTGGGAAGTACCTTCACTTTTCTCTGTATCTTGAGGATTGTTGACCAATAAAGTCTCACAACATGCAAAATATGCTCCGCTCACTCAGATTTTTGGCCATCTCTATGCAGAGTGATGTTGAGTGGGGAACAGAAAAATAAAGCTTATTTTTTTTATTCATTGCATAAGTGGCAAAATGTCTGTCTCCTTGCTCACCTTAAATCTCACTGTAAGACATGCATCTAGAAGTATTATTTTTGTGACATAGGGACAATGTGTGAAATAGTTTTGAAACCGATCATTGTGTATGTGGAAGCTTGAATCCTCCAGTGAATAGATGCAGTAGTCCCGATGTTTAACTGTGAAATACAAATGTTTGCATATTCATGTTCAATGAGGGAGCATTGTAATTTAATTATTAACCATTTTTGTGTGGGAAAACCATGTCAGAAACAATATATTATTTTAAGCATTATTTTTTAAATATATATAACCTTGTTCAAAAGTCTGGTCATCTTAAACACATTTTTGTTAAAAGACTTAGTTAAAAGCCAACATGAGGTATTATTCATAGGTTTAGCAAAAGCAATTCCTGAATACCGTTGAAGACGTATTTCATGAACCAATAAAAGTGTACATTTGATTAAATATGTTAAAAAAGAATGGTTCCTAATATTTGTTTTATTGTGAAGTGTCGATTGCAGTAATAGGAAGTGGTGTATGAGATCAGGAGTAATGCTATTCTATCATTGGTCGGTGGTAACTGAGAGGCGCAGAGACAGGAAGTTGAGTCAGAGTGCGATGTGGACGCTTGACTAAGTCTTGATGGAGAAAGTCTGTGTAAAGTTTGCGTAAAAGTTTGCGTTTTTTCTACTTGACAGTGTTTGTCAGGTTATTCTTTACTGGAGATATTTCTGTTTGCGTTGACTTCTCATGTGTACGTTTGCTCATTAGCCCACAGTGTGTATTTGTTAGCATTCATTAGCAAAGCGAATGGACTCCTCGCATTTAAAAGCTAACACAGCACAGCGCCAAAGGTGACAGTTGACATTGTTTTCGAAGAGGAAACCGTGAGGATTGAATAGACTGTGAAGGAGTCATCGAGCTAGCAGCTAGCAGCTAACAGCTAACACTCAGAGTAGCCTACCTGTGACGGTCCAGGGCGGGAGAGATGTCGTCATGTCCGGGCACCTGCTCACCCTCCTGTTCGTCATCTGAACCGAGGTACCACACTGATTTGACTTTACTGCTCTTTGGAGTGAAAGTGTTTCCATCATCTCCTTTCGCAAAAAAAACCTTGTTCTGGCCAGAATGTGCCTTTGTTTTGGAAGGAGTAAATGTATGATTGTTAACTGTTTTAGACCAACATTATGATTTTTTTGGGTAAATTTTCGTACACTCATAGATATATATATATAAAGGCTAGATGTCTCGGCCAATGGAGTTGAATGTCCGCACATGGCGGCCATCTTGACACAGGTGGCTCGCTCACCCATAACATTGTGTTGGTAGTGGTACGTACTTTTTAAATAACCATAACTTGCTCAATTTTCAACCGATTTTTAAACGGTTTGGATAGTTATAAACGTCAGAGATGTACTTATGACACTGCATACTTTTGAATAATAATGTTATTTAAAAAAAAATTATAATAATGTTCTCAAATAGGTACATTTCCCTATTACAAATAAACATCAAGAATTTTTTTATTTTATTTTATTCAAAAAGTACATGTACCACTACCAACACAATGTTATGGGTGTGCGAGCCGCCTCTGGCAAGATGGCCGACATGTGCGGACGTTAGACTCCGTTAGCTGGCAATGCGGACGAGACATCTAGCCTTTTTATATATATCTATGTGTACACTGACCCTAAGCCTGCCGTAAATCGTTTCTCCTCACCTCTCCGTTGGTCCGACCCAACCAGCACACTGACAATAGATTTACAGAAAAAGCCAATGTTCTCCTTGATTCTCTACTTTGCTGTTGTAGGTCTTAAACAGGCAGCAACATTCAAATGTGACCGCTTCATAACCAGTTAAAAACCCCTGGTAGTAGGTTTAACTCCAGTTATTAAAGGGTAAAGGTGAAGTCACAAAAAGACTAAATATAATTTATTCATCATTGATTTCCATTTAATTACATTTTAAAAAACAAGGTACTATTTCTAAACAGACATTTATGTGATTTTGGCTATTACATCAGTTGGAATATAATGAATCATTGATGTTGGTGTTTGTTGACAAAGTTGTTGCCTAAGTGTTTTCAATACAGTTTGCTAAAATAATAATAGGGAAGCTACAGTTTATTTAAGATGACTACAATAAGTCAGGACAGTCTGTAGGTCAAAGAGAAATAAGATAACTATACCTTAAACATTCATTATTGTAGACTAAGTTCATTAGATTAGCGAACTCCCTGACCTAAATAGGTGGATGTTTAAAATATAAAGCTATACTCTCTCTGGAGAAGGTAAAACCCACACTGATAATCAAAGTTTTGTCACTGGTGCCACTGAGGTGATTTGTACAGATTCTGGTTGACTCCCGTCTGATGCACTTTAACAAATCACTGCCTGAGGTCTGGTGAACCCCACACCACACTCGCCTGTCTCCCTCTCTGACCCCCACACAGCTCAGTGTGACTGGCTGCAGCGCCCAACACAGATATCACCCAGGGGCCGTTAATAAGGCTCAACTGACCCGATGTCAAACCATGCTGCCCTCTGGACTCCCTGTTAATGAACTTTAATTTAATGACAATTTATAAGTCATACTTTGGGCAAATTATATAGTATTAATAGGTATAAAGTCTATAACATACTGTGCTTAAATGGTGATATAAGATTTCAAGCATCACTTAAACAGCATATTACCACGGTGATCAAATGCCCTTTTCAGAGAGATAAAATGCAGTTTTCCTGCCGACTCAGCTCTTCATTCACAGCAGATACCTGTTGGCAGAGTTGAGCTGTGTGATTTTGTAATGATTAAGGAGCTCTGACCACCAGAACTGCTGTGTGACCCAGGGGCTCAGGGTGATAAGACCTCCATAACTCTACTTATCCCTCTGCTCATTATCATCCTCAGTCCCAGATCTGCCCTGAGCCCCCGGGCAGCGGCACAAGGACAGGGAGCTCTCCACCTTCCACGGCTCTCAGTGGCCTGAAGATTATTGGGGAGACACGCAGGCTGCGTTTAACTAACCCCCGACACTTCACAGCGTCTTTCTGTCTGTCGTACTCAGACGTTTGGAATTGGACATTTATGAAAGTAAAGATTATACATTGAAATAATCGTTATTCTGATTGGTATTTTATTTATATGTTGGGCTCAAACTCTATACTCATGTTCGCAAACGGAGCGAGTACAGAGTATTTTAACGGGAGTTTATTTGCTGTAGGTTCTTTGTTTTACAACTCCGGGAACAAATCCTCAAATCAGTTCAACAGACATTTATTTCTTCAGTGTGAAAAGTTGAATGACTTTCAGGGCCTCAGGTCTGGGCAGAGGCCTGACCAGCAGAGCTATTCAGGCTGTCAGGTCGTCAGCCAAGCTCTCACTCTCTCCCAAATTTGGCTTTTTTGGAGGGAAACTTGTAGCAGTCAGTAGTTAAGGCCAGAGAGATGTGTTAATATATGAATAGAAGAGGTATTTTCTTAACCTCATGTTGTTATTCCTGGCCCTCACTATCTTCCACATGGCCACAAATTTTTCATCAAGTTCTTTGAGCGGCAAAACACTGGACTGTTTTCATTTGTTTAACTTTTATGTCTCTGTAAGAGTGTTTTTATGAAATAAATCACTGATCCGCCAGTGAATATGACTGATGTTTTTCATATTAACCAAATAATAACTACGTGGTCTGCTGTCAATGAAATAAAAAGATTCACATTTATTGAGAATGTGATACATCAGTGTTTGTGTTTTTAAGTTGATTATACTAAATCCAACTTTACCTCAATGATAGATGTTGAATATTTTTATATTTCTCAAAATGTTTAGATTTTTAGAGCAGATTTATTTTCAATTGGAACAAAATGAATCAAAAACAGTTTAGGATTAGTTGAAAAAAGTTTACTGAATGGCTTTTAGATCATTCAGGACGTGTTGTAGAATTAAATATTTGTGTAGATATATATTGCAGGGGAAATAAACATTTAAGATAACAAAGAAAAAACTGCTTTGGACTCCCCCTCTATAAATGAATAAACTAAATCTATGTTGCATTTGCTGTGGGGCTGTAGAGTCACCAGAAATTTCAGAACAAGATGGAAAAACAGTTTTCAGATTTTCCTTTAATTGTGAAAGTTCAGTGTTAGGATGAGGTTCTTTTACAGTTTGCAGTTGTATTTCTGAAGAGATGGTGTCAGTCTATCTGTTAGACACAGAGACGTGTAATTGGAGGAGGATTGCTAGAAAGTGCTTGGCAGGCGCTGTACAGCAAAGTAAAACCCTGGACAATATTCCCGCTTCATGCCTGATTATCAATAACCCAGACCTCGGCGTTGAACCCACGCAAGACAGACCCCACACAGCGGTGATCTTTTCCCCGTCCACTCCCCCACCCCCTCTCACACCCCTTTCTCCACTTTCTGCCAGAAACCCCCAAACTCAGTTCTGTCAGTCCGGTGTTGTGCAGCCTTCTTACTTCTCCAATGTTTGTTCTGTTTCTCAGTTTATGTCTTTCTCCTCTCGTTTACCGCTCTCCTCAGCAGGCAGCGCCACAGAAGTGAATGACATAGGAAAAAGCTGTAAAGTGATTCGTCATCTGACTGACCTTTAAAAACTTGCACACGTTTGTTAGTCTTCAAGTGCATCTGTACGACCGGGGAGCAAAGAGCGAGGAGGGGGCGGAGGGGTGCAAATTTCTTGTTTTAATTTCTCAATTGGCTCTTAACCAGCGGGTCAAAGGTTGGCTTAGCACAACAGCCATGACAAGATAAGCACCTGTTTCTCTGCTGGTAGAGGCCCGAGTTATCCTATTACCCTCAATATGTAAACCTCTCAAAGGACGGGTACACACGCGTGGATAAATACTGATGTAAACATAGGAAAACACCAGCACCGCTCTCGGGGAAAACACTAAAACTCTGTCAACACCTTCCGCCCCCGTTGCGTCCGACATATCCAGTATTACCTGACTACAAACTCCTCATCAAGCGCTTTGTTTTGAGCTGCGTTTGATGCTTTGTTTACCTCGTTAGTAGAAAATCTGTAATTGAACGTTTCAAGATGCTCTTTACGCCTCGTGAGTTGAGGGAAGGCGCTTTGTGTGAAAGGTCCTGGCACAGACACCTTCGTGGGCACCCAGTCTTCGGGTTGGCATTGCCGTATTTTTAGACACAGAGAAACCACCTTTCTCCGCCACATTTTAGCACCCGTAATTTGGCCCACCTCTTGTTTATTCTCTCTGAGGTTTGCCTGATCTTTTTTTGTTTTTATGCTGTTGAATGATGACTGATCACTGTCACCGGACGGACTCACAACAGCTTAAAAACAGAGCTATCCTCCTACATCGTCAACAGTATACTTTACTCCTTCCCCTCCATGTTTATCTGTGACAATGTGACAGGGTGCGTGCGTGCGTGCGTGCGTGCGTGCGTGTGTGCGTGCATTGTCATTCAAAGTCTGGTGGGAATGCTTTCTAGATGCTGTGGCCCTACACTAATCTAGGGCTTTCTGCTGGGTATTAATCAACCACCACAACGTCTACTTTCTTGGCCACATGCGCTGGATCTAAGGCCTTGACACTGAGGTCTGCTTTGTCCACGAGCATCGAGTCAGCATTGTTGCCAGCGGCATGTAGTTTCAGATATGTGTGAATGAATGAGGAGGAAACTAGAGGGATTTGACAACCTGTGTATGTTCGGAGAGGAGAGGAGAAATAAGGAGGCTCTGGTTACACACATCTGTGTGCGACAACCAAAACTGGCAGAGCTGATAAGAAGGGTCGGTCCAATTGAATGGGGGGTCAAAGCTGTAGTGCTGTCGTAGGGACCCAGTCTGGGTAGCGGAGGCAGTGTGGGGCACAGGGGTCCCACAGGTCACTGAATCACACAGACAGGGTGTGTAGCCTTACATTGTTCTGAGGCAGCCCGGCAGTATAAATGACGATGTGTCACGATGAAAGCACTTTCTCACAATTGTCTGTAAGAATGTGTGTTCTCATGAATTTCACTTCTCATGTATGCTACAGTGTCCGACATAATACAAAGCCATGGACTGACCAAAGATATATTCTAGGGTTATTTAGAAAGATATCCTAGGACAGATCAATCAGGTAATGTCCTAAAATCTAACTTACATCTTAACCATCTTACATTTAAAGACGAGGATGGAAAGGTCTTCTTTTCATTTATATAAAATGTATTTAATTAATGGTGCCATTCTCCATATTGTTGTTTTTTTATTATTACATATATCTCTGGGTTCCTCAGAGTTTTCTTCTCTCAAGTATTTGTAAAGATTATAGAACAGGGGTGGGGAATCTTTTTTCTGTTGTGAAACATTTGATTTTCTGTAACATGCTAAATTATTGAACACATCTCAAGCTACAGACATGAATCCCCCCTCATATCAAACTGATGCCCCTTTCACAAACGGCTGGAATTTATTATGTTTATTTCATCGCAGGCATCAGAGAAAATCTTACAGTGTCTCTTAAGTATCTTGTCCCATATCAGTATATTTGTTCTGTCACTTTTCTTCAAGACAAAGTGACACTTTGGAACAATTTTACCCGTGAACTTCATATACAAGTATTCTTTTCTTGACAGTAGCAATGATGCTTGTTAGCGTTGACTCGTAACAGATATGTGTGTGTTTCGTTCACCCGTGACCTGACAGACATACAGCCAGAATGGACCACCCTGAAGGGCACGTTAATAACTATTTGATGTGAGTATCTAAAAGGATCATTGCTGCCATTTTTTGTACTTCTGAGATGTGGATTTTTGCATTTATGGATTATCTTGCATCTATATTTAAGACACACACTCGAAAGCCTTTCATCCATATTTGTGATTTGTTATTTTGGGACTTCACAAATTCAGTATAAGGCTACAGATTCCATTTGGATGGATGAACATCGGAGCAGGCCTCACACTGGCTTACTGGCTTCCTGTATAGCTGCTTTCGGACATCCACTGGACTCAGCAGATCCTCCGTATTTTCTCTAGAGGAGTTGTATGTGTGAACCCAAATGTCCGATGTAGAAATCCAGGAGTAGTCGATGTGTGAACACAGCAGGGATCCCCCGCTGGATTCACTGCGGACGAGTGTGTGTGTGTGTGTGGGGGGGGGGTTTAAGCGACAGACGCTAAAATGAAAAAAAACTAAAGGAAAATAAATATCTCCCGGGGAAAAGCGGGGACACACACGTGCATGACTCCGACAAAGATGTCAAGAGAGTTTCTGGTGATAAGAGCTGACGCCGGTGTCGTGCTGCTGTAAACAAAATCACGTGATCTATGCAGCTGAGTTAATGCCTGTCTCTGTCTGCTGAGCCCGGCTGATCCACCTCTTGTCTGAATAAAGCAGAGACTTTTGTGCTGTTGTGAACGTTTCTGTGCAGAGAACCTTCCGCTGTGTGTTGCGCATGTGTGGAAGGCAGACCACGGGTAAACTTCCAGGTTTTACCCGAGGTCATGACTGATAACGGCTTATGTCTCATGAGGCTGCAGGGACCTGGGATTCCAGCGATTTTGAATTAACCGTCAAATCGCCACTGTATCTTCTTTGTGGGTGCATGATATCACTGATGAGTTTTTGCTGACACAACATGGAGATCAACAATTTGCCCCTTAAAACCTGCAAATTCCTTGTTGCTGGTGCCAAGGTCTGACTCTACATTCAAAAACTGAGGATTGAAAAATTCAACCTCAATCAAGATACACTGCACTTAGCTTCATTCTCTGCATCACATTGTTATTAAGAGTTGCCTCTGGTTTTTTCACATGTTAGTACGTTTTGATTCCTCCTGAGGCTGCTGCTTAGGATCATAAGATAAAAACACCAAATCTAAATCTGTTGAACTCATTCTCCAGCTCTCTTTGTGTATGTCCATGTATGTGATCTTTGCTCAGGGTTGGCAGTGCCAGTTTAATGACCTTGAGCTCCCCGGCCTTAAGCCCGGGCTATTTTGCCATTAAACCTCTGTTCCTCCTCTGACACAGAGCCTTTGCCTGAGCACTCTTGTTACTGGGGGGAATCTGTCAGTGTGACGCAGCGCTGGTTTGTCTTGGCGGCTACTCCGCTGCTATGGAATACAGATGTTAGCGGTCTGTGTGTATGTGTGTGTGTTTCCCAATTAAAGCATTAATCCAAATCAACCCAAATGATCGCACACGGCATAATGACGATCAGGGAGGCCCCCTCTCTTTTTACCTCTCCTTCCTGCTCTCCCTCTATGTCCTCCCTTCCTTTCTTCTTAAATGTCCATCTCTTCTCACCCTGTGGCCTCTTTAATTGTCTCCATCACCTTCTCAGTTCATCAGTGTAATCCACCTCTCTCCCCCCTCACCCCCCCTGTGATTACTCACCCTACATTCCTTCAGCATGCATCAAAGCAGCCAATGCTAAATGTGGAAAAAGTGAATGTGAAGAGGAAGACAATAGCGCAATGAGGCTCCGCTCTGTCGTCCATTTCATTTTTCCACTGTTTTCTCACATTCAAACGTGTTTACTTTCCTCCTTTTGCTGCAGCTATGCTGTACTGTATATTACACAACTATAGGAGGCATGTAATTTAACACAATGACAGATTTCAAGCTCCTCGATGAAAGCCTTTAATTTTGCCTTGAATTTGGACTTTTAAGGGCATTGCTAGCTCTCATGGTAATGCCTGGGTCCAAACAAATGCACACACCAACCGTCCTCCCACCCACACACTGATGTGCACTCTCACACATGTCGAGGTCCCAAACATCCTGCTGCAGCTAACACTAACTCATCATGTGTACAAACAAAATGTCTCGAAGGAGGCAGGACGCGCTTCGCGAAATGACACCCACCTGCGCAGGTCAAACAGTTCACAAGTGTAGAGGCCTCGCAGATATGTTTGGACACCAAACACTTGCACATTCATGACCCATCTCTTATTTCGCTTTCACCCAAAGCGCACGCAGACACACACGCAGTGCTTCTCCACTGGCACATGAAGAACACACTATACTCCCACTTCAAATATGTTTCTGAACATACTCAGAGAGCCAAGCGGGCTTAACAATGGCCAGATATGGAGAAATTCCGAGTAAACAGTCAAACTATGGCTTCGGGCAGGCACGGGATGAGCTCCATCTGGAGAAGCCAACGCCAGATACGCATGAGTGTGTGCAATGTATGTGTGTGTTTTAGCATACTCCTGTAAAATGGCAGTACCGAAAATGAAGATGTCAATGTCCCACTGTATGTGTGTGCATTGCAGGGCGTCTGTATGTGTGTGTTCCCCCTGTTCTCCCAAACCAAACACAGTTAACAGTAGCCTGCTGTCATAACACCCTGCCATTCTACAATGGGGGCCGCTGTTCATTCTAAACAGGCAGAGAGAAGAAGAGTGGCAGAGAAATGCTGGAGAAGCGAGGAGATGCTGAGCAACAATAGCATGGTGAGAGACACAATAAGAGTGTGAACGGGAAAAGGTGGAGATAAGGTAGGAGTGAGATACTGAGCATGTGATAATGTTTTTTTTCGTCTATTGTGAGCTGGAGGCAGGTTCCCGAACTTTGCCAACAGGAAGTTCGACACATGCATAGAGGCTGAGAAAATTGTGACGTCACTTGCAGGGGTCATAAAGCATCTATGTGTGCATGTGGGGGCATGTATCTCAGTGTGTGTGCATATGTATGTGTGTGTTTACTTGCAAGCGTAAATGCATCTTCATTTACGCTGGCACCATAGTATTTGTTTTTTTTGTGTATGTATTTTATCCTTTAAAATGTCATATTCTTGAAATGTTGTCATCATCTTTCTGCCATAAAATTCAAAAACAAATTCTCATGTGAATTTGTGTGTGAACACTGGACACAAAGAAAACTTGACAGCAAAGAACCTCAAAATTGGTCTCTGATGGTGGTGAATTTCCAAAATTTCCTTTGAGGCCGACTCACAACAACACGCAGCCTAAACAGTGAAAAAGGTGGAACACACACAGACTTTCAGATGAGGGGGTCCACTATAAACAACCGTGTCAGGATGTTATTTTCCTATTTTCCAGCATTCAGCAAAACTGCTTTCACGCTTGTGCTTTTCTTTCCACTTCTAGTTCAATATGTAGGAACACGAGAAGGATGTTCAGCTTGGGATCCACATTTTACTGCACTATGTTGTTGAAATACTTTGATTGTGCTCTCATGTGAAGAAACAGAGATTAATTCAGATATTCACAATTAAATCACTGCCTTACTACATCAATGTGCACAGGTACCAGAAGAATCCATCTAACACAGTCAAAATGTCATCTTCATGATATGTTTTACTGGAGATATTTCATTTTCATGAAGAATACAAAAGAAAATTAAATCTTTGCATTTGGTTCATTTGAAAACAAAAAATCCAATCAGTTCTAACTGAGTTTTAAAGTAAATTTGCTAAAATGGACAATTGTCCAAAAGTCTTCAATTCTGTTTATCCATAATAATTTATTCATATAAAATCTGTTTAAATGGAAAAAGAACTGCAGAGGATTTATTTTTACCAGATTACAAACAGCAACTTAAATAACTGAATATACAGAACTATAAAAATAATTTCAGGATAAACTACATTGGATAATTTTGATAAAGTTTCTGATATTCTTTCCACGAAATTTCCATTTTTTTTATGGCTTTTTTTAAGCTAGTTTTACCAAACATGCTTTGTGTCCATCACACTTGTGATTGTATAATTGCAGATACAAAGCGGCTCAGAAACTGTGTGAGGTGGGTTTTTCTCTCCTTTGTCTCTCATCCTGTCTTACCCCATCACAGTGCTGCTCTGCTGGATTACAGGGTTTGACAGGGCCACCTAATAACAGGTTGCAGCATGGTTTCTACCCCAGGCCGTTTAGTGGATGGATACCTGATACCAAAACTCATCCTTTCATTGTCATCTAAGATGCATGGCCCTAACTAGCTGTAAATATAGGGGATTTTTTTTCTCCCCTCCAAATTATGCACATGGTCGTCTCTCATTTGAATTGAGTTAGAAATTAAAAACACATTGTCCGAAAAAGAATAGATGTGGAAAAAAATCTGCCGAAAATATTAGCGAGGAACACTGACCAATGTGCAACCTGTTCAGAGAAAAGAGGCATGGACCCGAGCAGATGGATTTTTTAGCTTTTTCTCTGGTCAGGCTGAACTTGGCAGCAGTATTGATGGACATTTTTCTCTGTCAGGCTGCAGGAGTCAGTACAGCAGAGCCAGCTGCCGAGGCTCACAGCCTGGTCTCTAATTAAAACAGTGGAAAATGAGATAACTCCATAGATCCATCATGGCCGCCGTTGGCTGTCAGAGCGCTCGGGGGCTGCCACCCACCGTATGTTTACACCAGGGCCACTCGGCCTCTCTGCTCTCAGGGTGTTTTTAGAGTCCCGGCCTGATTTCTCTAATGGGCCGAGAGGTTTTTTTAGTCTCCTTCCACCCTCGCTTTGCTACAAACCTCTCGCTACTCCCACCCGACCCTCCTTCAAGTGTTCCTGATGGTGCTGACCGAGGTTTGGGGTGGCAGGGCGACCCCCCCCCCCCCCCCGACCACCCCTCTTCCCCTCCTCCCATATTTCCCACCCACTCGGCCTCGTTAGCCCTTCATTTATTAGGCCCTAATGGAAGCTGGGAGTGCTGTGATGTCATGTACTGGTGCGTGGAGAGGAAAGCTTTTCTCCGTTATTTTCATTCTTCCCTCATCCTTTGGCTCTGCCTCAAGCTCTTCGTTTTCGCCCTTGTCTGCTAATAACATTGTTCTCGCTTATGTTGTCTTTCCCCGTTTGTCTAGAACTTCCTTTATTCTGCTTCGCTTGAGTCAGGTGTTCACCACGACTTTGCACAGAGGCGAGTCTGGCAGATCTGGGTGTCAGGCAGGGCAAAGAGGTCCTCGCACGCCACGGTCAGCAGTTCATTTTTGGGCAGAGACCTGAAACATATGTGGCCTTCCTGACTATTCGGTGTTAAAAGACCTATTTTGACAGCTGCCATTTAAAAGAGAATAAAACTGCCGCTGTGATTAGAGTCAGACAAACCTGTCTTCGTTTGTGCTGAATAATGGCAGAGTGTTAGCAGATCTCCTTCAGCCTCTCATGCCAGCCTCACTAATGATCCTAAGGCCTCTTCCACAGCCTTTGCCAGCACGCTGCAGAGGAATCCAGCTTCCAGCCCTGTTTTCCTTCCACGGGCGGAGAACAGCCGCCTTTTCACGTTGGAAAGAATGTGGAGGTAGAGTTGAAGGACCCGTCACAGCTGGAGACATGTTAGCACCCTGTTAGTGGCTATGAAATGTCAATTGTTGAAAAATAATCCACAAATTGTTTTTTCTAATGCAGTCTTGACAGCCGACGTGTTTTCTCTGTTACTGAGATTTTAATGATTTACCAGTTAGTTAAATGAAAATGGACACTTATATCTGATGACAGGTTTCATCAAAATATACATGAATTACAATTACAATTGAAATAGTATGATGGATTTGTTTCCTTTCATGGCATATGACTATTCTTATAGCTGTAAAATCCAATTAATTTCTGATCCCAAAAAGGCGATTAATAAAATCAATAGATTTATTTATTTATTCATGCTTAAAGTCAGTTTTACTCAGCTGATAACTTTTATTGGACACGAGAAAGAAAACACGAATGGATGCAAGAAAGATGAGCAGTGTGTGTGTGTGTTTGTGTGTGTGTGTGTGTGTGTGTGTGTGTGTGTGTGTGTGTGTGTGTGTGCTCGCAGTGTGCAACGGGCCACCCAGCTGCAAAGCTCATTAGTTTCAGCAACACATTACTTCATGTTTCGGGCTAAATATCATTACACAAACGCCATTGATCTTGCTGCTCTGAACACAGCTCAGCTGATGACAAAAGACCACAAATGTGATACTTTGTCCTGTAACTGGATCCATGTTTTTGTTCTCATTTCAGAGGCGTGCACACCCTGCCTGGTCAGTGGCATGTGCCTCATTTAGAAATCAAGCAGGGATCATTACAGCATCTCTCTCTCTCCCTCTGTAGTAGCTAACACGTTCATTCGCAGACGTCAACAGATGTCAAATTACTCCACAATTAGCCCAATGGGCCCCCTTGCACGACTGCATTGTGTGCTTTTGCTAGAAGTGGGCTTGGCAGATTGGGCTTTTGATTTCTATAAGATGACAAGTCATCCATCACGTCGAACACTCACTTCTCTCTTTCGCCACTGAAGGCTTTCTCCTTGCTCCCTCTCTGTTCCCCCTGACCTCACTCTACGCTCACTTGCTCTCTTTCTGCCCCCCCCCCCCCCACCCCTTGTCCCCTCCCTCCTGTCACTCTCAGACAGGATGAAAAAAGGTCAGTGTGAGTCGGCCGAGAGAAAGAACAGGAGAGTAAACAGGGGAGAGAGATCAAGAGCGTTTTACACCCGGTATAAATATTTGCAGAAATGTGGCTGGAACACGTGGAACACACATGAAGGAAAAAAGAGTGGGGAGAACATTGTTGCAGTCGGATTTCTGCACACATGAACACAGGACCCACATCCAAGTGTGCACTTATACACAAATCTACAAAGTCTTTCTTAAATCTCTCTCTACCGACGGCATTCGTGCTGGCAGAGTGGTGCAGCAAGCGGAAAGACCACCCCTCAACCAAAGGGCTTCTGGTACGAACCCTCATGTCAGTAATAATCTGCCCTGCTGTAGTGTCCTTGAGCACAGTATCGGATGGCTCAAGGTTCAGCTGACCATGTGCTTCATATAAAAAACTTCCCGTGTGCATATCGCCTTAGCTCCGATGATTATTACTCTAAGAGGCAAAATATAATCTTAGCGCTCATGTGGAATTACACTGGGTAGTGTGAGCTGCAGACATGTTGAAGAGCCCCTGCTCACTCACCGTTGTCAGAGCCTGGTCAAACCCGTGTCAGCTGACTGACTGACTGACTGCAGAGTTCCAATTGCCCACAGCTGCTTTCGGTTTCAACACCTCCACTCTAATTGCTGATAAACATGCAAACGCCCACTGATGCCACCGAGCATCTTGGCTGTGATGGATGGACAGGTGAGAAGACCCCAGTCGCAGAGAGTGTGAGAGCTTATATGAAGCAGCCGGGTGTTGACAGAGAGATAAAGTCTCTATCTCTGGACGGTAGATAACGTGACAGGGCAAAGTCACACCTGATCTCCGGTGTCAGAGGCACGGACAGATGGTGAGATGAACGAGATTGAGTTTGTGTAGAAGCATGGAAATCGTCTAAGTTACTGTTTGAAAAAGTTATGACTAAAAAAACATTTTGCTGCAATAACTCTTATTCACGTTCTTATTCATTTTCCGCTGCTGCGTCACTGGACAAAGCGGAGCATCACTGCAGCCTTAAAAGGAGGGAAACAGACGTGACAAGGGATGGAAGCTCTGTGCTGTCCTCCCCTCTCCGTTCACCACAGTCACATTCTCTTAATGCTCAGTCTGCCTCTGTTTCCATCTCTGACTATGTTTAAAAGGCTGATTCATGCAGAGCTGCGCTTAGGAGCAGGTTCGAGTATGCTCCTCTGCAATATGAAAGAAAACATGTACAAAAAAATACCAGTCAAATCCTGCATACATAATATGGAAGCTGACTTGGAAGGTTATTAGTCCAGACCTGCAGTGGACACAGCAGGAAAATGATGATGTATTTATTTTATGTTGGTATCACAGATATTTTTATAAAATTCAACAGTGATTGCAGAGCATGCTCCTTGTCATTTTATAGTAATACAAATAAATAGATGGATTGCTATACTGTAATCAATTGTACCATTATTATATCAAATTAAATATTCTGTCTTATTATAAGATTATCCCTTATTATTACAATGGGGAAATGTGCTGGTCTGTGATGCACAGATGTTACAAGAGCAACATTTAAAAAAATACTATCTTAGGAGAAGAAACCAAAAAAATAAATCTGCTGACCCTATATGAAGCTCCATCTTGAAAGCATTTTATGATTTTGAAACAAATCAAATCACCTTCATAATATATAATTTACCCAAATTTATTGAAATGTCTTTATTTTTTATTTTCAGTATTTGTATTGTCAGATACACAAAATATGATCACTTCACTATTAAATGTTGATGACCTGCTAATTTTCAAGTGTGTCAGTTGAAAATGTAAATTTGGTAGGCCGTATTCACAGAAACGTGTTAAACATCATTAGTCAGGCTTCACTCAGAATCAGCCAGCATTCCATCATTGTCTGAGGGAGGAGTCAGTGTATTGTGTAACATGAGATATGTGACATATCGCAAAACTTTTACTGAGACTCACAAACCCAGTTCTGTAAAACATCCTGTGCCAAAGCTCCACTTGAGTCAATGAAAGTCCTAAAAAAACATTGGATGTGTTGTTTGAAATTTGTTGAGCGGCTTCTGCTTATTAAACACTTTTTTTACAATTAAGTTAAGTCGATTTAACTCCTTCTACCTCTGAGCCACTACGTCCCATTCCTTCATTCGTTATCTCTGTGTGTGGAGGGTTAAAAGGGCATCTGCAGCCTGAGCTTCCTCCCAGTGCAGCCCACTGTAACCTCCAGGCCACTTGTCTGAGGCTTCAAATGCCCTCAGCAGCACAGGGAAATTGAGTGGTGAACAGATAAGGATAGTAGCTGGGTTGATCTGCTGGTATGAGCTGGGAGGGGCACAGGGGGGTCCCAGGAGCATCAGGGTCATTTGGCTGCTCTCTCTGGATTGGCAAAGGAATGTCAGAAACAACCAGACACATTTTATAGAATTAGAATACGTATTATGAGGAAAATGCAACATTTTCCGTGTTAGAAAAAAACACAATTATATGTAAACATGCAAAGACTGGTCATGTTTACTTCACTATAATGTTAGTGTTCTGCTAGCAGAGTAACTTAGCGGAGTAACTTAGCTGGTAGCATATGACTGGGAAAGGGGGGGAAAGTTAGTCAGTAACAACTACAGTTCATTTTCATATGTGTAAAATCTTACCACATTTAGCCAAACAGATTTTAAAGACACTTAGCAGATTGCAAACAGATTTTTTTCCCAAAAAGAATCCCTGAATTATTCTCTGACAAAATCAAACAAAATGTTCAAAACATCTTACATTGCAATGTTAAAGAAGGCAAAAAAAAAAAGGTTTCTTTCCCAACTCATATCGCATCCTTCCACCAAGTCTTGTGGAAAGCTGTCCAAATTTTTTTGCGCCAATCTTGCTAATTAACAAACAAACGACAGATAACCCCCTTGACGGAAGAAACTAGAATGGCACTCAAAAGAGAGCACACATCCACCAATTAAGGCCCCAACAGTCCCCTTAAATTCAATCAAGCCAAGATATCAGATCGACATTATTCCCATAAATATGTTGATATGATTTTATCCTCACGATCCAAACATTAATCAATGTTAAAGAAAACGGTGAGAGTCCCTGGATCTGCCCCAAAGTGTGAATGGATTCTTCCATGGCCCATTTCAAGAAAATCTGTTAAGTAGTTTTTGTGGAAACAGTTAAAAAATTGTCAAACATTAAGGAAAATATAGCCTCCTTGGCAGAGCTAACAAACAAATTAAATAATTTACTAAAAAGTAAAAAGCACTAACAAATTAATGAAGGTAAAAATAAAAGTGACTTCCGATCACTGAATCTTGCCCCTGCATGTAATAATCACTGACATACTTCTCTCTCCCTCTATATCTGCCATCGCTGTAGTTTCGCTGCTTGTCGCTGTCAGTGTTGCTGCTGACTGCTTCTTGTTGCTCCCATTTCCAGCTGCTCTCTCTCTATCAGCTGTCATCACTTCCACATGACCATCACTGCCAATTAATGTGTCTTATCCCCGCGCCTCTATTCAAGAGCTGCAGCTCCATGTTTTTTGTGTACTATTCTTGGGAGCTACATCAGCGCTGTTCAAGGCTGTGACGTCATCTCAGAGGCAGCTGTTTTTATTCTTATGTCCTCCTCGCACCCACTCACAGGGCCTGACCGAGTGCTGAGTCATAGTTTGGGAACTTTTCATGTTCTCTCTACTTGTTTCCCTACTATCTTTTTGTAAGATTTTGGTGAAACTAGGCTTTTAATCTGTCCTGTATTTGTGCAAGAGGATTTTCTCTCAGCTATTTTTGTCTGAATTGATTCCAGACATCAGAATCTTCCCACATACCCTATTTTTTGTGATTCAATTTGTGAATTAAATGAAACTAAATATAAAGTCAGGAAGGCTAATTCCTCTCCTCTCCTCTCCAAAACTCTAGATTTGATAACGTAAAGATATTGAGGTGTGTTGGGGACTATGTTGTGCTGCTGACGCGGACTGAGATTATGAGCAGGGGGGTAATGAACCCTGGGGTCCTGCGCTGGCCCAGTAATGGCCCAGTTTTTATCATCCTACGACTTCCTGTAGCCTCCTCTCTTGGGAAGCCTTGCTGGAGCTCTGCTGGAAGCTCCTCTGATAAAAAAAACCTGGCTAATGTTCACATGCTGCTGGGAACAAGAAAGAGAGAGAGAGAGAGAGAGAGAGAGAGAGAGAGAGAGCGAAGACAGAGTTTTAACAATCATAAAACAACAGAATCACACAATAATCTAACATGCAAATACTTACTACGCCCCTTCACATTCTTAAAATATATGTGATAATAATGTGACGTGAGGTCGTGGTGACACAGCCCATGAGAACACATCCCAGAGATGTGTGCCACATGCGGGGTCGCTGAACAACAGTAAAAACAAGACCAGAGTGTAAGAGTGAGCGGACGAGGGGAGGAGCGATTGTTATTTTGGTGTTTTTGGCCTCAGATGAGAGTGAGTCCAGTCAGAGGACAGGCATGCTGGACGCCAGTCATGAAAAGCCATGGGAGCAGGGACCAGGAAGAAGAGCAATGATGATGATGATCACACAGCCTCAGATGATCCCAGGGTACCATGCTGGCTTCCTGTGTCGGGAAACAAAGAGCCTGATTTAGAAATGGGTGAGAAGTGGAGAAAAAGGTACAGCAAATGGAAATGAAGTGAGGAAAAGTATCAGCTAAACGCCATGAACACTCACTGGAGATTACAGTTGGGAGAGAAAGGAGGGGAGAGAGGACCTGATAAGGCCTCTGCAGGACACGCAGAGCTGTGTGTGTGTATGTGTGAGTGACCTTGCGCTCACAGAGGTTGTAAAGGTCTCCAGTGTGTGACAGCACATTAGTTAAATCTTACGGCAGATTCCCAGTTTGTTCATGTCTGTGGGACATTTTCTCACATGTCGGAGAGTATCTGCTTTGCTTTAAGATGAACCACTGTCGGACAATCCATCACTTTCCTTTATAACTATGCTGTAATTTAGAGTTATCACACTCGCATAACTCTGTATCTAGCCCTCAATAAATCAGGCCTCAGTGACCTGCACATTCACTTTATACCGTTGCGGTTTCTGGACACTACCATTAGGCAATGTTGTTGAAGCTGCAAGTGCATCGGCCAGAGTTTTACATGATTATTTCGTGACTGGTTAAGCACCAGTTCCAGGCTGCAATGCTGCTGCTGTTTTCTCCTTTTCTATGCTATTCTGATTCTTTCACTTACACTCCTCTGATCAAAATTGAAAAGAAGGGGTCAAAACGCATTATTGTACTGGATGCAATTTAGCCTAATGTGTTTTTAACTTTCCAAACAGACATATACTCTTCACAATTGCTTTGGTGTCTCCAAACTTGTCTGAATATCGAAAAGTGTCCAGAGCCACACAGGACAGGCAGGGAACCAAGTGGCTATCCACTGTCACGTCTGTCATTGGTTTGTGAACTGTCATTTTGAAGTCTTGAGATTGGCACAGGGGTCACTGCATGCCAATTTACACCCCGACCTGTACCCACTGGACGGCACTAGCTGTCAATCATATATATCCATGCCCCCAATGCATACCTTGCTTTATCGCCTATTTGACTCTAAATGGGACCAAAATTAGTTTGCACTCACATAAGTCTAGAAAACTAGAGATTTAGACCACAAGCAACATTAGAAAATGTTTCCTGATGTTACAAATCAAGTAAGAAGTTGAGTAATTTACTCATAGAATTCTATTGGAACAGCCAGTTGAGTCACCCTCTGCTGGTCATTCCAGATAATACAGATTTCAGGCACTTGCTTATTGGCTTCACTTTCCTGATATAGAGTCTAACTCCATTTTAATATACAGTCTATGTAAAGAGCTTCTGACATAGCCAACAATACCCGTATGAAATACACAGGCAATGTTTAATCTGGGAAATTATGTATTTATGCAAATGATGTGGCACCACCAGAAACTGACTCCGACTGCACTTGAAGGAGACAAGAATACTTACTGTGTAAAGTTTGGATACAAAATAATAAAATAAATGTCTTTGTTTATGAGTAATATAAATAAACTGAGATATTACATCACTAACATCCACAGTCTTGTAACCTGATACAGGACCACAGAATCCTTACACTCCAACCACAACCTGCTGCCACTGCTGCAGTTGCAGCTCACACTACATTAGCAATTAAATAAGAAAACAAATTTCAAGAATAACTCACTTTTTATTTCACAGGCTACCCAATAACAAAATGTTACACAATAAATTTTATTTTATTTTTCAAATTTAAGTTAGGTCAAGCTTTATGGTTCTCATTTCCTATCTGAATGTGTCTGAGTAAGGGTTCTTGCTTCCAGTAATGGTAAGAAGTTAGTGTAAATACATTTTAATGTGTTATGATCTGAACTGAACTTCAAAAATCAAGGTCTGAATTTACACTTACAGAATTGATCATTTATCTATCATGGAAGGACAGTTTTCAGTTGTCAATATATTTTTCAATTGTCAATTTATGTCCCCACTCTTTATCTTTTACTAGCAACTATAATATTCACATTTTCTGTCCATAGAACTAAATCTTGATACATCTTAGATTGAGTGTTGAGTAGAAACTAATTAGTCATTTGACAACAACCATTACTAATTTATTAACATTCCCCTTCTCAACTGCTATTGCTTCTAAGACAAACTGATAGTAAAGACGATGAATTTAGTTGAGACCATGAAGAGAAAACCCTAGGGAGAGGTGATGTGATGGGAAAATAACTGTGTTACTGGGATTAAAGTGGAACACAGGCGAGCAAGAAGAGGGGGCTGGTATCTAACTCTGCAGCATCTTTCATAATATAAACTCACAGGGAAAGATGAGATGCTTTCTTAATATCTGCCACAGGAAGAGTTGTTTCTCCCCAGAGCCGCCTGGGTGGGGCTGATGCACAATGTTGAATGAATTCCATTAGGGCCTAAATTACCTTTAATAATAAAACAACAGGCAATTACTGGGGCGCCATTAGCATGGTATTGGGGTGCTTGCTCGTGCGTGTGGCGCGGGCCAGACATATGGTTCGGCTCACAGCAAGCCCAACGTTATAAAGCTAACATTGTCATGACTGATGTATGGTGGCGTGGTAGTGGGCTCTGAAAGATCCATTTGTCTTCTCAATTAAAGCTGAGAGGGGGAAGAGAGGAACGGGATATGGGGGCAGGGAGGTTAGGGGGCTACCCCCTGTGCGGTCCGCACTTAGGAACATGTGGTGAGGGCGAAGCAGTATGTATTTGTGTGCTAGTAAGGGAAAAAGAGAGAGAGAGAGAGCCTACAAGTGTGTGTCGGACAGTTGGATGCAGGCCAGATGAAGCCTGGGAGTTGTTTTGGCAACTCCTTTTCACCTAAATGCCCCGACTCTCCCACTTCACTCCCTTCTCTCATATCTTTTTCTTTGTCGTTTTCTCCACCCCTCTCAATTTTGCCATGTAGTCAGGAATCTCTTCCCCGGGGCAGAGGCCACTTAAATGTGGGAAGCCTGGCAAAGGCAATCTGAGACCCAGAGTCTCCTACGCCGCACACATAAAAAAACACACAAACACACACACACACACACACACACACACACACTCACACACACAAACACACATAAACTTGCACTTAAACATAGAAACACACTCTGAGTCTTTTCTTATCTGACTTGATGACATGGCAAGCATGTTCTCCATTTCCCTCCACGATCTGACACTGTTTCACCACCAAGCACTACAAGCAAGATAAGACCAAATGAGGCAAAAGGAGGAAGAGGGAGCTATTATTACAAGTTCCACACATCAGTGTTTTTTATCCATTAGGGTATAAGTCTCACCAACTAGTTAAATAATTACACTATCTACAAAGACATTCTTTGATGCTTGTCAGCTCGTCCGGTTCATACATGATGTTTAATCTTAAAGTTATCTGACAAATTAGGTTAAGTGCAGCACCACTTAGAATGAACTATTTTGGTGGTGTATTAATTGTGGTAGCTGATGAATCAGTTGCTGTGAATTACTGTCCAAGTGATTTTTCACCTTCCCCCCCAAAAGTTAATAACGTCTCAAATAGGATTTATCTGTGAGAGAAGCAGGACATTTATCAACTGGCATTGTGACTTCACCTATGGTATAGTTGATATATATTTATAACTGACACTTATATAAATCCATCATTTACAATACCAAAATGCAACATGTTGAGGAATTACCATCATTTTTTCTGACTGTACAACACATATGGAATTAATGATTTAAAAAAACTAGACATCACCATCAAACTGCTTTTTATATGACAAGGCTGATTATTGTACAGGCATAAGAAAACACTCACCCCAACCCGAATCTCTCTTTGTCTGTCATTCAGGGCCTGAGGTGGTCTGCACTAAACAACCTCTGAGACTAAACAACTCTTTGTAATGTCTCATTTGTTATGTGAAGTAGCCTTTCATTAGCCTGGTGGCTCAGAAAAAGAATAGATGGCCTCTCACTTATGTCTTTGTCATTATATTCATAAATTATGTGTTGTGTGTAGAGCAAAATGCTCAGACTCAGGTGTGGACTCTGGTTTAGAACGCGCTTAAAAGTAACGCAACACATACAATATCCATATAATTATGAATTATAAGGAAAATCATGCACAGTGAACTCTAACGCTCAAATCATTTATATGACAAGCAGACAAATGTTTCCCTTATACAGAATATGCTTGAATGTTTTCATGTGAGGCAAATAGATGCAGCAACAGAATCTAAACCTGTCAGACAAGTGGTGGAAAGTGTATTTAGATACATTAGACAGATAAAATCGCCTTTAGAATATCACTTAATTAAATAGAAGAGTACAAGCTTTTTTAGGGTCAAAAAATGTCTTACAAAGTATTTATCTTTCATTAGCAGCATTTAACGTTAAATTATAGGAGCATTCTTTTTTTTATTTAACAACTTTATATAAAGAAATATCACATATGGAAATCCTGATCAAAGATTTTGTTTGACTATGAATGTAAAATAAACAGTATTTAGTAATGTAATTCTCTGAAATGTAGTACAGAGTACAAATATAAAACGAAAATACCAGTGAAAGTACATTAAAAACTTACTCTATAGCCCTTGATTAACTGCACTGCATTGTTACATGCAACATTAACAAAGCTATACTACATACTAACCATCAAAACATTCAGCTGAAAAATTGAACCTTCTGATCCAATATAGGATTTCCCCCTTCATTATCATCAATAATAAAAACCCATATTCCAAAGACATTTTGAGCAATGAACACACACGCTGGCTGTGCTGACACTACTGAGAAATTACAATAAAGGCCGTATTGTTCGGAAACTTCTCATCCCGTCCAACAGCTCCTAATTGGCCCTTCTCATTATCCTGCCTCAGTACTCCACTGTTGGTGGTATGCAGTGAAATGGAATAGCACTTCTAAGAGGCACAGGGGAAGTGAACTATATGCTCTGTGTGTGATGCCTTTTAATTCAAGGTCTCATCCAATTCCCTGTTGCTGCTTGTGCTGGAACATCTGGAGCAGGCGTTAGTCCTCTGTCCGTGACTGTAATAACCGCTGGCAGAGAGCGCCGACCCGAACAGAGCTCGTTGGTGTCCGAAGAGGCTGCACTCCTCCTCGCAGGTTGGGAGCTATTTCATGGAAATGAATACCTACCTGTTATAACTGACGACGCAGTACCTTTGTTCACCTTATTTAAACTCTTGCAGCTGCCAGAGTGCACACACTTCTCAGATGGCTGCCGGAAGATTGAGTTGAGGATAAAAATCGGATAAAAAAAAAAAGAAACAAACAAAATAGTGACACACGCTAAAGACAGATGGTTCAAGCTCTTCAGAGTCAACACATGACACCGAACCAACAGGAACACGCCATGTGGGTCGACGTGGCTTTGGAGCTAACCTCCTCTAACGAGACGCTGGCCACATTCCCCTTCCTATTTATTGTGAAAAAGTATAAAAACTTAAGCAAGCGGTTTACGGTGGAAATGGTTGGAGCGTGGCCCTCTCGTGTGAAACTGAATCCCCTGCTGCATTATGGAAATGTGAGGCTCGGAGCGAGTGCAAAGCAAACTGAGGCGGCTCTAATAGTGTGGTGCACTCTAATGAAATCAGCAACCCCAGGCCTCAGGAATGAGATCCATGCACGGCTTGTCATTCCCTGCATCCTCACCCAAGCCGTCTTCTCAATTGGGCGTTCCAGCGTCGGTTTTTAAGGAGAAGAGGCCTCATGTCTCATCTGGCTAAAAGGATGGAAGACTATCTTGGAATCAGCAGCACTTTAGTATTTCGGAGGCGCTGTGTTTCCTGCCTGGGTCAGATTGAGAACAGAGAGGGCAAAGATGTATAATGCACTGAATCATAGGCTACTGTCGTTATGTACTTAACACACAGGCCGAGGCGGAGTAAAAGACAATGCCAAAAGTCGTAATTTGAACTTTATATGGATCATCTGATGAGAAACGGGACAGAATGACAGAAAACAGGGTTGTTTCTGGTCAGATGTTTGTCTCTTTCTTTCTTTTCTGTCTCACCGCAGTGGCAACACTCTCCAAACATCTTTTACGCTGCAGTGTCAAAATACACCATGATGCTTTCTCTGCACCATAATTAAAAAAATTCTTATATTAACACTCTGTAGTTTCAGTCAACCCTTGACACTTATAAAGCCGATTGTAGAATGTGGGATGAACATTTACCGATTACAAGTCTTCATCTCCTTCACCAAGACCAGAGTCAATGATTGATATATCAGTGTTTGAGTGGCCTAACTGACGAGTCAGACCCCTTTAGGGAGGTGAATTGGCGATGTAAGAAACACCCACGCAGCCCTGCAGACGGAGGAACCCTGAGGAAGTTGTGGGTTAATTAGATTTGTCCTACAACGCAGCACAGCCCATTCCACTTCAAATATTTATGGATCACGCGTCAGGAAAACAGACATTTGAGACCAGCTCTCTGAGCGCTGACTAACATGAACTCCCCTCATATTGTGCTGCTCCCCCAACATCCAGCGCACACACGCTCACACAACCAAAGAGAGGGAGGCAGGACACGCAACACAAACAGAACACTGGAGTGGAAGTGCTTGAACATCACCCACATAAGCACCGCTCCACTCTAATGAGTGCAAGGAACGATGGTAAAGTTGAATTTAATGGCTGTGATTCATAATCTACTCGAGCCTAATAGTGAAGTGGCTACAGCACACGTTTTAGTTTCAACATTATTTTAATTGCACGTAAATGTGACGTCAATACTTGATTTTGTTTGTAGGCCTGTACGTGCATGCACGTTCGTGTCTTTTGTAAAGGTCATGTTGATGGATAACAAATAAAGTTGGATAGTTGCGTTTTTTGTTCCATAGCTCATGACATGTGTTTCCAACAGCTGAACAGAAACTCAAGGAAAGTCTCATTCCTATGCATGTGTGTGTGTGTGTGTGTGTGTGTTTGTGTGTGTGTGTGTGTGTGTGTGTGTGTGTGTGTGTGTGAGTGGAGCAGTTGATTTGTGAATGACAGTGCGGTGTGATAAGAACTCTCGGCCGACGGCTCTGCTCTACGTGATGGGTCACAGAAGACTTCTGATGCTCTGTGACCCCATCCTACACTTGAGGGACACTGGTTTCTGTTCCCCCCAGACCTCAGCCTTAACAACTGCCATGCCAGACACACACACAAACACACACACGCACACACTCACTCACATACCTTTAAATAGCCCTGTCAGACCAGTGCTCGATGCTCATTATATGGAGAGAAGTTCAGACACAGAGAAGCCTCGCTGAAAGATGTATAGAGGGGAAAGATGCAGAGAGAGAAAAAGAGTAAAGGACAAAAAGAGAAACAAAGAGAAAGTGAGATAAATAAAGAGAGGGAGAGAGGCAGAGCAGTGTTGAAGGCAGCCAGACGCCTGTTTGCAGCCTGAGAACAGGCCTGTCCAACTATCTCTCTTTGTCCTTTACAGCTCTACAAGGCCTGGGAGACGTTTTATAGTAGCAATCACTCAGATCCTCTTGGCTTTTATTCCATCTCTGGATGCCTCAGGATTGTATTCCATCACTGTTTCTATAAATAGATGGAGCAAAGAGTTGTGCACATGAGAAAAGTCAGCAATTAAAATATTCCTTTGTGAGACAATAAATAATAATAAAAAGAAAGTATTGCAAATGTGTTATTTTCTATACACAAATCTTGTGGAAACTTTTCACTCAGTGAAGGTGTTTGCACATTGTGGTGACACCGACCATGTAAGTTGTCTAAATGCTTGTGTCTCGGTTTGATACCGAGTGACACAACAGTTCTTTTGTGCCGCAGCGGGATCTGATGTCGACTCGAGTGTTGCGCTGCTATTTGATCCAGAGAATGAATGTTGTTTCTGTCTCGGGGGGGGCGGTGCTTTTCATTGAGCCTGCTGTGTGTGCTCAGGACCACACAGCCATGGAGCCTGGGACCCTCAGACTCCAAATCATTAGATATAAGGGGTCTGTGAGACTCGGCCTCATGCACCCAACCCAAACCCCCCCCCCCCCCGCCCCTTGCTCGTTTTCTCCCTCTCCGCAGGACTGTTTTAGCCCAATCATGTGCTGCCGGCTGACAGACAGATGCATCAATTATGAGCATTAAGTGCAGCCGATATGTGAAAATATGTGAAAGGGCAACAGGCACACCAAAGCGTCTGAATGATGACCGGGTCAGTGTGTGTGTGTTTGTGTGTATTGTTTGAGAGAGAACAAGAGAGGGAGGGAGAGAGTGAGATTCTCTAAGTTGCAGATTTTTCTATTTTCATAGATAGGTTTTCTTTTCTTCATGTCATTCACAGCATGTTTCTTTTGAGTTACAGCATTTATTCTATTAATCATATTTTTATGCTGCACTGCTACTTTTGTCAGTGTAGCAACTTACTAGCCACGGCAACATGTTCATGCGCAGCACCGACATAAATATGTAAAATAAAGATACTCTGGTATTCCTGTGCATTAATTTAAATGCATTTTTTTTATCTGTTTCTGTCAAGTGTCTGTTTTAAGATAGCAGACCCTCAAAGCATGTTAACGCCATCTAGAGGGTCATATTTGTAAACCCTTCTCTAACACTGAAAGGGTGTTATACAGTGAACAGTCATCTACTGTGAGGGTGTTTCTTATTTGTCTGTCACAGTGTTGACAATCTAAGAAGTAAGTTCCTCAAAAAAGACAATAACTTGTTGGACTTTGTTTACATGCTTTGGTGATTAAACCAAAATAATTTCCGACAAAGTTTTAATCACCCATCTTCCCTAAAATACAAAGTAGAAATATAATCTTTCATAGTTAATCAATGTGACAAAATAAGATTATTGTTATTAATTCTAAGCCTGTTTTGGTATGATTCTGTGATTACATCAAATAAGAAATATAAGCTTTATGAGCTAAACATTTGCTTGTGTTCAATTATTTTTCATGATAACAAAATTATTATTTTCTGGATGAGACAGGCACAGGCCCGTTCCTTCCTTAATTTCTTAGACAGAGCGATACTGCCGTCTGTTCCTCCGCTCCAGGTGCTACTTTAAGAGCGGACTTTAATGTTTCATGTTTCATGTGTTTGGTCAGAACCCGAGCAAAGCGTCGACAGTGCTGGACGTGCTCGACAGCAATACTAACAGGAAAAAAACAACAATAACTGGTGAGCATTGAAGCTGGGGGGGGGGGGGGGGGGTAAATCTCTAGAAACAGAGAGAACATGGATTCCATCCGTTCATAATATGGATTTTACCAGTGACCGCTGTTACAGTGCAAACAACTTTAGGTCCTAAAATATATAAGAGATAACTACAGTAACTGTCCAATCACCGCTTATTTAATATTATTTTCAGTTATACTGCTAGTGATAATAGCCTTATTTCCTGTAGATTTATAGTGATTTTATATGTAAAGAAAGCTAATAAGTAAGATCATAATAATAATAATAATAATAATAATAACAACAACAATAATAGTAGAATTATACCAATTTCTAACTTCTAAAACCTTGACGACATCTTGTCTTTAATAATTTAAACAATTATATTATCATGTAGAGATGTTGGATTTTTCAGAGGTCACCATCTGCACACATACACAGACACACACAGATTGTTTGTCCTGCCTAAATGACGTAGCACTTGGCAGCCACTCTGACGGGAAGTGTGTTGTTACATTTCAGGACCGAATGGCCATGTTTGAAATCTCTCTCTCTCTCTCTCTCTCTCTCTCTCTCTCTCTCTCTCTCTCTCTCTCTCTCTCTCTCTCTCTCTCTCTCTCTCTCTTTTTCTCTCTGTCTTCCTCTCACTCTCTCAGCAAGGTTTCCTCAAGCTGCTGGTCCTCCTTTCCGAAGAGGAACCGCGGGACATGCTTGGAGATGTCGGGGGTCAAAGGGAAGTGGCCTACGTGCGAGTCTCATTAAGGACCAATTTAGAGAGCAGAGGACCTCTCCAGTCCGATCAAACAATAGAGGAGTCAGAGCCAAAGTCTTTACACTTTCAATCAGGCTCCGTCTCACCACAGCCTCAGATCTCTGAAAACTATGGGCTATATTAAAGTTTTGTCCTCTGAGGTATTTGGACCGAGGCTTCCGCAAGTCTCCATTTATTTTTACCCCATCATATCTGACATAAAGTCTGATAATAGGCACAATAATAACTTGAATATTTCCTTTTGTCAGTTCAGTTGAACAGATAATAGAAGACACTGTGATATCTGAAAACAAATATTATGTTTGTAATACCCTACAAGATTTAAATTCAAATCAAACAATTTTCCTCTCGGCCACAAAGTCAATTTGTGATAGAAAATATATTGATTTATTCCAATCATGCAAACCATTAATAGTTAACGTAATCTATATTATAATAGTAATAATTACTATTATTATAATTTGAGAAACGTAATTACAAGCTGATCTTTACTGCTGTTTTTCTGACAGCATAATCTTCTCCTTCTTTTTATAGTCTCCTCACTTTATAAGTGTCTCCCATGTATCGAGTTGCGTGTGTGAGAGACTCCTCTCAGTCTGCATACAGCGTGTGACCCCGCCATGTCAGCCAGTGAGGTCCCAGACGCTCTTGTGGCAAGTCAGGAAGGACAGTGTCTGTGTTATTCTTCCCCTCTACCTGACAGCCATATATTACTGCTCTGTGACCTTCACCAGCTCCTCACACTGCAGACAAGTGTCCAGCTGCCCTGGAATCTCACTCCTCATTGCCACAAACCCCCTGGACTCCCCATAACTCCGACATAATCTCACCATCGCAAACATTAAATCATGTTTCTGCCTCAACAACAGCTTTTGCAATCTTTACTGACTGCGGCCACTCCATTTCCTCCAACATGCATCCATGACCTCAAATCACCGCCACTTCTTATCCCCCCCTGACCCCGGCCTCCTGCCCAGACACCGAGCACATAACCATATCCTTGTCAGGTCAGACCCCCAGACATAAACCGACAACTTCTGCGTGGCTCAAATCCACCGTGTAGCAAACGTCAGCATTAATTTCGACTTTGTTCAGGAGTCTTTCCTTTTACTCCAAAGGACCTTGAATCTCTGGGTCAGCTCAACAATGCATCTCGAGACAATACACTAGTGCTGCTGCTTATGCCTCCTCCCTTTCACATGCACAATGCTCTCACTCATTCGGCATCTAACTAAAAAAACATGTGAGTTATATATTTCATTTTGAACTTGTTTCTCAACTACCCTCTTTTACAGCCAGAAAAACTTTTAGCCAGTGGTTTGCCCACCCTGCCATCGGGATTTATCAAGGCTTGCAGGGCCCCGTGCAAGAGGGAAGAATGCAGCTCGTACCATTATGAGATGAAGGCCAGATGAGGAGGGATCACAGCCCAAGCTACCTGTCATTCGTTATCATAAATGTGGTATTAAATGTGGAGATAAGCGATGAAAGAAGAGGGAGGCTGGGTGCTGAGGATTACTGATACACAGGAGGGTGTGTGTTGTAAGCAGGCAGATGGTGCAGTCCGGCCCTGCTCTGCCTGATCCCCTGACAGCTGCACTAGATCCTCGATGGAGGTGAGCTTGGACTTGCTGCCGAACTCGGAGTACATCATGTCTTTCCAGTGGAAACGCTGACCTTGTGTTTTGGTGTGTGTCTGTGTGCAGGCGTGCGAATGTGTGTGTGTATGTGTGCGCGTGCGAGGTAAGGTAATGTGAGGCAGGCGGCATGACTGGTGGCAGTGGGGAGTAATTGTGATTGAGAGCATTACTCCACACTCCACCCTATGTCAGGAGCGCGCACGCACACACATTCACACACACATGCACGGCCTCTCCCATGGGTCATTCTGACACAGTCCAGATAAAGAAAGAGACTGATAGTTATGTGGAATGGTGGAAAGAGAGCTGGTGTGAGAGAAAGAGAGAGAGAGTATGTTTAGTGTGTTTGTGAGGTATATATTTATTTGTCCTCTCCCTAATGTGTTTGCCGAAGTTCTAACTGTGTCTGTGTGGGAGAGAGAGAAAAGTTTTTTTTTCCCAGTTTTAACTGATTACATTTTATTTAAGGATTAAATATTAAAAACAACATTGTTAGTTCGCTAATGACTGTTTCTAATGTATTTGGATGGATAGGAATTGTGTTGTTTTAATTCAGAGGTACAATGTCTTTTTTTTTTATCCCCCCCACCACACAGACATTATTTTTATTGGAATGAACATTTCAGTGAATTTGATATAAAGTTCGAGATTTTGAGATATTTCAGGTATAAGTACTGTAGCAAAAGGTTATCTGATGTTACCTCACATCTATTTAATATCAGAAAAGTTATATTGAATTATAAATATAACAGCCTTTATAATATTCGATGTAACAAGCTCTCAATGTAACCTTATAAATAATAAACGAGTTCCATTTGATGAAGCTGATTTCACTTGGAGCAAATAACTCCAAGTCCCAAAAATAAATCTTGTCATCAATTGTTTATTAGTCACCACTTTGACTTTTGGTTTATCAACATGATGTGATTTCCCAGCTAATGTACGTGTGTTATTTCCCCAGTGCGTGCCTCCGACATGGAGGCACGCACACTTTCCAGCCTGCACTTTAAAATTTGGCAGTGGAAAAGTAGCGTACTTATGAATCTCTTCCTGTTTGTGTTTACTCTCCCTTACAGCCGCTCTGCTCTATAGGAGGATTATGTGTCCAGTGACTGGGTCAGACCTGTCAGTTTCTCTCACACACTGAGGTAAAGGTTCATCCAGGCTCACGGAGGGTCCTGAGCCAGCTCCATGCCAGCCTCTGTTCTCCCTCTATGCTCAGTGTTTCTCCGCCCTGACCTGCAGCATGCTTTTGCCCACAGGGGATCCCTGCCGATGGGGCGTGTGCTTGCGTGCATAGGCCCCTGAGCCCCGGCCCCTGTGTGGTCTGGCTGTACATGTATGTGTGTGGTCTTCCCGGCCCCCTGCTCATCTGTCCGAGGCCTGCTAACGGCCTGCCCAGTGACCACGGCTGTTTACTTTACTTCTGTCTGCACCAACTGAACTCTGATCACCCGCTTCCTCCAGCTGGGCCAAATCAGGCCCCAGCTCCGACACTCAGCAGCCCATGGAGAGGCCCCAGAGCCTGGGACAAGAGAGGACATTGGGTCCTGGTGGATTAAGACACCCTCAGACCCAGCCCCTATTCCGACTCTGCCTTCCACTCATCTCCTTTTACAGAACGCTGGGTGACTGCGAGCCATACCCAGGCTGCACAACAAGGCTGCCTGTAATTATGCTGTCAGAGGCCTGTCCTCATTGGCCAGGATAATTGGCCTCTCTGTAACATTCAGTATCAGAAACAAGTCACTCAGAAGCAGACAGTCAGGCGTTGGAGGCTACCTGGGTTTTACCAAAGTACAAGCTACACCAGTCGTCTTAATTGAGGGTAGCTGTAACCCTTCTTATTTTCTCATATCCACCTCTACCCCCCTGGGACTTTGTATTTATTAATTTAGTTATTTACAGTTGAGGTCAAGGAGTTAAGCACCCTAGTGCACACAGTGCACAGGGCATATGATCCTACATAAATCCACTAAGTAATGAGGTGGAGATGGCGGCATACCTGCTTCCGCCTCCCCTTGTCTTCTGCCCCTGCCTGGGGTAATTCCTCTTATTAAGGATGGACTGGTGTTGAGTGTGTGCACGCACGTGTGCTAGACTGGTTCTAGGCTGGGGGAGTCAAGGGGAGACAAGCGAACCAGGGGGAGGCTGGTAGTGTTTAAGACCTGTGTTTGGCCAGGGAAGCCAGAAGAGGCCCTCTGGGGTCACCCTCTACCGCTTTACAAATTGAGGGCTGTGCCGGCAGGCGCCAGGGCAGAGCCGAATGAGCGAGCCCACTGACCTGTGACCCTGCCCCAGCCCTTTTGCATGAGCCCCTGTAACCCAGGAGAGGGGACCGCTGACCTCCAGGGGTCACATACCTCTTATTCCTCCTCCAAGGCTGCAGGGGATTCCTGGGTCTCCCAGCACTCATCCTGCGCAAATTAGATTTGGCGCAGACCATTCCAAAAATAAACAGCTGCTTTATGCTTGTGTTTGTCTCAAATACCGTGTTGTTGAAAAGTGATGTGCTGATGAACTGGACGATGATGCCTTGTTGACAGGAGAGAGAAAAACAAGTAAGTCTTTAACCTAGTTATGTATTGGTATTATTAAAGTCTCAAAATAGAGTGGAATAATTCAACACAGCAGGACAACACAAATTCTTGTACAAATGTTTCTTGGATTGTGTTTTTTCTGAATTGTGTGACCCATTTTTACCATGTGTAGTGTGAAAAGGAGAAAATCTTCCAAACCTGAGGGGTGTGAGGATCCTTGTTTTCACTTCTCAACCTGCCTCTCTGCATCTGACCTCATATCCTTGTTTTTCTGTTTTCATTGTGTTACTACACCTCCGACCTTCCATGTGAAGCTAAAAATAAATCTGTAATGGAAGGTTTCTTAATATTTAATACCATGCAGGTAAACTGTTTGGTTCCCCCTCTGTCCCAGACACTGCTCTGCCCCCACCCTCTTTCTGCCATCCCACTGAAAACACCTCTGGCTGCTTCTAGTGTGGGTGTCACCACGCTCCTCGCTGGGCTCCGTCTAAACAGCCTCCTGCCTCTGGAGCTCACTCCGCGCCGCACTCTCTGGCCACCGCTGCTTAATAGTAATTGCTTCAGGAAGTTTGATCACCATGGTTCAAGGACTCTCTAATTCTATCAGAGGTCAAGAAACTGGGTTTCAGGGCCAGGGAAGAGAGCGTGGATAAGTTACAGAGAGGGAGTGAGATATAAACACTGTGTGAGCGGCAGAAAGAAAGGGCAGAACGAGTGGAAGGGTACAGTTTGTGATTACAAACGTGTGGCTGTGTAGTGAGACTCTGAAGGATTGTCACAGTCCATTAAGCACAGAAGCCATTTATACTCCTGTCAGAGGAAATCAACGCGTGGTTCAACGAGAACAACTAAAACCCAAGATTGCTTTTGAATGTCAATGACTGGCTTGGATTTATAGAGGGCAACAGGAAGAAGTCATAATTTCCACAGCTGAACTGGAAGAATCACTCCAAGTAGTATTATTAAGCTACTATATGGCCACCAAGGGGCCTGTCACTGTACTTCTGGGTTGTCAGAGTCTATTTAGCATGAGAAAGTACATTAAATGCCAAATAGCAAGAAATATGTCCCCGGAAAATTCACTTGTTAAAAGGTGAAACTGAGGATTACATATAGGTATTCAGTTTCATGGTGAAGGAGCTGATTTTTTTTTTTGCGGCTGGGCCACACCGCTACTAACACCCACTAAATGAAGAGGCCAAGGGGTGCTGAGAATTTCCTCTACAAGCCTCCGAGCATGTCCACATACATGGTTAAACCTCACCACTGGAAACACATCCTGCCCCATCACGTCACCCTCTGGCCAGAGCTCTCCTGGGCTACAGTGTTTCCCATGGCTGACAGCGACACAGACAGAGAGAGGTGTAAGACCACAACCCTCGGCTGGCATTCCTGATGGTCCTACCCGGACCCTGCAGTCGATCCCACACATTCATCCCCTCTGGATGTGCCTGCCTGTGTGTGTGTGTGTGTGTGTGTGTGTGTGTGTGTGTGTGTGTGTGTCAGGCATCTGTGTATGATTGCGTATATTCAAGTGTGCGTGAGTGTGCAAAGACAAATCTCTCGCCAGCCCGGCTCCCATAAGTGCCCCCCTCCGAAAGGCCTGGTGACATATATAGAATAGCAGGAAGAGGGGACATCCGAGTGAGGCACTAGGAATTTTACCATCACATGCGACTTCAGATGCTCCTGCTCTCCCACGTGTGTCACCAAAGGACAGAGAGAGGTGATGGAAAAACCATGTAATGGCTCTTACATTTTTGATTGTGAGCGACACAAGAAGTGCTTGAGTGAGAGGCTTTACTGACTTTGAAGAAAGTATAATAATTTGTCATGCTACAAAAGCAGCTTTCAGACACGCACTGAAGTTTGGAAATTTTCCTGAAATCTTCCAGAATGGCTGTTTGTGAACGTAGCATTTTCTGGAACTTTTCCAGTCACCCAACTTGTAAAATTTAGGAGAGAGCCCATTAGAGAATACTGAAGGAACATTTCCAGACATTTCAGAGCGAGCAACTAGGGATGTTGATAAAGTGTCTAACATGCACCAGACGGAGAAACTATAAGAATACTAATATCTCAGAATGGAAAGGAGGTGCCGTACAATTAGGAGATGCTAACAGCTCAGAGAGTGTCTGGCGATAAGGGCTGATGCTGGTGTCAATGTGCTGTAAACAAAAACACTGAGCTTTCAGCAGAAGAATTTATACGCCATGTGCTGCCTCCTGCATGCTCTACCCAGGCACCACCCCTCCCCTGAATGTTACACACACTTTCCTGTTGTTGTGACAATGTCTGTCCCGGACAATCTCCTGCTGCGTTCCTCATATGTGAAAGACATGTCCAGAGTTCATGTCTGAAAACGGCTAAATGCGCTTTCTGGTGAACACGCAAAAACATTCTCTTACCACTGAAACGCTGTCCTCCTGTGTGGTGAAGCATATGGACAGAGAGGTGAAGACAGTGTGTATGTGTGTGTGACAGACAGTAAGTGAAGAAGAAAAAGTATTGCCCCTGTGTGCTATGTGTGGTGAACTGTGAGTGGCCTGCTGGTAGGTAGACCATAAGAGACCGCTCTGCTCCATATCTATTAACTACCCTCTAACACCCCAGTGAGGCTCCTCACATCATAGCTGCTAACCCACAAAACCCCACACATACATGCACACTGACACGGGGGGGGCACATGTAGTGAGCTAAAGGTTTAGTGCTCCTGTATGTGGGTGGTGGTGTAGTTAAGGAAACATCTGATGCTTTGTGTGCATAGTACAGAACACCCTTACATAACAGATGGCGTGTTGTGTATCAAAGCTCTTCTATCACTGAAAACCATATAACAGCCTCCGTCCGTCCTTCCTCTTGGGCCTATGAGACCTTGTGTTGTCCTCTAATACTCTCTGTGATGGGCAAGGTGGTGCACATGCCTCAGCCTCAGTGTTAATGCTGACGGTGGTCAAGTCCAGATGTGGGGCCTGTTGACCTGTAGTCACGTAGACTAAACCTGTGGAGAGAAGAGCTCCAGACCTCCACCGGCTCAGCTCTCCACTGCAAGGCTGGGTCCCACATGTGCACCCTCCAGCCTGGGCAGCACACTCCGCCTTACACACCCACTTACAACAGAAAGTACACCATTAAAGCTGGTGTGTTGCATCAAGTGTACGACAGCGGGGAGTGAGGATCCACCAGACTGTTTGTTGACAAGTGAGCCCCTTGTTGTGGGGGTAAAATAATAGCTAACATGATGCAAAGACAACATTTATTGTTATTGTTATTATTAGTTTAGTAGTAGTAGTACATTTAAATGTTTAGAAATAAATGAATAGAATAGTACAGATAATATGAAACAATAATGAAATAAAAATATGGGTAACAAGAATGCCATTGTATAAAATCTGAGGACTTAAGAAATAAAAGAAAGTTTAGTAAAAGTACATTTATAACTAATGATTGTGTAATGGAAATGTATTCATTGTCTTTTAATATCATTTGCTTGAGTTTATCATCATGTGTTTTTGGTTGTTTTTACTCACAGTTGGCAAGACGGCCTTTCAGTAAGTACTTCTACATCATGAGTGTGTATTTTTAATAGTAGTATCATCATTACTTTATTAACAACTTCTCTTGTCTCCCTGACTCTCTCCATCAGACTCATCCATGGCTGTTACGATGAGCAGCAGGAGCTCGACAAGCACGCAGTCGATCACAACCCCAGTGCTACTCCTCTTCTTTTCAGTGGCCTTTTGAAAATAGAATTCAACGGTAAATTGTTCAGTTTAAACATGCAAAGCTCAGGCAGGTGAACGAATATCTCAACTTTGACAGCACTTAAATCTCATAGAAAATAGTTCATGGTGTCCTACAAGTTTCTATACTGGGAGCAGTTCTTTTTCACAAGATTAATAAAACTAATGTGTAAAGTCTTCTACTACTTATACTGTATTTACTTAAACTGCAAATCATCGTCACATTTCTGGAGCTGCAGCCACTAAGTGTTGCTTCATGAAGAGAATAGACGATTGTTGTAACGACCTTACTCAACCAATTAACCAGAACCTACAAATTGAGGAAGTGAGAGGAGGACAAGGTCCTGTGTTTTCTAGTTGTTGAATTTTCTACCACTATGTGATCTCCTCCTGTTATAACTCTGAATGTTACACAAAGAGGTCAATTCTTTGTATATAAAGAGTTGCCTGTTGTTATCAGTAGACAACAGATTTCACCTTTGAATCTCACAAAGCCATCCTTCTAAAGTAATATTGATATTTTTCAAACTCATTTAGACGAGACCAAGCAATTGGGAAATGTGCTCAGCTTGTTACTGTATAATGCAAAAGTTAATGATCTTTATTTTTCTGGGTTTTTTAGTAGAGTGAAGTTCACTGCCACCTTCCTCATAATGTTCATCTTCGTCCTCATGGTTGAACCTGGAGAGTGTGGTTGGGGGAGATGGTTGCAAAAGGCTCGTCGCGGTAGAGTCACCGAATGCTTTACAAATATATTTTTTTATAACAGCTGGAAAATCACAAAATTAAATAGTCTATGTATTTGGCCAATTAGAATCACTTTGATTTCAATAATAATCAGGCACCTGCACAGACATTTTGGGGGGCAGGTGCTCAAACACCCCAAAAAAGGGCACCCATCGCCAAAATGATTTGTGAAATTAAAAATAAGAATAATACATAAATAAATTGTCAACTTCTCTTTTCCTGCTGACTCTCTCCATCTAACTCATCCGCAGTGCTAACCTTGGCGATAAGCAGGAGCTCGACAAGCGTGCAGTCGATGAAAAGCCCAGTGCTATTGTTTTTGACTGAAGAAGTCGCCCTGAAGGAGCCTTCAGATGATATGTAATGCTTCTTGCTTTTCAATGAAATAAATCAAACATTTACCCGCAACAGCAACCATGACTGGATATATGTTCTCTTGCATTGATGTATTGTTGAGTGACATTTGAATAATTTGGTAAAACTTAGAACAAATCTCAATTTTAAGATATTTTTCTGTGTCTTATTCAAATATGAGATTTAACAATGACAACGAAGACTCCTCGAATCTCTCTGTATAGATATTTTAACTGTTGGGGGGTTTAAATAAATGTTCCTACAACGAGTATTAAAACTTCTGATAACCAACAACACATTCATACAAAACATTTACTGCAAGTTAGTTACACACTGTAAAGTAACTACAATCCAATAATGTATATTGTTTAGTGTATAAAATATGTGGAAAACTTAAAACTATTCGAATTAGGGTTAACAAGTCTGATAAAAGTTGACTTCCTGCAAAGTAATAGAGTGGAAGAGAAAACAGAGGATACAAGATCCTCCTGATGCTGAGAAGAAGAAAGAAGAAAGACTTGCAGCGTTGATTCTTTTACCTATACAGAAAACTATAAACACGACGGGAGCACAAGGTAAAGTCACAATACAGAAGAAAACCAGAAGCCAAACTGCAGCAGATTTACTGGTATTCATATGTCACTGGAGCCAAAGCAATGCAGAGAACCAGCAGCAGTGAACCAAAGGGTTTAACTGTACTTTTGTCCAGGTGGAATGAAAGTATTGATTTAAAAAAAAAACAAGACAGAACATGCAAGTTTTTGTAATAATATTTTTTGGGAACTAAATATGAGTCAGGTGAATATGAGTTGTGTGGTGGCAGGATGCATCACTCTGTCAAGTAAACACAAGAACTTTGAGAAACATAGATACGATCTCAAGGAAACCTCCATTTACTATTTTACATATTTTAAAAACGTCCAAATTATATTTAAAAAAAACCCCAACACAGTCAGATGTAACTTCATGAAGATGTCTATATTTATATTTGTGAGCTGAACATTCATGCTGCCTGTTTCATCACATCTGAGTGTGGCGGCTACTGAAGTTTACTGAACTCAACGTCTACCCCTCTAATGCATTTGGAATTAAAGGTCAGCATTTTGTTATTTGTCTTCACTGTATTCATACTAAATGTACAGGGTTACAAATAGAGTTAAAACAAGAGAGACAAGATGTAGAAAGCTTCAGCATCAATGTACTGATCGCTGTTAGCTGATCTTACCCAACACCGGTTACTTGGCATCAAAATGACCACTCCTTTTTACAGTTTTTTTTTGTAGCACGATGCCACCTTCCTCGTGTTGTTCATGGTCATCGTCATGTTTGAACCTGGAGAGTGTTTTTTTCTAATGCTTTTTCACGGGGTCCACCATGGAAGGGTCTTTCCAATTGCACCTGAAACTTTTTTGTTTGTCTTGTCATGATACACCTGTGTATCGATTTTTGTGAAGATCGTTCCTGGGGTCTCGGGGGGCACCATTGAGACATTTTGCGACGCCCATTCTAAATTCCTCCAGAACACGTAAATTTTCACCACTTTCTTACTTTCTGCCAATTTTGGTAAGAATTTCAGCACGTTAAAGCCCTCAAAAAGCCAATTAATTTGCCTGAATAATAATAATAATAATCATTACAATTTCAATAGGGCCTCCCACTGTCAGTCCTCGGGCCCTAAAATGTGTTCTCCTCTGGGAGTGTGTTCCACTAAGGTTATAAAGAGCATAGAATTAACTATTCTTTTTTCTAACTGATTTTGGTGCAGCAGTTGGAGAAATTAAAATGCACCATTTTAAACACAGAAATTTAAGTTTTGGTGTAATCAGGCACAGACGTGTATTTTATGCAAATTCATGGCCATCAGTTAAGATAAAACCTGCATCTGTTCACTCTAACTATCTGTTTATACTGTATTCTACACGGTAACAGTTCCAAATGGCATCACTCAATCTATTTTGGGAACCATGTCCTGTTCAGCGTCCTGGGGGAGTTTACTCATTCAACAAGCCTCTTCGTACAGCACCGTATGTTTCACAGTGAACCGACAATGTTCACGCATATAAACCTTATACACTTTCATATAAACTGACTCATTGTAGATTCACAAGCTGCCATGGCTCCTGTGAAGAAAGGAGTGCGTCTGAATGGTCACTTCTGTCACATGTGAAATGTTTTGGTCAGGGGCGGATCCATGAGCAGGACCAGGGGGGCACTGGCTCCAGCTGAAATCTGATTAGCCCCTGAGGTCCCGCTGTCCTCTCAATACTGATAATATTAACAAGAAATATCACAATTTGTGAAGAATTTTAATTTTTTAAGCTTTTTTGAAAAATTCAATGTGCTTGAACAAAAAGAAAATATATATCCAATGATGTGTTGCTTAGCTCAAAGCTAAAGAGCTAACAGTAAATAAGAAAAGACTTTGGACACTGAATCAGGGATTGTGACTGGATGTTGGACATTGTTCCCTCTGTGAAAATTGTGGCCGCTGAATTCGAAAGATCTGCCACTGTCAGTCGCCGAGGCTCCATAGTGAGTGAGTGCCAGGTGAGTTTAAATTTAACATGAAGCCAAAAACCTTGTGGCTCTGCTCTGTAAATGAATAATGCAGAACTGGATTAGGAAGAATTAAGCATTGATTCTTGCCTGAAGTGACACACAGCAACAGTTTTGGTGTTGATGAAACATGATTGAATATGTCATGTCCCGGAGTGGTAGCATAGTTTGCACAGCTACGATAGCGTCTTAAACTGTCCTGAGAGCTGTGTTACGGCAGAATCAGCAGCCTTCATCCCTCTGGACTTAAACATTTCCTTCCTCTTAACAATTTATTCCTATCGCTAACTTCCTGCTTGGACTCTGCCTTCATGCCAGCCAGCCCTGAGAGAGATACATGATATGATATCTCAATCATGACTCTGCAATTTAGATTATTATGCTGCACAAGAAAGTGCTGTCCCCGGGGGAAATATTCAACCCGAGGTCAGAAACTCCTCTGCACTGAGGTGTATTAGACATTTCAAGGACAGAAACTGCAGGTCTGGTCAAAATGGAAAGTGACCGTCCTGCATTTTCCAGTCAGCACATTGTCGCTGACTTGGAGGTGGGGGAGAGGAATCACCCCTCGTGTAAAGTCATTGTGCCACCTCTGTGTCCTCATCACCTACGCAGTGTGGGGTGAAGCCTCTTCCTGTTGCCTCCCCGTCCTTCCATCACCCCTGCCATTGTACTGTTGGCCGCTGTCTCCTCTTCTTTCCTGTCCTTGGCTTTTGGACTATTTTTTTTGGACACTGTAAATGTCACAGGAGACTTTTATATATCTTCGGCTGGTGCTCAGAGTCGGGGGCTCAGTGTGCCCCGGGTAGAAAGAGTCTGTTGTGTTGCTGCCCTTCGCCCTGTGGAGTTATTGGCTTGTATTCACGCCGCTGCGGCTGACTTTTACAGGTGAAATGCAGCCGGTGCTTTTCAGGGAGGTCTTTCAGTAAAGCAGGTAGAGTGCACACAGCTCCTGTGATCTGCCTCCCACCGGGGAGAGCTGTGTTGCCTTAGCGGCCCCTGGACATTTGACGACCGAGCAATATTTTCATAGCTGATTGTCTGCGAGAGAGGGAGAGAAAAAGAAGGTGGGAGAGAGGGAGCACCGGGGGTGACATGTTCTTCAAATTGACACGGAAAAAATTTAGCTGCTCGATAACCCCCACCCCGCATCTCTCCTGTGCTTCTCTCCCTCATCGTAGTGTATTTGTATTTCATGCCAGAGATATGGGGAGCGGGACTGGAATGCACAGCGCTCTGGTTTCTGAGTGAAAGGCGTTGTAATACTTCTGACACTAATCACAGAGTTCACATATTGGTTTGATTTCTGTAGATCAGGCTCTAATGGCCAAACACTCTCAGGGTTAATCAATGTGTGAGTAGACGGGGGGAGGTCTGGTGTAGGGCCTCACAACCACACAGGTCGCCAAGGGTGTGTGTGTGTGTGTGTGTGTGTGTGTGTGTGTGTGTGTGCGCCACGGTAAAAGTGAGAACTTAAACACTGAGAATAACTTGTTGATGCTGGTTTACTACCTCCCTCTGTGTGTGGTTTGTTCACGTGAGAGGAGGAGCAGGAGGAGCTGGTAATGTGCTGTGCGTCGGGCCTGTTGTCTGACAGAGACACAGCTGGATGTACAGAGTGCTAATGGGCTGTAGGAGAAGAGACTCCAGCTGGCTCTGCAGGAGAAGGGAGACCGCCACAGTGCCTCCCACAAAGAGAAGGTCACAGGTTCATTCTCTGAGAAAGAGCATAAAACACAAGTCCCTGCAATGCAAGATGATCTGCAACATACATAAATTAAAGAGAAAACATATAGAAATGAGAAAGATTTGGTAAACAGCATATGATTAAAATGGTTCTAGTTAAAAAATCGATATAAAAAAAGGATTCACTTTATAAAGCTTGCAAAGATACAGTGGAGGAAAGTACTACAGATACTGCATTATTGTACTTAGATAGTATGTTTGCTACAAAAAAAAGGACAGATACTAGTTTAGTGGACAGATATTTATTAGTGTGTGCCATTTGGAGAAGATCCTAATACAAATCTGGATCCGGTGATTTCCAGTTTTTGATAGTGACCACTCTGGACTGGTATTTTTACTTTTGAGTCCTTGAGGATATTTCAATGATAACACAACTTCTACTGGAGTATTTTTCCACTGTGGATCTCTGAATTCTTCTGCCACCACTGCTTTCAATACTGGTCCAGTTATGCTTACCCCACAATCATCATGTCCTTCTCCAGTAAAACCAGAGCTGTTCCTGAAAACCAAGATCTGGCCTGTTGTGGTTGTGACTTGGACACTGCGTTTGCCAGGTTGTGTGTTTGTTACACCAGAGGGTAAGCAAACATTTCAGTGATTGTCATACGGTCAGTCTGATAGGAAATATACAGCATGGCAGAACAGATCAACTTGACAGACAGCAAAGAAAACACACTTAAAGGTTTTTATTTTGAAATGTTACAGAATTGACAGCTGATGCACCGTCAATACGACCAGTATCAGTGTGATCTGAAACACAACAGTACAACAGACTCTTTTTGGCAGTTTGAAGTCGTCCAACCGTAGACTGGAGACTTGATACAGAGATGGAAATTTGTAGTAAGCTTTAAAAAAATGTTAAGTATTACAGATATGAGAGGAAGGCCAGATTGTGTAAGCTGAACTAGGCAGTGGGCCTGCTGTGTGGCCTGGCTGCACCGAGGGAGTTTAAACAGATAATACGTCTTTCTTATTTGACTGATGCGCACACACACGTACACACTCACACACAACCTTCTCGTGGCATGCTGGCTGTGTTTATCTCAGCCCAGACACTGGACAATAAAGCATGGTTGCTGTCAGCGCCCAGGCCAGTCATGTACTTCTGTTTGCCCGACAAACACAGAGCCAGTCTGGATGGAGATGCTGGACCAAGGGCCCCCTCCGCTGGAGAGCCTGGAGAGGTTTGGCCGACAGGGCTGACGTGTGACGGTGCGTGTTTATGTATTACAGAGCGGACTGTTTCTTAAGTGACAATGAGGATGATCCATTATGGTTGAGTAGAGGTCCCAGAGTGATAAATACTGTGGATGGCCGTGTGCCATGAGAGCGTTCAGTTTGTGGAGAAAAGAGCAGACTGTGGCGATCATACCTCCCCTTCCTTTGTGTGTGTGTCTGTGTGCGAGGCTGTGCGTCTCTGTCCGTGAGCACCCAATGTAAAACCTCAATGCAACGAGGAATATCTGCTGATCGAGCCTAAAGGTAGCTGTACCAAAAATGAAAAAAAGTGTTTATATACATAATAGTACTGTGAAGAAAACAAAATCCTATGTTGTAATGAGTCAGTGACAAATTATCACAATTTAAGGACAAAATTGAAAAATAAATGTCTGTTTTATTAAACTTTACCTTTAAATTATCTGTGTGATCTATATTTAGCTTATACTTGCGCTGACTGTTGCATAATAATTGGCACCATGTACTACAAAAACATTTTTTTACATCTAGACTTTATGAAGATATATTTAATATTGACGTATTTTGTCAGGAATCCGTTTTTAACATGAGGGAAAGTCATTGAACTTGGTGGAGAGCCCTAATGTCAGTAGCATTAACTTCCTTGGTTTCTATCCTTTATCAGAACATTTTGTTGTACCTTATCAGAAGAGAATTGTAACAACCTTCCATTTATCTGCAGGTACTTTTGAATTGTGCTAAATATGTAAGGCCACATTAATATCATCTGAAAATGATGTCAGAGTGGCTGCAAAGTCGCCAGTGAGCGATCTGGGCAAAAATAAATCCTCACCTCACCGCAAATGGCTAATGAGAAGTCTGAAAGCCAGACTGAGTAATGAAGTGGTAAAAAAATGACCTTTATGAACATCAGGTAAGTGGGATGTGCTCTGCTCCATGTATTTCTGGCTCTCTCACTGAAATGATGGATGCTCCTCTGTGTGTGCAGTGTGTATTACATCGGCAAGTGTGTGTGTGGCACTCTGCTCGCATGTATGTGTCCTCACAAAGGAGATAGTTGCTGTGCATGTGCACTTGGTCGTGTGTGTGTGTGTGTGTGTGTGTGTGTACTCGTTTTGAAGCGGTGTTTATGTTAAGCTGTGATTAACTCCATCCAGGTGCTCTTGTTGGCAGAGCCGTCCGGCCACAGTTATAGACGCTCACACATTTTCCCTCTGCCTGGGCCCAGTCATCCATATTTACAGAGCTGGACGAGCCAACACACTGAACTGCTGACCACCATTTATTGTAGGACTGTCTCATAAACGCTTCTTCTCCACGGAAGGACAGAGCGCATGCGTCAGAGCAAAAGAGACAAGGGAGGGGGGGTCGCAGATTCCACTGTGACAGTCAATGTAAGTTATTGGTGGAGGATAGAGGGTGGAGGCAAAAGAGGCAGGCAGTGGAGGGGGAAGGGACCGAGGGGGTGGGATGGAAGAAACAAAGGTGTATGCAGAGGTGTGGTGGTGCGACTCAGCTGGAACGAGTTGAAGATGGACGCCGCAGCCGACGTCCAGACAGCTGTCAGACAGAGCTGTGCATTTCACCGACCCTATCTCCACTGGTCTAGACAGGAAGGCCGAGCTCAGGCCGCACACAGCCACTGCACTGTGAAAGGGAGCCGGTCCGAGGGCTGGATCCGGGCTCCCTGGAGGGGCAGGGGTCTGTTGACTCTGTGCTCGTGGTTTACAGCGCTGTCTATTCACGGCCTCCTCTATAGAATTGGTCAGTGCGGTCTTCAGATGAACAGGACATCTCTCTGTGTGTCCATATTGCAGCCTGTACTGAGAAAATCCATAACCAAGAAAATGTCAGGGAGTGAGGAGAAACAGGGAGACAGGAGGAGGTCAGTGGAAGGCCAGTGCACGAAACACAGCAGAGAGGTGGAACTGAGAGGAGGAAAAAATCAGTTATTGTAAAAGTTCTTTAGTGGACTGGAAGGTGTAGAGGTATGGAGGGTGGGATCGGGATCAGTGACAATGTTTGTGAAGGGAAAAACAGAAGAGTTTACCATGCGGTCCCAGAGGAAAAAGCCTGTCCTGTTCACTGCAAAACGTTGTGTAATTGTTGGCAGTGCTGAGATCAGTGGTGTAATCACTGACATTTAACACTGATGCTTCACTCCTGCTCTGTATCAGCAGAATCATGCACCTGTGTTTCAGACTGTTTACTGGACAACCACGCAGATCTAAATTACGTGTTCGTGTTTTTGTAATTGTACCAGAAATGTTCTATAACATTCATTTGTAACCTTTAATTACAATCCTGCTCGATATATAACGCAGGATCTTTACATTCTAATACTTATATATTCAAAACTAAATATGCAAAAATCGTTTTAGCCACCATTTAAAATCATTATATAAACTTCGGTTGTAACACACTCAAATAGTGTGCATATTTACATCAGTGTTTATGACTGCATTTTTGAACAATTATAACTTCTTATGAAACCCTGTCTGTTGTGTGCCTGTGTACGAATGCATGAAAACAATGAAACTTAGATTTTTACAAAAGAATATATTAAATCATGTAACTATACACAAACTTGAGATTTTAAATCATATAAATGTGATCAAAAGTCATGTGGACATATTTAATAATATTTACAACTATGCTGCATTATGTTATAACACATTGGTTATCTGATTATAAATTAGTTTTGGTTGCTTAACAGGGGGTTTTGAAGTTGTTTACAAATAAATTGACGAACACTTGACAATATTTTTCATCTGCTTACTTCAACAATATAAAGTGTTGTATAGAATAGATTGTTTGAGTACTGCATATTATTTGGTACCAAATTAGCTATATCACAGTAAGCGGGGTCATGATGAGATAAGACCTGAATACATAATGGCAGCACTCAGTAGAAATGAAAGGATCACAAATACGCAATTAATAATTCCACAAACAGAAGTACTCGGGTACAAACAGGGGAAATGAATTAGCTGAAAATCCAAAAGTTGGTCAAAACAAGTAGAGCTGCCGCTTTGCTCCAAACGCGGTGAGCTGAATGAGCCACACGAGTGGTCGGGACTTCCTTCATGTAAAACAAATATGATGAGAAACACATGTAGGTTATTAGTGGTGTGTGTTTTAATTGCTGAGCACGAAGATTGGATCTGATTTCAGACGGAGATATCCTCAAAGATGAGTTGTGCTTTTATACCCGGCTATCTATAATCATTGCGTAAACACATTATAAAGTGAGCTGATATACAGGAATCAGTCATGAAGAAGAATTCCACCACTCGAACCAGATGTAAATGTGGATGCTATTATTGAGACACATCCAGACCCAGTTAAATAATACATTAACTTTTTTTTTTAAATAGAATTTCAGTTTTAGTTTCGTTTTTTCTTCTCCTCCACATTTGATAGAAATTGTAAAAGGCCCATACCTCAACCTCCCCACTTTCCCATCCCCGGCCTAAAACGGCCAACAACCTGTTTACAGCACTCCCATAACCCTGCTGCTCCAACAGAGAGAGACGAGCGTGCACTTTTGATTAAACTACCACAGCCCTGTGTTTACTTCTAGCTAAGTGGAGGTCACAACCATTTTTTTGTGTCATACCCCCACCACCAACACCCCAATAAATCTCTTTCCGGCCGGGGGAGAAGAGGCTTAAGGCAGAGGGAGAGAGAGACCCCGCGCTCGGTGGTCCTCTGCAGCCAGCGCTAGGGAGAGCAGGAGCTAAAAAAATAAACTCCCCGTTCTGGCACTGAGGGTGGGCGATGCCACTCTGCGACAGGGGACGGCGGGCTCTGGTGAGTGTTACTGAACTGTCACTACAACCACCCCCACCCCCGACTAGCAGTCCCCCATCACTCCCAATCAGCGTCCCTCTAGAGTGGGCCGGGCCAGCAGGATAAGGGGTGGGGTCAGAGCCGGGAGCATTCCCTGCATTCCCAGCCAACCGTGAGGCGGCAGGTAGACACACACGCACACGCACACGCACATGCACACACACACACACACACACACACACACACACACCATCATACCTCCATGACTTCAGAGGACATTACATTGATCAACATTGTTTTCCCGGAGACTCACTCTTACCTTAACTATCGCTACTACTTGCCTAACCTTGACCTTACCCTAACTCTAATCTAACCTTAAATAATTGTTTCACCCTAGTAACACAACATAAGTAATACCTAAACCGCACACACACACACATGCACACACACACACACACGCACACACACACACACACACAGGCATTCAAGGTGTACACTCTGCCATGGTACAGGCCACCGGGGCACACTTCACTGTTGTCAGATTGAACAAGACACAGGGCTAATCCAAACCAGCCCCCAGGCTTCAGTTGACACACACACACAGAAACACACACAAACACGCACACACACACACACACAAACACACACATACACACATACACTCTCACACATGTATACTCACATTCTACACAGTCCATGCACAGCCATTTATTTGTGTGGATTTTTTACAAAAGCGTGTGTGTTTGAGAGAGAGAGAGAGAGAGAAAGAGAGAGAGAGAAACCAGCTGCTTAATGTTTTACTGGAGCAGCTCTTAGTGGACTTGGCGTGCTCTGACAAAATCCATTTTGTGATGGAGCTGTGATTACAATGATAGGCCTGGAATTATGATGTTGGCTCTTCCAGGCCCTGGTTAGTTCACAGCTGTAGAGTGCACCATCTTTTCTGCTCTCCTCCACTTCCCTCTCTCGCTCTCTCTCTCTTCCTTCACCTCATTACGATGAAGGATAATTTGCTGTAATAGTTTGCTAATTCCACTACTTGAAAGGAAGAAAAAAAAAGAGCCGATTGAAGACATACCATGACTCTGAAGCCAAAAGAGTGGTGTCCATATGTGATGGTCCGGACTGGACAGGGCAGAACGTTTGTACGATGCTGTTTGTACGAGAAATAAGCCAAGATTTGGATCTTAAAGGCTTCACCGAAGATTTAATAGATGGATAAAGCTATTCAATAAATGGTCAAACAGCCATCTGGAGTGGCTTTCTGATGTTCCCCTCACTGTTTTGGTGAAACCTCATCTAACAGTGAGCAGCGAGATGAGGCTGACCTTGTGAACCCCCTCTCCAACGGAACACAAACCAAATGTGCATTTAGCACAAAGCTCCCCGAGCATAAATTAGACTCATTTGAGATACTCTGAGAAATCAAGCCCCATCACGCGGAGATGCTGAGATACATTTTTCCATTCCTCCTCGTTCATCCAGCTCAGATCTAATCTCCTCACTCTCCTCTCACAGTGGTAAATGGACAATGGCAGCGCGACGTCCACACACTTACTCTCTCTTTTCTCTTTGCATCACACACACTCACACACACACGAATACCAAAAGAAAACGGAGGGATATATTGGTTTGGATCTACAGAGGTCCTGAAGAATGCTGCAGTTTAAAGGGCTGTGGTTCACTTAACCATACAGCTACTATAAACACTCCTGTATGTGTGGCACTCCCATTGTGACCCTATCTGTCCTTTTGGTTCCCTTCACTGAGGATTTACTTTCTTCTCATATGTGTCTCTGTGTGCAGCCTGCTGCTATGGAAGAAGAGATTTGGATTCCCGTATCTTCTGGGGAGCTGGTTATCAGGACTTAGTGGACACATGTATACATACATCTAATAGAACACAAACACACACACACTCATGCACACGTCTCTCCCCACTCCGTCCAGGATCTGGGTGTTCCACAGCCCGGCCCTCTGCGCTCCTGCTTCAGCCTTCCCCTGCACACTAAATGTTATCCTTTGGGCTCCTAATTGCCTGTAATTTGCTCGTTGAAAGAATCCCCAGCTTGTCTGGGCCAGTGACGCGTGGTAACCTGAGAACCCCCGAGGGCGAGGCAGGGGAGAAAGAGCAGAGGAAAGGAGGGAGGACAGAAGAAGGCAGGGGAAGTGGGTGGATTAAGAGGGCAGGACGTGAAGGTGAGGAGGAAGAGATGAGGAGAGGACAGTAATTAAAATCTTTGGGTTCTTTTCCCTCTTTGCTCTGTTAAATGGATATAATCCCCAAATGATTACCCATTTTCTCCTTCCTCCCCAAGTGGTATCTAAAAATGCATTTGGTTTTGGTTTTATTTGCTCACATAATACTAAAGAAAATTCAAATTCCGCATCGATACACATGCTGGCAAAGGGGTTTGTGTTAGGGTTTATAAAAGTATAATTGAAAGTGAACTATGTGCTAACCAGGTTTTGAAATATTGGCAGTATCATATTATACTGCAGGGAATTGTGTCTATGATGTGAGCATTTACTATAAATCTGTTAATTTATATTAATTTATTCTGTTGAACTTGATCCAAACTATTGGCAAAGTGACAAATAATGTAGGAAATGATATGAACTCCTGTAGCATCGGGCTATATGCCAAGAGGAGTAGCGAACAACAATAGAAAATGTGATATTTTAATTCTGAAGTTTATTTAACACTAAGAGTTAAACAGTAGAGTTTAAAGCATTTGGAATGATATTCAGTGGCTGTCCACAATAACAACAATGTCAGGGCCCAGCAGTCGAAGGACAACCGAGCACAGGATCACTTTTCAAAAGACGGGGATTTATTCCACCTAAAAATATAAAAAGACAAAGGAATCAAAAATAAGAAAATTAAGTAAATAACTGGACCGTTCAGTTAAACAGAACTCCAATCAAAAACAATGCAAAAAAAAAACAGGACATCAAGTCAAAGAACTGACATATATAAGACAGAAATATAAGTTGGATCATTTCGAAAAGATAGTGGGGAAATAACAACAAATAAAACAAATTGTCAATTGAAATAATCGACATGATCCTTAATATGGGCACTTTTCATCTGTACTATAGAACATGCATAGACATCTTTATGATGGATATTATTATAAGTTTATTTATCTGTCTTGAAATGATGATCCTGAAATGGTTGGGGCACGCTGGTCCACATGGCGCACATGCAAACACACGCACACACACACACACACAAACACACACACACACACACACACACACACACACACACACACACACACACACACACACACACACAAACAGTGATCAGAGCATAGTGTGGTCTCCTGCACAGGAAGGTCTTGATTGTTTGCTGTAATTTCCTGTGCTGCAGGATGATGAGCGCCTGCTCTCCTGTCTCTCTCAGCCAGCTCCATGTACCTCCTCCTCTCAGACTATCAGACATGCGTGCTTCCCCACAGCTCATCCACAGGAGAAGATTTGTCACCATACACAGGCTCCCTCCCCCATGTTTAACTGGCTCAACCCTAGCCCCCCCCCCCACACGACTCTGTGCTGCCGCTCACAAGGTAAACTGCTGGGCCGCGGCTCCATTTAAACATACAGTTGATTGCTATGAGATTACACTGCTCCCTTTCAGCTGGGGTCAACGTCCTCATGTTTGACAGTTGGAATCGCAAGCAAATTGTGTCATTTCCTACTTGTTCTAGCTCTCAGCATGCATGTGTGTGTGTGTCAAGCGTGTATATGTGTGCGTGTGTTTGAGTGTGTGTGTGGCTGTCTGATCTCTTCAGTCAGCCGACGGTTTCCAGGGAATTATAGAACGTTTGTATGTGAAATTCTCTACAACAGCAACTTCTCTTCTGTTCTTCAAGAAACTGTGTTCATCCCTCCGCCCTTCTTCTGGCCTCTGGTGACTCATCATATTTGTATTGTTCAGCATGTTCCTCGGCTCGGTTGATTTATTTATTTATTTATTTTGTTCCTGTCATTGTCTCATCATCTTTCCCTACATGTCAGTGCAGTCATCTCATGTTGTTTCTGTGGCCAGTGCTCGCAGCAGTTTGGGCCATTGTAGCGCAGGACTGGTTTACAGTTTACATCTGCCTGTTTGCTTGTCGTCTATACTCCTCCGAACTGGGACCACCCAGGAGAGCGGTGGAGTGGTAACTGCTCTCATGTTTTCTCAGTCTCTCATATTTACTTTTTTTTTATTCCCGCGTTTTCTTTTTTAACTTTTTGAAATGGTAAAGTGGCATTCTCTCTTTCTCAAAACAAACATTGGAGCTGTGTCGCCGGGCCCAGCTTTCATGTGACTGGATAATTAATTTTCAAAGAAGCAGATACATTATCACAAGGGGACAAATATCGTAACCAGAAAATAGTAGAAGAAAAGAGGGATTTTCTCTTATACATATTCTGCAGGCGAGAAGTCTTTCTCAGAATGTAGCTGATTTTACTCCTCGGGTGTATTTTATAGCAACAAAATACACTTTGTACTGTTAGCTGTGAGGTTTCTGTGTATCTTGGTGAAGTTATAAAGGAAATGATTTGCTATTTAGTATAAGAAAAGACTCAGATAAAAGATATCGGAGCAGAAACAACTGATTGTTTAGTTGATCAACAGAAAATGTATTTGGCTGCCACCTGTTTTTTCAAACGTTCTTATTAATTAATTCAGTCTCTCTTGCTAAAACAAGATGTTGATCTTTGTTTTTTTTATATTAAATTGTATTATGTGTCTTTTTTATTGACAAAGCCATTGATCTAGCATTTGAGGAAATAATTGGCAGTTTATTAGATAAACAAAATAACCATGAATTGCAGCCACCCAGAAAATATTTCTTCATAGTAGAAATAAATACAATTGAACATTTAATTAATGTGTTGTATGATTGTCCTGTGCCTCTGATGTGTATAATCTATCCTCACTTTCCCTGACATTATCACTTTTATGCAAAAATACATTCTCTCTCTCTGTCTCTCTGTCTCTCTGTCTCTCTCTCTCTCTCTCTCTCTTTCTCTCTCTCTCTCTCTTCCTCTCTCTGGGCCAACAATATTTAAAAGGAGAGGAGAGTGGCATTTTTTTGGCAGGAGCGTGAGCCCTCTCCTGTTCCGTCCTCTCTGTCTTATAACACAAGCCGCTGTTTACACACCGGGGTCGTGGACTCTGTAGTTACAGATACCGCTCATATCTCTCTGTCAGGTCCCCTGAGGATTGACCATAATAGTCATAGTAACGCCATACATGGCACACAAAGAGTGACTCAGTGCTTGAGGCGGGGGGAATCAGATCTGTTCCCTGGGGACCTTTGATTCCATGTGTGACATGACTGACACTTTATTGACCAAAACCCTCACACACACAGAGGAGAGTGACTGACTGGCTCACTTGTCATCTGACGCTGCTCTGATAGTGTGTTTTGACTCGTCTGGGAACAGTTAGAGTACTTAACATCGCCAGATCCTTCTGACATGGCCAAACTTTCCTCTCACTTGCGAAACATCCTGTCTCGTTCAATGTGGGAAACTTGTTGAGCGCATCACATGAGGCTCAATCATCTGTAAACGCAAACACACAAGATGCAACACCAAACGCTCACCCAGTACACATGGACTCAATCTCAAATTAGTTCTAGAGAACGAGGCGGGTGTTAGCGATCAGAGCTGATGAGAGAGGCCAGCTCTGTGAAGTGGCCGGTGCCAGTGGAAACAAAGACGTGCTGTTTTTGGACCGGCTTCCATGTCTGACTGCGATAGGGCCGGATGGATGAGTGGAGGTGCAGGCAGCCCTAATTGGACACCTACTGAAACGGCACACGATTGGACTGCCGGCCCCTAGTGATGTCATCTTGGCTCGGGCTTCTGCTGTTTCGCCTGCAAAAAACATATGAAACCAATGTTCTCTCTCAGCCACAACCCGACCATATGAGGTGGAGGATTCTGCAGGTTTTCAGCTGAATGTGGGAAGGAACTAAATTCACCATTGATGAACTTTTACCCAGAGAGGAGGAACTAATTAAATATTTAATTAATTGCATATTTTTGGTCTGTTGTATTACAGCATGCTATTTGCAAAGTGGCAGTCACAAGAATGTTTTTACACACAAAATTCACCAGTTAACTTAAAGCTGTGTTTATATTAATGGAAAAACAAAAACACTTTGAAAAAAGAAATGCAACCGATACACCCCGCCCCCCCTCATTGGCCCTATAATTAGAGCTACGCCCCCAGAACACATGAACGCGCACTGACTGACAACTGCTAGAGGCCGACTTCTCTGTGACTCGCTCGCTAACTTCTGACTAGTGTCTGTGCTTCACCAGTTTATGTGAGAGCACGACTTGTGAGCAGAGGCAGGACGGTTAGTGACAGACAGGAACACCAGCCAATCGTTTCATTCTGTCATTTCATTATTAAAGTCCTGCCAGGGCAACAGAGAGTTTGTATTTGTATTTTCTCCACACAACCTTATTTATTAATGGTTATCAGACAAGAAGAATATTTCAAGGAATAAGAAAAATCCTTAATGATACATGAACAGATGAGTTTGCTCAAAAAACGTTTTATAAGGAACCTATTTATATGATTTAAGAATGATTTTAGCTAACTTGTTAACTTTATTTTGTATTTTCTTCTGTCGGGAATTTTTTTTACATTCACACACATGGATGTCTGCACAATTCAATGAATACGAGACATGTTAGTGCACCAGCTGTAAAAATGCATGTACAGGATAACCCATGGAAAGCTCAGAGAACATTCAATCTAACTAAGTAGTTCTTCTGGCTTGCATTTGAATGAATTTCTTTTATTTTGTGTTTGACTTCTGTGCCATTAAATAATAGTAGTAATTGCACATTTTGTTCATATAGTTCCTTTTCAAGACATTCAAAATTCTCTCTATATATGATCAATGAATGATTCTCACCCCTTTAACATTTAAAAATTCTTCACGGACTAATCCCTGTTTAGCTAAAATACCCCAAATCTTGAATCCTTTCATGTTGGATGGATTCTTTGACCACACACATTGATAACTTGACTCCAGAGGAGGAGTAGATGGGGCAGAGGAAGATACGAGAGGCTTTTCAGAAAGCGCTCTGTCTGTTATTACGTCACAGCCAATCTAATCAGCCTCCCAGGACAAAAGAGGGCAACAGAGGAGCTCCCTAATTGCTCATTTGTTCTGTATCTCACAAGCACTCAGCAGCACTAACTGGCCACAGTCTCAGCCCCCGAGCTTTGCCCTGCTCTCCCTAACTGCATGCACACACGCAGACGCCCACACAGTAGATGTTTACTTGTAATCATGGTATTTAGTTACAAAAACGTATTTCCTCAAGTACATGACATGGAAAATATAAATCATTGCAGACCAGGGACCTTTGCGCGGAGTACAATTTTTGCTGTACGGGTTATAGAATTACAAATCTGCATCTTAGCTCACACTGTTATAGAAAATGAGCTGGCAGGGAATGTATCCTGTCTTGTTTTATTAAGAGGTTAACTAACCACCACACTAGTGTTACAGTCAGTAGTTGACATGGTTGAGAGCAGAGTGAGACTGATTGAACTGGACTTGGCAGGACAGCGAGGCAGCAGCTTCAGCACTGAGGAGGATCTGATGCAGCCACTGGGCAAGAAAACACAACCGTCACACAACTGCTGCTCAATGAGACCTCGGCACTAAACCACTCGTATATTTAGGTATCGCTTTTGTGTATTTTTTCATCTTTACTGAATCTGTGTGTTTACAGGCACTTACGCATTTTATCACTGGAATATAGCAACACTTCACATCTTATTTGCTGTGCAATGCGAAAACATTTTTTAAATTGCTATGGTGAAAAAATATATAGACAATGTAATGATTATATTTTAATCATTGCTGTTGTTTTGGTAAGAGTATACACAGTACCAGGGCTCACACCAGAATTAAGCTCTTTAATGTGATGCACACACAAATCTCGAAATAAGGGCAAATCAGTAATTTGCAAGAATTCAAACAAAAGCATGAAACAATAACCAACCAGTTAATATTATATTATTGTGAACTGCTGAATGTTAGCAAATGGCATTAATTCTTCTCTTAAATATTCATGGACACACACACACACACACACACACACACACACACATACAGACAGAGAGACAGAGAGAGAGCCCGGGCCTGCAGTCACTGGGTCACAAGGTTAACACAAGCCAATTATCAAAACAGTTAAGGAGGAGACAGGAAACACAATATTTACCACATGAGTGCCACAGTGATGTACCACACACAGAAACAGGTCGTTTATGCCTCGCTCTTTAACTCAGCCCTCAGGTTTCCCTGTAGAGAACAAATTCTCCTCTCCTCTTTTTCTTTTCTTTTGGCTGAGCCTCAACCCTAATGAGGGACTCTAGGATGGACCGACTGGAAGACAGTGGTGGATGGATTTTCTTTTAAAATTGTGTCTAACATACTGAAATTGCATTGAATATGAATTGATATTCAGTTAAAGCCTCCAGCAGTTATCCCACCGACACTGACCATTCAGTACCAGTTCAGTCCCAGTATCCGGTCACACGAGCCCTGGATTCAGTTTTGGCACTTCTCTCTCTCTCTCTCATTTCAGGTAACCTGCTAGGTTTTTGGAAGGTGTGCAGCTGTCAGGGTTTGTGGGTCAGACTCGTATCACAAAATCTGTTTTTTTTTGGTGTGCAAGGAGACAATGTCCATGTAAAGCTTTGATGTTTTGACAGTGCAGATAACTATAAATGTCCGTGTATCACACATGTTTATATTGGGGATGTTTGGTATGACCCTGGCGTGTGGCTGCGGGACAATGCGGGGGGTCTCGCGGTTTCCTGTTTATCACATCTTCCACGTGAATGTCAAACAGTTTACCTAACAAGGTACTCTCTCTCTCTGTCTTCTGTCTGTCATGCACTTGCATCCACGCATACACACGTACACACACACACCCACACACACGCACACACAAACATAAAATACACACATGCTTCATCATGCGCTCTTAGAAACACCTGAAGACTCTTATAAGCACACACACACAGGGACCTGCATCCAGCAAACACTCACACACACAAACACATACACACAAGTGCACAAACATTGAGTGTAAATGAAACCGGAAGTGAATAGTTTCATTATATACGTGGGAACTGGAGTCATCCTGAGGCCACAGCTTCTCATCCTGCAACAGCTGATATAAATAAGTTTGTACTGTTCATATCTTTTCCTGTAGTATATCAAATATTATGAAACTGAAAATGATAAGCAAAGGAACAAAAGCAAATTACACTGAACTCTCAATTTCCAACTTCAACAGTAAATAAGAAATGATAATCTGACAAGTTAACATAAGTACAGTTTTGCAATATTAGTAACAGTATTTGTCAAAGTCGCGTAATTTGTGAGAGTAAAGTCACAAGTTTGGGTTCCTCTATAGAAGTATACAGTCTTTTTGTTTGTATTCATATATTTCTGCTTGAAAATCAAAACAAATAAAAAATCAATACCATCGAAACCAAAAAGCAGTGCAAAATGGAATGGATTCTTGGTATAACATGCCTTTGCAATGCAGTTTTTTATATCATTTCTATATGTTTTTCTTCCAACCAACAGGAAAAACAATGACACTGAGAAGCCTTTTCAGGGACAGCGCCGGTCTTCCTGGCGTAGTTTCAGGGCTTTCTCCAGACTTAACTGTCTTGTAAACCATGTGAAAGCTACACAAAGTAACATGATAGCCTACATGTCAGAGTAAGCGAGAGAGAGAGAGAGAGAGAGAGAGAGACGGAGGGAGAGGCAGGAGGAAAAAGGGGGATTGAACGAGAGGAGGCACGGGTATGCATGTGAACGGCTGGAGGAGGTGGTGGTAATTTGCAAGCTGGGTTTTAGAGCTTTAGAGGATCTGCCCTCTATCTGATATCCAGCATGGCTCTAAACCCCTCGGTGGGTGGCTGCGTGTTTCCTCTGGGTTTTGACCTTGTGCTGAATAAACCTACTGAATAAGGAAATGAGAAGTGATCCCTTTATTTATATAAGCACTACTACTACTATTAACACAAATACATAAATATAAAAATCAATATATCTTATATTTCAAATCACTAAATCCAGAAAAAACTACGGTCTTATCATCCAAATAAGATAGAAGAAAATAAGAGTTAAATAAATTCTAAATACAGGTGAATGTTTTTTTTTCATTTCTGATTCACAAATAATTTGCCTCGAACTTATTTGAAGCTGTCTTTTTTGTTAATGATCATTTTATACTTAATGAAAAATATGATGAAACCCACCCACAGCGAGGTCTATTGATTATTGATTATTGATTAACTGAATCTTTATTATAGTACAAGTTGTGGTCTGCCTATGTTATCCACACCACAGCTAGTGCTCATCTCTGCTCAGGCCTCCAGGTGATGGAGGTGAGGACCCGGGGCAGCCAGGGGTGTAGATGGATGAGCCAGACATTTTAAACAGATTACACTGTGAGGGATTAGGAACCAAATGGAGTCCAGTGAGACTTGATGTCCCCACACGGATCAGACTGACAGGACGTACATCCACCAGTTCAATTTGAAAGGAAAAACACAGAGAAAAGTTTCTTACACGCAAACTTTCCTCTTTCTTTTTTTCAGATTTTCCTGTTTTCCCCTTCTATATGATTTTTTTCCACCATGGAGACTAAATGCAAGAATGATGATTGTTCTGTTTGGATAGTGCACTGTCTAATAGTGTGTGTGTGCGTTCATATAAAAGAGACAGACGAAAGGAGGGAATGAGACAGCAGATGAATGCGTGTGTGTGGGTGGTCTTCTAAAACAAGAGCACACGGCCGTGGAGGTTCTACAACTGTTAAAGACCGCAGGAGCAGCCTGAATGAAATCACAATATGCCAAGATGAAAAAAAGAAAGCGAGAGACGGGGGGAATAGTGTCCCGCCGAGACGTGCTGAGGGGTCGTGGATGGGCCTGGCTGCTCCGCTCTACAAAGCAACTCTTTCACGAGGGGAAACATACATGGGTTGGCCGTTTCGCCCAATAAAGTTTCAATAGATTTAAATAGCTGGACAGGCAAAAGGCAGGTCTGAGTGTTGAGAAGCAGGAGGCCTTGAGTCATCGGAGCCTGCTGCTTCGACTGAGGCCTTCAGATCCACATGCGCACGGAAACCGGAAAATGAATAAGTATAAAGAGATAAATAAATGACGGGAACTGGTCAGACAAAGATTCTGTATCTAAAAGATGTGACAAGTTTCATCGGACATGTTTTGTGTTTTCTAAAAAAAATGCTGTCACGGTATAAAGATGCAGAAGATGGACAGCTCATCCAGCATTGAGTATCCAACATCACATCCACCAACATCTCATCCATCACCTGTTGATTGCACACTTGTCTGTTACCATTTGTGCACTGATGCTGGAAGACGGACCAAACCTGACACTGATCCTATGTATATTGAATTAGAAAGCAGCAGACAAACTCTCTCTACCTTTATTTGCCCCACTTTTCTTCCCCCCCTCCGTCTCTCTCTCTCTGTCTCTCTGTCTCCTGCACTCACTCTGACAGGCTTCACTCTCTCAGTCTGTCTGTCTCTGTGGATTTCCTGTGGCCTCAGGCTCCTCTATATCCACGTCTCTCTAGGGACACAGCTTGTCTTCCACTCGCACACATCCAAACACATGAGCAAACTTGGACGCATACACACACACACACACACACACAATCAGCTCAGTGTCTCTGGGGCTGCCATGATAGGGATCTCCAGCCCAGTCCACCACTTCCCTCTGGGGTCAGAAAGGAATAGATGCTGCCAATAAAATGGATGTTATTGTGTGTGTGTGTGTGTGCGTGTGTGTGTGTGTGTGTGTGTGTGTGTGTGTGTGTGTGTGATGTCAGTCACTCTTCTTTGTATATGTGAGCTTGCTGTATCCCTCTGAAGGTTTAGACCTACTTTTATTTGGTGAAGGTTTGTATGCACCAGAGAGATGGATGGAGAGATGCAGAGAAAACAGACAGAGTGAGAGAGAGAGAGAGAGGGAGAGAGAGAGAGAGAGAGAGAGAGAGAGGGGGACTTTGCCCTGTGAAAAGAGGATAAGGAGGGCAGAAGCTCTAGTAGCTGGAGGGCTTCAGCCTATGCCAATGGTTTCCAGATGTTCCTCATTTGCCCTGCGCTGCACCAGTACATTATCGACTGTCCTCCACCAAGGATGTCCACAAAAACACACACAAACACACACAAATTCACTAACATTCACATACACTAATGCAAATAAAAAGACACTCATATGTAGAAAAGAATGCAATAGTAAAAGAGAAGATTTGATTTGGGAAAGAATATGATTTAGGCCCTTAACGTGTGTATGTGTGCACTGTATCGATCAGTCATTATGGATATATACGTTTTTTGGCCTTACAGTAAAAAGAAAACTAGAGATTTAAAAGTTATGTCTTAAGGGATAATTCTAAGACAATTATATTTTTTCAAACATATTTCTTGGTTAATTCATAAAACTTCATTTAGGCTAATAAATATATTATAAATGATCTCAAATAAGTATCTACATCAAAATTACCAGTCAGGTTTGAGAGGAACACTTTATCCTGCATCTATATTTACTTAAAAAGTACACATTCTTATTTCAGATTATATACAACAGGATTACTAAATAACAAATCAACTCAAGCAAACATTTTTCAAGTTGCAGCTGATAAAGGTGGCGCACAGTTTAAATATTTGTGTGCTATTGTAATTGAATTCATAATCAAGATTAAGCAAATTAGTAACTGGTGTGAACTAATGTCAAATCCATGTCATTGAATAAAACACAAGGTGCAGTTTGTTACTTTCCACCAATGAGAAAATCAAATGTGAGGTGAGAGATGAACATAGATGAAGGCGGTGTGTGGCAGGAGGTGCTTCCCACGCGGTGATGTGCCCGTACAAAGAGTCAGTGTTCAGGGGCGTTTCGGTGTGGCCATGCGTGACACGGCGGTGTGAAGCTGCCTGTTAAACCACAGAACCAGGCACGGGTCAGGGGCAGCAGCATACACGGAGGGTCAGCCTGCGCTTTCTCACTGTGTCTGCGCGAGTGTTGGGCCGTGTGTTTGTGTAGGGTGGAGGTGGAGGTGGAGGGGATGTGAGTGTGGGTCCATTCCTCTGTATTTTTGGAATCCACATGGTGTGAGACAGCGTGTCCTCTCGCACACATGGCACAGGCTTTCACGGAGGACTGTGATGTGTGGCCTTCCTCAGCCATCACCACACACACACACACACACACACACACACACACACACACACACACACACACACACACACACAACGATTCTACAAACAAAAACACACCCTTTTCTGTAGGCACCTTTCACATACAGCCATCAAACTCTGAGCTCTACATATGGTCCCAGTGTTAACCCTGTCCCTCCATTGTCCCGAACCAGAAGTTATCATCAACCAATGATAGATACATCTGTAAACTAAGGATATATCATTAGCAATAGTTAACAGCCTCACAGTGTTTACATAATTGATACACAGCTCTTGAGGACTGTCAAACAAGCGGTGTGGATAAATACGTCTTCCAGGTGGAGCGATTGATCACGGAGAGGTCTGACCCCCCCAGCCAGCAGCACCTCGACCTCAAGATCGATTGATACCTTCATTAGCCAATTGGGTTTGGCCCCGGCCTCAATATAAGGACTGTGTTTGTTATCGTGTGAGAGAAATGATTCCGGAGAGAATGAAGCAGGCCGCACTGATAAAAAAGGACGGGAGCAATGGTGACAGAGGGAAAAATAAAGAGAGGGAAGGGAGAGGGAAAGTGGCGCTGAGAGGAGGGAAATGTATAGAGTTGGAAATGTTGAGGGGTTCAGTCCCGACTGAAAGTGAGAATGAAAGAGGACGAGCGGCAACTCATCACATCCACAGTGTACATGTGCATGCATGTGAATGTATGTGCCTCTGAGTGCAGGTTGCGTGTTGCCCCCCCCCCCCCCCCCCCCAGCATACGTTAGATGGTGTACGTATGCGCTGGCAAGCTGAAACATCTGGTTTCCATGAGGGCCTGAGTAGGCTGAGAGCAGCCAAGTACAGCACAGAAGGTATTAGAGGTAATTTACTTATTAGAGAAAAAAGACTCAATCTCAGGAGCTGTGATTGTAAATGGAGATTGGGCTTATCTGAAGGACTATCAGAATCCCTGCAGGGGAAATGCAAGCAGGCAAGCGGTGGCAGTTTAACATACACCCACACAAACACACACATACACTATGTGATTCATTGTAACAAACACACATGCTGGCATGCAAACACAACAACGCACAAACACACCTAGCCTTATTTGGCCTCATTCTATTACATTGTTTGAACTCGTTCTTATTAACTGCATTATCGTGACTGTTAAACCGTTGTGTCGGCACAATGACAACACAGCTGATAAATAAATAGTTAGGACTTCACTGTTCTGCTGTGAGGACTGACTGCAGGCCTGGTGACTGAGACATGCAGTATGCATGACAAAATATGCAGCACAGTGTCATGCTGAAAACAGTGGTGGCCCTGTAGTGCAAATCACAACAACAGAACATAAAACACAACAGCATATACGAAAACAGTACGACAAATTACAGAACTTAACCCAAAAATCACAAAAAAACTGTGGCAAAAAAACACATTACGACAATTAAGAAAACACCGCAAATCAAATACCGTTACGCACAAATAAGAAAACACAATGGCAGATTACAAAAAACAATGGCAAGTGGGATAGCATTACGACAATTAAGAAAAAACAACAACAACTAAGAAAATACAATAAAGAAACACTTTGAAAAACATGTTTCTTCTAAGCATTTCCTCCCTGTTAGAAAGACCAATCAGCGTTGAGCCTTCTAATGGCCTTTTGTCATTAGAAGTTAAAATTGAGTTTCGTGTTTTCGCGTTTCAGGGCCACCTCCGAAAAATGATGTTCTCGTGGATTTGATAGGCAAAATTTATAAATTTCTATATAATAAATCATTAAGCGAATTTAGCAACGCTGGGCATTAAACAGAGATTTGAATAGAAGGTTTGTGTAAGTGCCATTACAAAACAATATGTGATCATCACATCAATCACATAACAGATTTAAGATATAAAGATCATGCTGATTTATTTTGTTGTGATGACATAATCCAGACTATCCCCCTCACCAGTCCCTTGACTCCCCAAACACAGAAGCCCTTTCTCTCCTCCCTCCTGTGCTGCCACACACAGACACACCAGAATAAAGCCTTTTATTCTTGCTTGTGGTGTAACAGTGGTTTCAGAGCCAAGCTGGTTCAGCTGCTGCACAATATGTGGGTGCACTGCAGGACCCAAATAGTTACTTGGAGAGCTTGGGGATGACACCACGGCAATAAAAAGCAGCAATTATTTTCCCAGTCATTTCATATGTGCGTCACACTCGACCCGAGCCGTGTGGAAATAAACCAGAAGCTGGGCCTGAAAACTGGACGGGGGACAGGAAGGCAAGAAGAAATGTGGATGATGTCTCACTTTGATTTACCTCAGGCAGTGTGAACTGCACCAACTCCCCACAGTGGCAGGAGGCTGTGTGTTCACCACGCTGGTACAATAATCCAATCACCATCAGCAAATGCTTTCACTGTCATGGAGAAGTTATTCCACTGAGGGGCACCAAGAGATGACTTCAGTGTTCAGGGATGTTGACGCTGTTGACGTCGTTAAACGGTTGCTTCTATCTGTCGGTAAATGTGATGACGCTTGTGGCTGGTGAGTCATTGTGATAATGAGTCTGCAGCTTGCTGGAAACATTTTTACCGCTACATTTTTTTACTGGTAGTTTTGCAATATTAGAGTACCTGAAGCAAGTAACAAAGGGCAAGTAACAAAGTACAAAATACTTTGACACTGTACTTCAGTAGATTTTTCAGGTATCTTCAGAAAATCTTTACTCTCATCTCCTTACATTTTCAAAACAGGCTTGTTACTTTCGTTTAATGCATAATCACGCGCAACATGGTTTCGAAACAAATATAAATGGTGGGACATCCGTACAGTCGTATGACACCACACGAGCAGCATGGAGGCATGTTGTGTTTGTTCCTGTTGTATTTGTACGTCTGAAAATAGTTCACTAATTTCTTCCATTATATTGGATTTGGCTGCAACACTGTTTACCCGTGAACTCCAAAAGTGTTTTGTGAACTCAAACACTTCACCCACCCCTCCATCGGCAGAGTGCTGAGTAGATGATGCGTGAAATGTCATTACTGGGTGAACTATCCCTTTAAGTTAATGCAACATGAGTCTCAGTTTGCTTTGCCAAGATACAGCCAGTAGAAATGTCCTTCAGTATCTGTACTTCTACATGAGTAAAGAATGTGTGCAATTTTGCACCTCTGACCTGAAGTACAGATGAAAACCAATGTGTTGTGGGTGCTTGGGGCAACATTGGTATAACCAACCAGACAAGCTGTCTCATTCAGACTGGCTGACCTGCTCTGAGGGCTGTCCAGCAGTGATCTACGTCTCTGATGTACTCCCCCAGAAAAGAAGCCTTCTCCCCTGGATTGTGACTCAAGCACTTACCAGCCACACTGAGCCTTGACTCATCCGAACCTTCATATGCCAAAAGACACACGAGAGACATTAAACTGAACGACGCACTGGCCTCTGACCTCTGCGTATCACAGAATCAACACGTAACACTAACCTACCCCACAAACAGTCATGAATGCACCGTTATTGCGCACATCAACTGCTCTTTATCTTCCACCTCCCACTTATTTACGTAGGCGAGGAAGAGAATAGCGTTCCTGCGTTGTTACGCGTGTCAGTGTGGATTTATGCGTATGTTTGGTCATCAAACATCCATGTTTGGCAAGAGGAGCGAAATGAACAAAATCGGCCTGAACAACTTTTTGGTGTGTGGGTTCAGCTCGGATCTGTTGTATCTATCTCCTGAACACATTTGCGATTGTGTGTCTGTGTGTGGTACAGACAGAGCTACATGTAAGCTGATGTGCGTTTCACTCCACCGTCCACCCTTCGATTCACCTTTGCTCTTCGGAGGTGGGCTACAGCGTGGTCAGCAAGCGGTGCAGGAACAAACGCGAGATGTGTTGTGATGTGTTTGTGTGTTTGGGGTGGGAGGGAGATAGGTCGTTGGATTAAGGGAGAGAATTGTTGGCACCCAATGCGTTGATTGATGGTGTAAATTGGGTGGGCTAGGGCTCACTGAAAGCAGGAGTGTGAGGGTGATGTCTGCCCCCGACTGTCTGCTCCCTGATCGATCCCCGCTCGGTGGTGGACAGAGGAGCGCTGCTACTGATAAAACAAGCTCACACACGTAGATTCACCCACAGATTAAATTCCCATCCTGCACTGTGTGTGTGGGTGTGTGTGTGTGTGTGTGTGTGTGTGTCGCTGCATTTTGGTGTGTGCCAGACTGCTGAAGCCTCGCTGCAGATTTTTACAAGGCAGAGCTCCTCGTCTGTTCTGTGTCTCTGTGTCAGAGTGACTTTACCACAGGGATCTGGCTCATTTCTAGTTCTCCGTTGTTCCAAAATGTTTTTCTCTCACTTCTTTTCCCTCTGTCTCGATGTTTCTGTTTTCCTGTTTACGATCACTCTCATCATCCAGTGCTTGGGCCGACATTACCAAGATAAGGTAATAACATATAACAATTCTAGATTAAGTGTGGAAAAACAACTCAGCCTATTTTATATATTTTGTTGACTTGTGTACTTGCAAAAGGTTTCAAACAATGTTCAATTGCTTACAATGGATGACGAAGGACTCGTAGCCAGTTAGCCAGTTGACTGTTTGTGTTGGTCACTCATTTTCGTTTTCTGCTTAGCGTTATAATACATAAAATCAATCGTGCATATGATTTTCGCCTGAGACGTGTCAGTAATATTTTCACTGGTAATGGTGACGAAGACATCTCCCATGATCCCACGGTGCTTCACGGTATCATAAAACTATCGGCCTTGTGTTGTTGTTTTGATTGAGAAACCCCTCTGCAGCCAAAAGCTACAAACTGGACGTTGAAAGAGTTAACTTATACACAGTAGCTCATTTCATGTCCGCTTCTGATTTTGCTTATAAATAAGCACGCAGTCCAACGTTTGGAAGTTAGAACACAAGCCTATAGTGTTTCAGCAGATTGATTGTACTTGGCCATGATGACGGTCTTTCCCAGCATCCCTCTACCCGTCCGTCGGTCCATGTCTGGGTCCGGAGAGATGCTCTAACCACCACTGTCTGTGTGGCCTCCTTTGTTGTAATGCTAGGCTGCTGTTCCCTTTCCAGAGAAACCACAGTGTGTCATGGCCACAGAAATAGATCTGTGTTTACATCACCTTAAACCCGGCTCAGTTTTTTTGTTGTTTTGAAAGATGTTCTGTGGTGAACTCTGTGGAAAAATGTTTCTTTTTCTTTGGGTTGGAAAAGGAATCGCCAGGTATACATATAATATCGACTACGGTTGGATGAACGCGGATTTCACGTCATACAACTTTGGCCTTCTTTAAGACGGCTTTAGAAACGTGATTAAAATGTCTTTACTTTGCATTCAGACGTTAATTTATGAATATGTATTTCCTGATTTGATGTCATGACTATTGTTTTAGCTACAGTGGGATTGATGATGGGCCACTGTACCCTTTAAGTGGGGTATTGGAGGATTGTGGACGTTCCTTTGGTTTCATAGCATTGTGCAGGACTCCCCCTACAGGATACAGACAGCACTGCTGCAGAGTGGAAAAAGTAACTCCTGAGCCACAGCGCATACTGTACCTCCGTCAAGGCCCAACTAGTCTCATGGATCCAATCAAGCTGCACCAATTTTTCAATTTCACACACTGATAGATATGTGTACCCTCAATGTGCTATTTGTTTTCCATCAAGACCCATGAATAATTGCCCGGGAAATGGAAAATGCCCTATCTCACAATGTAAAAATAAAAAAAGGTCCTAAATCTGCCTTTTGATCTCGATCAGCACCAAAATAAATGGATTGTCCCCTGACCCATATATCGCATCCTTCCACCAATTTCATGAAAAATCTGTTTAGTTGTTTTTCTGTAATCTTGCTTACAAACTGACCTCAGTGGAGGTAGGTGACGCACGTAATAATAAAAGCCACTTAAGTTACATTTATGAGGAACTGCTTGTATATGGACAATGATTTATAATTGTAAACTCAACTAACATAAAGAGAGATTAACCAAGGAGATAAATACATGTGCTGTTTAATTGTTACTAATTTTACTACGTGCGTTGACTCCTATGACTAACTGCTGTCTGAGTTCCTGTGCTCACGGTTCGGATGAGTCAAAGACAATAAGTCTGAGTGTCCTCCGCTTCTTGATGAGTGGCTGATAAGACAGCAGAGGTCAAATCTGAGTGGTCATCTCCTCACCGATCTCAGAGCACGCCATAAATCACACGATTGTGTCTGGGTGCTGTCGGGCCTGCCTGCTGCCCACCGGGGTTAAACCAACAGAGCTGAGAGGGGAGGCTGACAGACAGAGGGAGGCCTGGGTAAATGCTGCTCCGTCTTCTTCACTCAAAGCAACACAACCGAATCTGCGGTGACGGGAGTGAAGACACACTCTCACTGTAGACACACACTCACCGCTGCTGCTTATATGGTTTCTACTCTGCAGGTTTCAGTAGTGTCAGCGACTTTCCTCTGTCGTCCTCACATCTTCCCCACTCCAGTAACATCTCTTGCAATAACATAGGTGTCTTTCTTCCCATAGTGACTTATTTTCACTCTCCATCTGCTGCGCCGTCTTTTTCCTTCCTCATCCCTCCATCCTTCCCTTAAGAGCCGAGCGGAGGCTTGAGTAATGGAGGCCTTACCCAGAGCTAAAGATAGAGCTCCTTAGAACATTCATCTGTCATTCCGTGACAGTCTTGTAATCAGGCCTACGAGATCCTGCCTACAGGCCCAGGCCGACCCGACGAGGGGCTCGAGCAGACCAGAGCCCGCTGGACAATTTCCAACCCAGGGGAGGTGTGCGAGTAAACACAGCATGACGCTCATACATCTAATCTCAGAGCACGGAGGACCAATTTATATAACACTGCTGAGAGCTGTGGAAGAACACGATAAATTAGCTTTAACGTGGAGTCGAGGAGAAGGAGAAGACACTGTGGCAATCAGAGTCAGAATTAAAGTGAAACTGACGACAAGGTGACAACTCTTAATATTTCTAATTTAATAAAAAACTGTTGTTAAGAAAATCATGGACCAATCAACCAAGACTTTATTCTAGAGTATGACAGAGAGCTCAAAGTTTTGATATCAGTCTGAATTTTTGAAACATTTGAAAGAAAGGATGCATAATATATTTGTAATACTTCTCTGAGTGCAAATATAATGCAGCCTCAATAATGCATTGATACACGCAAATAATTGAAAATTATTTTTAAATGAGAAATTTCAGTGGAAAACCTGACCTTATCTAATGTTACCGTGTGTACATGTTAAGTAATGGTTGGGGATGAATGTCCACCCGGGAGAAATCCATCTCCCTGACATCTCAAATCTGGGCTTCAGCGTTGCTGCTCTGATTGATAGGTTGAGGTGTAATATGCGGCTTTGCTTCTTATAGATCTCATTATTTTGGATTACATGGGAGTGTATGCACAGCGTAAACAGTCAGAGCGAAACTTCAACATCTTAACCAATGGTGGGATTTTCTAACATTTCCCAACAATAACAAATGAGTTTCATCTGCTGGAGTGAGTGGGACATGAATTGAACGACACTGGATGATTCAGCAAAGTGTGATCAGTCACGTAAATACCTGGTCCGGCGTAATATTCGGTGCTTCAACCTTCTGGTTTTGTCATGATGAATCTTTGTCTGCAAATGCAGAGGTGGAGGGAGACGGAAAGAAAGAGAGAGAGAGGTGGAGTTTGCTGGATGTTATCAACATCCTGTCTGTGTGACCTGGTGCTAATGCCCATGTAAGACGGCAATCTGATGGCTCTGCTAATCCCTGTGAGACTGGAGACAGTAGAGATCTCTCAAAAAACACACACACCCACACACACAGATAGAGGGAGGGAGAGAGAAAGTCAGATCACTGTAGTTTTATAGTATTTCATAAAAAACAAGCTAGAAAAATGATATGACACTCATCGTGGTGTTTAACCACACAGGTGATTCGGTTGTGTGTGCTATGCAGCCTATAATCCTTGAAGGGAGACGTAGTTCTGTTTAGTTCTGCGTGGAAGCAGAGACGGGAACAAAACACTTCTCTTTCCAAGAAAAGTCCTCCACCCTCCACTATCTCACACACTTGCTCTGAGTAAGAGGTGTAAATTACCCAGAGGATCACTACTCCCCAGCCAAACAGATGGATGGTCTCACCGTGCGTAAGGGTTAGCAGAGCGAGTGGAAAAAAGAAAAACATTGCATGCAGCCAGAGATGGAAGTCATTTCCTGAGAAAGAGAGAGAGAGAGAGCGAGGGAGAGAGCCCAGGAAGTCAGCTAATGTGGGAAAGGTGAGAGAGGAACGAAGGTTGGGTTTAAGGTTAGATGAAGGGTTATGCATGCGCCCGGAGATGCAGTCGATGTAACTAATGATGGATGGACACCCCAGAAAAGGAAATGTAAGGTGGTTTTGGTGTTTGTGTGTGTGTGTGTGTGCGTGTGAGAGAGAGAGAGAGGGGGGGGTGTTCTTCCTGCTTTTTAAAGTCAACCTCAACAATCACGTCTTAGTACTGAGAAGCATCTCCCCGCTCACATACAGTGCGCACACATCACGTACATATATGCATGCACATTCATGCACATAAAAAATCCTACACACCATACGAACATGAGATTTTAACAACAAATATGAAGCATTTGAACCACAGTGATGCAGTAAACGTCCGTCCAGGACAGAAGATTTTACAGCGTCAGACGTGAGCAGGATTCCCAGGTGTCCAGGTATCAAGAGCTGGCATCAGTTCCCTCGAACTGCTCTTTTATTACAGGAAATCACCGGAGGCACGAAATCACCAGAGGAACGAGCTCCACTCTGTCTCCCTGTGAGATGGAAATTGTATTTGCTGATCTTAACTTCTCAAAAGGGCTTGTTAAGAGTTTGAGTTACAGTAAAAAAAAGTTCACTTTAATATAAGGGCAGCATGGGAGTTTAGTGTGTTTAGGGGTAAAGTTATAGTGAAGAGATAACAACTTTTTACTGCCAGATTTTGTATGCGTGTGTGTATTTGTGTACGTTATGTATGTGTGTGTGTGTGGTCCTGCTGAAATGATAGATGTGTGGAGAGGGCGGAGCGAGAGGCAGGGGGCCGTAAACAGTGAGACGTGCATGTAGGAGGTCTGGGTGCAGACTAAAGCCAGAGCTGTCAGGAGCCCAGACAGAGATACAGATAGATTCCATCCCTCATACTGCCACCTGGTCGGCAGAGACGCCATAAACCCTCCCTCCAGCAGCCCGGTTTAATGACCGTCCGACCAATGGATGATCAATTCACCGCAGCGCTGGGGTCACCAGTAGGCGCCAAGGTGTATCATCCGCCAGAATTAATTGATACCCGGCCTCGTTGTGTGTTTACTGTGTGTTTGTTATCCTTTTTTTAGTATTACAAATGACGATCTCAGATATGCCACTATCGTTATTCTTCTACCTAATGCTCTAGCTGAGTCTTTTAGTTAAACAGACTCTAAGATATAGGCAAAATAATGAATTCCTTATTATTTTAGTTATTTACTTTATAAGATGTGACAGCGACTTAGAGAAAAACTGAGATTCAAACCTATAATTGCAGGTTAAAAATATTTTTAACAAAGGAAAAAAAGTTGCAGAACATTAAAGAATCTGAAAATCCGGCTGAAAATATTTAGTCTTTCTTGTCTTTACGTTTTAAAACTTTTTCTGTTTTATATAGAACAGTGATGCACATGGTATATTTATTCAATCATAGGCTTAACTTGTGATGTTTGGCATGATGACTTATCCCCTTATAAACCACATTAAAGTTCACAATTTTTCTTATTTGGATCTGCACCAAATTGCACACACTCATAAATGTCAGTTCCCTAAACATGCTGGATTTATTTTGTCAAGATTATTTTCTGAGCAATCTAGTCGAATGTTGGAAAATGTCTTATCTCAAATCTTAAGCAAATAAACGCAGATGAAAACATTACCTGCTTGGTGGTGCTGATAAGTCATACCACTAACCACATAATGAAACATAAAACTAATAGAAAATAGCCACCTAATCATGTTAATTAAATGCGATGTGAGAACAGAGGTAAATTTGCTTTCAGAATGAGGAATGAAAACTTTTGCCAGCAGGTCATAAGAACGACTTTTGCATTGTCATTGTCATTGGTAAATTTCTTTTGACGTGGCATTTGAATACAGTTTCTACTGTTTATTAGACTGCTAATAAACACAGACATGTTGTTGCAGGAACCTAATTCAGCCATGTGTAAAGGGAAACTGTAATGAAGTCCTGAAACAGACAGTAGAGTAAAGAGTTGAAGTGGTGTTATGTACTGGTGGGCCTCGCAATGCAGTTTTTATTGTTTAAATAAAAAAAAAAGAGATTTACTCTGCAGTCATCCTGCTGCAGGTCCTTAGTGATGCCTGTGAGCCTGTAGTGTGCGTGAGTATGTTTGTGATGTTTGCGTGTGTGTGTGTGTGGCGGTGGAAGTCACCCCTCTTCTGACCCTCTCTGCGCCCAGAGGTCACACATTGTTCAGGAGGACGCAGACACGCACTCTGATGGATGGCCGTTCAGGCCGTTTCCCCAGGTTCAACTTTACTCGGGAAATCGTAATTCACCCCCTGGGAGAGGCTGAAGGCGGACCGGGTCCTCGCAGACGCTCCAGGCTAATTTTCTCCCAGAATCCAGGATGCGATGAAGAGGCTGAGAGCTCTGCTGCCTTGGCTGAGCTTCACAGAGAGTTGGAGTAAATCTTCAGTTCACAGTTGTCCCCTCTGCTGCGCTGATCGATGTGTTCCATCAAACACATCGCTTGTTTTCTTTCTTCACGTACACTCTACTTGCACAGTCATGCAGATTTACACACAGTCTTCGTCATCAGATGGTGTGATGTCATGCACTCACTGACCCAGTGTTGAATGTTAATGTGATTGTGTCGGTGAGTGTGTGTATGTTTTTGTAAACTTATTCAGTCTGGTCATTGGCATTTGTTGTCTCAGGAAGACCACATGTAGCTATAACCTTCCTCTAGGGTTCAAGGTTGAGTGTGTTCATCATCTGAAACCTCGATTTCACATTGTATCCACACCGGGTTTCACAACATTAAAATTCAACAAAACAGCTCTTTTCACGAGAAACAAGAAAAAAAGCCCCTCTCATGAAAACATGCTTGTTGAATCCTCAATAAGTACTCTCACATCCCCAAACTTTGAAGGAACTCTCTCAATTCCATGCCCAAAATAACACTGTAAAGCAGCTTGGACTTATTTTCTCACACTTCCATGAAGTGGACATGCGGCGTGGACATGCAGCCGAAGCCCGGCTCTGAAGAAAGTCTGATTCTTTAAAAAAAAGAAAGCACCATCATTGTTATGAGGCACGTTGTCCATTAGTTTCCAGGACTTTATTCCGTAATGACATCATAGGTCACTCAGGCTACCCAGTGGGGGCCAATGACCAAGACTGATGATTCCTCAGCTCGGTGCACGCCATCGCCACCCGCACTCTCTGCCAAGTATTCAATTAGGGTCGGTGAGTAATTGGGTGTAGATGAGGTAGAGATCATTGTTGAACACAACATGGAAGGTCTTGGAAAAGTGTGTGACAGAGAGTGAAGGAGAGAGAGGGAGGGATGGAGGGTTGCCTGTCACGCTTTGAGCGACTCGTTGATAATAAAAAAAGGACTTTCTAAACAATCCGCATAAACACTCGGGTGGACGTCTGAGGAGCAGGGCCTGCCCGCCATCTGCCTGTGTGGATCATCAATTCAAGGACACGGAAAAAGACAGGACAAAACATTACAGAAAGAGTAAAGGAGTAATACAAAATGTAAAAAGCTTTAAAGATATAACCATTGAAAAAATATTGTTATAGAAAAATCTAATTCAAAAAATTCAACTGATGCATTTTCGGGGGAGAAATGTTTTCAGATCCTGGCCTCAAAAGTATTTTTTCAGTTAGTGTGAAAGTATGAATGTTAAAACCTAATGTGTGTCTGTCTCAGTGTGCCGTGGTTTTATGTGGTGACTGGTTTTCAGATAAGATCAGACCTCAGTTCATGTATTCAACTCCCCGATGACTTCCCCTCAATAACCTCCACCAGACTCTTCAAGTCTCTTTTCAAAGCAACAATCTCTCAACGTATCTGTTTTTTCCTGTTTGCGTTTCCTTTGTACTCGAGTGTAACTGTTGAAGCAACAGACATGACTGACAGAGAAGGGGAAAGGAGTCAATGTGGAAAAAAGACACCATTAACTCACAGTCAAACTGAAACTGTGAGAAAGACGCTCAATGCTGCAATACAAAGTCACTATAACCTCTTTTATTGTATCATCTTCTTGAGCAACTTCTGACGATGTTATTATCGTAGCAACATCCTCCATGCAAAGTTTAATATGCAGGGTAATTCCAAAGAAATGTCTTAAATTGTGGTGGTCACGCATTTGTGTGTGTGTGTGTGTGTGTGTGTGTGTATGTGTGTTCCCTCTTGGTTTTAAATGTAGCAGAAAATAAAACAAATAAACAGTTTCTCAGATACAGATATGATCTGCTTCTCCTGATGGAATCTCTTGTGCAAATGAACGAATGGAATTGTCTCTGTGCAAAAAGGAGATGGGCGGCAGTGTCGAGCGGACCAAGGACTTGTGTGTTATCAGTGGCACAAAGGCTGCATGGGCCAAACAAATGTTACCTTTTGTTTAGGTCGACCTAAAGCAGCTCACTTTATAAGACACTGGAAACCACAGATCTTAAACAATGTTCTGCTGATGCTGAGTCAGTGAGAAAACTTACACCCACAGATGTAACACATAAAATTCTTCGATATGATTGTGTAATATGATCAGAATCTAATGATAAAAAAAAGTATTTGGAAATAGTTCAGAATTTACATAAACCGTGACTTTAGCTAAATGTGGTTTAAAATTTATATTTCAGAATTAGTGCTGTACTGCCTTTCAGCAATAATAGTCCTTGGCTGTTTTCTGCCACTAGATGGCAATACAGAGTTGTAATAGATCAGTGTGGTATGGTCTTAGTTATTTGTCTTTCATTCAGTGCTGAGAACGTAAAGAAGAAACATGCACATAAAATATTTTTTTTTAGATAATATAAGTAAATAAGATTCATTTCAGCTCATGTACCACCGATAAGTTGTTTCCTCTTTTTCATCAGTTTCACTATTTCCTTCTCAGGCCCTTCAGCCCTCTTATGACATGAGTTTAGGTTTTTGTCCTAAGTTACATAATTAGGATTTTCCCCCACGCTCTTTCTATTGATGTGACCTGTAAACTGGGCAAACCATCATGGTAATACAGGATCTGCTTCAGTGGTTGCCTGTACACGGTTCACAAACATGCAAAACCTGTGACAAAAATACACTTGAACCTCTCATCAGATTTCTGCTTTTAAACATGCAAATCATTTGCAATTTCTCCTGTCTGCTGGACTTAGTTTGAAGTTTCCCTCCACAGATCCGAATTTTATTGATATTGTAACAAACGTTTCATGTTCATCAATGTGCAGCCTACCAATTCATTATGAGACGACCAAACAACTGAGACATGAACCAAACAGATTCTCTATGTGAATTATATCGGTTCTGCAGTAATAGGTAATTCCACTCGTTTATATGATGGTCATGTCTGGAATCTGGTTTTTCAAAGGAGGAAGTATGTACTGTCACTGTACTTTCTACTGAAGCATGTGGTCGACACACAGCTTGGCCCACCGGCTCCTTCAGCTGCACTCGAACCATTTTAGAGCAACTTTAAATAATCTCCATCCCAGCAGCACCTGCTGTCTGGCCAGTGTGTGGCCTCTTCCTCAAACAAATGTCATCATCGTGACTTATACAGTCGGTTAAACGGTATAGTTGGAAACAAGATTTTGTTCCTCAATCAATAAGGGAGAAAAAGATCATCAACAAAAACTGATGCAAATGTGTGCCATGTGTTTTCGGCTTGGCCTCAATAAATGACGGGATCACACACAAGTGGTATTGTAATGGAGTGGATAAGCACTTTTCATATTTCTGTCACTTTTCGATGTGTGTTGAGAAAGCTGTAATTCTGCTTCTCAGGTAACACATCTATCGCCTCTCTGTCTGCCCACATCCCGTCACCTCAGTACTTTGCATGTACATACAAACACACACACACACTCATACACACACACACACAGAGCGAGCACTGAGCTGTGATCTGTCAATACATGCTCTCATGTTCCCCTGGCACCGGATCCCAAGGGACTCCCACCCCACCCTGGCCTTCCCCTCCACCCTGGGCAACCATCACCACCTTTTTACAAGTTTTGTTTTACTCGAATATGGAACAGAATCACACCATGCATAGGTTTTACTTATAGCTCACTAACTTGAAGCTTAAGAATGTTCCTGCCTGTAAATCCTTGAATTGTAAATACTTGGATGTTTTTATCAGTTTAGTTATCAGTTACAAATTCTAACTCATATTTCACGATCCGTACTTCACTTTTGCAAAAAACTCTTCACACTCTTGTTCCATATTTTAAAATCAGCACTTGCACCAGAGTTTCTCTTCCGACAAAAGAACCCATTAATGACAGGTGGCATTACAGCAATGTATATTGATAGCATATTTCATTTCTTTACTGTTTCTATCTGGTCAAATTTAAAAGCAACATAAAGGTTAACATGTCTTTATTTTGCTCTATAAGGTGAAAAGTCACAATATTCTTGGATAGCTGCAAATCTCTCTGTGGCTGGTAGATGTTAGTAAAACATTGCATTGTCTAACAGATTTACAAAGTGTTCAGCCTGTTTGTTTCCTCTGTAGCCGAATTTAGCAAATCTAATCAGTCTGACAATAATCTCGAGTAATGTTTAGGGGTTTTAAACTTAAATGTGAATACACAGAGTTTTGATTGTTGCTACATTTGAAAACAGGTTATAAATGAGTAATTTTCAATTATAGCTTTGAAAAGTGAGTTTTGTCCACACTGCTGTTGTACTGACATTGTGGATGGTTTTGAAAACGTTAACTCGTTGCTCAGAACAGAGAGATGTGTGTTAACAGATGTTTGAAAAAAAACAAGATAAAGGTAGCAATGTTTCCTGCGATCTAAAACTTTCAAGGCACTGAAATATAATATTTTATTTCATTCTCCTCTCACCACAGCCGGGTGGATTCCCTCCCATTCATGTTTCACTCCCATACACCAAAGTTTACAAATGGTTTTGAACCGTTCACATGTTTTTCACAGCGGGTCTGTGTGACTGACTGTTCCTCTTTTCAGGGGAGAAGTTGTGTGCTGGATCATCTTCCTTGGCTCCTTCCTGTGTTTCCTGTCCAGAGACAGATCAGGCGGTCAGGGATCACCAACGAGTGCCGCAACCAGGACACAGACTGACGCAACTCTCCGCTGTCCCTTTCCCTCATTCAGATACAATGTATACTGCAATAAACCCAGTCCCCTTTCTGTTAAGACCCTTAATCCAGGCCTGTGGACACGTTCAATGTTGCAATGGAGATCAAAAGTTAGTTATAATAACTTAATTTGTTAACTGTTTGACAGATGTTCATTGTAAACATGATAAATGTGAACTGTTGACGTAGATCACCACCAGATCAGTCACATGTGATGATAGGCTTGTCAGAACTTTTTTGCTTTTATTTTGTTGTGATTTTGTGCCGGGACAATTGACTCACCTAATAAATAGAAAAGTAAAGACATTGATTTAAAAATAATCAGGTTACAAGACACAATTTGTTTCACAACAAAGTCTAAAGAGTAGACAGGTTGTGGAAAGAACAACATTTCTTTCCACAACCTGTCTTCTAGTCTTTAACATATAAATTGTTTTAAACCTTAATGTAGTCATCTCTAAAGTCACAACATTTTTTGATCGTCATTCGACAAAATGAACAGTTAAACCTGAAGAGGACCTCCGTAGGTGCGAGGCCTCAGGGACGTGTAGTTTGAAGGACATGAACTGATACCGATTAGAGGATCTGAGCCTTGATCCGTGGCTACCGTAGTGTGTGTGTGCATGTGTGTGTACAACATGTGTGGTTAAGCGGCTTTCTCCCTGCATCCCATGATGCGGCCCCCAGCGTCCACCTGTCTCTTCTCTGACAGTGTCCTCAGTTCTCTCCCAGTTCCTCTCTGGATGACTATTTTCATCTCAGCCGCTCTGATTCTAAACCATCGATTTCCCCAGAGACACCACCAACGCCTCTTACACCACTGCTCGTAGAACACAACCTGCTCAGGGAAAATCACGTCTTTCCACCCGAGGGTTGTTTGCATATGCTGTGTCCCACTCAATTGTGCGTGTAAATGTTTGTTCGTCTCTGCATGTTAGTCTTGTGATTCACTGGCAACCTGCCCTGGGTGCAACCCAGTCTCCGTCCGCGACCCTCAAAAGATAAGGGGTAAAGGTAGTGGATGTCTTACTTACCTGCCACGGCCTTGATGAGTGTGTTTGTATGAATGTATAGGCCTCATTGTGTGTGTGTTTGTGTGTGTGTGCGCACATGTCTTCTTTAGTTCCGAAGGCCAATTTTGGTCCAATACCATCATTGTGAGGACATTTTTGCTGGTCCTCACTTTTTCAATGGGCTGTTTGTGGGTTAAGACAAACAGCCCATTGACACCCCACTTTGGGTTAAGGTGATGATTAGGTCAGGGTTAGGGTTAGGGGCTAGGGAAAGTATTATGTCAATGACTGTCCTCACAACTACAGAGACACGTGCATGTGTGTGTGTCTGTGTGTTGTGTGTGGGTTTCTGTACTTATGTCTTTAGGAGGACCGTTTTAAGACACTACAAAGTGAGGACATTTTGGCCAACACTCCCTTTTTCATTGGGCTTCAGGATTGAGATTTAATTTAAGGCTTAGGTTTAGAGTTAGGTCAGGTTTAGGGTTAGTCATTTAGTTTGGATGGTTAAGGTGTCCTCACTAAGATAGAAGTACAAACATGTGTGTATGGTGGGGGTGGGGGGTGGCTGGGTGATTTTTTTTCATTTTGCAGTGGAAAGCAACAGCATAACTGAAAGGTCAGTGCTGAGCAAACAGCCACACTATTAAGAGGAGTGAGGAGTCAGCAGTACAGACAAATCAAGAGACAAAAAAGTGATTCCTTTTAAACTTCAACGAAAAGCTTTCATTTGTAGTTATTCCTCTTTTGCTTAATTTCCTTGAAGCGCTGCTACTTCACGAAACACATGCTTCTTCTTTTAAATGTCTGTGGGTGAACATTGTCGATGGAAATGTTATGGAGAAGATGGCCATGGTTCCGTGTGTTGGCAACATCAGTTGTGTTTGTCACTTGTCTCTAATGGGTAATTGTGGGAGGCCTCAGACGCCCACAAAGAGGTTTTGCAATACAAAGAGAAGCGGAGTGCAGACATTGAAAATGTGAGAAGAAAAGAGATGGCATAGACAAAAACTGCACACGAGCATGTGTCTCCTTCTCCTCCAGTCACACGTCCTGCCAAGGACAGGACACAAAATCAAATCCTGTTCATAAGTTCAACTGTGCAGTATTTTGAAAAGATGAACTTTGTACAGCTTAAGGTAAAGAATAGGAGTGTTTACAAGAAACACAATATCAGAAGTAAAAGTAGTCTTTATGAAAAAAAAAAGGGCTTCTTCCTCCATCAGCATCCCAGATCTGTTTACTCACATATCACAGTGAGTGATCAAGGGTTTTAACTGAGAGACGTACAGTTTTTTAACAATTGACATCATAATTCTGTAATTAGATGAAAACATGAACTACTTGAGTGTAGCTGTTTTTGTATATATTTTCCTTTTTGTGATAGAAAAGAGCAGAAATTTTGTCCCCCACAATGAAAATATACAATGGTTGGAAGCTGCAGAAAAATAACATTTGATGTTAATCTATAGTGTTGAAAACCCAAAGAAAACAAACAATATTTTACTACGTGTCTCAAACATTTCTGGATTTCCTTCCCTGTCTGAGGTTCTCAGCGGCAAACTCATTCTTATATTTTAAACACTTCTAAAATAATAGACTTAGATGTTAGAAAAAAAGTTAAATGATATATTAAAATAGCTGAGCACTGTTGTTTTTAAGTTATTATTTCTCAAACAAGAGTCAATGGTACAGTTGTTGGGAACTATAGATAATAAGAAAAAACAATAAAGTAAATCATTAGGCTCCCCTGTTGAAAGTGGAACTCAAAATGGTAAAGTAAATAATCATTAGGGTTAGGGTTAGGGTTAGGGTTAGGGTTAGAACATTTAAAAACTGATTTTAAATATTTAAATTCCACTTTATTATTTACCCGTCAAACTTTGGCAAGAATTATCGGACAAAACGAACAAAATTTGTGTTTGTTTCCTTGTTTTGAGGTTTGCCCCTATACAAACCAACCTGAACCCAAACATTATGCAAGCCTGTGATTCCTCATTCACACGTACAGTAGTTGCATCCTTGATGTATATTCTGTATGTATAAATACATGATGTTTATCCATTCTCAGGCATATTTGAGAGTGGGGGTAGAGTGAGTTTCCTGTGACAGTTTTTGAAGTAAGTTCCTGTTCTGTGGAACTTAGAACTCCCCCATATAGATAACCACATACACACACCTGTACAAAGACACACACACACACACACACACACACGCACACACACACACACCTGTGGTTTTATTCAGTGAACCATTCATGTAAATATTACTTTAGAATGATTTGAGTAAGCGATTTAATCAATTACTGTAATATGAGGAGCACATGACTTCTTTCACTATACAGTATTTGTATGAGTCATTAAAACTTTCGCATTAGTGAAAAACACATTGATTGAGCAGCCAAGCAGTTTCTCAATAATATTGAATGCATTTATTTTGGCACATTCTTCTTTTCTGTCTGTTTTTATAAATCTTTTGTAGAAATTTCACCATTCAGGTAAATGTGATCTAGAACTAGACCTTTATTAGTGATACATGTACAGTATGTGTGTAAGTATTTACAATAACCATTGAAAACACGTGTGTTTTGTATTGGGGAACTGAAATCGAATCTTTGTGCGTGTATGTGTGTGCTTGTGTGTGTAAGTGTGTGTGCGAGTGTGTGTGACTGTGTGTGTGGTCCAGGTATTTCTCAGGTACAACCGGCTCACTACTACAGTAGTCAAATGAGCAGTTATTACTAGAGTGTGACATTGCATTACATCACATTGTGTGAGAGTGGTTTTAATATGGTGACAGTGTCCCGGCTGGCAGACATATTTTATTAGAAGAAGTTGTTGACACCTACTGAGAATTGTTTATTGATTCTAAACAGTTCTCATTCGTGCTCAATTACCCTGTTGATTTCACTCCATGTTTTTAACAGAGCAGCCACATGAGACATCAGAGATGATGAAGATTAAGATTTGTCATCGTCTCATCTGACGCATTCAATCATTCAGCGTCAGCTCATCACTGGAGTGATGGTGAGGGACTTGTCCGAGAGTTTCCTTGTCTCGGGAAGCCAAGATCCTTCTTTTAGTTTCACATATTGTTTTAGTTTCATCATTCCTACACAGGAGTAATTTATAGTGTTCAGTCTGGGTGGTAGAGCGGAGCTATTGCTATTGAAGTGACAGAACCAGTGTTCTCCTTTTTGAGATGTTCCTTTCTTTTCTTTGTCTTTTAATATTTTCTATTAAGCCTTTGGTAAATCTTTTATCAAAGACAATATGAAATGTTAAGTTCATATTATAATTTTATATATACATATATATATTATATTAAATTTTTCCATTTCCAATCCTATCCTTAATATTTATCAGGATTCCTAATGAACAGGATGGCAGTATGGTATTTTGTGTAGTTATGTTGCTACAGTATAATTGCAGAGCCAGGTTCCTAGCTCTACACATTGATGTTAATGCTGTGTTGATAAATGAAATGTCAATGGTGTGGTTTAGAAAAAGATTACATAATAAAAATATACATATGATTATAAAAAGACAAACTCATTCAGTTCAATACAAACTGTTTAATTTGAAATGGAGTTCATAAAAAATTAAGTAAAATTAGGATCACATAAAACAGTCAGATAGTAAAACCTATCCTCGATATGATCCCACATTGCATCTAAAATGCTTTGCAGTTTTTTATCAATGTACATAAAGATTTATTATTTACTTAAAAAAAGAAAATATAAAAATATCAGACACATATGTCCATTTGCTTGGTTCATCCAAATGGCTGCACCATACAGGACATGACTCAGCTGCGAAAACAGCAAAAAGGGTAATGACACGAGTTGACATTAAAATGCTGTTTAGAGAACATACAATTGTTTTGAGGCTTTCAGTAAAAGATATAAAAGATTTCTTAATACAATCGACAGAATGAATCTGTTCAATTAATCCAGCAGGTGAGTTGTGTGTAATTTCTGAAGACTGTACAAATATGAACCTTACTTCTATACTTATATTTCAGGTAAAACCAGGACTCTCCCTAAGATGTGATGGATTTTGCCTGGTACATGCTGAAGAGCTCCAGTCAGGTGTGTGACTGCTCCCAGCTCAGGCAGTGATCGGCATGTTCTCCCTGTAGCAGGCCGTTCTCTGGGGTCCACTGTAGCTGCACAGGTCCTGATAGATGTGGGCCATCTGCTCATTGGTCGCAGCATCAGACAGGTCCAGGTTTGGGTTGTTGCAGTAAGGCTGGGAGCGACGCATGTTCACGGCCTCCAGCAGGTGCTGGCAGTTCACCGCAGTGATCTGCATCGGGAGAGAAGACACAGAGGTGTGCGCTGTGAGAAGGTGTCGAGACTCCAATATCCAGGCGGAAGAAAATTCATTCCTTGCTCATTTACTCTATCGTTTGAGTGAGACACGTGTTACGTCTAGACTGGTCTTACCTGCACAATGAGCAGTTTGCTTTTGGCATTGTTGAGATTGTGCAGCTCTTCTCCAAAACACAGAGTCACTGTCGGATCAGGAGCAGGAATCTGACCCTCCTGGTACAGCTGTACAGCTGGAACACACAGTGCACGTAAACAGTTAGTGGGCAGACCATGCCTTGATTCAGAGTCTTACAAGCTTTCACATAATTAAATGTTTACCTTGAAGAAACCTTCCTGTGTCGAATATCTTGACCACAGCATCCCTCTCGAGCTTACAGGGCACTGAGCTGTACGGCGAGCCCACCTCTCCCAGCCCGCTCCAGAAGACTCGGCTCTGGCACAGCCTCTTGATGAAGATGCCCTCTTGGTTGGAACGGACCAGCACACCTCTCTCCACGTGGCCCAGGAGCTTGCACGTGACGTGGCGCTGGCGGTCGTACTCGATGTGCTCAGCAGGGGGAAAGTGAACATTCTGCATGCTGTCTGAGCTGTAGAGGGTGCCGCGGCCCAGGTGCTGCTGTGGAGAGATCCTGCAGCCTTCGGGGTGAGTTACCAGTGTGTTCTGCATCGGTTTCCCTCCATAGTAGAAACTGATCATCATTTGGGAGAACGCTGGAGACAAGACCATGTGAAAGAACTAAGGTTAGGCCTGTTGCACTTTATTATTACTATCAATACTTAATCGTGGATCTGATCTAATACATAACACGTACCTGAGCTGACAATACTAGGTGGCAAAGGGTCCTGGTGCAGTGGGAACGCTGTGAATTCAAGAGAGGAAGACATGACTTAAGAAGCTTTTTTAGCACAGTGGACACAACCACAGTGTCATGTTATTACTCTGCTGCATCATCAGAAATAATGTTTCTCTCCCAAAGAAATAATCGCCACAGTCAGCAAACCTCAACAGGATGTTAGTCAATCCTTCCATTGCAGAATTGAACAGAGAAGCAAACAACCTCTATTTAGCACCCACAGTCAACACTGAGCTTTCCACTGTGGTTACTTTCAAACACATTAAAGCTGAAATCTCACAAAGACGGAACTAAGAGTCGTGCTTGAGAGATGAGACCAAAGGCAGAGATGAGTGGATAGGAAACAAACTGCATTACCATTGATACTGCCTTGGGACCAGTACTCTGGACTGGCCTGGATATTACAGCATTCGTCCTGCAAAATACAACAACACAAAAAGATATCAACAAAGCACCTTTCTACATTTCATAGCTGTGGAGATGAAGTGGCTGGTGCTGGAGGAGGCAGCGGAGTGTGATCACATAAAAGCAGTAACACTGAGGTGAAGGGCAATAAAGGCAAAGGGCATCTAAAGTGAAAGAGTGCAGCAGGAGAGAGGTAAGAGGTAAAGTTCATGTTTGAAGTGAGAGGCAGCCTTACCTCTTTTATGAGCTCCTCTATTTCTGCAGGGCTGCAGTCAGTCAGATCACCAGAGCTCGTGGGAGCTGCCATGGCCATCACCGAGTTTTTACCTTCTGTGGGCGATAGAATTACTCACTGTGATTTCGTCTCATGGTTCAAACACAGGGTGTTTTAGCCGCTGCACTGTTCTTAATGATCCACAGTTTTCTCACGATGAGTCACAGAAGAGCAATGCTGGCTCTCCAGACCCCAGTTGTTCAAATGTCAAAGGAAATTATTAATCGAGACAGGATTTGGATTTTGACTCAGGGTGAACACGAGAGCCACGAAAACAGAAAAACTCACGCTTCTGCTCCTCCTCGGGTACGATGCGGTAAACTTTGTACGGCTCGGAGATGTCCAGCTGAGACCTTTCTGTCACCTCCTCAAAGTCAGGACTTTTGTTGAGGGCACAGCGGAGTCTGGTCTTCCATGTTGCAGGCTCGGCCTTGTCGCCCTCCTTAAACTTGCCTTTAAACACAGCCCAGGCCTGTGGAGTGGGGGGGGAGGATTCACAAATATTAAGGATAGTTTTGTGAGAAAGAAAGGAAGAGAGAGAAAGTCTAACTTTCTGTGAATTTGTCAAATTAAATGGCAAAAAAAAATTGTGTTTTTAAAATAACTACACCTTTATTACTGTATTAAAACTAGATCAATTTATCAATTATAGACCAATTGAAAATATTTCTTAGAATTAAGACAAATCCAACAATCACAGTTAAAAGTCAATACTATCCTTGGACCACAGAAGCAGCAGACTTAAAGAGGTGAGATCCGACATGTAAGTACAATCAATCGTTCCTCAAGGGAGATGTCAAACCTTGAAGATGGACGCGTCCACTTCTTGGTTGTAATCCTGTTTCCCCGCATGTTTCCATGGAATCCGGAACATGGTGTGGCTGTCGTCCTCCCACTGCAGCCCAAAGTACTGACCACTGTGGATCTGCTCCACCAGCCACTGCTTCAGCCTCCGGCCTCCCGTGTTGGACATCTTGAGGTTTTGGGATCTGTATAATAATAATCTGTTTAAGCACCTAAATGATGACGATAAGATCTTATAATAATGAATATTCAGTCATCATGTAAAACACAAGTAGTGTCACTGATAAATACCTGAGCTGGCGTCTCTCTGTGAGTGTGTGTGTGTGTGTTATCCTGACGTGATGACAGATGTCCACAGAGTTTATTGTGCCCCGAGTTGATGAATGAAATAGCCGAGCGGTGATTCGACGGCGACATCGTCCGTCTGACCAATGGAGCGCGCCGAAGCGACCTGACGGCCCCGCCCACTCCGGATGTGATGTTCTCCTAAAGACTGAGCGTTTACAAGAAATGGTCTGATGGTAGCGATGGTTGTAAAAGTCTCTGCCCACGCTGCGAGACGTAGGGGGGGGGCTGAAAACGCAAGTCACAAGTTTACCCTGAGCTCCGTGTGTGTGGGGGATTTCTGCGCCCACTCAGCCCACTCGCGTCAGAGAGATGGTGCTGTGCAGGTGGAGCAGGAGCAGTGTGTGTGTGTGTGTGTGTGTGTGAGAGGGTGGAGGAGCTCCATGACACCCGATCGTATCCCTGACTACATGTATACTTAATAACAGTTCAGATCCATGTGGTGACCAATACCTTATGTTATAGGAGGGAGAGGGGACTTTCATTTTCTATCCACCTTTCTTATCGGTGTTTACTCGGGGCTCGTGGTCACATAAACGAATACATCTACATTACAGTTATTAGTCAGGGTCCTCCTCGTTATTCTAGCCTTACACTTTATCCACCATAATGTCAAAGTGTGACGGCCCGTTGGGGCTGTCACTGAAACAGGAGTTGGTTCATTTATAACTCAAATGTCAGTTTTCATTTATAAATGTCCCCGCGACCCGACCCCGGATAAGCGGATGACGATGAGTGAGTGAGTGATGTCAATCCTTCCCACTTGTGCTCAGAGGACCTATTGTTTTAATTCGTTTTACATGAGTTTTTTGACAATTGAGGGTTATTTACAAATCAACTAATTGAACACATCAGCCCGAGGCTTGGGAACAAGTAAGAGATCATTGTCTTAATTTACTGACAAAATAGAGATCTAGTTAGTAGGCCATCAATGAAGACAACAATCTGCTGATTAATTGACAAGAATAATTATTATTAGTTGTCAACCTGGAATTATAGTTCAGTTGAGACATATGCATATTGCCATACGGAGTTAACCTTTATTAAATGATTTTGTTTTATCAGCTCAGTTCCTCTACATCTGACAAATAAAAGTAAAATTAGCCAACTCGACTCACTTCAAGTATAAGTATTGGAACTGTACCGACTGCATTACACAGAACAGATACAAGCCTCACCCTAAAATTCCACCTGCATTTACAGGAAGCCTCACTTAATGCTTTCTGTTTATGATAATTGAGTGAACACCTTCTTGGAATCTCAGCCAGGAATTAGCCTGCCTGAACATGTATTACCCGGCCAGACATACATCAGAAAGTCGATTCACTAGGCAGCCTCAGAAATAAAGCAATGCAAATAAAGAAAATCTCAGTTTGAGGCGAATGCAATTAATTGGCCAAAACCAGGAGATTCACAGAGATGTCAGTGCACCGCCTCTCAGAGATCGGTTCCAAGGAAACCTGAGGTAGTGCATTTCCTGCTAAGTTTGATGAGAGCAAGTTGCATTTTTGAAAAATAAAACCTTTAAGAAGAATGTCTGATAAGTTTCAAAAGTCTGAAAAGTGTTCTTTATGCATATCCTTAGTACAAAGTAAATTAAACCACAGGGCTTATTTGGAATTATGTTTATGAGGGAAAAGCTGATCTACGGAGAAGATGAAGTTCAATATTAACCATGTTAATGTTCATTTAATTTATTTACCTGAAAAAACGCCATGGTGTTGATGGTTATTTATTACAGATTTATTTCCATTTCCATATTTTTATCAATCACTGCATCGTATTATAAAACAAACAACACAAACCTGACATTAAAACACACAAAAAAACTGACAATACTCAGGAAATTATAACACAAATCAATTTAGTCACAAAAAAAAAGATAAATCAGAGCTTCATTAACATCAGGAAGACTTGCAGAGATCCTTCATGTGTGGTTATAGATTGATGCAGCTGTGCTTCATGTAGCTCCTCTGTTTAACCCGTTATGTATTACTGTAACCTTTCACCTTCATATGTGTGTGTCTTTACAAAGCCTCAAAAGATGAGCAACCAATGCTCTTTACATGATAGTTTACTTTAAAAAGTTTGCCCAGTGTAATCAGATATCAAGTACAGTAACTAACTAGGTGAGAACAAACGCTGTTTATTACATGGCAGTGATGTGTGGTGAGAATGTATTTATGGTTGTTGTAATCTCTGTAAGTGGCCAGCAAATATAATCCTACTTGGTTATTGCCTCCTATGAGAGTGTGCAGTTTGGTCCAGCTTGATAGCATTTAAAGCCTTCGGGGAGGTATGCACTCCACGAGTGGATCAGTACGTGCAGTGTCAATCTTTTCAAGCAATAGGACTGCTCTCAGTAGGATGAATCAATCTAATGCCGTCAATCTGGCAAATTGGAGGCAAAACGTTTCTTTAGGACTCCATTAATAATCAGTCACATCTTTAAGGCTACCAAGCTGAATGCTGCAGGTGTGATGTGCCCACATGGGAGTGTAGTGTATTCATCATGGCTAAGGTGCTGAGGTGTTGAGAATAAGGCGTCAGTGAGCACTGATATTGTGGCTGTACTCAGGTAAGTGAGCATGGGAGGTACAGCTAGTGAAAAGGAGATTGTTGATCAATTCTAAATCAGCCTCCATGGCGTCAAGTCGACTATGGGCGATTCAAATAAAATGTTACAAAAAAAAAGCAAAAAAAAAAGCTTGGCTCATAAGGGGGCATTCATACAAATGCCTTTGATCGAATTATATTTTAAGGGTTGATTTGGAATTGAGAACAGAATAATAGCTGCTGCCTTTTTCCAGGCAGAACCGGGCAGGAGGACTTTGGCGTGTTTCATTTGCTGCCTTCATGATCATCAGCAACAGACGGCAGAGAACAGACAGCTATACCACGATTTATCGAGCGCTGATCGTCTCCGCTCCTCTGGCTCGCCTGCTGCTCTCTGTACTGGCTCAGGAGGGCTTCCACCTGCTCCTGGTCATTGAATGGACTGGGACGGAAACCGGACTGTAACCATGTTCGGTTCTAGGGACGAGAGGAGGGACAGACAAAAAGTATTAAAAAAACATCTCATCTTTGTGTTAAATCCAATAACATCACAGTGTTCAATCCTTCAACTTTAGCTGCACTACCACAATATTCCACTATATTATACACACCCTCCCAATTTGGCGGTATATTCAAGCTGGTAATATTTCCCCAAATTACCTGTTCTTTCCGTATTTTTCTACTTAGCTTGTGTACAGTATGTGCACCTTTATGGCCATAAATATTGCAGCTGTTTCTCTTTTAATTGTAAATTGATATAATATGTGCTTGGTATCTTGGGTCTATTCCACAAGTCCTGAGTGGAGTTTCCTCCGTAGACAGAAAATGAAGAATCAGTCACCATTTACTTTAATTATTTTTGAATGAGCTCCAACTTTACTTACCCCTGAAACTCCTAATGTGTTTTGTGGAGTAAAACACTTGACGATAGCAGTATAAATTGTGTGTTAAAAAAATAAATGAATTATTTAGGTATTTTTAAATGTATTGCCACTAGAATGTCGCAGTTTTCAGAGACTGCATCTGGTCCAAAAAGCAAGAAATTGCACAAAGGATGCCCAGGAATGGATTTGTGCAATATCTTATTATTTTTTTCGAAACACAATGTGAAGTGAAAGTCAATCCGACAGTTATACATTCATTTCAATCAAATTTGTATTCTCACTGGTGACTGAAAGTCGAAACAGTACAGCTCTGTTTCATAGGATCCAGATAACTGTAACAATGAATAATCAATCTAAAGCACACTATCAAGATAACATTGTTGTAAAGGCTGTGATATCAGGGGTTGTGCAAGATGCTGACCACTGTAAATCTGTCATCATGAAAAAGAAAATGAATCCTGTCATCAGCTACAAAGTCTGTTTGAGTGTTCCACATGAAGCTTACCAAACGTTTTGATTGGATGTGCACTGTAGTATATTTCAGCCACTTTGTTAATGTAGCTGTAAACACGTTAGTTACTGTGAGGCTTATATATCCATAAATGTTTGATTGTTTGTCGGTTGTTTGTCCGTCTGTCTTTCTGCAGTATTACTAAGAAACTACTTACAGGAAATCTTGTATGACCCGAGGGGGGGGGGACATGACCCGAGGAAGAACTCGTTAAAACTTTAAGCAGATCAAGATAAACTGGAGGATCCAGGAATTTACTTTCACTTTCTTTCACATGGTGAGAAAGGGTGTTAGCCTTAGCGTAGGGATGTGCTCTCTGAATGAGCGTTTAGTTACAGTTGCATTTGCAACATAAAACCATTGTTGTCTTAAAGGGCCCATATTTTACACCTTCCTGGAATTTAATGTGAGTTATTACTACTCTTTAGATAATATATCAGTGGTTTAAAACTGCTGAAATGTGTATTTCCATGTCCTCTATTCTGCCTCGCTCTGGTCCTGCACATGGAAAAGGCTGTTTTTGCCTGCGTCTCTTATTATTTATGAGTGCCTCCTCTGATTGGCTGACTGCAATTTAAGTGACACGCGACCAAGGCTATCGCCGGTCTCATTCTGGCACATTGACTAACTCACTGGTAAACACAGCAGAAAGTCACGCTGTTATGTTTTGACACAGCTATAGCTATGTATAAATATTTTTTATTCACTGTTTATTTCATTTATTTTGTTGATGTTTTTGATAAATTGTTTTTATGTTGATGTGTTTTTTATCTGCCATGTAAGGTGACCATGAGTGCTCTGAAAGACGCCTATAAATAAATTGAATTATTATTAATATAGAGACCAGCCACATTTTCACAGTCGGTTACAACAGGATGTTTCTGAACGGTCAGTTACACGTTTGTTCAAGTTTTCACGAAGGAGTTTCAGTCCTGTGTAATGTCTACGTTACTACTGAGTAACGTAGCCATGGAACAGCTGTATCCGTGAACAGTTGCTGCTTGGATCCCTTCACGCTGCAGTGTTTATTCATTGTTGTTTGTTGTGGTTAGCCTGTGGTAGCTAACCAGGTGCTAGCTCAGACACATGTCTGCTCTACCTTGAGGCTACCTAGTACCTACTGACCCCAGTAATTCCTGATAGTAAAAGCCATGAAAATGTATTTTATAAAATATCGGCCCTTAAAGGATTCCTTCCTCCCATTCAACATACAATATACAGATTTCCCTTAAAATCCTCGAAATCACTGCAAGAGCTACAAGCAGTTGTTTCAGTCTTGTTATGTTGCAAGGTGCTGACAGTAATATGAAACACGTGATGAGCAGAACCAACCTGATGCAATCCCAGCAAACCCCCTGCAGTTCCCCTTCTCTAGTCAATGGTTAGACAAGTGCCACCCTAATGAAATCACGCACAGGGTGCCTTCAAGTAACTACAACGCTGCAAAATTTGAACAGCTGTGAACAGCTGCCTACAATGTGTTCCTATACATCACATCCTGTCAATGTCCCAATGCTTTGTAGATGACGAGTCAAAATAAAATCCAAAAAGAAATTCACTCACTCCTTAAAGTGTGAAATACAATAAGTACATGAAAACTGCAGCAAGTCTACTAATAACTCGTCAGTAAGGTTTAAACCAGCATTTTAATTCAAGCATGTGTACCTGTCATATACTCAATTCCACTCCCTGATCTTTTCTCTTTGTGAAAACCTCCTCCAAACCAGAATGGACCTAAAACCACGAAACCACTAAATATTTCCTATACGTGGTGACATTCTTCAAAGTGGAAGTAGACAAATCATGTATGAGTGTCATAAGGCAGGATCAAACATTATGTATCCAAAAGGCGCCTCACCTGTCAATCACCAGAAACCTACTTGTGTAAATATCCTCACAAAAGTGCCCCCTGATAAAAAATGAAAGTATAAGATTAGGACCCCTTGCTCTGTGCTCAGATTTTGATCTAAGAATTGAATCTTCCGACATCATTCAAATTAATAATATGAACCTTTGTCAAATAAATTACAGATGCTATGTTCTTATAAATGTATTATCTGATACACAACTTTGTTTCAAACCATCTCCCTGATGTGAGATGTGATGCTCTCTGCTGCTGATGCATTTGGGATCATGCTGTGAAACTCAGCAGTTTCCACACAGGCATCACAGAAATAATGATCTACAGTTTATTTACCTCGACAGTAATTACACAATTACAAACATTAATTAAAACATACAGGAGACAATCCACCTGTCAGGTATCTCACATTCCATGACAACTTTAGAACCGCAATTAACGGTTGAGAGGTTAACCACGCACTGCATGTGGAGCGGGACGTACACATCCTGTGAATTCCTCAGCAAATCACCAAAACAGCATGTAACAGCCAAATGCCTTTGTGCAGTGAAGTGATGTAGAGCTGGCGGGGGGGGGGGGGGGGGGGGGGGGGGGCATGTGCCCTAATTTCTGATGTCTGAGACTTTTCATTCATGTAATTATTATTATATTAGTCAAGTGTATTCCGAGGATGACATATATCATACCCTCGAAATGTCATGCTCGTTGTCTAAGCTCTTTCCCTTCAGTTTTTTTCTGTGTTTTAAATTTTGGGGTTTGAAAATTGTTAATTTAAATGTTTGTATTATTTGAGTTCGGACTACACAACTTTCAAAGTTGTCGCATCCCTGTGCAGTTCACATTAAACTTTTTGGTCTCTTGTGATCAGGGGTCCTGCAGTAGCTGTGAGTTCATACTATATGACAGTGGGTCCATACCACAGGATCTTCATAAGGAGAAACCCCTGACTAGTATCTCTAGACTCCAAACTACGTTGGATCATGAAAACACAAGCATGAAAAGACGCAGTGAATCTAACTGATCTTCCTGCTCTCTTGTGTAATACTGCTCACAGAATACATCAACCTGGAGCAGACGGGGAGGACGTCATATTAAAGTGCCCCCCCAGCCTGTGGATGAATTCATCATGTCAGTGTTCCTCTGTGTGTTATCGCATGTGTACCTCTAAGACTTGCGTCTGCTGGTACTCCTGCAGCTGCTGCTGGAAGCCGTAGTTTGGGCCGACAATAGAGCGAACGGCCTTGACTGCAGACAGACACTCATCCCAGCTGCAGTCTGTGACAGTCATCAGGTAGGCCACCACCATGGTGGTGCTGCGGGATACACCTGCCAGACTACAGCAGCACATGGGATCAGTTTGGTCATCGGCATAAAGCTGCTGGGTCCTTAACACCGGTTAATGAATGCTGAATGCTTCTCACAGCTGAAGGCTTACTTGCACAGTCAATATGAACTGGCACACTTTCAACAAGGAGCTGGTTACAGCATTGGATAAAAACATACCAGTGAACGAGACACGATCCACCATCCAGGCGACATTCATGGATGAAGCTGATGCACCTTTTAAAATGCTGTGATCTGAAAAGAAAACAAATCACACACATGATTCTGTGGTGTATAGTTTGGCATATAAAGACAAAAGCTTTGAATTCAGTAGAACATCCGTATTTTGGGCTCAGGGAAGTAGTTTTCTTTTGACTAGGCAGAGTGTTGTCATAGGTGAAAAGGTAAAAAATAGAGCACAAATAATAGGATTTGAGAAAGAACACCTCGAATTGAAACCTTGGGGCCCTAACTTCGTCTGACAAACAGTTTTACAGAAACTGTGATGTGCAGTTGTGATTTTGACTGTCGAAACTACAGGTAAATGTTGACATTAGTCCCAGAATGAGAAAGGTAGTTTTGACGGATTTTTATTTTTAAGTCCTAAGAAAAAGACGTATCGGAGAGTAGTGATTTTTCTTTCCACCACTCCAACTAGTCATGTGAGAAAAAAGGTCTGGTTTGCTCAAACAGAGAGTTTGTGGTAGACCAGAGCACAGACAGTAGTTACAGACAAGGGAAGTACATGTGCTCCTCTTTTTCAGGCCAGCATTCGTTAAGTCTGTGTCTCAAAACTAAAAAGTTAATAATTTCTAACTTTTTTTAAAAACAGTAATTTTGTGCTTTCTTTAGGTGGACCATGTGTGTTTTCATTATGCACATCATACAGCCATCTCAAAGATACAAGCCAACTAAGCCAATAAATCATTAAATCCAAACTCTATTGTACAACAACATAACAAGGTGCTTCTGAAACAAGATCACACAAATCCTCAGAATGTAAATCTTTAACACAACATAGTGCAACTGCTCCTCAAATCTCCTCTTGCAGTGTCAGGAAGCACTGATGGTGTTTTGCATAATCAAGAGCTGTGTGGCTGATAGCAGCGTCTCCTGAGGAGCAGATGCTGGTTACTCAACAGCAGACAGAATAACAGACAGGGGCCAAAATAGATTGACTGACACTTTTCTTTTTTACTCCTTCCTGAGATCCAAACTCCTCTTCAAAAGATGTCTCCTCAGCAGTTTTAACCTCCGTGCATCTCTAACACAGAGGTTTCCGGCCAACTTGTTTAATAGGCCAAAAAATTACCTTGTGACAAAGTTTTGAGGTTTTGACCAATTGAGGAAAAAACTAAATAATAACCTACAGTTAGTTTGACCAACAGCACATCCAGTTAATTGTCTTTAACATGCAGGGTCCTTGCACTCATGCACATCTCCTTCCCTTGGCCAAGAAGTCTATCATTAAGTACGTTATTACGCAAACACTGCAGGACCGATTTCCATGAAACTTAGTATGACATCTAGTGTGCGTCACGGAGGAACCATTCATATTTGCTGTGGCTGTGGATAACTGGTCTATCCAGGATTTGTTTTCACTTTGTTTAACATTGTGAGATATAGGGTATTTTATATAAATGTGGTTTCATAAGAGGACTGTTAAGCCTTGGAGGATGTATGCTCTACTGACTTTAGCTTTGGAAGTGATTATTGTGCATCTTTATGCAGTGCAGTGTGCACAAAGAGCAAATAACCCATAGCACACTTCCACGTCCATTTCACCTTTGTTACGCCACTCAGAGTCATCGCCCACTGTAAGCCTGACCATCAGTAGGATGATTCTAAGGCTGATTAAAGGTCTAGTGTGTAAGTTTTAGGTGAAAGGGATCTATTGGCAGAATTTGAATATAAAATAATCCTAGTGTTGTTTTCACTAGTGTGTTTCATCTCGTTTTAACAATTGTTTTTTTCTTCATCCTAGAATGGGCCCTTTATATTTGAAAACGTAATATTAAAGCTGGGAGCGGGACCTATACAGACGTTTTCATGAAAACCGAAGCCCCAGGTTCTCTGTCATGTTTGAAAAGTGAGGGTGAGTTGAGAGGTGTTCATGCAACATGCAACTCCACCACTAGATGTCACTCAATTCTACACACTGAACCTTTAAGACTTGGACCTTTTGTTTAATCTAATAAGGTTCTGTGAGCTTGTCCTTGTTCTTGTAAAGGTCTAAGGTTAACAGTCATTTTCAGAACATTTCTCTCTATTGTTACTAATATGTAAGTGATAAAGCCAATTGAGGCAGTAACTGTGGGCTACACAAATGGCCCCGACTTCCTCACATCCATCATATTTATAGTTCTTTTACACAACTTCCAACTGCTACAGTTGCTCCAAAAAAAAGCTTTGTAGGAAAGACCATCCCTGCTTTTGGATCGTACAGAGGGGAGGGGCCATCGGAGCTGGTCATAGGGGCCCCTAGGTGGTGGCGAGCATGGTGTGGCGGCAGTTGGCCTCACCACTCCTATCAGTCAGACCAGTGATTGTGACAGAAGGGGTTTATTAAAGCTCTGGGTGGTCGGGGCCAACAGCCAGATGTCACACTAAAGTTTCCTTCCTGTGCTGCCTGAGGGAGAGACGCTTGATTGCAACAGTGGAGGTCAAACACCTCCAACAAACCCAATCAGCAATATCCAACCAAACGCTGAACCTCCAATCACATTCACTTTCACTCTGCTCCGTTTTCTTTTTCACAAGCTAAAGCAACAGCGACTACAATGACTGCAGAGCACAAAGTCACAACCTGCAGAGTTAGAGCTCCAAATTTAGGCTAAAAACCCCAACATTTTGTGTATAGACATATACACTATATATATAACTCTACAGTTATAGTCTAAAAGCTACTTGGTACATTCTTAATTGTTCTGTTCATGGTCGACTGGTTCTAAATTAACGTTTTGACACCAAGAATCAGTGTCCAGCCTGCATTCAACCAGGCAGAGAGTCACAACTTTGTCTACTTGTTTTAAGCAGGTTAATTGATGATCCCCTTTCAAGCATGATCAATCCCCTTATTCTACAGTCCAGGGCACTGCAGACATGGATCTGTGGATGGTAGAGAGGACAATGTGCTTCCAATAAACATGTATCACGTCAACAGCAGCTTTTCACCTGTCAACAAGAGTATAATGCATTGGGGATATATGCCCACCCTCCACGATCCCACCTCAGTGCAGGAACCCTAACCAACCAGTAGAGGATGCACATCTACAGGATTCTCAAACCATGACATTAATGCTTTAAAACTGCAACTGGTGAATGTCGGTTCTGTTTCGTGCCTTTAGTCCGTGACGACTGTTTAATCCAGAATAACTACAGCTAGGGTTTGCGTGAGGTCACATATCCTTCATCAAAATTGACACGCTATGACTAATGTGTTATGTTAGTGACCACTGCAAGGGCGGCGGTGGGGGGGGGCAACTCATCCCTCTTTCAACACAGGGTCTGCCTCCTTATGAACAGAGAATCATCAAACACACACTTTTTCTCTGCTTCTCCTTCTCAAACACACTACATACAAAAAAGTACTACATACACAACACAGAAAATCAAAACTTTTAGTGCTCACAGGGTTCATTTAATACTACTAATAGTTAATTTAAAATCGTTCACGTAAATTCTCTGTTAAACTCTTTTAAAAAAATCATATAATCTTAGTAACGGTTTGTTCGTGTGTCACACCCAGGGAACACAATCCGGTGGGTATTGGTGTTGAAACCATACTGCATGACTCATTTTAGGACATTTAAAAATCCTGGTGTGTGTTTGTGTGTGTGTGAGTGCGTGTGTGTTACTCACAAGTTCTCGCTGGAAGCATCTGCGGCATGAATACAAAGATATGTCATGTCCTGTAAAACATACATGAAAAACATTAGCACAGATGAAACCAGACACAGACCATGCATGTTATATCTGAATTAAGGCCGGGCAATAAATGAATATCAATAATTAACACAGTATAATTTTTGTCAGTTGCAATATGTCAAAGTTCCAACATATATTGATATATTTCTTATGTATTGTGTAAGCAGAGTGAGGTGGTATGACACATAATTGAACTACCTCATATTGTAGAACCTTTACCAAGTGTTTGTCTACCTCTGTTTATAAAGACAATTTAAAACCACAACCTTCATTCACGACGAAAAATATAGGTCTGCAAACTACCTAAAATAATTGTTATTGTGATAATTATTGATACTGACTGATATGAAAAAAAAATTATTAAATATTTGGCCATTTCACCCAGCCTTAACCTGCAGTTACCTGTGATTCTTACCTACATTTATAATACAGGCAAAAATCATTGGCTATTTTTACAGATGAACATCTGTCACTCAAATCTAAAGTGAGCCGTAGTTCCTCAAAGACTTGCCAACGGAGCAAACTCTTAACTAAATCTAAATAGTAACAGGATAACAGCTTTTGTTAGCACTGTGGCCGTCTAATATATCAATGTTTTCTGGGGTTCAACTTAATTCTAATAAACACAGAGTAAAAGATATTTTCCTACAATGAAGGACATGTAGTTGATTCTACAAAATACACAGTGGAGAGCAAAGCCCTTTGAAACCAATCACTGTCATCTCATATATATGTACATGTGTATGTATATTTATAATAAATGGATATGTGTCTGTAGTTGGCAGTCTGAACTAAGAAGGTTATAGTTAAAGATTCTTCATATTATTTCTGGTTTTACTTTTCTCCATCTCTAAACATGCAATAGAATAGAATGCTTTTAATTCTTATTGTACCACGACATTTCCTTGAATTTTTCAAAACATTCACAAGATAAGTGACAACAAAGAAACGAAAGAAAGAAATAACTTCTCCTGCTCAGCCACAAAAATCCCCTGCTCCAACCATAACTCATCACCACCCCCTGCTGGCTGACAGGACACATCACAATATTCAAGAGGATTGCATGGTCTCTGCATGTCACCATACGCAGGCCAACCTGGATAGTCCACTTACCTCAAACACAGGTTTGGCATTGTTGTACACAGACAGGATGTGGGTGATTCCATTCTTCGACAGACTGTCCCTGTTCTCTGAATCTGGAACCAGGAGAGAAAAGAATAATCAGTGATTATCACACCACTCGCTCAGACCAGTTAAGTTGTAGGCGGCTGCAGAGGCCGGCCAGTCAGCTGTTTACTGTCCTGCATCATAGTTTGGTACAGTTTATCCTGTGGTCACTTGCTCCTGTCACTTAAACTATTCATAACCAAAATGCTTGTGCCCTCGTGTGGACTAAAGATAGAAAGCTTCACATGCCACATTAAGGGCGAGGGTGCTGTTATCAGCCAGGGAAAGAACACATATTGTAAAAAATAAATATTGTATAAGGCAAAGCATTTAAATTGAAACCTTGAAATGCAAGGTTTAAAATAACCAAATAACTCAGGTTGCTATAATCCACCCCTCATTCCTTCATGCATTTGTGCCCTATTATAGTGACCTTGTCCCTTTTGGACTGAAGGCCTGACCCTGCTCTTCTGATTCTATCACATATAGGAACACCAAATCAAGTCACATTATGTTTGTCTTACCTCTTATATTCCCCAGGTAGAGTCCGTCAACGACCTGTGAAGCAGCAGTCACAGACATCTTGGGTTCTCAAGTTAAATATTCAACACAATCCAGCATCAAAAACTTCACATGAAAGCAGTAAAGGGTGGTGGGTTGAGCCAGATTGGATTTAAGGCTTAGGGCTTAAGAACCAAAGTACCAGCAAATGAAGCATCGGCTGCAGCCGTACAAGGCCCGAAGCAGCGATGTGTGATTATCAGTGCCAAAGTGACGAGCAGGGATCAGAGTGTTAGAACTTAGGCAGTAGTACTACGAGGGTCTAAACTCCAGCAACACTTACAGTATAGACCTATATTGTCACACAATGCATTTATGTGTTGACCACTCAGTCTCCAACATCGGCCTAGGCAATAAAGTCTTAAAACTCTTCCACCTCACAATTGTTAAATATTTAGCTGTTGATCATTCTCTGCTCATAAAGACGTTTAAATTGACAACCTTTACCCAGGAGCAACAATGTGTAGGAAATAATAACGTGACATTTATTGGGATATTAAACGATATAGACAGATTTGAATTTTTTTATCCTGAAAATGTTTGGTTATATTGACCAGACCTAGTCAAACCATGATTTACTACAAGTGTTTTCAAAAAGAAAGTCCTCTGTGCTTGTTACACGTAGGTGAAATGTGCCAGAAACCTCTTCTCTGTTTGTACTAGCACTATGAGGCAGCAGCTGTCTAAAAAAAAATGTATGGAAACATGAAAGAAAAACTAATAAGTACAGTACAGATGGACAATCTGCTAATGCAAAGTCTGTTTAAGGCTAACTTCTCTGGTCTTATTTAAGTGCATGGTTTCAAAATAAAATGCAGCTGAACAAGTGTTTTCACAAAAGATGGTTTCACTTTAATTCCGTACTAAAAGACTGGGCAACTGTTTCATTGTGCATTGTCACAATCACCATGAGTGGGCACAATGATTAAATAATGTCTGAACAATGGTGTGTCTATCTATTGATTTGATCCTTCAAGCCAAGTTAACTGAGCCCCTCACCCAAAGGTCAGAGGTCAGAATCAGCAACAGCACATGATAGATCAGTGCCTTGCTTATGGGCAATGTGAAAAAAAATCAGGTGTTGTCAGCTTCCGTTACTGGTTTGAAACAAAATGCTTGGAGCAGAACAAGTCTTGTTTTGAGCTGTTTACACATTATGGCAACATTGAACGTGTTGACATGGTGTCAGGATCAGAGAGGCAGAGCAAAACATGTGACGTGATGGACGAAGATGAGTCAGGCAGGCATCACACACCCACACTTAACATACCACTAAACAACAACAACAACAATACAACACCACAGCACCGACAAGTAAAGCAGCACGAGCAGAGCTTACCTTATTCATCCCATTGCCCATGACGCGTCTGGACCAGTCTGAGCTGTTCACATGAACTTTGACTCTAACAACAGGAAGCTGAACTCGGCACAGCAGCGACCAACCTCAGCCGCTACGTGTGTTTGTTGATCGACATCATCATCAGATAAAGTTACACGATCAACATCATCAGTCCTGAAACACTGACGTTATGCAGCGGCGCAGACAGGAGTTCCGTCACAGTGACTCGTCTTCCGGATGGTTTGGACCGCTTCATCCGGTAAGTGACGTCATTACAGCGTGTCGCCGCCTTCAGACACCGGCTCATGTGTAAAAGCTTTAATATATATACATATATATATATATACAACGTGTGTGCATTTAAGCACGTGTGTATTCATTCTAATCCAGCAAGCCAATCTGAGGATTTATTTATTCTGTCAACATTTGCTGCTTTCTATAGTTATACTGTATTTTTAACAAGATGAACTCAATCGATCCTCGGCCAGATACAAAAACAAGAGAACAAATAAAGGTATAAAGCAGAATTAAAAGAGGGCTTTAAAAAGATAATGTTTACTTTATTTGTGCATTATATACAATTCAGCCAGATCTATTTGGCACTTTTTTTATATAAACACATCAAAACAACATATAGAGAAACCAGTAACTTTGTAAATGACAATATTCGGACAGGGAAATGTTGAGAGCTTTGGGTGAAGTGTTTGTGAAGATATGAAAGTTTGCAAATGTATATAGTGCCCCCTCCTGACAGGTATAGGAACTTGCCTGTATATATACACAAGCTGAAATTTACAGTAAGATTCAATGGGTGGAAATACCGTCAGTCAGAACAGAGGGTCACACCAACGCATGTTCAAATGTCTACAATGAAGTATAGTTCGTCTTTTGTCGGTTAAAATGGCATTTGCCAGTTATGGCAAATAAATATATTTATGCTCTCAAGTCAATGCACTGTTGACAACACGATTGAAACTTATTTTCATCACTGACAAAGAATAATGTCCATTTATATCACTGAATGAACCCAAATAGTTCTGTAGTCATCTTGAGATCCCTGCATGGGAAGGTCTGTACAGGTGTTTGTCAGCGATGGATACTGATGGGTTATTTTCAAAGGCCATTGATATTGTTCATAGTTTGTGTAGTATGTGGTGAATTTTAACAATTTAAATAACTAAACCTATGGAGACAAACATAATGGTACTAGTCTGAGATACAAGTTTTGCAAATGCCACAAAAGCCTCAGTGGTTAGCTGGTTCATAAGATGGTGATTGAGTAGATGGCAACTTTATGAACCATCTTTTAAAAAGATGCAAGGATAACTTTTTGGGCGCCAAAGGTACTAAACACTATACTATTATTCCATCAAAGTGTCCATTCAAAGTATTTTTAAAATAACAAGCATTAAGTAATATTGTGTTGTTTCTTCTTTTAGAGCAAATTACATCAAAACTCACAACTTTGTTTTATCATTTTACCTTTATTCTCATTTTTATAATACACAACGACCTTAAGAGGAAGAGGTCTTCCAAATGCACGATCTGAGGTATGTGGACAACTGATAAATACAGAAATATAAGTATTCTTTTGAATTGAGCTGGTCTGTCTATGTTTTCAAGTATGTGTTATTGTCCTCTTGGTCCTTCACTTCTTCCACTGCTTGTTTTCGTAGTCCCACTTGGCAGAGAATCCCTCAATCGGGTTGATTCTCATGTCGAGCATCCTCTGCAGCTCCTTCTCTTTCCATTCGGGTGCGAATGTGTGTGGGACTGGTCCATACACTGCAGAAAAAAAATAACACAAGTCAAGCAATAAGCCTTATTACTAGAATAATAAAGATAACTACATTCTTCTGTTTTTCAGCCATATTTCTCATGCTTACCATACTTCCTCTGCCAGAGCACAACAAACCCAGTGAAGCCAGTTAGGAACAACAGCCCTGCGACCACAGACTTCCACTCTGCTGATCCCTGGTTCATCTCTGCAAAGCTCTGGTCGAAGCTGATGCGGTACACTAACAAGTAGAAACACACAAAGCCAGGTGGTATAAAAATTGATAAAGTGACAGAAGCAGAGAGATAAAAATCAGTTCCACTAAATAGTGTGAGTTTCAGAGCAAGTCCTACATGCAATCTTCTCCTCATTGGAGAGTGTAGCCCAGGAGCCCATCTCCTTCTCCTTCAGGGACTGCTGCTCCACAGTCAGGCTCTGCACAAAGCGGATGTCCGGGAGGGGGTTATCTGGCCTGTCAAAGTAGGCAGGCATAGCGTAGTCGTCAATCTTAGCAACACCTGCAGAACACAAAAGCAAAACTTATTAAGTTTCTGGGACATAAGGAAATTTGCAGGTATGATGTTTGGGCCCCTGTGCCTAGTATCCAATATACACAGTACACAGCTATGCTGAGATGGTGAAATACTGAGTGAATGAGAGGGAAATTAGGTCGTTTCTATAGCACCAGTCAGACTTGCGTTGAAGGATGGACAAAAAACATTTGATTTTTCCTTTCGAGATAAAAAAAAACTCTGTGCTTTTGAAAGGTCACCAGCTTCCAGACAATATGAAACCTACATATCTGACACATCAGTGACAATTAATGTCCACATTTCTAAAGTACAAATAGTGACTATGAGACGCAAGCGGGATCTGTTGGTATATCACCCACCAGAAATAATGTCCTTTGGAGTGGTACTCACCATGTCCCCCTCGTAGGCAGACAGATGTGGAGAGGGCACGTTTGCCGACGAGGCTCAGCGCTCTGGTGGCCAGCATTCTGCTGAAAAGGTCACAGGACAGATTAGAGACTCATTAAAGATATTATCAGCTAGCTTACACATAATCACTACAAGTATCATTGATCTCACAGCCACACTTTTCTAACATTGTAAATTCAAAATTATCCCGTTCCATCAGGGGACGTGATAATAAGGATTCTAGGAGCATTTTCCTACAATGATAAATAAAGAACTGCTGTTTATAAATTAGTACGTTCTGACATTTGTCAGTCTAAATCCACTATATCAAATTAAATTAGTACATCACACACACGAGAAACATCGCATTATCTGTAAACATGTCAGTCGAGTTGTTGACGTTGAGACAGCGCATCCGCCGACATGTCAGCTAGCGTTAGCGTTAGCCGGACACACAAGGTCACAGCACCTGAGAAAAAAATAGCACAGAAACAACGGTTTCTCCGGGACATTCGACTTTAACTCAACCTTACACAACCAAGCAAGACTAGATCCATGCGCCATTATACTATTATCTGTCTGCGCAGTGCACCTGCCTTCAGGAATATGATGCTACAAGCTAAGGACAGCTAGCCGGTAACTTAGCTCGTCCTAGTTCCGCTCCGCGCAGACAAAGTCACCGGGACATTTCTGCTCAATTCGGATAAAACTACCGCTTCATCTTACATCCAACGTGTGTATAAGGTCCCCGTGTGTGTGGGTGACGGTGTGCGGTGCGTTTCCAGCGGCTGAGTAAGATGCTGCTGTTGTTAAATAAAAACGACCTACTCTGTCTTCCTCGCTCCGTCCGCAGATGATCCAAAAGGAAGTGTGATTTCGACCGGGAGCGGAAGTACGTCAGCTTCAACAACGAGGTCAAACTAGGCCACAGCTTGAATTGCCCCCCCCCCCCCACCCGAGATGGACGAGGACCCGGCTCTACCTGGCCCCTGATTGGTTAAATTTTGACAAAACCCGCAGTTATTGGTTACAGTAAGAGGATGCCGGGATAGTAAGCAAATCAGAGGCAGTGTGGGGGCGGATCTTCCCCCATCTCGGGTGCGAAAAAGCCATCACGGCGAGAGGGAAGTTCACCTCGTTTTACGTCTATCCACTCTGGTCTACGGCACCACCGGGGCTGCAGAGCAGAAGATAGATTAGCTTCTCTCCTCCTGTTACATCCTGGGACTCCTTCATTTCTAAAGAAGAGTATAAACAGAGAGGTGTCGTTGTAACGCGTTCGTGTTCACGCTACAAGGATCGGCTTCCACCACGTGTTGCGGCAGGAAGCGGTCTCTTCTGCATATTAGGGTCCGCCAGCTAACAGAAGCACTCCCTCCTCTGGTGTAGCCTCTTCTCAGCTGCTGCTCCGGCTGGACACGTCGTTCTCTTAATCAGCCATTCTGCTCATCGTCTCACGAAGATGCCCATTCAGCTGACGAGCCAGGCTTACTGCAAAATGCTGCTGCATGCGACCAAGTACCCGTGCTGCGCGGTGAACGGGCTGCTGGTGGCGGAGAAGAGCAAGGAGAGGAAGAAGGACAGCCACGGGGACATGGTCCTGTGTGTGGACTGCGTGCCGCTGTTCCACGGCACTCTGGCTCTGGCTCCGATGCTGGAAGTAGCTCTAACACTGGTAAGTGTCCGTCATGTTAAATATACACTCAGCTGCTAGTGAACTGGATAGACAGGTCTGCTACAAGAGTCCTGCAGGGTAAGTCTGTCAACATGACAAACTGTCATGCGAGACGAGACCCTTTTTAATTTGTATTCAACTTTTTGGGTTGTAGATGAATAAATGTCAAAATCACCTGCTGATCCAATAAATAAAGAATCAGCACTACAGGGATGATAAAGTTTAATCAAGAGCTCCCTAAAGTAGATTTGACAAATGTAGAGATTATAGCTGTTATTAAAGGTTCAGTGTGTAGAATTTTGTGACATCTAGTGGTGAAGTTGCACATTGCAACTAAATACCCCTCACCTCACCCTCCCCTTCCAAACATGAAAGAGAACCGGTGATATCTTTGAGTTTTTATAAAAACTCAAAAGATGTCTAGTTTGTCCAGTTTGGGCTACTGTAAAAAACATGGTGGCCTCCATAGAGAGGACCCGCTCCCGATGTAAATAAAAAGTATTTAAATATAAAGGACCCATTCTAGGTTTAAGAAAACAACATTTCATTCAATTTAGGTGAAACATACTGCCTAAAAACATCACTAGTATTATTTTGTATTAAATTTCTGCCAATAGATCACCTAAATCTTACACACTAGAACTTTAATCAAGAGCAGTTTTAGATTACAATCAGCTATATGAACCTAATCACCCAAAATAAAGGACAAATTTGTAACTTTTTACCTTTCATATCAAACTTATTAATTATGTTATAACTGGTTGACTGTCATTTCAACAAACTTGACTAATTGAAGTGTTTTCTTTAAATTGGTAAACAAATGTTTTTATTTCAGTGCAACTGCAAATTGAGTGTAGGTCTCTGATCCTGTTTGTCTTTACTGTCCTTCATGTTGGCTCCACATCTCCTCCTCTTTCAGATCGATACTTGGTGTAAAGAAAACAAGTATGTCATCGCTGGATATTATCAAGCCAATGAACGCACAAAGGATTCAAGGTACAGAAAAACATATCTGAACTTACATCTAGCTGATTCGGGAAAAACTTTGCCACTAACTCCCCTGAAATGTGATGGACTAATAAATGTGTCGACCCTCTCTCTTTCAGACCCAACCAAGTAGCAGAAAAAGTAGCTGCCAGGATTTGTGAGAACTTCCATGATGCAGCGATTGTCATGGTAATAGCAAATATCAACTGGTGTTTTTTGACTAAAATGGTGGTTTTACATGTTTTTGTCCATTTACCTAAAGTATTGTCTGTTTCTGTCTCCCAGGCAGCCGCTGCTTTTATCTCTTTCTTATATAGAAATATCTAGAGAGTTTGAAAACCTGAAAAGTTATTTGTCCCAACAAGCACGTGGCTCAGCAATCAGAAATGAAATGTTTAGCTGCAGTGCATCATTGATTGAAGATTGTGTACAAATATTCCGAAAGGAATACCACATGAGTCTGTTGTGCTCCTGCACTAAACAGACTGCTCTTAAACAGCTTCTTCACAAGTTTGGTGGTTCTCACTAGTGCCTCCATGAGGCAAGACTTTTTTTAAACCGGCTGTTTTTTTGACTTTATCACCATCTAATAATGACATAACTAAAAGCATCATGCACAGGGCAATGGGTTGGATGCACAAAGCAAGTTTTCAAGTTTCTAGAAAATTAAATGTCAATGTACAGACAAAATTCATTCATAGGCTGCCTGTAAGGTGCCAGAATGTGTCAATATAAATGGTTAGCCAATGGCCAAGTACACAGTAAATGAATTGTACATGATTTCCCTAAAACAAGCCAACACTTGCGTGTTCTTATAAGGTGGTACATAAGTTATTTAACCAACATAAAGTTGACTCAAACTTATTCTTTCGTTTTTTTCAGGTGGACAGCAGTAGATTAACAATTAGCTGTTTCGAGCCCATTGTGCTCATCTACGATCATCATGAAAACAAGTGGAAAAGCAGAGAAGTGACCTCGTAAGTTTGTCTGTGTCTGAGACCTTTTTCACTTCCGGCTTGTATGGTCTTTGTGCTTCTGACTTCAAAGTTCCCTGTGTTTTTTCATTCATTCTTTCTATTTAGTAAAAAGTTTATATGTTACCTTGTGTAGGAATCTTTTTTGGTGTCAATTTCCAAACAGATTTGTCATCTTTCTTCCAGTGAAACTTTTGAGGACTGGAGTGAAGCACAGAAGATCACGTCTGCACTGCTAGAGGGCAGGTCCTACGAAAATCTGATTGACTTTGATAATCACTTGGATGATCTAAGGAACGACTGGACCAACCCTGTGATCAACAAGTCCGTCCTGGATCTCTGCTAAGACCCTGAGTCAACAGCAACCTGGACACACACACAAATATTGCCGCCATTTCAGCGTGCATGAGGCTACTTGCTGTGTAGCACAGATGTACATAAATGCTGAACATGTCGTCTTTGTTTCATCAGAAGGTTCCAGCTCTGATGGGAACATGTGGAGTCCTGACCAGTCTGGCCAAAATCTCTTAAGGGCAAGCACCATATGTGCACTGTATGCATATGTCCGCCTGTACAAGGTGCTGCTGAGGCGGGGAAGGAGATTCTATTTTTGTGTTTATTGAATGATAGTTATGCGCATAGAGTTAAATTCTAGATTATTTGATCTATTTATCCTCTCAAATTGTATGGACAGTAACCATAGAGATTAAGTCCTAAATTATCAAAGAAATAGATTATTTAACTACTGAGAAATTAGATTACTGACTATGTTCTTTATTAAATTTTCATTTTTTTCATAAACCTTAGAAAAAATCCCCATGTCAAAGTGTAGTCTGAGGATTTCTGTGTCAAATTTGATCACTTAAAAAAAAAAAAAACTAATAAAGAAACAGATTACATAGAAACAAGGAGCCAGGAATCGTTTAAGGTTTTGTATTATTGGACTTACGTAACATGGCAGCTGGAGTCACTCTGGATGCACCAGCACTAACAGAAGGTTGTTGAGTTAAGATATTGGAGTTTTAAATCATTAATGCAAACATTTCTATAATGCATGTCTCAGAACATCAGTCTCAGTGAATATTATCAAATTGATGATTGTTGCTTTGAAGATTTGCTCACAGCTCTATTGAATCAGATCTCAGGGATGGGCGCATTTTAGTTGTTGGCTATTTTAAGAATTAGATATAGTAATATAATTTATACTTAATTGACAACTTTAAAGTCATCTAGTACAGAAGTAAATTACTTATTAAATTACTGTGGAAATCACATTTTTACAGGGACTCTTAAAAACTGAATGTATAATGAAACTTTTTTTGTGGAAAATTATAAAAGTCTTTGAGTTTGTCATTAAGTAAATTATTTTGTTTGTTTTTGTACACTGCCTTGGCACTATTGTTGATACAAGTTTGAAAAGATGTTTGGTTTATTTTTTTATAGCATAAAATAGCTGGACCAGGATTAATTTAAGGGTTTCACTGCTGTGTCAACTGATACATGTATGTTGTAATCAGAGAATACGGCTGGCCTGATATTCCAATGAAAAATCGGACTAATCAACACAACTCAAACTCTAGTCTCACGCACAGAGGATACAATTGTAATCTTGTAAACTTAAAAACTTAAAAACTCATTGATCACCAACTAATGAGGTTAATTACAACAAGAAGGTTAGCAACTCAATATATATTTCAAAACAATTAAATTATACAGCACTGGTCAATAACATACAATTACTTTATTAAATGTGATCGTACAAATTAATCCACAGAAGAGTATATTAAGCATTCAACAACATGAATCCTACTCACACAATAGTGTATGTAAATACTGAAGCTTCTAAATTTGTAATATTAGTTTTCTAATTTCCAGCAACAGTACCTAAAGGTTAACTGTGTGTTATATAAGTAAAAGAGAAGTATTGGCAGAAACTGAATACAAAATAATCCTAGTGATGTTTTCACTTGTGTATAATTATCTAAATTGTTCAAGAACTTGTTTTCTTTGCCCTAGAATGGGCCCTTTATACTTAAATACTTTATATTTGCATCGAGAGCGTGTCCTCTGCGGAGGCAAACATGTTATTTACAGTAGCCTAAACTGGACAAACTAAACATCTCTGGGTTGTCAGGTTTGGCAGGGGAGGGGGAGGTGGGGGTGTTCAGCCGCAATATTTAACTCTATATTCTGAGAGCCAGAATGATTATGATCATGGTATGACAAGCACAGTGAAGGATGAATTATTCTATCTGTCTCACCAACTCTTCTACATAACAGTGTAACTATAAGGAAACTATACATCCTCGTGTGAATAACCAATACTGTCTAAAAATCCTCACTTATTGGTTTATAGAATCGACGTTGCAAAGCTCTTCATCGATTGGTCAATGTGTGCCACCTAGCGGTTATTACATGCAACTGCCTTACTATCACATGACCCAACTTTGACTTTCCGGGCCGGACCATTGAAGGAGCGGACAGTGTTGTCAAGGCAACCGGTTCCTTAATAGCCTTTAAACTGTAATAAGGTAGAAACCAGATTCTCAGTGTTGACGGGATTAGAATCGTAAAGTGAGACAAGGAAATAATTTGTAAAAGCGCGTTAAACGTCGCAACTCACTTCCGGTTGATGACGCCGCCGTGCTTCCGGGTGTCTCGCAGCGCGGGAACGTTTCTCAGTGTTGTGGTGAAGTTTGTGTGAAGCAGTAAAAACGCACGGACCTGATGGATCCTGCAGAAGTGGAGTTCCTCTCGGAGAAGGAGATCGTGAAGATCATTCCAAACTTCAGTCTGGACAAGATCTATCTGATCGGGGTAAGGAGATGCGTTGTGTTTGTTAGCACCTTATTTCACAGGGTTCCACAAATGAGCGTAAACCGAACTGAACCATCGAATGGCTTGTTTATATTTACCCTGCAGCTCAGTGTTGTAGTCACACGTGGAGCTATAACCCCACAGGTCCACTACACACAGCTTGTGTGTTGGTGTAGATGGAGTCAGGAGCTTGTGTGTGTTTGTGAACTGGAACCGTTCTGCTCAGTAACGTGTGTCCCTGTGTCTTCAGGGGGACCTGGGCCCCTTCAACCCTGGGCTGCCAGTGGAAGTCCCGGTGTGGTTGGCTCTCAACCTCAAACAGAGACAGAAGTGCAGAATCGTTCCTCCGGAGTGGATGGATGTTGGTAAGAGTTGAAAACAAATAAGTAATAATATACCAACACAGTTAATGCAGGTGGCTTCCAAAGCAGAGGGTTCCAGCTAACTACATTAAGAAACACTTACAGTGTAAATATACTTTTAATATTATAAAACGTACTACTATGAAGTTAAAGTCAGTGTTTGTTTTAGTTTATTTGTTTTACCACACAAATACGTTTCTATATCACTCTATACCTCTCCACACTTTAATTTAGACACTTCCACACAAACATCATCTGTCCAAAAATAAATCATTACATGCTGACCATATATTTTCTCTGTTTGAACTAGACATGGGATGATTTGTAATACAAATTTGATTAGGGATTATTTTCTGAATCACACAGTCAGTTCAGTAAGATTATTTCCCTAAAGTCAATGTTAATATTCATGTTGATGTTTATGTAGTTTATTTACATTTTCAAGTTTTATAGATTTACGGGATATGGCTGGTGTTATTCTATATATTTCTTGTTTCCTATAAATCCCAAACTAAACATTTTTTTTATTGGTGTCTGATTTCATGGAAATATCCTTTTCCCTAACTAATTTCTGACCTTTCCTATCAACCTGTCCCCTGAAAAACCTTTTACTTATAAACACATACACAGATTGGCTTCATGTGGTGATTTGGTTCGTGGTCTTCTTGTTTGGGACCTGCCTGTTGATGCTCTGCTCCAATGTGCAGAGAAACTGGAGGAGATACGAGAGCTTGAGAGGAAAGAGGGAACGTTCGCTCCTGTTCCCAGTCCGTACTACATGGAGCTGACCAAACTGCTGCTGAACCAGTGAGTCGTAGAAACCCGAGTCACGTCGATTATCATCCTTGTATTTGTCACTGTAGCTCACTTAATGGTTTGTGTGTTTCTGCAGCGCGTCAGATAATATTCCTAAGGCAGATGAGATCCGCACGCTGGTCAAAGACATCTGGGACACGCGCATTGCCAAACTCCGCCTGTCCGCCGACAGCTTCATCAATCAGCAGGAGGCTCATGCCAAGGTACCATTTGACACCAATTTGTTTATTTGTCAACATAAACCTAATTGATTTGAACATTTAAGCAAAAATACTTGCTGGTTTTCTTTCTCGGCTGTGATGGTTGAGTCTTAATGTTTTGGTTTTGAGATGCAGGTCTAAGAAACAATCAATATGAAAATGTTGCTTTGGGAAAAGGTATTTTTTCTGACATGTAAAAGACCATTTAATTGCATGAATAATCAACCTGTGAATCACTGATACTTAAAAAAATATTAGTTAGGATATTTGTAACGCTTTCATTCTTTCTTAATCTGAGCGATTGTCTCTAAATATTTGGGATTTCCCTCTTATTCTTTATTTTTTATTTCCTCTGATTCACTGTGATATTTAACAGCAGGAGGACATGAGCTCAAACATTCATCACAGTTGTTAGAGAATACATGTTATATGCAGGGTTCCTAGGGTCATGAAAAACCTGGAAAAGTCATGGAATTTTACAATTAAATCCGAACAGTTTTGGAAAAGTCATGGAAATTAGTTATAATCATATTTTTACGTCGTTCATTTATGCTGAGTTTTAAATAATTCATATGCTTTTAAAGAAATACGCTCAAAATATAAGCAGGCATACTTGGGTTTGTGTCCATTAAGGTATACTGTATGCCTTGGAATTCTCATTGTTAGTTTGAATGCTACATTTTGTCACTTTTTCGCTTATACACCGAGATTTCACAAAATGTTCGGTAATGGAAATTTGGTTTAAAGTTATTGAAAAGTCATGGACATCCATTGGTCAAAATGTGTATGAACCCTGAATATGTCATCTTTGCTTGTCAAAAAACTAACATTGTCTCCTGTCTCTCTCTGCGTCCTTCCCTCTGTAGCTGGACAACCTGACTCTGATGGAGATCAACACCATTCGATCGTTTTTCCTCGACTCTCTTAACTTTATGTACAAGCTACGCTCCAATATGCAACCTGCTTCTAGTAAAGGAAAGGCAATGGAATATTGATCCACAAGTTTAAATCATGATGAAGTTTGAATATTGTCCCCTTGATGTGGGACAGCTGAGGACAGAGCCTTGGACCTGTGGATTTATTAAGAAGAAAGGAGAAGAGTTTTCCCCCTGTGTTTTTTAAGGGGTTACACTTCTCAAGGAAAACGCATCCATCTGTAAATATTGACAAGCATATACGCTTTATATGCGTCTGCTGTTTGCAATGTGCTTATTTAATTTAATGTCAGTAGTTAAAACAACCACCTTGCATTTGTGTTTCAAAATGTAACAAAATAAATGTTTTAATGTGTATGTGAAGTGGTGAACTTGTGTATATGCTCTTCTTTATTCTTTTCAATTTCTTATTTATGTGCATGTATAATTGTATGTGGATATGTTTATTGTGTATACATGGCAATCATTTCTTTTTAAGAATACTAGTTTAAGTCCTAGTTAAGAAATTTGCCTCTTTGTGATTCTGTGTAAATATCGAGAAGACAAGTGCATCATCCTCAAACCAACTCCAGTTTGAGGTTAGTGTAGAAGTGGAGGGTAAGTGAATTTCTTAACTTGCATGGACAACCACATAAATATAGTTCTAACCAAGGATCGCTGTATTTCAATCTAAAACCAGTGACTAGATAAGATCAGGGTTATGTTTAAGTTCCAAGTTAACCTATTTATGAAAAGATCCATTAAGGTCCTGGAATCTTTGCTTTTTAATTCATGCAACACGTGTGATTTGTTGTCTCGCTGTGAAATTGTTAAATAACTCTACCAGCACCCACAAACGGACAAAGGTTGGTATTTAACATTTTTGAAATATTTTATTTTCTTTTTTGTCTGAAATCACAGCCATATATTCATAAATACCTAATTACTACATTCAACAAAGAATATATTACATTACAATGAATTCAAACAAGTACATTTTAAAAACAGGATTTCACAGCATCTAGACATCCTCCACTGAGTATGGGGGGGGGCTATTGCATGGGCGTGCGTGGGTTGGAGACACAGGGGATGCTGGGTAAGCGGGGCTCGCTGTACGCCACCGTCCTCCCCAGCTGATTGGCTGCTTCCCTCAGTGTGCGTGCTCCTTCATTAACTGGTGGGCTGCGCTCTCGGCTCTTTTCTGCTCTGTAAAAATGACAGATTATACCGTATCCCTCTGATCCTCATTCATAAAAAAATGTGTTTGGATAAAATGTATTCTTGGAAATGCCTTTGGATAAAGGGATTCTGTACCCGTTGACATGCACAATATCTGAAAGGAGACAAAGACAATATGAAATGTCCCTAATCTATAATTTTATGTGTAAAATGTCCATGAGGACTGCAACTCATTCACATGCTCCCAAATTCTTGAGGCACTTGTAAAACCTTATGTTTTAAGTATGGGGTAAGTCTTAAGTACTAACTAATTGTGCTTTAGTCTTTTATAAGTTAACTTTATGCACATTTTCAAATTCGTTTTACTTAAAAAAGAGGAAATCTGTATAATCTCTACCCGGAGTAGACGAGCTCTTGGGTTTAAGATCCCACATAGGGCCATGAGGTGAGGGGACAGAGTGTCAGTGTGAAACGAACAGAATCAGGAGGAGGGCAGACGGGTTGTAAACAGGTATGAGACCAGGTAAATCAAACCTTTCTGTTTTTATGTGTACTGGGAAAACCCCAGTTTGAATTGACTTTGTGATTTCCAGTTTATTTGTAACTTGTTGGCAACTTTGGGCAGCGAGGGTTCTACAAAATGGGGGATATGCAGGAAGGAGGCGTGTGATATTCAGAAGTGGAAGATGGCCGTTCTGGTTTGAATGTTTGGCTACCTAATTTCAACTCTGTTTTAAATAAAAAATTCGAGATGCTACGATTTTATTTTTTTATTTTTATTTTGGCACTACATCCTGTCATGACGTTTAGGGCTGGATCTTAAAATGCAGAACATTATCAAACCCTCATGTCGTTTCAGTTCAATGCTACATTACGTCGAAAATGAAGGTGAAGGTCGGACATTAAGAGAAAGCATCAAGAACCAGTTTTCATCAGGCGGCTGCTTAAAGAGTCTCTTCATGTCTTTAGAAACTAAACGAGTGAGTGAAGAACTTAATGTGTCACTGGATCTCGAGTTGTGTATGTGGAGCTAATGTCAGCGGCAGTGAAGCCGACAGGAGGAGCTGTTGAAACGGTGATTAAAACAGAGACATGTTGCTGTGAAGGAGGTGGGAGGGGGGTGTAACAGGGCAGGAGCCATGTCTCAGGACCTCTGACTGAGCTTCTCTGAGCTCACAGGTCCGGCTGAGGCGGCTGTGGCCGGGAGAGAATAACGAGAAGAGGAGGCGTGTATCCTGTTTGCTCTCACTCCGCTAAATGTCTCAGAATGAGCTGTTCTGGCCAGCAGCAGTACAAACACTAAAAGCAAGGCTTTTCTTTTTCCAACCCAAAAAAGCATAAACATATAAAAATGGCAGGCTTTCTTTTAAAAGAACAATGATTAAAGTAATAAAAACATACAAAATTCTTTTTAAGTCTTCATATTATATACAATACAAGGCTAAAGCACCTTTTAAAATTCATAATTCTCAAATTTTCTATTTCGAAATAAAACATTTCCTTAATTCTTTGCAAAAAAATGTGCATTTTTCTAAGTTCCTCCCTAACGTTGAGCAGTTCTTTGTTGTAACACAGTACCACCAGGTAGTTCTTCAGCGTTTTATTCATAAGTGCATTTCCAGTTCAAAAGCTCATGTGGCCGCTGTGATGAAAATCCGTCCCGACTGGCCAGGAGCCTTCGTTTGGGCGTCTGTTGACGACACCCCTCCTGGGGCAGCTGCTCCCTCATTGGCAGGATTGTCTGTAGATGTGGCAGTGAGGGAGGCAGGGACTGAACAATAGAGCCGCAGGGACCGAAGAGTGTGTGAGAAGCAGGTGCATGTGTGTGTTTGTGTTGAGCTGCAGGTACTCCTGCCCCGGAACTCCCGCTGATCTCAGGGGATTGGCTACATTGGCACACGTTTGGTGGCTTGTGGCGCAGGCCCTGGCTGGCCACAATCCAAAGACTGCCTGCCCTTCACTGAACGTTCCCGTCTCCTGTGCATTCATCAATCCATTCACTCCGTCCATTCATTCATCTTATCTAGCCTGCCACGCTCTCCGCTGCAGAGCCACGCGGGCCAGGCTATGAAAAATAAACTCTGGGTGTCAAGTCTGAAAAGGGAAGCGGCCCGGGAGCCATCAGGTCGGCGTGTCGGGGTCACCTGGGAGGGTAGCCTTTGTAATGGCCGCCTCTCGGCCAGTGTGTCTGTGGCAGCGTTAAACACTTCCTGAAGTGCTCCAGCTCTGTTTGTAACTTCTCCCGCTCCAATGCCAACTTCTGTCTCTGGGACATCAGCTCCTGCACAACCACAGAGGAAGAGAGGGACACATAAGATTACAAAGAAACCAACAAGAATGAGGATGGGTTTCAGATATACATCAGTGAAACAAGTAATAGAATAATGAAGAATTGTATGTAGGTATTTGTAAACAGTGAAAGCCTCTAGTTCTGGGATTATACATATGATAATATATTTATATGATTTCATCCTACATTACAGGGCAGCACCTTCTATTAGTGCAGAAATCGTCCTGCTATGCTGCAAATCAACATTCAATCAATGACTTGCCATTAGTGCAGTTACATCAGTTAGTAGCTTTGTAGTTGTTGAGCTATTTTGTTCACTGAGTGCATGTTGTGCATGCACATAGACACCGCTGACCACTTGCTACCCAATGTTGTTTGTGTTCTTGTTTGTGGGATGTGTTTGTGTGTGTGTCTGTGTGTGTGTGTGTGTGTGTGTGTGTAACTTACCCCCATGCTATGAGACAGCTGCTCAGCAGTCAGACTGAGGTTGTAGTTGTGAGCTTCCAGTCTTCGACACTGGCTCTGCAACACTTGCCGCTCCAGACTTTGCTCTAGAGGAAAATAGAGAAAAAACAACAGGGGTTAGAGAACAATAACAAAAATAAAGACACTAGAAACGGTCTGCAGCAAACTGAATATATTGAAATACAACAGTGACTGTGTTACAGATCAAATCCATTTTCTTAAAGATGGTCCCTGTCCTTGACTTATATACTTATTGTGAAAAATGCCATTATTTTACCCGAACACATGATTATACATCAGTTCCTAGTTTAAGTAAATGTTTTTTTTTCAACCTACACAATTATAGAATTAATAAAATTTCGTCATTACTGATCTGTAATGAAAGGATAAATACCACCCTCTAGTGACAAGAGAATGATGCAGCAACCTGAAAACTAGTGTTTTAGCTTTTTTTAAATATGACTTTTATGAATTACATTTTTTCATTTTGTGTATTTATTCATATCCAGCTATTTTTACTCTTGTGAAAGCAATGTAAACCATTAGAATGACTTCTGATAAACATAAGTAACCAAGTTACTGCATATTCAGTGTGGCTGTTTACCTTCAACATATTCCTGATAAGCTTCAAATATAGATTCAATTCCCCGCCACTTGGAGGCAGGAGCCTCCTCTTCCTCCTCATCCTCCTCTTCCTCAGAGTCCTCTGGACCAGAGAGGTCTTCTCTCGCTCCCGGCGCCTCCCGCTGCAGTGGCACTGAGAAGTGCTGCCCGTTGGGTTGAAGGTGAGGGTGCGAGAGCGGATGTGGAAACGGATGTGCATTGGAGTGAGCCTGCGAGTGTGGGGGTGGCGGTGGCGGCCGGCCAGGGGCGCTCTGCAGCTCTGGAATGTTGTAGTGAACTGACGACTCCTGGAGGTGGGACGACTCCGACATCCCTGGGGCTCCACCTAGAGGACAAGACGGCAGAGAGGAATGGATTTATCCTTTTTTATATATTTAATACAGAAAACTACAATGAAGACATCAAAACAGTCAACTTTTTGAAAATATATTGACTGTTTAAGCTTTTTATTATGCAGAACCTTTTCTTTGTGGTTTTTTAACATTTGATTCAGAAATTTGTAAATCTATTAATTTACAAAATGATTGATTAATGATACAAATAATTGCAAGTTATATCCTTAAGGTCTGATATGTTTGATGCCTATAGAATAATTTCTTGAAAACATATTCAAAATATATAATAATAATAATTGTTAATTGAAGCTCGAAATTTTTATTCAATTGACCCTATAAGAAAATTCTCTTTTTGTTCTAATCAGAAACAGAGAAATCAGAGAACAAATCTGACGTTCATGAATGACGTGTTGTACTTTAAAACATTTCAGTAGATACTGGCAGACCTGGAGGTTGCACCTCGGTATCATTTTGCTGCTAATTAGTCAGTTTTGCAAACATATTTCATACCTTTGTGTTTCTGCAGCGACTTCTGAGTGGACTGAAGCACAGAATCATGGAATTGCTGAGCAAACTCTTCCGGGGTGAAGCTGTCCCAGGGTTTGGTGCGTCCGTTGATGCTGTGATGGCCCTCTTTCGCCTGGTGGGGGAGCGCGGGCCGCAAGCTGTTGAGCAGACTGGAGCTCCTCTTAGAGATCGGCGCTTCGCTGGGCCCCCGGGCCTTGTCTGGGTAGACAGCTGGGGAAGGGGGTTCCTTTGGTCTTAATGTGTCCCCGAGGGGTTTCGGGTGGCCACTGGGGGACGCTGGGCAATGCGAGGAGGGGCTGTGTGGTCTGACGTTGTTGAGGTCCTCTGATTCAGAGGGAGGCTGGGCAAAGGTAGAATCTGCAATCATTTGAACACATGCTGAATCACGATGAGGTCAAGATCTTCATTACCTACAAACGTTGCTATTAGAACCTGTTGCTCCTTAGATGCATCTCCTATACAACTGAATAAACCTCTCACCCACTAGACTACTTGAGCAAGTGTGCATGTCTTATGTTCCTTAGTAAGTGTCTCACCTGTGATCTGAGCTGAGGGGCTCTTACACAGTGGATGAGTGGCATGTCTGATGGTATCAAGGGTTACACTCTTTTCTTTAATGGCATGAAGCAGCTCCACCACTTTTTCATTATCTGAGAGACAGAGATAAAGAACAATATGTAAAACCTTGGTAGCATTAGTCCTGTCTGCATGTATCTAACAATTCCATAAGCAGTGATGCTTCTTAGTTGCATGTTTGTAGGTCTGTGGTCTGAGCACTGCCCTCTGTAGGAAGCTAACAGTAAATCAAGAAGGTTTAGATGGTAACGAAAGACACTGCTGCTGCTCCCAATTCCTCTTCAGTGAATGTGTGTGTGTGTGCAGCTGCATGCTTGACACCACCTCAACCTCTTAAGGCAATGCAAAGCATTGAATTACAAATACATTGTTTAACACATGTTTTTTTTTCCAAAGCTTGAGTCAACATGCTTAATGACAACATGACACAGGCACAGCTCTGAAGTGCAGTATCAGGAAGTTATAGAGCTGAGGAAGGAGGCTGCTCTCTAAAAGCTACCAACTCATTACTTAAACAGTGAGTAAGAAGCGGTTTATTTAATTAAGAGTAGCTAAGACGCATCTTCACAAACAGTTAATTATTACACTAATTAATGTGGCTCCTGAAACAACAAAATGGCTAGAAAGCAACACTATCGTCTCTGACCCCAACCATGACCTGAACAGTGACGGCAAACTGTAACGATTGACTTAAGCACACATGTGCGTACAGCAAAAGGGAGTTCTCAAACTTAAAAATTAGTTAAATGTTTATTTGGATCAGAATGTTTTCTTCAGAAAGTAACTTGGTGAGAGTTACAGACCATCTTCTTGTAGCCTCACACACTGAACTGGTCTCTACAGCCATCCTGTTAAATCTTTCTGCTGCATGTGACACCAGATATCACAAGACTGAAGAGACTGGTAAATGTTTTGGGATTCAATGGAATAAAACTAGGCTAATTTATGTCATGCTCATCAGTCAGATTAAAAAACAAATCAAATCAAAATGCTGAAAAAAAAAACAGTCCACACATCACGTCACTTTGAACTCCTTTTACCTTTTCTCTGCTGCACAGCGACATGGGACAGTTTGAACATGGTGAGGAACCGCTTCTTATCCTCCAGCTCCGGCGCTCGGTCCATCTCCTCCGGGGTGAAGCGCGTGCTGAGTTGGGGGGGAGGAGGAGTGCGTTTTGATTGCGATGCAGGTGGAGAGGGGCTGCGCTCCCTGAGCATCCTCCTCCTCTTCCGTTTCTTCTGCTGCACCAGCTCGTCCCGCCGGCCCGCTGTGGTCAGGCCAAACACTCCCAAAAAGTCCACTTTCTGCTCAGAGAAGCAAAAAGAAAAAAACATCACCTTACTGCAATGTTTTATCACGAGAGCTTGTGTGTGCTCCATCGTGGAAGGCACAGGAGACGTGTGTACTGGCAGCTGTGCTTTACCTCGCTGGAGTCATCCAGTTTGAGTGGGGGCTGCTCTGCCACTCTCCTGAGATGGGCCTTCACCTCCTCTTCATCACTCTCATCATACGAGTCATCCAGCTCATAGTAATAACCTGCAGCAGACACAAACGCATTTACTGATACTGCATTTAAATTCTCTAAAAAGTTGATTCATCACATTAACCATGCTGTGGCTAGCATGTGAGAGGGTAGTTAACAATAGACCTATTTTACCTTTGTCTCTCGCCTCCCTTCTCCTCTTCTCCTCCAGGTCCAGCTTGCTGATTGGCCTTCGATGCTGCTGAAGGTACTCATCGTAGATCAGCATTGTTTCTGGGCCCATTCCCAGTGTAGCTACCTGTCCTGTCCCTGACCCAGCGATTAGTCCTAGCCCTTGTCTACTGTGCCCTGGGTGTCCCTGGAAGCCCTTTTGTCCAGCGTTGCCTTTCACAGCTCCCTCCAGCTCGTACTGGCTGGACAGCGACAGCGATGACCTCTGCTGGCTGAAGAAGGACTGTGTGGATTTCTCCAGATCAGCAAGGAATGTGCTGGGCTCCGTCAGGCCCGGAGGACCTCTCATTTGGGTGTACTTCTCCATTGCTCCCCCGTCTCTCCTACGGGCTCCGTCCTCAAATTTGGAGAGCCCCAAAGGCAGCCGACTGAGCTCGTAGTGTCCCATCCCTGAGGGCTCGTGGTTACGTCTGGAATCTGAGGTCGTTTCTATGAGAGATGCGGGGTTCCACAGGGTGGTGGGAGGTGGAGGATGGTGTTCGCGTGGTGGTTGTGGAGGTTTGGGGGAGATGAGGGGAGGAGGGGCACCTAAGTGAGCGTGCAGGTCACGGCTTCCTGGTTCATGGTGATTTGTTATGGATCTGTGGAGACACAATGGAACAGGGATGGTGCATAGCTGTTAGAAATTGTGTTTCCCTATCACATATTCTACTCAATGACACACACCCTGTGAGTAAGTATGTGGGTGTGTGTGTGTGTCTGTGCAAAGCAGTGTTATCAAGCCCAGACAGAGTAGCCCAGAGCAGAGTGAGGATGTGGCCAAGGCACACACTGTCCTCCAGATATACAGGCCTGGTTTGATCTGTTAGGCCCTTGAAGTGTGGCACACACACACACACACGCACAAACACATAGAGAGAGGGAGAGAGAGGAAAGGCGAGAAAGTTCAGAAGGGCCAGGAGAAATGTTTTCCTGACAGACAGACAGGCAGAGAAGTAAAGGACTTGCATTGGAGTGGTGAGGAGAATGATGGATTTTTAGAAAGAAATGACATTTAATTATATCAGACAGAAGAATAATTAATCTAGAGGGAGAATGAGGTTGAAGACGAGAAAAGGTATGGTGGATAAAAAGAAGAAGAAGAAGAAGAAGCAAAAATGAGGAAGAGGGAAAAAGCCGATGGTTGATAGGTAATGTCTGGAGCATCTTTCCAAATGAAACCTGGCATGAGTGCAAGCTGCATGACCAGTCAAATTATCTGTGCTTCCCGTTTGTGTTTGCGTTTCATACGTGTGTGAGTGTGTGTAAGCAAATGCGTGTGTTATCCGCAATCTGCAGAGAGATTCTGCATGAGCTGTGATTTTGCGATTATACCATTGGGTTACTGATAGCAGAGACGTGTGTGTGTGTGTGTGTGTTGTCGTCCTCAGAGTTCAGCATTAACCACAACCTCACTCCTAAATCGCACACAACAACACAAGCACAGTCACAGTAACAAAGCAGGGTAAGTCGGGGGCTTAGGCCGTGCAGGGTTGAGAGGATTAGCTAAGAATTAGCCTTTGTGTATCTTAGCCGTCCTACTCGTTGCCTGTATTAAACCGCTGCCCACTTCTCATGGAGCAGCACTCATCAGGACCCTACGTCGACATCTAAACATAGCCGCCTGTTTTCCTACGTGTCAGGCCTGGAAGGGAGCAAGGACGGAAATAGAGTAGATGTGATGCTTCTGACAGGGTTCATCTTTTTTTTCAAGCCCTGCCTGAAAACAAACTTCTAAAGCCTGCCAGCTTCTGAGGCTTCAAAACAAAAGCACAACTGTCCCCATCAGGCGAGCAGGGTCGGACGAACACCCCAAAAATAAGGTGTGCACTGAAATCATGAATACCTTGATAGTGCTCTATCAACTGCAAACCGGAACTAAATGCTTCCCGCATCATATGATTTACTAAATCTAAGTAGGTTTGAAATATCTGCACATTCCGGTCTGTCTCACCTGTGTGCGTCTGCTGCATCAGCCGGCCGGCCCAAGTCCAAGTGCTGCTCCAGAACCTGCTGACGGAACTCAGACACCTGGTACTGACGATCCTCCTTCTCCTGCCGCAGCTTACGTTGGCGCGCCAGCCACCTCTCCTCCTCGTTGTTTCTCTGAGCGAGCAGGGCCGCCGAGAGCCCCGTCCCGACTGCGCCGGGCCCCATGAAGAGTCCGTGGCCTGAGATCAAACCGGGGACGGGATGATGCGATTGAACCATGGAAGAGTGGAGTCCTGGCGGGACGGGTTTGGGAGCGGGGAGGGCGGGCTCTTTGGTTTTATCTGCAGAGAAAGAGAGAGAAAGGTCAGACACTTGGTTATTGAAGGGCTCCAACCAATTATTTTCATTTGAAGCTTATTTCCTCATCTCATCAGGGCATGGGTTTGTATAAAAATGATAGAAAATAGTTAGAAATGCCAATCGTAAGTGTGGATAACCAAGACTTCTAAGTGACCAACGGTCCAAATCCCAAAACCTTCATAGGAGAGTAAGACATATCAGATCAGGTAATGTTTTCAGGGGAAGAAAAAACAGCTGACTGGCTATTAGTGTGTTTTAACAGATATGATGCAATTAAAAGATACCTTGAATAACAGATTTTCCTGGTCTGAACATTTTGGAAACATTTGTCATAAGGTACGTACACAAGTCAACAAAATATATAATCTAGGTCTCGTTGTTTTTAGGTATTTTAATGAAGGGTTATTAACATTATTAACCTGCAGCAATTGATGCAGATTCATTTTCTTTCCATTAATTAATTTGTCAACAAGTGTACATGCATTTGTTTTATGTTCGGTTCTGTTATTATATGTTTGTCTTAATGTGAGGCAATGGATTTCTTGGGATGCAACACAATTTTCAGGAGAGACTCTGACAATAAAGGGTTATCTAATCTAATCAAAGTGAATCAAAGCTCCAGGGGAAGCCACACACATACCGGCCCGATTCGGGGTGAGTCTCTCGGGCTTGGTTCGGTCTTCCTGCCCCCTGATGGCGTGGAGCTCAGCCAGATAGTGGCTCTCCATGGCCTTGGATGCCTGCAGCTCCTTCTCCCTCAGCGCTCTCTCCTTCTGCCTCTCCATCTCCTTCTCCCTTTCTCTCTCCTTCTCCCGTTCCCTCTCACGATCCCTTTCTCGCTCCCGCTCTCTCTCCCTCTCCCTCTCCAGCTCCTTCTCCCGCTCCCTCTCTCGTTCTCTCTCCCGCTCCTTCTCCCTCTCCGCCTCGCGCTCCCTTTCCTTTTCGCGCTCCCGCTCGCGGTCCCTCTCTCTATGCCGCAGCTCATCCTCCAGGTGGAGCCTATAAAAAAGCAGTGGTCAGGGGAAACACAGGCAGAAAGAAAATGGACGTTAAATTAGAAATTAAATTTAGATATTCATAATCACAGCTGATATCTAAACATGTTCTTGTATGTGTGAGTGCGGGGGACTTTACCTCTCAGACTGCAGTGCTGACAGTGAAGGGTGTGTGAAATCCCCAGGGTAGCGGACCCCTTGCAGGTGCATGTGAACAGCAGAGGGATGCATGGGGGGCAAAGCTCCCCCTGCTGGCAGCTGATAGAATGGTGACCTCAAAGCAGAAAGGCAGAATGGGTCATCCATCCTGGGAGATAAGGATTGCAATGAAAAAAGAGAGAGAAAGAGAAGAATTTAGTCTCCCCGTGTGACAGTGCAGCGTTCACTTGCATTAACCTGTGATCTCCCAAAGAAGTGACATCACAGGGTCCTCCATCTTTCAGGAAAGCAGCCGCGCCCCTCGGCAAACCTCAATCACCACCACCCAGCAGATACAGCGAGAGACTGCACTGTGTGCTAATGCACAACTGTGCGTTTCTGTGTGTACGTGTATGACATCCACTGCTCATCCCCTCATTAAATCCATTACAGCGCGGTGTGTGATGGGTGCTGCAGTCCTGTGATCTAGCTGTGCTGACAGAGAAGGGGCACGCAGCCTGTGTGATAGCCCAAAGCAAGAAGGGCCCTTGTCAACACACACACACACACACACACACACACACACACACACGCTCGCACGCACACACGCACACCAAAATGTTCTACTGCTGGTTATTTCAGTATGATCCATTTTTGTATGATTACTACGCTGAAAAGAAGGATTCTGTACCCTGGTATATGTTGCATGTTTGGATCGGTTTATTTAATAGGTTTTAATGTGCAATTGAACCATACATGTTTTTATTTTGTGCAGCCACTTGACACAAGAAGATTGAGTAAATTCAACATTAAAAAAAATGGTGTATGCTGGCATTCAGATGAAAGAAGGACACCATATAACCTATAACAAAATCTTATTTTCTGAATTGAAGAATCCACAAATAAAAGTGGCGAACAGGTAAAATCTTATTTCAGATTTTGAATTGTTTTTTTTGTCAAAAAGCATTCTTAAGCAACCTCCAGATAAAGTTAAATGGCAAATATTTGGGATGTTTAAATTTTATCCATGACTATAACAAATTAAGGCAAAGTAGAGAAAAACTGGACTTGTTATAACTTGATGTAGATTCAAAACATATGCGAACTCCATCTCCTTAGGCTCAACAAAACCTCTTCCTCAGTTTAAAAACATACAAATAAAGAAAATCAACATAAAATATTACAGCCTTGGGAAAATCTATTCAAGGTCAGCTTCACACAAACGCATTTACTGCTGAGTCTAAGCAGTGCAAATACTTAGTTCGGATACATGCACTGGTTTGCACAATTTGCTCTCAGAGGGAAATGGGTGCCACGTCAACAAAAACGACCGAGTGGAGAGGCCTACCTGTATGGTGTGAAGGAGGGGTGGGGCAGGTAGCTGGGGTGATAGTAGGCAGCTGCGGCGGCTGCAGTGGCGGGGTCCAGGCCAAGGGGCAACGAGGGCATGCGGAGGGCATCCTCGGCCGTGGCGTAGGGCCGGAAACCACGGAGGTACTCTTCTGGTATAGGACCAGGGGGCCCTGCGTTAGACATCTGCCTGGGCATACTGAAGATAAAGAAGCAGTAGAGGAACAACAGAGATCAGAACATATTAGTTGGATGTTTTGCAAAAAGAAACAGGATACAAATATTTGTTTAGCAGAATCAACAAGACAAGTGATTGTTGTTGCAGCTTATTCCAGTGAGTTTCACTAATGATCATATACCAGAGCGTTCAGAAAATTGGAAACAAATCCATGAGAAAAAAAAAAAAAATGGCAGAGCAGTGTGTGACTCACTTGAGGGGCTGGAAACGTGAATCCTGCATGACAGCACCGGGGGTGAGACCGAAGGCATAGGGGTTTCCCAGGAGGTGGGCAGGGATGGAAGGGCCACCCTTCTCCTGGGTTAGGGTCCCCTCGGCACTCAAACGTTCCCTGCTGGCCCCACGAGGCCCTGAGTCGGACTGGGGAGAGAAAGAGAGAGAGAGAGAGATGCGGTGAGAGAGAGATTCTTGGTCATTGTTCGTTGGAACCTGTGACCGTCACGGTTGTCAGGTCTCATGAAGCCCATCCTGTGAGGGGGCAAGGATGGGGGAGGTGGGGGAAAGAATAGGCCTGTGTGTGGCGCCGCAGCCTCCCTCACTCGCCCTCTATTCCGACCTCAGGAACTTTCAACCACTTTCTCACACATGCAACAACCCCTACATATACATGGAACGCTTCTCGGAGGGAAGTCTGTTGTAAAAATGAAGGAAACAGGATAAGAAGGGTTTAAAACAGCCTTAAATTTAAAGAGAAAGACGGCGTCTGTATGATTGATGAGGATGTGGGAGATGCACAAAAGCAGTGCTTCCACAGAGAATACGATTTTGATCTTGATTGAGTGAGTATGTGTGTGTGCGAATATAACCTGCCCACCAGCATGTAAAGAGGAAGACAAGAAAATCTAAAAAGCAACATCCCTCTACCTCGCAGTCTCTCTTTCTTTCTTCTTCTCTTTCACCTCCCTCTCTCCCCTTGGCAGCGAGCCTGGTCTCACTTATTCGATCCCCACAACAAACATACACACACTCAGCAGGCACACACACCATTTCAGAGCTACAAAGGCATCCTGCTGTGCGAGTGGGAGAGCATTTTTTTCTCCAGGTTTGGTTTCCTCTCAGCCTACAAATGCAAAAACGCAGAGCTGCGGAAATTCATAACTCAAATTGGAGAAGGGGATAGGGTTTATATAGGGATGTGTACAGTTGAGGAGGATTTTTTTATTGGAGTGGCAGAACAGCTATCTCATCACCGGGCGAGCGTCTGGAAAGAATCAGGAGGGAAGAAAGGGAAGAGAGATGAAGCCGTAAAGAGGAGAGGGCACTTCTTGCCCTGCTGAATTAACCTCTGGGATTAGAGAGAGCCCTTACAGCGGCACTGTCCTCTCTCTCACTGCAGCCTGATAAAACAAATCCTATTTAGTGAGCCATTACCTCCACGCCCTCCTCTGCAGCCACTGACCCAGAATGACACTGATGCGCCAACATCCAATCTTAACTGCCTCTAATGCTCAGACTCCCCACATCCCCCTTTGTTTTTCCAGCCCTCCCACTTTCTGGTAGCTTGCTCCGTGTTGTTTGGTTGCACTTCACTAAACAGGGAGGCACTTTATTCCCTCAAAACCACTCTGTCCCTCCCCGCAACCACCCCCGCGCTCACTCCATCCCTGTGCTTTCAAAGCTTTATGAGCACAGGGGAGAAGGTGGACGGTCCCTCACAATCAGCAGCCGACTGGAAAACAGGTTCATATATGTCAAAAGAAGTCAATATCAGTAGCATGCAAACCGCAGAATCCATGGCTCTCGGTTTGCACACTGCTGCTTCCTCTTTTCTCTTTTCTTTATCTGCCTTCCCAAACAAACGATTGCCGGCTCTGTGGAAGTCTGAGATATTTGTGGCAGGCAAATATACATGCACCTTTATTCAAATTTCGATGTTCAACCCACATGAACTTTACCATGAGGCCACGCACACATATACTATCAAAAAGATCTACTGCATGTGAGTGGTGACTGGTATTCTATCAAACTGTCTGTCAGGTAATTAACAGTGAACCGTCTTACCAAGTATTTAGCAAAGCTGTCATCATTCCTTGACGGAAAGAACTGCACTTTACTAAAGTACTTTTCTCTACCCACAATGTTGTGTATAGTGAAAGGTATATATTATGTACATTGATTTTTATGTCCTACTTTTTCTTATCTATTTTATACTTTCACATGTTCTCTTGCTTACCTTCTAGTGCCAAGCGGGGGAGCAGTAAAGTTGACCTTATCTCATCTGATGCTACAGGTTAATGTATGTTTACATGTCTTCACCACGTCTCTTGTGTTTTGTCATGAGAGGCCAGCACCTTGTCCTGTATATGCTCAACTACACCTTTAACTCTGTTTGTGCTCCAACTTCAATCCTCAAGCTGCCACAGCAGAGAACAACCAAATCTATTCGGTAGTTCCACTAATTACTTTAATGACGAATTAAAGCACGAGAACCTGCTCAGCACATAAATACACAGAGATCTGCTATAATCTATTCAAACCTCGATGAAAACTGACCACGTGGTATTGACCTGGTAACGATCACTTGATATCAATCAAATGGGGATGTTTTTTTAAGTTTTTAAAGGTGCAGTTGGTAAAAAACTTAGATTTAGATTTCTGAAACACAGCTCGGGGTACCTTCCCACGGACTATTCTCAACATAGCTGACAATCGCTTCAAGTCTTTCTTTGTAAAAAATACTAACGCTGCCTTTTTTTTGGAACGACTGCTACAATTAATTGGATTCATATTAACTTGTTTACATAGCTGCTTCAGTTAGCACATTAGCTCCTACAGGATTCTACTTGATAGGCCCATCAATTACTGCCATTATCTTCACATACAACATTTGTAGCTTTGCAAGATGATTGACATATTTCTTTTGTTAACATGATTAGAGTCCCTACAGATTTCTACTGAACTGCAACATCACAACACTACATTTCACAGGAATTCCGTCATAAGACGATAGAACAAAGATGCTGGTAAAACAACAAAGCATTGCAATGCTTGTGCAATTTTACAATTGACTGGCTTTTCTTTCCTCATTTTAAATATGAATACTCCTATTGAAAGCCCCAAATCCCTCTTCTATGGGAGATGATCAAGAAACATGGTTTTTGTTAATGATTACGAGTGCATGTGGCAGCCATGTTGCATCTTTATGGTGTAATCTTTTCTGTCAGAGCCTGATCCAGGTCTGTGTAAAGAATATATGCCTACACAAAAACATGCATAGGTGTGGGTGTAAGAGGTCAGAACCTTGAAAAAGCTCACACGCCATAGACGGAACGCTTTCGATTCCCATTAGAGAGGCACCTTAGACACTCGGGCATCCAACCAGCCATTCCCATTCTGACCCCTCACCCCGGAAAAAAAAACAGCCTTCCATTCTCAAATATGTAACAGCAGCCGGCCATATACACACTACAGAGCACAAATACAAGCACTCAGACTCAAAGACACATCCATTAACAGGGCATCTTCCTCTGTGCGAGCAAGGCTCCTGTAACCCCGAGTGAGGGTGGGAGACCCCGTGCATTGTAGAGTTCTCGTTTACGCCTCTCAGATGGAGCCATGAATCCAAATTGCCAATTAAAAAGCAATTACAGGCAGCAGCGGGAGCAGACTCCTGCAGTCATTAAAGCAAAATGCCAACACACCAGGCCATCCCCCCTTCACTGCCTTGCCCATCACCCCCCTCTGAAAGAAAGACTAATATCTCAGCCAGAGAGACACTAATCAACCCTTCTAACGCACAGACCAGGACACACACATGCACACACATGCAACAGACAAGCTTCACAGGGGTTCCAGAGAACAGCCTCTGTATGTAACTATTTATCCTCCCTCTGTCAAAATCTCCTCTTGTCTTCATATCTTCATTTCTAGTTATTCTGCATCACACTTTTTGTCAACACTTTGCATTTCCTGTAAAACACAGGATGTCACGAAATTGAACACATGTAACTTAACCCAAAATAAAATTTGCCATAAATATTGGATGATAAAAGCAGACTTGCTACATCCACACTTGTGCGTTATCACACATGAACACATGAACTCTTCTACGTCACGGATACACTGCCACAGAGTTTTACAATAGCTAAATCAGAGTGGTTTGCAAATGCTGCAGGCTGTGTTTCAGTCAGGATCGGTCATGACCTAGCCTTTGCTAATTAGTCAGGTTCCTATCACATGACCCCCTTCCGGATGATAACAACCTGGATTAGCCTCTGCCACCAGTGTAGAACGCAACATGGATAATCAATTAAAAGCTTTACTGACCCCGTTGTCTTTGCAAACAACTTTTGTGCAGTTAAATTCAGCATCTTTCAATGATGTAGGGGACGACCTATTATTTGAGTAATCTGTGACAATTCCCTTGTCCAGTGGGACGCACATGCCTCCCTGTTTACACCACCAGGTGCATGCACAGGGTAAGTGAGTGGTCGTGTAATATGTTTTAAAACGGAGATTAATACTAATGCAGAGCCAAAACGCTTGTGTGGATGGAGGTCATTTTCATTTGAAAATGCCATTTTCAACCAAAATCATAGTAGTATGGATTGTAGCCAGAGAACGCTATAGAAGATTACAATGGTAAAGGAAATCACCGAAGGTAAAAGCACTGATGCATTCTTGCTCATCAAACGTTAGTGATGTTAACAAAGCTCCAAACAGTATCCAATCATCAAAAGACGGGCCTTTTGATAGCTGCATACACGTCTTTTATAGCCACATAGCCCTTTGTTACCAGAGTTGTAAGTGCTCCCTGAAGCAGCACCACAGAAACAGAGGAGATGCTATGACATTAGGTTGCACCACATCCCAAACCTTTACCCCCAACCTTTACCCCCTCCATCGCAACCTCTTGTCCACACCTTAACCTCCTCCATTCTTCAGCTGGGTGGCCCCAAGCTGCTGTAGGAACCAGAAACTCAGTGACATAACCGTTTGGAGTCATGCTTGACTTCTTCCACACACACACACACACACACACACACACACTCACACTCACACTCACACTCACACTCACACTCACACTCACACTCACACACACACACACACACACACACACACACACACACACACACACACAGAGACAGAGAGCCACCATGCAAAAGCACACAACCACAGTGTACATTGGGGATTAGCTACAATTTATGTGGAAGGGAGAGGCGGAAGCTTCTGTCCCTTTATTTCTTCTGTTGCACTTTGAAACTTGTTTAGCAAAAGAAATGGCGAAAAAAAATAAAAATGGGTGACATGATTGGAGAGCTCCCCTGTTTCTGCAGCCCCCTCCTACTTCTGGTTGACCCTTGAACTACGGAGGGGTCACTCCATAAAGGGGGGGGGGGGGGACAAAAGCTTGAATGTTACCACACTGACCTCCTCGCTCACCCTTCGCCGTGCCCCTTCTCCCTGTCTCAGGGGAACCATCAAAGTGTCTCCCCGAGTTTCTGCGTGTTGCCGAGTGCCGTTCATAACTGTGTGCTTGGCCTCGACCATTAGCCCTGAGCTGAGATAACAAGGCTTAGAGCGAGGCCGTAATCCATAATCCACTCCTTATCAAAGCAAGCAGCTCTCCTCCTCTCAACCCTCTACGTAACAGAGAGCGGGTGTCGGGGTGACGAATCAGAGGATGCACTTGGCTGCTTGAGTGAAGAGGGTGAGGCTGGACATGCTGTTGGGAGAGGGGGGGCTGGGGGGGTCTAAAGGCTGGGGACTTGGGAGGGGCTCGTCCAAGGGCAAGAGGGCCAAGTAGGAGGGGGGGCTGGAGGGGCACAGATGTTAGCTGCTGTTGAGGCTGTCACCTCCACGTCCCAGTGGCAGCTGGCATTGTTTAACGCATGGCGCCGTGGGGGGTGGTGGTGATGAGGGGAGGGGGGCACACACTCTTAGACCCGCTATGTCACATGTACATATGTCAAGTGCATAATGCCTCACTACTGGTTCCAGGCCAGATACAAAATCCATTAATCCCTCGAGAGCCTGTCTGTGGTCATGTTTGTGCTAGCATGCAAGCTGAAGAATGAAATCACTAGAATGTTGCTTGGACAACAAGATAAGAGACAGAAAGGAAAAAATATAAAAAGGAGAGGAATTTAACTGGAACAATCTGAGAGCAACAGAAATGAAAAAGATGGGTGGAAGAGAAGCCGGATAAGAGGTTAAAGGTCAGTGAGAGGAGTTGTCTGGATGTGGTTTTACCTGGCGTCCCTCGTTCCTCCAGAGGCCGTTGCTGGTCTTTGTTGGAGCAATGGTGACTACAGGTGGAGTGTTTGGCACGCTGTGGCCCGCCGGGGGACCCAGGACAGGCCCTTGACCGAGGGGGCCCCTCTTGGGTGTGCTGACTGGAGAGCTGTGGTTGGTGGCCGGGGAGGACACTGGAGAGGACTCACTGCTGATGGAAGACGCAGCTGGAGAAAGACAGAGAGTAATCACATGAGCAGTGTGAAAGAAAACAGGTATCTATAAAAGTGTGTGTTGTTTTGCTAACAAAAGACAAATATAACAACGCTACGATCCCAATGGTACCTTCTTAAGGGAATGAAAGGAGGTTGCAGCACTATAACAGCAGCGCACACACACGCAGAGAGAGAGAGAGGCAGATGGATGGCCCTAGGCCCCTATTATGAAGTGACAGTGATCAGAATGAGCGGCCCTGTGACAGTCACACAGCCTTGACATGCAGGACACACACACGCCACAAAAACACGCCGCTTGAGAGAGAAAAGCCACACTAGACGTGTATACAGTCAGTGGCGCTTGCAGCAAGGCACAGGCCCCCCCTCCTCGACACACACACACACACACACAGCAGGTGGTGAAAAGCCGGCCCAATGAGCTTCTCTGTACTGTAGCGGTGCCACATTAACAAAGCCCTCCAGGGAAACCCAGGGTCATGGTCTGGTCGCATGCCTCGCTTTCTGCACATCTCGCTTTCTCTCGCAAAGCTATATGATATGCTCACATTCACATACTTATATCACTGCAATTTCATCTTTCCTAATGTCTGTGTTTGCATGATGCACATTCCCATTCCCTCTGTCTGCTCTTTCATTCACTGTTTTTCTTTCCTCGTCTTCCCTTATCTTTCTCTTCCCCCTTTTTTAACCTGTGTGTTACACATTTCCCATTTCTTCTCCCAGCCTCCTCCTCTTCCCCTGACAGCAGAGTCTGCTGTGAGTCTCCTCTGCTCAGAGCGAGCCCAGCATTACACAGTCAAACTGGGTCACAACCCTCTCAATGGGACACACACTTCAGTGCTGTATCAAGGACAGCAGCCGATGTGTGCTTTGTTGTCTGTGCATGTGCAGGTAGTGTGCTTTTGTGCATCGTCAACGTGCGTGCATGCAGCCATGGAAAAAAAAAAGGCAGCTGAAACCTCAGGCCAGTTTCAGGTCTACTTCCTCTCCAATTATCACCAGCAGAAAAAAAAGCAACCACAGATCTCCACCCAGCCGCCATTTCTTCACTGTTCCCGTGGCAACATAACCCTAACAGACAATGTCCGCGGATTGGTCGGTGCAGCCGGGGTATCGACCAATTTTAAACACCTCATTCTGACTAATACTACTAAATAATGGAAAGAATCAATAGTGGCAGCGAGGTGACGCTTTAGAGAAAATCTGAAAATCTATGTGTCAGTGTGTGTGTGGGGGGGAAGGAGAAAAAGATGCGTGAAGAAAAGATGGTGATGATACATGTGAGGTGAGACATGAAAATGAAAAATGATAGGGAGATGGGGGAGCAATGGGGGGGCAGCAAGTGAGAGAGTGGTGCGGTGGAGGTGAGGCAAGAGATGGGAGCAGAGGGGAGAGCGGAGAGATACAGGGTGCAGATGGGTGAGTGGGTGGCAAGGATGGGGTGAGGGATATGGTGGGAGTGTGGGTGTGGGGGGCATATCTTGTCTGCACAATGGCAATTAGTGGCCTAATGCCCCCCCCACACACACACCTCAACTCGGAGAGCCATTACTCTGCCCTGCAAGACTAGGCCAATCAATAGCAGCCCACTCAGCCTGGGGAATGGGTGTACACTTAATACAGCTCTAGTGTCACAGCCTATTCACTCACCTCACACACAACATGCATACACGAGGATGGGGGAACAAATAAGGCTTGAAAGAAGGGGGGATGTGGAGAGGAGAGGAGGGGCGGTGATCACAGTGACTCTGAACTGCTAAGCAACAGACCTCTGCTCCTATCTATTTCTCTCACCACCCTCCTTCCCATCTTCTCCTCTTCCT